>NC_092713.1:282648206-283848206 GCF_047496885.1 Scyliorhinus torazame | reverse complement strand
GGCCTCAGCATGTCGCTGCTTACAAGAGGGAGCTGCTTTTAAATGCTCCCTCACCACTCCTAAGTCAATCTCCTGACATGACAGCAGGCAGACCTGCGCCTCGCTTTGGAGATGCCGACCTGGACGGGCTTATTGATGCTATGAATAGGAGGCAGGACATTCAGTTCAATCAATTGGGTCGGAGGACCAGCAGCAGGGCCACCAATACAGCCTGACAGGAGGAGGCAGCGGCTATCATTGCGGGCAGCATGACCAGGAGGGCCGGCATCCAATGTCAGAAGAAGACCAACGACCTCCACCGATCTGCAGGGGTAAGTTACCATATTTCTCCTGGCATCAGTTCCACCTGCCAGTGGTTAGCAATGCGATCTCATGGTGACGAAGACCGGGGTTCGATCCCGGCCCCGGGTCACTGTTCGCGTGGAGTTTGCACATTCTCTCCATGTCTGTGTGGGTCTCACCCCCACAAACCAAAGATTTTTTTAAAAATTCATTTCCAGGCTGTGGGCGTCGCTGGTTAGGCCCAGAATTTATTGCCTATCCCTCGTTCCCCTTCTGAAGGTGGTCGGGAGTTTCCTTCTTGAACCGCTGCAGTCCTCGAGGCGCAACTGTGCTGTTAGGGAGGGTTCTCCAGGATGTTGCCCCAGCGACAGTGAAGGAACAGCAATATATTTCCAAGTCAGGGTGGTGAGTGGACTTAGGGTGGTGAGTGGACTTGGAGGGGAACTTCCAGGTGGTGGGGTTCCCAGGTATCTGCTGCTCTTGCCCTTCCAGATGGTAGTGGGTTTGGAAGGAGCTGGCTAAAGAACCTTGGCGAGTTACTGCAGTGCATCTTGTAGATGGTACACACAGTGGCCACTGTTCGTTGGCAATGAAGTTTTTGAATGTTTGTGGAAGAGGGAGCAATCAAACAGGCTGCTTTGTCCTGGATGGTATTGAGCTTCTGGAGTGTTGTTGGAGCTACACTGATCCAGGTAAGTGGAGAGTATTCCATTACGATCCTGTCTTGTGACTTGTAGATGGTGAAGAGGCTTTGGGAAGGTCAGGAGGTGAGTTACCCGCCATAGCTTTCCTAGTCTTTGACCTGCCCTAGTAGCCACAGTATTAACGTGGCTCGTGCAGTTCAGTTTCTGATCAATGGTAACCCCCAGGATGTTGATTGTAGGGGATTCAGTGATGGTAATGCCATTGAATGTCAAGGGGCGATGGTTAGATCCTCTCTTGCAGGTGATGGTCATTGCCTGGCACTTATGTGGCGCAAATGTAACTTGCCACTTGTCATTCCAAGCCTGGATATTTTCCAGGTCTTGCTGCATTTGGATGTGGCCTGCTTCAGTGTCTGAGGAGTCACGAATGGTATTGAACATTCTGCAGTTATCTGCAAGCATCCCCACTTCTGACCCCATGATGGATGGGAGGTCATTAATGAAACAGCTGAAGATGATTGGGCCAAGGACACTGCCCTGAGGAACTCTGGCAGTGATGTCCTGGAGCTGTGATGATTAACCTTTAACCACCACAACTATCTTCCTTTGTGCCAGGTATGACTCCAACCAGTGGAGAGGTTTCCCCCCCGATTCCAATTGACTCCAGTTTAACTAGGGCTCCTTGATGCCATACTTGCTATGATGTCAAGGGCAGCCACTGTCACCTCAACTCTGGCATTCAACTTTTTTATCCATGTTTGAACCAAGGCTCTAATGAGGCCAGAAACTGAGTGACCCCGGCGGAACCCAAACTGAGCGTCCGTGAGCAGATTATTTCTGCTCGAGAGCACTGTTGGTGACGCCTTCCATCACTTTACTGCTGATGGAGAGTAGACTGATAGGGCGGTAATTGGCTGGGTTGAATTTGTCCTGTTTGTTGTGTCCAGGACACACATGGGCAATTTTGCACATTGCCAGGTAAATGCCAGTGTTGGCGCTATACTGGAACAGCTTGGCTAGGGATGGGGCAAGTTCTGGAGCACAAGTCTTCAGTACTATTGCCGGGATGTTGTCGGGGTCCATAGCCTTTGCAGTATCCAGTGTCTTCAGCCATTTCTTGATATCACATGGACTGAATCATATTGACTGAAGACTGACATCTGTGATGCTGGGGACCTCTGGAGGAGATCAAGATGGATTGTCCACTCGGCACTTCTGGCTGAGGATTGTTGCAAATGCTTCAGCCTTATCTTTTGCACAGATGTGCTGGGCTCCTCCACCATTGAGGATGGGGGTATTTGTGGAGCCTCCTCCTCCTGTGAGTTGTTTAAACATTCCCCACCATTCAGAACTTAGATCTGCTGCGTTTGTTGTGGAATTGCTTAGCTCTGTCTATTACTTGCTGCTTATGCTGTTTGGCACACAAGTACTCGTGTGTTGTTGCTTCACCAGGTTGGTCCTTCATTTTTCGGTATGCCTGATGTTGCTCTTGGCATGCTATCCTACACTCTTTCATTGAACCAGGGTTGATCCCCTGGCTTGGTGGTAAGGGCAGAGTGGGGGCTATGCTGGCCATGAGGTTGCAGATTGTGGTTGAATACAATTCTGCTGCTGCTGATGGCCAACAGTACATCATGGATGTCCAGTCTTGTGTTGCGAGATCTGTTCGAAGTCTATCCCATTTAGCACAGTGGTAGTGCCACACACGATGGAGGGTATCCTCAATGTGAAGACAGGACTTTGTCTCCACAAGGACTGTGCGGTGGTCACTTCTACTGATACCGTCAAGGGCAGATACATCTGCAGCAGGCTGGTTGGCGGGGATGAGGTCAAGTGTGTTTTTCCCTCTTGGTGGTTCCTTCACCAATTGCTGCAGTCCCAGTCTAGCAGTTATGTCCTTTAGGAACCATCCAGCTCGGTCTGTAGTGGTACTACCAAGCTACTCTTGGTGAAGGACATTGAAGCCCCCCCCCCCCCCCCCCCACCCCCAGAGCATATTCTGCGCCCATGTCACGCTCAGTGCTTCCTCCAAGTGGTGTTCAACATTGAGTTCTGATTCATCAGCTGATGGTGGCCGGTAGGTGGTAATCAGACTTCATGAGGTCCAGAGTTGATTTTGAGGACTCCCACGGCAACTCCCTCCTATTGTATACCACTGTGCCATGGCACCTCTGCTGGGTCTGCACTGCCGATGAGATAGGTCATAACCAAGAATGGTGATGGTAGTGTCTGCAACATTCTCTGCAAGGTATGATTCCATGAGTGTCACTATGTCAGGCTGTAGCTTAACTAGTCTGTGAGCAGCACTGTGGCACAGTGGTTAGAATTGCTGCCTACGGCGCTGAGGACCCTGGTTCGAATCCTGGCCCTGGGTCACTGTCCGTGTGGAGTTTGCACATTCTCCCCGTGTCTGCGTGGGTTTCACCACCACAACTGAAAGATGTGCAGGGTAGGTGGATTGGCCACGATAAATTGCCCCTTAATTGAAAAAAATAATTGGGTACTCTAAATTTATTTTAAAAAACTAGTCTGTGAGACAGCTCTCCCAACTTTGGCACAAGCCCCTAGATGTTATTAAGGAGGACTTTGCAGGGTCGGCAGGGCTGGGTTTGCCGTTGTCATTTCCGGTGCCTGGTTCGAGGCCGGTTTCATTCCTTTTTTGTGTTTTCACAGCGGTTGAATACAACTGAGTGCCATGTCAGAGGGCATTTAAGCCCCCCCCCCCCCCCAAGGCTCACATCGGGAGAAAGATGCCCAATGCATGTATGGGAAAGTATGTGTGTGAACATCAGTGTGTGCATATCAGGCAGACCGTGTATACACAAAGGCTATGCGCGTGAATGACTGCGTGTGCATGAGAGTACACATGCGTGAGAACGAGTAGCACAGACCACCCAAAAAGGTCACGACAACACGGGGCACAGCGGAGGAACTGGCAAAATTAATAAACTGCAGTTACATGGTATCCATCAGACAATTTCCCCGCCACCCCCCCAACAAATAAACATAGGCCAGACGTAGAACAAAAGGAATCCAAGGAACACCGGCGACCTGCACAGCTCCCATACCGGGACAGCAGATGGCTACTCAATATAAAAGGTCACAGGTAGTCCATTAAAGTGTCCTGATGCAACCTCTGGGCTGCGCAGTCGAACTGGGCCACTGCTCCTTCTCTCCTGCAATATCGGCATTTGATCTTCCATCACCACCCTGTCCAAGAACTGGTCCACAGGAAAACAGGGGGCATTAACCGGTGACCCACAAGTCCAGAACAGAGAACACAGTCAACACACAAAATAGACCTTTAGAATCACCCACAGGCTGCTCGAGCAAGTTCTCCTACATCCTCAGCCCAGTAGTAGGCCAGCCAAAATGTTTCCCTTACCGCACTCCAAGTAGAAGAGACCTTCTTTCTTCCTTCTCTTCATCCGGAAAGCAGCAAATAAGCCCAAGGGGAAGAGGCAGCAGGCAAGCACAAAAGGCAGCAACAAACAAACTCTCAGCTCCAGCCTCCAGCCATTTGCAGCCACAAGCAGCAAACATAACCTGCAGCTGGGAAGTACTCTCACAACTAACAAGCCAAATTCTATATTAGCAATAGCCTTCAGCTGTGAAGCTGGCTGGAGGCTGCTCACAGTGAAAGGGAGTTAAAGTGACTTTCAGCATATAACCAAGAGCAGGGTTTTGTCCTGGAAGATTTTGGTAGGACAGACATCAGCAGTTGTAGTTGCCCCTGTCTTTTTGTCTGCTATGTACGTACTGTGTACGTTCTCTTGGCCGCAGAAAAATACTTTTCACTGTACCTCGGTACATGTGACAATAAATCAAATCAAATGGGTATCCACAAGATTTAAAGATGTCTTGAAGGCCTCACAGATGAAACGTCCCGCAGCCCACTGACCCCCAACCCGGCCCAGGGACAATCCCCAACCTGGAACACCTCAGCCCCCTGACCAAGCTGAACCCCCCTGAGGGGTCCCACATCCCTCCCCTCCCCCAAGCATGGGGGCAGCAGCGCTAGTGCCCTTGAGGTGCATGCCAGAAAATGGCAATGACTACTCACTTTTCCTCAGTAGACATTGCGCCAGCTTCACGTTTTAAAGAAGGCATACTCAGCATAGCCATGTGATTAATTGCCGGCAGGCCGTTACATTTGACTTGAATCTCAGCAATGAGATGGAAATGAATGCAAATGAGGGTTAATGTTATGCTCATCATATTTGGATGAAATCTGGAACTCACCGTCGGGAGCGAGCTGGTTAGACGGCAAATTGATTCACGTCCAGTGCGAATCTCAATTTTGGCCTTTCCCGTTATTTAACCGGCATGCCCAGTTCCATGCCAGGTGCAACACAGTGACTAAATCATGCCCATGAATATTCACCTGTGCTGTGATTCACTTTGAATAGAGATCATACTCAACCATCCCATGCTTGTAAAGCCCAAAGCAAAACATCTTGCTCTTAGATGTATTTCTATGATCGGGCAACACTTGCTGAACAATTTTGAGTGGACTAATAGCAACACTAACAACTTTGTATAATCATTCGAGCTCATGATGTGGCTTATTTACGCTTGGTAGAAGCAACATACATTGATAAACAAGGGCCCATTCTCAAGCAAAAGGAATATATTCAGGACTTGTGCCCTTTTTGAATTACCTGGATGTTTGGGGAGCCTATATTTCCATATTCCTTTTGCTATGGCAACCCCTCGACCAATGAGAGTTGATGTGGCAACCATTCAACCTTTTTTTCTCCTATAGTATAAATTGCTATGATCCTTTGAAATTTGATGTTCTTGCACGTGTCCTGATGAATACAAGATAAAAAACTTTTGCAAAGTGTCTCTCTTTTCAGCAACATTCACTTCTGGTGGCAAGGGGCTACTATTATTTTAATGTTAGCCTATTTGTGACAGTAATAAAGATTATTATTATTATTGAGTCACATTATCATATAAATCGATATTCAATGGTGTGAATCTACACCAGCATGTGAGGAGCATGGGATTCACTTATGGGGATGACTAATGCATCTGAGCTTCAGCAGTATCTATGACAGGCCTGAATTTCTAACGTTGTTATTATTCTGCGAGTGGGTGAGTCTGTACACCTGAAAAAGCTTGGATGGCAACAACAACCTGAGCAGAAGTCTCAGCACCCCTGTATAGTCTGTCTTGGATGAAGCAGGTAGGGTGGCAACACAATGAGTAAAATGAATGTAACCATGAAGAATGAAGGCTGAGAAATAGAGGAGGGAGCTCTTCTTATTGAAGCTATTAAGGTGCATTTATATGGTCAGGAACAGGGGAACAATTCTTGGCCCATGGAAGAGAGACAAGTATTTGTAGCTCATGGTTTGGCTGAGAAATTTAATTGGCAACTGTGAAGGGAACTTATGATTGTGTCCTCTTGTTCACTTCCAAGTAGGCCATATCACAAAGGGGGATTTGGAACAGAATTGAACCTGACCTCCATTGCCAAGTCAAAATACGAACACAATTTGCAACTAATACTGAAGCACATGGGCTGATAATGTAGATATTGCATTTTAGAATGTACATTTTTTTAAAATGCATTTAAAAATCCTCCTTGTTAAAACTAAAGGCAATCATCTATTGTAGATTTGTATAGCTGAAAATGGATTTATCACAAAAACATAACGCACCTTGAAGGCTGATGCTGCGAGTTGCAAGGGAGTGCAGGGAGATTCTCTTACTTGCTGATGACAGGAAGAAGCCTGCAGAGGAATGAGAAGGTGTAGTTGGAAATTGCCACTGGCAATTTGTGTTTTTAGCTAAAAATTCGAGTGCTGATTAGATCTGGCGTCGGCAGAGCACTTAACTCTGCAAGTCTTAGGGCAGTACGGTGGCACAGTGGTTAGCACAGCTGCCTCACGGCGCCGAGGTCCCAGGTTCGATCCCGGCTCTGGGTCACTGTCCATGTAGAGTTTGCACATTTTCCCTGTGTTTGCGTGGGTTTTGCCCCCACAACCCAAAGATGTGCAGGGTAGGTGGATTAGCCACGCTAAATTGCCCCTGAATTGGAAAAAATGAATTAGGTCCTCTAAATTTATTTTTTTTGAACTCTGCAAGTCTGGATCCCGCCCATTGTGGGCAAGTTCCAGATCATAACATCTGATGAGATCTTGTTATCGGGAATCGTGTCTAGGGTGTCTGCATCATGGCTTAATACTATTCTCCTGCCTTTTTCCTGCACATTGTTTTATTAAAGTAATCATTTGAAGCCCTCTTGAATGCCTGGATTGAACCGTCCTCTTCCATACTTCCAGGTAGTGCATTACGGACCCAAACCACTCACTGTGTGAAAAGGATTTTTCTCACATCACATTTGTTTCTTTTGCAAATCACTTCAAATTTGGCCCTCTTGGGCGAAATTCTCCCCCAACGGCGCGATGTCCGCCGACTGGCACCAAAAACGGCGCCAATCAGATGGGCATCGCGCCGGCCCAAAGGTGCGGAATGCTCCGCATCTTTGGCGGCCTAGCCCCAACATTGAGGGGCTAGGCCGGCGCCGGAGGGATTTCCGCACCGCCAGCTGGCGGAAATGGCGTTTGTTGCCCCACCAGCTGGCGCGGAAATGCGGCGCATGCGCGGGAGCGTCAGCAGCCGCTGACAGTTTCCCGGCGCATGCGCGGGAGCGTCAGCGGCCGCCGACAGTTTCCCGCACATGCACAGTGGGGAGAGTCTCTTCAGCCTCCGCCATGGTGGAGGCCGTGGCGGAGGCGGAAGGGAAAGAGTGCCCCCACGGCACAGGCCCGCCCGCGGATCGGTGGGCCCCGATCGCGGGCCAGGCCACCGTGGGGGCAACCCCCCCCGGGGTCAGATCGCCCCGCGCCCGCCCCCAGGACCCCGGAGCCCGCCCACGCCGCCTGGTCCCGCCGGTAAATACCAGGTTAGATTTACGCCGGCGGGACAGGCAATTTCTGGGCGGGACTTCGGCCCATCCGGGCCGGAGAATTGAGCGGGGAATCCCGCCAACCGGCGCGGCCCGATTCCCGCCCCCGCCCAATCTCCGGTACCGGAGACTTCGGCGGGGGCGGGATTCACGGCGGCCAACGGCCATTCTCCGACCCGGCGGGGGGTCGGAGAATGACGCCCCTGATTCTTAATCCTTTCTTAAGCAGAAACTGTTTCTCCCTATCTACTCTGTCCAGCCACATCATGATTTTGAACTTCTCCTCGTAGCCTTCTTTTCTCCCAACCTCTCCAATCTATCCTAATAACTGAAGTTTCTCATCACTGGAACCATTCTTGCAAATAACTTCTGCACTCTCTCCACTGCATTCACATCCTTCTCATAGTTTGACATCCAGAATTGTATACAATATTCCAGCTGAGGTTTATTAGTGTTTTGATTAAGTTCAGCATTACCCCCTTGATCTTGTACTCTGTGCACCTGTTAATAAGTCTCAGAACGCTGTACGCTTTATTAACTGTATTCTCCCCCTGTTCTGCCACCTTCAATGGTCTTTGCACATATAGACCCAGGTCCCCCTGCACCCCTCTAAGAATTTGCACGGGCCCTTGGAAAGAGCACCCTACTTAATCCCACGCCTCCATAACCCAGTAACCCTTTCTTTTTTTAAAAAAATAAATTTTATTCAATTTTTTTGGCCAAACATAACAATACGTAGTGTTTCTTTTACACAACAATAAAGCAATATAAATAACCGTGGCCAGTTTTAAACAAATAAATAAGTAATATATAAACAAAAACAAAAAACAACAAAACTAAATGGCAACTGCCTTGTCCAAAATAAATACTCTCCAAAAATACAATCCAACAATCCAATATACAATTACATATACCAAATACCTACACATATACAATAACATCCCTGAGAGTCCGTCCGATTCCTCCCCCCCCCCCCTCCCCCTCCCCCCTGGGGTGCTGCTGTTGTCTACTTCTTTTCCATTCCCTCTATCTTTCTGTGAGGTAGTCGACGAACGGTTGCCACCGCCTGGTGAACCCCTGAGCCGAACCCCTTAACACGAACTTAATCCGTTCTAACTTTATAAACCCTGCCATATCGTTTATCCAGGTCTCCACACCTGGGGGTTTGGCTTCCTTCCACATTAACAATATCCTGCGCCGGGCTACAAGGGATGCAAAGGCCCAGTAACCCTTTCTAACCTTTTGGACACTAAGTGGCAATTTAGCATGGACAATACACCTGACCTGCACATCTTTGGACTGTGGGAGCAAACAGGAACAGTCGGAGGAAATCCATGCAGACACAGGGAGAAAGTGCAAACTCCACACAGTCAACAGAGGCTGGAATTGAACCCGGGACCCTGCAGCTCTGAAGCAGCAGTGTTAACCACTGTGCCACTGTGCCACCTTGCCACCCTTTTTTGGGGGACCCGCCCTCCCTCCCCGCAACACCCATGCCAGGCAACTTGCGTGTACAAAAACTGTCAGCTTGGCACCTTGGCAGTGCCGACCTTTTTTTAAAAAATGTAGATTACCAAATTATTTTTTCCAATTAAGGGGCAGTTTAGCGTGGCCAATCCACCTACTCTGCACATTTTTGTGTTGTGGGGGCGAAACCGATGCAGACACAGGGAGAATGTGCAAACTCCACACGGACAGTGACCCAGAGCCGGGATAGAACCTGGGAACACAGTGCCATGAGGCAGCTGTGCTAACCACTAGGCCACCGTGCTGCCCTGTCAGTGCCAACCTGGCACATGGGCACTGCTTATGACAGATGACAGTGCCACCTGGTACCTTGGAAGCACCAGGGCACCACGCTGCCCAAAGGGCATGCAGCTGGGGTCCTCCGATCCCCTGGGAGATGCCACGAGTGCCGTTCCATCTGGTCCCCGTTTGTGGGAACCAGTGCTGAACGGCACTCGCCCGCGGTCTCTGAGGCATGGATATGAGCAACCTGCCTTGCCTGTGCCTGTACCTCTGTTGAAGCCACAGGGTAGCACCATGTAGGAGAAACAGAAAAAGGAAGAGGAAGTCTATGTAGGAAGTCTCACAAGAGCAATGTTTGGGCATTCTGGGGGGGAGGGGGGGGGGGCGGAGGGTGAACAGCCAGCTGTCGTGGTGCACATAGACACCAATGATATAGGTTAAAAAATGGGTCGAGGTCCTAAAAGCTGAATTCAGGGAGTTAGGAGTTAAACTAAAAAGTAGGACCTCAAAGGTAGTAATCTCAAGATTGCTACCTGTGCCACGAGCTAGTCAGAGTAGGAATGTCATGATAGATAGGATGAATGCGTGGCTCGAGAGTTGGTGCAAGAGGGAGGGATTCAAATTCCTGGGGCATTGGAACTGGTTCTGGGGGAGGTGGGACCAGTACAAACCGGACGGTCTGCACCTGGGCAAGACTGGAAATGATGTCCTGGAGGGGGTGTTTGCTAGAGCTGTTGGGGAGGGTTTAAACTAATGTGGTAGGGGGATGGGAACCATATGCAGGAAGTCGGAAGGTAGTAAAACAGGGACAGAAACAAAAGGTAGTAAGGGGGAAAGTGTAAGGCAGAGAAGCCATAGTCAAAAATCAAAAAGGGCGACAGTACAAGGTACAGTGACTGAGGGGAGCTCAGTGAATAGGTCCAGTAATACTAAAAGGAATAAAACAGGAAGTAAAAACATAAATGGTAAGCGACGCGGCAGGTTGTTACATAAATATATGGGTTCAACGACAAGGAAAATTAGGAGAAAAGTTAAGAGGAAATATAACTTAGGAGAGGTTGCTGATCGAAGTGTTAAGATTCAAACCAGAGGTATAAAAGCCAACATAAGTGTACTTTACCTGAATGCTCATAGTATTCGGAATAAGGTAAATGAGTTGATGGCGGAAATCAGCGTGAATGACTATGATTTAGTGGCCATTACAGAAACATGGTTAAAGGATGGTCACGACTGGGAGTTAAATATCTGAGGGTATCAAACTATTCAGAAGGACAGAGTGGATGGTAAGGGAGGTGGCGTAGCTCTGTTATTTAAGGATGCCATTCGGGCAATAGTAAGGGATGACATCGGTGCTATGGAGGATAAGGTTGAATCCATTTGGGTGGAAATCAGGAATAGTCAGGCGAAAAAGTCACTGATAGGAGTAGTCTATGGGCCACCAAATAGTAACATTATGGTGGGGCAGGCAATAAACAAAAGAATAACTGATGCATGTAGAAATGGTACAGCAGTTATCATGGGGGATTTTAATCTACATGTCAATTGGTTTAACCAGATCAGTCAAGGCAGCCTTGAGGAGGAGTTTATAGAATGTATCCGCGATAGTTTCCTAGAACAGTATATAATGGAACCTACCAGGGAACAAGCGGTCCTAGATCTAGTCCTGTATAATGAGACAGGATTGATTAATGATCTCATAGTTAGGGATCCTCTCGGAAGGAGCGATCACAATATGGTGGAATTTAAAATACAGATGGAGGGTGAGAAGGTAAATTCAAACACTAGTGTTTTGTGCTTAAACAAAGGAGATTACAATGGGATGAGAGACGAGCTAGCTAAGGTAGACTGGGAGCAAAGACTTTATGGTGAAACAGTTGAGGAACAGTGGAGAACCTTCCAAGCAATTTTTCACAGTGCTCAGCAAAGATTTATACCAACAAAAAGGAAGGACGGTAGAAAGAGGGAAAACCGACCGTGGATATCTAAGGAAATAAGGGAGAGTATCAAATTGAAGGAAAAAGCATTCAAAGTGGCAAAGATTAGTGGGAGACTAGAAGACTGGGAAATCTTTAGGGGGCAAAAGAAAGCTACTAAAAAAGCTATAAAGAAGAGTAAGATAGATTATGAGAGTAAACTTGCTCAGAATATAAAAACAGATAGTAAAAGTTTCTACAAATATATAAAACAAAAAAGAGTGGCAAAGGTAAATATTGGTCCTTCAGAGGATGAGAAGGGAGGTTTGATAATGGGAGATGAGGAAATGGCTGAGGAACTGAACAGGTTTTTTGGGTCGGTCTTCACAGTGGAAGACACAAATAACATGCCAGTGACTGATAGAAATGAGGCTATGACAGGTGAGGACCTTGAGAGGATTGTTATCACTAAGGAGGCAGTGATGGGCAAGCTAATGGGGCTAAAGGTAGACAGGTCTCCTGGTCCTGATGGAATGCATCCCAGAGTGCTAAAAGAGATGGCGAGGGAAATTGCAAATGCACTAGTGATAATTTACAAAAATTCACTAGACTCTGGGGTGGCCCCGGCGGATTGGAAATTAGCAAACGTGACACCACTGTTTAAAAAGGAGGTAGGCAGAAAGCGGGTAATTATAGGCCAATGAGCTTAACTTCGGTAGTAGGGAAGATGCTGGAATCTATCATCAAGGAAGAAATAGCGAGGCATCTGGATGGAAATTGTCCCATTGGGCAGACGCAGCATGGGTTCATAAAGGGCAGGTCATGCCTAACTAAATTAGTGGAATTTTGTGAGGGCATTACCAGAGCGGTAGATAACGGGGAGCCAATGGATGTGGTATATCTGGATTTCCAGAAAGCCTTTGACAAGGTGCCACATAAAAGGTTGCTGCATAAGATAAAGATGCATGGCATTAAGGGTAAAGTAGTAGCATGGATAGAGGATTGGTTAATTAATAGAAAGCAAAGAGTGGGGATTAATGGGTGTTTCTCTGGTTGGCAATCAGTAGCTAGTGGTGTCCCTCAGGGATCAGTGTTGAGCCCACAATTGTTCACAATTTACATAGATGATTTGGAGTTGGGGACCAAGGGCAATGTGTCCAAGTTTGCAGACGACACTAAGATGAGTGGTAAAGCAAAAAGTGCAGAGGATACCGGAAGTCTGCAGAGGGATTTGGATAGGTTAAGTGAATGGGCTAGGGTCTGGCAGATGGAATACAATGTTGACAAATGTGAGGTTATCCATTTTGGTAGAAATAACAGCAAAAAGGGATTATTATTTAAATGATAAAATATTAAAACATGCTGCAGAGAGACATGGGTGTGCTAGTGCATGAGTTGTAAAAAGTTGGTTTACAGGTGCAACAGGTGATTAACAAGGCAAATGGAGTTTTGTCCTTCATTGCTAGAGGGATGGAGTTTCAGACTAGGGAGGTTATGCTGCAAATGTATAAGGTGTTAGTGAGGCCACACCTGGAGTATTGTGTTCAGTTTTGGTCTCCTTACCTGAGAAAGGACGTACTGGCATTGGAGGGTGCGCAGAGGAGATTCGCTAGGTTAATCCCAGAGCTGAAGGGGTTGGATTATGAGGAGAGGTTGAGTAGACTGGGACTGTACTCGTTGGAATTTAGAAGGATATGGGGGGATCTTATAGAAACATATAAAATTATGAAGGGAATAGATAGGATAGATGTGGGCAGGTTGTTTCCACTGGCGGGTGAAAGCAGAACTAGGGGTCATAGTCTCAAAATAAGGGGAATTAGATTTAGGACTGAGTTTAGGAGGAACTTCTTCACCCAAAGGGTTGTGAATCTATGGAATTCCTTGCCCAGTGAAGCAGTAGAGGCTCCTTCATTAAATGTTTTTAAGATAAAGATAGATAGTTTTTTGAAGAATAGAGGGATTAAGGGTTATGGTGTTCAGGCCGGAAAGTGGAGCTGAGTCCACAAAAGATCAGCCATGATCTCATTGAATGGCGGAGCAGGCTCGAGGGGCCAGATGGCCTACTCCTACTCCTAGTTCTTATGTTCTTATGTTCTCTGTAGTTTAGAAATGTATTCCTCACAGATTTTTGTGGAGAGGCCCCTTTGCTTCACATCAAACTCTGCATTCAGTTTGTAGTTTATTTCCAGGCCCTTGCCTTTTCTGGAGAGAGAGTTGGTGGGCTTATATCAGCCTTTTCTAAAGAGAGAGTTGTTCGATTCTCCACTGTTTGCCCAGCCTGTAATGATTCACCTGGACATGGATTCATCCAGGCTTCCCGCCAGTTCAGAAACACAGCCTTTCTGGAGAAAACAGAGAGGGTGGAGGACAGCAGTCTTTCCTCAGGTCTGCTAGTAGTCAAACTGAAACCAGAACTCAACCCTCGAAGCTCTGAAACATTCCTGTGTGGTCAGATCCAATCACCGCCTGTTACCGGGCAGAGCACAGCCATTTGGGCCAATTCATTTAGCCACCAGCCAAATCAATCAAACCAAGTCAACACTGATGTCAGCCAATCTCTCTCATTAGTGCCGGTCTGAAACAGCACAGCCTTCTGGATCCTTCTATTTGAATTAAAGGCACAGGTACCTTTAAAGACACGTATCCTTAAATCAAAAATGCAATGGCAAAAATAAAAGAAAGAGGAAATAAGGGGATAAAAAGGGAATAAACAGGAACAAACAGGAAGGACCCTGACAACTGATATAGAAACCACGCTTGCTAGAGTAATTCCCCCACCCTGGTCCCTAATTTGCTACACGAGTCACCTGACCCCCTTGGCAGATAGCTCCATAAAGATGACAAACACCACACCATCTTAACAGTATTGGCCTTGGCATTGATAATTCCAAATGAAGCATCCTATTTTGGAGCTCAGAAGGTAGCCTTTGCTGATTGGCAATATGTTTGTATCTGATTTTTCCACACCTTCCATGGTGCCAGTTTGTGCTAATCCGTGCCACTAAGTCTATTGTTGAGGGGCCCTTTTGCGAATGAAATCAAACCTTGATCCCAAAATTTGGCATTAAATTCTCAAGGTTGAAACTTGATCTCTGTCACCGTCTCCGTTTGCTGCCAGGCATCTTCCGATGATTTCCCTGCAAATTCTAAAAATTCAGTTTGGACTCAAATTCCTGTCTGCTGTGACAAAGTAACCTTTGCAGCAGGAACAGTTAATTGCTCACCATGTGCTAGTTTTGCTTTTTACGCAGGCTCTCCTGACACTCATCGTAAATGAATGGGGAAAGAATTGGGAAGGTAATATTTTGCCATTGCCAGTACACACAGAGCTTGGCCCTTAAACATACTTGACACAACTTTGGATGAGCTTGAAATGAGGTAAAATATCTCTCCCCAATGACGCAGAGTAATGTTAGATGGCATGTGTTTGGAAAGTGTGGTACTACCCAGCTGCTAATACAAGTATAAATGTTTATATCCAGTAAGCACAAGCAGAATTTATAATATTGATTCCCCAAAATTTTTAAAACGACAACAAGAATCCACTCGGGAATCATTAACTCAGCATTGCTCTGCTAAAGTTTTCACCTTAAAAAACGTATAAAATACATGTAACCGGCACTGGAATAGCCTAGAAAAGGGAATGATCTTCGCATTGGAATGGCTAGGTTCATGCCTCTGCTGAGATTGGTCTCCAACAGGAACACAGGAACACAGGGATAGAGGTAGGTCAGTCATCCCTGAAGCCTGTTTCACCATTCCATGAGATCATGGCTGATCTGCTACCTCACTCCATATTATCGCCAATTGCCCATATACCTTAGTACCATCAGCTAATAAAAAATCTGTCAATTTGAGTTTTATAATTAACAATTGACAATAAAGGTGAGATCACCAATTTGCACATGGAAAGATCTTGGGCGGAATTCTCCGTTTCCCAACGTCTATTTCATAATCGGCGATCGGGGTGGAGAAACCATTTTTACCACCGAATAGGGGATGGTGCCTGTTTTATGCAGGTTGCACATGCTTCGCCCCCTCCAAAATGGCATCATCGTGGCACATGCCGCACGCCATTGGGACGGCCTTAGGATGTCATCTGAAGGCTCTCCCCCAATGCTCCGCCCCTGATAGGCTGAGTTGCCGACCGCGCGGTTGACGTGTGGTCTCAGCGTGTCAGCTGCGGACTGTGTCCAGCGCCGCCACTATCGGGCGGGAGCTGTGCTGCTGGCTGGTGGGGGGGTGGCACTATCTAGTAGGTCAGGTCTATGCACAGCAGGTCGTCACCGTGCGCATGTGCGACCACGGACCCGGCAATTCTCTGGCCGTTTATTTTGTGGTGGCCGGGCATTTTACGTGGCACGGCTGCTTGCCCCTCACCGGTCGGAGGATCGGTGCTGGGGCGGTGCTGAATCTTCCCACATAAAATGCCACAGATCGTCCGAATATAACCTCAAAATCGGAGAATCCAGCCTATTGTATCAGGACTCTGTTTCAGGACACCACTCTAACAATATGTGATCAATACATTTCTGATTTACAGTGAGAATATGCGCTCTACCCGCCATATTAAATAATTAGACATCTGCTGGCATCTGACAAAACAGGCACAAAGCTATTACATTCTGAGGTCATTGCTTTTACTCAAAAGCAATTATCAACTTTTTAATATTTTTTGTTGAGGATAGCTCTTGGATGAAGTGGTTTATAATAAAGCCCAAAGGGGCGGGTTGGATGGGGAGGGGAGCGGAAGTTGCAGTGCTGGGTAGTGGGGAGCGGTTCATTTTTACCATTACCATGTTGGAAACAATCTGGAGGCGGCCTGGCAATTATAGAACTCAAATTGAATTTATGAGATAAAAATCGAGCAGTTTCTTTAACGTGTGGCTGATCTGCCCTGCTGGAGTACCACCCAGGCGATGGAGGTGAAAATATACCTCATTATACTCAAGGAGATATGAGAAGAAGGATGTTCATACCCAAGCATCCCAAAATCAGGTAGAGCACAATTTGGGCACAAGGTAGCATGTTTTAATCCTATCCCCTGAAATCAAACTGCTATTGCATCAATCTGGCATTCAGACCAAGGCCAGCAGCGTGGATTCAATTCCCGCACCAGCCTCCTCAAACAGGCGCTGGAATGTGGCGATTAGGGGCTTTTCACAGTAACTTCATTTGAAGCCTACTTGTGATAATAACTGATTTTCATTTCATTTCATTTCATTTTAATATTAGACATTCCCTGTTCTTACCAGGGCCAGCCTAAGAAAGCCGACCAAATTTAATACCAAGTTATTGGACATATCTGCGTTCCGAACCTCACTGAGTTTGCTTCAACTCAGTTCGCTTAGAAACATCACATGGATGAGAGAGCGGAGTTTTTCATCCCGGAACTCAAACCCAGGTTCCAGAGGCCAGTGCCCTGATTGACAATGTCGTTAAATCTGTCTTCGGACCAGTTTTATTTGGAAATTCGCGCACAATACAGTGAGCAGGCAGGAAAAAGAAAACAGCACTTCTTACGAATCTGGTGAATAGCTAGTGTTACAAACATGATCTCTCTCAGATGCAGCTGCGCAAACACCAAGGACAACACTGGTTCTATGATAAAAACGATCAAATTTACGTTTTCTTTAGGGGGAAATAAAAACAAATCAGGTTGAGTTCACCTTTAATCCCTACAGCAAGATTATATTTCTCAGGCCCATGGCTGCCTCCTAAGGAATGACCTTGCGGTGATTGATGTGGGGAATGTGGAGCAAACTGACAACTGAACCATTTTTGTCTTGTAAACTGTCGCAGGTCAGTGCTTTTTCCAGCAAAAGAACTTTCAGAACTCTGAAGAATTTAAAACAGAGATTTCCAAGAAAAAATAGAGCTCTGTTGTTTATCATGTGAATCTCAAAGGACGTTTCTGCTCAGCCCCTCACAGGCACAGCAGAATTGACTGCTTGAATGCTTTTGTCCATAAAATCCTATCAGATGCAAAGAGAAAAGACACACACCACCATGTCTCATTGTGGTGTTGCCAGCATTAAATTCTGAACACAAGCCAGAATGCTGCAATTGGTTCATGTCTAGATGTTGTAGCTGTTTGAAAACATTGGGCTAGAATTTGGTCTTGTTAATCCCCATTGTTGGGCACTACCAGTGCCCTCATTGGAGCTCCAAAGTGGCACCCACGCCGAGTGCACGCACTTGAGTGATGAATCTCGCTGGACAGCGTGCCGCTGCAGGCGTTAACACACCCAGTGGGTGTCTGCTGGAAGGATGCAGAAAAGACAGATTATGGTTTCAAATAGTGATGTGTTGGGTGCTCTGGATCCATGGAACACATACAGGCCACCAACACTTAAAATAGTACAACACTATTTTATTAAGTTAGAAACCGTTGAACATACTTTCACTGTGGGTTAACACAATGTTAGATTAAATTAAAGACCTATGCCTGTCCTAACCAGTCTATGCACTCAGCACATGGTGAAGATCTGTGCTGTAAGCTGTAAGCTCTGTCCTTCTGAGAAGCTGCATCCCGAATGAGCGGGAACTCTGATGCCCTCTGTCTATATAGTGAGTGTGCTCTAACTGGTGATTGGCTGCGGTGTGGTGTGTGTTGATTGGTCTTGCTGTGTGTCCATCAGTGTGTGTGTCTGCACCATGATATACTGGTGTATATTATGACAATCAGCATACGATCTGATGTGGTGCCAGTAGTGACATCTTGTAGCTCAAGGCACTAGCCAACTTCCCCTCTTCAACTTGTAAAGCTCAACTCGTGTTCAGGAAGGACGCTTTAACATTGTAAAGGAATCATTAACTACTTTCAGGTTCGTTGAAGACTACTTTTGTACGGCTGTTGCTAAACTTCAATAAGGATTTGGCATCTTCTATCATTGTTTCAAGTTGCAAAAGTCTATAGTGGCTTGTGTAGAAAGGCTCACCAATGACTTTGAGACTTCTGCACTCACCAAGAATTGCTCTTCGACATGAATGCACTGACATGTATTCCCCTTAGAATACAATATGACTTGGAGTATAGGCCATGCATAATAGGACAAGGTCCTGGAAGAAGGAGAAGGAGCAGAGGTGGTCTTTCATCATGAGGTCATATTTGCCTGGGGTGTTCATGGAAAATCCTTTTACCTGAACCTCAGAGGAAGAATCTGTCAGGTGTTTGTCTTCACCGAAATCCGCTATGTGGCTGCAGCCACAACCAAGACCTCAGAGAAGGGCAAGAGGTAGACTGGATGTGGCCATAGCAATTAACTTTTATGTGTCAGGCTCCACTCAGAGAGGATGTCAAGATTTGAGGTGATCAGCTGAGTGCTGAACACCCTCGCCATCATGAGAGACCAGACCTTGCTACCACCTATAAAGTGAGCAGGAGCATGAGGAAAAGGAGGAGGAAAAGAAAGGGAGGAGGCAACTTAAACATCCTTACCAGTTGGGCTGTCCATAAAGAACTCACCTGAGTGCAAAACTAATAGCTGCAATCCTAATTCGTCATTCACCAACAGTCCCACACCTTCTATTGTCCCTCACATCAATTATTGCAGCATCCAGTTAGCTACAAGGTCATAATAAAAACCACCACAAAATAAATGTTCCAAGTCAAATTCATAGTGAAATCATATGGTGTTGCGTACAAACATCAATGAATCATCTCTATGCATTGCCTTAGTGCCTGTCTTGCATTTGCCTTTGCCTGGCCTGGTGCTGCAATGTGATGCAGCAAGTCTTGCGGAAGGAACATAGGAACATAGGAATTTGGACCAGATGTCGGCAATTCACGTCAGGTGGAAGATAGTATGGCCGGCACTTCACAGTCAGGTATTCCAGGTCCGGGGAGCAGTAGGTCGCCAGGGTCGTCACATCCAAGCACCAGGAGGAGTTGATGAGGAGTCAAACCCCTCCACCCTTCGCTTTGCCTGATGATGCGGTGCAATCCGCCCGGTGAATTGAGAAGCCTTCAGGTTGTATGGCACAGTCCGGTGTGCAGGATTCGCCCAAGAAACACCGCTAAACGCGCCCAAAACTGGACATAGATTTTTTTTCCGGTTAACTCTGTTATTCTCTGCACGGACGCTACCAGACTTGATGGGGTTTTCCAACACTTTCTGTCTATTATTCCCAGTGCATTAGCCTGAACCTCTGGACTACTGCTCCAGTAACATTAACACTATGCCATCATCTCTTCCAAGCTCTTCATTTTGACTGCAGGTTTCCCAATGCACCAAGCATTTTGTTGTACATTTTCACCAACATTCTTTTGGAGGGTGCTCCATCAAACTGATGCCACTTCCACCCCCTAGCTGCGGTCCACTTCTGCCTGTGGCTGCCAGCTGAAATCCCGCGACGGAGCTGTGCATTGACCAGTCCTCTCTTCTTGGTGTTCCTCAATTGTCGGGCCAGGTTACACCCCTTTCTTGGGTAGCTGAAAGGAAAAAATCCGCAAGGGTGAGGTTCTGATGCAGGGAGGATGAGAAAGTAACAGATGCATGTTCACATCATCTGCAGGTTGTAAATCAGAAATGTGTGTGGGGTGAAAGTTCAGTGAGATGTGAGAAGCTGAATTAGATACAATGGTTTCAACACTGCTGCTGCCCTCAGCAATAATCGTCAGCACCCGTCTCCTCCATGGGGCCAGTACATGCAGGCACACCTATGACCCTCTGGTTAGTTCCTGCTGCCAATGGTTAAGCTCCAGCTTATACTACAAGAGAAAGGGAAGTGTATCAGTGAGGGTCATGAAATCTGTTTTGCTGAATCCCGACAGTGCAGAAGGAGGCCATTCGATCCATTGAGCCAGCACTGACCCTTCAAAAGACCACCCCACCTGGGCCCAACCCTCCACCTTATCCCTGTAACCCCACCCAACCTTTGGACATTTAGAGGCAATTTAGCATGGCCAACCCACCTAGCCTGCACATCTTTGGACTGTGGGAGGAAACCGGAGCACCCGGAGGAAGCCCACACAGACGGGGGAGAATGTACAAACTCCACACAGACAGTAACCCGAGGTCGGAATCGAACCCAGGTGCTGTGAGGCTGCAGTGCTAACCACTGTGCCACCGTGTTGCCCAAAAGAGTATTCAATGGCTCAATAGCTGACATTATGTGTAAGCTGTGAAATATGAGTCTGAGAATTTAATAAATTGGAGCATAAGTAGATCATTCAGCCCTTCAAGCCTGCCCCAACATTCAATGCAGCCATGGCTGATCTACTTCAACTCCACCTAACTGCACCTGCAACAGACATAAATGTGTATTTCTATGGTGTGGTGAAACATTTGAATGTTGGGTGCAATATCTGATTGGTGGGTGAGTGATGGGAGTGTCAAACCTTGACCAGAGGCTGAGGTTAATGGTGCATTTGGTGGGACATAGTATTTAAAAATGCACTGATCTTGTGAGATCATTGGATTTCTTGTGGTGTTACATCCAGGTCCATGGCACTTGACCACTTTTATTGACCTCCACGGCTGTTGCTCACATTTCTAATTGCATGCTCGGAGAGTCTTCCGGCCCTCTGCAAATAAAAAGAGCATTATCTTCCTGTCCACTAAGGCCTTGTGCACGTAGCTGGAATAGCTTGCAGCCCTCTTTCTTCTATGTTTTGCCTTCCTTCCAAGTTTCCCGGATGAAATTAGCTTTCTGCAATGACCACCAATTCCTGCTCCAGCGAAAATGTATCTCCCCTTTAAGAGGTGCCGTCTAATTTTAGGAATTGCAGGCTAGCTTTATGTGATGCTGGGAAGACAGGAATTGAGTCTCGCTGCTGTGCGTGCAATGAATGAGCAGCACGGTTAGTGGTGGCTGCACACAGCAATCATTCAAATGAGCAGGCAGCCTGAAGCTGGCATGATGCTTACATCACATTGAAGAAGTCCGGGCTAATTGCGCATTGCGGTCACCGCGCTCACCATCGGGGTCAATCCAATCTAATCCCCTCCTCAATTTAAGTTATTATCACCATTGCCCTTATTATATCTAAAAGCAGGAGGGCTAAGGGAAAGCAAGTTAGGCTTCAAATATTCTGTAAAAGACACTTCTGCCACCCTCAGTATCGGATTTAAATTATTTGAATGAAAGTTTCAAACTGTTTCTTTCATCACAGCCTGACAGAGAGCCTCTGTAGAGATGTGCTATTTGGATAGGATGACAATGCTGTGTTTCCAGTGGTATGATAGCTGTCAAATTCCAAACTTTGTTTACCTTCACATTACAATGACAGGACAATGTGGCCTCTTTCAAAAGACAATTCTGATTTAATTCCTAATTTAGAGAGAAACACAACTCTATTCAAAAAATGATGCAATTTGATGTTGATGTTCTAATTTATAAGTTCTGCTGGTGTGATCCTGCCATATGGGGGGCAGGGTAGCACACTAATTAGCACAGTTGCTTCACAGCTCCAGGGTCCCAAGTTCGATTCCCTGTTTGGGGCACGATCTATGCGGAGTCTGTGAAGGTGTACCTGAGCAAGAGACCCTAGCTGTTCAAGTGAAGACAAGCATCCAGCAGAGGGCAGTAGAGCAGAGCTGCTGATTGGCTGTTGTGGGGGAAATTTGCATACGTCCGTGTGCTCACTCTAACTTGAAGGTGTACCTGAGTTGTGTACAGTGCGGAAGGATGTTACAAGTTACAGAGGGACATAGATAAGCTGCAGCGCTGGGATAAGAGGTGGCAAATGGAGTTTAATGCAGAAAAGTGTGAGGTGATTCATTTTGGAAGGAATAACAGGAAGACAGAATACTGGGCTAATGGTAAGATTCTTGGCAGTGTGGATGAGCAGAGAGATCTCGGTGTCCATGTGCATAGATCCCTGAAAGTTGCCACCCAGGTTGAGCGGGTTGTTAAGAAGGCCTGTTAGCTTTTATTGGTAGAGGGATTGAGTTTCGGAGCCATGAGGTCATGTTGCAGCTGTACAAAACTCTGGTGCGGCCGCATTTGGGGTATTGCGTGCAATTCTGGTCGCCGCATTATAGGAAGGATGTGGCAGCATTGGAAAGCGTGCAGAGGAGATTTACCAGAATGTTGCCTGGTATGGAGGGAAGATCCTATGAGGAAAGGCTGAGGGACTTGAGGCTGTTTTCGTTAGAGAGAAGAAGGTTAAAAGGTGACTTAATTGAGGCATACAATATGATCAGAGGATTGGATAGGGTGGACAGTGAGAGCCTTTTTCCTCGGATGGTGATGTCTAGCACGAGGGGACATAGCTTTAAATTGAGTGGAGATAGATATAAGGCAGATGTCAGAGGTAGGTTCTTTACTCAGAGAGTAGTAAGGGTGTGAAATGCCCTGCCTGCAACAGTAGTGGACTCGCCAACACTAAGGGCATTCAAATGGTCATTGGATAGACATATGGACAATAAGGGAATAGTGTAGATGGGCTTTAGAGTGGTTTCACAGGTTGGCGCAAACATCGAGGGCCAAAAGGCCTGTACTGCGCTGTAATGATCTATGTTCTATGTTCTATGGACTTTCTCCCCATGTCTTCGTGGGTTTCCTCCGGGTGCTCCGGTTTCATCTCACAGTCCAAAGATGTGCACGTTAGGTGGATTGGCCATGATAAATTGCCCTTAGTGTCCAAAGTGGTTAGGTTGGGTGGGGTAGGGTTACAGGGATCGGGTGGGGGTGTGGGCTTGGTAGGATGCTCTTTCGAAGGGCTGGTGCA
Organism: Scyliorhinus torazame; assembly: GCF_047496885.1. Taxonomy (NCBI): domain Eukaryota; kingdom Metazoa; phylum Chordata; class Chondrichthyes; order Carcharhiniformes; family Scyliorhinidae; genus Scyliorhinus; species Scyliorhinus torazame. The sequence goes on along the minus strand of NC_092713.1, from coordinate 283,825,022 downwards.
GACTCAGTGGGCCGAATGGCCTCCTTCTGCACTTTAAATTCTATGATTCTATGATATGGACCAGAAGTTCAATGGCTTGATTTAATCAATTCAGCTGGATATTATTTGTACCTTTAGGTTGGACATTGTGAAATCAGCTTGGATTCCTGCTTCATTGTTCTAAATCATTTAAAAATAAATTTAGAGTACCCAATTCATTTTTTTACACTTAAGGGACAATTTAGCGTGGCCAATCCATCTACCCTGCACATCTTTTGGGTTGTGGGGGAGAAACCCATGGAAATGCGGGGAGAATGTGCAAACTCCACACGGACAGTGACCCACGGCCGGAATCGAACCTGGGACCTCGGCGCCGTGAGGCAGCAGTGCTAACCACTGCGCCACCTTGCTGCCCCCATTGTTCTAACTCAATGATTGTTCATAGGACAAGGCTTGGATATGATACATTCCATTATCAAATAACCTGCCGACTCTTGTACATTCGGCCACTTGAGAGGTCAGAGGGTCACCAGTGCCAATGGAACAGTACCCGAACAAGAGCAGTGTGTTCAGGAGGGGCAGCGAGAATATTTGAAAAATAGAAGTTTCATTTAGTAGTTTAGGTGTTGAATGCTGCCAGTTAAACTTGAAATTGCACCATTAACGATATTACTTCTGGATCCTGCTCTCCATGCAACATGTTCCTGTCAAGGTTTAGAACGACTCCCGATGATCTGAATGAGATTACTGCCAGGTATTCCGCTCTCAGATATTCATTATTTTATAATTTAATTTCTAAACTTTCTGACATCTTATTTGAATCACCACCTATAATTCTGTCCCAGATACCCTTCAATTACCCTTCAGTTAGATTGTTGCCTGGAATTCAGTTAAGAATCCAGTATTCCACATCTAAATGATCCAAAACTGTTGATAAAATTACAGCCCATAATTCAGTACCAGATATCCATTTTTCTGTTGTAGTAGATCTTTATCTTCTTAAAAAAGTGGACATTTCAAAGTCAATTTCTGCACAAATCACAATTTATTGAAATTCTGAAAAGCTTTCTTTAAGTTATTACCAATGTTTGGATTCATGCACATGGAACAGGAAAATAAGGAATCGGGCTAAGTTGAGCACTTTCCAGGAACATTATACAAACATGCCATAATAGCACAGATGGCAATTCTTAAACTCTGAAATATTATTGATATTCAAATACTGTTTTTTGTATGAAACAATTGTGGACTAATCTCGTGACAGGAATGATCTATGCTCTAACCAACATTCCAGTGCTCTGCTAAACCAAAATTTTCTGCATTAACAAATTTTTAGCACTACACATTTTGGTGATTGATAATATGGAATATGCACTCCCTTGGTAACATTCCCCACATAAAAGTGGATTTGGAGGCCAGATGGATGCCTGGCCTCCAGTTATGTACATTGCGTAAGACGAGACTACGTCATAAATGTCCTCAAGATGTTTTTTGTTAAATAAACACATGCAACAACAAATTACTGGATGGCAATTATTCTAATAAAACCCAAAGCAAAATATCTTGGCAGCTGATTTCTATGAAAAAAATTGAAATGTTATTTGGATCAAAAATCATAGCTTATGTTTTTTTGTCTGATTGTAGCATTCTTACAATCTGAAATGAAAAAAAATGAAATGAAAATCGCTTATTGTCACAAGTAGGCTTCAAATGAAGTTACTGTGAAAAGCCCCTAGTCGCCACATTCACCTGTTCGGGGAGGCTGGTACGGGAATTGAACCGTGCTGCTGGCCTGCCATGGTCTGCTTTAAAAGCCAGCGATTTAGCCCTGTGCTAAACCAGCCCCATTATCTACAACTGGATTAGCAATTCTGAAATGTGCTAACCTGGTATATTACATCTTCCATCCATTTACACATGCTTCTGTTGTGATTTTGTCAAAGGAACATAAGAATGAGGAGCAGGATTAGGCAATTCAGCCCCTCGAGCCTGCTCCCCCATTCAATACGATCATGGCTGATCTCCACTTGGCCTCGACTCCACTTTCCTGCCCGTTCTCCATAACCTTTCACCCCATTACAAATTAAAAATCTGTCTATCCCCTTCTTAAATTTAATCAATGCCACGGCATCCACTGCACTCTAGGGTAGTGAATTCCACAGATTCACGACTCCTTGAGAGAAATAATTTCTCCTCATCTCTGTTTCAAATCTACTACCCCTTATCCTAAAACTAAGACCTCTCGTTCTAGATTGTCCCACAACAGGAAGTATCCGCGCTACATATTCTTTGTCAATACTGTTTATCATCTTATATACCTCAATTAAATCTCCCCTCATTCTTCTAAACTCAAGAGAGGATAGGCCTAAATTGCTCAATCTCTCTTCATAAGACAATCCCCTAATCTCTGGAATCAATCGAGTGAACATCCTCTGAAATGTCTCCAATGAAATTACATCCCTCCTCAAAACCATCTCACCAATGCTTTGTACAGTTGCAGCAACACTTCCCTATTTTTATACTTTATTCCGTTAGCTAAAAAGGCCAAAATTCCATTTTCATTCCTTATTACCTGCTGTAACTGTATGCTAGTTTTCTGCGATTCATGCACGAGGACACCAGATCCCTCTGCAGCGAAGGATTCTGGTTTCTCTCCATTTAGATAATAAATTGCCTTTTCATTTTTCCGACCAAAATCTTGTTTAGATTGTTTAGAGACTTGGGCGGAGAGATGGCAGATGGAGTTTAATCCGGACAAATGTGAGATAATGCATTTTGGAAGGTCTAATACAGGTAGGAATATACGTGAATGGTAGAACCCTCAAGAGTATTGAAAGTCAAAGAGATCTAGGTGTACAGGTCCACAGGTCACTGAAAGGGGCAACACAGGTGAAGGTAGTCAAGAAGGCATACATAGAATTATAGAATTTACAGTGCAGAAGGAGGCCATTCGGCCCATCGAGTCTACACCGGCTCTTGGAAAGAGCACCCTACCCAAGGTCAACACCTACACCCCATCCCCATAACCCAATAACCCCACCCAACACTAAGGGCAATTTTGGACACTAAGGCCAATTTATCATGGCCAATCCACCTAACCTGCACATCTTTGGACTGTGGGAGGAATCCGGAGCACCCGGACGTTTACGGCATGCTTGCCTTCATTGGCCGGGGCATTGTGTATAAAAATTGTCAAGTCATGTTGCAGCTGTATAAAACCTTAGACCACACTTGGAGTATAGTGTTCAATTCTGGTCGCCACAGTATACACTACCAGAAGGATGTGGAGGCTTTATAGAGGGTGCAGAAGAGATTTACCAGGATGTAGCCTGGTATGGAGGGCATTAGCTTTGAGGAGAGGTTGAATAACCTTGCTTTATTCTCACTGGAACGAAGGAGTTTGAGGGACGACCTGATAGAGGTCTACAAAATTATGAGGGGCATAGACAGAGTGGACAGTCAGAGACTTTTTCCCAGGGTAGGTTTAAGGTGCGAGGGGCAAGGGTTAGAGGAGATGTACAAAGCAATTTTTTTACACAGAGGGTAGTGGGTGCCTGGAACTCGCTGCCGGAGGAGGTGGTGGAAGCAGGGACGATAGTGACGTTTAAGGGGCATCTTGACAAATACATGAATAGGATGGGAATAGAGGGATACTGGTCCCGGAAGTGTAGAAGATTTTAGTTTGGATGGGCAGCATGGTCGGTGCAGGCTTGGAGGGCCGAAGGGCCTGTTCCTGTGCTGTACTTTTCTTTGTTCTTTGTTGTTCTCACACTTATCCATGTTAAACTCCATCTGCCAAATTGTGCCCCACTACCTAACCTATATATATATATATCCATTTGTAAATTTCTTATTTCCTTATTGCAACTTAGTATCCCACATAATTTAGTGTCATCTGCAAAGTTGGCTATAGAACCTTCTATCCCTACATCCAAGTCATCGCTATATATTGTAAATAGTTGGGGCCCGAGGGTCGAATCCTGTGGCAGCCTACTAGTAACATCTTGCCAACAAGAAAAACACCTATTTATCCGACTCCCTGCCTTCTGTCAGTTAGCCAGTCTTCTATCCAAGCTAATAAATTAACCCCAACCCCATGTGATCTTACCTTTTGTGCGGCTCTTTATCAAATTCTTTCATGAAGTCCAGATATATTACATCTACAGGATGCTTATTATCCACTTGACTTGTTGCATCTTCGAAGAGCTCGAGCAACTTAGTCAAACATGGTTTACCCTTCATAAAACCAATCTGACTCTGATTGATTGTGTTTTGACTTTCTAAACGCCCTGTTATTATTTTCTTAATAATGGCTTCAAACAATTTCATAACGACAAATGTTAAACCAACTGGTCTATAATTTCCTATTTTCTCCCTCTCTCGCTTTTTGAATAAAGGTGTTACATTAGCATTTTTCAATCCACTAGAACCTTTCCTGCATCCAGGGAATTTTGGAATATTATAACCAATGAACCAAATGTCTCCACTGCCATTTCCTTTAAGATCCTAGGATGTAGACCATCTGGCCCTGGAGACTTGTCTGCCTTCAATCCCAATAGTTGTTTAATACTTTTTCCTTACTGATGAAGATTGTTCGAAGTTCCTCCCTTTCTATTGTCACACCCTCCTGTCCATGATCATTGGCCGAGTTTAAAGTAATTAATGTAATGGGTGTGACATCCTCCTAAAGCGTAGCGTCCATGTAACTCTCCCCCTCCCTGACGTGTTGCAACGCCTGAAGCTCAGACTCCAGCTCCACAACTCTGAACTGAAGTTCCTTGAGAATCCAACACTTGCTACAGATGTGTTCACGAGGAATCACAATGGAGTCCATCAGCTCCCACATCATGCAGGTGCAACACATCGCCGAGCCCTAAATCTCTATTTTATTTAATTTGGTTTTTTTTTAAATTTCCAACTGGTTTTTAGTTTTTTTAATATGTAAAATATGTCCCCTATTTACCTTTAATCTGATAGCAATTTATAAAAGGTAATTAAAATTACCAGTTACTTGCCAACCTATGAACTTATTGCTTTCCTGTCACGTCATTCCTGGATTGTTTTTCAAACTCAGCCTGCAGCTCAAGTAGACGTCACCCTCGCAGATCTGGCTGTCTCCCCTTCCGGAAGGTAAGTGATGGCCCGAGCCTCAAACTATACTTATCCTCTTCCCAGGTAAAGGTGTCCCTGCAGGTTCGGCTGTCTCCGCTCCCGGAAGGAAGAGGGAGAAACACAGCTATATGTAATATTTCTGTTTCACAACAATCGTAGTCTCTCCCAAAAGCGTGGGAAGAGTTTCCACAAACTTAGGGCAGAATTCTTCCGTCTGAGACTAAATCCCATGGCAGAAGTGGTGACGGTGCTTCCTGCTGTGGTGATCAACATGAAATCATACCATATCTTCCATCTCTGGCATTATGTATCTGGAGGTTTTACACCATCTTCTGTGGTGGGGCGGGTTTCAAGGTGCAGGTCCCCCCATCATACTGGGTGTCCTATCGAAAAGGCGCCCAACTTCATTGGCATCATAGATTATAGATCATAGATCATAGAATTTATAGTGCAGAAGGAGGCCATTCGGCCCATCGAGTCTGCACCGGCCCTTACAAAGAGCAACCTACTCAAGCCTATGTATCTACCCTATCTCCGTAACCCAGTAACCCCCACTTAACTTTTTGGACTCTAAGGGCAATTTAACATGGCCAATCCACCTAACCTGCACATCTTTGGACTGTGGGAGGAAACCGGAGCACCCGGAGGAAACCCACGCAGACACGGGGAGGACGTGCAGACTCCGCACAGACAGTGACCCAAGCCGGGAATCGAAACTGGGACCTTGGAGCTCTGAAGCAACTGTGCTAACCACTATGCTACCGTGCTGCCCATGATGAGGAAAGAAGATGGGTTTCCAGGGACATTCTGCAGTTGGAACTTGGATCTGCTTGAAGGCATTGAAGCTGGAAGACCAACCTGACAGATGCTCTCCCCAACCACTGCTGTAGTGTTCTGGTGTCCAGGGTTGCTGGCAGCCTTCTTCCCGAATGTCTTCTTCAGGTAAGTCCAGCCACGTTTCTCCAGAGATCTTCTGGACCGGCTTGTTTTCCCATTGGCACAATGGAGGATTGGGCATGGGGTGGGGTGGGGGGGTATCCCATTAGCAGGATACAAATTGGTTTCAAGCCACCCTCCAGCAGAATTGCTGATCCGCCATAGCGGCTAGCATTGGAAGATCTCGGTGTAAACGCTCTCCGGGGTGACATCGAGTTTTGCACCTCTCACCGAATTCCTCGCCGGCTCCCCCCACCTCCCCCCTCAGCCCGCCATTGATCCTGCTAACAGGGGCATGAGAGAATTCCACCCTTCATGGTTAGACTAAAAGAAACGGTGATCCTTTGAACTTCAGCACCACCGGGCAACACTGTTAACCTAAATGCCTACTCGTAGCCTTAATAAAATCAGAAAGGCTTAGATTTATAAGCAACTATTAAAGAATGCAGCCCCACACACTCCAAATTTCAGCCACATTTTTAAGAGGATCCTCCAGATTTGCACTATAAGTCAAGAATGGGAAATATTGGGATGAGGGGGGGCACTTTATTTTGTGTATTGGGTGAGACATTCTTCAATTACATTAATGAAGAACGACATGCAGGTCATGCAAACTGTGGCAATGCCTACTCCGATAAATTCATGTAAGTCTGCGCAACACACCGGATATGATGCTATTGTGAATGAATTTCTCCTCCCATTGTGGACAGAATCTTTCAGTCGCACCAGCAGCAGTAGCTGCGGGTGGGGGGAACATAATTCGACGTGAGGTCAAAAATCAGTTTTTTGACAACAGAATATAACTTAGCAATTATATCCTCAGGACTTTAAAGGTAGGTCTCCAATGTCAGGAAGGCCATTTGCATGGAAGGCTAGGCTGCCGGAATTAAATTCTTTCTCCAAATTACCTTCCCTACCAGTGAGAAATTAGAACCATCATTGTTATGACTGCACATAAGTGTTGCGCACCTTGCGAGGTAGACTTTTTCCTGTTGTAGCAAGGCATATCGGCATGACATCACTAGAAGGGAGAAGTGCCATGTTATCTGGTCTTAGTTTTATTTTTGCTTTGAGCAGAGCACACACACAGCTCGTGATGCCTTCAGTCTTTATGCCGATGTATAACCGCTCTCATGTGGCAATTATTAAACTGGGGGCTGGTTTTGCTCAGTTGGCTGGACAGCTGGTTCATAATGCAGTACCAGGCCAACAGCGTGAGTACAATTCTCATACTAGCTGAGGGTATTTGTGAAGGCCCTGCCTTCTCATCCTTGCCCCTCACCTGAGATGTGGTGATCCTCAGCTTAAACCACCACCAGTCAGCTCTCCCCCTCAAAGGGGGTATCAGCCTATGGTCATCTTGGACTATGGCGACTTTTACTTTCTTATTTATAAGTGAACCCACACTGTGTTTACTGAATACCGTAGGAGCTATGAGTCTATGCTCCTGTGTCTTTTGCAGTATATATCATTGGAACTCATATGGACTCATTGCCGCAGAAGGCTGTGGAGGCCAAATCACCGAGTGCCTTTAAGGCAGCGATAGGTTCTTGATCAATAAGGGGATTAGGGGATATCAGGAGAAGACAGGAGAATGGGGATAAGAAACATATCAGTCATGATTGGATGGCGGAGCAGACTCGATGGGCCAAATTGACTAATTCTGCTCCTGTGTCTCATAATAAGACAATACTTCTCATTATTAAGGTATGTTGCCATTGCATTGTCCTCAATGGAGAATGTCTGTAAATACCAGCCGATGCTTGAGACCAGGTGTGGGCAGTACCAGTTGTGCGGAGGATGACCAAGGAAGGCAGGACACGATAGCGGGGAAGTGTGGAGCAGTGGTTGGACACAGGTGCAAGGGGTAGTGCAGGCTGCCTGGCTGCCCTTTAAATAGGGTGCCTGGACTTTGACCCCATGATGGCAGGGATGGCGGCTTCCTACATGCCCCCGCCATGTGAATTGGCAGGCTCCTTGGAGATGGACATCGAAGTAGCTGAAGAGCACATGACCATGCATGAACAGCTTTCCCACCCACACCAGCCTTTTCCAGGCTGGAGCCAAACTTAGACACCAGAATGGTTGATTCCAACCTGTGTTTCTAAAAGTTTTGTGTGTTGTGCATCTTTCTAAAGCACGGCAAAGTCCATCCCATGCTAGGAACTATTGAAATTTGTATTTGGAAAGAACCAGTGCCAATTGCAAGCAGCTCCAGCCCATGCCAAAATCGGGGTCAGCCAGTGGCAATTTAGTTCTAAATCATCTCCAATATGAGTTGGGGGACCTGTCATTTTGGGCCGTATTGTTATTTTGTTTTGCCTGTTGAAACCAGATGTAATATTGCAGTGTGTAAAAAATGTTGACTGTTAGAAGCATAAAATATAAATCACCCAGCAAGTGCTCCCTTAATTGTAACATCCCCTGCTCCAGCAAAATGCTCACGAAAAATTAAACAGTGGATATATACACCGGGAAAATCAGGGTTAGACCATAACGTTGTTCTCATGTCTTCTACTGTTGGTGTCCAATTTGATGATATTCTTCGGGGGAATTGTGTCTGTGACTCAGTGTCAACTAATCTCCCCCTTCAGAGTGTCAACGATGACCGTGAAATGTATGGCCACAGGCTGTTCAGTTTTGTTCAAATCAGATTTAATGAAATGAATGAAAATCACTTATTGTCACGAGTAGGCTTCAATGAAGTTACTGTGAAAATCCCCTAGTCGCCACATTCTGCTGCCTGTTTGAGGAGGCTGGTACGGGAATTGAACCGTGCTGCTGGCCTGCCTAGGTCTGCTTTAAAAGCCAGCGATTTAGCCCAGTGAGCTAAACCAGCCCCTGGTGAGCTAAACCAGCCTAATGATGCATAAACGATGGTAAAACGCACAAAGAAACAAAGCAGCAGCTTGAACATTGGCCAAAACCACGAGTATACATGTCTTCATCAGGAAGTTAGAGAACAGTGACCTTGATTAAATGACTCAACAAATCGGACAATTTCAAGGAAATGACGAGCACGACAGTACAATGCTGACCGACATTTGGTACAACCGCGGTGCTCTTGTCCCTGTGTCAGAAGATCGTGGGTTCAATTTCCATTTAAGACGTGGGTATATATTGATGCTAAAACTTCAGTGCAGCACCAAAGGAGCGATACAGAATTGGAGGAGATACCCTTCAGATCAAACACTAAACTCAGAAATAAAAAATATTGTCAACCAGGCTGCACTGGATTGACATGCAGCATTCATTTCCAGAATGCTGGCCTCTCCTGGAAGCTGTCTCGGGAATCCACAGGACTCTAGCCCTCAAATAAAGGAGGGGGGCAGTATTGTTGGGAATGAAAGTTTACATGTGTATCAAGTGCAATTTTGCCAGCAAAGGTCACAATGGCATTTATGCTTGTTTGCAACCTAATGGAACTTCATTAGCAAATTCCTGCAGCATTGCATCACGTAGCATGCAGCAATCTTTTGAGGCTTGTTTTCAGACAAGCACGAGGACCCATCATATCTTTCTCCTTTCATTTTTCTTAAGTGTATTAGCTCTGTGAAGGACTGCATTGTTGCTCCGCATTATAAGCATTTAGTCGTTTGGTAGTACAGAACTTGAGTATTGCTGAAAAAATAGACATGTTGAAGGCTTTCATCTCGTACCCATCAGGACACTTCGCAAAAAATACCTATGTAAGGGGAACCAACAATTTATACGATATGAGAAGAGAATGCAGACTGGTTGGCAAGTCTTCTTCTTGGCAGTGCCTCAGGGTCGGGGATGACTTGCTTCCACTGTGGGAGGTGGGTTCTGCGATGGTTGAATAGCCCAATCCTGGATCCGCAGACTCTATCACCCGTTTGGCAGGTGGTGTTTGGATGGGGCGGGGGGTGGGATGCACTCGATTCTGCGCTCTCTTTCCGCTGTTCATAGAATAATAGAATTTACAGTGCTGAAGGAGGCCATTCGGCCCATCGAGTCTGCACCGGCCTTTGGAAAGAGCGCCCAACCCAAGCCCACACCTCCAACCTATCTCCGTAACCCAGTAACCCAACTTAACGTTTTTGGACACTAAAGGGCAAGTTAGCATGGCCAATCCACATAACCCGCACACCTTTGGACTGTGGGAGGAAACCGGAGCACCTGAAGGAAACCCACGGAGAGAACGTGCAGACTCCGCTCAGACAGTGACCCAAGCCGGGAATCGAACCTGGGACCCTGGAGCTGTGAAGCAACTGTGCTAACCACTATGCTACTGTGCTGCCCAAGCTTTACGCTTGGCTGCAACGTGCTCCACCCAGTGACGCTAAGGGGACTACGTGCCTTCGCGGATGCTTCTTCTTCAGTATGTCTGTTCTAAGGGAAGTGACTCACACATGTCGATGGGGATGTTGCATTCATTTAGCGAGGCTTTCAGAGTGTCCATGTAGCATTTCCCCTGTCCTCCTAGTGATCGCTCACCTTTGCAGAGCTCTGAGTAGTGCACTTGTTTTGGGAGTCTCGTGCCTCGATACGGGGAATATTGGCATGGGAGAGGATGCTCACATTGGTATGCTATCCTGCCAGTGAATTTGCAGGATTTTGCAGAGGCAACGTTAGTGATACCTCTCCAGGGATTAGAGGTGTCTGTTGTACATTGTCCATGTTTCTGATAGATACAGAAGGGCAGGGACCACGGCTGCTCAGTAGACCATGAGCTTTGTGCTGGGTTTGAGGTATCGGCCTTTGAACACTCTGTCCCATAGGCGTCCGAAGACTGCACTGGCGCATTGGAGTCGTTACTGGATTTCATCGCCGATGTCTGCAGGTGCCGAGAGGAGGCTCCCGAGGTACGGAAAATGATCCACATTGTTCTGGGGCTCACTGTGGATCTTGATGGTCGGGGTGGAGGGGGGCAGTTTTGTGTGGCTGGAGTGGGCTGGTAGAGAAATTTATTTTCCGGATGTTTAGTCTGAAGCCCATTCTCTCATATGCCTTGGTGAATGCATTGACAATGATTTGTAGCTCGGCCTCTACGTGTGAACACACAAAGACATTGTCTGCATACTGCAGTTTGAAGTCAGAAGTTGGAGTCTTGGTTCTGGCTTGAAGGCGTCGGAGGTTGAACAGTATCCTGCTTGCCCGGTAGATTAGCTCCACTCCAGCGGGGAGCTTCAGGGTGATGGGATGGAGTGTTTCTGTGTGAAATATGGAGAAGCGTGTTGGTGTGATGATGCAGCCCTGTTTAGCCCCAGTTTGGGTTTGTGGTGGTTCTGTTGGTGAGGATCACGGCTTGCATGTCATTGTTGAGGAGGCAGAGAATGGTGGCGAATTTCTGCAGGCAGCAGAACTTGAGGAGGGTGTTCCACAATCCCTCAAGGCTGACAGAGTCAAAGGCCTTTGCGAGATTGAAGAAGGCCATGTACAGAGGTTGATGCTGCTCGCTGCTTTTCCTGGATTTATCACGTACGAAGCTCATGTCCGTTGTGTCTCTTGATGGGCAGAAGCCACACTGAGACTCTGGGAGGAGCTCTTCAGCCACTGGGAGGAGGTGGTTGAGGAGGATTCTCGCAATGACCTTTCCTGTGGTAGAGAGTAGGTAAATCCTTCTGTAAAGTCCGCAGTAAGACCTGTCTCCTTTCTTGAAGATGGTCACAATTAAGGCATCCCTGAGATCACCCAGCATGATCTCTTCCATCCAGACAAGGGTAATGAGGTTGTGGATTCTTGTCAAGAGTGCTTCTCCGCCACATTTTAATTCTTCTGCGGGGTTTCCATCTGCACCAGAGGCCTTGTTGTTTTTCAGCTGTCAGGTGGCTTTTTCGACCTCACGGCGAGCTAGGATTGCGCTGAGATGCTAGCAGATAGCATGTTCCGGGCCGGAGAGTGGAGCTGAGTCCACAAAGATCAGCCATGATCTCATTAAATGGCGGAGCAGGCTCGAGGGGCCAGATGGCCTACTCCTGTTCCTAGTAGTTCTTATGCGGGATGGTGTTGAGGATACTTGCGTTGAATGCTGTGTCTTGGGTGAGGAGGGAAGAATGGTTGACAAGTAGACTCTGATTAGTAGAGGCAATGCTTTGATCAACAGGGTCAAACTGCCTGCTATAAATTTCAAAGAATGCTTGGCAGTTGACTGTCAGTCACCTGGTGCATTCTCCGTGACAATACCTCTACCAATCAGAGTCTAATTTCCAACCAACCATCATTCTCTTCCCATACAGTATAAATTGTTGTTTTTCCCTTACATCGGTAATCTTGCAAAGTGCTTTGATGTGTGCAAGAGGAAAAGTTTTGACATGCCTCGTTTTTCAGCAATTATAACCTTTTCTTAATTAGGTAATATTTTTAATGCTGCACCAAGTCTACTGTTGATATGTGCCATCTGTTTTCTGCATCTTTACTACATATCTTAGTGCATTTATTGTACCGAAAACTTTATATAAAGGCAAGTTATTACCTTTTGAAAATAGCTTGGGTAGGGTGCTCTTTCCAAGAGCCGGTGCAGACTCGATGGGCCGAGTGGCCTCCTTCTGCACTGTAAATTCTATCTCTGAAATCTATATTAGCTGATACAATTATTGAACTGCAAGGGTCCATGAAGGTTGCTTATCAGCACCTTCTTGAGCACAATTAGGTATGGGCAATAAATCGATGCATCTACATCCCATAAACAAATAAAACATAAAACATAATGCAAGTAATAAATGCAAAGCAAAAATAATTATTTCAATAACAGCACTGGCATATATGACAGATATGGCAGAAGTTTGACATAACGTTTATTCCAGACATTAGTGACATTAAGCCATATTTTTTACATGTGCCTTAAATTGTACAGGAGGATTGTGAGAGGTGTCTGGGCTTCTTTTCGTCAGATCATTCAAGCAATTAGTCGTTGCGATGAGTTATTTTGTAAGTATCTCCCACAAGCCTTTTTGATTAAACATTAATCATGCAAGGTAGCAGCAATTACACCTCAAGTTTAAAAGGCATTAGCTATTAGTGGCATCTGGGTAGTGATATCACCACAGGCAGGACAACTAGCAATGCTACCTTAATGACACTGAATTCATTTATCGTCTTCGCACTACTGGTCTCAAAAACTTTCCCCAGCCAGTTTCTTTTTTTCCTGATTGAACTGAATTGTCCATATTTTTTAAGTCAACGGATAAAGACAAATAATAACTTCCTGCAACGATGAAGAAGTTGTACAAAGGAAAGTTCTCACTGATGTGTCATTGCAAATTACTGACAGAAAAAATATCCCTGATCAGTTGATACCACTCCAAGGCAACTAGATTATTTAATGTGGAGGAGCTGATTGCATTGTTATTAGATAATATAGTTCACTGAAACGGTTCCAACTTTCACAAGTGTGATAAATAACAAGCCAAAGATTTGCAGGATTAGGAACCTATCAACTTTATATTCTTACATAAACATTCACTGACTGAGATCACAGAGCTGGCTCGAAGCAACATTTTGCAAAAATAAAATTCACCTTGTGTGTCCTGGGGAATGAAGCATTAGCAGATGATAATGAGCAAGGCCTGTATAAATCTAAAGCAAACCCTTGAGCTATCTGAATGGAAGGATGATTTGGAAAGTGACAAGAGAATCCTTCTTTCAGGAAAAATGTGCTTTTTTTCAACCGTGCCATCTTCGAGATAGAGGAAGCTAAAAAGCTGAGGTAATGATATGATGGCATGTGGCATGCCAAATTTAAACAAGGGGCCCGATTTAACCACCACATCCCGGCGCGGATCTGGGCATGCTGGGGAAATAGCAAGTTACGGATCTCGGCCCAAAATGGCGAGCATGTCATTAACCCTCATTTGCATTCATTTCAATCTCTTCAGCAAGACTGAAGTCGAATGCAACGGCCTCCCAGGAATTACCTTACTCCCCAGTGACAAATCACGCGGGTGTCGTTGAGTGGTCCTGTTTAAAAACGTGAAGCTGGCACTATGGCTTCTGAGGGGAAGTGATGAGGTGACCAGCCATTTTCACTTCCTGGCAGACAGCTTAAGGGCACTGAAGCTGCTGGCCCAGTGCTCGGGACTGGGGTGGGGAGGTGGGGGAGGGAAACAGGGGGGGTGGGGGAATGGACCACTCAGGGGGCTTGGGCTCGATAGGAGAGCTGAAGCTTTCCAGGTCTGGGTCCCCCTTGGGATGGAGGCGTGGGGGGGGGCGGTGTTGTGTTCGGTGTTCGTTGTCCAGCAAGGAATCCACAGAACTGCTGGTGACTTGTCCAAATCAGGATTTTTATTAATGTACACATGGTAAGGTAACGATCAGATACAGAGCAAGTTATCATGGAGTTTCTTCACACTCCCCTGGAACTATCCCTATGCACGACTGTCCCTCTTGTACATCTTACAACCTTCTCTGGATCACCGAATCTGCCCTGGCTTATATCTGAGTACCTTATCACATGACCACTGTCCCGAGACTGCCTGGTGGATCTGTACTGCCATCTGCTGGCTGGAGGTCACACTACCGACTATATACAATATTGTTTACAGGCATATCACCACATCCCCCTTCCTCGGGAAATATTAATGTTTACATACAAGCATGCTTGCTATCTTTACTTTATACATTTGTGATATGCATAACAATGTAAACAAATTTATCTAGGGTGCCCATAGACATGATACGCCTGGTTGTGTCTGTCCCTTTCGTACAGCTGATTGTGCCTCCCTCATGGGATTGGCCCTGTGATCACTTGGGCTGTTGCCAGCCTTTTCGAAGACTGGTTTACGTGCCGGTCTCTTGCTTCATATCCTCTTTATATTATGTATTTGGAAGGCATGCATCCAAGATTGCCACACGTGTGTCACCAACTTCTTCTTTGTTTGTGTCTTCCAACGATGGTGTTTACTGCTTTGTTGTGTGTTTTTTTTCTTTTCTGTCATTGGTGTGTTGGTCATCATCTTGCTTTCTTCTCTTTTGTTTTTGCCAGTGGGGTGAGCTAGCTCTCCCAGTCTCCTCCTCTTCCTCCTTCTTGTTTGAATAATTAGTTTGCCAATTCTTTTCTTTTTACATTTGGACCAGGCAACCCCTGGTTCGGTGCTAGTCTGCACCATGCGCATGGCGGTATGAATGTGCTCAGCTGGAACTTAAGGCGCCAACGCATCATCACGGGATTGTCTGACGATGCCCAATTCTGCGCTCAATTGGATGTTGGAGTGCCTCACTTTCTGGTGCCTGGGTGGAGGTTAGATCTATGACAAGTGCTGCCCCTTCTGAGCTCACTGGAGCAATGCTCATCATTGGAAATAACTATGCGGACACTCTCTGGTTATGATGATCCAGGCGTTGGGTCGTCCTGGTCTTGCACGAGTAGATCTGTGTGATCTGTCGAGCTACACAGCGAGATAGTCATCAGTTCCTCCACAGACTCACACCCAGAGTCATCATTTTCAGCATCGTTAGAGCTGGTCTCATCGTGTTCATCATCAATATCTTCCCATTCACCTTCCGATGGGATGACCTTGAGAGGCAGGGAGTCGATTACTGGAACCATTTCAGAGGCTTGAGACGACTCACCAAGTGCCTCTGGAGCAAGTGTTTCTAAGACTGGTTACTAGCTTGTTCAGTAGCTGGTCCTCTGAGGTAGCAGTCACTGCGATCTCAGTGTTTATTTTGGAGTGCGCCACCTCAGAGCTGTCACACTTCTCGGTGTCCTGCGCAACCTGGGCATTCCTTGTGACCACCTCGTCATTCCCGGCAAACCACTGGCGCAGCTCTGCTCGGGTTTCAGCCCGCCCTCGGTCCTTCGAAAGAGGTTCACCAGCATTTCATAGTAGTTTTCATCTGGCTCACGTTCGACGCCTTCGCTTTCCATCTCATCTTCAAGGTCAGCATACATGTAGTTGTAGTAGTCATCATCGGATTCAGCATCGTCTGCAATGATTTCTCTTGTAAAATATAACATTGCACACTGAATTATGTGTTCATGCAGGAGGCAGCCAATTTCAAAGTCAGCCTTGAGCTTTTTCTACCTTGCTCTTGATTAGCATTCCATGCTATGGAACTTCAGGAGGACTGAAGAAATTAAAGAATGATTCATTTGGTACAATTTTCGTAACTGTCCTGCGAGTGCTTAGACCTTTGTGCTTTAGCTTAGTTTTAATTGTTTTCAACATGACATTTTTGCCCTCTTTCCAGTCAATCTTACAGCCTGTGCACCCCATGATTTCTAGTTCATCGAAGAATGAAGATTCAAGTTTGACAGGCCGCGAATCCAACTGGTACACTTTTGCAATCACCTCATTTGTGAAATATTCATTGGGCTCGAACTTAAACTCCAGAGTGAAGCTCCTCGGCTTCTCATGCTCTGAACATTTAACATTCACATCTTGTAAATGCTTTAATATGGGCTCAACATGCTCCTGTGTCATGGCACTGAGCACATACACCTTCTTGAAGACTGTTAACCAGAATTGCGGAATGCTCTCTGGCTCTTCCGTCTCTTTGTCTGATTTGTCGTCCTCCGCCTGGATTTCTCCCGAATCCTCATCAAATGTGCACACTGTGATATCTCTGTGGCGCAGGCCAACCCGCTGTCGGTGACTGTTCTCTCCTAGGTCAACCCCGCGATCTCCAGGACCCATTCCTCATAGAGGATGAGGACTTGAGTCTCTGGGCTGCACCCCTCCCCTCCCCCGGCTTGGCCCTTTCCCGTTTATCATGGGCTGCCTTCCCCTGCGGGGACAAAGAGAGGGCATTGTGAGCTCCACACTTGATGGGTCGGGTGGCATGTGTGGGCACCGCACCTGGACATGAAGGAGTTGTCCTGGTGGGTGTCAGAGGGCTCTGAGGAACAAGCATGAAGATCGGATGTGTGGAGGGTGCAATTGTCAGCCATTGATTTGTGATGGGGGTGGGGTTTGGAGAATTTGAGGGGTGGCAGGCGGAACTGATGCCAGGAGAGAGGTGGTAACTTATCCTTGCAGCTCGATGGAAGTCATTGGTATTCTTCCGAGATTGGACAGCAGTCCACCTGGTCATGCTGCCCGCACTGACAGCCATTTACAATGCCTCCCAGGCGGCGTTGCTGACCCTGCTGCTGGGCCTCCAACCCTCTCAGGGGAACAGGATGACCCACCTCTCATTCACAGCGTTAAGAAGCCTGGCCAGGTCGGCATCCTCAAAGTGTTGAGCAGGTCTGTGTGCTGACTGGTAGTGAGTGCTGAGGGAGTGTTTAAAAGCAGCTCCCCTTTTTAGGGGCGAGAAGCTGAGGCGCGAGTCTGGCGAATCAGACAGTGAGACAGCCTGTGATGGCGAGAATCTTGTGACGACTCATTTTCGACACTAAGTGCCATTAAATACGGGCCGCGATCTCATCAATGCGACCGTCGAGGTACACCCCTCGAAATGCACCCAAAGTTACACTTGAAAATTTTCTCTTAAATCGCGCCCAAGGTTTTGCCTGGAACCAGTGTCCAGTTAATTATTGCTAATGCGGAAGATGTGCACATGGTGGTTTACGCTAGGGGACTGTACTTTTAGTCCTTTTCACTTCGTTTCAGGGAGTATTTGTGTTTAAAAACCCACAAATTTAATGGGATAAGGAACCTACATGTCTGAAATTGCCAGAAAACTCAGAGGAAAAGGCTGAAAATAGAGGTTCCTCGACAGAGACGGAGGCCAATCAAGGCTCGTCGGTGGCAATAATAGCCGAGGCAGCCCCTGGGACTCCAGCCGAGATGCTAACGAGCACATTGGAGACAGAATTTGACAAACATTGGAGGGTTGTGTTGGGGGACCTCCGCAAATCGATAGAAGAGACCTTGACTCGCATCCATTTGGCATTGAGAAACAACAAAACGGTAAAGATACATGGAGCCACGATACAAGGGATGGTGGGGGCCCTTTCGAGGCAGTGACCAAGTAGAGATTTCTCTGATGGCCAATGCGAATAAAGTGGTGAAGGCTGAAATGAATGATTTAGAGAATTGTTCCAGGAGGCAAAACATCCGAATGGTGGGGCTGCCAGAGGGCATGGAAGGCCCAACTCCCACAGAGATGTTTGGGAAGATGGTAGGGGAGGGTGAACTCAGGTAACTCCTGAGCTGGACCGAGCCCACCAGGCACTGCTACAGAAGCCTCGTCCTGATGAACCACATCAAACAGCAATCATGAAGTTTCACAGCTTCAAAGAAAAAGAGCAGATGAAGGCGCATTGCGACTACAAATGTGAAGGCCACAACATCAGTTTATACCAGGATGTGGGAGTGGAGTTGACGAAGAAGCAGGCCGTGTTCAATAAAACCAAGGCCGCCCTGTTCATAAGTGGAGTCTGGTTTGGGGTGGTTCCACCAACATGGCTAAGAGTGAATTTGAGAGAAAAGACTATTTTTCGATGCGCTGGGGAAGGCAAATTCCTTTGTAAAGAAGCATGGACTGGGTGCGGCGTATTTGAGGTTCTTGGATATTGGGTATGGGCATGGTGATATGTGGAATTGTTGGGGTTCTTTGTTCATTTTTGCATTTTTCTGTTCTTGTTGGGTTTGAATGTTTTACATGTTGGGCTTAAGTCTGGGGTTCAGTTTCATGTAGTTTTTTGTTCTAACTGATGTGAAAATATATAGCTCTCTGTTGAAGTATTATTTTTAAGGGGTTATTATACATTCTGGGGGGTTTTCTGGAAGCTTTTTTCTTCATTCTGGTGGGAGTCACCCTGCTAGCTGGAGAGTTAGCTAACCGGAGCGGCGTTAAGGGGTTGACTGCAGTTCATTATAATAGTTCTGTTTTAGGTAATGAGCTTACTGTTTTTTTTCTGTATGGGGGTGGGTTTCTTAAAAGTAGGGTTCAATTATTTATGTTTGCCGCACTGTTTTCTGTATGCGTATTTTGGTGTTGTAATGTCTGATGGCGAGGATGAGGGCGGGATGGGGGTAGGGGTCATTTGCTGTCGGCGATTACATATTTTTCTTTGTTTAATCTTGTTAGCAAGTTTGGCAGCCAATTTGGGTGGGCCTGGATGATGTACTTTCGATGTAACTGTTGGAAAATCCCTTTTGGTTGATATGGCTACCTCTGGATTGAGGGGTTAGGGGTGGGAGGCCCTCAATTTGTTTGGTCACCTGGAATGTCACGGGGTTGAATGGCCCAGTGAAAACGTTGGGGGTAATTGCTCACTTTAAGAGATTAAATGCTGACGTGATGTTTCTGCAAGAGACTCACTTGCAGTCAGAAACCAGATCAGCTTGCAGAAGGGCTGGGTGGGTGGGGCAACTTTTTCATTCGGGCTTTGATGGTAGGGCCGGCATACAACATTATTGATCAATAAAAGGATTCAGTTTCCTGCCGCTAAGATCTTGGCTGAACCCAATGGTAGACACGTTATTGTCTGTAGATCTTTGGCGGGCACCTCGGTAGTTCTGGTTAATATCTATGCTCCCAAACTGGGAAGATATGGATTTTCTTTTACTAAGCTGCAGGCCTGAATCCCTGATTTGAATTGTATCAGCTTATTTTAGGGGGGTGACTTAAACTCTGATCTGGACCCAGGTTGGATCGGTCCAGGCCTTCATCTCTGATTCCATCAGGGGTGGCCAGGGCATTGTTGTTTTTCATGGAGAGGGTCAAGTACACCATTAGGAGGTCAGTAGAAGGGTTCTGCTTAAGATGGCAGCCATTCATTTCCTTTTCTAAAGAGCTAGTCACCGTCAGTTGTTGAGAGGTTTAGTTTAGTTCAGTGGGGTCAAGTTAATGTGGTTTTGCTGGTTTGTCTTGTTCCGTGATACTGTAATTTGGGTTAATTGTTTTATATTATTTTGTTTAATATGGAAAAAAATGTAATAAACATATTTTAAAAAATGATTGCTAATGCGACTTGCTGGCCAAGTCGTTTATTTATGCCAGCAATGAATAACCGAATGGGCAGAAATGTCATGCAGGACAAGCGAAAGTTGTGACTTTTTCACAATCAGGTCAATTCTTTATTATCTTGATGGACTATTCCAGGGGAGAGCCAAGACAATGATTGTCTCCCTGGGCTAGCTTGTTGTTTAAGTCTTCAGCTCCATGGATGTGATATCTAATGAAGTGCTAATATTATATCAATAAATATTACTCAAGAAGAATATACTTGTATATTAATCCTAATTATAAAATTTTAAAATTGCAATTACATTGAAGTCACGGCACAGAACTAGGCCATTTAAACCAACGCCACTGCGCTTATGTGGAGGCTCCATGACAGCCTCCTTTCCCCCAGGTTTTATAGAACACATTAACAGATCCTTCTATTACATACCCCCTCATGTGCTTCCCCTGAAATGGACCAACGTTACTCTAATCTGGGGGGTCCTTTGAGTGGTGGGGGAATTTGTCTGGCAGTGGATGGGATATGTATTGTACCAGTCCAAAGCAGTTGGCATAGGGCCCAGGCCAATTTCACGGTTGCATGTAACTTAAAATGGCAAGCTGCCAACCCAAGATGTCCTTCCTATGGGTAATTAGTTGATTAGTAGGGTGGAAAAGTTGGTAGGGCGGTCATCACACAAAAGCGTGGAGTATTTCCTTAAAGGGTAGGCTTTTCATCCTGGGGACAGCAATCAGTGCGCTTTACGTCAGCAGCAGGCAGGGTGAGTTCGATCAGACTTGCTGATACAGAAGTGAAATAAGTGGTCAGCAATAAGCAGGTCTTTGTGCCAACAGATGGCTAGCAGGTTCTGAAATAAATCACACTGCAGGAGTGATTTGGCAGAAAAAGAAAATGTAATGATCTGTCCAGGACTGCCAAGGTAAGACATCTCTTACACACTACTCAACCATAGCTTAGCCCCAATGCTTTCAATCATTCCTTTCCCAGGCATCTTCTCAAGTCAGCAGGGAACATTGCACTGGACTTCCATTCTGCCTGCACTCACACCATCAAAACCCACTACTTAACCCTAATTATTTCTCTATCCCATCATCAACCATACCATGATTGTTTGATATCTTCAGAATTAGGAAGTAGCCTTTTGGGAAGTAGTCGGGAAATGTTGGAAAGATTGGAAGGCTGATTATCAACTGTTGAACCACATTATGAATGTTCCTTCTGTAGTCAACAAGTCTTGGAGTAGGACTTGAACCCAGAGGCAGGGGTGCTACTAGCTAAGTCAGAAGACCCTACCCATGGGGTGGTGGTGGGCGGGGGGGGGGGGGGGGGGGGGGTGCAGTTAAGAATTTGTCAGGAATGCAAAAAAATCGGTTTCACACTCATGAGAATTTCCCTGTGGGATCTTCTGCTGGTGCCCGCCATGGGTAGATTGAGAAACCCATTGGAGGCCAGCATGAAACTGATCAAATACTTCTAATGTGATGCAGAAGAAGGCAGGACTGGAATCTTCGACCCATGTCCGATTCTCTGCGATGCCAGCGGGAAAACACGCCAGTCCAAAATAGTTCTAGGACAACATGGCGTGCAGATGTCGAGACTCACCTGAACAATACCTGGGTCTGCCTCCAGTATTCAGAATGGACCCCAGAATGCCACAGCACTAGGTGGGGGAGCATAGATAGATATATAGATACATAGAAGATAGTAGCAGGAGGTTGTTGTGATGGGAGACTTTTTAACTCCCCCAATAGTGACTGGGACTCACTTAGTGCTAGGGGCTTGGATGGGGCAGAGTTTGTAAGGAGCATCCAGGAGGACTTCTTAAAACAATATGCAGATAGCCCAACTAGGGAAGGGACTATACTGGACCTGGTATTGGGGAATGAGCCCGGCCAGGTGGTAGAAGTTTCAGTAGGGGAGCATTTCGGGAACAGTGACCACAATTCAGTAAGTTTTAAAGTGCTGGTGGACAAGGATAAGAGTGGTCCTAGGGTGAATGTGCTAAATTGAAGGAAGGCTAATTATAACAATATTAGGCAGGAACTGAAGAACCTAGATTGGGGGCGGATGTTTGAGGGTAAATCAACATCTGACATATGGGAGGCTTTTAAATATCAGTTGAAAGGAATTCAGGACCGGCATGTTCCTGTGCGGAAGAAGGATAAATACGGCAAATTTCGGGAACCTTGGATAACGGGAGATATTGCAGGGCTCGTCAAAAAGTAAAAGGAGGCATTTGTCAGGGCTAGAAGGCTGCGAACAGACGAAGCCTGTGTGGAATATAAGGAAAGTAGGAAGGAACTTAAGCAAGGAGTCAGGAGGGCTAAAAGGGGTCACAAAAAGTCGTTGGCAAATAGGGTTAAGGAAAATCCCAAGGCTTTTTACACGTACATAAAAAGCAAGCGGGTAGCCAGGGAAAGGCTGGGCCCACTGAAGGACAGGCGTGGGAATTTATGTGTGGAGCCCGAGGAAGTGGGCGAGGTACTAAATGAATACTTTGCATCAGTATTCACCAAAGAGAAGGAATTTGTGGATGTTGAGTCTGGAGAAGGGTGTGTCGATAGCCAGGGTCACATTGAGATCCAAAAAGACGAGGTGTTGGGCATCTTAAAAAATATTACGGTTTTTAAGGCCCCAGGGCCTGATGGGATCTACCCCAGAATACTGAAGGAGGCTAGAGAGGAAATTGCTGAGGCCTTGAGAGAAATCTTTGGATCTTCACTGTCTTCAGGTGATGTCCCGGAGGACTGGAGAATAGCCAATGTTGTTCCTTTGTTTAAGAAGGGTAGCAAGGATAATCCAGGGAATTACAGGCCGGTGAGCCTTACGTCAGTGGTAGAGAAATTACTGGAGAGAATTCTTCGAGACAGGACCTACTCCTATTTGGAAGCAAATGGACGTATTAGTGAGAGGCAGCACGGTTTTGTGAAGAGGAGGTCATGTCTTACTAACTTGATAGAGTTTTTCGAGGATGTCACAAAGATGATTAATGCAGGTAGGGCAGTGGATGTTGTCTAAATGGACTTCAGTAAGGCTTTTGACAAGGTCCCTCATGGCAGACTGGTACAAAAGGTGAATTCACATGGGATCAGGGGTGAACTGGCAAGATGGATACAGAACTGGCTAGGTCATAGAAGGCAGAGAGTAGCAACGGAAGACTGATTTTCTGATTGGAGGGCTGTAACTAGTGGTGTTCCGCAGGGATCGGTGCTGGGACCTTTGCTGTCCGTAGTATATATAAATGATTTGGAGGAAAATGTAACTGGTTTGATTAGCAAGTTTGCAGACGACACAAAGGTTGGTGGATTTGCGGATAGCGATGAGGACTGTCAGAGGATACAGCAGGATTTAGATCGTTTGGAGACTTGGGCGGAGAGATGGCAGATGGAGTTTAATCCGGACAAATGTGAAGTAATGCATTTTGGAAGGTCTAATGTAGGTAGGGAATATACAGTGAATGGTCGATACCTCAAGAGTATTGACAGTCAGCGAGATCTAGGTGTAGGGTCCACAGGTCACTAAAAGGGGCAACACAGGTGGAGAAGGTAGTCAAGAAGACATACGGCATGCTTGCCGTCATTGGCTGGGGCAGTGAGTATAAAAATTGGCAAGCCATGTTGCAGCTGTATGGAACCTTAGTTAGGCCGCATTTGGAGTATAGTGTTCAATTCTGGTCGCCACACTACCAGAAGGTATGTTAAGGCTTTAGAGAGGGTGCAGAAGAGATTTACCAGGATGTTGCCTGGTATGGAGGGCATTAGCTATGAGGAGAGGTTGAATAAACTCGGTTTGTTCTCACTGGAACGACGGAGGTTGAGGGGCGACCTGATAGAGGTTGACAAAATTATGAGGGGCATAGACAGAGTGGATAGTCAGAGGCTTTTTCCCAGGGTAGAGGAGTCAATTACTAGGGGGCATAGGTTTAAGGTGCGAGGGGCAAGGTTTAGAGGAGATGTACGAGGCAAGTTTTTTACACAGAGGGTAGTGGGTGCCTGGAGCTCGCTGCCGGAGGAGGTGGTGGAAGCAGGGACGATAGTGACGTTTAAGGGGCATCTTGACAAATACATGAATAGTATGGGAATAGAGGGATGCGGACCCCGGAAGTGCAGAAGATTTTAGTTTAGATGGGCAGCATGATCGGCATGGGCTTGGAGGGCCGAAGGGCCTGTTCCTGTGCTGTACTTTTCTTTGTTCTTTGTTCTTTGAGGACTTTTGGCCCTACGAGCCTGCTCCGCCATTCATCATGATCCTTGCTGATCATCCAATGCAATTGTGGTGTTGGGCGTTCTGACACACAGATGAGCCAACACAGTTGTATTTGGTACAACGCTGTTTTATTCAAACTTACTATCTACAGTTTTGTCTTGATACTCTGCACGTGGGGACTCCCTGTCTGTGATGTTAAAACAGGTCTTGTCCTTGTCCTTGTCCCCAGACCTACTGGCCACCAGGTGTCGTGTTTGTCCTTTTATACTGTCCCTGTCCTTGTCTGTGATTGGTTGTGGTGTTGTGTGTTCTGATTTGTCTGTTGGTGTGTCTATCATGATGTGTGTGTTTGAATAGCATGACATTCCCCCCTTTTTACAAAGATATGTGCCTACGTGGTTATAAATATAATCGTGTCGTGAGTGCATCTAAGAGTGTGTGTGTGTGTTGTGTACAGCATGTGCATATGACGTAACTATTTACATGGGGCGATGTCGGGTGCATCATGCTAATGAGGTTGTACCATAACAAAACATGAATGCAAATAAAAAACTTTGAATAGTGGTCCGGTCAAATGACATCTGGAACGATAAACAACAACAGGTTATAATACGGTAGTGTTCAACTTTTAAACGTATGAACAGTGTTATAAGTCCAGTATAATAGGTGTGCGACGAATTCGGGTTGACCGTCTCAAGGGTGGGTCAAGAACCACCGGCTGATGTGCAATCCTGGCCATGGGTGGCGATGGAAGGGGCGTGATCTGCAGCAGCTCTACGAAGTCATCCCCGAAAGCCTGTTGAGGATCCGGCGTGTGTGTACAGTGTGGCTGCGAGCGTGGAAGTCGGCGAAGGGCGCGCCGATTGCGGCGACGCACTGAACCATCCGGCATGCGTATCAGGAACGAGCGGGGAGCCACACGTCGGAGAACTTCGGCCGGTGCTGACCAGCCACCATGCGGTAGATGAATGCGTACTTTGTCTCCGGAGGACAGGGGGGGAAGATCCGTCGCCCGTGTGTCGTACAGACTCTTCTGGCGATCACGCTGCATTTGCATCTTACGAAGAACCGTATCATGGTCCGTTGTTGGTGCCAGGATGGATGGCACCGTCGTCCTGAGGGAGCGACCCATCAGGAGCTGTGCTGGTGAAAGACTGCCCCCGTGGCTAGCGGGGCCGATCGATAGGCCAGCAAGGCAAGGTTAAAGTCCGATCCGGCAGCAGCCGCCTTGCAGAGGAGCCGCTTGGCAATGTGAATGCCCTTCTCTGCCTTCCCATTCGACTGTGGATGTAGAGGGCTGGACGTCACATGAGTGAAACCATATGCTGCGGCAAAGGACGACCATTCACGGCTGGCGAAACAGGGTCCATTGTCCGACATGACAGTCATTGGAATGCCATGGCGAGCAAATGTTTCCTTGCAGGCCCCAATGACTGCGGACGACGTCAGACCGTGTAGAGGTATGACCTCTGGGTAATTGGAGAAGTAATCTATAATAATGATGTAATCCCTGCCGAGCGCGTGAAATAGGTCAACACCCCTTCGCCCAGGGGGACGCCACCATCTCGTGTGGTAGAAGCGTCTCCGGAGGTTGCGCCGGCTGAAACCTCTGACAGGTTGTGCAATTGAGCACCATGTTGGCTATGTCTTCATCAATACCCGGCCAATATACCGCCTCTCGGGCCCTCCGCCTGCACTTCTCGACTCCCAAGTGGCCTTCGTGTAGTTGATTAAGAATCATCTGGCGCATGCTGTGCGGAATGACAATCCTGTCTAACTTCATAAGGACCCCGTCAATGGTGGTAAGGTCATTTTGCACATTATAAAACTGCGGGCACTGCCCTTTGAGCCACCCTTCCGCCATGTGGCGCATCACTCGCTGTAGAAGGGGGTCAGTCGCTGTCTCTGCGCGTATGCGGGCCAGACTTGGATCATCAGCCGGCAGATTTGCTGCTGTCAGAGTAACGTGTGCCTCAATTTGACATACAAACCCCTCCGCATCTGGTGGTGTACTCACTGCTCGGGAGAGAGTGTCCGCCACAATGAGATCCTTCCCCGGAGTGTAGATCAGTTCGAAATCATACCTCCTGAGTTTAAGTAAGATGCACTGGAGGTAAGGGGTCATGTCGTTCAGGTCCTTGTTTATTATGTTGACCAGGGGGCGGTGGTCAGTTTCGACCGTGAATCGTGGAAGACCATACACATAATCGTGGAACTTATCCAAGCCAGTTAACAAGCCCAGGCATTCTTTTTCTATTTGCGCGTAGCGCTGTTCCATAGGGGTCATGGCTCGTGAGGCATATGCAACTGGGGCCCATGACGACGTGCTATCTTTCTGCAAGAGCACTGCTCCAATACCAGATTGGCTGGCATCCGTTGAGATTTTTGTGGGCGAGCCGTGTCGAAGAACGCCAACACTGGTGCCGTGACCAGTTTGTGCTTGAGCTCCTCCCATTCCAGCTGGTGCGATTGTTGCCACTGGAATTCTGTTGATTTCTTCACGAGATGGTGCAGAGCCGTTGTATGAGAAGCAAGGTTGGGAATGAACTTCCCGAGGAAGTTGACCATGCCCAAGAATCTTAGGACAGCCTTTTTGTCAGCCGGCATGGCTGTGATGGCGCTAATTTTGTCTGCATCGGGACGGACCCCTGATCGTGAGATGTGGTCCCCGAGGAACTTCAGCTCAGTCTGGCCAAAGGCACACTTGGCGCGGTTGAGACGCAGGCCATTTTGTCGTATGCGGGCGAAGACGTGTCGTAGACGATGCATGTGCTCCTGCGGAATGGTGGACCAAATGATGATATCGTCCACATATACACGTACCCCTTCGATGCCTTCCATCATCTGCTCCATGACTCGGTGGAAAACCTCAGATGCCGAGATGATGCCAAATGGCATCCGGTTGTAGCAGAATCTGCCGAAAGGGGTGTTAAACGTGCATACCCTTCGACTGGCCGGGTCCAGTTGGATCTGCCAAAATCCTTTGGACGCATCCAGTTTGGTAAATATTTTGGCTTGGGCCATCTCGCTGGTGATTTCCTCTCGTTTGGGGATGGGATAGTGTTCCCGCATAATGTTGTTATTTAGATCTTTAGGATCTATGCATATGCGGAGCTCGCCAGAGGGCTTTTTTACACAGACCATGGAGCTGACCCATGGCGTGGGCTCCGTGACCCTGGATAGGACCCCTTGGTCCTGAAGAGCCTGCAGCTGCAACTTGAGGCGGTCTTTGAGTGGCGCAGGAACCCTGCGAGGTGCGTGAATGACCGGGATGGCGTCCGGTTTGAGGCGAATCTTGTAAGTGTATGGCAATGTCCCCATGCCTTCAAATACCTCCTGGTTGTGAGCAAGGAGGGAATGGAGATTTGCGTGGAACTCAGCATCCGGGAAGTCGGATATCTCATCTGGAGAGAGAGACATAATGCGCTGTACAAGGTGAAGGACCTTACACGCCTGTGCGCCCATTAACAAATCTTTTGATGAGCCAACAACGTCGAAGGGGAGTGTGGCCGTGTGCGTTTTGTGAGTTACCTGTAGCTGGCAAGAACCCATGGACGGGCTGACGTTCCCGTTATAATCAACCATCTTGAGCCGGGATGGCGTGATGGGTGGTTTGACCTTCATGGCATGGAATTCAGAATATGCAATCAGGTTGGCGGATGCGCCGGTGTCCAGACGGAAGGTGACGTGCGATCGGTTGACCGTTAGGGCGGCACTCCACTCATCGGCCGGATTGATGGCGTTGACCCTGTTTACATCGATGACGGAAACCCGGAAGGCATCCTGGTCATCTGCATCATTTAGCTGGAAGTCTTGATGCGTGGGCTGGACAGTCCTGACGTGTCTGCGAGGTTGTCGGAGATGTGTAGGATCCATGGGTTGAGGCGCACGACAGTAGGCAGCATAGTGGCCCATCTTGCCACATCGGAGGCACTGTCGGGTTTTAGCAGGACATTGCCCTTTTAAGTGTACAGCTCCACAATTGCCGCACGTCATGACGTCACGGCGTTCGTTGCGCCACTGCGCATGCGCAGTTCGATCTTGCATCGGGCGCGCCTGCGCAGTGCGTCCCTCGATGTTGCCGTTGGTTTTGGCGCGCACCAGCGCGGGAGACCGCGCAAAGCGCGGGAAACGGCCGCTCTCGTCGGGGCCGCGGGTCGGGAGATAATCGATGGCCTGGATGCGTTCGGCATCGTGGGCGGCCTGGCTTGCGATTCGACAGCTGGGGACCCCCTCCGTGCCGATTCGGTCGCCTGAAATCGGGCAAAACGGCTGGTTGCATTCTCGTGGAGGACACAGGCTTCCACTGCAGACGCTAAGGTGAGGCTTTTGATTTTAAGAAGCTGCTGGCGTAGGCCACTGGAGGCAACGCCAAAAACAATCTGGTCCCTGATCATGGACTCTGAGATGTTGCCGTAACCGCAGGACGGCGCTAGTATCCGGAGGTGCGTCAGAAAGGGTTGAAAAAGCTCCTCCTTACCTTGCAGGCGCTGCTGAAAGATATATTTTTCAAAACTTTCATTGAGTTCGACATTAAAGTGCTGGTCTAGCTTGAGGATGACCATGTCATACTTGGACTGGTTCTCGCCCTCCTCGAACCCCAGTGAGTTGAAGACATCGATGGCGTGCTGACCTGCGGTGAAGAGGAGCATCGCAATTTTTGTTTCGTCCGAGGCACTCTGTTTCTCGTTGGCTCGGATGTGCAGGTCGAATCGCTGCTTGAAGAGCCTACAATTGGTACGAAGGTTCCCAGCGACTTGCAACGGCTGCGGTTTATTGGTGAAGTCCATGTCCAGAATGGCAGGTTAGTCGGCAGGTATCGATCCACTCCTGTACCATGTGGTGTTGGGCGTTCTGACTCACAGATGAGCCAACACAGTTGTATTTGGTACAACGCTGTTTTATTCAAACTTACTATCTACAGTTTTGTCTTGATACTCTGCACGTGGGGACTCCCTGTCTGTGATGTTAAAACAGGTCTTGTCCTTGTCCTTGTCCCCAGACCTACTGGCTACCAGGTGTCGTGTTTGTCCTTTTATACTGTCCCTGTCCTTGTCTGTGATTGGTTGTGGTGTTGTGTGTTCTGATTTGTCTGTTGGTGTGTCTATCATGATGTGTGTGTTTGAATATCATGACAGCAATAACCTAATCCTGCTTTCTCCCCATAGCCTTTGATCCCATTCTCCCCAAGTGCTATATCTAGCCGCCTCTTGAATATATTCAATGTTTTAGCATCAACTACTTCCTGTGGTAATGAATTCCACAGGCTCACCGCTCTTTGTGTGAAGAAATGTCTCCTTATCTCTGTCCGAAATGGTTTCCCCTGAATCCTCAGACTGTGACCCCTGGTTCTGGACACACCCATCATTGGTAACTTCTTCCCTGCATCTACCCTGCCTAGTCCCGTTAAAATTTTATAAGTCTCTATGAGATCCCCCCTCATTCTTTTGAACTCCAGCGAGAACAATCCCAACCTAGTCAATCTCTCCTCATATGACAGTCCCGCCAGCCCTGGAATCAGTCTGGTAAACCTTCGGTGCACTCCCTCGAGGGCAAAAACATCCTTCCTCAGAGAAGGAGACCAAAACTACACACAATACTCCAGATGTGGCCTCACCAAGGCCCTGTATAATTGCAGCAACCCATCCCTGCTTCTATACTCGAAACCTCTCGCAATGAAGACCAACATACCATTAGCCTTCTTTACCGCCTGCTGCACCTGCATGCTTACCTGGTGCACAAGGACACCCAGGTCCCACTGCACACACCCCCCTCCCAATTTACAACCATTCAGGTAGTAATCTGCCTTCCTGTTTTTGCTTCCAAAGTGAATAACCTCACACTTATCCAAATTATACTGCATCTGCCATTGATTTGCCCACTCGCCCAACCTGTCCAGATCATGCTGTAGGATCCCTGCATCTTCGTCACAGTTCACCCTCCCACCCAACTTGGTATCGTCTGCAAACTTTAAGAAGTTAAATTTTGTTCCCTCATCCAAATCATTAATACATATTGTGACTAGATGAGGACCCAGCACCGATCCCTGTGGTACCCCACTAGTTACTGCCTGCCAATCTGAAAAGGACTCATTAACCCCTACTCTTTTCAATCAGTTTTCTATCCACCTCAATACATTTCCCCCAATCCCATGCACTTTACTTTTGCACAATAATCTCTTATGCAGGACTTTGTCAAACGCCTTCGATGGGTGGATCTTCTAGATTAATTGCCATTGAGGAGGTCTACCTTTCAGCCCTAAAGCGTTCCCGGAGATCCAACTTCTTTTTCAGGAGGCTCAACTTCTTTCTTAAATAATGGGTCAGTGGTGTTGTATGTCTTTTCAATATGGCACCCGGAAATATTGGTGGATTACACGCCATTAGGCCTGCTCAGTCACACAATTACGACACAAAACCCCCAGTTGCATAATTAATGAGGACAGGGCCAGAAGCTGGTCATGGTTTCCCACCAGCCTCTACACCAGGACACACCTGTTTCCTGGTTACCGCGATGGGGCATAGTCCCCAGATGGGAGAATTTCACTCCATGTTATTCATCTTGCTAAACTATTAAACAGAACATACATCCATATTGTAAAATTGGTCCACAACAAACAGGTGACTACCAGTACAGATATGGTTCAGGCAATGGAAAAGGCCACAACAGAATTATTGGAAGAGTAGAAGATACACATTGAGGTTTGACAGGCTGGAAGTCACGCTCAAGCTAGGTGTTTAGGTATCTCTGCTCTCCATTCTCCTTCTACATGCTCACGTGGTCACACTCAGCAAGACAGCATAGTGATGTGCTTCACTGCCATTCAACCACCCATGGTTAACCCTGGCCTCTGCATAAGAAACATTGTCCCTGTCTTTCTGGTTTTACGGTCTGTCGGATGACTTATTGCAATCAAACAGACTTCAGCATTTACCTGACCCCAACCCTCCAAACTTTGCCTGAATCTTATGCTCCAGAACTAACCAAACCCCTAGCCAAGCTGTTCCAGGACAGCTACAACAATGG
The DNA here is from genome assembly GCF_047496885.1 of Scyliorhinus torazame. Lineage (NCBI taxonomy): Eukaryota > Metazoa > Chordata > Chondrichthyes > Carcharhiniformes > Scyliorhinidae > Scyliorhinus > Scyliorhinus torazame. The sequence continues at coordinate 283,793,944 of NC_092713.1, read as the reverse complement.
TGTCTTCCCGATCCATCCGACAATGTGAAAACTTTCCCAGGGATGTCCTCTCCACAAAAAGGAGGACAAATACTGCCCGGCCAATTACCGCTCCACCAGTCAATTGTCGATCATCAGCAAAGTGGTAGTGCTGTCAAGCACTAGTTCAACAAGGATCTGCTCAATGAAACTCAGTTTGAGTTCTGACTAGTCAGCTCCTGACTTCATTACAGCCTTGGTCCAAACAGGGATAAAAGAGCTGAACTCCAGAGGAGTTCAAGGCAGCATTTGATTGAGTGTGGCATCAGGGGCGGGATTCTCCGACCCCCTCCGCCGGGTCGGAGAATCGCCGGGGGCTGGCGTGAATCCCGCCCCCGCCGGTTGGCGAATTCTCCGGCACCGGATATTTGGTGGGGGCGGGAATCGCGCCGCGCCGGTTGGTGCCCCCCCCCCCCGGCGATTCTCTGGCCCGGATGGGCCAAAGTCCCGCTGCTGGAATGCCTGTCCCTCCGGCGTGGAATAAACCACCTCTCGTACCGGCGGGACAAGGCGGCGCGGGCGGGCTCCGGGGTCCTGGATGGGGGCGCGGGGCGATCTGGCCCCGGGGGGTGCCCCCACGGTGGCCTGGCCCATGATCGGGGCCCACCGATCCACGGGCGGGCCTATGCCGTGGGGGCACTCTTTTCCTTCCGCCTTCGCCATGGCCTCCACCATGGCGGAGGCGGAAGAGACTCCCTCCACTGCGCATGTGCGGGGATGCCGTGAGCGCCCGCTGATGCTCACGCGTATGCGCCGCCCGGCAAAGTCAGTTTCGCGCCAGCTGGTGGGGCACCAAAGGCCTTTTCCGCCAGCTGGCGGGGCGGAATCAGTCCGGCGCAGGCCTAGCCCCTCAAGGTTAGGGCTCGGCCGCTCAAGATGCGGAGGATTCCGCACCTTTGGGGCGGCGCGATGCCGGACTGATTCGCGCCATTTTTGGCACCGCTCGGCGGACATCGCGCCGATTGCAGAGAATTCCGCCCCAGAGATCTCTAGAAAAACTGGAGTCAATAGGAATCAGGGGGAAAAGATTTCACTAGTTGGATTCATATCTAGTACAAAGAAGAGGATTGTCATTGTAAGACAGAAATAGAAGTAGTGGTGGCACATTGGTATATAGTCAGGAGGGGGTTGCCCTGGGAGTCCTCAACATCAACTCTGGACCCCATGTGGGCTCATGGCTTCAGGTCAAACAACAAAACCTCCTGCTGATTATCGTTAGGCACCACTTTCCAAACCCACGACCATGATCATCTCGAAGGACATGAGTAAAAGAAACACGGGAACACCACCACCTGGAGGTTTCCCTCCAAGTCACTCACCTTTCTTTTTTTTTCTTAATAAATTTAGAATACCCAATTAATTTTTTCCAATTAGGGGCAATTTAACATTGCCAATCCACCTACCCTGCACATCTTTGGGTTGTGAGGGTGAACCCCGCGCAAATACGGGGAGAATATGCAAACGCCACATGGACAGTGACCCAGTGATGTGATCGAACCTGAAGCAGCAGTGCTAACCACTGTGTCACTGTGCTGCCCGTCACTCACCATCCTGACTTCACTATCGCTGGGTCAAAATCCTGGAACTCCCCCCAAAAAGCACAGTAGATGTACTTACACCACATGGACTACAGCAGTTCAAGATGGCAGCTCACCTACTCCTTCTCAAGGGAAATTAGAGATGGGCAATAAATGTTGGCCTTGCTAGCAAAGCCCACATCCCGTAAAAGATGAACTTTAAAAAAGGTTAAACACCTCAGTCCCAGGGCATTTCCACAGGAGTTCCTCAGTGTTGAGTCCTAGGCCCATCTTCAGCTGCTTCATCAATCACCTTCCCTCTATTATAAGATCAGATGTGGGGATGTTTGCTTATGATAACACAATGTGCAGCACCATTTGTGATTCTTCAGATACTGAAACAGTCCATGTGCATTTGCAGCAAGGCCTGGACAATATTCAGGCTTGGGCTGATAAGTAGCAATTAACATTCATACCACACAGGTGCCAGGCAATGACCATCTCCTATAAGAGAAGATCTAATCATCGCCCCTTGCCATTCAATGGCATAACCATCACCGAATCCCCCACAATCAACATCCTAGGGGGTTACCATTGATCAGAAACTAAACTGGGCTAGCCACATTAATATTGTGGCTACAAGAGCAGGTCAGAGGCTGGAAATGTAGCGGAGAGTGGCTCACCACTGACTACCCAAGCCTGTCCATAATCTACAGGGCGCATGTCAGGAGTGTGATGGAATACTCGCCCCTTGCCTGGATGAGTGAAGTCCAACAACACTCAAGAAGCTCGAAACCATCCAGGACAAGGCGGCTTCCCAGATTGGCACCCGATCCGCCACATTTGTTCCTTCACTGCCACTGGGTCAAAATGCCTGAACTCCATTCCTAACAGCATGGTGGGTGTTCTTACACCATATGGACTGCAATGGTTGATGAAGATGGCTCACCACCTCCTTCTGAAGGGCAATTAGGGATGGACAATAAATGTTAGCCTAGCCAGTGAGGCCTTCATCCCATGAATGGATTCTTTAAGAAAAACACCCCTGCCCCCAAACTGTGTTGGGCAGCTCTTGTTTTCTGCCTGAAATAGGTGACTGACTGACAACCTTGAAATGAAGCAACTAAGATTTGCCAGACCTCTGACAAAGGTTGTTCCCCCAAATTGTCATCTGCTTCTAATGGCTTCCTAATCAGAGTTAAAATGAAGTACTTGTGTATCTATGTCCTAGGATCTGCTGTATCCCAATTCTCCCTGGCACAGCAACATTTCCGAGAAAATGAAAGGATATCTTGCTTTAAGAGTTGTATTTACTCTTTGTGAGGACACTGTATCCATGGGAAGTGCCAGCCTCCATTTGGCGGGATGTACACCACTGTGAGAAATATTTGGACAGCCCACTAATGTAAATTAGGCCCAACCACCATGAAGTGTTTTCTCATGCAGGATGGTGAACGTGTCCAACAGATTTCCAGTAGAGAGTTTTGATGAACTAATTTGCTTCAAGAATTTTTAAAAAGCGGAGTCGAAAGGGATTTGTGTGCTTCGAATCGGTCAATAATATGCAAATCCCTGCGTTTCTGTGACCTGGGAGATGAGTAGAAGGCTTTTGGATTGGATTGAGTGTTGAGGATACATGGATGTTCTGGAATTCGATTTGATTGCCTTTGGGAATTGAGGGAGTTTTGCTGAACTTCCTTTCAGAAGATTAAATGGTGAGGTAGACTCAAAGAACAAAGAACAAAGAAATGTACAGCACAGGAACAGGCCCTTCGGCCCTCCAAGCCCGTGCCGACCATACTGCCCGACTAAACTACAATCTTCTACACTTCCTGGGTCCGTATCCTTCTATTCCCATCCTATTCATATATTTGTCAAGATGCCCCTTAAATGTCCCTATCGTCCCTGCCTCCACTACCTCCTCCGGTAGTGAGTTCCAGGCACCCACTACCCTCTGCGTAAAAAACTTGCCTCGTACATCTACTCTAAACTTTGCCCCTCTCACCTTAAACCTATGCCCCCTAGTAATTGACCCCTCTACCCTGGGGAAAAGCCTCTGACTATCCACTCTGTCTATGCCCCTCATAATTTTGTATACCTCTATCAGGTCGCCCCTCAACCTCCTTCGTTCCAGTGAGAACAAACCGAGTTTATTCAATCGCTCCTCATAGCTTATGCCCTCCATACCAGGCAACATTCTGGTAAATCTCTTCTGCACCCTCTCTAAAGCCTCCACATCCTTCTGGTAGTGTGGCGACCAGAATTGAACACTATACTCCAAGTGTGGCCTAACTAAGGTTCTATACAGCTGCAACATGACTTGCCAATTCTTATACTCAATGCCCCGGCCAATGAAGGCAAGCATGCCGTATGCCTTCTTGACTACCTTCTCCACCTGTGTAGCCCCTTTCAGTGATCTGTGGACCTGTACTCCTAGATCTCTTTGACTTTCAATACTCTTGAGGGTTCTACCGTTCACTGTATATTCCCTACCTGCATTAGCCCTTCCAAAATGCATTACCTCACATTTGTCCAGGTTAAACTCCATCTGCCATCTCTCCGCCCAAGTCTCCAGACAATCTAAATCCTGCTGTATCCTCAGACAGTCCTCATCGCTATCCGCAATTCCACCAACCTTTGTGTCGTCTGCAAACTTACTAATCAGACCAGTTACATTTTCCTCCAAATCATTTATATATACTACAAAGAGCAAAGGTCCCAGCACTGATCCCTGTGGAACACCACTGGTCACAGCCCTCCAATTAGAAAAGCATCCCTCCATTGCTACCCTCTGCCTTCTATGGCCTAGCCAGTTCTGTATCCACCTTGCCAGTTCACCCCTGATCCCGTGTGACTTCACCTTTTGTACTAGTCTACCATGAGGGACCTTGTCAAAGGCCTTACTGAAGTCCATATAGACAACATCTACTGCCCTACCTGCATCAATCATCTTAGTGACCTCCTCGAAAAACTCTATCAAGTTAGTGAGACACGACCTCCCCTTCACAAAACCGTGCTGCCTCTCACTAATACGTCCATTTGCTTCCAAATGGGAGTAGATCCTGTCTCGAAGTATTCTCTCCAGTAATTTCCCTACCACTGAAGTAAGGCTCACCGGCCTGTAGTTCCCGGGATTATCCCTGCCACCCTTCTTAAACAGAGGAACAACATTGGCTATTCAAATATTGACTCCACGATAAGATAAACTACTCATGGACTGCAATAGGAGCAAGCTTGATGAGATAAGTGTCCAATTCTTGTTAATTCATTTTCATATGTGTAACTTACTTCCCTGCTGTTTGAGAGAATGAGGCTCCCTGCTTGCTTGCTTTAGTTACCATTTCCTGTTCCCATGCTGTGGCTGGCATCAAAACATACAGAAACCAGCATTTTCTAATTGCTTATCGCGGTCTGTAGTCTTCATTCATTCCCTCAGGACAACCAAATATTTCATTATAATTTTGACATTGTGCAACTTCAGCATTTGTTTGTTTAAATATAAATTTAAGAAATCATTTTCTATTTTATAAATGAGCATCAGGAGCTGAAACAGTACATTTCCAGGTTTTCGGACAGCGAACGTGTTGCGAACCTGGATCCATAGATGGATCTTTAACATTCAATCTTGTTTTTAGAAGACCTTCAAAAGTTGCATTTAATCTGATTAATGGAAGCCTTTGGTTTGCTTAATTATAGTCAGACATCCTGTTTACTTTGCATGACTGAGTCGCTCCTAAAAATGTATCTCCAACATTGAACCAACCACTTTATTTAGCAACTACCTTAATAGATCTCGTCACTATAAACGAGAGCCCAACAAGCTGTTGTTCTTTGGGAACATGAGCTTTTGCACCTAGTAAAGCAGTTTGATTGGTACACACCATTGTTAGAACTATCAGCTAATTTTTGAGGCCGATCACATGACTACCATTTGTACTCCTGCATAAGAGTATTGCCCTAAAACATTTTCTGCTTCGACTTGACCATGGAAAGATAACTCTCAAAGGGTCGGCCCACTACTGGCCCAGGCAATTTTATTCTGAAATATTCACCAACACAGTTGAGATTTCATTTTCATCTCACTCATCAGTAACCATTAAATAATAACCATGACTAGATTTCTTGAGTTATTAAGGCTCATAATGGAAATCAGGGGCGGGGGGTGGGGGGGTTGATTGGGATTGTCACCAGTGCAGGTACAGTCACGTATTTTTACATTTTTATTAACTGAAGGAGCACAATGAGTTAACGAGGCAAATTCTCAAATTACTGCAAAATTGGTGTTGCAGATTGGCTTCCCCTAATGCAAACCGCCCAATTTTCATTTCTATTTAAATCAACGGATGATGGGCGGGGGTGAGGGGGCCCACAGGTCAGTTTTATGCCCTGTCAGCAAGTTGAAAATGTACCTCAGTGGTCTCCATGGTGTTGTGCAGTCATACAGTGCGAATTTATAACTCAATCTCCTTAGAAACTGAGTTGCTGATGACAGATTGGTCTGCCGTAGAGGCCAGGCTCTTTCAGAGAGCTTATTTGTGAATGTCTTCAGCAACAATGCAAACACAAAAAGAACACCATTTGTACCATGAATGCATTTTATTCTAAGGTTCCCCCATAGGATAATCAACCCTCCCCTTTTAGAAATGATTACCGATGAGTCTAAAATATAAAATTTTGGCTGTTCAGGAGCACTGAAATTCCTGTGTTAATTCAAGAAGACAGTGGAGTTTCTGGGTTGTAATAGTTGTAACATTGGTTTTTTTTTCAACAATTCCAAGGAAGAAGTAGGTTCCTAACAATGACTCGTTTATGGTATTTTGACTTCAGATTGAGTATCCCCTATGTTGAAAGAACGGACATGTTGCCAAAACCCTTTGTCTTGCATTCTGTAGGAATGCCAGAATGCCAAATTTCAAACAATCACAATAATTTATACCACATTATCCGATTGTTTGAAATTTTGCATTCTTGCATTTGTCCCAATGAGTATATAAAAGAAAGGGTTCTCTTTTCAGTAATATTCAAGTTCTATACTGCCAAGCAATTGTTTATTCTCTATGTGTTCCATTGAGGAAGGCTCCTCCTTTCCTTGCACTGCAGGCTGAAGCGACCATTTTGTATTACAGCCTGAAAAACAGAGAAACGGTGGAATTCTTCCATTTTAAGACTAAATGCAGAGCTGGGAGACTTTGGCAGCGCCTGTCTCACTGACCAGAATGGCGGGATCCCACGCCAGATTCTGTGCATGGAATCTCATTAATTATGCACAGGCGAGTTCCCCTCTGACTCTGCTAGCAACTGATTCGTCCGCTCGCTCTCAGCTGATGGGTTTGAACGTCCTGGCGCCATCATTAAATTCAGTCCAGCACACTCATCTCACTCTCTCCAGCCCACCTGCCTTCCCCAGACTGTGCAGAATTCCAGCTGTTGCTAACTTTTGGTTGGCTCTTAAATGTTGCGTCTTTACTTAATTTGCTCTGTTTCTATAACCTTTGCTCTAGAGTCGCCAGGTATCTTTATGATACCGCCATGAGGTTCAAGTTCAAGTACTGATCAATAACTCAACACACTAATTAGTAAGATTCAAATCAAAACACATTTATTATACACAATCAATCGCTACTCATGCATAAAACTCTACTTACTAGGCTATCACTAAAAGGCCTATACTTTGCTTGGAACTGGCCCACCAGTTCAGGGAAACAAATGGCCTTTCGTTCGATTCTGAGCCTGCAGGATTCAAAAGCTGGTATGGACTGGTAGCTAGGAGCACCTATCTCGTGGTGTGCGTTGACTGGAGACTTACTTGGTTGATGCGGCAGCTTAGACAGTTCACTGACAAGGGTTGGTTCGCTGTTGAGTGACCCTGCCAAGAAGGACGAATTGAACTTGGGGACTCTACTTTATAGTTCGGGCTTCCCGCCCCTTTGGGCGGACCCCGTACCTGGTTCCAAGTGATTGGACTACGTTCCGATCACTTGGATCGATTTCTCCAATGCTGGAGTTGTTCCCTGATCGCTGGGCGGTCCCTGAGTGTCCGTTGGCCTTCCTTTGTCTTGGCTCCTGCTGGCACCGAGGAGTCTGGCTTGGCCTTATTCACCTTAAATGTTTCAATTGTTCCCGGGGGTCGCTCATTAGTATGCAGATGGCTGTGCGTTTCAGTGCTGTCTGGGCTTCTGCAAGTTTTAATACATAGGAGACTTTGCACTTGCTAGTTTTTCCTGGCTTGGCTGGATTTCCCTGTATTCTTTGCGGATCTCCATTTTAAGTCGGGAAGTGGCCAACCCAGGTGGCTACACTGCCACCCTGAGGGAAAAGTCTAGCAGCCCCAAGAAGAAGTCTGTACCTTGATTCAACCACCTTCCTGCCGAGTCCAACACCTGTGAGGCGCCCATACCCCACTTCGACCTCTACCCACCGTCTCTGGAGTCTTCATCCAGCCCCTTCCAGTAAACGGTATGGTATCCCTTTGATCACTGTTTTTGTGAGCTTTTTATGTGGGCTTGTTGGCATACAGCTTCCCTCCTTTCACTCCTCCCTCTTCCTTTCATTGTTTGTCTTCTTCACCCACCACCTTGCCTCCCCCCTACTTGCCATGATGAGCCCTTGCCCTCCTCCCCCACTACTTGCATCGATCTCCTTCCAATTTGCCACCCCACTTGTTTCTGTCAACCCCCACTCCCCTGCATTCCACCCCTGGTTGAACTTTGGCCCTTGTTGCAGTAGTTGCATGATTACCATGGTGCTGTGCTGTCCAGGTGTGTGGCACCAGGGGAGAAGGTGACCCCTGCACTCCCTCACCCCAGGCACTCTACTGAACAGAAATGGTGACACAGGAGGGTACATGGAGGGTCCAACGGCATGGTGCTGCCCATGAAGGCCAGCTCAGCATGGAGGTGAAGGCCAGGACCTGTTCTGCCCTGGCAGAGTGGTAAACAGTGCACACGAGCAGCACAGCACTATGGCAGTGCTACATTCAACTCAAAGTCTCTGACAAACTGAGGACCACCTTGCACGCGCCACTCTTTAGCAATTGGGTTTCCCGCTGACGTGACGCAAAAATGGAATGCCTGACGGGATACCAGCCGTCAGCTGTTTTACTGAGCGCTCATGAGATGCAAATGAATGCAAATGACCTTCATGCCTCCTGCCAGCGGGATGGGCAACCAGCCATTAACCCACCATTGGGAAAATTGCAAGACGATTTTACACTGTCGGGTTTTCGACGTTTTGGCTCTCGCCAGATTCTCCACGCCTGCCCACCGACAAACCCGCCATGGGCGTGTTGGGGGATTCCACCGAAACATTTGCATTTGTATTGCACACAGACATCTCGAAGTGCTCCACAGACAAAAAGTCTAGTCATTATTGTAATGTAGGACACGTGGTGACAAACCCTACAAACAGCAATGTGGGTCGTAACCAAGTCTTGTAATGCTCAGAAAATAAATATTGGCCAGGACAAAGGGATATCTTCCCTGCTCTTCTTGAAAATATCGCCACGGGACCTTTTGCATCCAACCACACGGGCAGCCGAGACCTTGGTTTAATGTTTCTTTCAAAAGACAGCAGTGCATCTCTCCCTCAGTGCAGCATCGGATTGTCAACCTTAATTTTTGTGCGGAAACACTGGAGTGGGACTTGAACCTAGAACCTTGTGCTTCAGAGGCAAGTTTAATTGTTACCAACTGACAGCCAATTGCACCTAATTTATATCACTCAAGTCCAGGTTTCCAACAGGGAGTAGAAGGTGGTGAAGGAGTCTTTTTGTTTGTGCGAAGGGTTCCTGCAGTACATTTAATGCCCTGTCATGAAGCAGAACTAACAATCTATTCATCTCTACATTCCTACCTTTCAGGAGCAATCGCTTTTTTTCACCAAAGATTTCAGTTGAATTCAGGACAGCCAGTTACTTATTGTACAATGTTCACTCATTACGGTGTGGGAAGAAGCAAAATGAAATCTGATAAGAATCTATGTTTCATTAAATGCTGTTGAAAATTTTGACTATAAAAGGAAAGCTAGGTTGTTAAGTGTTGCTTGAATATTTGAACTATGTGCAAACATAATCCATGTTTAAACTTAGAAGCTATCACTCCATTATCCAGTCCAAAAATGCGGTCAACAGTTTCTCAAAAAAGGAAATCTAACCATCTGTACAACTTTATGTAAAAAAAAAGCCAGGAGGAAGAATGGTTAACTCTAACATCTTCCTCTTAATATATTTTGTCATCTTAAGTATTTTCGTTAAGTAAAGGATTGAAATAATGCTGAATGTTCCCCAGAATGAAGGATTGGGGGATGAATATAAGTGATCATTCTGTGAAGTTAACAATTGGAGTTGCTCTCAGTCAGTCCTTGGCAAGTAAGGATGCCTTGCCACAGTACAGAGAAAACTAGAGGAGAGGGTGAAGTCTAACCAATCCCTCGTACCTCCGAGAACCTAGTTACTAAGTCAGCTGAGAACAGGCTGACCTTCACCTGTCATCACGACAGCAGGAAGATGTCAAGGCGAGACAGTCTGAAATTGGAGGATAATTGAGTTAGTAACTATGCTCTATCAATGTTTATGGGATGGGTTTTTTTCTGCCTGGCACATGACATTGTTGCTCAGTGTTATATAACTGAAAGTTACGGTCTGGATTCTCCATCCCGGTGACTAGGTGCTGCGATAAATAAATGCGCGCTACCACTAAGAGCGCCGATGAAGAGCAATTCATGTCATGCAAATTGACCAGCATGCATCCCATGTGTAGCCCGCCTGAGTCCTGCGCCCGCAGGTATCTGATTCACTGGGGTTGGGGTTCGCATTCAGCGCATGACAAGCTGGAACAGCGTTTAAGCCAAAAGGCTGCTAAAGTCCTGCACCAAGGTACCTGGAAGATGACATTGACCTGATGTAAGAGTCCCTCCTACTTTATTTCCTTTATTTCCCATTTCTTTTATTTTGGCATTATCGTTTTTAATCCATGGATGATTAATGGACATGTATCTTTCAGTCAACCAGCAGAGAGGAGTGAAGAATTCAGAAGTTCCAGGCGGGAACACTCTGCTAGACTGTTTGAACAGGAGGCCTCAGACCTTTCGGCACCAGTGAGAGAGATGGGATAGGACTCGAGTTGATTGATTGGCTGGTGGCCAATGATTGGCCAACAGGGCGTACTCTGCTCGGTAACAGGTGGTGATTAGATCCTATCCCAGTGGAATGATTTTCAGAGTCCCAAAGAGTTCAGTTGATTCCTGGAAGCACAGGTACAAGGACCTACTCTCGCTCCTCGGTATATTCTCCAGAAAGACTGAGTGCTGTATTTCTGAAGCTGCAGAGAACCTGAATGTAAAAATCTACAGTGAAACCATTACAGGTTGCAAACAAAGACAAGAACTTGCTCTCTCTCTCCAGAAAGGCTGTGAGTGCTGTGTTTCTGAAACTACCAAGTCCTAAATGAATCTACGGTGATAAAAAAACTCAAACTGAAAGCAAAGTTTGAAGAGGAGTAAAATGCTCGAAATCACCATCTGAAATGATTCTTTTTTCTCATTTACTTAAGATTTTCACTCTTTCCCTCCCCTCTGTGTTTTTTCTGTCTTGTGTGTGTGTGTAGAAGGTGGGGGTCAAATTAACGTAGGTAATTAGGAATTAGATGATAGTTAACTAGTTGTATTTGCTGAATATTTCATTATAGTTCTTGTTATTAATATAAAGTCATTATGTTTACATTTACAAACCTGGTGACTGTAATTATTGGCCAGCCAAGGGCGAAAGACTTCGGGTATTTTTAGAAGAATTATTGGTTAATTCACTTGTGTTGTGACTCTGGGTCAAGTGGGGCTGGATTTGACTGCGTATTAGCCCAGGATGTCGTGAGACTAATACTGGCCGACATTGAGGAGAGGAGGGACATCCTCTTCCCCAGGGTGGTATGGATACTCAAGCCTGCGATCCTAAATGAGGCCTGGGGTGAGGTGCCAGAGGTTGAGGGTGCTGTCAACCTCATCAATAAGATCAGCATGCAATGTCGTCAGAATATCCCGGGTCACTGTCCGTGTGGAGTTTGCACATGATCTCTGTGTCTGTTTGGGTCTCACCCCACAGACCCAAAGATGAGCAGGGTAGGTAGATTGGCCACGCTAAATTGCCCCTTAATTGGAAAGAAAAATTGGGTACTCTAAATTTATTTTAAAAAAGAGCCCACTCGCGCCGCCTGGTCCCACCGGTAAGGGAGGTGGTTTAATTGACGCAGCATGAGTGAGTAACCACCTCTGTGCCTCTGATATCTCGCCCATCGCCCACTCATTACATCTGCCCCCAATCTGCAAGAGGCCACCCCACCTGCCTGCATCTCTCTTACAATCTACCCTCATGCCCACTTTGGCTAGGAGCCTTGCATACACATGCCACCAGCTACAACTGCTTCCCATAGATCTCGTGACCCAGCACCTTGACCATGTCCTTTATGTGTCCCCAAGGATAAAGCGGGCCATAATCATTGGGCATGCCAGAAGAAGGGAGGAGACATCCCAGATATTTGGGTCCATACCTCCTCTGAGGAAGGGGCCCTGGAACGTGTGGGAGAGGCTGAGAAGAAGGCAGTGGCAGGAATGGAGTTTGGCATGTGCCAAACAAGTGAGAGTTTAATACAACACAGATGTCCCTATAGCAAGTGAGTCACCCCTCTCCCACAGACCTGTCCTTTGCAATATCTCAGCCCTTGAATTTTGTTTTGGCTGGGGTGTTTGTTTGCTGCCCCCCATGCAGACACTTAGAACACCTACTGCCCACTTTAGCTGTCCCACCATCTACCCACACAACACAGACAAACCTAGAAGAGTGCAAAAGGGATAAAAAATAATCAGAATAAAGGTCAAAATATAAGAGTCTTTGTTTCCGATGGTGGATCTTTAGCACACTTTCTTCACAGCAAGCTTGCTGATTAAAGTCTTTGGTTTACAGCCGGTAATGGTCTACTTTGTAGATTCATTCATTCAGGGTCCCTGTAGTTTAGAAAGTTCAGTACTCACAGGCAGCAGACCTTCTGCAGAGACAAACTGGGCCTTCAGCTCAAGTTTCACATTCAGGCCTCTATCTTTCTGGAGAGGCAATTCTATTTCACATCAAGCCTTGCTTTCAGCTTGTGGTTTGACTTCAGGGGCGGGATTCTCCCCTACCCGGTGGGGCGGGGGGTCCCAGCAGGATGGAGTGGCGTGAACCACTCTGGCGTCGGGCCGCCCCAAAGGTGCGGATTTCTCCGCACCTTTAGGGGCCAAGCCCTCACCTTTAGGGGCTAGGCCCGCACCGGAGTGGTTGCCGTCCCGCCTTTGGCGCCATGCCAGCCGGGGCCCGAAGGGACTCCTCTGGCCGGTGTAAGTCCGCGCATGTGCGGAAGCATCAGCGGCTGCTGACGTCATCCCCGCGCATGCGCGGGGGGGGGGGTCACCTACCCGTCGGCCATCGCGGAGACCTACACAGCCGACGCGTAGTAAAAGAGTGCCCCCACGGCACAGGCCCGCCCGCGGATCAGTGGGCCCCTATCATGGGCCAGGCCACCATGGGGGCACCCCCCGGGGCCAGATCGCCCCGCGCCCCCCCCCCCACAGTATCCCGGAGCCCACTTACGCCGCCTGGTCCCACCGGTAAGGGAGGTTGTTTAATTGACGCCGGCAGGATCGGCATTACAGGAGCAGGACTTCGGCCCATCGCGGGCCGGAGAATCGCCGGGAGGGGCCCGCCGACCAGCGCGGCGCGATTCGTGCCCCCGCCGAATCTCCGGCGCTGGAGAATTCGGCAGCTGGCAGGGGTGGGATTCACGCCGCCCCCCCGCCGATTCTCCGACCCGGCGGGGGATCGGAGAATCCCGCCCCAGGTGTCCGCAGTCTTAAGAGAACAGCACCCAGACTTGCTGGATTGGATTGGATTGGATTGGATTTGTTTATTGTCACGTGTACCGAGGTACAGTGAAAAGTATTTTTCTGCGAGCAGCTCAACAGATCATTAAGTACATGAGAAGAAAAGGGAATAAAAGAAGATACATAATAGGGCAACACAACATATACAATGTAACTAGAGTCAGCCCTCACAGTGACCTTCTGGAGAGAATTAGCTAGATCCTTTTGTAGAAAGATAGTTGGATCTCTTCACGGGGCTGCAGGAACCAAAGGTGAAACATGGGACTCTGAAAAATGTATCAGTCGGATCAGAACCTATCGCCACCTGTTACCAGGCTGAACATAGCCTTTGGGGCCTATTCATTCGCCACCAGCCAATCAATAAAACTGAGTCCTCACATGATGCCGGCCACTCTGCAATCACCTGTTTAAACTAGCACAACCATCTGGATTCTTCTGCTTGAATTGGAGGTACAGGTTTCATACAGGCTGCTTGTCTTAAAGTGGCATGTTCATTAATCATCCATAGATCAAAAATGCAACAGCAAAATAAAAGAAAGGGGCAATTAACAGGGAATAATCAGAAAGGACCTTGACAAGGATCTTCCCTGGCACTCTCGCAACTGTGCATCCGTACGGCAGCTGCTGCCAGGTAGCTAACTAGCATTTCTGACTGTAGTCCAAAATCCATGCCTTTGTGACTGGAGGGGGGAGAGAGAGACTGTCAGCAAGATAAGGTTCCCTTGACCATCCAATGCCACCAGGTTACATGGTCACCCGGAGTTGCACTGCTGCGCCTCCCTCAGCATTTTCCCCCACCCCTCCCCTGCCACTTTGAGATGATGTACTCTGCACTGCATCCATGTCCCCATCAGTGACTGGCACCAGTCCTGTGATGTGGGAAGCCTCTAATCTCACCACCCATCCCTGCCAACTGGAGTGCGGATGGCTGCCGCAGCTGGTGTTAGTGATAGGCCCGTTGGCCCCTGTCTTGTTTCTCCCAGTGGGGTCTACTGTGGGTCTCCTCATTGCGCGAGCGTAGTGCTCTTCCGCCAGAAGGGTGGCAACTGGTTGCCCATGGAATCCATAGAATCCTTACAGTGCACGAATGAGGCCATTCAGCCCATTGAGCATGCACTGACCCTCTGAAAGAGCACCTTACCTAGGTCTACTCCCCCACCCTATCACCGCATCCCTCCCCCTAAACTGCATATCTTTGGGCTGTGGGAGGAAATTCGGGCAGACTTGGGGAGAATGTGCAAACTCCATACTGACAGTCACCCAGCCTGGAATCGAATCTGGGTGCTTGGCGCTATGAGGCAACAGTCTAATCACTGTGCCACCATGCCATGGAGACATCCATACTGTGCAGGCATGCGGCTCTGTGCTAAGAGACTGGTGTGTGGGCAGGTCCTACAGATGGGGGTGAGCGAGAGATGTGTTTGTTTGCTGGGACATTAGCTGCAGTGTGATGTGGAGCATGGGTTCGACACGCAGGTTGTGACAGGGAGCTGGTCATGTTTCTTGGCTGGGGATGGGATGGATGGGATCAGGGGCACAGTGGACAGACAGGGCTTGGACACATCTCGTGATTCTCAGTGGTGGGCTAGCTCATGGTGTCACTGGTGAGGCTTTTACTCTGAGTGAGGCGATGTGACAGGGAGGGTTCCAGCGGCTCCGGTGCATGCATCCTTTTTTGGAGAGTAGTGGTTGCCTGGAACTCGCTGGAGGAGGTGGTGGCAGGAAGGATGATAGTAACATTTAAGGGGCATCTTGACAAATACATGAATAGGGTGGGAATAGAGGGATGCGGACCCCGGAAGTGTAGAAGATTTTAGTTTAGACGGGCAGCATGGTCGGCGCAGGCTTGGAGGGCTGAAGGGCCTGTTCCTGTGCTGAACTTTTCTTTGTTCTTTGTTCTACTAATCCCCTACTTCCTCTGCTGTGGGACTGTGCTTCTAAGGAGTGAACTGAGGAGTGTCAACACTGAGCATGGGCACGTCCATCCCCTTCATACTGCCATCCCCTTGATGATACTGCTGGGATATGAGGGTGTCCAGATGGGTGGGCTGAGTGGGTTGCCACATGACCAGTAGCCCGCAGAGCAATTGCAGGGTTCTGTGAAGAGTCAGCATTGTCAAGAGCTAGGAGCCTATAAGTTGCAGCTAGGGGATAGGTTTAAATGAACTTATAGTAGCAATGGGGGTCTCAGGCAGGGTGCCCCAATCCCGAGGAGGACACCCCGAGTCCAGGCACTTGCCACCAAGTTGTTCCCCGCTTCTCCCTGTGGTCCAGACTTACACCCAGCATTAAGCCCGAAAAGTTCCAAATGTTTGCCTGCCTCCTTGGTCTGACCTCAATGACCATTTGCCTGGACCCCGCTTGTAAATATTTGCCCTAAATCACACCCACATGACTCCCAGCTGCGAGGGGTGGAGCATAACATGGGGGGAGCTGGGGGGGCGGTGACAGTTAATCAGATTAAAATAAAGGCAAATTGGGGTTTTGATGGGGCTGCCAGCATGGGGTGAGCTGCTGCCAACGGGGAATCAAAGCATCGCAATGGGTTTGATGCCAGGCGCCAATCCTATTTTATGGGGGATCGCAATTCCCTGCCTAATCGGGAATCTAGATCGCAGCGTCGGGAAATGGAGAATCCACCCCGTACACCTTCAACCAGAGAGTTCACAAAAAGCAGCCATTCTTGTTCTTTTCTCCCCTGTTTGAGAAACATTGTGCTAGATTCTCTGCCCCCCGATGCTGAAATCGGGTTCGGCAACAGGGTGGAGAATCCCTTTCCGGCGCGAGATCAAGTCCAGCGCTGGTTTCGCTATTCTCTGCCCCCCACAATCGGAGTGCTCAGGGACTACACCACACTGAGTATCCACAGCCTCAAGCCACTGCCTGAGGCCTTCTCCGCTATTCTCTGTCCCCGACCGGCTGAATTCCTGACGGCATGGTTCTAACCTGATCCTGCTGTTCCGGAACCTCACGTGGCGACTGCGGACTCACCTTTAGGGGCTAGGCCCGCACCGGAGTGGTTGCCGTCCCGCCGGCTGGCGTGGAAGGCCTTTGGCGCCATGCCAGCCGGGGCCCGAAGGGACTCCTCTGGCCGGTGTAAGTCCGCGCATGCGCGGGAGCATCAGCGGCTGCTGACGTCATCCCCGCGCCAGATCGAGGCCAGATCGCCCCGCGCCCACCCCCCCCCCCAGTACCCCGGAGCCCGCTCGCGCCGCCTGGTCTCACCGGTAAGGGAGGTGGTTTGATTGACGCCGGCGGGATCGACATTACAGGAGCAGGACTTCGGCCCATCGCGGGCCGGAGGATCGCCGGGAGGGGCCCGCCGACCAGCGCGGCGTGATTCGTGCCCCCGCCGAATCTCCGGCGCTGGAGAATTCGGCGGCTGGCGGGGGCGGGATTCACGCCGCCCCTTGGCGATTCTCCGACCCGGTGGGGGATCGGAGAATCCCGCCCCAGGTGTCCGCAGTCTTAAGAGAACAGCACCCAGACTTGCTGGATTGGATTGGATTGGATTGGAGTTGTTTATTGTCACGTGTACCGAGGTACAGTGAAAAGTATTTTTCTGCGAGCAGCTCAACAGATCATTAAGTACATGAGAAGAAAAGGGAATAAAAGAAGATACATAATAGGGCAACACAACATATACAATGTAATTAGAGTCAGCCCTCACAGTGACCTTCTGGAGAGAATTAGCTAGATCCTTTTGTAGAAAGATAGTTGGATCTCTTCACGGGGCTGCAAGAACCAAAGGTGAAACATGGGAGTCTGAAAAATGTATCAGTCGGATCAGAACCAATCGCCACCTGTTACCAGGCTGAACATAGTCTTTGGGGCTTATTCATTCGCCACCAGCCAATCAATAAAACTGAGTCCTCACATGATGCCGGCCACTCTGCAATCACCTGTTTAAACTAGCACAACCATCTGGATTCTTCTGCTTGAATTGGAGGTACAGGTTTCATACAGGCTGCTTGTCTTAAAGTGGCATGTCCATTAATCATCCATAGATCAAAAATGCAACAGCAAAATAAAAGAAAGGGGCAATTAACAGGGAATAATCAGAAAGGACCTTGACAAGGATCTTCCCTGGCACTCTCGCAACTGTGCATCCGTACGGCAGCTGCTGCCAGGTAGCTAACTAGCATTTCTGACTGTAGTCCTAAATCCATGCCTTTGTGACTGGAGGGGGGAGAGAGAGACTGTCAGCAAGATAAGGTTCCCTTGACCATCCAATACCACCAGGTTACATGGTCACCCTGAGTTGCACTGCTGCGCCTCCCTCAGCATTTTCCCCCACCCCTCCCCTGTCACTTTGAGATGATGTACTCTGCACTGCATCCATGTCCCCATCAGTGACTGGCACCAGTCCTGTGATGTGGGAAGCCTCTAATCTCACCACCCATCCCTGCCAACTGGAGTGCGGATGGCTGCCGCAACTGGTGTTAGTGATAGGCTCGTTGGCCCCTGTCTTGTTTCTCCCAGTGGGGTCTACTGTGGGTCTCCTCATTGCGCGAGCGGAGTGCTCTTCCGCCAGAAGGGTGGCAACTGGTTGCCCATGGAATCCATAGAATCCTTACAGTGCACGAATGAGGCCATTCAGCCCATTGAGCATGCACTGACCCTCTGAAAGAGCACCTTACCTAGGTCTACTCCCCCACCCTATCACCGCATCCCTCCCCCTAAACTGCATATCTTTGGGCTGTGGGAGGAAATTCGGGCAGACTTGGGGAGAATGTGCAAACTCCATACTGACAGTCACCCAGCCTGGAATCGAATCTGGGTGCTTGGCGCTATGAGGCAACAGTCTAATCACTGTGCCACCATGCCATGGAGACATCCATGTTGTGCAGGCATGCGGCTCTGTGCTAAGAGACTGGTGTGTGGGCAGGTCCTACAGATGGGGGTGAGCGAGAGATGTGTTTGTTTGCTGGGACATTAGCTGCAGTGTGATGTGGAGCATGGGTTCGACACGCAGGTTGTGACAGGGAGCTGGTCATGTTTCTTGGCTGGGGATGGGATGGATGGGATCAGGGGCACAGTGGACAGACAGGGCTTGGACACATCTCGTGATTCTCAGTGGTGGGCTAGCTCATGGTGTCACTGGTGAGGCTTTTACTCTGAGTGAGGCGATGTGACAGGGAGGGTTCCAGCGGCTCCGGTGCATGCATCCTTTTTTGGAGAGTAGTGGTTGCCTGGAACTCGCTGGAGGAGGTGGTGGCAGGAAGGATGATAGTAACATTTAAGGGGCATCTTGACAAATACATGAATAGGGTGGGAATAGAGGGATGCGGACCCCGGAAGTGTAGAAGATTTTAGTTTAGACGGGCAGCATGGTCGGCGCAGGCTTGGAGGGCCGAAGGGCCTGTTCCTGTGCTGAACTTTTCTTTGTTCTTTGTTCTACTAATCCCCTACTTCCTCTGCTGTGGGACTGTGCTTCTAAGGAGTGCACTGAGGAGTGTCAACACTGAGCATGGGCACGTCCATCCCCTTCATACTGCCATCCCCTTGATGATACTGCTGGGATATGAGGGTGTCCAGGTGGGTGGGCTGAGTGGGTTGCCACATGACCAGTAGCCCGCAGAGCAATTGCAGGGTTCTGTGAAGAGTCAGCATTCTCAAGAGCTAGGAGCCTGTAAGTTGCAGCTAGGGGATAGGTTTAAATGAACTTATAGTAGCAATGGGGGTCTCAGGCAGGGTGCCCCAATCCCGAGGAGGACACCCCGAGTCCAGGCACTTGCCACCAAGTTGTTCCCCGCTTCTCCCTGTGGTCCAGACTTACACCCAGCATTAAGCCCGAAAAGCTCCAAATGTTTGCCTGCCTCCTTGGTCTGACCTCAGTGACCATGTGCCTGGACCCGGCTTGTAAATATTTGCCCTAAATCACGCCCACATGACTCCCAGCTGCGAGGGTGGAGCATAACATGGGGGGGGGGGGAGGGTGGCGGTGACAGTTAATCAGATTAAAATAAAGGCAAATTGGGGTTTTGATGGGGCCGCCAGCATGGGGTGAGCCGCTGCCAACGGGGAATCAAAGCATCGCAATCGGTTTGATGCCAGGCGCCAATCCTATTTTATGGGGGATCGCAATTCCCTGCCTAATCGGGAATCTAGATCGCAGCGTCGGGAAATGGAGAATCCACCCCGTACACCTTCAACCAGAGAGTTCACAAAAAGCAGCCATTCTTGTTCTTTTCTCCCCTGTTTGAGAAACGCTGTGCTAGATTCTCTGCCCCCCCGATGCTGAAATCGGGTCCGGCAACAGGGTGGAGAATCCCTTTCAGGCACGAGATCAAGTCCAGCGCTGGTTTCGCTATTCTCTGCCCCCCACAATCGGAGTGCTCAGGGACTACACCACACTGAGTATCCACAGCCTCAGGCCACTGCCTGAGGACTTCCCCGCTATTCTCTGTCCCCGACCGGCTGAATTCCTGACGGCATGGTTCTAACCTGATCCTGCTGTTCCGGAACCTCGCGTGGCGACTGCGGACTCACCTTTAGGGGCTAGGCCCGCACCGGAGTGGTTGCCGTCCCACCGGCTGGCGTGGAAGGCCTTTGGCGCCATGCCAGCCGGGGCCCGAAGGGACTCCTCTGGCCGGTGTAAGTCCGCGCATGCGCGGGAGCATCAGCGGCTGCTGACGTCATCCCCGCGCCAGATCGGGGCCAGATCGCCCCGCGCCCACCCCCCCCCCCCCCAGTACCCCGGAGCCCGCTCGCGCCGCCTGGTCTCACCGGTAAGGGAGGTGGTTTAATTGACGCCGGCGGGATTGGCATTACAGGAGCAGGACTTCGGCCCAACGCGGGCCGGAGAATCGCCGGGGTGGGCCCGCCGACCAGCGCAGCGCGATTCGTGCCCCCGCCGAATCTCCGGCGCTGGAGAATTCGGCGGCTGGCGGGGGCGGGATTCACGCCGCCCCTTGGCGATTCTCCGACCCGGTGGGGGATCGGAGAATCCCGCCCCAGGTGTCCGCAGTCTTAAGAGAACAGCACCCAGACTTGCTGGATTGGATTGGATTTGTTTATTGTCACGTGTACCGAGGTACAGTGAAAAGTATTTTTCTGCGAGCAGCTCAACAGATCATTAAGTACATGAGAAGAAAAGGGAATAAAAGAAGATACATAATAGGGCAACACAACATATACAATGTAATTAGAGTCAGCCCTCACAGTGACCTTCTGGAGAGAATTAGCTAGATCCTTTTGTAGAAAGATAGTTGGATCTCTTCACGGGGCTGCAGGAACCAAAGGTGAAACATGGGACTCTGAAAAATGTATCAGTCGGATCAGAACCAATCGCCACCTGTTACCAGGCTGAACATAGCCTTTGGGGCTTATTCATTCGCCACCAGCCAATCAATAAAACTGAGTCTTCACATGATGCCGGCCACTCTGCAATCACCTGTTTAAACTAGCACAACCATCTGGATTCTTCTGCTTGAATTGGAGGTACAGGTTTCATACAGGCTGCTTGTCTTAAAGTGGCATGTCCATTAATCATCCATAGATCAAAAATGCAACAGGAAAATAAAAGAAAGGGGCAATTAACAGGGAATAATCAGAAAGGACCTTGACAAGGATCTTCCCTGGCACTCTCGCAACTGTGCATCCGTACGGCAGCTGCTGCCAGGTAGCTAACTAGCATTTCTGACTGTAGTCCAAAATCCATGCCTTTGTGACTGGAGGGGGGAGAGAGAGACTGTCAGCAAGATAAGGTTCCCTTGACCATCCAATGCCACCAGGTTACATGGTCACCCGGAGTTGCACTGCTGCGCCTCCCTCAGCATTTTCCCCCACCCCTCCCCTGCCACTTTGAGATGATGTACTCTGCACTGCATCCATGTCCCCATCAGTGACTGGCACCAGTCCTGTGATGTGGGAAGCCTCTAATCTCACCACCCATCCCTGCCAACTGGAGTGCGGATGGCTGCCGCAACTGGTGTTAGTGATAGGCTCGTTGGCCCCTGTCTTGTTTCTCCCAGTGGGGTCTACTGTGGGTCTCCTCATTGCGTGAGCGTAGTGCTCTTCCGCCAGAAGGGTGGCAACTGGTTGCCCATGGAATCCATAGAATCCTTACAGTGCACGAATGAGGCCATTCAGCCCATTGAGCATGCACTGACCCTCTGAAAGAGCACCTTACCTAGGTCTACTCCCCCACCCTATCACCGCATCCCTCCCCCTAAACTGCATATCTTTGGGCTGTGGGAGGAAATTCGGGCAGACTTGGGGAGAATGTGCAAACTCCATACTGACAGTCACCCAGCCTGGAATCGAACCCGGGTGCTTGGCGCTATGAGGCAACAGTCTAATCACTGTGCCACCATGCCATGGAGACAGCCATACTGTGCAGGTATGTGGCTCTGTGCTAAGAGACTGGTGTGTGGGCAGGTCCTACAGATGGGGGTGAGCGAGAGATGTGTTTGTTTGCTGGGACATTAGCTGCAGTGTGATGTGGAGCCTGGGTTCGACACGCAGGTTGTGACAGGGAGCTGGTCATGTTTCCTGGCTGGGGATGGGATGGATGGGATCAGGGGCACAGTGGACAGACAGGGCTTGGACACATCTCGTGATTCTCAGGGGTGGGCTCGCTCATAGTGTCACTGGTGAGGCTTTTACTCTGAGTGAGGCGATGTGACAGGGAGGGTTCCAGCGGCTCCGGTGCATGCATCCTTTTTTGGAGAGTAGTGGTTGCCCGGAACTCGCTGGAGTAGGTGGTGGCAGGAGGAACGATAGTGACATTTAAGGGGCATCTTGACAAATACATGAATAGGGTGGGAATAGAGGGATGCGGACCCCGGAAGTGTAGAAGATTTTAGTTTAGACGGGCAGCATGGTCGGCGCAGGTTTGGAGGGCCGAAGAGCCTGTTCCTGTGCTGAACTTTTCTTTGTTCTACTAATCCCCTACTTCCTCTGCTGTGGGACTGTGCTTCTAAGGAGTGCACTGAGGAGTGTCAACACTGAGCATGGGCAGGTCCATCCCCTTCATACTGCCATCCCCTTGATGATACTGCTGGGATATGAGGGTGTCCAGATGGGTGGGCTGAGTGGGTTGCCACATGACCAGTAGCCCGCAGAGCAATTGCAGGGTTCTGTGAAGAGTCAGCATTCTCAAGAGCTAGGAGCCTGTAAGTTGCAGCTAGGGAATAGGTTTAAATGAACTTATAGTAGCAATGGGGGTCTCAGGCATGGTGCCCCAATCCCGAGGAGGACACCCCGAGTCCAGGCACTTGCCACCAAGTTGTTCCCCGCTTCTCCCTGTGGTCCAAACTTACACCCAGCATTAAGCCCGAAAAGTTCCAAATGTTTGCCTGCCTCCTTGTTCTGACCTCAGTGACCATGTGCCTGGACCCCGCTTGTAAATATTTGCCCTAAATCACGCCCACATGACTCCCAGCTGCGAGGGTGGAGCATAACATGGGGGGGGAGGGGCGGTGACAGTTAATCAGATTAAAATAAAGGCAAATTGGGGTTTTGATGGGGCTGCCAGCATGGGATGAGCCGCTGCCAACGGGGAATCAAAGCATCGCAATGGGTTTGATGCCAGGCGCCAATCCTATTTTATGGGGGATCGCAATTCCCTGCCTAATCGGGAATCTAGATCGCAGCGTCGGGAAATGGAGAATCCACCCCGTACACCTTCAACCAGAGAGTTCACAAAAAGTAGCCATTCTTGTTCTTTTCTCCCCTGTTTGAGAAACGCTGTGCTAGATTCTCTGCCCCGCTGATGCTGAAATCGGGTTCGGCAACAGGGTGGAGAATACCTTTCCGGCGCGAGATCAAGTCCAGCGCTGGTTTCGCTATTCTCTGCCCCCAAAATCGGAGTACTCGGGGAGTACACCACACTGAGTATCCACAGCCTCAGGCCACTGCCTGAGGCTTTCCCCGCTATTCTCTGTCCCCGACCGGCTGAATTCCTGACGGTATGGTTCTAACCTGATCCTGCTGTTCAGGAACCTCACGTGGCGACTGCGGACTCAGGAGGGCCGATTGGAGGGCATGGAGGGCCTAATTCGGGACTGGGGACTATGTGTGCGGGCAGGCGAGCGGCCAATGCGGGGCACTAAATCGCCGGTCCAGGTGCGCAGGCTGAGTCCGTCATGGAGTACAACGCAGCCACTGGAGCCTGCTGCCGTGCGCATGCGCGTCCTCTGACCCGGAAGTGCAGGGGGCTGTATTGGCAGCTGGAGCTTCGAGCTCCATGACAGCTGCCTGCTGGTCCCCTGCAAGGCTGTGAATCTGTGGCCTTTTGATGCCAGTATTCCTGGCATAAGAAAACACAGTTTTCACGACGCCGTGGGGACATAGTCCCAAAAACGGCGAATCCAGCCCACTACCTATTCTTATTGAGTGAGAGGTTTGCCATATGAGAAATGCAGATGATTTCACCTTTAATTCATGATCCTTACATGTAGGGAAGCACCCCTGTGTCCTTTGGCAGTTCCCTTGAAATCATGACCTGCAGAAGGTAACTTCAATCTCTGTCCAGAACTGAAATAATTGCCTCCGACTATCACACATGTATGTCAATAAGCAGGACAAGACTTATGTTGTTGAAATCATTGCTGACAAAGCTCAGTGGAATTACCAAAATGTCTCGCAATTAACCTTTTGTTTAGCATGCCATCAAAGAAGGGCAGATAAGAAACTAATTCAATTTTCATTTAAACTCACTTCTTACATTTGAATTTCTACACTTCGACTTCATCGTGTGTACGTGCACCATTCAGGGAGGAACATTCAAGGACAACATTAAAGGCATTATTCTTGTTATAATCTGGACCCTGTTTAATAATAATAATAATAATAATAATCTTTATTGTCACACGTGGACTGATATTAACACTGCAATGAAGCTATTGTGAAAATCCCCTAGTCGCCACATTCCGGCACCTGTTCGGGTACACTGAGGGAGAATTCAGAATATCTAACTCACCTAGCAAGCATATCTCCCCGGACATGTGGGAGGAAACCGGGGCACCCAGAGGAAACCCACGCAGACACAGGGAGAACGTGCAGACTTCGCACAGACACTGACCTAAGCCGGAAATCGAACCCAGGACCCTGGCTCTGTGAAACAACAGTGCTAACCATTGTGCTACTATGCCACCCATCCACTCGGCCTAACATTTCAATCTCAGTTCCACTTCCAATATTGGCAATGTCCCTAATCTCAACATCATTGTCCAGCCATTTGAATATTTTAATTGGACTTCAAAGAACCTCTGTCTCTGAGTGAGAAAGACTGGTACAAAATATAGCTTTGGCATCTTTTTCCTCATAGACTTCCAAAATCAATCAATCAGTACTACAGTTTTCAGAGTATCTGTCACACTTCAAGCATCACACCAACAAGCTCCATTTGAACAATCCTGGATATAGGAAAACAGGAAGCCACAGTGATTTCCTGCTGCTTGGTTCTGACCTTGGGCTAACCTGACAATTTTGCTTAGATAACAAGAGGAGCCACGCAGCTGCCAACCTCGAGAAATGTCTCGCAAAAATACGATTAGCCTCAAATTGACCCGAGGACCACCCAATTTCCCACCATAGAGTACACGAACTGTGATCTTAAAGAGGGTGACCAACTCAGTTGATACCAATACAACCATGCTCCTGCCATGAGTATTATCCCAAGCTAATACATGGGGCACTTTTAACTGGGTGAAAACTGCAACCAACCTGCTCTTTTAAAAAATTATATTTTTGTTCAAATCAGGGCATATATAACAACAAACAATAACAAAATACAATCCCCCTTATTTGACACTTTTTCCCTTTTTCTCCCCAAAACCCCCTCCATCCCTTTCCCCCGACCCTCCCCCCCCCCCCCCTCCCTCTACCCAGCAGCGGGGCAGCACAGTAGCATTGTGGATAGCACAATTGCTTCACAGCTCCAGGGTCCCAGGTTTGATTCCCGGCTTGGGTCACTGTCTGTGCAGAGTCTGCACATTCTCCCTGTGTGTGAGTGGGTTTCCTCCGGGTGCTCCGGTTTCCTCCCACGTGCGGGTTAGGTGGATTGGCCACGCTAAATTACCCGTAGTGTCCAAAATTGCCCTTAGTGTTGGGTGGGGTTACTGGGTTGTGGGGATAGGGTGGAGGTGTGGACCTTGGGTAGGGTGCTCTTTCCAAGAGCCGGTGCAGACTCGATGGGCCTCCTTCTGCACTGTAAGTTCTATATACCCATGGCAACAAACAAATCCATAAACAGAGACAAGAACAGCCTCTTGACGATATGGACCCTGAAAAAGGGGTCCATATTGTCAAGAGAATTCTATGCAAGGCTGCAGACTCAGGCTCCGACTTCAACCTGGCGCTGCTGGCATTCAGAGCATCCCCGCTGTCCACTGGGTTGTCTCCTGCGCAGATGCTCATGAACCGCACTCTGCGAACCACGGTTCCAGCCCATCCATGTTCCAGACCTTGACCACCTCACGGTCATACAAAAGATGCAGCAGTCTCGGGCCCAACAGAAATCAGCATACGACGCTCATGCCACGGATCTCCCCGAGCTGGTCCCAACTGATCGTGTTTGTGTGCAGTTGCCTGACGGCGGCTGGTCCGTCACAGCTGTGGTGGTCAAGCAAGTGGCCCCGAGATAATTCCTCGTCTGCATGGCTCCTTCCTACGACGCAACAGACGGACGCTGCGCAGAGTTCCACGCCCGCCACCCAACCATGATGTCCCGCCTCATACAATGCTTCCTCCGGAAGTGCCCTACCACGAGGCCACTGATCTACCAGCAATCCTGCCGACCTCTGCGACAATCGCATTGGCGGCGGTCGCGCCTATCCAAGTGCAGGTGGCCCCTGATCCACCCGTGAGGCGGTCAACCAGAATTTGGCGCCCGCCGCAGACACTAGACTTATAGACTGAACTTTTGCACAGCTGATTAAAACCTTAACGTTTTTGACCTCTGTAAATATCGTTTTTTACCATTTCATCTGCCCTATATCTGCACTAGCAACACCTTCCTGTGTACATAAGGTCATTTTCGCACATTCTGTATATAGTCACGCACATATACACAGCCACACGCACATGCACCTTAATATTTATTATCTCAACACACACAATACAAAAAAAAGGGGGGGGGGAGATGTCATAATATACATCTATGTATATAATGGAGTACAGACAGGCAGTGATTGATACACAGGATGACCAGTAAGCACACAGAACAGAGCAGCCAATCACCAGACAGGACACGACCACTATAAAGCCAGAAGGCACCAGTTTTCCCACTCTCTCGGGACCCAGCCTCTGAGACAGTCAGAGTTAGTGAGCTGGCCAGTGCAAACACCATGTGGTAGCTAGTAAGTCTGGTTAGGCTAGTATCAGGTCTCCAGTCAAGTCAGCATAGTGCCAACCCACAGTTGAACATGTATAATAGTTTAGATGTTAAATAAAATCATGTTGCATCTTATCAAGTGTTGGAGGTCTGTCTCTCGCTACACTGCATCAAGTGCAGTCCACATCGATCCAGCCTACCCAACATATCACTCACGACAAGCTGCCAGCATTAGCAAATCCAAATTTCAGATGTGTCCTGCCTTGGTCCGTTTCATCACAGTAATATCATCAGCCCTACAGGTACAGCCCAGGAAACGTTCCATTATTCTGTCCATGTATTGTTGGAATTATCTTGGCTGAAGCACATTCCACACAGCAACAGTCTGAAACAGTATCTTTTGATTGGCATTCTAAATGTTGTGAGCAGCTGAGACTCTTTGGCTAAGTGGTCAAACCTAAATCCCTGCTTGGTGACAAGTTTTGAAAAATACTTATCGCCAGTGCGCTCGGTGTTCAGCTCCTCAAGGATCAGGATTTTATACGGACATCGATTGAGAGTTAAGTTCAACCATTGCCAGTCTAAGCAAATTCTGAGATGGTCATCTTTTATCAGCATGCAGGTCATGGAGCTCCATTCAGCATGCTGGTACATTCAGTGGATGATTCCATTGTGTTCCATTTCATGAAGCTTCAACTTGAGTGTCTCTTGAAGATGCACGCTATACTCCTCTGATGGATGAATATTCAGGACTGCATCATCCCTTACATGCAACATGATCTATTTCCCTTAAAGTCACCAATCAGGTTAAATGTGTCCAGATAGACCAATTGCCTCCTCTATCTGACTCAGTTCATTCCATGCTACAAATGTTCCATATATTTCAGTCCAATTCTGACTCCATATATTGTGACGATCCATGAAGTTTGGCAGCACAGTAACATAGTGGTTAGCACAGTTGCTTCACAGCTCCAGGGTCCCAGATTCGATTCCCGGCTTGGGCCAATGTCTGTGCGGAGTATGCGCGTTGTCCCCGTGTGTGCATGGATTTCCTCCGGGTGGCTCCGGTTTCCTCCCACAGTCCAAACATGTGTGGGTTAGGTGGATTGGCCATGCTAAATTGCCCTTAGTGCCCTAAAAGGTTCAGTGGGGTTATTGGGTTACGGGGATAGGGTGGAAATGTGGGCTTGGGTAGGGTGCTATTTCCAAGGGCCGGTGCAGACTCGATGGGCCGAATGGCCCCCTTGAGCACTGTATATTCTACAATTCTCTGATTCTATGCTGGAAGTCCTGCTGTAACTGGTCCAGCTGTGTTGATAATATAAAACAGTTGTGGTACCCATTCTGACTTCTATTAGCTGCACAGCAAGTTTATCATTCCAAGGCACTTGATTGGTGAACCATTGTAGGTAGTCAGCCTAGCTGGGTCTTCTGCACTGTTAACCACTTGAGATATCTTCAGATCTAGGGAGGAAATCATCTGGCAATTGATTATACTTGGTGTTCAGAATTTTTGCAGTGCTGTTATACTTTTCTATGTGGTGGTCCTCAAAAATCCTCAAATGCTGCCACCATGTTATATTACTTTCTCCAGCACTTTGTGACTGATGTAGGAGTCGCAGGAATAAAAACAATGGGGTGATTTCTTGGCCGTAGGGCACCCGGCGTAAATCCCACTATGTCAGGAAAATACTGGGCGAATTCTGAAATGGGATTTGTGCCAGGCACCAAACAATTTATGACATTCCTTGGCCCTCCCAGCAGATGTAATCAGATTTACGCCCAGCGAGGGCAGGAAACTGATTACCATGCATTTAAATATGCTTTTTTATGCAAAGTCGGCTTGATACTGAATCTTCCGCGAATGTATTATGTTCCCACCCGTAGGTGTGATGTACTGCCAATGAGAATCGCTACTGCTCTCCATAAATGGACATCAGACGTAATAACCATGCTGATGGGATTTGGAGGCATTGTAGCCCTTGCGTGGTTGGGGTTATGGCAGGGTAGTGCCAGGGGGCAATACTGAGGGATGGGTCCTGAAGGGGTGGGGCCTGAAGAGGGAGAGGCCTGAAGGGCCGGGGCTGGAAGGGGTAGTAATGAAGGACCCCAATTCCCCGATTATGGCAATCAATGTTCAGGGATCTGGGGTGGGGAGATCAGGCTGGTGATGAATATTCTTCGTGGGGGGGGGGGGACTATGCCATCAATGAAAAGGGGGACCTGATGTCCTTGCAGGGGGTGTAGGGCAGTCTTTAGTTTAACGTTTGAGTTTGGGGCACCCTTTAATACTGACACTCTGATCTCTGTGAAGTCAGGTTTGCCGTCATGATCAGACCCTGCTCCTCACAATGATTGTGCAAAACACGCCACATTTTTTTTTAAATGACAAAGTGTGGGAAGATCTCATTGGGAAACCTGCCTGTTTTTGCAGGAACATGCAGGCTTTCTAACTGAACCTGACACTTTGCCATTTTTTGGGAGAATTCCACCCAATATATGATGAATATGGTGAAACATGTACACACCACAATTGCTGTGTATATTGGATCTGTTTATATGCTTGTAAACCTTAGGTCGCTGGTTCAATTCAAGCTCGAAGGAAGCCTCCCCTCCCTTCGTGGGCAGCACGATAGCACAAGTGAATAGCACTGTGGCTTCACAGCGCCAGGGTTCCAGGTTTGATTCCCTGCTGGGTCTCTGTGCGGAGTCTGCACGTTCTCCCCGAGTCTGGGTGGGTTTCCTCCGGGTGCTCCGGTTTCCTCCCACAGTCCAAAGATGTGCAGGTTAGGTGGATTGGCCATGATAAATTGCCCTTAGTGACCAAAATAAAAGGTTAGATGGGGTTATTGGGTTACGGGGGATAGGGTGGAAGTGAGGGATTAAGTGGGTCGGTGCAGACTCGATGGGCCGGATGGCCTCCTTCTACACTGTATGTTCTATGTTCTAAACCTCTTACTCTGTTGGCCAACACCCACAATTTTCAGGTCATGTGAACTGTGACATTACTTCCGTTAGTTACTCTTCATTTGCAGTCTCCTGAAGTAATCTCACAACAGGAAGTAAAAGAACAGGAATTATAACTCACATGTGAGACTTCACACTTTCAAAAATAGTTTTTCAGGAACAGAGGGGTTGCTCAGAGGTAATTATGGCTCAGGACACCATTAAAAACTTGAACTCCTGATCACAGACTTGATATTTTAATCTCTTTTTGACAGGTGGAATAGTGCACAATAAATTGAAGTTTACACCAATTCACAGATTCTGTGTTGATCGCATTTGCAAATGGATCAAAAGTGCAGCATGGTATATGTATCTTCTAATTAAGGTGCCAAGGAACTGATCACATGCTAACCCTTAATATTAATATGTGGAGGAAATTTTAAGTAATAGAAAGTTAATGAGATGTCGCTGGGATTATTGATATCGCGCTGCTTTAAATGACTTTGGGGCAGAAGGGATTTGGAGAGGAATTTTCCAGAGTTCTACATAAATTACCCTGAGGTATTGCCCTGCCTAAGTGACAACTTCCTAGGTTCTCAGCGTCTGGATGGATCAAACTTTAACGGCAAATTGGTCTTTTCATTTTCCCCCTCCCCCACCATGTATTTATACAGTCATATTTTAAGATTTTTCATGCTGATTCTTTTGGATTTAAGACCCCAATTTTTAATTGCTGATCCCAGAATTAAAGTAAAAGACAACTTTTAAATAACCTTTTGGACCTCTTCAGGCTCTGATCTACACCCTCGTTTGGCTGACCTTGTGGGAAACTCGCTGTCGCTTCCCACTCAGTCCATCTTATCGAAATTACAGTTGCATTCTGATGACATAATTGGCACAAGCGATAAAGGTTAAAAAGCAACCCGTCAGCTTCGCAGGGGTGTCTTTGCTAACTGCTTAATGATTCAGGTTAAATTCGCTGCAGATCACGGGATAGACTGGCCACTCCTGCATCAGTAAATGACCCAGACAATTTTAACTGCTTATCCGGTTTAAAAAGCTCCCTAGGTTTAGTTTTGTGTTGCTATTTTCAAAAAGAGGTAGAGATTTTAGTATCTCCTGAGGGAATGAAGACATGACATACTTACAAGCAGTGCAGAGAGCAGGAAATGTCAACGAGACAGAGATATGTTAATTAGAAAACACTTTGTAAAATGTAGACTTGTAATTCAGAAGATTCATACCAAGGGGGCCTGCCACCCAGAAGGCTTACAAATGGTCTTCTTCACCAGAGGACATGGTACTCAAGGGGCCATGATCTGCCTCCTTTAGCTGTAGATTAGAGTGGGCTGTATTAAAGTAGCATGGTTTAAATAAATGGTTTACTCTGAGCATCAGAGGAACTTTTGCTGAATGACTGAACATCTCTATATCGATAACATAAACAATCACTTCAAGATTTTGGAGATGTAATAAATGAATAATATAGAATATGGTAAACATCAGCCCGGGTGATTCACACGTTAAAGCTCAACTGGGACAGCAGAGCCTGACCATTTTCTTGCAATGTGTGTTTATTTTCCACTCCCTGCTAAGAACAAAACTCCAGCTGTCATGAATAAATGTCGGTCTTTATCTGAAACAGCTCAAGTATGTCCCAATTGCCCAACCCTGTCACACCTGCAATGCTTCCAATGTCTGGAAAATAATAAAAAGGCAGTTTTAATGCAAAAAGAAATATGAAGAGGGAACAATGGAAAAAGCTTTTTATTTTCTCGAGCAGAGTACCTCGGTGCAGAATTGTTTCCAGACAGTCACAGAGTATATTTCTCCAGGTAAAAGAGGGCAGGTGTAAGGGTATTAAAAGTCATGCCAAGTATCAGCCATGGCTCAGTTGTCAGTTCTGATTCAAAAGGTCAGGTCTAAATCTCATAGAACATAGAACAGTAAAGCACAGAACAGGCCCTTCGGCCCTCGATGTTGTGCCGAGCTTTGTCCGAAACCAAGATCAAGCTATCCCATTCCCTGTCATTCTGATGTGCTCCATGTGCCTATCCAATAACTGCTTGAAAGGTCCTAAAGTGTCCGACTCCACTATCACAGCAGGCAGTCCATTCCACACTCTAACCACTCTCTGAGTAAAGAACCTACCTCGGACATCCCTCCTATATCTCCCACCCTGAAGCTTATAGTTATTCCCCCTTGTAACAGCTACATCCACCCGGGGAAATAGTCTCTGAACGTCCACTCTATCTACCTCCCTCAGCATCTTATAAACCTCGATTAAGTCGCCTCTCATCCTCCTTCGCTCCAATGAGAAAAGTCCATCTCCCTCAACCTTTCCTCATAAGACCTACCCTCCAATCCAGGCAGCATCCTGGTAAATCTCCTTTTGCACCCTTTCCAATGCTTCACATCCTTCCTATAATGAGGTGCCAGAACTGCACACAATAACTCTGGGAACTGAGTGCAAACATCGAGGCTGACCCTCCAGTGCAGGAGGCTGCACTGTCAGAGGTGCTAGGGGAAATTCTCCACCTCCCCAGCCGTGTATTCCTCGGCGGTGCACAGTCGTTGGCAGCGGGATTCGCTGTTTCACCGCTGGCCAGTGGGATTTCCCATTGCAGCCACCCCACGCCGCTGGGATACCCGGGCGGGGATGCGCTGCCAGCGGAACGGAGAATCCCGCTGGCGGACAATTCACCGCGCTGTCTTTCCTATGGTAAGTTAATCTCAGGCCCTCTCTTCCATCTCAGGTGGATGTAAAAGATTCTCCGGCATGGTGCCACAGTGGTTAACACTGTTGCCTCAGAGCTCCAGAGACCCGGGTTCAATTCTGGCCTTGGGTGACATGTCTGTGTGGAGTTTTCACTTTCTCCCCGTGTGTGCGTGGGTTGCCTCCGGGTGCTCCGGTTTCCTCCCACAGTCCAAGGATGTGCAGGTTAGGTGGATTGGTGGCCATGCTAAATTGTCCCTTAGTGTCCAGGGATGTGCAGATTAGGTTATTGGGTTAAGGCGGGGAATGGGCTTGGGTAGAGTGCTCGTTCAGAGGGTCAGTACATACTTGATGGGCCGAATGGCCTCCTTTTGTAGTGTAGGGATTCTGTGATTCCTTAATTAATTTGAACAAGAGCAGGTGAATTCTGCCTGTTCTCCTCATCAATGTTTATCCCTCAACCAACACTTTTTCAGTCATATTGGGCACTGCAGCACTGAGAACGACAGCACAATCTAATGGGACTTGCGTTTGTTATGGCATCGGTCGGGAACGCCATTCAATGCCACACTTACATCATTTCCTGTATTTGTGGATTGAGGTGCTATTTTTAACTGGCTCCTCCACTGCACCCCCTGGATTCCCCCACTGCCCCAACCTACCTCTTAAGGAGTCCTCGTGCTCCCCCCCAACCCACCTCTTAAGGGCAGGGAATCCCCAGGCCCGATCCCTGGCATGGACAACCTGGCAGCTGGGCACATTGGCTCTGCCATCCTGGTACACTGGCAGTGCCCCTGCCAACCTGGCAATGTCACTTGGACACCCTGGCAGTGCCCTTCACAAAGCCCTCTACTCCTGCTCTGGGAGAAGCTGACCAATTTTGAGAATAGAGTCATCTAACTGGCCGGCGAGGATGTGAACCATTCCTGTGCTGACAATCTGGTCAGCACTGTTCAACCAAGTGTCAGGTGGATGTACCTTTAATAAATGGGTGTTTATCAAATAGCTGCAGTAATGTCATTGTGTGGGTGCAGCTGAGCTCTAGCTCTGCTTTTACTTTTGTTTTTGAGCTGGCAGCTGCAGTGTGTTTAGTTTCCCTTTCAGAGTTGGAGAGCTGTATTCAAAGCAAGCAGATATGTAAAATGATCTTTCTCTCTACAAGCTAAAGAATGTCTTCAGCTCATTGATGATTTCAAAGTAAGACCTGTTTCTGTAGCGAATTTAAACCTGCTGTCTTTGTTTAAACATGTTTTAACTTATGGATGTTGTTTGGGAAGTTATTAAGGGTTATTTATGGAGTATTGTATCTGTGGGGTTAGCAGGGTTGGTAGTTGATAAAATGTTGTGTGTTTATAAAATGTTAACTGGATTCATAGAATAAACATTGATTTTGTTTAAAAATACATTTAGCTCTCTGTTGCATCACACTTGTAAAGTAGGCCCTTGTGCACCCCATAACCAAAATCTATTAAAAGTTGTGGTCAGGTGAACTCCATGATATATTTTGGGGTTCTCTAAACTCTGGCCCGTAATACAAGTGACGATCTAAAACTGTAGTATCCATTAGATAATGATACTGTGAATGACGTCTCATGTTCTGCAGTCCCCTGCCAGGTAATAATGATCTTTCCTTTCTTTGACAGGCACTTCTGGTAAGCACCTGAGGCTGCCCACGAGCCAGGCCCTCGACCCAAACCCTGAAGACACATCAGAGGATGAATGTGAATACACCCGAATTGAAGACCAGCCACAGTGCTCATCCACACCCTGGTGTGAACTAGTGCTAGAGTATCTTTGGGGCTACAATCTGGTGAGCACATTGCATTGTCTGATCCACAGTCGATGGAGGCAGGGACATCCCTGGGATCCAGCACTCCGAGGACAGCTGGTGGCCAGGAATCTACTGAGTCTGAGTCAGGCAAAGCTGTTAGCACTGTTGCTTCACAGCGGCAGGGTCCCAGGTTCGATTCCTGGCTTGGGTCTCTGTCTGTGCGGAGTCTGCACGTTCTCCCCGTGTCTGCATGGGTTTCCTCTGGGTGCTCCAGTTTCCTCCCACAAGTCCCGAGAGACGTGCTTGTTAGTTGAATTGGACACTCTGAATTCTCCCTCTGTGTACCCAAACAGGTGGTGGAGTGTGGCGACTAGGGGCTTTTCACAGTAACTTAATTGCAGTGTTAACGTAAGCCTACTTGTGACACTAATATTATTAATGACGAACCTCTGGACTCCGCCCTACCTCGATAACTGAAACTGCAAATACAAGTTTGGGAACATCGGGAAGCGATGTTTGCTGCACTCCTCAGATTGCGAGGCACGATGTCCATGCGTCTTCAGTCTGAGGTGATTGTGCTGCCATGCCATGCCATGCCATCGCATTGAAGTCCACACTGGTCCCCCCCCCCCCCAGCTTTTGCATCATCAGGTTGTGTTGAATGAAGAAAACCACAATGATGTGCAACACCCTCTCGCCAGATCTGTCAAGGTACCGAAACCTCATTTTCAGGGTGCCAATAATGTGTTCCTCCACCGGGTTGCGGCATGAGCCCTATTATACCTTCTCTCAGCACACGTCTGAGGCCGCTGCACAGGCAAAATCAACCATGGCCTTTGTAATAGCTCTTGCCACCAAGAAGCCAACCCTGTAACACGTGTGGACCTTTGAAGATGCCAGGAGCTTGAGATCTACTGAGGATGAACGAGTCATAGACAGGAAGCAAAATGTTGGAATAAATAGGCCTTTTCTGATTGGCAGGCAATGATTAGTGGGGTAATGCGGTGATCTGTGCTGGGATCCCAATTGATAACATCATATATTAATGATTTGGACAAGGGAACTAAATTTATTATCTCCAAATTTGCAGACGATACAAAGTTGGGTGGAGGGGGAGCTGTGCGGAGGATCCAGAGTGCTTCAGTGTGATTTGGACAGGCTGAGTTAGTGGGCATATGCATGAAAGATACAGTGTAATGTGGATAAATATGAGGTTATCCACGTCGGTAGCAAACATAGGAAGGCAGATTATTATTTGAATGGGTGGAAATTGAGCAAGGTGGATACTCAGCGAGACCTTGTTGTGTTCATGCATAAGTCGCTGAAAGTAAGCGCGCAGGTACAGCAGGCAGTAAAGAAGGCAAATGGTATGTTGGCCTTCATAGCAAGAGGATTTGAGTATAGGAACAGTGATGTTTTACTGGAATTGTATAGGGCGTTGCTGAGGCCACACCTGGAGTACTATGTGCAGTTTTGGTGTCCTTATCTGAGGAAGGATGATCTTGCTATGGAGGCAATGCAGCGAAGGTTTACCAGGCTGATTCTTGGGATAGTGTGGGAGTTACCACTAACTGCATATTAGATGTAGTAACTGTATATTAGATGTAGTACGGTAAGGCTCCTGTACTAGAGGTATGGGGGTAAATCCCTGCCTGCTAGCTCCACCCAGTAGGTGGCGTATAAATGTGTGTGCAAACCGGAGCTGCTCCCATTCTGGTAGCAGCTGCAGGAGGCCACACATCTTTGCTTAATAAAGCCTTGATTATTATCTACTCTCGTCTTGTAGTAATTGATAGTGCATCAGATGGCAGGACTGTCATATGAGGAGAGACTAAATCGGTTAGGATTATATTCATTGGTGTTTAGAAGAGTGGGAGGGGACCTCATAGAAACTTATAAAATTCTAACAGGATTAGGCAGGGTAGATTCAATGTTCCTGATGGTGGATGATAGTTTGAAGTTAAGGTGTAAACCTTTTAGGACTGAGGTGAGGAGGAATTTCTTCACCCAGAGAGTGGTGAATCTGTGGAATTCACTACCACAGAAAGTAGTTGAGGCCAAAATATTGTGTGATTTCAAGAAGGAATTAGATATGGTTCTTGGGGCTAAAGGGATCAAGGGATATGAGGGAAAGATGGGATCAGGATATTGAATTTGATGATCAGCCATGATCATAATGAATGTTGGGGCAGACTCAAGCGTTGCACTGAGTTGCGTGAATTCGCCTCCGAGACCCCTTAAATATAGGGTCGACAGCTGCACATTTAGTAAAAACAGCAAGGCAGCAAGTGGTGCAGTGGTTAACACTGCTGCCTCATGATGCTGAGGACCGGGTTCAATCCCGGCCCCGGGTCACTGTCCGGGTGGAGTTTGCAAATTCTCCCCACATCTGCGTGGGTCTCACCCCACAAACCCAAAGATGTGCAGGGTAGGTGAATTGGCCAGGCTAAATTGCCCCTTAATTGGAAACAATTAATTGGGTATGCTAAACTAATCTTTTAAAAATCGAGTAAAAGCAGCTGCAGATCATGCCGTTCTCCATTCATGCTGATGTGGCAATTAGATTTAACATGGGGGGAATACGCCTGGCACGTGGCCACAACATTGAGATGCAAATGCATGCTAATGATATTCACGATGCTCGGCGGAGGGAAACGCAACTCACCATTGATACTTCCAGGTTTTATGTCACCGGGAAACGCGCCGAGGGCCTTCTCCTGATATTTTGCAATTTCACTGCCGAGCACGCCCGTCCAGAATGGGCGCAGATAATCCCGGCCAATGGGACTTAGCCATTTCACTTCTCCCACCAATTTCTCAGCTCCGTGATCTCCGTCCATGTAACTAGTGTTAAAACTGGTGTGCGGTAGTACAGAAGGATGTGCTGCATTGTATTCCTGCATCTTTGTCTTTGTTTTCTGGGAAGAGAAGCAGCCAAAAATGGGGTAGGCATGCACTGTGGGTGTAACATCACCACAGGGATTGCAACAGATCAAAAAGGCAACTCACCACCACCAGTTTCTCAGACGGGTACGTAAAACAAATTACACACAGGAAATGCTTCCTCTGATGTATACAGGACAACATTTCCAAGTTTGTGGATGACAGAAG
Organism: Scyliorhinus torazame; assembly: GCF_047496885.1. NCBI lineage: Eukaryota > Metazoa > Chordata > Chondrichthyes > Carcharhiniformes > Scyliorhinidae > Scyliorhinus > Scyliorhinus torazame. The sequence continues at coordinate 283,756,679 of NC_092713.1, read as the reverse complement.
ACTCGGGAATGTAGTAAACAATGAGGAAGACAGTAACAAACTTCAGGAGGACATCAGAATGGGCAGATACAAGGCAAAAAGAATTGATTGCAGAGAAGTGCAATGTTCAGTACGAAATGGAGAGGCAATATAAATTAAATTGTGCAAATTTGAAGGCGCGGAGCAAATGAGAGGCCTGAATGACTTCCTGCAGTGTATGATTCTATGATTTTATGAATGTATTTCTGGGCATTTGCATTGGTTGAATACTGGATCCACCATTCAAAGTTTTCCAAAGGACCTAAAGTCTTTTAACATCCAATCTCTGTGCAAGTGTCAACAGAGCACAGCCTTGTCGAGACCAAAGGGAAGAGGGAAATGTATTTGAAGCTTCTCCTTTGTAGGCAGCACAGGGATTGTATAAATTGCCTTGTTTTTTTTCTGTGCTTCAATTTGGCTGTCAGACCTAACAGCATCCAGTCTGCTTTGACCTGATTTTCAGAATAAAGAGCTTTACTGTTTATTTTTACCACAGGAAGTTGCGTCTCGATTTGACCTTTCCGAATAGCTAATGGTCTTGTGAAATAGTTGTGTGCACTCCCAGCAGGTTGATTCACCACAGAATTAAAATACATGTTTTCATAAATTTATACTCATGGGTTAATGTTCTGTGTGATGAATGTAGGAATTTCAAATGTATTGTATTATAGGTATTTGATGCAGTAAGGGTTAAAAGCCTGGGTCAGTGTGTGTGTGTGTGTGTGTGTGTGTGTGACTGCAGCAGTCATGTTTAAAAAGAATCCTAGTTCGAAAGACAACTAAGATTTTAGAAGCCAGGGGTGCAATTAAAGCATCGGTAAGTTCTTGAGCTAATGGAATTTTATTTTGATTCAGGCCATTCCCTGTGGAGTTAATTAGATTTCACCATGGTACAATTATGTCATTGCTGGGTGGAGCTAGGGCATCGGGCATTTTTGAGACAGCAGTTCAGTTCCTAGGTGAATGAAGCTGTGTCCAGAAGTCAAGCGGGTCGATTCAAAGAGATTAATTGTCTTTAAAACAGTGCAGACGTGTTTGAGGACAATGGGGAGCTGAAATAAGCTGAGGAGCATCTTCTGAAGACAGACAGCCAGAGTTTCTGCATGGGTCTGACAGGAGTCAGATCCTGTCTTTAATGCAGTGTCAAGAGATCTCTCTTCCTCAAAGAACATCTCTGTGAAGCAAGTATTCCTATGTGCCATTGGAAGTTAAAGTCTTTTGAGAGCTGAGATGTTTTACCCTTGTTATTTAAGTGGGAATAAAGATAGAAATTAAGAGTATTGTATTCACTGTATTAAGTAGTATTGTAGGGGTATTTGTAAGTTATTGTCTGATGTAGTGTTAAAAATGTTAATATTATGTTTGTAATAAAGTTTATTTTAATATAACATATCACTTCTGGAGTGAGGTATCCTTTCTCACAGTCTTACAAAATTAAAATAAAACATTGGGATTTTTGTCCAGTATCCTAGCAACTGTTGGGGTCTGGTCTGGGATTGTAATATCTGAACATGATCCTGATACAGAATTTTTCAGAGTCATTTTAATCGCAGGTGACCTACTCAAGTTATAGAGAATTATTTTACCAAAATATTGATGAAGAGGCCTATCGTATCAATAGGAGTTATCTATTTAGATAAATAAAAAGATTATTTGTGCCAGAATTTCCTGCTCCATACTAGTGGCACACATTGTGAATTCTTCATTTCTGTGGTGCAAGCTCTCAATAAATTCTGATTCATAACTGCAATGCAACAACCAATTGAAGTGCTGAATACAATTTTGCAAGCTGACACCCTAGGAGACTGGGAAATACTGGTGAAGAAATTGACCAACCAACTTGCTCACAATGCAAGAGTTGTCACCACAAGTGAGGAAAATACCCCATGTGTTCATGCACAGTATATATTCCTGTGACGCATCCTGGCGCCTAGCAGTAATGGCTCCAATGCACAGAGCAGCAGCGGGAACACATCATTCAGCATAAGGAGAATAATTAACTACATGATCCATTACATAGGTTAATTTACGCTATCAATTCCCAGTACTCAATATGTCATCAGTGAGGGTTATTTTTCTTCCAATACAGGTTAATCACATTGTGAAATACACCGATAAATCTCAGTGCATTCTGGCTTGAATTTGCAAATGTCTGCGAGCAAGTTGGAAAACGAGCTTAATGCTGAACAACTCCTGCAGCGCAAATCCATGTCAGTTCAACACCAAACACCAAGCCCATCTTTGCGGATAATTTCTTTTTGTTTTGCGTCATTAACCACTGTTAAACAGAATGGGAACAATGACTATGGTCAAGAATTTCTGGTTCCCTCGTGGCAGGGCCCTCCACGGGAGAGTCGGTGGCCCAGTCAAAGGTCTATTGACATTCGATAGGACCAGACGATCCCAGCAGCGTGCAGAGCCATCACATGAATCCTTTAACTCTTTGGCTGTATTATTAGAATGCTTTAGGTACAGCTATGTTCCTGCATTCTTTTTTAAAATAATCAATTGCTGTTTGTTGCATGGCCTCCCTTTGAGCTCATCAAAGTGAAGAATGCCAGTGAAGCTTTCTCATTTTTTGCACTGAGTATTGATATGAAATCCTATTTTTTGAGGTGATTACATCACTTGAGGCAGGCAGAATAATTGCAAACTGTTTCCTGCAGCCCTCAGGCAATGTCATTTGTGAAGCGGTGGTGTAGTGATACTGTCATTGGACTAGTAATCTAGAGACCCAGGTTAATGCTGTGGGTACCTGGGTTCGAATCCCACCAAAGCAGGTGAATTTGAATTCAATAAAAATCCTCTGTCCCGCCAGCCAGCCAATGGGATTTCCCATTGTGGACACCCCCAAGCTGTTGGGAAATCCGTGGGCGTGAGTCCGCTGCCGGCAAAATGGAGGATCCTGCCGACGGAGGATCCAGCCCACGATGTTTTGGCCTCAACTGCTTTCTGTGGATTCCACAGGCTCGTCACTTTGGGTGAAGAAAATTCTCCTCATCTCAATCCTGAATGGTTTACCCCATATTCTTAGACTGTGACCCCTGGTTCTGGACACCCCCACCATCGGGAACATCCTTCCTGCATCCATCATGTCTAGTCATGTCAGAATTTTCTAGGTTTCTATGAGATCCCTCCTCATTTTTCTGAACTCAAGCAAATATAATCCTAACTGACTCAATCGCTCCTCACCCGTCAGTTCCGCCATCTCAGGTATTCATTAATGTCCTTTAGGGAAGGAAATGTGCCGTTCTTACCTGGTCTGGCTTACATGTGATTCCAGATCCATATCAATGTGGTTGACTCTTAAGTGCCCTCTGAAATGGCCAAGCAAGCCATTCAACTGAAGGGCAATTAAGATGGGCAACAAATGCTGACCCACCCAATAATGCCCACTCCCCATGCATGAACAATCTACCTTTCTCGCTATCCTCCTCCATGTCTGTATTTTTGCCTTTACTTTTCTCCATTCCTGATTACTTCTCTACATACTACTGTTTCAAACTTATTGGGCTGGATTCTCCGGTCGCCGTTGCCGAAATCGCATTCGGAGATCGGCCGAAGAATCAAAGTTCCCGACCAAATCGGGGGCGGCGCCTCTTTCGCAATGCTCCGCCCCCTCCAAAGCGGCATACTCTAGGGGTACGCCGCCCGCCATATCGATGGCCACAGGACTTTGCCTGAGGTCCGCCCCCCCGATGCTCCGCCCCTGACCGGCCGAGTTCCCGACGGCGTGGGTCTCTCATGGTCTCACCAGTCAGGAACTCGGCAAGGCGGCTGCGGACTCAGTCCAGCGTCGCCACAGTCGGGGGGGGGGGGGGAGGGGCGATCCGCAGGCAGGGGAGACTTTGTCATGGGCTGGGGGCACTATTAGGGGGTGGTCTGGGGTGCGTGAGCCGGCCAAAGAGGGGGGCACTATTTTACAGGCCGGGTCCGTGAGCGGTGGTGCCATGTTGCACGGTGCTGCCACTGCAGGCCGCCGCCGTGCAAATACACGGCCACGGACCCGGCAATTCTCCAGGCCGCATCGGCAGTTAGAGCCGGGTGCTCTACGCTGCCGGCATTCTAGCCCCCAGCTACACGGAGGATCGGTGGCCATTTTGCGCCAAATCTTTGGACGTAAAATGCCACCGTTCCCACGCTGGCGTGAGGACATGGCCTCACAATCGGAGAATTCAGCCCATTGTCTCGTTCCCGACTTCGATTTTTACTGGTTTCATGATTGCCTATGGCATCCTGGAATGGGACTTAGCGGACATGCATTGTAAGGCAGATGGGTAGATTAGAGGCAGTGAGTGTGTGGCATCGACCACTGGGATTTTCTGGAACGGATATTGGTGGAAGAATGAAAGCCTGCATAATCTAAAAGGCTCTTGATTTCTGGCTATCCACGGGTATCACGGTGTGTGGACACAGGGGGACAGGGGCACTGCCGAACTTTCTGCTCAAAAAAAACCACAGCTAATGGCGCACTTCACTTTTCATCAATGTAACTCATTCCAAGAACAATGGAAATACGCTTTTCGCTGCTTGTTATGAGGTGCTGCTGGATTTACCATCTCATATTCTGCCCAACATCTGACAGACAACTGCCATGGGAGTATGTGTAAATGAAAGGAAACACTCAATCATGTAGGGGCCAGGCAGCACTGTTTTTCTCCTCGCGTCAGGATTTGCCTCAGGGATCCATTTACCAGGGCTCTCGCAGGAGGGAGAGTCCAGTCGGGGAGGCAGGTATCAAACAAGTGCATTCGCGCTGTCTAAATCTTTTTTAATTGCAATTCTGTCAGTTCAAATTTTGCTCGAATAATTATGAACCATTGCAAAGAAATTATGAAGCGCTTTTCTTCTGCTAGGGACATTTGATCCAAGGCACCAGTGAAAGCATGCAGTGAAATCCAGAAACACTACCTGTCTGATTCTTTCATTTCTTACTAGCAGATTCCACAAACCTGACCTTCAGAGCACTCTATTTAATTGAGAGTTGCTCATTGAGCCATTTGAAATTTACAAGACGGTCAGGTTTGGTTCCTGTGCCAAGGTCCAAACACCTTAGCGATGCGCCATGTATTAGATGCAGACTACTCTTTCCTCTACGTGGCTCCGGCAATATTTCTCAATGCTGCCTAGAACAGTAGTGCCAAGCTTTACAATTCCCAGATCTAAAATCCTTGCAGTTTGTCTAAGGGTAAAGTTTCCTACACAGTGCTAAGTTATGGCCTTTAATTTTTATACAACTGCATCCACAAATTAAAACTCTTATGTTTTGAGGACTGATTGTTCTCATTAGAGAAGCTTCAAATGGGGATTCAACTGGAAGGTTTGCATTGCTAAAAAGCTTCCATATTCTGTTATCACCAGAATGGGAGGAGTACGCAAGTCTACAACGCTACTACTCCACAGGCTGCACCATGCGTGTAAATGTTTAATTCATTCAACAAAATGGCCAATTAACTACCATCGCCATTGTTAAACCCAGAATAAAAGAGATTTTAAAAGGCTTCTTTCAATAAACTCAGAATGATTTTTTGTAAGACAAAACTTATCTTTTACAAAGATGTTGCAAGAGCTGGTTAACACACAGGGCACGCTTGAACCAAATGGGAACTGTGTCCCTTAGCGAGTGTGTTTAGCCGTGTGCTTTCCGACACTCGCAGCGCCAAAAAACACAACGCTATCTAACACGACTCCAGCTAGATCTGAGGGTCTCAGCAGGGAACACAAGGCCAAGGCCACACTTAGTCCCATTCTCTGCACTGAGGAGCACTGCTCGGCGGAACTCCTCAGTGCAAGGAACGATCGGGACGTCATTTAATATCTCCTGATCCCGATGCGAGCCATGAACATCCCCCAAACCACAACTCACGTACAACAGGGCCTTTGGGCCACCCGCATGCCCCGCACCCACGCAGGGTCCTGGCCCGATCCCAGCTATGCAGAAAATTCCAACCTGCCACCCTGGCAATGCCCTTGCAAGCTGGCAGTGCCACCTGGGAACCTTAGCATTGCCAGGCTGGCACCTAAATGGCACCATCAGGGTGCCAGGCTGACGCTGCCAGTGTGTCAGGTTGGCACCAAAAGTGCCAGGATACCACCCTGTCCAAAGGAAAAGCACCTGGGGGCCTCCAATCCCTCGGGAGGCCCCCAAGAGTACCCTTCCATCTGGCCCCCATTTGTGGGGACCAGGATTAAATGGTGTTTGCCCAAGGTCTCCAAGGCAAAGGGGATAGATCCCAAAGCCTTACTGTGGTGGTATGTATTAGGGGTCATGTGGGACTGTGAAGCCGTGATGCTATTGGCTGACAGATCCCGGGTCCTGGTTGGCTGCTGGCTCCTGGCTCCGCCCTGAAGGCGGAGTATAAGAACCCGAGCTTCTCCCCGCCGCTTCATTCTGTTGCTGAACTGCTGGGGACAAGTCTCGCTTAATAAAGCCTGAATCGACTTCATCACTTCTCGCCTCTCTCGTAAGTCATTGTGCGCTACACTTACTTACCTCAGAAAATTGCATATCAGAGTGAGACTAGCTGTCTCGCTCTAATATGCTGATTCGCCAAAAAGTGGTGACACCCACAATGGGTGGGCTTCACATCGCGACGTCTTGCGAGATCACATTAGATCTCCTGAGGCGTACTGAGCCGTGTAGATCCTGGGAGTGGGGTCACCCAGCATTTACCAGTCACGTTACGCCACGCGTGCTGCTTTTAAGTGGCTGGTAGATTGCGCCCACTATTTGTAATCTGGAAGTATAACTATCCACCCTTATAAAGTTGCCTGGATCTCACATACATGCAAGCTTACAAATAAGAGACAGATAGGGATCTCTAGAGATTTGGGTGGTTGAAGTGTAGGCTTTATAAAAAAAGGGTAAAGTTTGTAGGGTTTCGATGCAGTCGATCTGGAATTCCCTGGTGTGAAAACAGATCGCTCGTCCCAGTGCAGGCTTGGAAGTTCTCACCAACGGAAATTCAGTGTGGAGGAAAATAGTGCCAGTTCAATCCGTCTCATCTCAGCCTCCTGGGTTTCCAAGATAAGCAGGTTCCACAGTGGTGAAGATTCCTCGTTGGAGCTGATAACCACTCTATTTCAGGCAAGGCAAGGAGAATGCGAATTGGGCAGCTTTTCGCTTTCTCAGTTCAGTCCGAACTGAACTCAAAAAAACTAATTCAAAGCTTAAAGCTCATCTTTGTCACGTGATTTCCAGTAAATCACAAGCCTTTGCCCTTCAATCAAGTTTTTATTTTCATGACTAAATAATTGGTGTGCAAACATTTAAACAGCTCTCCCCCATGAAGTACAATGTTGCTCAGGTGATTTCTAGGTAAAGGCATCCTTCCACCCAGTCCAAAAGTGACCTATATCAAAAAGGATAAATCCAGGTCAGCTTCCATATGTCCAGATAATGACATGTCTTTGCATATTTTAAAAGAAAATATTGTCCAACAATAACTGACAATTGATTGGCATGGACAGCTTGTACCCTCTGTTCATGCACATTATAGTTGTTGCTTTCAGAACGAAGATGATAGCTTACTGATACTGTCACTCTACCCTCCGAGCCAAAGATGCAGTGACCCTGGGAATCCCAACTGGAGAAATTTGGAGAAAAAAGACAGTGGAAGCAGAGGGTGATATTAACCTGCAGTGCTTTTACGCCATTCTGACATGTTATTTTTCTCCTTCCATCATTCAGAGAGAGCACTGGGGGAATGCCACACTATTGGAGGGCCAGTACTGAGGGAGTGCTGCACTAATGCTGAGCCTTTAAACCGAGGCCCTACCTGCCCTCTCAGATTAGGGCAGCATGGTAGCATAGTGGTTAGCACAGTTGATTCACAGCTCCAGGGTCCCAGGTTTGATTCCCGGCTTGGGTCACTGTGTGCGGAGTCTGCATGTTCTCCTACTGTCTGCGTGGGTTTCCTCCGGGTGCTCTGGTTTCCTCCCACAGTGCAAAGATGTGCAGGTTAGGTGGATTGGCCAGGATAAATTGCCCTTAGTGTTTAAAATGGTTGAGTGGGGGTTACTAGGTTATGGAGAGGGTGGAGGTGTGGGCTTGGGTAGGGTGCTCTTTCCAAGGGCCGGTCCAGACTCGATGGGCCGAATGGCCTCCTTCAGCACTGTAAAAAATTCTATGATGAACGTAAAAAAAAAAATGGCTCTGTTTTGAAGAAGGGAAGAGAGGTCCTCCCTGATGTTCTAGTCAATATTTATCCCTCAATCAACATAAAAAAAAGGTAATCTGCTGATTATCACATTGTTGTTAGTGGGAGCTTGGCGTGTATAAATTAACTGCCGCATTTCCTACATTACAACAGTGGCTACATCTCCAAAGTACTTCCACTTTGGGATGTCCTGTGATCATGAAGGACGCCAAATAAATTTTGTTTTGCGAATACGCTGCTGGTTGACTTCCCTTCAGGGAACATCTCCCACGCGCTGGAAAGTCAGCCGGTTGATGGAAAGCGGCCAGCATGAAGTGGGTGTGACGGAGCGGGCATGAGGAAGGGGGGGCTCTAAAGGGGCAACACGGGAAGGAGAGTCAGGGACTTGGGAGTCTGCAACTTTCTTGGGAGATCCCAATGAGGCATTCCTGATCCGCTGGGTACCAGCAAAGTAAAAATGGTTGTTTATTTGGATTTTTTCCATCTTTCTGGCTGGTCCTCGCCAGCCTGACATTTCCTTGGATGCCTCCGATGCGGTAGTTAAGGCATGGGTAGGTTATACATTGGGACTGCGGACAAACTGCATTGGGGCAATGTCCCTTTATTAGTTTCTTAATGACTCCTTTGCCTGTTTCTGAAAGGGACTGGTCAGCCTCGATCAAAGCTCTCCCCGCAAATTGAGTGAAACAGCCAGTAAGTAGAAGTTCCCATTCATGGGCCGGGATTCTCCCCTACCCGGCGGGGTGGGGGGACCCGGCGGGAAGGAGTGGCGGGAACCACTCCGGCGTCGGGCCGCACCTTTAGGGGCCAAGCCCTCACCTTGAGGGACTAGACCAACGCCAGAACGCCCCGCCCAGGACCCCGGAGCCTGCCCACGCCGCCTAGTCCCACCGGTAAGAGGGGTGGTTTGATTCTCGCCGGTGGGACAGGCATTCCAGCAGCAGGACGTCGGCCCATTGCGGGCCGGAGAATCGCTGGGGGGGGGGCGGGGGCCCGCCGACCGGCGTGGCACGATTCCCACCCCCGCCGAATATCCGGTGCCGGAGAATTCGGCAACCGGTGGAGGCGGGATTCACGCCAGCCCCCGGCGATTCTCCGACCCGGCGAGGGGTCGGAAAATCCCGCACAGGGTTTCAATTGGTGCTTATTCAGGTAAAACATGAGAGTTCTTTGCTGAAGATCAAAGCAAATTTAAAACTTAATTCCATTGACAGGGAGAGACAACTGCGCTCTAACACTTTGATGCTTATTCAGCATTGAGTTGAGATGCCTCTCGCAGTTCACCCATTTATAGAGGCTGAACTAGACCCAGCTCTAACTCTTTAATACTTTTCTTGATAAAGTGCAAAAGAAACCTGTTAAGTCAACCAGTGAAATTTCTGCTGTGAGCATATGGCATTCACTACTACTGTATCAAATGTTCATCCTGCCACTCTGCGACCTTCACTGCTCTATGCCATCAAACATTCCTCATTCTGACAGCTTATAGCACTCACTGCTCAATAGCTTCCTGCCAAACATTATGCCTTCTCCCCATGGTTTAAAATAAATCTGCCCTCGACAGCATCATCCCTACCTCAAGTTCACATTTTTAAAAAAGACCCTTTTCTGCTAACTTACGTGGTCGATATCCAAACTCTTCTTCTCACGACAATTACTGTACTCTCAAAGCTGACTGCATTTACCTGCACCAATATGCTCACAGGCTGATCCAGGGTCCTGAACTGAAGTTCCAATCTTGAATTCTATTTATCACACTGCCAACACCCATTTGCACTTTCCGGAATATGTCTCACCTGAGACCATTTACAAATGGAACCCTCGTCCATTGTCTTTGTCTTTCAAGACTTGTCTTTTCCATTACAATCATAGATTATCATAGATTATCATAGAATTTACAGTGCAGAAGGAGGCCATTTGGCCCATCGAGTCTGCACCGGCTCTTGGAAAGAGCACCCTACCCAAGGTCAACACCTCCACCCTATCCCCATAACCCAGTAACCCCACCCAACACTAAGGGCAATTTTGGACAATAAGGGCAATTTATCATGGCCAATCCACCTAACCTGCACATCTTTGGACTGTGGGAGGAAACCGGAGCACCCGGAGGAAACCCACGGACACACGGGGAGGATATGCAGACTCCGCACAGACAGTGACCCAAGCCAGAATTGAACCTGGGACCCTGGAGCTGTGAAGCAATTATGCTATCCACAATGCTACCGTGCTGCCCCTTTTAAAAAATATAGCATGTTTCCCCAAGTTAAGGTATTGTTCTTGTAAAACCTGTTGGAAGATCACCTCATTCTCTCCATAGGCATCAGCTCATCTGCTCATAGTATATTGTATTTATGCAAGGACCTTCTCAGAATTCCCTGAGGCCAGTAAGACTTTTTCTATCCGACAGGAAAGGAGGAACATTCGGAGAACAAGGCAGCCCCATGATATTCTTTGTGCATCTCCCAGTGGCTGCTTACTGGGCAGCAAGCCAGAAGATGGGTTACTTGCTTACACTCTCAGGTGAACGATGGTGATGGATTAAAAGTGGAATCACAGAATTGTTACGGCTCAAAAGGAGGCCATTTCGGCCCATTGTGTCTGCTCTCCAAATGAGCCTCATGGTTGAGCCTGCGTACCATTTCTATTCTTTTCCTCATACCCCTGCATGTGGTTTGCATTCGGGTAATCATCTTAAAGGCCCTCTTGAATGCCTTGATTGAACTTGCCTCCACCGCTCTTCCAGGCAGTGCATTCCAGACATGAGCCACTTGTTGCGTCAATATGTTTTTTCTCACATCACATTTGCTTCTCTTGCAAATCACTTTAAATCTGCGCCCCCCCCCCCTCCTCGTTCCTGATCCTGTTACGAGCGGGAACAGTTTCTCCCCGTCTACTCTGTGGGACAACCTCACGATTTTGAACATCTCTATCCAATCTCCTCTGAGCATTCTTCTCTCCAAAGGAGGAGAGTCCCAACGCCCTCCATTCCTACTTCACAACTGAAGAAAAATGTATTTTAAAACAAAGAAAACAGCGTTCACCTCTAATACAGTAAAATGTCCCGAGATGTGTTCACAGAAGTGTTCTTAAAAATGGTCCGCAAGGGAGAATTCCGGGTAGGAAACTAAAGGTTTGGTCAAAGAGGTAGGCTTTAAGAAGCATTTTAAAGAAGGAGAGGAAGGTAGAGAAGTGGAAAGGAAGGCTTAGGGATGGAATTCCGGAACTGAGAGCTGTGGCAACTGGAAGTACATCCACCAATGATGAAAAAACATGATGAGAAACATGATAAGAGGCCAGAATTGAATGAGCTATTATTAGAATTGCTTTATATTACATCAGTGTGATAGATATCACACCAAAATTAATATAGAATTACAGATAGTGGGAGTGACTAATAAGGCAATAAATTACCATGATTGCAAATGAGACTGAGTGATATGAAGCTTGAGTGATTTATGGATGTCATCTGAACTCTCTGAGAACATTATAGACTTTTATAATTTATGTCATCCGTGATTATAATAAGGCAAAAGGAATATTAGTGGCAGCTGGAAGCAGTGCTGTCAAAGTATGGCTGTGATCACATTCTGTTGAAGTCCATACAACAAGAAATTCATTGCTCTGCAAATATTCAAAGCCTAGAATGAAGGACAGAGCTGTTGCAGTTGTTTGGCTTGCCCAGCAGGTGGCATTGTATCACCAGTTTTATTTGAAACATCCATTAATGAAAAGCCATCATAGACAGAAGTAAAAGCCAATTCAATAGACCTCTCTGTTGGGATACGCCTTGTATAGAGGGAGCAGTACACTGGGAGAGTGAGCTCGATAATTTCCTTCTGGGCTACGGTGTTTGGAAATTTGAAGTTCCAGTTCTGTGTGTGGTCATATTAAAGCGGTGAATTTGGGGCAAATAAAGATTAGCATAATTCTGTGATTTTGCTTTTTCTTCTCCTTGCATACACTTTTAGACCACCTTCATGCCAGAGGAGCTCTTAAAACTAGTAACGTTTACAGTAGCTGATTGGTAGTTTTATCTAGCCCATTTCTAGTTGCCATTCAGAAGGTGGTGGTGAGTTACCTTCTTGAACTGTTACAGTCCCTGAGGTGTAGGGAGGGAATTTAGGGATTTTGACCCAGTGACAGTGAAGAAACAGCGATATATTTCCAAATCGGTGTGCTGAGTAACTTGGAGGGGCACCTCCAGGTGTTGCGGTTCCCAGGTATCTGCTGCCCTTGCCCTCCTAGATGGTCGTAGTCGTGGGTTTGGAAGGTGTTGTCTAAGGAATCTTGGTGAGTTCCTGCAGAACATTTTGTAGATGGTGCACATGGCTGCCACTGTGCACTGATGTAGGGATTGAATATTTGTGGAAGGGATAGCAATCAAACGGGCTGTTTTGTCTTGGATGGTGTCGAGCTTCTTGAGTGTTCACCATTTCACCAGACAAGTGGTAAGAATTTCATTACATGCCTGACTTGTGCTTTGTAGATAGTGGATAGACTTTGAGAGGGTCAGGAGGTGAGTTACTCACCACAGGATTCCTAGCCTTTGACCTAGTCTTGTCGCCGCTGTATTTATGCAGCCAGTCCAGATCAGTTTCTGGTGAATGGTATCCACAGGATATTAATAGCGGAGTATTCAGCGATATTAATGCCATTGAATGTCAAGGGGACATGGTTAAATGCTCCCTTGTAGGCGATGGTCATTGCCTAGCACTTGTATGATGCGAATGTAACTTGCCACTTGTCAGCCCAAGCTTGGATATTGTTCAGGTCTTGCTGCATTTGAACATGCAACTGCTCCTGAGGAGTCATGAATGCTGCTGAACATTGTGCAGTCATCTGTGAACATCCCCACAACTGATCTTATGTTGGGAGGAAAGTCATTGATGAAGTCAAGAGTGGGGGATATGCCAGGTCACGAGATTGTGGTTGAGGAAAGTTCTGTTGCAGCTGTTATCCCACAGTGCCTCATCTTGGATACCCAGTTGTTAGATCTGTGCGAAGGCTATCCCATTTAGTACAGTGGTAGTGCCACACAACGCGATGGAGGATATCTTCAATGTGAAGAAGGGGCTTTGTCTCCACAAGAACTGTGTGGTCATTCCGACCGATACTGTCATGGACAGATGCGTCAGGCAGGTTAGTGAACTCTCTTGGTGATAGACATCCCACAGCAAATTCTGCGGCCTTTCCACCTCCAACTGATGTTGAACATGGAGGAGTACTGATTCATCAGCTGAGGGATACGGTATGCGGTAATCAGCAGAAGGTTTCCTTGCCCACGTTTGTTCTGTTCTCTGAGACTCCAAAGTCGATGTTGAGGAAACTCCCTCCTGACTGTATACCACTTGTGCCACCACCTCTACCAGTGAGACAGGACATTCTTAGGAATGTGATGGTAGTGCCTGGGCCATTCTTATCCGTAAGGTATGATTCTGTGAGTATGACTGTTCCTTGACTTGTCTGTGCGACAGCACTCCCAATTTTGGTACAAGACCCCAGATGTTAGTAAGGAGGACTTTGCAGGTAAACAGGGCTGTTCTCGTTTCCGGTGGTTTTATTTCTTTGTGTTCTCCTTGCAGCAGTGACTCGCACGGCCAGTTAAGAATCAACCACATTGCTGTGCGTTAGAAGTCGCATGTAGGCCAGACCAGGTAAGGATGGCAGGTCGCCTTCCCGAAGGGACATGAATGATTTTTACAAAATCATGAGAATTTTGCTTTCAGAGTTTTATTGAGTTTTATTGACTAACTTGATAGAGTTGTTCGAGGAGGTCACAAAGATGATTGATGCAGGTAGGGCAGTGGATGTTGTCTATATGGATTTCAGTAAGGCCTTTGACAAGGTCTCTCATGGCAGATTGGTACAAAAGGTGAAGTCACACGGGATCAGAGGTGATCTGGCAAGATGGATACACATCTGGCTAGGTCATAGAAGGCAGAGAGTAGCAATGCAAGGGTGCTTTTCTGATTGGAGGGCTGTGACTAGTGGTGTTCATAGACATCATAGAATTTACAGTGCAGAAGGAGGCCATTCGGCCCATCGAGTCTGCACCGGCTCTTGGAAAGAGCACCCTACCCAAGGTCAACACCGCCACCCTATCCCCCTAACCCAGTAACCCCATCCAACACTAAGGGCCATTTTGGACACTAAGGGCAATTTATCATGGCCAATCCACCTAACCTGCACATCTTTGGACTGTGGGAGGAAACCGGAGCACCCAGAGGAAACCCACGCACACACGGGGAGGATGTGCAGACTCCGCACAGACAGTGACCCAAGCTGGAATCGAACCTGGGACCCTGGAGCTGTGAAGCAATTGTGCTATCCACAAGGCTACCGTGCTGCCCGTGTTCTGCAGGGATCAGTGCTGGGACCTTTGCTGTTTGTAGTATATATAAATGATTTGGAGGAAAATGTAACTGGTCTGATTAATAAGTTTGCAGGCGACACAAAGGTTGGCGGAATTGCGGATAGCGATGAGGACTGTCAGAGGATACAGCAGAATTTAGATTGTTTGGAGACTTGGGCGGCAAGATGGCAGATGGAGTTTAATCCGGACAAATGTGAGGTAATGCATTTTGGAATGTCTAATACAGGTAGGGAATATACAGTGAATGGTAGAACCCTCAAGAGTATTTACAGCCAGAGAGATTTAGGTGTACAGGTCCACAGGTCACTGAAAGGGGCAACGCAGGTGGAGAAGGTAGTCAAGAAGGCATACGGCATGCTTGCCTTCATTGGCCGGGGCATTGAGTGTAAGAATTGGCAAGTCATGTTGCAGCTGTATAGAACCTTAGTTAGGCCACACTTGGAGTATAGTGTTCAATTCTGGTCGCCACACTACCAGAAGGATGTGGAGGCTTTAGAGAGGGCGCAGAAGAGATTTACCAGGATGTTGCCTGGTATGGAGAGCATTAGCTATGAGGAGCGGTTGAATAGACTTGGTTTGTTCTCACTGGAACGAAGGAGGTTGAGGGGAGACCTGACAGAGGTCTACAAAATTATGAGGGGCATAGACAGAGTGGATAGTCAGAGGCTTTTCCCCAGGGTAGAGGGACAATTACTAGGGGGCATAGGTTTAAGTGCGAGGGGCAAGGTTTAGAGGAGCTGTATGAGGTTAGCTTTTTACGCAGAGGGTAGTGGGTGCCTGGAACTCGCTACCGGAAGAGGTGGTGGAAGCAGGGACAATAGTGACGTTTAAGGGGCACCTTGACAAATACATGAATAGGATGGGAATAGAGGGATATGGGCCCCGGAAGTGTAGAATATTTTAGTTTAGATGGGCAGCATGGTCGGCACGGGCTTGGAGGGCCGAAGGGCCTGTTCCTGTGCTGTACTTTTCTTTGTTCTTTGTTCTTTGAGTTTAAATTCCACCATCTGCCATGGTAGGATTTGAACCCCAGACCATTACCCTGGGTCTCTGGATTACTAATCCAGCGACAATACCACTGCACCACCACCTCCCCTGAGCCAGGGGTGGGTAGATGGGGGTTTGAGGCTCCTTCCAGTCGCAGCACTGAGGAGCCCCAATGGGCCATGGAGCCTCCACCCCGGAACCCGCTGAGAGGCAGCCAGAGGTCTCCCCATGCGATGGTGACCCCTCCTGATCCTGGCAGCGACCAGAAATGACCATGAATTAGGCATTTAATTGGCTTAATTAGCTGTCTGCTGTGGTCCCACCACTGGTATTATTTCAAGACAACTGCTTTAGCAGGCTCCAGTCCAACTGGGTAGATGTTTATCACCTTGTAATATGGGCTGGAATTCTCCAGCCATTCGCTGCAAAGGGATTCTCTGGTCCCGCCGGCAGTGCAGCCCCACCCACGGATTTCCCAGCAGTGTGGGGTGGCTTCAATGGGAATTCCCATTGACAGCGGCACAAAATGAGAATCCTTCTGCCAGCGAATGTGTGCCGCCTCCCACTGCCAAGAAACATGTGGCCGGGAGGCCGGAGAATCCCACCCACGTTGAGTGTAGTGTCAGTGGTCAGCAGGGACCCCTCTACTCTTACGCTTATGGTTCACCACCAGCTAGCATTGTATTACCAGGTGACAGGCTGTTGAATTATGGATCAAACAGCTTGGATACTAATAAATTGATCCGTCTGACTAGAATTTTCTCACATATAATATATCACTACTTTACAATGTTATCACATGTTTCTCAAAATATAAGACAGTGACTGCTTGATGCCCAAATCCAGGCATGCCCTGGACGTCAGTAAGTAACCAGGTTTGCGTTTCAACACTCGGAGGGGCACATTCCAATGCAGAGAGAAACATAACGAGGCTTTCAGTTGTATCCTGATTGCTGAGGTGTTTTGCTGAGGTATTTTTATGCATGAGATGCCACAGCGCAGATGAATGCGAAGGGCATGGAATGGCGAAGTACTGAATATAAATAAAACTGATAGGCAGCGCTTTTTGAATCTTGGTACGTCATTCTGTCAGGTATATTATACTGTTACTTATCGAATTTTGGTACATTATTCTGTCAGGTAAATTATACTGTTACTTATCGAATTTTGGTACATTATTCTGTCAAGTGTATTATATTGTTACTGCTATAACTTGGCATGTTCCTTAAAGTGTGCAACCTTCTTCCAGTCCCCATACCCCACTGTATTGTAGATGGCACTGGGCCTGGCTGCTGCCTCCTGCCAACAACAGAGGGACCAATTGGAAAACCAACATAGATAGAAATGTTTCATTTTTCCCACAGCCTTCACATTCGGCTTCTTATCCCTTCACTCTCTCTCATCAATTCTGCCTCCAAAATCCGTACAACTGCCAAGTTACTTGAGTTTTTCACTGTGGCTTTTTAACTGATATTGCCGAAATGTTTTTGCAGCCTTGAGATTACCGTGTGCAAATATTAATGCAAGCGTTGAGCGTTTATAGGAAATTAAATTTGACGGCAATTTTAATGAAGGATTAACACCTGTGTTAATATAGCAAGCAAAAGCATTTCCTATCAGCACAAGTTTGCATTGCATAATTTCCACGGCTTTGATTCTGAAAGCTAATCATAATTCAACATACTTTTTTTTTTAAATTCTCCCTGGAAAAATAAATGTATGTATTTTCAGTCAAAAACAACCAAGAAAGTATTGTAACACTTAATTTTATGGTGCATAATTTTTTGCGCTGAATGTACGGTTTGCTGCAATACCAGGAGCTGTGAGAACAGAACGATATGAAAACAACAGGCAGAGTTTTCCATTGTGGAAACAAAGTCCAAGGGTGGATGGGATAATTGGCGTAATTCCAACTGGGCGTCAGGGCAGGTAATCACGTGCGAGCTTCCACCTTTGAGCTAATTAATAATGCATATGTGAGGAGCTCAGTGAATTTAATTGTGAGACATACAGGATGTTTCCCACCCCACCGTTACCTCATGGGATCGAAGGATCATATGCAAATGGCACTCGGCAACACACTGAGCTCTGAACTACTCCTCCAGAGTCCTTGCAGCTGCATCTCATACTGGAGAGGCCGTCGGATTTGAGTAACATCATCCCTGGACATGCCTCCAGCTTTGCCTTTTGCTCATCTCTAGATAAGAGCACCACCTGCAATACTTCCATGGTCGGGCCAATGCTGGACATTGCCGTGGTCCATGTTTGCCTGTCTTCGGACCTTCTAGAGGCCCTGCTGCCTCTTGTTGCTCAGGTACCTGCTCCTCCTGGCCATGTGACAACTGGCAATGGGCCCTTCTTCTCATCTGGATGATGTACATTACTGAGGGATGGTTGCCTGCAGCCTGCATCATCAATGCCTCAATGGATGTATGAAATGAATTGAAGTGATACATTTAGTGACTATGTTCTTTACAATCTTCCCTTCATCTCAAAGCCAGCAGGCCAGTGCTAAGCCCTTCAGCTGGCCTCCATCTATACATGGCACTTCCACACTACCCCTTCCATGTAAGGGATATCCCGGAATACCAGAGATGGCTTTTCCTCCTGTTCGCACATGAATGCATATGGATTCATTGCCCTTCAATCAGAATGATGAGAGCCATGCGCACAAAGGCTCAAACAGACCATTTTTCCACTTAGCTCCACTGTCCTCATGACGTAATATACAGACCATTGCCTTGGCAGTGCAGAAAGACTAACTGCATGAACCCTTGTCAGCCATGCCATTCACCCGGAGGTTAGAGGTTTGGAGTTAAGAGTTGACTGCCCTCCACCAGCCATGCCCCCTGGAGGCAGTCCACCTCCCTCCGTCCCTCTATCCCTGCCCCAGACTGCAGCTGACGGTAAATGGCACGGAATGAACGGCAGCTGCACACCTTGCTGGGATCTCAATGTTATGAGACCCATGAGTCAGGAACAAACCTGTTGGAATGCGGACTTCACCTGAGAGAGGGGTGTTAGACGTTTTAGTTGCTGTGATATGAAGAGTCTAAAGTCCTGTTCCTTTTTCACAAACACCTATTTATTTCATTCCAACAGCCTTTGCACAAAACTCTAACTATACATAACCTGACATAGGCCACCTGAAGCCCCTTTACATATCAGTGTCAATTAACGGATACTTAACATAAATGAGACAACGAATTGCAATGTCTCTTAACCCATTACTTACCAGTCGCCCCTTCCTTGGAGAAAAAAATTATAATTAGGTGAAAACAAAATTTCAAGAAACTCAAAAACACACACATGATTTACCCCCCCTTTTTTTTGTTTGGACGAGAAAGAAAAAAAAACAGTCACAGAAACAAGCACCCTTCATTAACAATATCCAAAAGTTTCTGTGAACTCGCCCCTCTTTTCGTAAAACAGTCTGACAGTTGATAGCTCCTGTCGACCCATGTAATTTTTGTTATTTCCCCTCTGTCCAACATCTACTTCAAACTTGCGATGTCTATCCGTAACCTCTTTTCATTTACACTTTTTGTAGAGTGCACATTTTCCCACAGGGATTTATTGTCAATGTTACAGTCAATAGGTATATTACCCAAATCCCCTAATCCCAAAATTTCTGTCAATATCATACTTATATAAAACACCATATCCACCGCCTCTACAAGGCTTAACGTCTCAGCAGCCAAAGTGCTTTTTACCACTCTCCTTATTTTCTTTGTTTCCCACACAAGCGGGCAACATTTACCATTGTTCCCCAAAAGGAAAATTATAAAACCTCCTGCGCTTGAAACCCCATCACATAAATTTGCGTAGGACGCATCGCTATAAACTATGAGTTTCAAGTGCCTAAGGTCACCTAAAACCGAGAACTTCAAAACACACTCCTGCATTTTTAGTTTGGCCAATGCTTTATTTGCTCTTATTATGTCTTCCACTTTGGGATCATTCATTTTTGTACTCAACTCGAAGACATCAAAACTCACGTCCAGTCTAGTCTGTCTACCTAACCAGTTCAGTTGCCCAATTAAACTTTGCAGTTGCTCTTTTTCTATCTTTGAAACCATTGCGTCTTTTTGTGAAACTCGGCCACGACTAATTGCTATTGGGCTGATGCTTTCCAAATAAGATTGCTGGCGTAAAGTTGCCCCTAACTTAGTCTGTCCAATTTCCAGTCCAATATATTTAAATGCACCGGAAGCCTGATTTCCAACCCTGAATTCTTTCCTCAAACCAGAGATTCCAATAGCTTCAAAATCACTAGCCCCACCCCACAAAAAATCATCAACATGCATCATAAAAATGCCAGAAAAATTTCCTTTATAGTGCCAGTAAAACATTGCAGGATCTGCTTTCAACTGGCAACAGCCTAACTTTAACAAAACTGACCTTACCAAAAAATACCAGACTCTAGATGCATCATTTAATCTATATACACATTTGTTCAACTTCCAGAGTACCCCTTCTGGGTTAGCTCCTTCTTTAGGAATTCGGAGAAAAATGTCTCTCTGGAGCTGATGCCCCTGCAAAAAGGCAGCTTTTATATCTATAGATTTATATTCCCATGCCTTTGTGGCTAATAGAGCCAAGAAGATCTTTAAAATAACCTTTCCTGCTGTAGGTGAATCTACCCTTAAATCCTGATCTTCTAAGTTTTCTTCAAATCCCCTTGCCACAAGCCTGGCCTTTGCCTTATAAGTTCCATCCAGAAGAACCTTTTCCGTGCAAATCCATCTGTGGGATAGAGCTCTTTGTCCCCTATCTGGTACTTCCGTGTATACCCCAAATTCACTCCAACTATGCAATTCTTGCTGTTTAGCTTCTTTGATAACTTTTTCATCTAATTTATTTGAAGCCACCAAAATCTCACGTGCATGTGGGCTTCTACTCCTGTTAGTATTCGTAGTCTTACTCATGTTCCGAGATCTTGATAAACTATGTCCCCTCTCCTGCCTGGTATCTCGTTCTGTACTGCTACTGCTTGATCTTTCCCTTCTGCTGTGGGATGTCCTTTCAATAGTTCTCGACCTTTTCCTGCGGACCGGTTCACTATCTTATGTACTATCTGAACTGGCACTGCGTTTCTGTGCCCTCCATTATTGAACTTCGTTTTCCCAATCCATTGTCTTGACTCCTTCCTCTGAATGCTGTACATTCAACCAATGTTTATACTTTCCAGTGGCCTTCCCTGCTCTACTAATAACAGTTGCATTCTTCCATTGACTAGACCGATCAGGCAAGTATGTCACTTTTGTACCAACTTTTGGCAGTTGCCCTTTCGGAAAAATGGGCTGTTCTAATTCATCAGAAGTTTTGTGTTCCTCCACAGAAACCCTGTCTATATCAGTTAATTGGTCCTCATAGTTCTGTAACACATGCATACCAGGTGACTCTGGTTCCTCGTCATGCCTGTCTGCTCTGTCTAAATTTGAAAATTTGTAATCTGTACCCATTATCCTTGATGAATGCACCCTAACAGTTTGATTGCCATGTTGCAAAATAATTGTTTTGCCATCTATGCCTATGATCTTCCCTGGGCCTTTCAATTCATTAGAATTGTCTCTCTTATAGTATACCATGCCTCCTTGCTGAAAAATGGAATCTGATGGCCGTATGTTATGTCTTAAAGCTCTGCAAATTCTTTCAGAAACTTCTGCTTCCAAAAAAGCTTTTCTACTGCTATGTAATGCATTTAAATGTTCAGCAAAACCAGAGCTAATTGTCGTCCCCTCCCAAGCTGGAGGCTGGTCATCCAAAATGGACGGAATTTTAGGATTTCTACCAAACACTAATTGATAAGGACTATAGCCGCCAACCACCTGCAATGAATTATTTGCATGTACTGCCCATGCTAAAGCTGAACTTAGCCTGAAATTTGGTCGATCTGCCAAAATTTTCCGAAGCATGTCATCGATGACAGCATGATTTATTTCACAGACACCATTACTAAATGGGCTTTCTGCAGCCGTATTCATAACTCTGATATTCTTGTTTTCACACATATCCCTAAACTCATCATTAGCAAATTCTCTCCCATTGTCCGTAAGGAATTTTGCCGGTGGACCCATTCCTGTCCCTATCCATTTTTCCACGATTTGATCCAGAATTACTCTCTTTTCTTTACTTCGTACAATCGTTGATTGACTAAATCTGGTTGCTAAATCTACAAAATGCAAAATAAATATATTATTTGCTTTATCCCAGATCTTAAGGTCCATGGCCACAATGTCGTTAAAATCCCTGGCCAAAGGTAGGGTTACTATCGGCCGTGCTGGTGTCCTTCTGTACTTCCTACAAACTTCACAGCGGTCACTAACCTGTTCTATCAGTTTAGTATAGTCATCATCCCTTACCCCTGCATCCTTTAATAAATTTTTCAGCCTCCGAGGAGATGGATGTGAAAATTGCCGATGCAGTTTTAATACCACAAGCTTTTTATCAGCTAAAGTCCCATTTTCAACTGTCATTAACACATCCTTAACCACTCTACTTGAAATATTATTTGTCAGTAATGGAATACAATAGTGTCCCGACTGTGTAAATTGTAAGTCCACCGTCTTTTCAAAAACTGTTGCCTTATCCTGTTCCATATCCAGTTTCATGTGTGCTTTCTTCATCGACGGTCTGCTCAGAAGCAAAGGTATCTCACTTGATACAACATCCGTGCTAATGAAATGATTCACTCCGACAATATTGTAAGGGATCACCACTCTTTTCAGTGACTTCAGATTATTATCACCCCCAAACCTGAATCTTGTGGAACTTTCAAATTCCTTAACCTTGTAACGATTTTCAGCATTCAAAGAGTCCAGGTAACATTTTAACCAGTCAATTCCACACACAGTAGATGTGCAGCCACTGTCCAATACAGCACAGTTGAAGGATTCTGCAACCAACACCCTCATTACCGGCGTAAAACCGCTTGTCAATAGGACAATGCCTTCTTTCTGGTCACTATCTTTTTCCTCTTCTGACTCTTCCGTGTCATGTGTCGCTTCAAACACTCTATCATAACGAGTTGGACAGTTGAAAGCATAATGGTATTGAGAGCCACATCGAAAACATCGATTTATCATGCCCTGTGCATTTCTGGGGTTCATCTTCCTATTGTAGGTTCTAACTGGGTTTCTGTCTTCATAATTTCCTTGTCTCGGTCTCCTTCTATAGTCTTGAGCCCTGTTCGTAGCCATACGATTTTGCCATCCTGTTAGTAGTGTATCTTCCATATTCTGCCTTATTGCAGGCTGACCTATTTGGGTCTTCAGAGCCATCGGAAACAAATGTTTCCCCAGAAACTTTTGTAAAGCTTTTGTCATCTGTTCGAATAAGGTATCCTTATCAGTAAACTGAACTCCTGTCAAAACCAGGAGCCTATCCGTGTTGGTCACTCTAGCACAGTCAAGTAATTTAAAAGCCAACACAGACTGTGGAAATTCCAGGTTGTGTTTCTGTAGCCTTTTATATAGTCTGCCAAATTCCATTATATAGTCTTCCATGGAGATATCCTCCATTTTCCAGAACTTATCAAAATCCGACCATGCTTCATACACACCTAACAAGTCATCTTTCTTATAAATCTTATCCATATAATGTAATAAAGTCTCCAGACCTTCTTCTGAGTCAAACTCTTCCACTTCCAGCTCAGAAAGCACTTTGTTTCGGATTTTACTGTCATATGGTAGCGAAAGAGCCAATGCCATACCTTGTTTTCTCTTTCCCAAAGCAGTTACCTTAGTCCACATAACTACTGCACTTCTCCATTGGTCGTACGATTCCCTTTCAGAAAAAGGGAGGATAGTCATATCCAGCCATCTTTATCCTCGGTCCAACTAATTGCAATGTCTCTTAACCCATTACTTAACAAGGGGAAGACAACTGAGCATGTCTATCATCCAGTTAGCTCATAATTATTAGAGTCTCCCTTTTGTTGGCCATTTATTCTGACGTTGAATTCCACTCACTGGAAAGACCCTCCTCCCACCTTGCCGGATCTCACTGACTGACTAACTGTGTGACCAAGGTCAGTTTGGAAAAATGGTGTGCGTCACCTTTCAACATTCTATCCTCCTTCCATCATCCACCACCATTCCCCCGTCACCAAATACCCACCCAATGTCACCATTCCTCTCCCCTCTGTCACCTTTCAACCTCCCCTTGTTTCCTCAGACCCTATCACAATCCATCTCTACATGCCTTCTCTGCCCTCAGAGTCGAAACCCGTTCCCATCCCCATGCCATCCCTGATCCTGCACCCTCTTGTTATCCACCCTCTCTTGTCCACCTCATGATCCCCCTGCTCCAATTCCCCCCTGCCCACTTAATAAGAGCTTAATCGACCAGGCTTTCACCCTGGACCTGCAACCCTATTGCATCCCACTCCCCATTTTGACTGCTCCCTTCTATTACCAGTACCCTGAGTTCTCTTCCCAGGACCCAACATTGACACCACCGGCCTACCCTTTAAGACATTTGCACTCTCCTCTTCTCCGTACAATCTGCCTTCGTGCCCCGGACACTCCCCGTGATTCCCCCGGTAAGTCTGCCTCCCCTATTCAGCCTTCTCTACACACTTCAACCCGAGCCCCCATTCCAGCCTTCTCCATAGGACCATAGAATTCCTACAATGCAGAAGGAGGCCATTCAGCTGATCGAATCTGCACTGACCATCTGAAAGAGCAGCTAGGCCCACTCCCCTGCCCTATCCCCGTAACCCCACTTAACCTGTCCATCCCTGGAAAGAAGGAGCAATTTTAGCATGACCGATCCGCCTAACATGCACATCTTTGGACTGTGGGAGGAAACCGGAGCACCCGGAGGAAACCAACGCAGACACGGGGAGAAAATGCAAACACAAAGTCCCAAGGCTGGAATTGAACCTGCGTCCCTGGCACTGTGAGGCAGCAGTGCTAACCACTGTGCCACCATGCTTCCCTTGTATAGCCCGAATGCAGTGTTTGCTAATGGAACTCAATAAGAGTGAAGTCATCCAAGGTCCCCAAGAAGGAGAAAGCAAAATCTTCCGACCTCAAAATCCTGGAAGATGTGGAGCTTACCAGGTGCATGCATCAGTTATTTACAGTTGCAAACTTAACATTTTAAATTCTTGCTCGCGGGGAACTTAATTTGGAGAACAAGCTTAATTCATGCATGAGATGCTAATGAATGTAAATAGAGTTCCTGACATAGTTTGTCGGGAGATTCTGTGGTGTTGGGTGTTCTAACACACAGAAGAGCCAACACAGTTGCATATGGTACAACACTTGTTTATTTAAACTCACTATTTACAACTTGGTCTTTGCACTCTGCACGTGGGGGGCTCCCTGCTTGTGGTGTTTCAACAGCTCTTTCATGCTTCCTTCTCCCCAGACCTACTGACCTCCAGGTGTCGTGCTCGTGCTTTTTATGTGGTTGGTGTTCTTGTCTGTGATTGGTTGTGGTGTTGTGTACTCTGATTTGCCTGTTAGTGTGTCCATCATGATGTGTGTGTTTGAATATCATGACATCCCCCCTTTTTACAAAGATATGTGCCTACGTGGTAATAAATATGATCGTGACGTGAGTGCATCTAAGAGTGTGTGTGTGTCGTGTGCAGCATGTGTCTATGACGGAACTATGTACATGGGGCGATGTCGAGTGCGTCACATGAATCCAGTTGTACCATAACATAACAGAAATGCGAACGAGAGAAGAAGAAAAAAAATTTTGAACAGTTGTCCAGTCAGACGACATCTGGAACGATAAACAACAACAGGTTATCATGTAAAATTGTCCAACTTATTAAACATATGAACTGTATTATAAGTCCATTCTAATGGGTTTGCGACGAATTCGGGTTGACCGCCTTAAGGGTGGATCAAGAACCACCGGCTGCTGTGCAGGCATGGCCATGGGTGGCGATGGAAAGGGCGTGATGTGCGGCAGCTCCACAAAGTCATCCTCGGAAGCCTGTTGAGGATCTGGCGTGTTGTGTGGCTGTGAACGTGGAAGTCGGCGAAGGGCGCGCCGATTGCGGCGACGCACGGAACCATCCGGCATGCGAACCAGGAACGAGCGGGGAGCCACTTGTCGGAGGACTTCGGCCGGTGCTGACCAGCCACCATACGGTTGATGGACGCGTACTTTGTCTCCGGAGGACAGGGGGGGCAGGTCCGTCGCTCGTGTGTCGTACCGACCTTTCTGGCGATCACGCTGCAGTTGCATGTCCCGAAGAACCGCCTCATGGTCTGTTGTCGGTGCCAGGACGGAAGGTACCGTCGTCCTGAGGGAGCGACCCATTAGTAGCTGCGCTGGCGAGAGGCCCGTGGATAACGGGGCCGATCGATAGGCCAGCAAGGCAAGGTTAAAGTCCGATCCGGCATCAGCCGCCTTGCACAGGAGCCGCTTTGCGATGTGGACACCCTTTTCAGCCTTCCCGTTCGATTGTGGATGCAGAGGGCTGGATGTCACATGAGTGAAACCATATGCTGCGGCAAAGGACGACCATTCACGGCTGGCAAAACAAGGTCCATTGTCTGACATGACAGTCCTTGGAATGCCATGGCGAGCAAACGTTTCCTTGCAGGCCCCAATGACTGCGGACGACGTCAGATCATGGAGAGGCATGACTTCCGGGTAGTTTGAGAAGTAGTCTATAATAACAATGTAATCTCTGCCGAGCGCGTGAAATAGGTCAACACCCACCTTCGCCCAGGGGGACGTCACCATCTCGTGTGGTAGAAGTGTTTCCGGAGGTTGCGCCGGCTGAAACCTCTGACAGGTTGTGCAGTTGAGCACCATGTTGGCTATGTCTTCATTAATACCCGGCCAATATACCGCCGCCCGGGCCCTTCGTCTGCATTTTTCGACACCCAAGTGGCCTTCGTGTAGTTGACGAAGAATCATCTGGCGCACACTGTGTGGAATGACGATCCTATGCGATTTCATAAGGACCCCGTCTATATTGGTGAGATCATCTCGCACATTGTAAAACTGGGGGCACTGCCCTTTTAGCCACCCTTCCGTCATGTGGCGCATCACTCGCTGCAGCAGAGGGTCAGTCGCCGTCTCTGCGCGTATGTGGGCCAGACAAGGATCATCAGCTGGCATATTTGCTGCTGTCAGAGTCACGTGTGCCTCAATTTGACGCACGAACCCCTCCGCATCTGGTGGTGTGCTCACTGCTCGGGAAAGAGTGTCCGCCACTATGAGTTCCTTCCCCGGAGTGTAGATCAGTTCAAAATCGTACCTCCTGAGTTTGAGTAAGATGCGCTGGAGGCGAGGAGTCATGTCGTTCAGGTCTTTGTTAATGATGTTGACCAGGGGGCGGTGGTCAGTTTCGACCGTGAATCGTGGCAGGCCATACACATAGTCGTGGAACTTGTCCAGTCCAGTTAACAAGCCCAGGCATTCTTTTTCGATTTGCGCGTAGCGCTGTTCGGTAGGGGTCATGGCTCGTGAGGCATACGCAACCGGGGCCCATGATGACGTGCTGTCTTTTTGCAGGAGTACCGCTCCAATACCAGATTGGCTGGCGTCTGTTGAGATCTTTGTAGGGCGAGTCGCGTCAAAGAAGGCCAGCACTGGTGCCGTGACCAGTTTGTGCTTGAGCTCCTCCCATTCCTGCTGATGCGACTGGTGCCAGTTGAATTCCGTCGATTTTTTTACGAGATGGCGCATGTTTGTTG
This sequence comes from Scyliorhinus torazame, assembly GCF_047496885.1. Classification (NCBI taxonomy): domain Eukaryota; kingdom Metazoa; phylum Chordata; class Chondrichthyes; order Carcharhiniformes; family Scyliorhinidae; genus Scyliorhinus; species Scyliorhinus torazame. Next base: position 283,729,467 of record NC_092713.1, on the reverse strand, counting down.
TATGAGAAGCCAGGTTGGGAATGAACTTCCCAAGGAAGTTGACCATGCCCAGGAATCTTAAGACAGCCTTCTTGTCAGCCGGTCGTGGCATGGCTGTGATGGCGCTAACCTTGTCTGCATCGGGACGGACCCCGGACCTTGAGATGTGGTCCCCGAGGAATTTCAGCTCCGTCTGGCCGAAAGCACACTTCGCACGGTTGAGACGCAGGCCATTTTGCCGTATGCGGGTGAAGACACGTCGAAGACGATGCATGTGTTCCTGCGGAGTGGTGGACCAAATGATGATATCGTCCACATATACACGTACCCCTTCGATGCCTTCCATCATCTGCTCCATAATGCGGTGGAATACTTCAGATGCCGAAATGATGCCGAATGGCATCCGGTTGTAGCAGAATCTGCCAAAAGGGGTGTTGAATGTGCATAGTCTTCGGCTGGCCGGGTCCAGTTGGATCTGCCAGAATCCTTTGGACGCATCCAATTTAGTGAATATGTTGGCTCGCGCCATCTCGCTGGTGAGGTCTTCTCGTTTTGGGATGGGATAGTGTTCCCGCATGATGTTGTTGTTCAGATCTTTTGGATCTATACATATACGGAGCTCGCCAGAGGGCTTCTTTACACAGACCATGGAGCTGACCCATGGCGTGGGCTCCGTGACCTTGGATAGGACCCCTTGGTCCTGAAGAATCTGCAGTTGTGCCTTGAGGCGGTCTTTGAGAGGCGCAGGAACCCTGCGAGGTGCGTGAACGACAGGGATGGCGTCCGGTCTGAGTCGAATCTTGTACGTGTGTGGCAATGTCCCCATGCCTTCAAAAACCTCCTGGTTGTGAGCGAGGAGGGAATGGAGATTCGCGTGGAACTCAGCATCCGGGAAGTCGGATATCTCATCTGGAGAGAGAGACATGATGCGCTGTACCAGGTGAAGGACCTTACACGCTTGTGCGCCCAGTAACGAGTCCTTTGATGAGCCCACAACTTCGAAGGGGAGTGTGGCCGTGTACCTCTTGTGAGTCACCTGTAGCTGGCAAGATCCTACGGACGGGATAACGTTCCCGTTATAGTCAACCATCTTAAGCCGGGATGGTGTGATGAGTGGTTTGACCTTCATGGCCTGGACTGCAGAGTAAGCAATCAGGTTGGCGGATGCGCCGGTGTCCAGACGGAAGGCGACGCGCGATCGGTTGACCGTCAGGGTGGCACACCACTCATCGTCTGGATTGATGGCATTGACCTTGTTGACATCAATGACGGCAACTCTGAAGTCATCCTGGTCATCTGCATCACTTAACTGGAAGTCTTGATGCGTGGGCTGGACGGTCCTGACTCGTGTGCGAGGTTGTCGAGGATGCGCCGGATCCATGGGTTGAGCCGCACGACAGCGGGCTGCGTAGTGGCCTATCATGGCACATCTGTTGCACTGTTGGTATTTTGCAGGACATTGCCCTTTTAAGTGTAGACCTCCACACTTGCTGCACGTCATGACGTCACGGCGTTCGTTGCGCCACTGCGCATGCGCAGTGCGATCTTGCGGTGGGCGCGCCTGCGCAGTGCGTCCCTCGTTGTGGCCGTTATTCTTGGCGCGCACCTGCGCGGGAGACCGCGAAAAGCGCGGGAAGCGGCCGCTGTCGTCCGGGCCGTGGGGCGGGAAGAAATCGACGGCCTGGATGCGTTCAACGTCGTGGGCGGCCTGGCTTGCCGATTCGACGGCTGGGGACCCCCTCCGTGCCAACTCGGACGCCTGAAATCGGGCAAAACGGCAGGTCGCATTTTCATGGAGGACACAGGCTTCCACAGCAGACGCTAAGGTGAGGCTCTTTATTTTAAGAAGCTGCTGGCGTAGGCCACTGGAGGCAACGCCAAAAACAATCTGGTCCCTGATCATGGACTCTGTGGTGGTGCCGTAACCGCAGGACTGCGCTAGAATCCGGAGGTGCGTCAAAAAGGGTTGAAAAAGCTCCTCCTTACCTTGCAGGCGTTGCTGAAAGATGTATCTTTCGAAAGTTTCGTTTACTTCAGTTTGAAAGTGCTGGTCCATTTTGAGGATGACCGTGTCATATTTGGCCTGGTTTTCGCCTTCCTCGAACACCAGTGAATTAAAGACATCATTTGGGTGGGGGCCTGCGTAGAAGAGGAGCATTGCAATCTTCGAATCATCCGAGACATTCTGTTTTTCGGTGGCACGGATGTACAGGTCAAATCGCTGCCTGTAGAGCTTCCAGTTGGTGCCTAGGTTCCCCGTGACTTGCATCGGCTGCGGTTTGCCGGTGTGGTCCATGTCCAGAATGGCAGGTTGGTAGGCAGGTATCGATCCACTCCTGTACCATGTGGTGTTGGGTGTTCTAACACACAGAAGAGCCAACACAGTTGCATATGGTACAACACTTGTTTATTTAAACTCACTATTTACAACTTGGTCTTTGCACTCTGCACGTGGGGGGCTCCCTGCTTGTGGTGTTTCAACAGCTCTTTCATGCTTCCTTCTCCCCAGACCTACTGACCTCCAGGTGTCGTGCTCGTGCTTTTTATGTGGTTGGTGTTCTTGTCTGTGATTGGTTGTGGTGTTGTGTACTCTGATTTGCCTGTTAGTGTGTCCATCATGATGTGTGTGTTTGAATATCATGACAGATTCGACTCGTGTTTAACCCACTGTGAAAGGCGAGTGAAAAAAAGTTGAGTTTGTTCCTCCGTCGGGAAACAGATTTTTTGCTTCCCGCCAAATTAAGTGCACCACTGGGCGGCACGGTGGCACAGTGGTTAGCACTGCTGCCTCACAGCGGCAGGCTCCCAAGTTTGATTCTGACCTCAGGTGACTGTCTGTGTGGATCTTGCACGTCCTCCCCGTGTCTGCATGGATTTCCTCCGGGTGCTCCGGTTTCCTCCCACAGTCCAAAATGTGCAGGTTAGGTGAATTGGCTGTGCTAAATTGTCCATAAATTAGTTGGGGTTACAGGGCTAGGCATGGGGGATTGGGCCTGGGTAGGGAGCAAGAGCCAGTGCAGTCTTGATGGGCCGAATGGCCTCCTTCTGAACTGTAGAGATTCTATGATTCTATGATCCACGATTCCTGCCATCAGCGGGAATGGAATTTTCCACCCAATATTGCGGCTTTGCAGGCTTACCAAGATCTGGTTATGCTGTAAGTGTATGGCTTAGGACAGATAAGTATTAAATATAAAACAACCGACAGACCACACTTTGAATATTGCTATATCATACTGGTCCCTAGTATGACCTTTGCAGCTTCCTCAGAGTGTGCCACCTTCTTCCACATCTGTTTCCATGTCCCATGGGTACGTCGTTGGTACTAAGTGCAGTTCAAAAGATTGTTTCAAATGCTTGCATAATCCATGGTTACAAATGCCAATGATGACAGTGCTGGTAAAATAACAGTGATTAAACCCATCGTCCATTAAAAAGCTGCAGCAGCATGAGGTGGGACTAATTCATTCATCTATTGGCAAATTAATTCACACACACACACACATACAATAAAATCAGGGTTGCTCACTGAAGGAGATACTTCAGATTGGCAACAATTATATCAGTGTTAATGCAAAAAACTAACTATTTCTCTTGAATATCCCTTGAAAACAGCCAAGAGGGGGGTAGTTACAAAATATTATCAAATCACAAATTCCTAGTTAAAGTGATCCTCTTGTCTTATTAAGGATGCATCAGACTGCAGACGGAATCTGCAGCCTCATCTATCATAGGTCAGTGATTGCTTTGTTGTCATTAATACCAATATTGGCTGTGGTGTAATGAATCGGGCTTAAGGGATATGGGGACCTGTCTGCAAAACTAATAAAAAATGACTGCTCCTTCATCCACTATTAAAAGTGATTATCAATACGTTAGAGACCATTAATCATAATCAGTAAAGAACTGAGTTTCATTTAGAGTTGTTGGTCGTCTCTTCTGATATTTTCCACATCCCTGCTTCTCCTCCCTGATTCCTATTCTCAGTGATCGACTTGAAGGATGCTTGAGAAGTGATTTTATATGGAATAATTGTTCTTAGACATGCCTGTCCCATTCTTCATTTTTTTCCCGTCGTGTTCTATTTTGCCGTTCAGCAAGGGGGGGATCCCATTAAATTAAATGATCACCCTGACCATTGGTGTGGAGCAGAGAGCACACAAGCTCTTGGAGGGAGGATAGGCATGAAGAAATGGCAAGTGGAGCAAAATGAGTGGCATGGGGAGGGGAAATTAATACGAAGAGGAAAGGTCACGATTTACATGGCACCTGAGGAGGAATTATGTCAAGTTAAGGGGAGAAGGTAAATGGATGACAAGAGTCAGGGTGGGAGGAAAGTTGTTGGCCGTAAATGTACAGAGAATAGGTGATAGAGGGAGAGGGGAAAAATGGCAAGAGGGGCCCAGAATGGGTAATTGAATGCAGGTAGGTGTTGGTAGGAAATGGTAAATGGCTTTGGGAAGGTTTGCAGATGAAGCTTCCACGTGTTCCAGAATGAACTGATTTGCTGAAAACCCCTAGTTACGGAAAGGGGCTTACGTGGGGTTGATGTCTCCTCCACATCCACTCAAGAACATAAATAAAAACTGGAAATGCAAGGAAAACTCAATTGGTTGGACAGTATGTGTAGAGAGATTAGCAGAGTTTACATTTCCAGATCCAATATGGCTTGTTCAGAAGTCAGGAACATTGTCTGCGCCCAGTACATCATCATAGAACATAGAGTGCAAAAGAAGGCCATTCGGCCCATCGAGTCTGTACTGACCCACTTATGCCCTCACTTCCACCCTATCCCCGTAACCCAATAAGCCCTCCTAACCTTTTTGGTCACTAAGGGCAATTCATCATGGCAAATCCACCTAACCGGCACGTCTTTGGACTGTGGGAGGAAACCGGACACCCGGAGGAAACCCACGCAGACACGGGGAGAATGTGCAGACTCCGCACAGACAGTGACCCAGCAGAGAATCGAACCTGGGACCCTGGCGTTGTGAAGCCACAGTGCTAGCCACTTGTGCTACCGTGCTGCCCGACTTTGGCTTCCTTGTGTTGTGCATTTCCATGTTGCCACTCATAAACCACATTATCTGTATCAACATAACTGTGTTGAGCTGGGCTGATGTATTTTTAAAATTCATTTGTAGGTGATGTGGGTGTCGCTGGCAAGCCCATCCCTAATTGCCTTTGAGAAGGTGGTGGTGAGCTGCCATCTTGAACCGCTGCAGTCCATGTGGTGTAGGTACATCCATTGTGCTGTTAAGGAGGGAGTTACAGGATTCTGACCCAGTGATAGTGAAGGAACGGCAATATATTTCCAAGCCAGGATGGTGAGTAACCTGGAAGGGTACTTGGAGGATAACCTCCAGGTGATGGGGTTCCCAGGTATCTGCTGCCCTTGTCCTTCTCGTGGTCGTGGTTTTGGAAGATGCTACCGAAGGAGCTTTGGTGAATTCTTGGAGTGCATCATAGAATTTACAGCGCAGAAGCAGACCATTCGGCCCATCGAGTCTGCACCGGCCCTTGGAAAGAGCACCCTATGCTTCCCCCTTATCCCCATAACCAGTAACACCATTTAACTTTTTGGACACTAAGGGGCAATTTAGCTTGGTCAATCCCCTTAACCTGCACTTCTTTGGGCAGTGGGTGGACACCGGAGAACCCGAAGGAAACCCATGCAGACACGGGGAGAAAGTGCAAACTCCACACAGTCACCTGAGGCCAGAATTGAACTTGGGACCCTGGAGCTCTGAGGCAGTAGTGCGAACCACTAGATGGTACACACTGCTGCTACTGTGCATCAATGGTGGAGGGAATTAATGTTTATGGAAGGGGTGCCAATCAAGAGGGCTGCTTGTCCTGGATGGTGTTGAGTTCTTGAGTGTTATTGGAGCTGCACTCATCCAGACAAGTTTGGAGTATTTCCTTACACTCCTGATTTGTACCTTATAGATGGTGGACAGATTTTGGGGAGTCAGGAGGTAAGTTACTTGCCGCAGGGTTCCTAGCCTCTGACCTGCATTTGTAACCACAGTATGTATATGGCTAGTCCAGTTCAGTTTCTGATCAATGGTGACCCCCAGTATGTTGATGGTGGGGGATTCCGTGATGGTAATGTCATTGAATGTCAAGGGGCGATAGTTTGATTCTCTCTTATTGGAGATGGTCATTGCCTGGCATTTGTGTGGAGTGAATGCTACATGCCACTTGTCAGCCCAAGCCTGGATATTGCCCAGGTCTTGCTGCATTTGCATGTGGACTGCTTCAGTGTCTGAGGAGTCACTAATGGTGCTGAACATTGTGCAGTCATCAGCGAACATCCCCACAATTGACCTTGTGTAAGAAGGAAGGTAATTGATGAAGCAGCTGAAAATAGTTGGGCCTAGGACACTACCCTGAAGAACTCCTACAGTGATGTCCCAGGACTGAGGTGACTGACTTCCAGCCACCACAATCATCTTCCTTCGTGATAGGTATGACTCCCACCGGTGGAAACATTTTCCCCTGATTCCCATTGACTCCAGTTTAGCTAGGGCTCCTTGATGCCACACTCAATCAAATGTTGCCTTGATGTCAAGGGCAGTCACTCTCACCTCACCTCTGGAGTTCAGCTTTTTTGTCCATCTTGGAACCAAGACTGTAATGAGGTCAGGAGCTGGCGGAACCCAAACTGAACGTCAGTGAGCAAGTTATTGCCAAGTAAGTACTGCTTGATAGCATTGTTGAAGACCCATTCCATCACTTTACTGATAATTGGGAGTAGACACATGGGGTGGTAATTGGCTGGGTTGGATATATCCTACTTTTTGTATACAGGACATACCTGGGCAATTTTCCACATTGTCAGGTAGATGCCAGTGCTGTAGCTGGACTGTACTGTGCGGAAGTGATAGAGTGTGAGGGAATGGGTAAACTTCTCCTGGTTCTGTCCAATGTAAAAGGTCCTGGCAACTTATCTTCTTTAGTTTCTTCAGCCTGCTTCTGTCTACTCGCTCCAATTGAGATGAAAAGAATCAGGCACGCAATTAGTTTAGCACGAGCTGTTCAATTCATCTTCCTTTGTGATTCCCCCTGATTCCAATTGATTTTTAAAAAGAGAAAACTTTTTGTTTGATAGTTGAACACATGCACACATTCAGCATAGTCCCAGTGATAGACCAGACCTATCTAAATCTTTGAATCCTACCGCATTAGTTAAATGAGGAGCCGCTGCCTCATTCCCCCACTGTGTTAAGCCCAAATGTCGGCTGTGTCTCCTCCTCTTGCTATTGGACTCTATGGCCAGTCATTCAGTCTGCCCTATATCTTCGGTGAGGATTATCTATGTCTTCACATATTTCTGATGTTCTGCAAATATTTTATATTTCATCTCAAAATCCATGAAATAATCATTTGGTGCGGTGGAGGGTGAGGAGGGGAGTTGCAGGGAGTGCGGGGGGGAGGGGATAATTTGTGGTTGGCATTTCTGTTGACATTTTTCTCTGTAGTTAGCTACAGTGATTACATTTTAAAATGCTCATTACTCTCAGTAAGGAACCTTCATTCTTTCATTATGCTTGGTTGAACTGCATTGTACTTGAAGAACATCGAACATAGAACATACAGTGCAGAAGGAGGCCATTCGGCCCATCGAGTCTGCACCGACCCACTTAAGCCCTCACTTCCACCCTATCCCCGTAACCCAATAACCCCTCCAACCTTTTTGGTCACTAAGAGCAATTTATCATGGCCAATCCACCTAACTTGCATGTCTTTGGACTGTGGGAGGAAACTGGAGCACCCGGGGGAAACCCACGCAGACACGGGGAGAATATGCAGACTCCGCACAGACAGTGACCCAGCAGGGAATCGAACCTGGGACCCTGGCGCTGTGAAGCCACAGTGCTATCCACTTGTGCTACCGTGCTACCGTGGTCATACAGCTGATGTGGAGTTCTCAGAGGCACGGCGAATCTTTAAAAGATGGTACAGCATTCTATACAATTGAGGTCATCAACACGTATGAAACTCTGTTAGCTTTGGGTACAAACTAAAATTTCAGGGTAAATTTGGTTAGTTGTCTCTGAGGTAGCAGTTAAACACTAATGGCGGACTGCAGCCATGTCATGTTACTTTACAGTTGTCATCAGATCATTAAACTTCCTTTACTGGAGGTGATCCCATGGTTTAGAGTGATTGCCAGAGCCACCTTCTTCCATGTTATTCCACCACTGCTGAGTCAGTCAATTCCTTCCCATCCGACTCCCACAGTGAAATACCTATTGTCATGTCTGTCCTCAGCTCTTGTTTTGATTGAGGCTGAGAGAAGGGGCGACATTAGTTATGCTCAACGAGGATAGCTTTGATCCTTGAAGAGCGATACTTACAATGTGCCTTTGCATTCCAGTAAAGGTGGCACAGATGGTGGCCTTAAAATGAAAACATTATGAGTACTGTCCAGGAACTGAGTATCTGCATTATTCAGTGTTAATCGCCATTGACCAGCTGCATATTGATGGAGTGAAACAGCATTCACTTCACATAGCCAAAATAATGGGTGGCATTAACCCAGCAATGTGATTAACCTTGGCAGTGCTGTAATGTTCTTCTTCCTATTGAGTGGAATAGTAATGATTTCGTTGGACATATTCAACAGTCCATCAGTCACCTGTTTTATATATTTTCGCATGCAAAGTTGATTTATATTGTAAATATTTCTAAAGGCAGTCTGGAAAGGAGCTAGATATGTAAATGTTGATGGTGGTGGTGACATTGAGAGTCACTGACAGAGTTGTTCCTGTGGTTAAGGTTGAAAAGGTGGCATATCAACTTAACTGCTTCCTTACTAACTCTGAGCCTTCAAACACAGTTCTCTGCCAATATTGTCAGGCAGCAGTGTCTAAGTCGATAAAAACTGCACATTGGTAATGGCCGGCACGGGCAGTGCAGTTCTGGAGTGAGCTGCTTCTACTGGCAACCTTTATTTAATCTGCTTTACCTTTTATCAAATAGAGTGGCAGGGAGCCTTGAAAGAAATCTTCATTGTTTTGAAGCTAATTGCAACTGAATAATTTAAAATAGTCCAGCTTCAATGGACCCCTTGGATCAAGGCTTGAACACACTGAAGTTTAATGTATAATTTCAACGTCGAGTCCAAAGCATAAATCCTCGGATTTTCCAAGTTTCTCTTCCTTTTAGTATTTTCAAAAGTCTAAAGGGGATCTCACCATTAGCAAAATCAGATTTATTCATTTTGATGTTGCATTATTGGAGTGGATTTTTTTCATCCCTAAAAGCTGTCTTGACATCTATGGATCTTCTTCTCTTGTTCATTTAAACAGAGCTGAGCAACCCATTGAAATTAAAGTCACATCTAATGTGCACATGTTTTTCTCCAGTTCTAATCCTGGTGCCAAACCTTGGATCACTTCAGCATCATCTTTCACCGACACCAATTGTGCTGCAGTTTTTAGAACAGTGATTCAATAAGACTTCTTGCTTGAGATGAATAGCTTAAGATGTTTGTTCCTCATGGATCATCTCTTCAATCAACTGCTAAAATTGGCAAAGTAAATTCATGATCAGAACACTCCCAGATTTAAGCATATTTTCTCTTGACAAAGTTGAATGCGATAATAGGAATCAATGGTAATGAATTTTCCGTATTGGTCATCATTCCCATTTCAACCAGGTTACAAAACAATGGTATACAGAAAACAAACCTGGATCAAATGAACAAGTTTGGTTGCAGAAGATGCAGAGGGATTGTACTTCACATTTTTCTATCTTTACCAATAATGTTTGCGAATAAAATGCTCAAATTTCAGACCCAGAACCATTTAATCCAGAGATCCATAATCTTTCCGTTCACAAACCTGGACTGTTGTCTTCTCTTTATTGTGGAGTCAAGTGAAGATTCCTGAAATAATCTCAGGACTCTAATAATTATTTCTGTGCCTCTCCTCTCATTTATAAACTGCCCAGATAGGCAATTCCCAGCCAAACAGTTACAGCTTTACAGCCCTTTAACAGAAAGGGACAGTCAAATAGCTGCAGAGTGCATTGGTGTATTAACATGTTATGGAGCACAATGCTAGGATTCGGATTTACCTTCGCACCATGATCTTAGTCAGGTTGGAAAAGGAAGAGGGAAGCAAATCAACAGCAATCCCCACCGGACAAAAGGGCAGTAAAAACACACAACTTTATTTCTCTTTTTATGGACTGATACAGAATCCCGAGAGGGCAGTGAACAGACTGCTTGCCCACCCCTCATTTTGGGAATGGGGTATTCACAAATGAGGAAAAGTAACAAAAGGTAAGGATTGTTGATGGATCTTTATGCAGCAAACTGCTTACATCGGCCTGTCATAAACTGACCTCATGTCAGTAGAATTAGTGGACTGAGCTTTCACTACAGCAAGCTACTTCAGTTGAGAAGGACAATGATGCATTCATTGCACGCGTACGGTGCTTAATCAGGGTTTTGTCAGGGAAGATCAAATACAAAGGGCTGAATGTCATGAAGAGCTGGGTCCCCGCCTCCCACCGGACATTCCAGTGTAAATGTCAGAGAGCAAATTAGCCAATGCTCACCGCCCGCTCCCCCACCCACCCCCCCCACTCACCCCAAAGTGAAAAACCGATCTCTGAAAGTTTCTGGTCAATCGAATGCCGGCAGCTCTCTGGTCCTACAAGCATCACTGGATGTGATGGCCATTGCTGGGATTGCACCCAGTTCCCAAAGGAGATGGTGACTGGAGCTTGGTGGAAAGTTCAGTGGGGAGGATTTTGGCGGGGCTAGGTTAAGAATTCCTGCCCAGGGGTGTAGGGGTGGTGCGGTTCCAGGGTGAACAGTCCAGGGAGGGAGGCAGAACCATGGAAGGGCAAGGAAAAGCCTCCATTGGCACTGCAAAGCCATTTCCCTCCAGTCCCCTGACAGTGAAAGCTGCCAAGCTTCTCACACAGTCAGTCCCTGTTTGACACAAGACACATTGCGACATGAGTAGAAAGAGGCCCTTCAGAGGCCTCTTAAGGGTCTCAATTGACTCATGAACAGGCAGACTGCCCACATGTGTATAATTGTGGTGGGGCAGGCAGGTTGGCGCTGGGAAATTTGCCTGAATCATTCTGCCCAATTTAATACCTGCCCGCCTGTCAACCTGTCCACCTATCAACCTGCCCGCCTGTCAACGTGTCCACCTATCAACCTGCCCGCCTGTCAACCTGCCTGCCTGTCAACCTGCCCACCTGCCAACCTGCCTGCCTGTCAACCTGCCCGCCTGTCAACCTGCTCACCGGTCAACCTGCCCGCCTGTCAACCTGCCCACCTGACAACCTGCCTGCCTGTCAACCTGCCCGCCTGTCAACCTGCCCGCCTGTCAACCTGCTCACCTGTCAACCTGCCCACCTGCCAACCTGCCTGCCTGTCAATCTGCTCACCTGTCAACCTGCCTGCCTGTCAACCTGTCCACCTTCCAACCAGCCCGCATGTCAATCTCCTCACCTGTCAACCTGCCTGCCTGTCAACTGCCCGCCTGTCAACCTGCCCACCTGTCAACCTGCCCGCCTGTCAACCTACCCATCTGGAAACCTGCCCGCCTGTCAACCTCCTCACCTGTCAACCTGCCTGCCTGTCAACTGCCCGCCTGTCAACCTGCCCACCTGTCAACCTGCCCACCTGTGAACCTGCCGGCCTGTCAACCTGCCCATCTGGAAACCTGCCCGCCTGTCAACCTCCTCACCTGTCAACCTGCCTGCCTGTCAACTGCCCGCCTGTCAACCTGCCTGCCTGTCAATCTGCCCACCTGTCAACCTGCCTGCCTGTCAATCTGCCCACCTGTCAACCTGCCTGCCTGTCAATCTGCCCACCTGCCAACCTGCCCGCCTGTCAACCTGCCGGCTTGTCAACCTGCCCGCCTGTCAACATGCCCGCCTGTCAACCTGCCTGCCTGTCAACCTGCCGGCCTGTCAACCTGCCGGCCTGTCAACCTGCCGGCCTGTCAACCTGCCCACCTTCAACCTGCCCACCTGTGTACCTGCCCGCCTGTGAACCTGCCCACCTGTCAACCTGCCGGCCTGTCAACCTGCCTGCCTGTCAACCTGCCGGCCTGTCAACCTGCCGGCCTGTCAACCTGCCGGCCTGTCAACCTGCCCACCTTCAACCTGCCCACCTGTGAACCTGCCGGCCTGTCAACCAGCCGGCCTGTCAACCTGCCTGCCTGTCAACCTGCCGGCCTGTCAACCTGCCTGCCTGTCAACCTGCCGGCCTGTCAACCTGCCGGCCTGTCAACCTCCTCACCTGTCAACCTGCCCGCCTGTCAACCTGCCTGCCTGTCAACCTGCCTGCCTGTCAACCTGACTGCCTGTCAACTTGCCTGCCTGTCAACCTGCCTCCCTGTCAACCTGTCCACCTTCCAACCAGCCCGCCTGTCAACCTGTCCACCTATCAACCTGTCCACCTATCAACCTGCCCACCTGCCCACCTGCCTGCCTGTCAAACCTGCCCGCCTGTCAACCTGCTCACCAGTCAACCTGCCCACCTGCCAACCTGCCTGCCTGTCAACCTGCCCGCCTGTCAACCTGCCCGCCTGTCAACCTGCTCACCTGTCAACCTGCCCACCTGCAAACCTGCCTGCCTGTCAATCTGCTCACCTGTCAACCTGCCTGCCTGTCAACCTGTCCACCTTCCAACCAGCCCGCATGTCAATCTCCTCACCTGTCAACCTGCCTGCCTGTCAACTGCCCGCCTGTCAACCTGCCCACCTGTCAACCTGCCCGCCTGTCAACCTGCCCACCTGTCAACCTGCCCGCCTGTCAACCTACCCATCTGGAAACCTGCCCGCCTGTCAACCTCCTCACCTGTCAACCTGCCTGCCTGTCAACTGCCCGCCTGTCAACCTGCCCACCTGTCAACCTGCCCACCTGTGAACCTGCCCGCCTGTCAACCTGCCGGCCTGTCAACCTGCCCATCTGGAAAGCTGCCCGCCTGTCAACCTCCTCACCTGTCAACCTGCCTGCCTGTCAACTGCCCGCCTGTCAACCTGCCTGCCTGTCAATCTGCCCACCTGTCAACCTGCCTGCCTGTCAATCTGCCCACCTGTCAACCTGCCTGCCTGTCAATCTGCCCACCTGCCAACCTGCCCGCCTGTCAACCTGCCGGCTTGTCAACCTGCCCGCCTGTCAACCTGCCCGCCTGTCAACCTGCCTGCCTGTCAACCTGCCGGCCTGTCAACCTGCCGGCCTGTCAACCTGCCGGCCTGTCAACCTGCCCGCCTGTCAACCTGCCCGCCTGTCAACCTGCCTGCCTGTCAACCTGCCGGCCTGTCAACCTGCCGGCCTGTCAACCTGCCGGCCTGTCAACCTGCCCACCTTCAACCTGCCCACCTGTGTACCTGCCCGCCTGTGAACCTGCCCACCTGTCAACCTGCCGGCCTGTCAACATGCCTGCCTGTCAACCTGCCGGCCTGTCAACCTGCCGGCCTGTCAACCTGCCCACCTTCAACCTGCCCACCTTTGTACCTGCCCGCCTGTGAACCTGCCGGCCTGTCAACCTGCCTGCCTGTCAACCTGCCGGCCTGTCAACCTGCCTGCCTGTCAACTTGCCGGCCTGTCAACCTGCCCGCTGTCAACCTCCTCACCTGTCAACCTGCGCGCCTGTCAACCTGCCTGCCTGTCAACCTGCCTGCCTGTCAACCTGACTGCCTGTCAGCCTGCCTGCCTGTCAACCTGCCTGCCTGTCAACCTGCCCGCCTGTCAAACTGACTGCCTGTCAACTTGCCTGCCTGTCAACCTGCTTGCCTGTCAACCTGCCTGCCTGTCAACCTGCCCGCCTGTCAACCTGCTTGCCTGTCAACCTGCCTGCCTGTCAACCTGCCCGCCTGTCAACCTGACTGCCTGTCAACCTGCCTGCCTGTCAACCTGCTTGCCTGTCAACCTGCCTGCCTGTCAACCTGCCTGCCTGTCAACCTGCCTGCCTGTCAACCTGCCTGCCTGTCAACCTGCCCGCCTGTCAACCTGTCCACCTTCCAACCAGCCCGCATGTCAATCTCCTCACCTGTCAACCTGCCTGCCTGTCAACTGCCCGCCTGTCAACCTGCCCACCTGTCAACCTGCCCGCCTGTCAACCTACCCATCTGGAAACCTGCCCGCCTGTCAACCTCCTCACCTGTCAACCTGCCTGCCTGTCAACTGCCCGCCTGTCAACCTGCCCACCTGTCAACCTGCCCACCTGTGAACCTGCCCGCCTGTCAACCTGCCGGCCTGTCAACCTGCCCATCTGGAAACCTGCCCGCCTGTCAACCTCCTCACCTGTCAACCTGCCTGCCTGTCAACTGCCCGCCTGTCAACCTGCCTGCCTGTCAATCTGCCCACCTGTCAACCTGCCGGCCTGTCAACCTGCCCACCTGCCAACCTGCCCGCCTGTCAACCTGCCGGCTTGTCAACCTGCCCACCTGTCAACCTGCCGGCCTGTCAACCTGCCTGCCTGTCAACCTGCCGGCTTGTCAACCTGCCCGCCTGTCAACCTGCCGGCTTGTCAACCTGCCCGCCTGTCAACCTGCCGGCCTGTCAACCTGCCTGCCTGTCAACCTGCCGGCCTGTCAACCTGCCGGCCTGTCAACCTGCCGGCCTGTCAACCTGCCCACCTTCAACCTGCCCACCTGTGTACCTGCCCGCCAGTGAACCTGCCCACCTGTCAACCTGCCGGCCTGTGAACCTGCCTGCCTGTCAACCTGCCGGCCTGTCAACCTGCCGGCCTGTCAACCTGCCGGCCTGTCAACCTGCCCACCTTCAACCTGCCCACCTGTTAACCTGCCGGCCTGTCAACCTGCCGGCCTGTCAACCTGCCTGCCTGTCAACCTGCCTGCCTGTCAACCTGCCGGCCTGTCAACCTGCCGGCCTGTCAACCTCCTCACCTGTCAACCTGCCTGCCTGTCAACCTGCCTGCCTGTCAACCTGCCTGCCTGTCAACCTGACTGCCTGTCAACTTGCCTGCCTGTCAACCTGCCTCCCTGTCAACCTGTCCACCTTCCAACCAGCCCGCCTGTCAACCTGTCCACCTATCAACCTGTCCACCTATCAACCGGCCCACCTGCCCACCTGCCTGCCTGTCAAACCTGCCCGCCTGTCAACCTGCTCACCAGTCAACCTGCCCACCTGCCAACCTGCCTGCCTGTCAACCTGCCCGCCTGTCAACCTGCCCGCCTGTCAACCTGCTCACCTGTCAACCTGCCCACCTGCCAACCTGCCTGCCTGTCAATCTGCTCACCTGTCAACCTGCCTGCCTGTCAACCTGTCCACCTTCCAACCAGCCCGCATGTCAATCTCCTCACCTGTCAACCTGCCTGCCTGTCAACTGCCCGCCTGTCAACCTGCCCACCTGTCAACCTGCCCGCCTGTCAACCTACCCATCTGGAAACCTGCCCGCCTGTCAACCTCCTCACCTGTCAACCTGCCTGCCTGTCAACTGCCCGCCTGTCAACCTGCCCACCTGTCAACCTGCCCACCTGTGAACCTGCCCGCCTGTCAACCTGCCGGCCTGTCAACCTGCCCATCTGGAAACCTGCCGGCTTGTCAACCTGCCCGCCTGTCAACCTGCCGGCTTGTCAACCTGCCCGCCTGTCAACCTGCCGGCCTGTCAACCTGCCTGCCTGTCAACCTGCCGGCCTGTCAACCTGCCGGCCTGTCAACCTGCCGGCCTGTCAACCTGCCCACCTTCAACCTGCCCACCTTCAACCTGCCCACCTGTCAACCTGCCTGCCTGTCAATCTGCCCACCTGCCAACCTGCCCGCCTGTCAACCTGCCGGCTTGTCAACCTGCCCGCCTGTCAACCTGCCCGCCTGTCAACCTGCCTGCCTGTCAACCTGCCGGCCTGTCAACCTGCCGGCCTGTCAACCTGCCGGCCTGTCAACCTGCCCGCCTGTCAACCTGCCCGCCTGTCACCCTGCCTGCCTGTCAACCTGCCGGCCTGTCAACCTGCCGGCCTGTCAACCTGCCCACCTTCAACCTGCCCACCTGTGTACCTGCCCGCCTGTGAACCTGCCCACCTGTCAACCTGCCGGCCTGTCAACCTGCCTGCCTGTCAACCTGCCGGCCTGTCAACCTGCCGGCCTGTCAACCTGCCCACCTTCAACCTGCCCACCTTTGTACCTGCCCGCCTGTGAACCTGCCGGCCTGTCAACCTGCCTGCCTGTCAACCTGCCGGCCTGTCAACCTGCCTGCCTGTCAACTTGCCGGCCTGTCAACCTGCCTGCCTGTCAACCTGCCCGCCTGTCAAACTGACTGCCTGTCAACTTGCCTGCCTGTCAACCTGCTTGCCTGTCAACCTGCCTGCCTGTCAACCTGCCCGCCTGTCAACCTCCTCACCTGTCAACCTGCCCGCCTGTCAACCTGCCTGCCTGTCAACCTGCCTGCCTGTCAACCTGACTGCCTGTCAACCTGCCTGCCTGTCAACCTGCCTGCCTGTCAACCTGCCCGCCTGTCAAACTGACTGCCTGTCAACTTGCCTGCCTGTCAACCTGCTTGCCTGTCAACCTGCCTGCCTGTCAACCTGCCCGCCTGTCAACCTGCTTGCCTGTCAACCTGCCTGCCTGTCAACCTGCCCGCCTGTCAACCTGACTGCCTGTCAACCTGCCTGCCTGTCAACCTGCTTGCCTGTCAACCTGCATGCCTGTCAACCTGCCTGCCTGTCAACCTGCCTGCCTGTCAACCTGCCTGCCTGTCAACCTGCCCGCCTGTCAA
Organism: Scyliorhinus torazame; assembly: GCF_047496885.1. Classification (NCBI taxonomy): domain Eukaryota; kingdom Metazoa; phylum Chordata; class Chondrichthyes; order Carcharhiniformes; family Scyliorhinidae; genus Scyliorhinus; species Scyliorhinus torazame. The sequence continues at coordinate 283,712,771 of NC_092713.1, read as the reverse complement.
CCTGTCCACCTTCCAACCAGCCCGCATGTCAATCTCCTCACCTGTCAACCTGCCTGCCTGTCAACTGCCCGCCTGTCAACCTGCCCACCTGTCAACCTGCCCGCCTGTCAACCTACCCATCTGGAAACCTGCCCGCCTGTCAACCTCCTCACCTGTCAACCTGCCTGCCTGTCAACTGCCCGCCTGTCAACCTGCCCACCTGTCAACCTGCCCACCTGTGAACCTGCCCGCCTGTCAACCTGCCGGCCTGTCAACCTGCCCATCTGGAAACCTGCCCGCCTGTCAACCTCCTCACCTGTCAACCTGCCTGCCTGTCAACTGCCCGCCTGTCAACCTGCCTGCCTGTCAATCTGCCCACCTGTCAACCTGCCGGCCTGTCAACCTGCCCACCTGCCAACCTGCCCGCCTGTCAACCTGCCGGCTTGTCAACCTGCCCACCTGTCAACCTGCCGGCCTGTCAACCTGCCTGCCTGTCAACCTGCCGGCTTGTCAACCTGCCCGCCTGTCAACCTGCCGGCTTGTCAACCTGCCCGCCTGTCAACCTGCCGGCCTGTCAACCTGCCTGCCTGTCAACCTGCCGGCCTGTCAACCTGCCGGCCTGTCAACCTGCCGGCCTGTCAACCTGCCCACCTGTGTACCTGCCCGCCTGTGAACCTGCCCACCTGTCAACCTGCCGGCCTGTCAACCTGCCTGCCTGTCAACCTGCCGGCCTGTCAACCTGCCGGCCTGTCAACCTGCCCACCTTCAACCTGCCCACCTGTGTACCTGCCCGCCTGTGAACCTGCCGGCCTGTCAACCTGCCTGCCTGTCAACCTGCCGGCCTGTCAACCTGCCTGCCTGTCAACCTGCCGGCCTGTCAACCTGCCCGCCTGTCAACCTCCTCACCTGTCAACCTGCCCGCCTGTCAACCTGCCTGCCTGTCAACCTGCCCGCCTGTCAACCTGACTGCCTGTCAACCTGCCTGCCTGTCAACCTGCCTGCCTGTCAACCTGCTTGCCTGTCAACCTGCCGGCCTGTCAACCTGCCGGCCTGTCAACCTGCCGGCCTGTCAACCTGCCCGCCTGTGTACCTGCCCGCCTGTGTACCTGCCCGCCTGTGAACCTGCCCACCTGTCAACCTGCCGGCCTGTCAACCTGCCTGCCTGTCAACCTGCCGGCCTGTCAACCTGCCGGCCTGTCAACCTGCCCACCTGTGTACCTGCCCGCCTGTGAACCTGCCGGCCTGTCAACCTGCCTGCCTGTCAACCTGCCGGCCTGTCAACCTGCATGCCTGTCAACCTGACGGCCTGTCAACCTGCCCGCCTGTCAACCTCCTCACCTGTCAACCTGCCCGCCTGTCAACCTGCCTGCCTGTCAACCTGCCCGCCTGTCAACCTGACTGCCTGTCAACCTGCCTGCCTGTCAACCTGCCTGCCTGTCAACCTGCTTGCCTGTCAACCTGCCTGCCTGTCAACCTGCCCGCCTGTCAACCTGCCTGCCTGTCAACCTGCCCACCTGTGAACTTGCCTTCCTGTCAACCTGCCTGCCTGTCAACCTGCCCGCCTGTCAACCTGCCGGCCTGTCAACCTGCCCGCCTGTCAACCTGCCCGCTTGTCAACCTGCTCACCTGTCAACCTGCCTGCCTATCAACCTGCCCGCCTGTCAACCTGCCCGCCTGTGAACCTGCCGGCCTGTCAACCTGCTCACCTGTCAACCTGGCCATCTGGAAACCTGCCCATCTGGAAACCTGCCCGCCTGTCAACCTCCTCACCTGTCAACCTGCCCGCCTGTCAACCTGCCCGCCTGTCAACCTGCCTGCCTGTCAACCTGCTCACCTGTGAACCTGCCCGCCTGTCAACCTGCCCGCCTGTCAACCTGCCCTGGGGAGCATAAAATTCTACCGATAAGGTCAGCAGATAATGTGCGTTTTAGGAATAGCCCTATGCTCCATTTTCTTTAATTAGCAAACCCCACCCCACCTGTTGACTTCAGTTAACCATCTTCAGTCCTATTTCTTCATTCAGGGTAGCACAGTAGCAGAGTGGTTAGCACTGTTGCTTCACAGAGACATAGTCCCAGTTTCAATTCCCTGCTTGTCTATGCGGAGTCTGCGCGTTCTCCCTGTGTCTATGTGCTGTTAGATGAATTGGACATTCTGAATTCTCAATCTGTGTACACGAACAGGTGGCGGAATGTGGTGGCTCTTCATGTAGTGTTAATGCAAGCCTACTTGTGACTACAAAGATTAGTAATTAAAACCCATTAAACAGATTCTATGGATGGCTTAAGAATGGGTGGAGCTTTTGCACAATGGTTAAATAAAATTAAATAAACAGCACTGCAGAATTATTTTTTGGACTCACTAAACAAGAAACGCAAATAGTCAATCATAAGACCTATGATGAGTCTAATGCAGAATTCCAGTTAATTTCCTAAAACTAATTGTTAAATAAGATAAAAGCCATGGCACAGTTCAGATAATTTATAATTTGGGGTCCATAGAATGGGATGTTTCATTTAGTGCTAAACTAAAGCTAAGGTATTCAAACATTTTTGGTCTCACGGTCAATTTGATCCTTTCTATTCGAAGTGTATCCTTGCGGTTTTTGTGTACAATTTACTCCAGACTGTATTAAAATTGCGGCATTATTTCTATTCCACAAACGGAGATAATTCTTTGTGACTTTGTTAATAGAACCAATGAAATTATACAGCACAGAAGGGGGCCATTTGGCCCATCTTGTCCATGCCTACCCCACGACACCCTTTCAAATCCAATCTTCCTCTTCACAGCCCATTACCCTGCAGCATACTGCACTTAAGGTGCAGATCCAGGTACATTTCAAAGAGTTTAGGGTCTCTGTCTCCACCACCAACTCAGGCAGCACATTCCAGACACCCACCATCCTCTACATAAAAAGGTTTTTCCTCATGACCCCTTCAAGACTTCTGCTACTTAGCTTGGATCTATGACCCTTGGTTTTTGAACTCTCTGCCAAGGGTGACAGGTTCCTCCTGCCTACTCTATCTCTACCCCTCACAATTTTGTATACCTCACTCATGTCACCCTTCAGCCTTCTCTGATCCAAGGATAACCCCAACCTCTCCAATCCCTCCTCGTACCTACAATTCCCCAGCCCTGGCAACATTCAAGTAAACTTCCTCTGCACTCTCTCCAGAGCAATGATATCCTTTCTGTAATGTGGTGACCAGAAATGCACACAATAGCCCAGCTGTGGTCTCACCAGTGCCTTATACAGTTCCACCATTATATCCCACCTTTTGTATTCTATACCTCTGCCAATGAAGGAGAGCATTCCAAATGCCTTATTTCCAACTTTATCTACTGGTATTGCTACCTTTAGGGACCTGTGCACTTGCATTCCAAGATCTCTCATTTCATTTTCCCCTTTCAGTACATTCTTGTTTATTGTGCATTCCCTTTTAATGTTTGACCTCCCTAAATGAATTACCTCACAGTTATCAGAGTTAAACACTTTCCTGCCCACTCCACCAACCTGCCTATATCATTTTGGAGCTTATGGCTATTCTCTACACAATCCACTACACGACCAATTTGTGCGTCATCTGCAAATTTCTCAATCATGCCCCCTTTGTTCAAGCCCAAATCGTTAATATATAAAACAAACAGCAGGGGTCCAAACACTGAGCCCTGTGGAACACCATTTGAAACAGCTTTCCATTCGCAAGGGCAGCCATTGACCATTACCTTTTGTTTCCTGTTGCTAAACCAATTTTGGATCCAATTTGCCACATTATCCTGTAACCCATGGGCTTTTACTTTTTTGACCAGTCTGCTGTGTGGGACCTCGTTAAGTGCCGGTCTAAAGTTCATGTAGACAACATGTGCTACAGTACCCTATTGATCCTCCTTGTCACTTCCTCAAAGAATTCAATCAAATTTGTAAGACATGACCTTCCCTTAACAAAGCCATGCTGACTATCCCTGACTAATCTATGCCTTTCTAAGTGACAGTTTATCCATTCTCTCACAATTGATTCTAACAATTTGCCCACCACCAAAGAAAGAGTAACAGGCCTATAATTGTTTGGCAAGTCATCATACCCTTTTTCACAACAAAACCACGTTTGCATTCCTCCAGTCTTCTGGCACCTCCTGGGTCTAGTGAACTTTGGAAAACAATCCTCATAGCATCTGCCAAAATCCTGGCCGACATCCTCCAAAATCCTAGGAAACATTCCATCTGACCCTGGCGACTTGCCCACTTTCAAGGATTCCAATTCCTCTAACACTTCCTTTCTCATTATAATTATTTTATCCAATATTTCACGCTGCTTCTTTTGGATTACTATAGCTACGTCATCCCTTTCCTTTGTGAATATGGAGACAACAAAATAGTTTAAAACTCTTGCCATACCCACTGCAAGTTCTCTTCTTCACCTCTGATAGATCCACCTTTTCCTTAACTAGCCTTCTGCTCTGAATATACTGGCAAAACATCTTTGGATTTTACTTAATCTTGCTTGCTAATATTTTTTCATGCCTTCTCTTTGATTTCCTTATTTCTTATTTAACTTGATGCCTAAACTTTCTATACTCCTCCAGGCTATCCGCAGTGTTGACATTTGTGTGACTATCATAAGCTTTCTTTTTCTGTTTAAACTTCCAGTTTTCCAGACAACCATGTTTTAGTACTGCCACTCTTATTTTTGCAGGGGACATGTCTGCTTTATACCTTAAGGATTTCATTTATTAGCATCTCCCACTGCTTTACCGTTGATTTATCCTTTAGCTGTCTCGTCCAGTGCACCTCAGCCAAATCACTTTTCAGTTTTGTAAAATTTGCCAGTTTAAAACTTTTACTGCTGATTTCTCTCTGTCCTTTTCCATAATAATACTAAATCTAACTGAACTGTGGTCACTATCCCCGATATGGTCGCCCACTGTCACTTCACCCATTTGCCCATCTTCAGTTACCAAGGCTAAATCTAGAATTGCATCTCCTTTCACTGGGCTGGTCACGTACTGTTTTAAAAAATGTTCCTGGACACAGTACAGGTACTTTTCACCCTCAATGCACCTTATATTGTTTGAAACCCAGTTGATGTTGGGATAGTTAAAGTCTCCGACTATTACTTCCCTCTTATTTCTACGGGCAGAAATTTGCCGACATGCATGTTCTTCTTTCTCCCTCTCATTATTTGGGGTCTGCAGTGTACTCCTAGTCGCGTGACTGACCCTTTTCTATTCCTAAGCTCAACCCATAAAGCCTCATTTTTTAACCTGTTTACTATGGGCGGCATGGTAGCACAGTGGTTAGCACTATTGCTTCACAGCCCCAGGGTCCCAGGTTCGATTCCTGGCTTGGGTCACTGTCTGTGCGGAGTCTGCACATTCTCCTCGTGTCCGCATGAGTTTCCTCCGAGTGCTTCGGTTTCCTCCCACAAGTCCCGAAAGACGTGCTTGTTCGGTGAATTGGACATTCTGAATTCTCCCTCGGTGTACAGGTGCCAGAGTGTGACGACCAGGGGATTTTCACAATAACTTCATTGCAATGTTACTTTAAGCCTACTTGTGACACTAATAAAGATTATTATTGTATCATCCCTTCTGACAACTGCAATTGATTCGTTAACCAATAATGCGAACCCCCCTCCTTTTCTGTCACCCACTCTACCATGCCTGAACACCCTTGTTCCTTTTGTTTTTTCGAGTCACTGACTACATCACTAACCAATGTCCAAGAGAGTTTAAGGTTTTCTTAATTCTTCAAAGCAGGCAAAATAACCTCTGTGCATCGTCAGCACGGCCTGTCACCCATTAGAGAGTATCTGTCTGTCTGAAGTAATCTTGTGCAGTCTTTGTCCAGTACCCTACTGGATAATCTTTCCAAATGACATTAGCGTTGCATCAGTACCGACAGCTGGAGAATCTGTCTGCTCTAAGTGGCTATGCCATCAGTTCACGGCAGTCTAATAAAATCACACCCAAGGGCACACATGAGCACAAATCACGTTTCATAAATGCCTGATGTACAAAGGCAGCACATATGAAAAGGAGTCATCTTCCTCTATCTGCGCTTTGAAAGAGCTTAATCTTAATTAAATTTTAATAGCACACTGCTTTTTTGCATAAACAATTGAGCTTTCCTTAAACAAAACAAACTAATTGTGAATTAACACTCTGAAATAATAATTATTCTCCACAGGTTTTGAAAACAATTCAGGTTTTATTCCCCCCCAAAACCCACAAAGGGACTATAGACCCTTCAAAATAAAGAGAAATGATTGTTGAACATGAGCAACTCTCACTCTTGGAGCAATTCTTTCAGTCATGACGTTAGGCTCAATGCACTGTGATGAATACTGTCAAGGTTAAGGACTTTCTAATCCTGCATCAGAATTACTGTGGCACTTCATAGAACAGTTTAATTCGCATGAAACACTTACAACAGAAAGGAATGCCCTCCACCGTGCCTGCAAATTAATGAATAGTTTAATTAGTCAAAAAGGAGATTATACTGTTACATAGAATAACAATACTTCATCAGATTGTCCCTCTGCCTTCTTAGAACCAAATGGGAGCAATTATAATAATGATGCTCTAATTTTTCTTTTGGCGACTTCCGTCTTCAGAACAGCTTTTACTGAGTGGGACAGCTGCAGAGAACACCCTCCCCCCCATCAATAATGGTTAAATGGCCACTGGGGTCCTGCTGACTTAATGGGACCTGAATGCCAATATGCATGAGGCTCTTACCTGAGATGGCAGCTGTCACGTCTGCTGCCAAAAGCCGTGGCAGCAAATTCCCTTCAGAGCGTCAGCCGAGCAGGTAACTTGCTCATTTTAGGATGGGCAGGGAATAATCCCCCAGTCCCCATAGATAGGTCGAGGCACAGAGGAAATGGCAGAATACAGACTGAAGGCTATTTAAAACACTCCACTTGGTGGAAATGGGCAGGAGATGCTCAAAAAGGGACATTTTAAACTTATCACATGGCTTTGCTGACTGTATTTTCTGAGAAGCCTGCAGTTGTCCCTTTAAGAATCCACCGGTCAATGGACGGCAGTGGAATGAGCATAGACAGTGGATTTTCTGTCCACTCGTATTGCGAACTTTCAGAAACCAGAACAGTAGGACGCAAATTTAGCAGGAATGGGGAAGTACATTCTGTACCTTGATTGGAGCCCTGAAGTCTCAAGGAGCAGAGTACTTCCCATCCATTAGTTAGAGGCACAGAACCTCTTGTAGATTTTCGGTGCCAATAGGTGACTGGAAAAAAATCAACAAGAAGTTCGAAAGAATTTGGAAATAGACAGTTGAGATCTGATTAGCTGGCACAAATAAAATAAAGTGAAGACCTTGTTAACAGTTTCCTTTCAAGAAATGTTGACTGTCAGACTTTCTCAATGAAAACATTTAAAGTACCCAGAAGAGTTTCAGAGCTGTCTTATCTAACAGACAAATTAATAAATTGCTGACTGACACTGAGTTGAAAGCTTTTAATTGAAAGATTTTTCAGTTAAAAGCTTCTGAATACATCTATCAAGGTTAATAGGATTTTAATTGTGTTACTGGATAGAAGAGTTGATGGATGAATCACTCAAACTGAATAAACTAGGGATCTACATATACTCTCCTGAGGAACGAGTAGATCACATATAATCGTCTGCTAACATTCCACTGAACAATCTTAAATAGTCTACAGCCAAAGGCTTCCTTTTACTTTATGGTGCTGAAAGAAAAAAGAACAAAGAACAAAGAAAATTACAGCACAGGAACAGGCCCTTCGGCCCTCCCAGCCTGCGCCGATCCAGATCCTTTATCTAAACCTGTCACCTATTTTCCAAGGATCTACTTCCCTCTGTTCCCCGCCCATTCATATATCTGTCTAGATGCATCTTAAATGATGCTTTCGTGCCCGCCTCTACCACCTCTGCTGGCAAAGCGTTCCAGGCACCCACCACCCTCTGCGTAAAAAACGTTCCACGCACATCTCCCTTAAACCTTCCCTCTCTCACCTTGAAATCGTGACCCCTTGTAATTGACACCCCCACTCTTGGAAAAAGCTTGTTGCTATCCACCCTGTCCATACCTCTCATAATTTTGAAGACTTCAATCAGGTCCCCCCTCAACCTCCGTCTTTCCAACGAAAACAATCCTAATCTACTCAACCTTTCTTCATAGCTAGCACCCTCCATACCAGGCAACATCCTGGTGAACCTCCTCTGCACCCTCTCTAAAGCATCCACATCCTTCTGGTAATGTGGCGACCAGAACTGCATGCAGTATTCCAAATGTGGCCTAAGCAAAGTTCTATACAACTGTAACATGACCTGCCGACTCTTGTACTCAATACCCCGTCCGATGAAGGCAAGCATGCTGTATGCCTTCTTGACCACTCTACCAACCTGCGTTGCCACCTTCAGGGTACAATGGACCTGAACTCGCAGATCTCTCTGTACATCAATTTTCCCCAGGACTCTTCCATTGACCGTATAGTCCGCTCTTGAATTAGATCTTCCAAAATGCATCACCTCGCATTTGACGGGATTGAACTCCATCTGCCATTTCTCTGCCCAACTCTCCAATCTATTTATATTTTGCTGTATTCTCTGACAGTCCTTCTCGCTATCTGCAACTCCACCAATTTTAGTATCATCTGCAAACTTGCTAATCAGGCCACCTATACCTTCGTCCAGATCATTTATGTATATCACAAACAACAGTGGTCCGAGCACGGATCCCTGTGGAACACCACGAGTCACCTTTCTCCATTTTGAGACACTCCCTTCCACCACTACTCTCTGTCTCCTGTTGCCCAGCCGGTTCTTTATCCATCTAGCTAGTACGACCTGAACCCCATACGACTTTACTTCTTCCATCAACCTGCCATGGGAAACTTTATTGTCCATGTATATGACATCTACAGCCCTTAGCCTCATCAATTAACGTTGTCACTTCCTCAAAGAATTCTATTAGGTTTGTAAGACATGGGGCAGGATTCTCCGACCCCCTGGTCGGAGAATCGCCGGGGGCTGGCGTGAATCCCGCACCTGCTGGTTGCCGAATTCTCCGGCACCGGAAATTCGGCAGGGGTGGGAATCGCGCCGTGCCGGTTGGCGGACCCCCCCGGCGATTCTCCGGCCCGCGATGGCCGAAGTCCCGCTGCTGGAATGCCTGTCCCGCCGGCGAGAATCAAACCACCTCTCTTACCGGCGGGACAAGGCGGCGCGGGCGGGCTCCGGGGTCCTGGGGGGGGCGCGGGGCGATCTGGCCCCGGGGGTGCCCCCACGGTGGCCTGGCCCGCGATCAGGGCCCACCGATCCGTGGGCGGGCCTGTGCCGTGGGGGCACTCTTTTCCTTCCGCCTTCACCATGGTCTCCACTATGGCAGAGGCGGAAGAGACCCCCTCCACTGTGCATGAGCGGGGATGCTGTGAGTGGCCACTGACGCTCCCGCGCATGCGCTGCCCGGCAAAGTCATTTCCGCGCTAGCTGGCGGTGCACCAAAGGTCTTTCCCGCCAGCTGGCAGGGCGGAAATCAGTCCAGCGCGGGGTTAGACCCTCAAGGTGAGGGCTCGGCCCCTCAAGATGCGGAGACCTCCGCACCTTTGGGGCGGCGCGATGCCGGACTGATTCGCGCCGTTTTTGGCTCCGGTCGGCGGACATCGCGCCGATATCAGAGAATCCCACCCATGACCTTCCCTGCACAAAACTATGCTGCCTATCACTGATGAGTCTATTTTCTTCCAAATGTGAATAGATCCTATCCCTCAGTATCTTCTCCAACAGTTTGCCTACCACTGACGTCAAGCTCACAGGTCTATAATTCCCTGGATTATCCCTGCTACCCTTCTTAAACAAAGGGACAACATTAGCAATTCTCCAGTCCTCCGAGACCTCACCCGTGCTCAAAGATGCTGCAACGATATCTGTTAAGGCCCCAGATATTTCTTCCCTCGCTTCCCTCAGTAACCTGGGATATATCCCATCTGGACCTGGGGACTTGTCCACCTTAATGCCTTTTAGAATACCCAAAACATCCCCCTTCCTTATGCCGACTTGACCTAGAGTATTTAAACATCCATCCTTAGCCTCAACATCCGTCATGTCCCTCTCCTTGGTGAAAACCGATACAAAGTACTCATTAAGAATCTCACCCATTTCCTCTGACTCCACGCATAAATTCCCTCTTTTATCTTTGAGTGGGCCAATCCTTTCTCTAGTTACCCTCTTGCTCCTTATATACGAATAAAAGGCTTTGGGATTTTCCTTAACCCTGTTAGCCAAAGATATTTCATGACCCCTTTCAGCCCTCTTTGTTGCGCGTTTGAGATTTGTCCTACTTTCCCGATATTCCTCCAAAGCTTCATCAGATTTAAGTCGCCTAGATCTTATGTATGCTTCCTTTTTCATCTTAGCTAGTCTCACAATTCCACCCGTCATCCATGGTTCACTAATCTTGCCATTTCTATCCCTCATTTTCACAGGGACATGTCTGTCCTGCACTCTAATCAACCTTTCCTTAAAAGACTCCCACATTTCAAATGTGGATTTACCGTTAAAGAGAGCTGCTCCCAATTCACATTCCCTAGCTCCTGCCGAATTTTGTACTACTTGGCCTTTCCCCAATTTAGCACTCTTTCTTTAGGCCCACTCTCGTCTTTGTCCATGAGTATTCTAAAACTTATGGAATTGTGATCGCTATTCCCAAAGTAATCACCGACTGAAACTTCAAGCCCCTGCCGGGATCATTCCAATACCATGTCCAGTATGGCCCCTTCCCGAGTTGGACTATTTACATACTGCTCTAAAAAACTCTCCTGGATGCTCCTTACAAATTCTGCTCCATCTACTCCTCCAACACTACATGAGTCCCATTCAATGCTGGGGAAGTTAAAATCTCCCATCACGACCACCCTATTGCTCCTACATTTTTCAATAATCTGTCTACATATTTGTACCTCTACTTTACGCTCGCTTTTGGGAGGCCTGTATTAATGTCCCAACAGTGTTACTGCACCCTTCCTATTTCTTAGCTCTACCCATATTGCCTCAGTGCTCGAATCCTCCATCGCGCCCTCCTTAATCATAACTGTGATATCATCTCTGACCAGTAATGCAACTCCTCTACCCCTTTTACCTCCCTCTCTATCCCTCCTGAAGCATCTATACCCTGGGATATTTAGTTGCCAGTCTTGCCCTTCCCGCAACCAAGTCTCCGTAATAGAAATAACATCATATTCCCAGGTACTAATCCAAGCCCTAAATTAATCTGCCTTACCTGCTACACTTCTCGCATTGAAACAAATGCACCTCAGACCACCTGTCCCTTTGCGTTCATCATCTCTTCCCTGTCTACTCTTCCCCTTAGTCACATTGAGTTTATTATCTAGTACCTTACTGGCTTTAGTTGCTGCCTCTTTATTGACCTCTAACTTCCTAATCTGGTTCCCATCCCCCTGCCATATTAGTTTAAAACATCCCCAACAGTGTTAGCAAAAGCACCCCCTAGGACATTGGTTCCAGTCCTGCCCAGGTGTAGACCATCCAATTTGTAATGGTCCCACTGCCCCAGAACCGGTTCCAATGTCCCAAAATTCTGAATCCCTCCCTCCTGCACCATCTCTCAAGCCACGTATTCATTCTGACTATTCGTCAGAATAGTCTCGTGGCACTGGTAGCAATCCTGAGATTACTACCTTTGAGGTCCTACTTTTTAACTTATCTCCTAACTCCCTAAATTCTGATTGTAGAACCTCATCCCATTTTTTACCTATATCGTTGGTGCCTATATGCACCACGACAACTGGCTGTTCACCCTCCCCTTCAGTATGTCCTGCAGCGGATCTGAAATATCCCTGACCCGTGCACCTGGGAGGCAACATACCATTCAGTAGTCTCGTTTTCGACCACAGAAATGCCTGTCTACTCCCCTTACGATTGAATCCCCTATGACTATAGCACTGCCAGTCTTTTTCCCGCCCTTCTGTGCAGCAGAGCCAGCCACGGTGCCATGAGCCTGGCTACTACTGCCTTCCCCTGGTGAGTCATCTCCCCCAACAGTATCCAAAACGGTATACCTGTTTTGGAGGGAGATGACCACAGGGGATACCTGCACTGCCTTCCTGCTCTTTCTCTGCCTTTTGGTCACCCATTCCCTGTCTCCCTCACCAACCCTAATCTGCGGTGTGACCAACTCACTGAACGTGCTATCCACGACCTCCTCAGCATGGCGGATGCTCCAAAGTGAGTCCATCCGCAGCTCCAGAGCCGTCATGCGGTCTAACAGGAGCTGCAACTGGACACCCTTCCCACACATGAAGGAGTCAGGGGCATCGGCCGCGTCCCTGAACTCCCACATTGAGCACGAAGAGCATAAGATGGGTCTGGGATCTCCTGCCATTTTTACACTGTACCTTAACTGATTACAAATATAATATCAAATAATGAATAAGTGAAAGGAATAAGGATTTTACTTACCAATCACAATACTTACCAACCCAGGAAGAGTTAAATTTCCCCCAGCTACCTACCTTCCCGACAGACCCCTGGCCACTGCTCCCGCCGAAAATCTGAAGGCCGCTACTCCTGCAAGGTAAGTTTTTAAAGGGTAAACATACCTTCCTGACAGACCCCTGGCCACTGCTCCCGCCGAAAATCTGAAGCTATAACTTGTGGATAAAAGAAAAAGAAAAGAGAGAGCTTACCTGATATTCACTCACCCCCTTAGGTTAGAGGAGGTGGAAGGGTGGGACACCCTACAAGTGTAATGTCTCGGGTTTAGCAACCGCCCAACTTAAATAGAGGTAAAAATCAAACACTTAAGCACTTACCTGATTCCCAAGCTGCACTCCGGCTCCCTCTCTCTCTCCCGCTCCCGGAAATGAAGGCCGTTGGAACCGGGGGGCAAGTTTAAACACCTACCTGAATCCCAAGCTGCACTCGCTGCGCTCCGGCTCCCTCTCTTTCTCCCGCTCCGAAAAATGAAGGCCGCTGGAACCTGGGGGCAAGTTTAAACACGTACCTGAATCCCAAGCTGCACTCGCTGCGCTCCGGCTCCCTCTCTCTCTCCCGCTACTGGAAATGAAGGCCGCTGGAACCTGGGGGCAAGTTTAAACACCTACCTGGATCCCAAGCTGCACTCGCTGCGCTCCGGCTCCCTCTGTCTCTCTCGCTGCGAAAAATGAACACCGCTGGAACCTGGGGTCAAGTTTAAACACGTACCTGAATCCCAAGCTGCACTCGCTGCGCTCCGGCTCCCTCTCTCTCTCTCACTCCCGGAGTTGAAGGTATGTGTACTCCAATATGCCATCTACCCTCAGTTTTTCCATTACCATTGCTGCTGTGTATATCATTCCGCCATAGATGGTGGGGAGGGGGGGGGGGAATAACAAACTTCATTTTCCGCCTCAACTTGGAATTAAGTTTGTCAATGAAGTTAATTCAGCCTGCGTGTGAATTTGTGTTCTCATCAGTGGGATTGATGGACTAAATCACTGGGTTTGATTTTAACCTATTCTGTCTGATGGACCTAAACTGAGTGATGAGTGTCATAATGACAGTGTAATTCTTCATGCCTTATTTGTGCCTGTGTGAAGTCCATTACCATTTTGGCTGTAATTAGGACCTGAGCAGTCCAGGCACTTGCCTGAATTGGGGTCCAGCATTATTTAAATTGGGATCCTATTATGCAGATAGGATCCCTAGCTGTAATTTTAGCAGGAAATAGTGGGACAACCACTCATTGCAGTCACCATCCCCAAAAGCATAAAACAGCGCTAACCATTTGGAACAGTATTTCAAAGAGCACTCATAGAACTCTGAAGGAGGTCATATGGCCCATCGAGTCTGCACCAACCCTTCGAAAGAACACCCTATCTAGGCCCAATCCCCCATCCTATTCCTGCAACCCCACCCTAAGAGGCAATTTAGCATGGCCAATCCACCTAACTTGTACATCTTTGGACTGTGGGAGGAAACCGGAGCACCCGGAGGAAACCCACGCAGACACGGGGAGAAAGTGCAAACTCCACACGGACGGTTACTCGAGCTCGGAATCAAACCCGGGTCCCTGATGCTGTGAGGCAGCAGTGCTAACCACTGTGCCACCATGCCACCATCCGCTTGACTTTATTTTACGCCAACTGGACCTACTGAAAGCAAGCCTCACTTATTCCGCAGTGTTGTACTTTGCAAGGTACATATTTGACTGGGTTTTTTTGAAACCATTTGCAGGCTCCCATGACCATTACTTGATTCTGGGAATGGGAACTATTTTTGCAATGCCAATCAGGAATGGAGGAAGATGAGCTGGAGGAGCCAGCAGAGGCTTCAGCAAAGAAACGACAAGGAAAGATTACTTTCGAGCAAAGAGATAGGGAAAGAACAAGGTTCTAGGATGCCCCGGGCCACGTATCTATACCACAGGAACAAGTAGCTCTGGAGCCTGAACTGAATGGCAGCAATGCGTTGCCTCTGGCTATCAAGATAATGATCCTTCTAAACTTTCTCATCTCCACATTGATCCAGGCTGCAGCAGATAACATTGGACACATCAACCAATCAGCTGTATAGTCCTGCATCAAGTAGGCAACAGATACTTCCTTCCAAAGACCAATACATACATCAAATTCCCTACAGGCAACAGGAGCTTAGATAAGAAGGTTGTTGATTTTAAAGCCACAGTGGAATCGTTCAAATGTACAAAATCATCGCAACCAGGGCATCACCCCGTGTGCAGGCATTAAGGGGCAGCACAGTAGCACAGTGGTTAGCACTGTGGCTTCACAGCGCCAGGGTCCCAGGTTCGATTCCCGGCTTGGGTCACTGTGCAGAGTCTGCATGTTCGCCCTGTGACTGCGTGGGTTTCCTTCGGGCGCTATGGTTTCCTCCAACTAGTCCCGAAAGATGTGCTGTTCGGTAATTTGGACATTCTGAATTCTCCCTCTGTGTACCCGAACGGGCGCTGGAATGCGGTGACAGGGGGCTTTTCACAGTAACTTCATTGCAATGTAAGCCTACTTGTGACAATAAAAATTATTTAAAAATATATATTAAAATTAACCATGAACAGGAAAGGGTTGCAGTCATAAGTGTCCAGCTTGGGACTTTTGCTGCCAAGGCAATATTGTGCAAGTTTTCCAGGAAAGTTGGCATACTGTGTTGAAGCATGGTGCCACCACATTTCCAACAGGAACAGCTAGTGTGTGCTTGACGGCATGCTGATAAGAGCCATTATCCATTTTACTGCCACTATGCAACCCATTCTCTCCCACTGAGTATCAATATAACAACAGCCAGGGAAGTACCAGTGTCACTGGGGCTCAGAATCAATGCTTGAACAATTGGTGTTTGTGCACAGTGTCGTCTATGGCAGTGGCGTGCTGTGTTCTGCATAATTTCATTATTCAGTACAGACAGGTTCTGGAGATGGAAAACATGCAAGTGCTATCAGCTATTTGCAGGTGCACTTCCAAGGTGCCTCGCTTAAAGATGGGGCACTGAAGTCTTTAGTTTGAGCAACATTTAGGACTGGTCTTACTTTTTTGGCCATGCTAAAACTACACAACTAGTTAAACCGCACCCAGAATCCTGCGAACAGCTTTGGTTCCCTTATCGAAGGAAAGATATACTGGCATTGGAGGCGGTCCAGAGAATGTGCACTAGGTTGATTCTGGGTGTGGAGGCGTTTTCTTATGAGGAGAGCTTGAGTAGGTTGGGCCTGTAAACATTGGAGTTTAGAAGAATGAGAGGCAACCTTATTGAGACATATCGGATTCTCAGGGGGTCTGATAGGGGCAATGCTGAGAGGTTGTCTTCCCTTGTGGGAGAGTCTAGGACCAGAGGACATAATCTCAGAGTAAGGTGTACCCATTTATGGCAGTGATGAGGAGGAAGTTATTCTCTCAGAGGGCAGTGAATCTGTTAATCAGTAAGGGAATCAACAGTTAGGGGATAAGGCGCTAAAGTGGGGATATCAGATCAGTCATGAACTCATTGAATCGTGGAGCAGACTCAATGGACCAAATGGTCTACTTCTGTTCTTACATCTTGTGGTTTTATGGTCTAATATGAACATTCAATAAAGAGTGAAGTGAAAATGCACGCATTGTTTCTGCCACTAAAAAGGAAATGTCGCTAACTTCCCAGTAACCATCAATGCATGCCAACCATGAGAATTCCATGGTAACCATTAATGAGTGTGATCCAATACATTTTGCTCCCTGACTAAGCTAAACTTAACAAATAACAATGATGCATACATGAAAAAAATGAAACCAATTCTTTCAGGGGATGTCGGCATCACTGGCAAGGCCAGCATTTGTTGCCCATCCCTATCTTGCCCTCGATCTGAGTGGTTTGGCGAGGCCATTTCAGAGGGTAATTAAAACTCAACCATATTCCTGTGTTTCTGGAGTCACCTGTAGGCCAGACTAGGTAAGGATGGCAGATTTCCTTCCCTCAAGGTGAACCATATGGGATTTTACAACAATCGATGATAGTTTCATGGTTACCATTACCGAGACTAGCTTTTAATTCCAGATTTTAAATAATTGAATTTATTTCCGCCAGCTGCCATGGATGGGATTTGAACCCTTGTGACGAGGCCATTTCTCTGGGACTCCAGATTACTAGTCTCGTGATATTACCACTACCCTACTGTATCCCCCTAAAATGTGAAATATTTAAATGAAATATAATTTGAAAACACCCATGCCAACTTTGTGCTCGCAAGCCTTAAGTCCGAGCGATTTTCATTTCATTTCAATGGCAATGTGGGGCAGCATGGTAGCGCAGTGGTTAGCACTGATGCCTCATTGCGCCGAGGACCCGGGTTCGATCCCGACCCCGGATCACTGTCCATGTGGAGTTTGCACATTCTTCCTGTGTCTGTGTAGGTCTCACCCCCACAACCCAAAGATGTGCAGGGTAGATGGATTAGCCACGCTAAATTGCCACTGAATTGGAAAAAAAAGAATTGGGTACTTTAAATTTATTTTAAGAAAAGGTTAATGGCAATGTTATTGGGCAGGAAAGTTGTACAATTGATGAAGAGCCTCTGTGTTTGACCAGGAGGGTCCTTAGTACACTGTGTGTAAATACAGCATTGTCAGCTGATGGCATGTTTCATCAATGAAAAGCATCACCCTCCCACTAAATTAAACATGTTTTGCATGTACGCCATGGGCACTTCAAATTTTAATATAATCATAGAATTGCTACAGTGCAGAAGGAGGCTATTTGGCCCATCGTGTCGGGACTGACCCTCTGAAAGTGCACCAAACCTGGGCCCACTCCCCCACCCTATCCCAGTAACCCAGTAACCCCACCTAACCTTTTGGACACTAAGGGGCAATTTAGCATGGCCAATCTACTTAACCTGCACATGTTTAGACTGTGGGAGGAAACTGGAGAGCTCAGAGGAAACCCCCGCAGACACGGGGATAAAGTACAAATTCCACACAGACAATCACACAAGGTCAGAATCGAACCCACGGGCTGCACGGTGGCACACTGGTTAGCACTGCTGCCTCATGGCGCCGAGGTCCCAGGTTCGGTCCCGGCTCTGGGTCACCACCCGTGTGGAGTTTGCACATTCTCCCCGTGTTTGCATGGGTTTCGCCCCCACAACCCCAAAATGTGCAGGCTAGGAGGATTGGCCACGCTAAATTGCCCCTTAATTGGAAAAAATTAATTGGACACTCTAAATTTATTTTAAAAAAAGAATTGAACCCAGGACCCTGGTGCTGTGAGGCAGCAGTGCTCAATACTGTGCCACCGTGCCGCCCGTCCCGTGGGAAAAGGCAAAAAGAAAGAAAGCAGAAGTAGCACACAGTTCTGACCACAAGGTCGGCAATGACATGTTGTTGACAAAATCCTGGCCATTTAGAAGCAGTTTTCATTGCATTGATACCTTTTACGGTATTAACTTAGTCATAACTGGAATGATTCTATCGGCAAGGTCATCCCATTCTGTTTTATCAGCCATTTAAACCTTCTCCCCTGCCATACACTCCACAAATAGCTTCAGTGTGAAGTTATATCTGTTGCTTACCATCACTAAGTTTGTAGAGTGAAAGCACCTCAAGTACATGGAGGAAACAATGTCCGAAGTGAGTACACTACTAAACCGCGTCTGGGAGAAAAACTCCATAATCACTCAATCAAAATTCTATTAATGTCTTTTAAATCATTTAAAATTCTCTTTTAAAATATCATATACATCTCAGACAAATCTTTAGTGAAAGGCCGGAATATTTAAATGCAATTGCTGAGGTACATCAAAATATTACAAAACACAAACTAAATCAAATAATTTTTCTTTGAACGATGAAAGCGCATCCATGCAACAAAATGCTCGTGGAGTATTTCCTCAGATATTCTGAGTGGTGGGCCTAATCTCGGACCCTTTAGTTTTGCATACTGCAGGACTCTCATATTAGCATACAGCTGAGGACGGAAGGAGTGTCATTTCACTCTGCAGCCGTGATGTCAAGGGCAAAGGGAGGGCAGCAGAATAAGGATAGGCTTCAGATATCGCACTTTGTATTGGTGTAATTAAAATTATTATTACTTTGCCTGTGACGTGACTGTGGAAATCAAACAATTTTCTAAATTAATTTGCTCATAAAGCCCACGGTTCTGGAAAGGGCATCCACAATAATGACATGAATAAATTTGAAGCAATCTTTATTATCTATCTTCCAGGCTTTCTTTAATCTTTCTCACCATTGATGAGGTGTATTTTTATTTCAACATGCCTAAATTTTGTCTATTAGATACTGCACTATTTTATGTATACTGAGATTATAGATCCTTAAGTACATTTCTGTTATGCAATGTTTTTCAAATCGCATAAAGATCTCCACTGCCTCTCAGCTGATAACTGAGGAACCTGGGCTGGATCCTCTGTTTTGGAGGCTAAGTCCCCACACCAGCATGAAAACAGCGGTGTTTTAAGTCAGGGAAACTGGCATATAATGGCCAGCGATTCCCCGTTTTGCTGGGGGCTAGCAGGCTTGCAGCTCTAGCTGCCGATACGGCCCCCAGACTGAGTCCGCAGCCGCCACGCCGAGTTCACAAACGGTGTGAGCACACATAACCCACGCCGTCAGGAACTCGGCCGGTTGGGAATGGAGCATCGTGCGGCGGGCCTGAGGCATTGGATAATTGGCGCGGCATACTCCTAGAGTACGCCGCTTTTCAGGGGGCGGAGAATTCAAAAATCGGCGCCGCTCTAGATCCTTCTGCCAAAAGTGCTGTGCCATTCTAGTTCAATTCACACCTTTGATAGTCTCAAAATGCCTCCTCTCTTCAATTATATCTTCAGGCACCATAACTCTTTTTTACTGTTGTTGAGAATCTATTTCTCCTCTCTTGAATGATGCATCAGATGCTGGACGCACTATGTGAATGAGAGTTGTTATTATGCACTAAGATCTGCCTAATTCTGACCATGACATCCAGATTTCTCTGACGTCAACCTCACAGAAGCAATGGAAGACCTTAATCCTCTCTTTGCAGCACCTCAACCTTGGATGAAAAACATTTTGAAAAGGATCACTTAATCAGCAGGCGGATGGCAATGTGTAGGCTTTCAAAAGGGAAGAGGAAGAATATTGGTTGCGACTTTCATTTCAGCATTGTGGCAGTCGAACTAATTGAAGGCTTGAAAAGATTGTGACGCATCCTTGGAGATTTATTTTACTCCTTTGCCCAGATTAGCAAATCAGTAACAGTTACTGCAAATAAATCCTTGAATTACTTCAGAAAGGCAAAATATCCCCAAAATTGGAACAGTTTAAGCAAGGTGTTCACAGTAACTTCATTGCAGTGTTAATGTAAGCCTACTTGTGACACTACTAAAGATTATTATTATGATTAAGTAATTTCACAAGTGCTATTATGTAGTGGCTACATGAATGGCATTTTCCACTAGCACAGGGGTTTTCAAACTCAGGGTTGTGGCAGGTTTCGGGAGGGTCTTGGCCCTCAGTCTTGGCGACGCCTATCGTGGGAGGAACGCCCAATTGCCGTGATTGGCTTTTTTAAAAGTTCATGGGTCCCTGAAGGTCCCAATGCAGGTAATAATAATAATCTTAATTTGCACCACAAGTAGGCTTACATTAACACTGAAATGAAGTTACTGTGAAAATCCCTTAGTCGCCACATTCTAGCACCTGTTCGGGTACACAGAGTGCCCAATTCACCTCATGTCTTTCGGGACTTGTGGGAGGAAACCGGAGCACCCAGAGGAAACCCACGCAGAGACGGGGAGAACGTGCATACTCCGCACAGACACTGACTTAACCTGGGAATCGAACCTGGGTCCCTGGCGCTGTGAAGAAACCGTGCTAACCGCTGTGCTACCATGTCGCCCTGTTATGCTGGAGCTGTAAAAAATGCTGGTTAGGCCCCAGCTGGAGTACTGTGTACTGTTCTGGTCACCACACCATAGGAAGGAAATGGAGAGGGTGCAGAGGAGATTCACCAGGGCTGGATCATTCCAGCTATCAAGAGAGACTGGTTAGGCTGGAACTCTTTTCCCTGAGTGGGGACCTGATTGAGGTGTATGAAATTATTTTGAAACGGTGGTAAATAAGGCATACAGAATGCTTGCCTTCATTAACTGGGGCATTGAATCTAGGAGCAGGGAGGTATTGGTACAACTTTATAAAGTATTGTGTGTGATGTGTTGGGTGTTCTGGATCACATACAGGTGACCAACACTTGAAATAGTGCAACACTATTTTATTGAATCATTAACTGTTCAAACTTACTTAGACTGTGGGTTAATACGATACTAGCTTTAACTAAAGACCTTTGCCTTGTCCTAACCAGTCAATGCACTCAGCACATGGTGAATGTCTGTGTTGCAGACTGTGAGCTCTGTCCTCCTAGCTAGCTGCAACTCGAATGAGCGGGAACTCTGATGCCCCCTGTCTTTATAGTGCGTGTGCTCTCACTGGTGATTGGCTGCGGTGTTGTGTGTGTTGATTGGTCCCACTGTGTGTCCATCAGTGTGTGTCTGCACCATGATATACTGGTGTATATTATGAAAGTGTGCAGTTGTGGTTGCCATACCATCAGAAGGATGTGATTGCACTGGAGGGGCTGCAGAATAGATTCACCAGGATGTTGCCTGGGATGGAAAGTTTCAGCTATGAAGAAAGACTGGACAGGCTGAATTTGTTTTCCCTGGAGAAGAGGAGACAGAGGGGCGATCTGATAGATGTCTACAAAATTATGAGAGGCATAGATATGGTAGATGGTGGAGTTGTTTATGACCAGAGGTCATAGGTTTAAGTGAGGAGTAAGTAGTTTGGAGCAGACCTGCGGAAACATTTTTTCACCCAGAGAGTGGTGGAAATATGGAATGCTCTGCCTGAGAAGGTGGTGGAGGCAGGTACTCTCGCAACATTTAAGAAGCATCTGGATGAATTATCAAATCACCAAGGTACAGCAAGCTATGGACCAACTGCTAGTAAATGGGATTAGTATAGATTGGTTTTTGATGGTCGATGGACCAAAAGGCCTGTTTCTGTGCTGTATGACTCTATGACTCTGTGAGAGTGTGAGACAAGTACACCTTTCTGGGCAACGCATTTGTCTTCACTGTAGGCCAGGAATTTCCTCAGTGCTTCCCCTTCTCTGCGGCTAAGACATCATCGGGACTATGGTGGAAATCCCATTTGCATGTGTAAAACTGTTTTCTGCCAAGCTTCTAGCGAAGTTATACTGGTGAAACATGAGCAGGCCCATTGAGTTTATAATCAAATTGCTACCAAACTTTAGAACCACCTTTTTTCAAAAATGTTATTGAGCTCAAGATTAAGGAATTGCTACATATCGAAGGATCGAATACTCAATAATACTTTGTGAGCCACAGTTTTAATCATCTCATCTTAAAATTCGAAGTTTGTGCATTCTTTCCTGTACACTACGACGTCACCAGGAAAATGATGTGTAATCTAACTCAATGTCCATGTTAATATGAGAGTTTTCTTAAAATGCATTTAATTAGTTTGCAGGATTGTTTTAAATTTAAAAACCTAAATGGGTTGAAATGGTCCTCAGCTTAGGCTTGATACAGTCAATAGCAAATCTAGTTCATTTCCACATGACCTGATTTTCTGAAATCTGAGCAAGCTGTTTTTCCGGTTCTGTACTTCTAACCTAAGTCCAATTCACGCTCAAAGCCCTTCTGACAGTACAGAACAAAAATGTCAATGATGAAATATCATGCTTTGGCAACATTTTTCATGAGGTAAAGAATGTTCCTTCTGCAAATTAAATGCTTTTTCCACTTTTGCTATTCAGTAACGGGATAAAGTGTTCCCACCTTAGGTGTAGCACAGGCTAAAAGCAGACTTGTACCAACTCCACTCTGTCTCACATTGTGCCCTAATCTCAACATTTGGATAATACAACACCACTGCAACATTTTCCACACTAGCCATGCTCTCTGCATGAGAGTAAAGCAATTCGAGTTTGTGCAGGGTGAAAGACGAGAGTTGGTAGGTCCTACATTCGAGATCACCCTTAATAATCAGTTACTATACACATCAGAGCTATGAAAATTACCTTTCAGTTGACAGCTAAAGATCACTTGTATTTGAGCTCTCAATCTATTTTCCTGTGGGAATAAGCTCATAGTACTAACATATTCTTAAAAGAGTGACCGTTGAAATCAATTTGCCAGTTTTTTATGAGACAGCTGTTTAAATGTCCTGTTGTCAGGACAGAGGTGTATTGTTATATTAATTAATCATTTCCTCAGGAATTTCCTCCTGAAAATATGAGACATGGTTCTATCCACTGCCTGATAAATGTTATTTTGTGCTGATATCTTGGTGTTTTGGGCTGCAAAATATAAGGCCCAAAAACAGGCAGGGAGATTGCAAATGAGATTAACCCAAAACCATTGCTCCGAACAAATGTTGTACTGCCTGCTCAATACCATGATGGCAGAGTGACGCCAGAATTAAATCAGCAGGTGCAAAATCAAGGGAGGCTAGCACCACATTAAATTAACCCGAATTACGTAAAGCCAGTCTCCAAATCTTAAAGGGGAGGTACATTCTGGCTGCAAGAGATGCTGGAAGTGGTCGGTGAAGAGTAACCAAGCAGGAAGAACAATAAATAATGGTGCAGCAGGTCAAAATATTCTCTGATGCAGCACAGAAGGTTTTGGCAGGAGGAGACTGGTCCTCTATTCACAGGGAACCAGAAGACCCTCCAGCTAGACACCACAAGGCTGTGAGAGCAGATAGCCGTCAATCTTGCCCCAAGGACCTGGATGTATTGTCGCAAATAGCTCAATGACCTCACCTGAGTGTTCAATGTCAATAAATGCATCTTCAAGTACCACATCCTTACAAACGAAGCATTCTCATCGTACATTTCTCCACTCAACTACCAAGACTTGATGCACGATCAATTGCAGAAAGACTAAAGTTGGGTACAACTGTGGCTTTATTACAGTCAGATGTGTGGCCTCCTGCTGCAGCTGGCGAAATGGCAGGGCACTGGAGGTCATACATATTTATACAGTTCTCTGTGGGCGGAGCCAGCCGGCAGGAGCTACCGGCGAACCTGTAGTGCAGGTCCTACCTTACATCTCCTATTACGGTGGTTCACCACAAGACTTCGTATCAACAACAATTCACACCCAGATCTTATGCTTGCACATAGTGCCAGCAATTCAACCATGAAAACCACACCGCACTCACGGAAACTGGTGCAAAACTGCAGACAGCAGCATCTAACGAGCAGGCCACATACATGATTTGCATATCCTGATCGCAATGGAGGAGATGGTGGTTGCCAGCATTGGAGCTGCCATGATTATGGCTATGGCCAGTGGTGAGGTTGAAACTATCAAAGAAGAGGGCATGCTCCTACCTCACCCTTCTTAGCCCAGCTCACTTCATCAGAAACAATGGTTTCTGATTTACAAGCTGCAGATGGTACATGTATGCACACATCTCTTACTTTGCTCTCTTACCCTCAACACAATCCTACCCTTGCACCTTCCTTCTTTCAGATGCCCATGAATGGCAACCTGGCCAGGCAGTGGAGCAGGAGCAAGGAGTGGAAGAAACTGTTGAAGAAGGAACATCATCACCATCACTTGTTCTCATACGTGCAGCCACAAGCTCAGATATTGATTGAGAGGTAATAAGACATACATGGGAATGGTCAGTGCTAGGTTCAAGTTCCAGAGGAGTAGTTAGCAGTCTCCATGATAACATGCTCTTTGTCAGAATTCTCTCTCACCACGCGAGACTCAATAAAAGATTCTGGTCTGGGCAAGTCGAAATGTTTGGTGGATTCCTTCGTAAAGTACAAAGGACCTGCACAACAGAGAGTATTGCAAAAATCCTCATGTGGGCCAGGTAGCTAAAGAATTCCTTAAGCACCTCAATGGTCTTCTCTATCACATTTTGTGTAGCAAAATGGCTGTTAATATACACATGCTGTCCACATTTGCTCACATCTGAGGCATAAACCAAATGGTCAGTGGATAGGCTGGTTTCTTGGGGTATGTTAAATGTTGATGATTCAGTGAGCTACTGTAGAATGAAGACATCATGACTCCTGCCAGGATATTGGCCTACAAAATGCGTTGGGTATGGTTGGACATTGAGCGAGTGAAACTCCCAACAGTGGCAGTACACCTCTCGGTTTATATGTGGCACCCACAAAGCAAGTGTATGAAGTCAATGGCCTTCAATGTACCCTTAAAGTACTCTTTCTGTGCAGGCGCCTATCACGGACAGAATTTATGTGTTTTCCTACTGTCCGTAATCCATGTCTTTTGTATCTGAGATGTGTGTATTTTCTTACCGTAAAAATGTTGTCCCAATTTAACTAAACCCAGCAGCAAGCCATTTTTGTGAGTTTTAAAATTAAAAAGTTTATTTATTTTCCCAGAGGTTTTAAAAAAAGTGACATCAAACTCACTTGACCCACATGCTATCACTCATACTAAGAAGGAAAGAGAAAAACTGTACGATTGCACAATAAAGAGATAAAAGTATCTCTTTTGTAAAAGGCCTGTCGCTTCTTAGATAGTTGATGTTTTTAGTTGAATTAAAGGTATTGTAAGTAGAGGATTTGCAGTAGATTGCAAGGATTCTTGTCGTTGAAGTTCCTGGAGGTTGGTTCTCAGGGGAATTTGAAGTTGGAATTGGTTGGGGAGAGACCTTCTCCCACTTTACAGGTATTGCTGTTTATAACGCTGGACGTTTAGTTGACTTGCAGCTGGATCAATGGCTTTTTGACTCTGCCTCTGCAGAGCTGATTGTAGCTGTTTTAAAAATAGGCGTCAGACATGGCTTCTCACCCATGTGACCATTACATGTCCAAAGTCCTTTTCCAAATAAGGAGTGTGGTAAAGTTGATAAACATCCTGTGTTTTTATTTGACACTTTGAAATTTCCCCAGTCTTGGTTTCAATGAGGGACCATCATAATATAATGGGAAGTCAGTGGAAACCCCTTCTTTTCTCCATGGTGATCCAGATAGGTGAGTCGTCTGGAATGCTATAGTTGACATTCCATCCTTAAACAAGAGGATGTGTGAATTTCCAGGATGCCTGTGAACGTTCATCTTTAATTAGGTATTTTGCTCGAGTCTCAGGAGCTTTTGAAGCGGATACTGTCAAAGGTCACGTGACTTGCAGTGGCCATTTTAACAGTCTGTTTTTGTTCAGAGTTTTAAAGTATTGTCTGAAAGCTCATTATATGCTGAACATGAAACCATACACGAGTTCGGGCCGTGAAGCTACTGTGCATTCATGACTATGCAAAAAATGTAAAGGGGCTCTGCACACCAAAAGAAAATTAGAAGATATTTTACCGTGTACCATGGGGAAACCTGCTGCCCCAGGCAAAGGTATGTGCACACTCCATCTGTTTCTTTCTGGCAAAGAAAATTAAGTATATTTATCTCTCTGCATAGAGCATAAGTGACATGTTACAATGAATGCAAATTGGAAGATATTGGAAATATCACCCACCACTGCCTAGAAGGAGGCCAATGAAAATAGAATCATGGAACAGGCAATGTTATCCTCTCCCTGCTTTGCTGCCTACAATGGCTGGTAGGTTTCAATAGAAACGCCCATGGTGCTACACTACACCCTGCAAACATCAACAACTGCAGATAGAAGTACAAAGTAGTAAACACTTCTACAATTTAAGCAGCAGCCAATAGAAATCAACCAGCAATCAACACGGAAGTAGTCGATAATCCCTTTAAATAGTGCTGGTGGTGGGATGCTTCCTATTACTGTAGGCATGCTCACCTATGCAAGGATAAAAAAGCACATGGAGCTACAATGTTCAGGTCGTAGATGGCACTGCTGGACGAAAATCAGTGTTACACACTGACTGGTGTCACAATCTGCCTATTCTTCCAACTTCTGCCATATGCTCCTAGCGCCTACACCCACAACAGATGCCAGTCCCAAAATGGTACTTGGCACAGCCACCTGCAGAATCGTGTGGGATGATGCAGACGCCAATCTTTTCTTTCATGGGATATGGGCATCACTGGCAAGGCCAGTATTTGTCACCCATCCCTAATTGCCCTTGAACTAAGTGGCTTGCTAGGCCATATTAGAGGGAAGTTAAGAATTAATCACATCGCTGTGGGTCAAGAGTCACATGTGGGACAGACCGGGTAAGGACGGCAGATCTCCTTTGAAGCAAAGGGGGTTTTACAACAATCAGTGATAGTTATCATAATCATTCGTGAGACTAGCTTTATAGTCCAAATTTATTAACTGAATTTAAAATTTCACTAACAATCTTGGTGGAATTTGTACCCATGTCCCTGTAGCATTAAACTGGCCTTTGGGTTACTAGTCCAGTGACATTACTACCATGCCACTATCATAGCTGAAGCAGGACCTCAAAGTACATTTTTGTTCTTTTTTCTCTTATATTTTCTCTGAGCCATATAAATAATCACAATATTAGTTTAATTTGAAAGTCTGCACCTGCTCTTTGGTGACTTCACCTGCAATAATGAACTATGACGCGAGAGGAAATATGGAATAATCCCTGACAATATTAAAGAATCTGTACCGAGTGGAATTAATGAACTGAATAATTCCGAAGCTTCTTCTTTGTAGCCTCTCGGATTCAAGGATGACTTGTTTTGACTCCAGTTTGATGGGTTCTGACATGGCTGCTTAACCCTCTGCACGATCTGTAGACACTGTCACATTCAGAGCACACAGTGCTTGAAGGATTGGGTAGGTGGGTTGTTTGGGGGATCCCCCCCCTGTGCCCTGTCCCCTCCACCACCAGCTCTGGTGGCTCAAATTCAACTCGGCACATTCTTGATGAAGTCTCTTGATGACTTTGATGCCTTCCTGAATGAACCTTCGCCATTCTGGTCGGTCACAAGCCATGAACTCCCATGAGTCAGTGAGTATGTTTGTTCTCTTCAGGAATGCTTTAAAAACATCTTGAAAAGTTTCTGGGAGTCTCCTGCTGCGACTGAGTTCTGACTAGAGCATTTACTTTGGGAATCTGTTGTCAGGCATGGGTAACATGTCCTGCCTAGTGGAGCCAGTTTAAGTGATTAGTGCCTCAGTTCTGGGCAGCTTGTCTTGGGACAGGGCACTCCCTTTCTTGCCAGTAGATTTGGAGGATCTTGTGAAGGAATTGCTGGTGGTTCTTCTCCAGCATGAAGTGCCTGTTATTGGTCAACAAAGTCTCAGGTGCATATAGAAGAGTAGGGGTCACTGCTGCTCTTAGTCTCGGCTTTGAGATCCTGCTCCTCAAATACTCTTTTCCTCATATGGTTGAAGACTGAGCTGGCACATTGGAGGAGATGATGAATTTTGTTGACTATGTCTGCCTTTATCGAGAGGGGGTTCCCAAGTTACGTAAGATGGTTCACATTTTCCAGGATCTTGTTATTGCTCCTAATTGACGGGTGGGGGAGAGGGGCGGGGGTATTTTGCTGTTGGAGCTGGTTGGAAGAGGACTTTAGATTTCCAGGTGTCTTGAAAGGCCAATTTTCTCATATACTTTGGTGAAGGAGTCAGCAGTGTCCTGGAACTCTGTTTCTGAGTGAATGAACACACGAGCAACATATATATTTTGAAGATGTATGACTGACGTAGGGATGGTTTTGGTTTTGGATTGAAGGTGGATTTGGAGATGCAGCCATATTGTGAGGTACTGTACTGCAGAGGATTCTGGGATTTCTGCAGATCCTCCACCAAATTTACAGCAAATGATCTGGAAATGCCCCCAGGAAATTGCTAAATTTCCAGACCTGCTGCAAGAACATTCAACGAGGCTCAGTGATCTGGTAAGATTGATGATCAACAATGACCTGACAACAATACAATATTTTCAAGGCAGAGGGTGTAGGGGGTGGTGGTGAGCTGTCTAATCGGTTGTAACGCACGTGATGTATGTAAAAACTTGCCAATTTGTTGCGGGGCAACTTGTAAATAATGCACACGCTGCCACTGTGTAATGGTGGTTGAGGACGTGCCCATCATGCAGGCTGTTTCCTCTTGGATCGTGCCAAGCTTACCGTTATCTATAAGACACAAGTCAGTGTCTTGCTACAAAGCTCTCCACTTGCCTGGACATCTTCCAGGCAAGCGGAGGCTTTCCAGCAAGACACTGACTTGTGCCTTATAGATAACGGTAAGCTTTGGAGAGTCAGGAGGTGAGTTACTCGCCTCAGAGTTCCCAACCTCTGACCTGCTCTTGTTACCACAATACTTTTCGGGCTGGCCCATTCATGCTTCTAATTAATCCGCAGGATTTTGATGGTGGCTGATTCAGCAATGGTAATGCCGTTCAATGCCAAGAGGTTAGATTGTCTCTCGTTTGAAATGGCTATTGCTTGGCACTTGAGTGGCACGAATGTTACTTGTCACTTGTCAGTCCAAGTCTCAATGTTGTCCAGTCTTGCTGAATTGGGGCTCGGAATGCTTTACTTTCTGAGGAGTCGCAAATGGAACTGAACACTGAGCAATCATCAGCGAACATTCCACCCACCTTATGTTTCAGTGAAGATTGTTGATGAAGCCAGCTTAGGATGGTTAGGCCGAGGACATTACCTTGAGGAATTCATGCAATGATGTTGTGGAGCTGTGGTGGTTGGTTTCCAATAAGCACCTAGGCATGACTCCAGCCAGTGGAAAGTTGTTCCCATTGGTTTCCATTGCCTTCAAGTTTATAAGGATTCCTTGATGCCACACTCAAGGTGCAATTTTCCCATAATAATCAGGCTCGGAATGAAAACTGGCATGTATCTCTCCAGATGCACAGTCGAGTTTTCAGACCAGACCTTGAGCCACTTTGACAGAGAAACCTCAAGGTGAGGGTGGTTTATGCCACCACTATGGCGGGGCACGGCCTGATGGAGCCAGCAAGAGCGTCACCACCAAGATGCCGGGGGTTCTCTCCCTCCCCAAGTGCACAAGTATCAGGTGCTCTCCCCCACCACTATCGCGGCAGTATCACAGTCACTTCCCTCTCACTGCCAAGTTCATGCCCCTGACTGTCAAGTTCCCACTGCCGCACTGTCAGGTCCCAACTCCCTCACTGCCTGTAAATATTTATACAACTACCTGTCCTGCCGATAGACAGGACATACCCGGGAATAGTAATGCTGGAGTCTGTGACATCGGCTGCTAGGTATGATTTGGTGAAGCTGATTATGTCAGCATGTTGCTTAGCTAGTCTGTGGAATCGCTCTCCCAATTTTGGCACAAACCCCCAGATGTGAAGAGGAGGATTTGCAGGGTTGATTTTGTAGCGTGTACTATTGTCATACCTGGTGCCTTGATGCCGGGTGGTCCACTTTCAGTTTTAATGTTATTAAATCTTTCTGTAGTGAATGATTCAACTGACTCACTTAATTGGCCATTTCAGAGGGAACTTAAGAGTCAACTACATTGCTGTGGGTCTGGAGCCAGTTATGGTCCAGGCAAGGTTAGGATGGCAGATTTCCTCCTCCAAAGGACATTACTGAACCAGATGAATGCTATGACAATTCAGTGGTTTTGTGATCATTATTAATGAGAATAGCATTTTATTCCAGATTTATCAAATAATTGAATTTAAATTCCCCAAGCTGCCATGGTGGGATTTGAACTCATATTTCCAGCATATTAGTCTGAGCCTTGGGATTCTAGTTCAATAGTATTACTACTATGCCGCCATTCTCATTTTCATTTTTGATGCTTGTCAACATAAACATGTGAAAAATGCAAATTCACTCCACAGATTCATTCTTGAGCTGTGCGGTCCATCAAAGTGGGTTGATTTACATACAGAATTTTGCAGAACACACACTTAGGGCCATTTTAGCCTCATCATAGTCTGCATAATTTCTACTGGCTGACAGCATAATAAATGTATTTTACAAATATTTTACTTCATCGTACAAAAGCAAAGCTGTCCTTTACATCGCATGCATATCACCCAAACCTGCCCTGGTGCTTTCGAGCAATTCCATCCACTCCTCCCATCTTGAAATGACTGAAGTCAGATTGAATGGGTTATGTGGAGCCACATTACCAATACCACTTTGCTGTTAAATCTTTTAAATTTTGTTTTAAAAATTTAGAGTACCCAATTCATTTTTTCCAATTAAGGGGCAATTTAGTGTGGCCAATCCACCTACCCCGTACATCTTTGGGTTGTGGGGGCGAAACCCACGCAAACACGGGGAGAATGTGCAAACTCCACACAGGCAGTGACCCAGAGCCGGGATCGAACCTGGGACCTCAGCTCCGTGAGGCAGCAGGGCTAACCCACTGCGCCACCGTGCTGTCCTTTGCTGTTAAATTAATGAAACTATATACATCAGATATACAGGATCTATAGTTATTCAATGCATACTGCTCAGCAAGACCTGTGTACCTGCAATTAATCAAATGGCTACCTTCTGAATACAGATTTTATTCTTCCTAAATTATCTACAAACCTCTCATTAATATTATGGAATAATCTGCGCTAATTACTTAAGTGTTACGATATTTCTAAAAAATTCAATTAACTATTTATATTTGTGGCTGTTATAAATTGTGACCCGAATATAACATTTTTCAGATAATTAGTCATGCTTTTATTAGGATCCAACAATGACTATGATGTAGAAGAATGTAATTGGTCTCTGTGGAGCAGAAATTATGAGCACAAATAGGAAATATTCCACTCTGCTGATTCTTTTCAGGCCAGGCATATTATTTTTTTTTTGCTTTACAGATCCGCTCATGCCCATCAAGATGAAGAAATGCTCCACTGAGTAATGGAACATGTTTTTTTGTGTGTGCTAGCAATTAGCCAGGCGGAATTTGGGCGAGGTACGAGTTGAGGATCCTTTGGCATTGCTCCAACAATGAAACATAACATGTGAACTTCAAAGGAGCATTCCCAACACACCGGCCATTCGTATGGCCCTCTAAGTGAGGCTGCTATATCAGTTTAAACAGGGCATGATTTGTGTGGAGGAGTCACAGCCAGTCGAAAAACTGTGTTGAAAGTGGGCCAAATTAATTTCACCTACAGCGAGTACGGAGAAGAGATATTCACTAATTGGTTCAATATCAATTCCCAGAGGTGGAAAGGGCAATATTCCAATTGACAATGCCAACAAGTTATCATAATAGTAAAAAGCTACTTTATTCTTTATTGATTTTATACTAGAAAATAATTCTCAAACACAATGAGTTCTACCTGAAGTTAACAGTCCCATGAATGGCAATAAAAATAGGTTTGAGTAAAAAGAAAACACACACACAAAAAAAACATTTTAATAGTTACTTCGGCAATGTCTAATTTAGCAGAGGAGGGCAAAAATGGCAACAACACGGGTGGGATTCTCCGGATCCCCCAGCCATGTGTTCACTGGTGGGGGGATTCTATCCTCCCGCCAGTTGTCCATGGGATTTCCCATTGAAACCACCCCACGCTGTCGCGAAACCACCCCACTCACGGGGGTGAGCTGCCAGCGGGAAAAGTGAATCCCGACGACTGGAGAATTCCGGCCCACATTTTCCCCTTGTCACTTGCCGTTCACAACCTTGATAGACTTGACTGTGATCAACGTCTTCTTCCTATATTGTCATGAGCCAGGTTCAATTGAGCACCAGGATCATTGCTCCACACAGAATCCAAACACAAACTGACCACTGATGAAGAGCAAAAGATTGTGTGATATTTCACTCCAAAACCAAGGTAGTGTTATTCCATAATTTCCACCAACCAAAGATTTTTAATCAGCAGCAAACTTCGGAGGAAAAGCTACATATTTTCCACAATTTTGATCTCAACATTATGGAACATGTATAATTGATCAAGATTTTCAATTGCGTTCACTTAAACTTTAGATATACTTCAAAATATGGAGATAGTCGGTGGACCTGTGCTTTTATTTTGTATGGCAATTGTTCTCTCCCAGTTGGACATGGTATATGCAAGATAATTGATTAAGAATATAACTTAAGACTTCCGAGTGCGGCTATGCTGAGCTAAGTCGCACGTTCGGCAGCTCCTTTTGGGCTCTTTTGAGGGGCCCCAACGGCAATTGTTCAACGGTTCCCAGCGTGGGAAGGTGACATACGGTTCCCCCGGCATTTGGACCAGGAGTGGAGCGGTCAAGAAAGTGATTTTAGTGCAGCGAAAAGTACGAGGGAGGAGAAGCAAAATGGCGGCGGGGTGGAGACCAAGCAGCGTGGGTGCTATGGTCGCAGGAGCAGCAGGAGCTCCTCAAAAGCTGCCTAGCGGAGCTGAAGGCAGAACTGTTAGAGCCGATGAAGGCGTCAATCAACAAGCTGGTGGAGACCCAGAAGGCCCAAGGGGCGGCGATCCGGGAGGTGCGGCAAAAAGCCTCGGAGAACGAGGATGAGATCCTGGGCCTGGCGGTGAAGGTGGAGGCACACGAGGCGCTGCACAAGAAGTGACAAGAAAAATTTGAGGACCTGGAGAATCGGTCGAGGAGGAAGAATCTCCGGATTCTGGGTCTCCCGGAGGGAGTTGAGGGGTCTGATGCCGGGGCATATGTGGTCACGATGCTCGACGCGCTGTTGGGCGCGGGAGCTCTCCCAAGGCACCTGGAGCTGGACGAGGCTCATCTAGTCCTGGCGAGGAGGCCCAAGGCCAACGGTAATGGTGCGGTTCCACCGCTTTGTGGACAGGGAGTGTGTCCTGAGATGGGCCAAAAAAGAATGGAGCAGCAGGTGGGAGAACACAGAGATCCGAATATACCAGGACTGGAGTGCGGAGGTGGCCAAGAAGAGGGCCGGCTTTAACCAGGCTAAGGCGGTTCTACATCGGAAGGGGGTGAAGTTTGGGATGCTGCAGCCAGCGCGATTGTGGGTCACATTTCAGGATCGACACCACTACTTCGAGACGCCGGAGGAGGCGTGGACTTTTATCCAAACTGAAAAGTTGGACTCGAACTGACGGTTTGATGGGAGGGGGTGCCTAGGGGGTTACTGTGTATTGGAGGATGTTCTGTTCTGTTTTCTTTGGTGCTGGGTGGGGTTGGGCTCAATGGCTCTGAGGGATCAATCCTCTGGTCTCATTACGCTCGGGCGATGGTGAATAGTTGGAGAGGTCAAAAACGAGAACACCGCTGGGCGCAAAACTATTTTTTGGGTTGGGGGTTGGAGGCCCGGGATGGGGAGTTGAGACAAGGCTGCAAAAAGGGAGCTGCGCCAGAGGGGGCGGGTCCGGCTTGGATGGAAAGCGCAGGCTTTTACCCGTGCTGGGGAAGGAAGGGGGCAGGGCCAGGGCGGGAAGTGTGCTGCTGGAGAGGAGCACACACTGATTGCCAGGGGGAGGTGGAGGGATTCACACACCGGGGGGTTGATGGAGTGGCGGGAGAGACTGGGTCAGCAGGAGTCAGCTGACTTACGGGAGTTCCATGCGGGAAGCAAAAAGGCTAGAGGAGAATCTAGCTGGGGGGGGGGCGTGAGGAGGGAGGTGGGGGGGGAACTGGGTTGCTGCTGCATTGGCCAAAGGGGAGCTGGAGCTAGGAGAGGAAGTTGGGGCGGGGGTCCGCCGCCTGGGGGAATGGAGGGTGCGGGAGGCGCGGGCACGTAGCTGGCCAAAAAAGGGAGATGGCCAGTCGGCGGGGGGGGGGGGGGGGGGGGGGGGGGGGGGTAGGCTGAGAAAGGGGTGGGTAGGGCAGGTCTTTCACTCGGGGTTGGACGCGAAGAATAGAGGGGTGGCGATTCTAGTGGGGAAGCGGGTGTCGTTTGAAGCGCTGAACATTGTGGCAGATAATGGAGGTTGGTACGTGATGGTGAGTGGTAGGTTGCAGGGGGTGCGGGTGGTATTGGTGAACGTATATGCCCCGAACTCGGATGATGCCGGATTTATGAAGCGCATGTTGGGTCGGATTCCGGGCTTGGAGGAAGGGAGCCTGATAATGGGGGGGAACTTCAACACGGTGCTGGACCCAGCACTGGACCAGTCTAGGTCCACAATGGGTAAGAAGCTGGCTGTGGCCAATGTGCTTAGGGGGTTTATGGACCAGATGGGGGGAGTGGATCCATGGAGGTTTGCCAGGCCGGTGGCCAGGGAACTTTCCTTTTTTTGTCACGTCCATAAAGCCTACTCCCGGATAGATGTTTTCATCGTGAGTAGGGCGCTAATCCCAAGAGTGAAGGGCACGGAATATTCGGCCATAGCCATTTCAGATCATGCCCCGCATTGGGTGGAGCTGGAGCTGGGGGAGGAGAGGGACCAGCGCCCGCTGTGGCGCCTCGATGTGGGACTGTTGGCAGATGAGGGGGTGTGCGGGCAGATTCGGGGGTGTATCGAAAGATACCTAGAGGCCAATGACAATGGGGTGGTGCAGGTGGGGGTAGTCTGGGAGGCGGTTGTCATAATATACACCAGTATAGCATGGTGCAGACACACACTGATGGACACACAGTGGGACCAATCAACACACACAACACCGCAGCCAATCACCAGTGAGAGCACACGCACTATAAAGACAGGGGACATCAGAGTTCCCACTCATTCGAGTAGCAGCTAGCTACGAGGATAGAGCTCACAGCCTGCAACACAGACATTCACCATGTGCTGAGTGCATCAACTGGTTAGGACAAGGCAAAGGTCTTTAGTTAAAGCTAGTATCATATTTACCCACAGTTCAAGTATGTTTAAATAGTTAACCTTTTAATAAAATAGTGTTGCACTACTTCAAGTGTTGGTGACCTGCATGTGATCCAGAACACCCAACACATCAGCGTTGAAGGCGGTGGTCAGGGGAGAGCTGATCTCCATTAGGGCCCATGGGGAGAAGAGAGAGAGGAGAGAGAGGGAGAGACTGCTGGGGATATATTAAGGGTGGACAGGAATTTTGCAGCGGCCCCCGAGGAGGGACTACTTAGGGAGCGACGGAACCTCCAGACGGAATTCGACTTGCTGACTACTGGGAAAGCAGAGGCGCAGTGGAGGAAAGCGCAGGGGGCGGCGTATGAGTACGGGGAGAAGGCGAGTCGGATGCTGGCTCATCAGCTTCGGAAGAGGGAGGCAGCGAGGGAGATTGGTGAAGTTAGGGATAAATGGGGGAATACGGTGCGGAGTGCGGTGGGAATAAACGAGGCATTCAGGGACTTCTATGAGGAGCTGTATAGGTCTGAGCCCCCGACGGGGGAGGGGGGGATGTGCCAATTTCTAGATTGCTGAGGTTCCCGAAGGTGGAGGAGGAGCAGGTGGTTGGGCTGGGGGCACCGATTGGGCTGGAGGAGCTGGTTAAAGGACTAGGGAGCATGCAGGCAGGGATGGCCCCGGGGCCGGATGGGTTCCCAGTAGAATTTTATGGGAAGTACGTGGACCTGCTGGGCCTGCTGCTGGTGAGGAATTTCAATGAGGCGAGGGAGGGGGGGACCTTGCCCCCGACAATGTCCAGGGCGCTGATCTCTTTGATCTTAAAGCGGGACAAGGACCCATTACAGTGTTGATCGTACAGCCAATTTCGCTCCTCAATGTCGGCGGGAAGTTGCTGGCGAAGGTACTGGCTACGAGAATTGAGGACTGTGTCCAGAGGGTGTTTCATGAGGACCAGACGGGATTTGTGAAGGGTATGCAACTGCACAACAATGTGCGGAGGCTCCTTAATGTAATTATGATGCCTTCCCTGGAGGGGGAAGCGGAGGTAATGGCGGCTATGGACGCGGAGAAGGCCTTCGATAGGGTGGAGTGGGAGTATCTTTGGGAGGTGCTGCGGAGGTTTGGGTTCGGGGAGGGGTTCATCAGTTGGGTTAGGCTACTATATAAAGCCCCGGTGGAGAGTGTGGCTACGAACTGGCGGAGGTCGGAGTACTTTCGGCTGTTCCGGGGATGAGGCAGAGGTGTCCCCTGTCCCCTTTGTTGTTTGCACTGGCAATTGAGCCGCTGGCCATGGCATTGAGGGAGTCCAGGAACTGGAGGGGATTGGTTCGGGGGGGAGAGGAACACCGGGTGTCGCTGTATGTCGATGACCTGTTATTGTATGTTGCGGACCCAGTGGAGGGGATGGCGGAGGTCATGCGCATCCTTAGGGAGTTTGGGGACTTTTCGGGGTATAAACTTAACGTGGGTAAGAGTGAGCTCTTTGTGGTGCACCCAGGAGACCAGGGAAGGGGAATAGACGAGCTTCCGCTGAAGAGGGCGGAAAGCAGTTTTCGGTACCTGGGGATCCAGGTAGCTAGGAGTTGGGGGGCCCTGCACAAGCTCAATTTGACGCGGTTGGTGGAGCAGATGGAGGAGGATTTTAAAAGATGGGATATGCTGCCACTCTCACTGGCGGGTAGGGTGCAGTCGATCAAAATGACGGTCCTTCCGAGGTTTCTCTTTGTGTTCCAGTGCCTTCCCATTCTGATCCCTAAAGCCTTTCTTAAACGGGTAAGCAGGAGCATCATGGGATTTGTATCGGCGAATAAGACCCCAAGGGTAAAAAGGGACCTGGAGCGTAGCAGGGACAGAGGAGGGCTGGCGTTGCCGAATCTATGTGGCTACTACTAATGTGGCGATGATCCGTAAGTGGGTAATGGAAGGGGAGGGGGTGGCGTGGAAGAGGCTAGAGATGGCGTCCTGTGTGGGCACGAGTCAGAGGGCGCTGGTGACGGCACCGTTGTCGCTCCCGCCGACAAGGTACACCATGAGTCCGGTGGTGGCAGCGACTCTGAAGATTTGTGGGCAGTGGAGGCGTCATAGGGGTGAGGTGGGGGCCTCGGTTTGGTCCCCGATTCAAGAGAACCATCAGTTCGTCCCGGGAAGGATAGATGGAGGGTTCCTGAGCTGGCATCGGGCAGGGATTAAAAGAATGGGGAACCTGTTCATTGATGGGACGTTTTGCGAGCCTAGGGGTGCTGGAGGAGAAATTTGGGCTACCCCCAGTAAACGTTTTTATGTATATGAAGGTGAGGGCGTTTGTGAAACGGCATGTGAGGGAATTCCCGCTGCTTCCAGCGCGCAGGATTCAGGACAGGGTGATCTTGGGGGTATGGGTTGGAGAAGGTAAGGTCTCGGCGATTTACCAGGAGTGCAAGAAGAGGAGGGGACCTCGGTGGAGGAGCTAAAAGGCAAATGGGAGGAGGAGCTCGGGGAGGAGATAGACGAGGGTCTGTGGGCTGATGCCCTGAGTAGGGTTAATTCTTCCTCCTCTTGCGCCTGGCTCAGCCTCATTACAGTTTAAAATTGTTCACAGAGCGCATATGACAGGGGCGAGGTTGAGTAGGTTCTTTGGGGTGGAGGACAGATGTGTGAGGTGCTCGGGGAGCCCAGCAAATCACGCCCATATGTTCTGGAGGTGCCCGGCACTGGATGGGTTTTGGAGGGGCTTTGCAAGGAATATGTCCAAGGTGGTGAACGCCCAGGTCAAGCCGAGCTGGGGATTAGCATTATTTGGGGTATCGGACGAGCTGGGAGTGCAGGAGGCGAAAGAGGCCGGTATTCTGGCCTTTGCGTCCCTGGTAGCCTGGCGGAGGATTTTGTTACTGTGGAAGGATGCGAAGGATGTGAAGCCCCCTAGCATGGAAGCCTGGATTAATGACATGGCAGGGTTCATCAAGCTGGAGAGGATAAAGTTTGCCTTGCGAGGGTCTGTGCAAGGGTTCTTCAGGCGGTGGCAACCGTTCCTAGACTATCTCATGGAGCGTTAGGAGGAGGTCAGCAGCAGCAGCAAAAATCAATTCCGTCTGGAGGTTCCGTCGCTCCCTAAGTAGTCCCTCCTCGGGGGCCTCAGCATAGCTCCTGTCCACCCTTAATATGTCCCCCACCAGTCTCTCCCTCTCTCTCCTCTCTCTCCTCTCCCTATGGGCCCTAATGGAGATTAATCGGGTGTTTCCCTATTTGTGTTTTTATTGTTATATGGGGGGTTATTGTAGTTTGGGGAAATTCTATGTATAATTCTTGCGGGTGGTGTACTTATGTTCTTGTTTCTTTTTTATGGAGGGGGGGGGTTGTTGAAAATCTGTTGAAAATTTGAATAAATATATTTTTTTTTAAAAAGAATATAACTTAAAATCAATTTTAACAATTTATTAAAATAAATAAAATTTGCTGAAATTTCAAGCCCTGATCTCAAAAATATTGGAGTTTGGCATAAGTCATTACTCACATTACTGTTGTTTACTGCCTTATTCTAGGCTCTACATTGCTTTATATAAATAAAAATGACAACATTTACAAGACAATTTACAAGCTTACAGTGGTGCCTCGAGGCAATATTCAGAAGACTTCCAGTATAACTGAACAAGGGTTTATTGATAACAAGTAATGGCGAACTACACACAGGCACAGAATCACTGAACAATTCTTCGCTCTCGAGCTCCAGGGATCACTCTGTCCATGATTCCGCTCCCAACGCCCCATGCTTTTTCCCATTGGTCACAGTTCACGTGCACTCGTGCATTAGGCCCCAAGCATGTCACATGGACCGCAAGTGGGGCGACGTGGTGGTATAATATTCAGCACTGCTGCCTCACAGAGCCAGGGATCTGGCCTTAGGTGACCATCTGTGTGGAGTTTGCATATTCTCCTAATGCTTGTGTGGGTTTCCTCCGGGTGCTCGGTTTCCTCCCATAGTCCAAAGAGATGCAGGTTAGATGGATTGACCATGTTAAAAATTGCCCGCTAGTGACCAAAGATGTGTATGTGAGGTGTGGGTACAGAATTACGAGGTTAGAGATGGGGAGTGGGCCTAGGTGGGGTGCTCTTTCAGAGGGTCGGTGCAGATTTGATGGGCCGAATGATCTCCTTCTGCACTGTAGGAATTCTATGGTTCTATGGCTTGCCCCTTAAAGGGATCGCGCTATCACATCCCTTCCCTCTCAAGTCCCTCAATAACTTATTTACAGTTCAGGTTATGTACACTAACTATATACAATAAAAAGGTTGAGAAACACAAAGTGTGAGAGTCCATAACGGTTCATCACGTTGTCAATTTGTCAGAGGTTTTTCTGGGTCTCGTAGACCAGCTTCGTCCTCTAACTGGCTCATCCAACTCTTAGGTAGCAACGTTGTCATCCGCAGGAAACCGTCTGAGACTTCTCTACTCCAGCACCCTCCTGGGTTGTCGATGGGGCTTCCTCAGAACTCTTAGATTCCCTCTCTGCTGCCTCCACCACAGGAGCAATGTTGCTGTCTGTTGTCTCCAGATTGAGGTTGTTTTGTTCACTTCCACCATGTTTAATCGTCCATTTCAGGTTTTTCATCTGAATTCCTTTCCACTTTGTTCACTCGAGTCATGACTTGTTGGGCGGGATTCTCCGTCCTGGAATGCGTTCCTTGATAGCACGGAGAATTGGGCATGGGGGAAAATCGGGATCATGCAGGGTGGGAGGTGTGGGGGGTCCTCAACTTCACTTTGAGATCTGGCACCCTTGAGAAATGGTGTATCGATCTCTGAGGAACCGGCCTTGCCACTGACTTTAGTTCCCCACTGCAGAAAAAAATTAGAGTGTGGGAGTTGTCCGTGAGAAACGCCCCAGGCTCCAAACAAATGACTGAGGGCTGGATTCTGTGGTCCGCCAGCCGCGTGTTCCTCAGCATCGCTTCCTTGCTGACAGCCGGGTTCTCCGTTCCTATCACCTGCCAATAGGATTTCAGATTGTGACCACCCCAATCCACCGGATTGCCAGCACAACAGAGAATCCAGCCGCTGGAGAATCCAGTGTGGGTGAATACTGGTCTGGATCTCACCCAAATACCCGATGGGAATAAACCCGTCAAGCATGCCCAAAATGGCACTGAGGGAACAATCCTCTGGTCTCATTTCGCTCGAGCGATGGAGAATAGTTGGAGAGGTCAAAAGCGAGAACCCTGCTGGGCGCAAAACCATTTTCGATGCAACCGGCCCGCTTCCTTGGTGAAATCAAGATCCCGCCGTAGTGTGACGAGAATCCAATTATCACCACTTCCAGACGATTAACGGGAGCCACCCCATATCCAAAGGCCTCCCATGATCCAGCTGTTTCCCCAGCAAGTGGTCAAGCTGGCGCCAATTAGTACCACTTTTGAAAAATGAGAAGCTGGCGGATGGGTTCCGACGGGGAGCTGAGGAGGTGAGCAGCCATCTTCGCTCACAGGCAGTGACCCACGGACATGCTGCCCCTGTGCTTGGGGAGAGGGTGGCAACAGGGGGGAGGGCAACAGGGGGGTGCAGCCCCGGTTGGGGGCAGGATGCCATGGTGCTCTGCTCGGGGTGGGGGGTGCTGATGGTGGCGTGGGGTCAACTGTGCGACGTACAATCAATTGCACAAAGACTAAAGTTGGGTACAACTGTGGCTTTATTACAGTCAGATGCGTGGCCTCCTGCTGCAGCTGGCGAAATGGCAGGGCACTGGAGGTCATGCATATTTATACAGTTCTCCGTGGGCGGAGCCAGCCGGCAGGAGCTACCGGTGAACCTGTAGTGCAGGTCCTACCTTACATCTCCTATTACAGTGGTTCACCACATTCACCCCCTGTTAAAAATGAGTCCGGCGGGGGTGACATGAAACTATATATAATTAGTGCAATTATGTACAGTGGTAAGAAAAAGAAAAGTCCATGTTGACGGTCCGGAGTCCGTCAAAGGTTCATCAGGTCCGGTGCTTTGGTGCTTCGTTGGGAGCGGCATTACGGTGGCAGCTAAGCCGGTGCTGGCGGTGGTGGAGGTGGCACCGATGGCGGTGGTGGCGGTGCTGATGCTGGAACTCCAGGAGCGTGCCGAAGTCCTCTTCGTCCTCTTGTGCGGAAAAGGGGAGGTGGGGGTGTTCTGGTGGGGTCAATATTGGCGGCGCGGTGGGAGGGGATGGCGCATGGGTGAGGGGGGGTGTCTTGGGGTGGAACCTGACGGTGCCAGGTCCCTGAGTGAGACAGTATCTTGGCGGCCATCGGGGAACTCAACGTAGGCATATTGAGGGTTGGCGTGGAGTAGGTGAATACTGTCCACCAAGGGGTCCGCCTTGTGGAGTCAGATGTGCCTACGGAGAAGGACCGGTCCTGGAGCTGTGAGCCAAGTCGGGAGCGACACCCCGGATGTGGACTTCCTGGGGAAGGTAAAAACACGTTCATGGGGTGTGTTATTAGTGGCGGTGCACAATAGTGACCGGATGGAGTGTAGAGTGTCAGGGAGGACCACCTGCCAGTGAGAGGCTGGGAGGTTCCTGGACTGTAGGGCCAGGTGGACGGCCCTCCAAACCATCACATTCTCCCGTTCTACTTGCCCGTTTCCCCGGGGGTTGTAGCTGGTCGTCCTGCTGGAGGCTATACCCCTGCTGAGCAGGAACTGACGCAGCTCATCGCTCATGAATGAGGATCCACTGTCACTGTGGATGTAGGTGGGGAAACTGAACAGATCGAAGATGGTGCTGAGGGCCTTGATGACGGTGGCAGACATCATATTGGGGCATGGGACGGCGAAGGGGAATCTGGAGTACTCGACGACCATACATAAGAACATAAGAACTAGGAACAGGAGTAGGCCATC
Source organism: Scyliorhinus torazame (assembly GCF_047496885.1). Classification (NCBI taxonomy): domain Eukaryota; kingdom Metazoa; phylum Chordata; class Chondrichthyes; order Carcharhiniformes; family Scyliorhinidae; genus Scyliorhinus; species Scyliorhinus torazame. Next base: position 283,670,840 of record NC_092713.1, on the reverse strand, counting down.
TGGCCCCTCGAGCCTGCTCCGCCATTCAATGAGATCATGGCTGATCTTTGTGGACTCAGCTCCACTCTCCGGCCCGTACACCATATCCCCGAATCCCTTTTTTCTTTAGAAAGGTATCTATCTTTTTCTTAAAAACATTTAAAGAAGGACCACACTGAGAATGTACGTGTTCCGGTCGGTGGAGGGGAGGGACCCTTTGAAATCTAAGCTGAGGCGTTCAAAGGGGCGGGAAGCCTTCACCAGGCGCGCACGGTCTGGCCGTTAGAAGTGCGGCTTGCACTCCGCACAGACCTGGCAGTCCCTATCGACTGTCCTTACTTCCTCGACGGAGTAGGGCAGATTGCGAGCTTTGACCAGATGGTACAATCGAGTGACCCCCGGGTGACAAAGGCTGTCGTGTAGGGCCCGGAGTTGGTCTACTTGTGCGCTGGCACATGTACCTCGGGAGAGGGCGTCTGGGGGTTCGTTGAGTTTACCGGGGCGGTACAAGATCTCGTAATTATAGATGGAGAGCTTGATTCTCCACCGCAAGATTTTATAATTTTTGATCTTGCCCCGCTGTGTGTCATTGAACATGAAGGCTACCGACTGTTGGTCCGTAAGGAGAGTGAATCTCTTACCGGTCAGGTAATGCCTCCAATGCCGCACAGCTTCAACGATAGTTTGGGCCTCCTTTTCGACAGATGAGTGGCGAATTTCAGAGGCATGAAGGGTGCGGGAAAAGAATGCCACGGGTCTGCCTGCCTGGTTTAGAGTGGCGGCAAGGGCGACGTCTGAAGAGTCGCTTTCTACTTGGAAAGGCAGTGACTCGACCACTGTGCGCATCCCGGCCTTGGTGATGTCTGCTCTGATGCGGGCGAAAGCGTGTTGTGCCTCGGCCGCGAGGGGGAATTGGGTGGACTGAATGAGTGGGCGGGCCTTGTCCGCATAGTTTGGGACCCACTGAGCGTAGTAGGAAAAGAACCCCAGGCAGCGTTTGAGGGCCTCGGGGCAGTGGGGGAGGGGAAGTTCCATGAGGGGGCGCATGCGCTCGGGGTCGGGCCCAAGAAGCCCGTTTTGGACTATATAGCCGAGAATGGCTAACCGGGTCGTGCTGAACACACAATTCTCTTTGTTGTAGGTCAGGTTGAGAAGAGTGGCAGTGGGGAGGAATTTATCGAGGTTGGCATCGTGGTCCTGCTGGTCATGGCCGCAGATGGTGACATTACCTAAGTACGGAAAGGTGGCCCGCAAACCGTACTGGTCGACCATTCGGTCCATCTCTCTTTGGAAGACCGAGACCCCATTAGTGACACCGAAAGGGACCCTAAGGAAGTGGTCGAGGCGACTGTTCGCCTCGAAGGCCGTGTATGGCCGGTCCGACTTCCGGATGGGGAGCTGGTGGTAGGCGGATTTCAGGTCAATTGTTGAGAAGACTCGGTATTGCGCAATCTGAATGACCATATCAGATATGGGTGGGAGGGGGTACGCGTCAAGCTGCGTGTACCGATTGATGGTCTGGCTGTAGTCCATGACCATCCTGTGTTTCTCACCAGTTTTAACCACTACCACTTGGGCTCTCCATGGGCTGTTGCTGGCCTCGATAATACCCTCCTTAAGCAGCCACTGGACTTCAGACCTGATGAAGGTCTTGTCCTGGGTGCTGTACCGTCTGCTCTTAGTGGCAATGGGCTTGCAATCTGCAGTTACATTGGCAAAAAGGGAGGGGGGATCGACCTTGAGGGTCGAGAGGCCGCAAACGGTAAGGGGGAGTAAGGGCCTGCTGAATTTGAGGGTGAGGCTCTGGAGGTTGCACTGGATGTCCAGGCCCAACAGGAGTGCAGCGCAGAGATTAGGAAGGGCATAGAGGAGGAAGTTACTAAATTCTATGCCCTGGACCGTGAGGGTGACTGTACAGAAGCCTCGGATCGGGACGGAGTGGGATCCAGAGGCTAGGGAGATCCTTTGATTGGCAGGGTGGACCGTGAGGGAGCAGCGCCTTACCGTATCTGGGTGAACGAAGCTTTCAGAGTCCAGCAGTCACAAGTTCGAGTGGCCATTGATTTTCACCGTCATCGACGCGGTGGCCAGGTTGTGCGGGCGAGATTGGTCCAGCGTCATCGAAGTGAGCTGCGGGTAGCCATCGGATGCTTCGGGTGGTGAGCGTGTGTGGTTCCGATGTCGGGATGTCTCGAGACCCTGTGGGGGACAAGATGGCGGCACCCATGGTGCGCACATTGCGGGGTCGGGACAAGATGGCGGCACCCATTGGTCGCACATGGACCCGGGAGGAGAAGATGGCGGCTCCCATTGTGCGTCTGGCATGGGGTATGGGGCGATAGCGGGCGCGATCGCAGTGACTGCGCGGGCCTGGCACACAGCCGCGAAATGGCCCTTTTTACTGCAGGCTTTACAAACTGCAGTGCGGGCCGGGCAGTGTTGGCGGGGGTGCTTCTGCTGACCGCAGAAGTAGCAGCGGGGACCCCCGGGTGCGCAGATCGGCGTGCGGCACAAGCGTATTGGGAAGGCAGGGCCACGGCTGAGGACGTCGTCAACGGTGTCCAGGAGGGGTAGGAAAGAGTAGAAGGGTGGGCAGCGCGGCGGGAGGGATACGACTGCACGTTACGGGGTGCAACCGTCATGGAGAGCGCCAAGGTTTTCATCTCTGCTAGTTCGAGCATGGCCTCTTCCAGTAATCGTTCTCGGATGCAGTCCGACGCAATCCCCGTCACGAAGGCATCGTGGCTGAGAAGATTTGTGTGTTCGGCGGCCGTAACGGCCTGACAGTCACAGTCCTGGATGAGTGGAATTAGGGCCCGCCAGAAGTCTTTGATGGACTCACCAGGTTGTTACGAGCGGATGGCGAGTACATGCCTCGCGAAGAGCATGTTCGTCTTCTGCGCGGAGTATTCCTTAAGGAGTTCCACTGCTTTTGTGTAATTCGTGGCGTCTTGGATCAACAAGAACACGCTGGCGCTCAGTCTGGAGTACAGGACGTTTATCTTCTGAGCCTCCGTTGGTGCGGGGTCCGCCGCGTTGATGTAGGCCTCAAAACATGCTAGCCAGTGAGCAAAGCCTTTTCTGGCGTCGGGCGAGTGCGGATCCAGCTGCAGGCGATCAGGCTTAATTGGGATATCTATTCTGTGGAAAATCTGACTGTAATAAACTGATGCACGATCAATTGCAGAAAGACTAAAGTTGGGTACAACTGGGGCTTTATTACACTCAGATGCGTGGCCTCCTGCTGCAGCTGGCGAAATGGCAGGGCACTGGAGGTCATGCATATTTATCCAGTTCTCCGTGGGTGGAGCCAGCCGGCAGGAGATACCGGCGAACCTGTAGTGCAGGTCCTACCTTACATCTCCTATTACATTGGTTCACCACACCGTGCATGGGTCCTCCATGCCACTGGGCTGGGCCTGTTTTCCCAACTATCATCCATAACTTCCACTGATGGCAGAGGCTTCTGTCTTTGCAACTGAAGGCATTTGCGAATGCGAATTGGTAATCGTGTGCAGTAGGGAAAATGGAGCCTCAGAGGTACACTTAGGGCAGCAAGGAAAAAAATGCCTGGAAAGGGTTAAATCGACAGTCTCCAATAACCAAATCAAATTAGCATAGTACAAGCCAGCACGCCACAGGTAACACATAACTAAAAGGACAGCGATCAGGCCGGCTCCGGCCTGTCTAGGAATGACATGCTATAGCTAGCTACATGCAAATATCAGGGACATGGAGCAGATTACCACCCAATCACAGACCGATTGTTTCGGCACGGTCTTTTTGTATTACAAAGCAGGTGAGCAAAATGTACCTCCAGAATGATTAGGAATAATGTATGTAAAACAGTGTATCCGCAACATTTAATCGGGGATGACTGTGATCCCATCACGTTGCCGGTACCGATAGTCGGTTGCATTGTACTATTTGAATCACTCATTTCATGTTGAATCATTTTGAATCACTCTGTATCGAGCCTAAACAGTATAAAGAATTGCGTGGGGGCTTTGTTCGGGGAGAGCTGCTTGGACTGAGCTGTAGTTAAGACAGCTGAGTTTTAGCTCTCCCACATGCATGTGGCATTAAAAGACGTTTTGTTAAAGTTTCACACAGTCTGAAGAACTTGATTCATTTAACTCCGCTAACATCGTGGTAAAGTGAGCACTTCACACATACCGGGCAGCACGGTAGCATTGTGGATAGCACAATTGCTTCACAGCTCCAGGGTCCCAGGTTCGATTCCTGGCTTGGGTCACTGTCTGTGCAGAGTCTGCACATCCTCCCCGTGTGTGCGTGGGTTTCCTCCGGGTGCTCCGGTTTCCTCCCACAGTCCAAAGATGTGGGGGTTAAGTGGATTGGCCATGATAAATTGCCCTTAGTGTCCAAAATTGCCCTTAGTGTTGGGTGGGGTTACTGGGCTATGGGGGATAGGGTGGAGGTGTTGACCTTGGGTAGGGTGCTCTTTCCAAGAGCCGGTGCAGACTCAATGGGTCGAATGACCTCCTTCTGCACTGTAAATTCTATGATACCAAGTGTATCCCCATGGGTGGGTGGGCCATGTACCGTGTGGGAGTCATTGCCTAGCATTCCAATCACACCTTGATACAGGGACACAGTGTTTACACATTGCGAGAGGAAGCACCACAGGTGCAGCGGCCAACCTTCAATCATCCAGCGGCTGGGCCATATGTCTGCGGCCGGGCGTGTTGGGTGGGGGGGGGGGGGCATGTCTGGGGGGATGGGGCATGGGATTGGTGGTTGGCCTGCATCACAGAACAAAGAGCCAGAGGCGTCATATTGGTTATGGTGAGGGTATGTTAATGTTCTTCGTACAATTGTACAGCATTGACCCGCTCTCCTGATGGTGCCACCTTATCCAAACTCTCCCACCCAAAGACCCCCACCTACCCCTACATCCCCACTGCCCTCTCATTGATCCTCAATGTGCTTGGCCTTCCTTGCTCTACCACTACGTCTAGGCATATCCCCAGGATGCACATCAGAGGTGGAGGCAGCCAGCTGCTTACCCGTGGCCTTCGATGCCCCTGATGGGTATCATGACTCATCTTTCATTCCAACACCCTACCGTATAAATATCTCCCACTTTCTATGCCTTTCAGCTTTGACAAAGGGTTATTTACAACGTGAAGCCAAAGGGGCCTCATTAAGTAGGCTAATTAACGTTATATTGCATTGTTGGCCTCATTGGGCCTAGCGTCGGGAAGCTCGCGGCAGTTCCCGCTCGCTACCACATTGAGAAATCTTCCCAGAGAATCACGACCTTAGTCATTTTTTGGGAGAATCGTTTCCACTGTTTCTTCTACAGTAGAACAAACGAAGGAATTCCAGTAGCAAAGCTCCGTTATCTGATCACTTTACTGAGTCCCTTAACTGATTATTCAGTCAATTACTGTCCGACTAGACTTGTAGTTTTCTCTTCTCAGAGAACTTAGAATCCCGGTCTTCTCTCTCCGACCCAGACTGAATACTGATGTGTTGAGTGTTCTGGATCACACACAGGTCACCAACACTTGAAATAGTGCAACACTATTTTATTGAATTATTAACTGTTTAAACATACTCAGACTGTGGGTCAATACGATACTAGCTTTAACTAAAGACCTTTGCCTTGTCCTAACAGTCGATGCACTCAGCACATGGTGAATGTCTGCGTTGCAGGCTGTGAGCTCTGTGCTCCTAGCTAGCTGCTACTCGAATGAGCGGAAACTCTGATGCCCCCTGTCTTTATAGTGCGTGTGCTCTCACTGGTGATTGGCTGCGGTGTTGTGTATGTTGATTGGCCCCACTGTGATCCATCAGTGTGTGTTTGCACCATGATATACTGGTGTATATTATGACATCCCCCTTTTATAAAGAAATGTACCTGCATGGCAATAAATAGTGTATGGTGAATGTTTCTGACTACGTGTGCGCGAAATATTTACAGGACTATGTACATAAAAACTAAGCTATTTACATGGGAAGGTGCCTGGTGCAGAAAAACAGTATGTCACAAGAAAAATGAGATGAACACTATATACAAACCACTTGAACGATTAAGCAGAAGAACAGAACAAATCAGAAAGTCCATAAGTCCACAAAGTTCACAAATTAAGTCTCTGAGGTGGGCGACGAATTCTGGTTGACCGCCTCAAGGGTGGGTCGGGAACCGCCGGCTGAGGAGCGGGCTGGACTGCGTCAGAGTGAGGAGGATGCAGAGTGACCGGAATCTCTGCATAGTCCAGGTCAGGGGCAACAGGAGGGTATGGCAATGGTGGAGGATCATGTAGCGAGCGCAGAACGAGACGAAGGGCACGTCGATTGCGGCGCAGAATGGAGCCATCTTGCAGACGAACCAGGAACGAGCGGGGAGTCACCTGCCGAAGAACCGCAGCAGTTGCAGACCAGCCACCATCCGGAAGATGGATGTGGACATTGTCATCTGGAGCCAGAGCAAGGAGATCAGCTGCACGGGAGTCATGAGCCGCCTTGTGCTGTGCACGAGACAGTTGCATTCGTTGAAGGACCAGAACGTGGTCGAGGTCTGGGACGTGATTGGACGGCACCGTCATCCTCAGGGTGCAACCCATGAGCAGCTGGGCTGGCAACAGGCCAGTGGACAGTGGGGCCGAGCGATAGGCCAGCAGGGCGAGGTAGAAATCGGACCCAGCATCGGCAGCCTTGCAGAGGAGCCGTTTGACTATGTGGACGCCCTTCTCCGCTTTGCCGTTGGATTGGGGGTACAGGGGACTGGATGTCACATGCACAAAGTTGTACCTCCTGGCAAAGTTGGACCATTCCTGGCTTGTGAAGCAGGGGCCATTGTCCGACATCACAGTGAGTGGGATGCCATGTCGAGCAAAGGTGTCCTTACAGGCACGGATGACTGCAGGCGATGTGATGTCGTGTAAACATACCACCTCTGGGTAGTTTGTAAAGTAGTCTACAATCAGAACATAGTCCCTGCCCAGCGCGTGGAACAGTCGATGCCGACCTTGGACCAAGGGGACATGACCAACTCATGGGGCTGTAGGGTCTCACGTGGTTGGGCTGGCTGGAAACGCTGACAAGTGGGGCAGTTGAGCACTGTGTTGGCGATGTCGTCATTGATGCCGGGCCAGTACACTGCCTCACGGGCCCGTCGGCGGCACTTCTCCACGCCAAGATGGCCCTCGTGTAGCTGTTCCAAGACGAGCTGGTGCATGCTGTGCGGGATGACAATGCGGTCCAGTTTCAGGAGAACACCATCGACTACCGCCAGGTCGTCTCTGATGTTGTAGAATTGTGGGCATTGGCCCTTGAGCCACCCGTCTGTTATGTGGTGCGTGACACGCTGTAGGAGGGGGTCAGCCGCTGTCTCGCGGCGAATTTGGACGAGGCGTTCATCCGTGGCAGGTAGATTGGAGGCCACGAAGGCCACATGGGCGTCAACCTGGCAGACGAAGCCCGCTGGGTCACATGGGGTGTTGACTGCCCTGGAGAGAGCATCGGCAATGGTTAGGTCTTTGCCCGGGGTGTATACCAGCTGGAAGTCGTATCGCCGGAGCTTGAGCACAATGCGCTGGAGGCGAGGGGTCATGTCGTTCAAGTCTTTCTGTATCATATTGAACAGCGGGCGATGGTGGATCTCGACGGTGAATTGGGGAAGGCCGTACACATAATCATGAAACTTGACGACACCGGTCAAAAGGCCCAGGCACTCCTTTTCTATCTGCGCTGTTCCGTGGGGGTCATGGCACGTGACACATATGCAATGGGGGCCGATGATGAGGCCTCATCGCGTTGCAGGAGCACTGCCCCAATGCCAGAGTGGCTAGCATCGGTCGAAATTTTTGTCTCTTTCGCTGGATCAAAAGAAGCTAAGACCGGGGCCGTGGTGAGTTTGGTTTTAAGTTCTCTCCATTCGCGCTTGTGGGCAGGAAGCCATTGGAAGTCTGTCGTCTTCCTGACAAGGTTCCTGAGAGCCGTGGTATGAGAGGCGAGGTTAGGGATGAACTTCCCTAGGAAGTTGACCATGCCCAGAAATCGGAGGACCGCCTTCTTGTCCTCTGGCGTTTTCATGGCTGTGATAGCAGCCACCTTGTCCGCATCCGGCTGCACACCCAACTAGGAGATGTGGTCCCCGAGGAACTTGAGTTCCGTCTGACCAAAGGAGCATTAGGCTCTGTTGAGGTGTAGGCCCTGCTCCCTTATGCATTTGAACACACGCTGGAGGCGACTGACATGCTCCTGCGGGGTGGTGGACCAAATGATTACGTCGTCGACATAGACGCAAACACATTCAATGCCTTCCATCATTTGTTCCATGATCCTGTGGAACACTTCTGAAGCCGATATGTAACAATATCTGCCAAAAGGGGTGTTAAAGGTACACAGTTTCCTGCTGGATTTGCCAGAATCCTTTCGAGGCGACAAGTTTGGTGAAGAGCTTGGCGCAAGCCATCTCGCTTGTGATCTCGTCGCGCTTGGGGATTGGATAATGCTGCCTCATGATATTGCGATTGAGATCCTTGGGATCAATGCAAATTCTGAGCTCACCGGAAGGCTTTTTTACGCACACCATGGAACTGACCCAGTCGTTGGTTCCATAACTCTGGAGATCACTCCTTGGTCTTGGAGGTTCTGCAGCTGCTGCTTGGGGCGGTCCTTGAGGGGTGCTGGGACTCTGCGAGGTGCATGCACCACAGGCATGGCGTTCTGTTTGAGTAGGATCTTGCAAGTATATGGGAGCGTGCCCATGCCTTCGAAGACGTCGCGGTGCTGGTCGATGATGGCGTCGAGTTGCGCCCTGAAGCCAGCGTTCTGGAAGGCAGGCGTGTCATCAGGAGAGAGAGAATGAACTCTTTGAACGAGGTTCAACAGCTTGCACGCCTGTGCGCCAAGCAGGGAGTCCTTCGAGGAGCCCATGATCTCAAAAGGAAGGATGGCCTTCCGTGACTTGTGCATCACTTCAAGTTGGCACGAGCCGATAGCAGGAATGATGTTGCCATTGTAGTCCAATAGCTGGCAGGCCGATGGAAGGATGGCTGGTTTGACACGAAGGCTTCGGAAAGCAGACCACGCCATGAGATTGGCGGAGGCACCAGTGTCCAGGCGGAATCGTATTTGGGACCGGTTGACCGTCAGGGTGGCACACCACTCATCTTCTGGATCAATACTGTATACCGACAGCGGCTGGTGTCTTTGCTTTGGGGACAACCTGTTTTTCATTACGACACCGACTCGAAAAGGCACCTTCGGGTCCTCGGTGTCACTGCTGTGTGGGAGGTCCGCATTGGACTCAGTGACCGTGGGTTGAATTGCCCGAATATTCCTGCAAGGCTGGCTGAAGCGATATGAGTTGGCAGGCTGAGCTGCTCGACAGCAGGCAGCATAGTGGCCAAGTCTTCCACATCGTAGGCATTGTCGAGATTTTGCGGGGCATTGCCGCTTTAAATGGGCGGAGCCAAAGTTGCCGCATGTCGTGACGTCAGCACGTTCGCTGCGCCACCGCGCATGCGCGGTGCAGTCGTTGCATGGTGCGCGCCTGCGCATTACGTTCCTCAACGTCGCCGCCCCCTCGTTTGGTGTATACAAGTGTGGGAGTCCGTGAAATGCATGCAAAATGGCCGACCTCATCCAGGCTGTGGCCCTGGTGGTGCTCAATCACTTGGACCCGTTCCGCCTAGTGGGGACCTTGCCGTGACGTTTGAGCCGACTCGTGGCATTTTCATGTAAGACACAGGTCTCTATGGCAGTCGTTAGGGTGAGTTGCTTTACTTTGAGGAGCTGCCGACTGAACACCGAAAACGATCTGGTCGCGTATCATGGAGTCGGAGGTGGGCCCATAGCTGCAAGATTGCGCAAGGATGCGGAGGTGCGTTAGAAAGGATTGGAAAGGTTCATCCTTACCCTGCAAACGCTGCTGGAACACATAATGTTCAAAACTTTCATTCACCTCAACGCTGCAGTGAGTGTCAAACTTGAGTAGGACCGTCTTGAACTTCGTGTTATCTTCGTCATCTGCAAAGGTGAGAGAGTTTAAAATGTGGATGGCATGGTCCCCGGCCGTGGAGAGGAGAAGAGCAATCTTTCTGGTGTCCAAGGCGCCCTCCCTGTCCGGGGCTTCGAGGAAGAGCTGGAAGCGCTGTTTGAAAATCTTCCAGTTGGCCCCGAGGTTGCCGGCGATGCGGAGCGGCGGCGGCGGGCTGATGTTGTCCATGTTGCAGGATGACGGAATGCTGCCGGAAGGCAGATCACTTGCAGGTAGGTCTAAGAAGTGCTAGTATCCCACTACTCCTGGTATCATGATGTGTTGGGTGTTCTGGATCACATACAGGTCACCAACACTTGAAATAGTGCAACACTATTTTATTGAATCATTAACTGTTTAAACATACTGAGACTGTGGGTCAATACGATACTAGCTTTAACTAAAGACCTTTGCCTAGTCCTAACAGTCGATGCACTCAGCACATGGTGAATGTCTGTATTGCAGGCTGTGAGCTCTGTCCTCCTCGCTAGCTGCAACTTGAATGAGCGGGAGCTCTGATGCCCCCTGTTTTTATCGTGCGTGTGCTCACACTGGTGATTGGCTGCGGTGTTGTGTATGTTGATTGGTCCCACTGTGTGTCCATCAGTGTGTGTCTGCACCATGATATACTGGTGTATATCATGACAAACACTTCCTCTCAACTCTTGCATTTTCTGTGTCTGTCACTGGATCACTGTTGCTGGGCAACAGTAACGCTTTTCTACTTTTTTTTTCTTTCCAGAATCACTGAACTATCAATCCCTTTCAACCCACCTCTTAAACCTCAGGGTTTGTAAGACCACACAAAAATAATGATACAAACAAACCAAAAAGACCTGAAATCTTTCTGTCACATGTCTATCCAGGTTCCGGAACGCCAACAGTCACAAACAAAACCGAAATGAAACAGGAATTGTTTTACCGGTCTTAACATAATGCCATAACATATATACATATAAAAAATCAACTTAAAATTATACATTGTTCATAACACGCGACACAACCTTGAGCTTTCCAGCCTGACATAGCTATTGTGATCTTAGTTTGATATAGGTGACAAATTTCTGGGAGTTATCCAGTTCATCTACCGTAACTTCAGCAGATAAGCCTTGGAAATCCCACGTTTTATGAAACCCTTCCACTGAAGTTACAGCAGAAAAGCAGGAGAACTTTAATCAAAAGTCATCGCCACAAATACATGGAAGCACAAACTTCAAGATTCTCTTGTGCAAACGGTTGACAGGAAGGCCTTTGCAGGAGGTGGTTTATTCTCGTACTCACCAAGATAAACATTGATATCTGAGAGACGAAGAGTAGCAGACAGAGCGCGAGGAGACACATAGAGGAGTGAAAGAAGGGGAGAGGGAGACTGCGAGGTGCAGTGAAAGAAAGATAGGCAGAAAAAGAAACAAGAAAATCAGACATAAAGAAGGACCGAATGAACCAGAGACAATGGAGAGAATAGAAACAGGTAGATAGACTGAGAACCAGTAAAAGGCAGGACAGGGAGATAGATGTGTGATGAATGGAGGAAATTGGTGCACATTATATTGTATATTTTGTTGTGGTAACATTGTTAAAAACCCTTGTTTAAGATACACAGTCAGTGGGTCTGTTAAAGATGTAATTAAAGTGTCGTGAAAGTGAGGTAATTACTTTCTTTTTAATATATTTTTATTGAACATTTTTTATATATACGAAACAAATAAACACCCCAAAAGAAAAAACACCCTCCAACGCTCTTTCACCCCCCCATAACATCTGACGGTGACCAATTCCTGGAAATACATGACAAATGGCTGCCATCTTGTATAAAACCTCCAAATCGAGCCTCTCAGCCTATATTTCATTTTCTCAAGGGACGAAAAGCTCCATGAGAACCCCCGTCCACTCCGAGGTACTGGGTGGAGAAGCTGACCTCGACTCCAACAGAACCCGCCTGCGAACAATCCGCGAAATGAAGGCTAAAACATCTGCTCCCATCTGCAGCTCCGGTCGGTGCGACACCCAAACATAGTCTCTCGGGGGCGAAGCTCTAATTCCATTTGTAAGATCGCCGACATGGTGCTAAAGAAGGAGCCCTAGAAGTTCACCAGCTCAGGACATGCCCAGAACATAATTTGCTGGGTCCCTCCCACACCACTTGCACTTATCCTTTACCCCCTCAAACAACTGACTCCTCCAAGCCCTTGCTAAGTGTGCCCGATAACCACTTTTAACTGTATGAGCCGCAGCCTTGCAGAGGCATTCACCCTCCTTACGGTTACATATCACACACCCTACTCCACCTCCCCTCCCAAATCTTCTTCCCGTTTGCCCTTAATTCCCCGCCTCCCCGCGAAGCAACATCCTCCGCCAGAATCCTCCAGTAAATTCATGAAGTACTCCCCTCCTCCACCCCCGCCAACGACAGGATCCCCGCCAACAATGATGACGATGGCATCACCAGAAAGGTCAGAAAAACCCTTTAGGCAAAGTCTCTAACCTGCAGGTATCCAAACGTTTCAGAATGCGAAACAAATCTTAATTCCCCGCTAGCTCCTCCAAACTCACAAACCGCCTCTCCAGGAATAAATCCCCCATTACCACCACCCCTTTGTCCTCCCAACCTCTAAACCTGGCATCCAATCAGGCAGGTAGTTGACCCAATTTAAAATGCTGCCGTAATTGCCTCCATATTTTTAACGTGGCTACCACCACTGGATTTCACAAAAATGTGCCTGGAGAGAAAGTATGTGGGGCGGTCTCTGGTGCCCGCATCCCTGTCCTCTTGCACAATCTGGCCTCCATCTTCACCCTGACTTCCTCCTGACCCCTGTATCAACGCAATACCGTTTCCACATTCGCCGCCCAGTAATAATAAATCAGGTTCGGCAGCGCCAAACCTCCTGACTGCTGATCCCTCTGCAAGACCACATTTCGAATCCTCGCCATCATACCCACTCAAGTGGACGATGAAGTAATCCATTCACCTCCACCATGAACGCCTTAGGCAGAAACACCAGAAGGCACTGGAATTAAAACAAAACCATGGTAGGATATTCATCTTTACCGACTGCACTCCAATCGCCCAGCCAGAGACAGGGGGAGATCTCCCACCTCTGCAGATCCGCCTTAACCTTGCTAACCAAACACATAAAGTTCAGTTTCCATAACCGCAGGCCACCTGGAACCCCAAGTATCTAAAATGAGAACTCATCAGGTGGAATGGCAACACCCCCAAGTTAGCTCCCTTCCCTGGTGGAGTGACCGAATAAATTCACTTTTTCCAAATTCCATTTTATACCCGGAAAAAGCCCTAAATCGCTTTGATAGTCCCGTTATGTCCCCCATTGTGGGAACTGGGTCCATGATGTATAGTAATAGGTCATCAGCATATAACAATACCCTATGCTCCTCCCACCCCCTCATTAGCCCCCTCCATTGTCCAACTTCCTCAAGGTGATGGCCGACGGCTCAATCGCCAACACAAAGGAGAGGGGACATAGGGCACCCTTGCCTCATTCCCCTAAACACCGAAAATAACCCAAGCTTGATGTTATACCTGCCCGAAGCCTATTGGCTGGGGACAATTGATTATCCCATGACTCTTGGGGAGTTGAGCTCCCCCAATGAGGTGGGGGAGGGGGGATGGCAATCACTCGTAGTTGCAGCTGTACAAATAGACTGGCCAGTGTGGTACCGGCTAGAAAAGGAAACAGTGGTGAACTATTGCTGCTGTGTACATATTGTTGTAAATAAAGTTACTTTTTGTTTGACTCGACAAACTCTTGCTGGATTCTTTGTGGCCCTCACAAAACTTACATTGTTCGTCTGAACGTTGGCCTTTGGTTCCTCATACAACAACTTAACCACGACATAAACTTAGGTCCAATCCTGAACCGCTCTGACACAGTGAGCAGGTACGTCCACTCTACTCTATCGAAGGCCTTTTCCGCATCTGAAGCCACTATCACTTCTTGTTCTTCCCCCTCTGCTTGGGACAGTACCACATTTAGTAGGCACTTCACATTGGAAGACAATCAGCTACCCTTGACAAAACCTGTTTGATCCTCCCCAACAACCTGCGGGAGACACCCCTCCAATTTGCCAAAATGTTTTGCATCAATATTCAACAATGAGATTGGTCGGTATCAGCCACACTCCACCGGGTCCTTGTCCTTTTCAATAGGAGCGAGATGGATGCCTGACTCATCGTCTCCAGGAGCGAGCACTGGGCCACCAAATCCTCAAATGCTCCCACTAATAATGGCCCCACGCAATCTGCAAACTCCTTATAAAGATTCACCGGGAACCCATCTGGCCCCATTGCCTTCTCTGTCTGCATATTCCCAATCGCCTTCCCAACTTCCTCCACCCCCAAAGGCTTCTCCAACCCTGCCCGATCCTCCTCCTTCAACCTGGGACACTCCAATCCCTCCAAAAGCTCCACCATGTCTGGCTCATCCCCCAGTGGCTCCGAGCTGTACAATTTATTATCAAACGCCTCAATCACTCCATTCACCTCCTCTAGCGCCTATACCAGCTCCCCCTCCCCGCCCATCGCCCAAACCGGAACAAGGTCCAGGGTTGCCACCTGCCACCTCAACTGACACGCCAACAGATAAGACGGCTTGCCTTTTCCCCATACTCATAAACTACCCCCTTTGCCCGTCTCAACTACTGCACTGGTTTATCCGTGGACACCAGATCAAATTGTCCCTGCAGCAGCTTCCTGCTGGTCAAAAGCTCCGGAATCCATAAGACATAGGAGCAGAATTAGGCCACTTGGTCCATTGAGTCTGCTCTGCCATTCAATCATGGCTGATATTTTTCTCATCCCCATTCTCCTGCCTTCTCCCCATAACCCCTGATCCCTTTACTGATCAAAAACCTATCTATCTCTGTCTTAAAGACACTCCGTGATTTGGCCTCCGCAGCCTTCTACAGCAGAGTTCCACAGATTCACCACCCTCTGGCTGAAGAAATTCCTCATCTCTGTTTTACCGGATCGTCCCTTTAGTCTGAGATGGTGTCCTCTGCATCTAGTTTTTCCTACAAGTGGAAACATCCTCTCCACATTGATTCTATCCAGGTCTCGCAGTATCCTGTAAGTTTCAATAAGATCCCCCTTCATTCTTCTAAACTCCAGTGAGTACAGACCCAGAGTCCTCAACCGTTCCTCATATGACAAGCTCTTCATTCCAGAGATCAGTCTTGTGAACCTCCTCTGGATCCTTTCCAAGGCCAGCACATCCCATCCTTCCTTAGATACCGGACCCAAAACTGCTCACAATACTCCAAATGGGGTCTGACCAGAGCCTTAAAAAGCCTCAGAAGTACATCCCTGGTCTTGTCTTCTAGCCCTCTCAACATGAATGCTAACATTGCATTTGCCTTCCTAACTGCCAACTGAACCTGCACGTTAACCTTAAGAGAATCGTGAACAGGGACTCCCAAGTCCCTTTGTGCTTCTGATTTCCGAAGCATTTTTCCATTTAGAAAATAGTCTATGCCTCCATTTCTCCTTCCAAACTGTATAACCTCACACTTTTCCACATTGTATTCCATCTGCCATTTCTTTGCCCACTCTCCTAGCCTGTCCAAGTCCTTCTGCAGCCCACCTGCTTCCTCAGTACTATCTGCCTCTCTACAGATCTTAACCAATCTACAGATCTTTGTATCATCTGCAAACTCAGCAACAGTGCCTTCAGTTCCTTCTTCCAGATCATTAATGTATGTTGTGAAAGGTTGTGGGCCCAGCACCGACCCTTGAGGCACACCACTAGTCACCGGTTGCCATCCTGAAAAAGACCTCTTTATCCCCACTCTCTGCCAGTCAGCCAATCCTCTATCCATGCCAGGATCTTACCCTTAACACCAAATGCTCTTAACTTATTTAACAGTCTCCTATGCGGCACCTTATCAAAGGCCTTCTGCAAATCTAAATAAATCATGTCCACTGGTTCTCCTTACTCTACATATCCTCACACAGAAACCCAGATCTGCGAGCAGCCCAACATCCAAACTCCATGTTGCCCACTGGGCCGGTCCCCTCTCCAACAACACATCAACCAGGTGTGGGGTGTGGTCAGAAAACATAATTGTTGAATACTCCGCATTCCTTACCCCCAGCAACAATGACTTCCCCATTGTAAAACAATCGATCCCCGAGTAGACCTTGTGCACAAGCGAAAAGAAGGAAAACTCCCTCTCCCCTGATTGCAAAAAACGCCATGGATCCGCTCCCCACCTCCCTCCTAAATGCTGCTCCCTGCCTGACATGGTCAGCGACTTTGGCTTGGAATGGTCCACTTTTGGATTCAAAACCGTGTTCAACCACCCCCCCCCCCCAACCCCCTGCCCAGGATCAACTTATGCAGATACATGCCCGGATTAGCTGCCACCATCCTCTTCATAAAATCCACGTCATCCCAATTTGTAGTGTAATGCTCACCAAAACAACAGATTTACCTTCCAACACCCCTTTCAACATAACATGCCCCCCTCCCCGTCCAATACCACATTCTTCATCTGGAACTGAATTCTCTTATTTATCAAGACTGCCACCGCTCGGGTCCTGGTATCATATTCTGAGTTACCCAACCTTTATTTACCCTTACCTGGTCCTGCCCTTTCAAATGAGTCTCCTGCAACAACACACATTGGCCCTCAAACCCTTTAAGTGCACAAGGCCTCCCAACCCTCGGAAATTCCATGTCACCAGCTGGATTGGGGACTCTCACCCTCCCCTCCTGCTCTCAGCCATTACGCCTCTGGGGGATGCTCCGATCCCCCCCTCCCCCACTAGGTTCCATGACCTGAAGCCCTTCTAAGGTGGCATCTGGTCCCACTCAGATTCTAACCATTTACTTGTTTACTTATAAATGGCAAATGGAATATTGTTTACGTTTTTGGAGGTTCCCTGGGATGTTAATAATTTGAGGGATGGTGTTTAGTCCTAACTAAGCAGGTCACAGGACATCTTGGTGGTATACAGATGATGTAATTAATGGAAGGAGGCAGGTCTATCTGCAGTTTTGTCAGAGGATTTGAGTCTGACAAGACAGAAGAACTTTCAGGTTGTTGCTGAAAAGGTCTTTCTCCAAGGTCTCTACACAGAGGAAAGAAAGTCAACCTGTTTTGTTAATTTTATTTATAAGTGGCATTTGAACTGTATTAGACTTGCTTGCTTGGAATATTTACAGTGAAAGCATAGGGCATAAGTTAAAGTGTTTTCCTTTTATTAAGAACTGTTTGACTGTTAATTGTAAAGCTATTACTTTGATGTTAATGTGTTTAAATTAAAGTCTATTTTAACATTAAAGATATATACTGGTCAGAGTCATCACTCCTGGGGTGAAGTCTTCTTTCCTCACAATTTTACAAAATGCACATTGCTCAGGGTTTCTCGTCTGGTCTCCTCACAGATGATCGATATAACAACTTATATTGATTTATATCAAGCCATAAACATATGAAATACGCAAAGGTGTTTCACAGGAGCAATAGAAAACAAAATATAACACCTATATATATGAGGAGATATTAGGTCAGGTGACCAAACATTTGCGGCCAAAAAGATAGATTTTTAAGGAGTGTTTTGAAGGAAAAAAGTGAGGTAGAGATACAGAATATGAACATAGAACTTACAGTGCAGAAGGAGGCCATTCGACCCATCGAGTCTGCATCGAACCAGTTAAGCCCTCACTTCCACCCTATCCCCGTAACCCAATAACCCCACCTAACCTTTTATGGTCACTAAGGGCAATTTATCATTGCCAATCCACCTAACCTGCACGTCTTTGGACTGTGGGAGGAAACCGGAGCACCCGGATGAAACCCACGCAGACACAGGGAGAACGTGCAGACTCTGCACAGACAGTGACCCAGCGGGGAATCGAACCTGGGACCCTGGCGCTGTGAAGCCACAGTGCTAATCACTTGTGCTACCGTGTTGCCCCATCCCTCTTGAATGGTTTCAAGAGGGAATAATGGAGCTTAGGAACGCGCCAACTGAATGCATGGTTACCAATGGCGAGGAGATTAAAATCACGGATGCTCAAGAGACCAGAAGGCAAGGAGCACATAAATTTCAGACAATTGCGGGGCTGGTGGTGTTAACGTATATAGGCAGAGGTGAGGCCAGGGAAGGATTTGAAAACAAGGATGAAAAGTTCAGAATCAAGATGTTGCTTGCCCAATGTAGCTCAGTGAACACAATGTGAACGATGAACAGGATTTGGTGCGAATTGGGACATAAGCGAGAGAACGTTGGATGAACTCTAGTTTATGGAGTATAGAATTGTACAATCAGTCAGGAGTATACATGAATAGTCAAGTTTAGAGGTAAGAAGGACATGAATGAAGGTTTCAGCAGTTCAGGCAGGGATGTCATCAGGTGATGTTACTGAGGTGAAACCTGCAAATATTAGCGATGTCACATATATGTGGTCTGAAATCAATACGACACCAAGGTTATGAACAATCTGTTAAGTCTCAGACAATTGCCAGGAGACAGGGATGGAATCAGTAGCAGGAGCATTGTCCCAGTTCAGCTGACTTCTGACCAGACTTCCTTACAATTTCCCTTCACTCTTTGCAGCCCATTTGTTTTTTTAATTCATTTACGGGATGTGGGTGTCACTGGCTAGGCCAGAATTTATTGCTCATCTCTAGTTTCCTGAAGAAGATAGTGGTGGGATACCTTCTTAAACTGCTGCAGTTCCTGCGGTGTAGGTGTGGGCAGCGGGGTAGCACAAGTGGATAGCACTGTGGTTTCACAGCGCCAGGGTCCCAGGTTCGATTCCCCACCGGATCACTGTCTGTGTGGAGTCTGTACGTTCTCCCCCTGTCTGCGTGGGTTTCCTCCGGGTGCTCCGGTTTCCTCCCACAGTCCAAAGGCGTGCAGGTTAGGTGGATTGGCCATGCTAAATTGCCCTCAGTGACCAAAAAGGTTAGGTGGGGTTATTGGGTTATGGGGATAGGGTGGAAGTGAGGGTTTAAGTGGTTCGGTGCAGACTCGATGGGCTGAATGACCTCCTGCTGCACTGTATGTTCTATGTACACCCACAGTGCTGTCATGGAGGGTATTACACTATTCTGACGAGAGTCCGTGAAGGAACATCGATTTATTTCCAAGTCAGGATGGTGCACCTCCAAGTGGTGGTCTTCCCAGGTATCTTCTGCCCTTTTCCTCCTAAACGGAAGTGGTCGTGGTTTTGAAAGGTGCTGCCCAAGGAAACTGGGTGAGTTCTTGCAGTGCATCTTGTAGATGGTACAACGGCTGCCAATGTTTGTTGGCGGTGAAAGGATTGAATGTTTGTGGAAGGGTAGCAATCAAGTGGGCTTCTTTTTCTTAAAAATTTTTTTTTTTTAAGAGTACCCAATTATTTTTTTCTCCAATTAAGGGGCAATTTAGCATGGCCAATCCACCTAACTTTCACATCTTTGGGTTGTGGGGGTGAAACCCATGCGAACATGGGGAGAAGGTGCAAACTCCACACGGACAGTGACCCAGGGCCGGGATTCGAACCCGGGTGCTCAGCGCCACAGTCCCAGTGCTAACCACTGCGCCACATGCCGCCCCGGGCTTCTTTTTCCTGGATGGTGCTGAGCTTCTTGAGTGTTGTTGGAGCTGCACTCATCCAGGCAAGTGGACGCTATTCTATCACATTCCTTGTAGATGTTGGACAGGCTTTGGGGAGTTAGGAAGTGGGTTACTTGCAGCAAGATTCCTAGCCTTTGACCTGCTCTTGTAGGCCCAGTATTTATATGGCTAGTCCAGTTTAGTTTCTGGTCAATGGCAACCCAACGGATGTTGCACTGCACAGTGTCTTTAACATTTATCCCTGGCCATGCACACACCATCTTAAAGGGACCACTGCTTATGTGCAGTCTATTCATCATGTATCCAGATCGTTGCTTGACTGTGCATCACCACAGTTTACAGGGATCATTGATTATGGCCCCATTCCACTTGGGTGTAAAGAGTACTTATAGCCTCTCCAGCTCAGATATCCTGAGGTCAATGTGTCCTCTGGTATACTGTAACTGCATGGGGAATCTGTTAGTATTATATCCTTCCGTGTTGTACAGCTATTCTGTTGCATTATGGTTAATGCTATTTGTGACAAGCACTCTGATATGATAACTGTAGTAGATGTACAACAAAACAACAAAAAGGACAAGCGAAAAGGTCAACTGGATCAGTAATGACATTAGTAAACAAGCAGAGAATGAAAAATAGATAAAAAAATAATCAGGACAGCTGCAGAACTGAAACTGGAAAGGCCAAGAGAGGAAGACAAGGCCTAGCAGAAGCAATGAGTCAAGGTATAGTGCCACACATGATAAACGAGTTTGGATAGACTCCAAGACAGAGGAAGCTACACAGACAGCAATGAAGGGTGACTGTAGGACAAGTATACAGAATTGCTAAAACTACTGTTGTGTCGTCAAGGACAACTGTCAGTGCCATTGATGAATAAATAGTGGAAGGCACTAAAGGCAAGTAGAGGGACGGGAGGCAGTTAGAAAAATAGCTTGAATGTTTTAAAGGAGACGGCGAATAAATCAGCGCCTGAGGGTTCCCTTAATAGATGTTAAAATGAGTTGAGGCAACAGACATCAGGTCCCACTTGTTCAATTTGGTAAAGCCTGGCTGGAGATTTCTTAGGTCAGTGGTTTTAATGACGCCTGTGACTGCAGCACTATATTCAATCTTAGCAACTAAGGAGAACCCCGAGCATTGAAAAGTATTGAAGGAGCTCATTTGTTACTTGAAGGAAGCGGCAAGCCGATGAGTTTCTTCATTATAGTCTCTCTGGATTTACTGCTTCGTGTTATGTATCCATTAAGACTACAGCCAAGAACATAAGATCTGGATCAATGAAATAAGAGAACTGTGGAGCTGCATTAAACACAAAAAAAATTGCTACAATTTTCTTACAACCAGAGGTTATGGGGACATTCCATGATTCCATTGGAGGTGTTTATAGCTCAACAGACCCGCTCCAAAGACTTACATATGGGCCAGAAATTTATGCGCAACATGAGCATATGATGGGCGGTACTGGAAGGGGCTGCGTTTCCTGCTATTGCACAAGATCAAGCAATGATCACAATATTACGCTGGCTGGCCACTTGAGTAGCAGCCAGCGTGAAGTGCATCCGGATAGGGTCATCGATGCTGGCGGGGACGGAGACTTGGCAAGCTGTTTTTCGGAGGAGTGTCTGTGCGGACTTGTGGAGCCAGTGACAGACAGGAGGGACATCCTCTTAGCCCAGGGTCAACATAATGCTCATTCTCCACAAGGATTCCTCCATGACTGAGACCATAGATATCATGGAATTTACAGTGCAGAAGGAGGCCATTCGGCCTATCGAGGCTGCACCTGTCCTTGGAAAGAGTGCTCTACTTAAGCCCATGCCTCAGATTGTACAGAGGTTGGTGACTTTGAGAGAGGCAAGAGCCCAGCAGAATACATGGTAGTCTCATCCTTCATAAGGACTTCAGCGATGCAGCAAACACTAAGCCACTGTGATGCAATTAATACCACTCATACCAAGCAATATCTCATGGACATTGGCTCTGTGTGATATGACTAATAGTACTGACTGATTGCTTTGTCCCTCAGAGCCATCCAACCGAGCTAGACAGGAGGCCAATAGGCCTCCATTGACACCAGAGCAAGTACCAATGGAATATGCATTCACGGCACATCCTCTCTCAGCACCAAACACTAGCCAGATTCTGGCACATCAATGGGAAATAGTACGTTGGCTCAGTTGGTAATGCACAGTGGTGAGGGCACATCAAAGTAGCATGACCAGATGGTAGAGACAGGGTATGGCAAGGGTGCCAGCAGTCAGAGGACTGCTGTAGACCAGGACCATGCTGAGTCCGAGGCAGATGATGAGATTCTGGAGTTGTCCTGTAGGTTGAAAATGCTGGATATCCAGCGGAAAACGTCGGGAGATCTGGTGGAGGTCCCTGAGGATATGCATGCCATGGTCTCAGTCATGGAGGAGTCCTTATGGAGAATGATCATTGCATTGACCCGAAGCTACGAGCACACATCCTCATCCTTTGAGAGAGTGGTGACTCTCATGAAGAGACAGCCCCAGGGATAGAATGAGGGGTTCCTGGGTTTGGGTTCGGACCTACAAACATTCACACAGGCAATGACCTCAGGGGGTCACAGCCAGCGTGGGAGAAGGATACGGCACACAGTCTCTCAGATGGTGAGCAGGGAGGTCCAGGCACATCTCAAAATTGCGGCAAGCTACCTATCATCTCTGTGGGCTCCCCTCACAGAACCCAGGATGAGGCAGCAACTCCTCGGCCTCTCTGTCAGGCGCCATGCCAGCCTCAGAGTCCATCCCCTCAGGTGGAGCTTACTCAGGCCGCCCCGGCCAGAGGGCGACTGCCAAGGTCACCCACATCACCAGGACGCCAGATGCAGCAATTCGTCCCGATGCCGCTTTCAGTGAGTGGGGGAGAGCGCACCAAGACACAGCACTCACAAATGCAAACTTAAGACAGTGAGCACAGCAATGGGTTTGCACTGGTTGCTTAAGCTTTTTGAAAATATCACGGCGGAATTCTCAGTTCCAGCAACTAAGCGCCAACGGAAAATCCGTGGGTGGACCACGATGGGGAAATCGGCGCAAACTCCTCACCAATTCCGGTACCGGCGAGGGGCTAGCACCGGTGCTGTGTGAACCACCCACAGGTCGCACAAAAATGGCCGGAGAATGGCGGTCGGCCTAAGTAGTTACCCCTTTGGCCCATCGTGAGGTCCACCATGCCAAAGTCACACTGGTAGGGACCATCCGAGTCCACCTGAGGGCCATCCCACCACAGTGCACTGCCTACCCAACACCCCAACCAGTTCCCTGGCCCCCACATCCCCCAAGGGCCCCTGTATTAGGGGCCTCCCGCAGGGGCCCCTATAATAGGGAGACCTCCCTCCCCCACAGATGTAAGTACAGTGCATTCACAGGTCTGAGTGATTGGAATGTACTTAGTGCTTAGAATGCACTTACCTCTCTTTGATGTGGTCAATGTGTAAGCATTGGGGTCTCACCGCTTAGACCACTGAACCATGAAGGGCGATGAATGAATCAAAGCTGCAGACGGTTTGTAGAAGCTGTCAATCACAGGCCACTACTAGAAAGGTATGAATGGCTTGCAGCTAATTGATCTGTGGGAATCAGATGTAGGTGGCAGCTGTTCTTCTTCAAGGAATGGACATGTGCTACTGCAAGGTAAGTGTTACAGCTGTAATTCTTCTCACTGCCCCTGTCTGGACTAATCTCCAGCTTCCAGACAGAGGTCTCATTTCTTTGGGGAGGACTGTGTGTAGGAGGGTGGTCTGTGGGGAGGGGTGTGGGGGGGAGTCTGTATTACATGGGGCCTGTAGGGATCTGACCATTATAGGGTCCCCTGTAGGGGGTGTCTACATATTACAAGGGTCCCTGTGGGGGTTCTTCTTATTACAGGGGTCCCTAGTGGGTCTCCCTATTACAGGGTTCTTGCCTGATGTCTTCCTATTACATGGGTTTGTGAAGGGGGGAGTCTGTAATATAGGGATCCCCGTAGGGGGGTCTGGCCATTGTAGGGGCCCCTATGGGGGTCTCCCTATTACAGGAGTCTCTGTGGGGATCTCATTATTACATGCGTCCCTATTGGGGTCTCCTTATTACAGGGGTCCCTGTGGAGGGTGTCTCCTTATTACAGGGGTCCCTGGGGAGGGGTCCCCCTATTACAGGGGTTCATGAGGTGGTCACTGTATTACAGAGGACCATGTGGGGGAGTCTCCCTATTACACGGGTCCCTGTGAGGGGTCACCCAGGGTCTCTGCGGGGGTGGGTCGGGTCACCCCCATACTTGGGGGTGGGGGGCACCCAGGTAATATGGGTGGTGGGGGCTGCTGTGAGGTGCAGGGGTGGGGGGGGGTAGATTCCGGGCTGATTTGCAGTGCTGGGGGTTGGTCAGCCGCGGGACCTCGCTATCAGTCCACCCGCTCAAAATGGCAGCCCGATAGCAGGATTTCCTCGGGAATCACTCATATTCGTCAACATACATAAATTTGCATGGCAAGGAATACTGAATTGCTTGCCGGGTGTGCGCTCCTGGGGGGAACGTAAACCGGTTGCAATTCACCTTCGGCAGGAGAGCAAGTCTCCCAAATGGAGAATCCCACCCATTTTCTTTGGATGAGACCGGAAGCCATGGACTGGATTCTCCACCAGCGGGATGCTCCATTTTCCCGGCTGACCTCTTTCTCAAATCCACCTCATAACCTGTTCCCCATAATCCATTTAACTCATTTTTAAAATCAGAAATATATCTATCTCCTTCTTGAAACCATTTAATAACTCAGACTGCACC
Source organism: Scyliorhinus torazame (assembly GCF_047496885.1). Lineage (NCBI taxonomy): Eukaryota > Metazoa > Chordata > Chondrichthyes > Carcharhiniformes > Scyliorhinidae > Scyliorhinus > Scyliorhinus torazame. The sequence goes on along the minus strand of NC_092713.1, from coordinate 283,646,472 downwards.
ACATTATGGGGCAGCGAGTTTCACAAATTCACACCTTCTGCGGAAATATTTCCTCCTCATCTCCTCATCTCAGTTCTAAATCTACTTTCTCTCAACCTACTGTGACCTTTCATTCGAGATTGCCCCACAAGGAGGAAAATTGGTCTATGTTTATTCTATTAACTCCTTTTAGTATTTTCTATACCTCGATCAGATTCCCTCTCATCCTTCTAAACTCCATTGGTTTGCAGTTACTAAATTCCATTGAGACTTTTCCCCAGGGTAGAGGGGTCAATTACTTGGGGACATAGGTTTAAGGTGCGAGATGCAAGGTTTAGAGGAGATCATAGATCATGTACGAGGTAAGTTTTTTACACAGAGGGTAGTGGGTGCCTGGAACTCGCTGCCGGAGGAGGTGGTGGAAGCAGGGACGATGGTGACGTTTAAGGGGCATCTTGACAAATACATGAATAGGGTGGGCATAGAGGGATACGGACCCCGGAAGTGTAGAAGATTTTAGTTTAGACGGACAGCATGGTCGGCACAGGCTTGGAGGGCCGAAGGGCCTGTTCCTGTGCTGTACTTTTCTTTGTTCTTTGTTCTTGTTCATTATTATTTCAATTTGGGGGGGGGATGTGAGTGAGGGAGTGTGAGCTTTGCACCTTGATATCCTTGGTGCTGTGGGATCAGTACACGAGAAGTATTGTAAAGCAAACATAAGGCAGGGTATCGCAGCAAAATCGGGAACTGACCGGTATGCCTAAGTGTCTGGCCAATGTTGATCTGGCCACTGTGGCGATAGTAATTGAATGATTGGAAGAGTTTAAATGGGCAGTGGAACCATGGTAATCGAGTAATTAGCGGAGATTAAGGGGAGATAAAATCAATCTTGCTGTTTCAATGTTGTTATTCTGGGGCGGGATTTACTGACCAACCCACCGCATGTTTTCCAGCGGCGGAGATGGCCCGCCAGTGGGATTTACTGGTCCTGCCATTGTCAATGGGATTTCCCGTCGACTGAACCACTTGTCGCCGGGAAATCCGTGCGCCATCGTGGGACCGGAATATTCCACTGGCGTGTTCAGCCAGTAAATCCCGCCCCTGATGTCACCTTTATGTGTTTGTGATGTACTGGGATTTAGGACAAGTAAACATGGAGTGCAAAGAATTTGTCAGTTAACCACAATATATTGTGCGTGTGCTGGTGTGTGAGACCTGAATGCTCACATTGGATGGTGTAATATCAAGACATTGAAGACCGTGTGTACTATAATAGATTTATGTCATAATGTAAGTAAAATCTCCATAGTCCCAGATGATCATAGGTTGCTTTCGCCTTTGAGGGGGAGAGCTGATTAGTGGTGATTTAACCTATAAAGTATCACTACACCTCAGGCAAGGAGCAACATTGAGAAGGCGGGGCCTTCTTGAATAACCTCATCCAGTACGGTATTTATGTCATATAATTAACCTGAAAGCACATATTAGATTGTGTAGCACGATGTCGCATTAAAGACATGGGGCACGATTCCCCGACCCCCCGCCGCGTCGGAGAATCGGCGGGGGATGGCGTGAATCTCGCCCCCGCCGTGTCCCGAATTCTCCGCCACCAGAGATTCGGCGGGGGTGGGAATCGCAGCGCGCCGGTCGGCGGGCTCCCCCCGGCGATTCTCCGGCCCGCGATGGGCCGAAGTCCCGCCGCTGTCAACCCTCGCCAGCCGGCGTGGATTGAACCACCTACCTTACCGGCGGGAGCAGACGGCGCGAGCTGGCTCCGTAGTCCTGGGGGGGCGCTATTCCTGGGGGGGGGCGCGGAAGAGACCACTGCGCATGCGTGGGGTTGCCGTGAGTGGCCGCTGACACTCCCGCGCATGCGTCGCCCGGCGAAGTTCTTTCGGCGCCGGCTGGCGTGGCGCCAAAGACCTTTCCCGCCAGCCGGCGGAGCGGAAATCATTCCGGCGCGGGCCTAGCCCCTCAAGGTGAGGGCTTGGCCCCTAAAGGTGCGGAGAATTCCGTACCTTTGGGGCGGCCCGATGTCGGAATGATTCTCTGGTGGCGGAGAATTCAGGACACGGCGGGGACGAGATTCACGCCAGCCCCCGGCGATTCTCCGACCCGGCGGGGGATCGGAGAATCGCGCCCCTGATTCCACAGTTCTTAAAACTGATCCGCGTGTACTTTGGTATTTATAGTCACGAGAAAAGTTGGAACAAGAAAGCAGCCCCAACAGGCGGGACCATATTCAATGATTCAATACTCATAAAGAAGTCATAAACCAAGGACTTTGTTCAAGAGAAATGTCCCATCTTTTTGTTTCGGAGTGGGAATTCTTCTGCACGACTGCACACACGTGGTCATTTTAAAAGGCTGACATTTGCATGGTTGCCACGTGGCCACACGTCTTACAGAAAACATCGTCATGAGTCAACCACACAAATGAATGAAAACAACTTATATTTCTATAGCTCCGTTAATGTAATGGCAGATCCTAAGATGCTTTCAAAAAGTATCATCAAAGTATGATACTGATATTAGGTCAGACGACCAAAAGCTTCGTCAAAGCCTGATACAAAAGTTTGAGGTCACGTACCAACCGACTCAAGAACAGCTCCTTCCCTGCTGCCATCAGACTTTTGAATGGACCTACCTCGTATTAAGTTGATCTTTTCTCCACACCCTAGCTATGACTGTAACATTACATTCAGCAGTCTCTCCTTCCTCCCTATGTACGGTATGCATTGTCTGTATAGCATGCGAGAAACAATAATTTTCACTGTATATTAATACATGTGACAATAATAAATCAAATCAAATCAAAATCAAATCAAAAAAACTTAACCAAAGAGATAGGTTGTAAGCAGTATCTTAAGGGAGGAAAGTGGGGTCGAGAGTTGTGATGCTGTAGGGAGGAAATTCCTAAGCTTGGAGATTCGGCAACTGAAGGCACAGCCAGGCTGGAATTAGACAAATACAGATAGCTTGGAGGGTTGTGATAGAGATCTTAAAAATTATAAAGGTGTTTGATAGGATAGATGTGGAGAAAATGTTTCCCCTTGTGGGTGGATCCAAAACTTTGGTTCATAAATATAAGGTAGCCATCATTAAGTCTGTCACGGAATTCAAAAGAATCTTACTTCCCCAGGGGGTAGTTACATTGGGGAACCTGCCATCACTGGAATAGTTAAGGCAAGTACCATAATAGCCTTTCAGGAGAAGCTAAGGTATGGAGTGAAGGCTTGTGTGGAACATAAACACCAGAATGAACTAGTTGGGCCAGGTGACTGTTTTTGTGCTGTACTTCCTAAGTAATTCTATGCAATAAAAGAGAATGGAATAGAAAACCGGGGAGCGGATGTGATTCCTGTTTGTCGGGGTGTTTATTGGACAGTAGAATCACGCAGGGTCGATGACACGTGGACGAATCACTTTTGGGCTCCCACCGAAGATGGATTTCTCCTGCTCTCTATTCTGTTTGAATGGGTGCAGCGATGTATTCAGTTTAGCAAAACTAAAATCTACTTTCTTCCCAGTTGAAGAATTAAGTCTCTGATTTCAAGCTGTTTCGGAAAGCGAATGAAAGCACATTCAACTCTTTCTATGGAGAAAGGCTGAGTAATCAATGTATTTGTTACTTTGGGCCCTCTGCCAAGTTGGGGCTAGTTTGTGTAAATGAATGAATTTTATTGATTTGCCGGAGTTGCTTTTTCTCTGTTTCTTTCTTCTCCTCTGTCTATTGCTCTTTCTGTCTCTCATTCTTCCAATGGTAAAGCATCAAGTGTTGTGTTAAAAGCACTGAAGACAGTCAGTGTCATACTATCTTGCTACATGGAAGTAAATAGCTGAGAAAGACCGTTGATACTTTCTCGTGATTCGCATGATAGACAACCTGAGAGAATAAAAAACACAAAGTTTGACAATATGCTCTGATTTCAACCCATCTCTCCATTGTGTCTGCATATATTTCCCACGTCTCTCTGCATTGTAGCAGGTCACCAACCATTTTAATTGCATGCGATGTCACAAATAATAATAATAATCGCTTATTGTCACAAGTAGGCTTCAATGAAGTTACTGTGAAAAGCCTCTCGTCGCCACATTCCGGCACCTGTTCGGGGAGGCTGGTACCGGAATTGAACCCGCGCTGCTGGCATTGTTCTGCATTACAAGCCAGCTGTTTGGCCCACTGTGCTAAACCAGCCCCTGTCTTATATCCCTGTCCTATATTAATCCTGCCAACTCCAAAGGTTGTGTAGCGTATCTGTATGTCATGGCATTGCAGCATCTTGATTTTAAAATTCTCATCCTTGTTTTCAAATTCCTCCTTGGCTTCCCACCTCCCTATCTTTGTAATCTCCAACAGGTTGACAAGCCTCCAAGTTACCTCCACTCGTCTAATTCCAGTCTCTTGAATTGCCCTGGCTGTGCCTTCAGCTGCTGAATGCCCAAATTTTGGAATACCCTCCCTACAGCACCCCAACTCTCAACCCCACTTTCCCACCCTTAAGATACCGCTTAAAACCTATCTCTTTGACTAAGATTTGACCAACCTTTTGGTCATCTGACCTAATGTCAATATCATACTTTGATGGTACGCCTGTAAATCACCTTGGGATCTGACCCTGTATCCCTTTGTTTATTACAAGAAAAGCCCAGCCTGTAATTGAGTTTGCAGATATTCTCAGCACAGTGAAGTGAACAACACGTATAGAAAATGAGCTACAATTTGCTCAATGTGCACCTGATAATGGGTTTTTGCATTGCTACATTTCTTACTACATTTTTTTGTTTAGTGGTTTAAACCTGGGACAAGGCGTCTGCAAGGATATGGGCAGGAGTCTGTGTCTGCCGACGTGGAATTCAGGAATTGCGATTGGGCAGAGAATCAGTTCCGATGGGAAAATCACGGCAGGCGCCGATTTCATGGCAAATCGCAATTCTCCGACGCCTTGACAGCACGTCAATGCATTCCAGAATGCCCATACAGTAAACACTGTTTGCATTTCATTAGCGGGCCTGACCCGGTATTTTCCGGGGCCTCCGCGATTCTCCGCCTCTGATGGGCTGAATTCCCGACGGCGCAGTTCACTTGTGCTTTGCTAAATCGTGAAACCAGCGTCGTGGCGGATGAGGGAGAGAGAGGAGGTAGGACACGGAGTCTGTGGCTGCCGGGCCGGAGACTGGCCGGGCTGGCTGGGGCGGGAAATCTGTGTCAACATCGGATCCGAGCTCCGGGGTGTCGAGGGTGTCGCGTCGAGGGCTGACGTCCAGGCTGCTCTCCTCGTCGCTGCTCATGGGGTGGGGGGGCCTCCGGTGTGGCATGGCTGGGGGCGGGGGACACCAGTGTCTCACCGGAATCGATTGTGTTCCACATGGCGCCGGTTCTAGCCCCTTGACAGCTGCTGAATCGGTCAAGGTGCCAGTTTTGCCGTCATGGACGTCCAAGAATCCTGCCCCGGCATCAACACTTTGTCTCAAGAATGGAGAATCAAAGCCCATGGTCTGTGTTTGGGTTTTGAAATGTAACAAGTCTGACTGACACCTCAGGCTCTTTGTAGTGTTGTGACCATGCTACTGAGGCAGACATCTTAAGATCAGTTCAATAAAGTTTGCATAGAAACCCACTAATGAAGATTGCTGTTTGTATACATGCAACATTATGTCAGGAGGTAGTGGCAAAAAAAAGATTGATTTTTGAAACTTGTAAACTGAGCAGAGAAGGCACTGAGAACACAGGCACACAGAAAGGTTCAAAGTCCACAAACGGCTGCTGAAAAGAACAAAGAAAAACACACAAATGTTGCAAGTGAAATTACTCGCTGCAGAGAAACAGGAAACACAGATTATGGCTGCAAGAAAATGAGTAAGTGAGTAAAAATGGCTGCTGTAAATTTTCCAATCCCATATGCAGTCTCGTTGAAATATGAAGTATGTCAAGACTGGCATTTTTTCCAGTTACAATGGCAAAATTAAGATTGCAACAGACTAAATTAAGAAATCTGAAATGATAAGAGTCGCTACATTTTTAACACTGCTTGCGAGAGACAGTTACAAAAAGTGTATCCCACCCTAAATCTGACAAGCGAAGAAAGAAAGGGGACAAGAGATTTTGAAAGCCTTGAACACATTTTTCTGAATGAATGTTATACATGAAAGATATGTGTTCAATGGTAGAGATCGGAGTGAACCAAGAGCGTTGAAAGGTGCGTCATGTCAGTAATGCAGCTAGCAGAATCATGTGAATTTGGGCTGCTAAAGGATGAGCTGATTAGATTGGTGTCAGAAGTGAGATACTCCACAGTGAGAGCAAGTCGACTGAAAGATGAGGAACTGATGCTAAAGAAAGTGATAGACATGTGTTGAAATGCAGAAGTTGTGAAACAACAATTAGAGCACATGTATGACAGAACAGACCAGGGGTTACATTATGCTGAGATGCAGTCAAGCCAAAAGAGCTGAGTAATCGCAGACAAAGGAATCTTTCCCTACAACGCTTCCAGTTCACTCTGATGTGAACATTTTCCTGCAGAACATTTGTCTTCATAGATTATCATAGAATTTACAGTGCAGAAGGAGGCTATTCGGCCCATCGAGTCTGCACCGGCTCTTGGAAAGAGCACCCTACCCAAGGTCAACACCTCCGCCCTATCCCCATAACCCAGTTACCCCACCCAACACTAAGGGCAATTTTGGACACTCAGGGCAATTTATCATGGCTAATCTACCTAACCTGCACATCTTTGGACTGTGGGTGGAAACCGGAGCACCCAAAGGAAACCCACGCACACACAGGGAGGATGTGCAGACTCCGCACAGACAGTGACCCAAGCCGGAATCGAACCTGGGATCCTGGAGCTGTGAAGCAATTGTGCTATCCACAATGCTACCATGCTGCCCGTTTGTCTTTGTCTCGTGCAATTACTGCGGAGGACAGCATGCGCAGAAAGGCAATGTTTTAACTGCAACAGGCAGAACCATTTTTCAACAAGCGTTTGGACAGGAAAAGGAAAAATAACTGACACAGCTGCTGGAGAGATATCAGCAGGCACGTCTGAAGAAGAACTACACATGAGGCAACAGGTTGGTTCAGTCAAGCCTAAGGATTGGTGACTGTTGAAATGAGGACCGCAGAAGGAAAGCATCATACAACATAATGACCTTCACAGACCTGTGTGAAGTGGTTCAACATGAAAAATGAAAATGAAATGAAAATCGCTTATTGTCACAAGTAGGCTTCAAATGAAGTTACTGTGAAAAGCCCCTAGTCGCCACATTCCGGCGCCTGTTCGGGGAAGCTGTTACGGGAATTGAACCGTGCTGCGGGCCTGCCTTGGTCTGCTTTAAAAGCCAGCTCTTTAGCCCCGTGCTAAACCAGCCCCGTGCTAACATAACAATAAGACCATCGGACGCAGGAGCTGAAGTAGGCCATTCGGCCCATCGAGTTTGCTCCTCATTCAGTGAGATCATGGCTGATCTGGTATAATCCTCAACTCCACATTCCGGCCTTACCCCATAACCTGTGATTCCCTTACTGATTAAAAATCTGTCTATCTCAGCCTTGAACATACTTTGAACACGTCATTGATGACGATGAACATCTTGCCAAGGTCATCCCCACACCCCCACTACTTGCCTTCAAACAACCGCGCAACCTCAAACGAACCATTGTTTGCAGCAAACTACCCAGTCTTCAGAACAGTGACCACGACACCACACAACCCTGTCATGGTAATCTCTGCAAGACGTGCCAGATCATCGACATGGATACCACTATTACACGTGAGAACACCACTCGCCAGGTACGCGGTACATACTTGTGCGACTCGGCTAACGTTGTCTACCTCATACGCTGCAGGAAAGGATGTCCCGAAGCGTGGTACATTGGCAAGACCATCCAGACGCTGCGACAATGAATGAACGGACATCGCGCAACAATCACCAGGCAGGAATGTTCCCTTCCAGTCGGGGAACACTTCAGCAGTCAAGGGCATTCAGCCTCTGATCTCCGGGTAAGCGTTCTCCAAGGCGGCCTTCAGGACCCGCGACAACGCAGACTTTAACCTGGTGTTGTAAGACTTCGTACTGTGCTCACCCCAGTCCAACGCCGGCATCTCCACATCATTGAACATACTTAACAGACCAGCCTCCAAAGCCGCCTGCTATAAAGAATTCCACAGATTCACTACCCTCTGAGAGAAGAAATTCCTCCTCGTCGGTCTTAAATAAATGACCCCTTAGTCTGCGATGATGCCCTGGTTTGGACAATCCGAAAAGGAAGCCCTCAAAAGTAAGACTGAGACTACATAATGGCACAATCCTGAGAGGATACTGCGAGGCCTGGATAGAGTGCACGTAGAGAGGAATTTCCACTGGTAGGGAAAACTAGAACCAGAGGACCCAATCTCAGACTAAAGGGACGATCCTTTAAAACAGAGATGAGGAGGAATTTCTTCAGTCAGAGGGTGGTGAATCTGTGGAACTCTTTACCGCAGAAGGCTGTGGAGGTCAAATCACTGAGTGTCTTTAAGACAAAGATAGATCGGTTCTTGATTAATAAGGGGATTAGGGGTTATGGGGAGAAGAAGGAGAATGGGGATGAGAAAAATATCAGCCATGATTGAATGGCGGAGCAGACTCGATGGGCCGAGCAGCTTAATTCTGCTCCTAACTCTTATGGTCTCATGGTCTAATACTGATACCAAGAGGACAAGTTAGTCTTACAGCCCAATGCCATGACAAGAAGGAAGATCTCAAGTTCCAGATCATGGATGGGAGACAACAGGTATACAATCATTGTTTGACTCTGGTTCTTCTATTTGTTCGGGATAGGGGCTGAGGTCTAACTTCTCCAAAGGTATGTTGGGCCGGGGGGAGCACTGGGCTGTTGGTGGTGGGGGTTCTAGTGGCTGGGGGTAGGGGGCACCGGAGTGGGCCTCTGGTTGGGAGACGGAGCTGACCTTGAGGTGTGAGAGAGAGAGGGGGATAGATGGATGTGAGTGTGTGTTTGGGAGAGGGCGGTGGGTAACTGTGTGTGGGTGAGGTGAGGGGGGAATGGGTGTGGGTGAGAGAGTGTGATGTATTTGTGTGTGTGTTTGGGGGTGGGGGGGTGGGATGAGGGAGAGTGGTGTGTTTACACTAAGTGCCACATAGTTTCTGATAGCAGAATTGCATTGTATCTCTGCTGCCCGAAAACGTATATTCAAAATCAGCTTCTAGTGACAGAGTTTATCTCCTCTGTCAACAAGGTCTGCTTCACCCACCTCTGCCAACACAATGGTAGCACAGTGGTTAGCACTGTTGCAATATAGTGCCAGGGTTCTGGGTTCGATTCCCGCTTGGGTCACTGTCTGTGCGGAGTCTGCACATTCTCCTTGTGTCTGCGTGGGTTTCCTCCGGGTGCTCCAGTTTCCTCCCACAAGTCCCGAAAGACGTGCTGTTAAGAGAATTGGATATTCTGAATTCACCCTCTGTGTCCCCGGACAGGCGCTGGAGTGTGGCGACTAGGGGATTTTCATAGTAACTTCATTGCACTGCTAATGTAAGCCCACTTGTGAAAATAATAAAGATTATTATTTTTCCAGCATCATCCTGGCGACCAACAGTATCTGCCCACTTTATTTCTTCAGTACCAATCGTCACCTTTCATATTTCTCCCCTGCCCATAGCACCTTTGTTGCTAAGATTGAGACACTATCATTCCGATGCCTTCCCGGTTTCTTTTTTTATAAATTTAGCGTACCCAATTCATTTCTTCCAATTAAGGGGCACTTTAGCGTGGCCAATCCACCTACTCTGCACACATGGGGAGAATGTGCAAACTCCACACGGACAGTGACCCAGAGCCGGGATCGAACCTGGGACCTTGGCGCCGTGAGACTGCAGTGCTACCACTGCGCCACCGTGCTGCCCCCTATTTTCTTAAGTTAACACCAACCTGTGGTAATACCAGGTATTTCAGTACCTGAGAGGGGAATGACCATTGGCTAGACCGCGGGGTCTACCATTGGGTAATGTAGCCCCGCCCTGAGAGGCGGGGTATAAGAACCAATGCCGTCCCAGCAGCCTCCACTTTTGTAACATCGCTGCTGGGTACAGATCTATCTGATTAAAGCTGAATCGATATGACTCATCGTGGTCTCAAGAGTATTGATGGCGCATCAATTTAATCAGATAAGTGCTTTGAAGGATGGATCTCCGCATCAAGCCGGCGTGCCTTCAGCTCAGCCCTCACGCAGAAAACTACGCCGCGATTTTTAAGCATTGGCTGGCATGCTTTCAGAGCTACCTCGATACGGCTGCCTACACCCCCACGGAAAGGCAGAAGAGACGCCTCCTACGCTCGCGGGTCAGCCCGGCGATCTACCCCCTGATCGAAGGGGTGGTGAACTATGATAAAGCCATGGAACTGCTGGAAGGACATTACATTCGTCCACTGAACCAGGTCTACGCCCGTCACTTGCTGGCAAGATGAGACACTCGAAGACTTCTGCCGGGCACTGATAGTGCTGGGCCAAAACTGCGGCTGCCCAGCGGTGACGGGGAACGAGCACACCAAACTTTTAATTCGAGACGCTTTCGTGGCAGGTATGGTCTCCCCTGACATTCGCCGAAGGCTACTCGAAATGGACACGCTGGGCCTCACCGAGGCCCGGGCCCTGGCTGGTTCATGGACGTGGGGTTCATGAACTCCCTTGCGTATGCCCCCGCGCGCACCGCGCCCCCCTGGGCTGCGTGTCACCCCGCCGCGGCAGCCCCCCAGACTTACCCGCTTAACCCCCAGACTTACCCGCTAACTCCGCAGGCCTGCACGGCAAGGCGCCCCGCTACCGCCGCCGGCCAACGCTGCTTCTTCTGCGGCCAGGCGAATCACCCGCGCGCGCGCTGCCCGGCCCGCACCGTCACCTGCAAAGGGTGCGGCAAGAAAGGCCACTATGCCGCGGTCTGCCTAACCAGCGCGGTTGCCGCGGTACAAAATGAGTACCCACAGCCATTCTTCCAGCCACCCGCTGTGCAACCACAACCGTTTTTTCAAGTCCCGACTGTCCAAGGCCCACCGCACTCCTTTTTCCCAGCCCCACCGGCCCAACGCGCACCGCAGCCTTTGTCCCGCCGGGCAGCGTCGCAGCTGCAGCCATTCTGCCCCCCTGGCAACCATGCTGGAGGAGTGCGCGCAGCCATTTTGTCCCTCGCTGGCCCAATCGTCGGAGTCTCCATCCCCGAACTCCATGTGCGATCCATGGCCGGCGCCATCTTGGATGGGGCCTCAAGCCCCCAGCACGGCTGGCTACGCACTGCCCGACCAAAACCCCTTGCTGCAGCTGACCTCCACCACGCGGGAGCAGTGTGCGCCACCATTTTGTCCCTCCCCGCCGCCATTTTGTTCCTCCCCGCCGCCATTTTGTTCCTCCCCGCCACCATCTTCGGAGTCCCCGGACTCCATGTGCGATCCATGGCCGGCGCCATCTTGGATGGGGCCTCAAGCCCCCAGCACGGCTGGCTACGCGCTGCCCGACCAAAACCCCTTGCTGCATGTAGCGCACAATGACTTACGCGAGACGAGAAGCGATGAAGTCTATCTAGGCTTTATTAAGCGAGATTGTTCCCCAGCAGCTCCGCAACAGAATGAGGCTGCGGGGAGAACGCGAGCTCTTATACTCCGCCTTCAGGGCGGAGCCAGAAGTCGGCAGATCCAACCAGAACCCGGGACCTGTCAGCCAATAGCCTCTCAGCTTCACAGGTACCATATTACCCCTAATACATACCACCACATTCACCCCTTGTTAAAAAGGAACCGGGCGGGGTAGTGGTTCGCATGGTGGTAGGGGTTTACAAGGCTGGCCCTGGAACAAATTTCGGACTGTGGCTATACATATTTAGCCCAATATTTAGCTATGTACAAGTTTGTCAGAACGATTTACATTAAGAAAATTTTTTAAAATTTTACAACAAAATTGGTGTCACGCGGATTCCACAAGTCGAGTGGGCGGTCTGGTCTTCCTCGTCGATCGCCTCAGCCCCGGTGGTGGTGCAGGTGCTGGCTCGGGCGCTGTCGTCTCCGGGAGCGTTTCGTTGTTTGTTCCTGTGTTACTCATGGGCGGGCACGGGAGGAGGACCGATCTCCCCGGGAAGGGGGCGGTCGCGGGGTGCGCCGGTGGCAGGGAGGGGGTGATCGGTGTTGGGGGTGTGTGTGTGTTGCCGGGGGGCGCCAGGTCCCGCAGGGAGACCGTGTTCTGTCGGCCGTCGGGGTACGCCACACAGGCGTACTGCGGGTTCGCGTGGAGAAGGTGAACCCTCTCGACCAACGGGTCCAATTTGTGCGCCCGCACATGTTTCCGGAGCAAGATGGGTCCTGGGGCTGTCAGCCAGGTCGGCAGCGACGCTCCGGAGGAGGACTTCCTAGGGAAGACAAGGAGGCGCTCGTGAGGCATTTGGTTAGTGGTGGTACACAGCAGCGACCGGATGGAGTGGAGAGCATCCGGGAGGACTTCCTGCCACCGGGAAACTGGGAGATCTCTGGACCGTAGGGCCAGTAGGACGGTCTTCTAGACCATACAGTTCTCCCTCTCTACCTGCCCGTTCCCCCGGGGGTTGTAGCTGGTCGTCCTGCTCGAGGCAATGCCCTTGCTGAGCAGGAACTGACGCAGCTCGTCACTCATGAAGGAGGACCCCCTGTCGCTATGGATGTATGCGGGGAAGCCGAACAGTGTAAAGGTGGTGCCAAGGGCTTTAATGACTGTGGCCGCTGTCATGTCGGGGCAGGGAATGGCGAAGGGGAAATGGGAGTACTCATCCACCACGTTTAGGAAGTATGCGTTGCGGTCGGTGGGGGGGAGAGGCCCTTTGAAATCCAAACTGAGGCGTTCAAAGGGGCGGGAAGCCTTGATCAGGTGCGCTCTATCCGGCCTGAAAAAGTGCGGTTTGCACTCTGCGCAGATGTGGCAGTTCCTGGTGACTGTACGGACCTCTTCAACAGTGTAGGGGAGGTTGCGGGACTTTACGAAATGGTAGAATCGAGTGACTCCCGGGTGGCAGAGGTCCTCGTGGAGGGCTTGGAGGTGGTCTATTTGTGCGTTGGCACATGTGCCGCGGGATAGGGCATCGGACAGCTCGTTCAGCTTTTCGGGGCAAAACAAGATCTCATAGTTATAGGTGGAAAGCTCGATCCTCCACCTTAAGATCTTGTCATTCTTAATTTTGCCCCGCTGTGCATTATCGAACATAAAGGCTTCCGACCGTTGGTCGGTGAGGAGAGTGAATCTCCTGCCGGCCAGGTAATGCCTCCAGTGTCGCACAGCTTCCACTATTGCTTGTGCCTCCTTTTCCACTGAGGAGTGGCGGATTTCTGAAGCGTGGAGGGTTCGGGAGAAAAAGGCCACGGGTCTGCCCGCTTGGTTAAGAGTGGCCGCCAGAGCTACGTCGGATGCGTCGCTCTCGACCTGGAAGGGGAGGGACTCGTCGATGGCGCGCATCGTGGCCTTTGCGATATCCGCTTTGATGCGGCTGAAGGCCTGGCGGGCCTCTGTCGACAGGGGGAAGGTAGTGGACTGTATTAGCGGGAGGGCCTTGTCTGCATACTGGGGGACCCACTGGGTGTAATATGAAAAGAAGCCCAGGCAACGTTTCAGGGCTTTGGAGCAGTGGGGGAGGGGAAATTCCATAAGGGGGCGCATGCGTTCGGGGTCGGGGCCTATCACTCCATTGCGCACTACGTATCCCAGGATGGCCAACCGGTTTGTGCTAAAAACGCACTTTTCCTCGTTATATGTGAGGTTCAAGGCGTTAGCGGTCTGGAGGAATTTTTGGAGGTTGGCGTCGTGGTCCTGCTGATCGTGGCCGCAGATGGTTACGTTGTCGAGATATGGGAACGTGGCCTGCAACCCGTGTTGATTAACCATTCGGTCCATCTCCCGTTGGAAGACCGAGACCCCGTTCGTGACGCCAAATGGGACCCTTAGGAAGTGGTATAGACGCCCGTCTGCCTCGAAGGCTGTGTACTTGCGGTCACCTGGGCGGATGGGGAGCTGGTGGTAGGCGGACTTGAGGTCCACGGTGGAGAAGACTTTATATTGGGCAATCCGATTGACCATGTCGGATATGCGGGGGAGAGGGTACGCATCTAGCTGCGTGTACCTGTTGATGGTCTGACTATAGTCTACGACCATCCTTTGCTTCTCCCCGGTCTTCACGACTACCACCGGGGCTCTCCAGGGACTCCCTTGCACCATTAGGTTCGCGATGCAGAACCCTTTGATCTCCACTGAGTGGGATCCTGCAGCTAGGGAAATCTTTTGCGTGCTTGGATGGATGGTCAGAAAACAGCGTCTTACCGTATCTGGGTGAATAAAACTTTCCGTGCTCCCGGAGTCGATCAAGCATGGCGTCTCGTATCCGTTGACCAGCACCGTTGTTGTCGTTTGGAGCGTCCGGGGCCGTGATTGATCCAGTGTCACCGAAGCCAGTCGTGGCAGTAGTGTCGCGGCGTTTTCTTCGGACCCCGTGGAGCTGTCTATGCTGGGGTCCTTTGTTGTCAACCAAGATGGCGGCGTCCATGAATCGCACGCGGTCGGGGGTGGACAAAATGGCCTCCCCCATGAATCGCACGCGGTCGGGGGTGGACAAAATGGCCACCCCCATGAATCGCACGTTGCTGGGGGGTCACAAGATGGCTGCGCCCATCCTCCCCTCGTGGTGTCCGGGACCCAAAATGGCAGCGCCCGGGGTCGCACATGGGACGCTGTGGGGGGGGTTGGGGGGGGTTTGGGATGTGTTGTCCTCGTTCTTCTCCGGGGATTGCGGCGACACCCCGGGACCGGCACACTGCCGTGTAATGGCGCTTTTTGCCGCAGCTTTTACAAGTAGCTGCACGGGCCGGGCAGCGCTGCCGGGGGTGTTTCACCTGCCCTCAAAAGTAGCAGCGGGCTCCCCCGGGATGGTCTGGCGCTCTAACAACGTAAGCTTGCGGGGGGGGTGGGGGGTGCCGGGGAGTCGGTGCGACGGGGGTCCATGGAGACCAAGGGGCTGCCACGCAGTCGGGGCCATAGGCGCGGGCGTTTTGGGAGGCCACATCAAGGGAGGCCGCAAGGCCCCATGCCTCTGAGAGTCCTAGCGACTCTCTTTCCAAAAGTCTTTGACGAATTTGGGGAGAGTTCATACCTGCCACGAATGCATCTCGAATTAGCAGGTCCGTGTGCTCGATCGCGCTCACCGGCGGGCAGTTGCAGTTTCGTCCCAAAATCAACAGCGCGCCGTAGAATTCGTCGAGCGATTCTCTGGGAATTTGCCGTCTCGTCGCGAGTTGGTGGAGTGCGTAGACCTGGTTTATGGGCCAAATGTCGATGCCCTTCAGCAACGCGAGCACCGTCGGGAAATCCTCTGCGTCTTCTATAAGCGAGTAAATCTCCGGGTTTACCCTCGAATGCAGGACCTGCATTTTCTGCTCTTCCGTGATCCGGCCGGGGGCCGTTCGAAGGTAGCCTTCGAAGCATGCTAGCCAGTGTTTGAACACAGCCGTCGAGTTTGCTGCATGGGGCTGATCCGCAGGCACTCCAGGGCGATCCGGAGCTCCATAGTCTTTTAAGCTCGCTTAATAAATTGTAGCGCACAATGACTTACGCGAGACAAGAAGCGATGAAGTCTATCTAGGCTTTATTCAGCGAGACTTGTTCCCCAGCAGCTCAGCAACAGAATGAGGCTGCGGGGAGAACTCGAGCTCTTATACTCCGCCTTCAGGGCGGAGCCAGAAGTCGGCAGATCCAACCAGGACCCGGGACCTGTCAGCCAATAGCCTCTCGGCTTCACAGGTACCATATTACCCCTAATACATACCACCACACTGCAGATGGCCTCCGTCACGCTGGAGCAGAGTGTGCCGCCATTTTGTCCCTCCCCGCGCCATTTTGTCCCTCCGCGCCGCCATTTTGTTCCTCCCCGCCGCCATCTTCGGAGTCCCCGGACTCCATGTGCGATCCATGGCCGGCGCCATCTTGGATGGGGCCTCAAGCCCCCAACACGGCTGACGACACACTGCCCGACCTAAACTCCTTGCTGCAGCTGGCCTCCATTACCCTGGACCAGAGTCGGCCCCAAACGCTAGCGAAGGCCACCACGACGATCCCCATCAACGGCCACGTGACGTCGTGCTTGATCGACTCTGGGAGCACAGAAAGCTTTGTTCACCCCGACACGGTAAGGCGCTGTTCTCTTGTCACCCATCCCGTAAACCAAAGGATCTCCCTGGCCTCCGGGTCACACGTGGTGGAGATAAAGGGGTTCTGCCTAGCGGACCTCACTGTCCAAGGCAGGGAATTCCGCAATTTCCGCCTGTACGTCCTGCCGCACCTCTGTGCAGCCACCCTCCTTGGGCTGGATTTCCAGTGCCATCTGCAAAGCCTGACTTTTAAATTTGGCGGCCCTATAGCCCCCCTTACTGTCTGCGGCCTCGCGACCCTTAAGGTCGACCCACCTTCCTTGTTTGCGAACCTCACCCCAGATTGCAAACCCGTCGCTACCAAGAGCAGATGGTACAGTGCCCAGGACCGGACCTTTATCAGGTCGGAGGTCCAAAGGCTGCTGAGGAAAGGGGTCATCAAAGTGAGCAACGGCCCCTCGCAGGCTCAAGTAGTGGTGGTAAAGACCGGGGAGAAACATAGGATGGTCATCGACTACAGTCAGACCATCTACCGGTTTACGCAGCTGGACGCGTACCCTCTCCCCCGTATTGCCGACCTGGTAAACAGGCTTGCGCAATACAAGGTCTTCTCCATGGTGGATCTCAAGTCCGATTACCATCAGCTACCCCTCCGTAATAGCGACCGCCAGTACACTGCCTTCGAAGCAGATGGGCGGCTCTACCACTTTTTAATGGATCCCTTCGGGGTCACAAACGGGGTCTCGGTCTTCCAGCGTGAGATGGACCGAATGGTTGACCGGTACGGCTTACACGCAATGTTCCCGTATCTTGACAACGTCACCATCTGCGGCCATGACCAGCAGGACCACGACACCAACCTCCGTAAATTTCTCCAGACCGCGCACCTCCTAAATCTGACCTACAATAAGGAGAAGTGCGTGTTTAGCACCGACCGTCTAGCCATCCTAGGCTACGTAGTGCGAAATGGAGTCATAGGCCCCGATCCCGAACGCATGCGCCCCCCATGGAGTTCCCCCTCCCTCACTGCCTCAAGGCCCTAAAGCGCTGCCTCGGCTCCTTTAGCTACTATGCACAATGGGTCCTTAATTACGCCAACAAGGCTCGACCCCTGATCCAATCCACAACCTTCCCCCTGTCGACGGAGGCCCGCCAGGCCTTCTGCCACATCAAAGCGGACATCACAAAAGCCACGATGCGCGCCATCGACGAGTCCCTCCCCTTCCAGGTCAAGAGCGACGCGTCCGACGTCGCTCTGGCCGCCACCCTCAACCAAGCGGGCAGGCCCGTGGCGTTCTTCTCCCGCACTCTCCATGCCTCTGAAATTCACCACTCTTCGGTCGAAAAGGAGGCCCAGGCCATAGTAGAAGCTGTGCGGCACTGGAGGCATTACCTGGCCGGCAGGACATTCACTCTCCTCACGGACCAACGGTCAGTTGCCTTCATGTTCGGTAATGCACAGCGGGGCAAGATAAAAAACGACAAGATCTTGCGGTGGAGCATCGAACTCTCCACCTACAATTACGAGACCTTGTATCATCCCGGGAAGCTGAACGAGCCTCCTGATGCCCTATTCCGCGTCACTTGTGCCACCGCACAAGTAGACCACCTCCGAGCCCTCCACGAGGATCTCTGCCACCCGGGAGTCACCCGATTCTTCCATTTCGTTAAGTCCCGAAACCTGCCTTACTCCATCGAGGAGGTCAGGACAGTCACCAGGGACTGCCGAATCTGCACGGAGTGCAAACCGCACTTCTACCGACCAGAGAGGGCGCATCTGATAAAGGCTTCCCATCCCTTTGAACGCCGCAGCATGGACTTCAAAGGCCCCCTCCCCGCCACCGACCGCAACACGTACTTCCTTGACGTGATTGACGAGTACTCCCGGTTCCCATTCGCCATCCCCTGCCCGGACATGACCACAACCACCATCATCAAGGCCCTCCAAAGTATTTTTACACTGTTCGGTTTCCCCGCATACATCCACAGTGATAGGGGGTCCTCCTTTATGAGCGACGAGCTGCGCCAGTTCCTGCTTAGCAAAGGCATCGCCTCGAGCAGGATGACCAGCTACAACGACCCGGGGAAACAGGCAGGTAGAAAGGGACAATGGAACGGTCTGGAAGACCGTCCTACTGGCCCTTCGGTCCAGGAATCTCCCAGTCTCCCGCTGGCAAGAAGTCCTCCCAGTGGCCCTTCACTCCATTCGGTCACTGCTATGTACTACCACGAACCAGACACCTCATGAACGTCTCCTTGTTTTCCCCAGGAAGTCCTCCTCGGGGACCTCGCTCCCAACCTGGCTAGCGACACCCGGAACCGTCCTGCTGCGGAAACATGCGAGGGCGCACAAGTCGGACCCGCTGGTCGAGAGGGTCCACCTGCTGCATGCCAACCCCCAGTACGCCTACGTAGCGTTCCCCGACGGACGCCAAGATACGGTCTCCGGGACCTGGCGCCCGCCGGAGCCCCACGTGAGCCCGAGCCACTGCACCCCCCCACTGCACCTAACCGGAGGGTCAGTACTGCCGCCAGAACCCCGACCCAGAGCCAAGCAGGCACCGACGCCCCCTACAGGCACCCCTTCCTCCTGCCCATTTTCCGACCCTACAGCACCGCCTAGGGGGGACAAAACTGCCTGGGAGGAAGACACCACGTTCCCGGAGTCACAACCGCCGGGGCCCTCATCAGGATCGCCGCCGAAACTTAGACGCTCCAGTAGGACGACCAGGCCGCCCGATCGTCTGATTGCAGCACCATGAAGAAAATAAACAACACAAGAACTTTCTCCGCTACCCTCAACAGCATGGTACCTGCAATACCTGGTCCTACCATGAAAAGGCGACAGTAACACTGGCCATCACCCTGCTGGCTCTTTTTTTAACAGGGGGTGAATGTGGTAATACCAGGTATTGCAGTACCTGAGAGAGGAATGACCATTGGCTAGACCGCGGGGTCTACCATTGGGTAATGTACATAGCCCCGCCCTGAGAGGCGGGGTATAAGAACCAATGCCGTCCCAGCAGCCTCCACTTCTGTAACATCGCTGCTGGGTACAGTTCTATCTTATTAAAGCTGAATCGATATGACTCATCGTGGTCTCAAGAGTATTGATTGTGCATCACAACCTTTGCATTTCACAGCAGACTGCCTGGAACACTCTGAAATGATACCAGTAACCCATTACCTTCTTCCATTTGATGCAAGTCAATCTGCAATTTTCTATTGTTTTGAAGCGCTGTCTGCAGAGTAATTAAATGCTCACTTTAGAACGGTTGCTTCACAGTTAGGTAGATTTTGTAATGACAAATAAAAGTGTCCTGCTGGAATGTGTAATTAGCCTTTAATTTGTGTGCTGTGGTTAATTGATTTCACCCTCTTGATTCTCAATGGCCCAGCTACAATTGAACCACATACTGTTCGGTTAATGCACAAGGCACTCACCACTTACTTCTTCCAGTTCACATGCTGGCAGAAAGGATGACTTTTAAAAGGTTTAGTGAACTGCGAATGTGATATTAATCACTCACATTTCCTGCAGCAAAATAGAAGCTGAACTACATAACACGGAATAAGAATTGTGCGTGAGACCTTGATTTTAAATTTTTCATCCTTTTCTCCTCATGGATAGATTAGGTATATTTCCAGGTGGCTGTGGATAGCCCCAAAATACAGGCATGGGGAATGCAACGTGCAGTTAATTGGTGCCTAACTTAACGCTGCCTGGGCACTTGAATGATATCTGAGCTTGCCAGTATTATCCATACTGATGCATCAACAGGAAGGTCACTATCATGAATGGTCAGCACTGCTTTAAGTTAGCCTGCACCTGTGTACTGTAGCTGGAACAGAAAATGGAAGTTGTAGTTGGAATAAATCTGACCTGGTAGTGAGTGGGGCACAGCATAACTGGAGCAGAGAGCAAACGCCGAGGTTTTCAGATGCTGCCCTGGAGGTCCTGTCAGAGGAGGTCAAAGGGTGATGAGCTACCTGTGGTGAATGTATTACGGCAACCATTCACCACTGTATTGCATTGTACTATGTTGATGCCCTTGTGGGCTCCACCTATGGACCATTGTATTACATTACATCGCATTGTATCATGTTGGTGCCCTTATGGGCTCTGCCCCTGGCTCCGCCCCCTCGGGGGAGGTATATAGATCTGCTGCCCTGCAGGCGGCTCTCAGTTGCAGAGCAGTCGCAGGCAGGCACAGTTCTAGCTGATTAAAACCACTGTTCACTTCAACTCTCCGTCTCGTGTGAATTGATTTACCCACGTACACGGATTTATTAGAAGACAGGAGGGGGCGATAGCCATGGAGGTCAACATCAGGAATCAAGCCCTAAAGGCCTGAACGCAGCGCAGCACGAAGTTTAATAACCCCCCATGAGTGGTTTATGTCAGTGAATGCATTTTCAATTGCAATATCCTGCTAACTGCACCACTAAGCTCAATATTCACCGCATTATAGGAAGGACGTGGAAGCTTTGGAGCGGGTGCAGAGGAGATTTACCAGGATGTTGCCTGGTATGGAGGGAAAATCTTATGAGGAAAGGCTGATGGACTTGAGGTTGTTTTCGTTAGCGAGAAGAAGGCTAAGAGGAGACTTAATAGAGGCATACAAAATGATCAGGGATGTCAAAATGTCCTAGAGTGGACAGTGAGAGCCTTCTCCCGCGGATGGAAATGGCTAGCACGAGGGGACATAGCTTTAAACTGAGGGGTAATAGATATAGGACAGAGGTCAGAGGTAGGTTCTTTACGCAAAGAGTGTGAGGCCGTGGAATGCCCTACCTGCAACAGTAGTGAACTCGCCAACATTGAGGGCATTTAAAAGTTTATTGGATAAGTATATGGATGATAATGGCGTAGTGTAGGTTAGATGGCTTTTGTTTCGGTGCAACATCATGGGCCGAAGGGCCTGTACTGCGCTGTATCGTTCTATGTTCTATGTTCTATACCACCCCTGAATCGCTCACCTATCAACAATTATTATCAACCAGCCCTCACACCTAACATTCATATGCTTCAATTCCAAACAGGAAACACTGGAAATAGTCAGCAGATCAGGCTGAGGAGCGGGAAACAAAATTTGCATTTAAAGTTGATGATTTCCATCATAACTGGAAAATATTTGACACGTAAGAGGTTGTATGCATGTACAGAGGCAGAAAAGCAAGCAAGTGGTAGGAAAGAACAAATAGGAAGGTCTATGTAAGGTTGGCAAGCAGAAGTGATTAAATCCCAAAATAAATTATTGCAAAGGGCTAATGTAAGTAAAGGAACAAAAGATGGGTTGAGAGCATACGGAAATGGGGAAAACAGAAAAGTCATCAACAGCTACCATCTGAAAATAAAGCAAAATATAATCGCAAGAAACCAAAAAGTAAGGAAAAATGAGAAAAAATACTTGGGAAAGATGTTTATAGTTTGAAATTGTTGAACCTGACTGAAGAATAAGATGCTGTGCTCTCCACAGAACCTGCCAACCCACTATGTATTTGCAGAATTTTCTGTTTTTATTTCAGCTTTCCAGCATCCACAATACGCTGCTTAAATATTCATGCATTTCACTCTCACACACACTAGGCACGGCTGCAAATCTCTTTCAGGGAGCACACACTGCGAGCTATTTAATCTTGAAAGCCACATCAACCAAACGCTCTTCCCTCTGCTTGCTTACAACTGGAGGCAGCAGGAGCTAAGCCCCTTAGAGGAGAAGCCGCTGGCCATTGTCGGGGTGACGATTGCTGGGACCGTGGTCAGTGAAAGAGCTGAAGCCATTGAAGGTAACAGGATCATGACCATAAGACCATAAGACATAGGAGTGGAAGTAAGGCCATTCGGCCCATCGAGTCCACTCCACCATTCAATCATGGCTGATTTCAACTCCATTTACCCGCTCTCTCTCCATAACCCTTAATTCCTCGAGAAATCAAGAATTTATCAACTTCTGTCTTAAAGACACTCAACGTCCCGGCTCTACCGCCCTCTGTGGCAATGAATTCCACAGACCCACCACTCTCTGGCTGAAGAAATTTCTCCTCATCTCTGTTCTAAAGTGACTCCCTTTTATTCTAAGGCTGTGCCCCGGGTCCTAGTCTCCGCTACTAATGGAAACAACTTCCCTACATCCACCATATCTAAGCCATTCATTATCTTATAAGTTTCCATTAGATCTCCCCTCAACCTCCTAAACTCCAATGAATATAATCCCAGGATCCTCAGACGTTCATCGTATGTTAGGCCTACCATTCCTGGGATCATCCGTGTGAATCTCCGCTGGACCCGCTCCAGTGCCAGTATGTCCTTCCTGAGGTGTGGGGCCCAAAATTGCTCACAGTATTCTAAATGGGGCCTAACTAATGCTTTACAAAGCTTCAGAAGTACAACCCTGCTTTTATATTCCAAGCCTCTTGAGATGAATGACAACATTGCATTTGCTTTCTTAATTACGGACTCAACCTGCAAGTTTACCTTTAGAGAATCCTGGACTAGGACTCCCAAGTCCCTTTGCACTTCAGCATTATGAAATTTGGCACCGTTTAGAAAATAGTCCATGCCTCTATTCTTTTTTCCAAAGTGCAAGACCTCGCACTTGCCCACGTTGAATTTCATCAGCCATTTCTTGGACCACTCTCCTAAACTGTCTAAAAACTTTCTAAATCTTTCTGCAGCCTCCCCACCTCCTCCATACTACCTGCCCCTCCACCTATCTTTGTATCATCGGCAAACTTAGCCAGAATGCCCCCAGTCCTGTCATCTAGATCGTTAATATATAAAGAGAACAGCTGTGGCCCCAACACTGAACCCTGCGGGACACCACTCGTCACCGGTTGCCATTCTTAAAAAGAATCTTTTATCCCAACTCTCTGCCTTCTGCCTGACAGCCAATCGTCAATCCATGTTAGTACCTTGCCTCGAAAACCATGGGCCCTTATTTTACTCAGCAGTCTCCCGTGAGGCACCTTATCAAAGGCCTTTTGGAAGTCAAGATAGATAACATCCAATGGTTCTCCTTGGTCTAACCTATTTGTTATCTCTTCAAAGAACTCTAACAGGTTTGTCAGGCACGACCTCCCCTTACTAAATCCATGCTGACTTGTCCTAATCCGACCCTGCACTTCCAAGAATTAAAAAATCTCATCCTTAACAATGGATTCTAGAATCTTGCCAACAACCGGGGTTAGGCTAATTGGCCTATAATTTTCCATCTTTTTTCTTGTTCCCTTCTTGAACAGGGGGGTTACAACAGCGATTTTCCAATCCTCTGGGACTTTCCCTGACTCCAGTGACTTTTGAAAGATCATAACTAACTCCTCCACTATTTCTTCAGCTATCTCCTTTAGAACTCTAGGATGTAGCCCATCTGGGCCTGGAGATTTATCAATTTTTAGACCTCTTAGTTTCTCTAGCACTTTCTCCTTTGTGATGGCTATCATATTCAACTCTGCCCCCTGACTCTCCTGAATTGTTGGGATATTACTCATGTCTTCTACTGTGAAGACTGACGCAAAGTACTTATTTAGGTCCTCAGCTATTTCCTTGTCTCCCATCACTAGATTACCAGCGTCATTTTGGAGCAGCCCAATGTCAACTTTTGCCTCCCGTTTGTTTTTAATGTATTTAAAGAAACTTTTACTATCATTCCTAATGTTACTGGCTAGCCTACCTTCATAATTGATCCTCTCTTTCCTTATTTCTCTCTTTGTTATCCTCTGTTTGTTTTTGTAGCCTTCCCAATCTTCTGACTTCCCACTACTCTTTGCCACATTATAGGCTTTCTCTTTTGCTTTGATGCATTCCCTAACTTCCTTTGTCAGCCATGGCTGCCTAATCCCCCCTCTGATAACCTTTATTTTCTTCGGGATGAACCTCTGTACTGTGTCCTCAATTACACCCAGAAACTCCTGCCATTGCTGTTCTACTGTCTTTCCCACTAGGCTCTGCTCCCAGTTGATTTTCGTCAGTTCCTCCCTCATGCCCCTGTAGTTACCTTTATTTAACTGGAACACCTTTACATCTGATTCTACCTTCTTTCTTTCAAATTGGAGATTGAATTCTACCATATTATGATCAAAAATAATGCTCCTTCTTACATCCCACTTCCTCCATCATCCCACAATCCATTCGGATTTACCAGCCTCAATTGACTAAGCGTGAATTGCTTACTCTGCACTATGCCCCACCCATACTCTCCTCACCACAACTTTACTCTTGTTTTATTTCCCTTTCAGATACTCAAGAACTGCAACTCGGTCCGACAATGGAGGAGTACTAACAAGACAGTGACGATGAAGACACAGTTCTATAATTTCGCACTTGTGGCCATCAGCTCAAATACGGACAGGACATGTGTCTGAAGAATTGGGCAGCACGGTAGCATAGTGGTTAGCACAATTGCTTTACAGCTCCAGGGTCCCAGGTTCGATTCCCCGCTGGGTCACTGTCTGTGCGGAGTCTGCACATCCTCCCCGTGTGTGCGTGGGTTTCCTCCGGGTGCTCCGGTTTCCTCCCACAGTCCAAATATGTGCAGGTTAGGTGGATTGGCCATGCTAAATTGCCCTCAGTGTCCAAATTACCCTGAGTGTTGGGTGGGGTTACTGGGTTATGGGGATAGGGTGGAGGTGTTGACCTTGGGTAGGGTGCTCTTTCCAAGAGCCGGTGCAGACTCAATAGGCCAAATGGCCTCCTTCTGCACTGTAAATTCTATGATAAAGACGGAATTTTCAAATAGTGTGACACCAGGAAGAGTGGTCTGTCACCAGTCTGCACGTATGGACAGTGAAGGTGCTAGCTTGCTGGAAGATAAGGTTTCACACTGATTCAACTGGGGAGGACTCGGATGTGAACTTCCATGGGGCAGTCGACAGGGGAATGAACAAAGAACAATACAGCACAGGAGCAGGCCCTTCAGTCCTCCAAGCCTGTACCGGTCATGATACCAACCTTTGGCAAAACCCTCAGCACTTCCTTGTGCCATATCCCTCTATACCCATCCTATCCTGTTTGTCAAGATGCCTTTTGAAGCCATTAACGTATCTGCTTCCAGAACCTTCCCTGGCAACGCGTTCCAGGCACTCACCACCCTCTGCGTAAAAACCTGCCTCGCACATCTCCTCTAAACTTTGCCCCACGGATATTAAACCTATGCCCCCTGGTGACTGACCCCTCCACCCTGGGAAAGAGTGACTGCCCATCCACTCTATTCATGCCCCTCATAATCTTATAGACTTCTATCAGGTCACCCCTCAACCTCCCTCTTTCTAATGAAAACAGTCCAAGTCTATTCAGCCTCTCCACATAGCTAACACCCTCCAGATCAGGCAACAGCCTGGTAAACCTCCTCTGCACCCTCTCCAAACCCTCCACATCCTTCTGGTAGTGTGGTGACCAGAATTGTGCGCAATATTCCAAGTGCGGCCTTACCAAGGTTCAGTACATGACTTGCCAGTTTTTATACTCGATGCCCCGTCCAATGAAGGCAAGAATTCCATATGCTGAAGGGCATGCCCAACAAAATGTTTGGCTTATTAGGAAGCTGTCAAAAATGTCTGTAGTCAATGCCCAGGAATGTAGAAGAGCCCTGCTCCAGCCTTGCACAAGGCTTTGCTCTGCGTGACAAACTCTGTTTGCACACATGTGAACACAACCATGATGTAGCACTACTGCTTCACAGCGGCAGGTTCGATTCGGCCTTGCATGACTGTCTGTGTGGAGCTTGCACGTTCTCCCCTTCTCTGCTTGGGCTTCCTTCGGGTTCCCCATTCCCTCTCTGTGTCCAATGATGCACAGGTTAGGTGGGGTTACGGGGTAGGGTGGAGAAATGTGCCTTGGCAGGGTGCTCTTGGAAGGATCGGTGTAGACTCGATGGGCTGAATGGCCTCCTCTGCACTGTAGGGATTCTGTGGATCTGATGATCGATGTCTCAGCTTCCATTGAAGTCCATGTACAGCTGCCCACTGTCTGAGTGCTCCATTGGAAGCTCAGATTGCTGTTACACAAGGCCAGCTTGCTGCCATCATGGCTGTGGATTAGAGAGTTATAAAGGGGTCTGCAGAATGTCTCAGGAGTCCGAATACTCGGATTATTGGGGCGGAGTGCCAGTGACTCCCTGGAGCATGAACCTGCTCTCCTCTCCCAGGAGTACAGCTTTTGTTCTCCAGATCCTGCCCGCCAGTGTCCTTGCTGTTGCCCATCAGCCAGTCAACCCAGGCTGTCGTCATCAATGCTGAGAAGGTGCAATCCATAACCGGTGAATTTCTAGGCTCAAAAGTCATCCTCCAAGCTCATTTAAAGTCACCCCATTGAAAGTCAGCATTGCTCGATGCACTGAAATCACATTGCATGAGAGCATTAGGACATGGAAGGTACATGGAAGACCGGCACTAATACAATATGCAAGGGTGAATGAGTTGACCTATCTATGCAATATAGAACACTTCTGTTTATAAATTTCATTTGGACTATCTATTTTGTGATGGCTTTTATTTTTGCGCTGTGGCAAATGATGTTCAGTGACAAAGTGTGAGACTGTTGATATATGGGGATTAATGGTTATGCTTACTGACATCATATTTGGAAGAGTTCCTCATGGATAACCCTTCCAGAAATGGGCTGTCTGGGATCCTTCCTCTTTCTCTTCCTCCTCATGCTCCTGCTCCTGTCTATGAGGATAGTGGCGGCAGAGAAATTGGATGGGCATTTGAAGGAAATTAACCTGTAGGGATACGGTGTTGTGGTACCAGAACAGACCCCAATGTATGTTAGGAAACTGGACAAGAAACCCCAACAATTTTGCAATTTGTAAACTGTGAGGAAAAGATGCTTCACCCCAGGAATAATTCCACTGACAAACAGGGATCTTTTCTATTAAAACACACTTTATTCTTAGTACAGCGCCAGCTACATTAACATCACAGAAAATGGCTTCAAAAAATATTCTTAACAATAAAAGGAAACACTTTAACTTCTTTCTTATACCTTCTCTAGCTCCAGTTAAGCAAAGCTCATTACAGGTCAAAAGCCGCTTGCAAATAAAGGTAGCAAACACAGGACTTTCTGTCCTCTGTGTAGAGTGTTCTTTTCAGCAAAGGAGAGCGACCCTTTCAGACACAAGCTGCATGTCCTTCTGTCATTGGCAGACTAAAAGCTAAACTGTATATAATCTTTATTAGGCTTACATTAACACTTCAATGAAGTTACTGTGAAAATCCCCTCGTCGCCACACTCCGGCGCCCGTTCGGGTACACAGAGGGAGAAGTCAGAATGTCCAATTCACCTAACAAGCATGTCTTTCGGGACTTGTGGGAGGAAACTGGAACACTTGGAGGAAACCCACGCAGACCCGAGGAGAATGTGCGGACTCCACACAGACAGTGACCCAGGGGTGAATTGAACATGGGACCCTGATGCTGTGAAGCAACAGTGCTAACTGCTGTGCTACCATGACACCCTGCGTGCTACAGATCTGGCATCTCCCATTAGTAACATCATCGCTATCCCACTAGATCCCACTTATGGCCATCTTACTAAGGCTCTTACTTACACTACCCCTCAATTATCGAAACCCCCAGAGAACCTTCTTTATGTAAACAAAAGTCCATTAGTTCTTTTTAGGTAAATAACTAAATGGTTATGATCAATGATTATCCCACTTTTACGACATTTTAATTCCATCTTTTGTAGACACGCCATCTGCCTTTATGTTAAATCAGGATCTATAAAAATATTACTGCAACAGACATATAATACAATATATGAAAAACAATTCCATACATTCCCCTCGACGGGAACAGATCATGGGAATGGGACTGACTGGAAAACTCAATGGAGAGCCAGCATGGATTTGCTGGGCTGAATAGCCTCCTTCTGTAATAAGAATATGATTCTATGATTCCTCAGCTATTCGCCACACAGCTGGTGAAAAAGGATATGGTGATGTTGTGCAGCACATGGCAGACCACAAGTCCTGACACACGCTCTGCCATTTGTTGCAGGGCTCCTTCAGAGCTGTCCAAGCAGTGGAAACCCCAGCACCCCAATGATCTGCTCTATCACATTATGTGTGGCAGCATGTCTTTCATTGTATGCATGCTGCCTAAATTTGCACAGTGGCATCAGCCATGTTGCTTCTGGATAGCCTTTGTTGCCCGGTGGCCACCATTTGGTACCATGTGGTGACTCAAGTACAGCTGGCATTGTAGTTGCTGTGCTAGATTAAGTGAGGGCATTAGGTGGAGCATTGAGCTTGAAAATAGCACTGTTAGCATCAAATCAGTGTCGCATACTGATTGACATCAGGATCTACCTGCTGTGCGAACTTCCAGTGAATGTTCACTGTGTGTGTGCTGTCACTGGCAAGGCAAATACCTAACTACCGTGAGATGGTGATGGTGAGCCACCTTCTCAAATATGATTGAGTGGTGTAACACAGAGGTCAGACCAAATAAAGGTGACAGGTTTAATTCCTGAAGGAGAGTGATGAATTAGATAGGATTTTACGACAATCGCTTCAGGATTACCATTACTGACAGTAGGTTTTTATTTGAGATTTGTTTAATTAATCGGTAGGATTGTAACTTAAGGGTGCGATTTAAAGGGGAAAAAAATGAGTCCTATTTTGGATGCATTTAACGGGTTATTTCTCAAAACCTGCTGAGCCGAGAACTACCTGCTATCAAATGGGCCTCTGTTTTGGGCCTCGGCAAGGAACGTCCATCGAGGCCGCGCTTACCTCATTTCCTGCACCAATGACATTGGGGCACCATTTTTAAATGGTGCCCCAATCTCTGAACGCCTCACCGCTGTCTCCGGACACCCCCAATGCCCCAACTTACCTGTTAGGGGGTCCATGAGCATCCCCCCCTCCACCCCCGCAAAAGGGAAGGGCACCCCAGACCTGATCCCTGGCAGTGCCAACTTGGCAACTGGGCACCTTGGCACTGCCAGGCTGGCACCCTGGAGGTGCCAGTGTTGCATTGTCAGAGTGGCCAGCTGGCACTGCCTGGATGTCAGTCTGGCAGTGGCAAGGTGCCTGTATGGCAGCGGGAGTGCCAGAGTACCACCTTGCCCAGTGCCCAACTACCCAGTGACCTCTGATGGCTTGGGAGACCCTCCAGATGCCGTTACACCTGGTCCACATATTTTTTGAAAATTTAGAGTACCCAATTCATTTTTTCCAATTAAGTGTCAATTTATTGTGACCCATCCATCTACCCTGCACATAGAATCATAAAATCATAGAATTTACAGTGCAGAAGGAGGCCATTCGGCCCATCAGGACTGCACCGGCCCTTGGAAAGAGGACCCTACCGAAGCCCACACATCCACCCTATCCCCACACCTCCACCCTATCCCCATAACCCCACCTAACCTTTTTTGGACACTAAGGGCAATTTAGCATAGCCAATCCACCTAACCTGCACATCTTTGGACTGTGGGAGAAAACGGGAGCACCCGGAGGAAACCCACACACATACGGGGAGAACGTGCAAACTCCACACAGACAGTGACCCAAGCCGGGAATCGAACCTGGGATCCTGGAGCTGTGAAGCAGTTGGCAGCACGGTAGTGTAGTGATTAGCACAGTTGCTTCACAACTCCAGGGCCCCACTTTCGATTCCCAGCTTGGGTCACTGTCTGCCCATTCTCCCTGTGTGTGCATGGGTTTCCCCCGGGTGCTCCGGTTTCCTCCCACAGTCTAAAGATGTGCAGGTTAGGTGGATTGGCCATGATAAATTGCCCTTCGTGTCTAAAAGGGTTAGGTGGGGGTACTGGGTTGCGGGGATGGCTTGGAGGTGTGGGCTTAAGTGGGGTGCTCTTTCCAAGGGTCGGTGCAGACTCAATGGGCCGAATGGCCTCCTTCTGCACTGTAAATTCTATGAACTGTGCTAACCACTGTGCTAGTGTGCTGTCCTACATCTTTGGGTTGTGGGGACACTATTCCGTCCATCTTCAGCAGGATGCTGTTGATCAGCGTGAGGTTGTCCATAACAGTGTAGAATTGAGGGCATTGCCCTTTCGGCCACCCATTGTTGAGGTTGTGGATGACTCGCTGCGACAGGGGGTCTTTGGCCGCCTCTTCTCTGATGAGAACGAGCTTTTCGTCTATTGCAGGGAGGGTGCTTGCGCACATTTGCACCTGCGATTCAGTGTGCTGGATGATCTCCAGTGGATCACTTGGTGAGGTGACGGAGCGGGACAATGCATCGGCTCCTTGCCAGGTGTGTACACCAGATTGAAATCGTACCTCTGGAGTTTGAGCAGAATCCTCTGCAATCGGGGAGTCATGTCATTCAGGTCCTTTTGGATTATGTGGACCAGAGGTCTGTAATCCGTCTCAACGGAAAATGTCGGCAGGCCGTAGACGTAGTCATGGAGTTTGAGGATGCCGGTGAGAAGACCTTGTGGTAGTCTGTGTTAGGAGGATTACGGTACCTAGAAATGCCGGAATGCCATTGGTGGAGAATGTACTTGTTCCAATTAGATAAACTTGTATGTTAGCTCCGCCTTGCAAGGCGGGGTATAAGAGCCCGTGCTGCCCCAGCAGCTTTCTTCTGTACCTGCGTTGCTGGGGGAAACATCTAGTGTATTAAAGCCTTCAATTGTCACCAATCTCGTTTCTGAGGTTATTGATTGTGCATCAATTTAATACGCTAGATTTAAAAGAATGGAGCTCCGAATCAAGCCAGAGTGTCTGCAACTCAGCCCCCATGTGGCAAACTCAGCAGCAACCTTCAAGCACTGGCTGGCGTGTTTTAACGGATATCTCGGAACGGCCGAAAACACACCACGGGAGAACAGAAACTGCAAGTCCTGCACTCGAGGGTGAGCCCAGAAATTTACACCCTCATCGAGGACGCGGATGACTTTGATGCAGCAATGGAGCTGCTGAAAGGACATTATATTCACCCGGTAAACCAGGTCTACGCCCGACATCTGCGAGCGACGAGGCGACAAATCCCTGGGGAATCGCTGGAAGAATTCTATCATGCGCTCCTGGTGTTGGGGAGAAACTTCAGCTGCCCACAAGTTTCGGCGAGCGACCACACAGAACATTTGATCCGGGACGCTTTCGTTGCAGGTATGCTGTCCTCCCAAATCCGCCAGCAATTGCTGGAGAAAGACACCCTAGGCCTCAAGGAGGCACGGGCCCTTGCCAGCTCCCTGGATGTGGCCTCCCGAAACACCCGCGCTTACATCCCCGACCGCGCGGCAGCCCCCTGGGCAGCGTGGAACCCTCCCGCGGCCGACCCCGAGACATCTCCCATCCCCCCACAGGCTTGTGCAGCAAGACGGCCTGGCAACCGCGGGGGGCCCTGCTGCTATTTTTGCGGGCAGGCCAAGCACCCCCGACAGCGCTGTCCGGCCCGCGCATCCACCTGCAAGGGATGTGGTAAAAAGGGCCACTTCATGGCGGTATGCCACGCCCGGGCAGTTGCTGCGGTCTCCGGTGGTGAATGCGGACCGCCACCACAATCCGTGCGGCCAGCGGGGTCCGCCATCTTCCTCCTCAATGGCCACGTGCGGCCTCTGGGCGCCGCCATCTTGTGCCGCGGACGCCACGTACGATGGATGAGCGCTGCCATTTTGTGCACCCCCAGCCACGTGCGACCAATGGACGCCGCCATCTTGGATGGACTCCCAGGACCCCAGCTCGGCTGACCACACACCGCCCGAAGAGAACATTCAACTGCTGCCACGAGTAGCCTCGGTGACCCTGGGCCAGTCTCGGCCCCGAACACTGTCGACTGCTACGACAACGGTGCTTATCAACGGGCATGAAACATCCTGCCTAATCGACTCTGGGAGCACGGAGAGCTTCATACACCCCGACACGGTAAGACGCTGTTCTCTCCCCGTCCACCCCGTTAATCAAAAAATCTCCCTGGCCTCCGGATCTCACTCAGTAGAGATCAAAGGGTTTTGTATTGCTAACCTCACAGTCCAAGGAAGGGAGTTCAAAAACTACCGACTCTATGTCCTGCCCCACCTCTGCGCGGCCACACTCCTAGGATTGGATTTTCAGTGTAACCTCCAAAGTCTAACGTTCAAATTCGGCGGCCCTATACCCCCCCTCACTGTCTGCAGCCTCGCGACCATCAAGGTCGATCCGCCTTCCCTGTTTGCAAACCTCACCCCGGATTGCAAACCCGTCGCATCCAGGAGCAGACGGTATAGTGCCCAGGACCAGATCTTTATTAGGTCAGAGGTCCAACAGTTACTGAAGGAAGGTATCATTGAGGCTAGCAACAGCCCCTGGAGAGCTCAAGTAGTGGTTGTAAAGACCGGGGAGAAGCATAGGATGGTCATCGACTACAGTCAGACCATCAACAGGTTTACGCAGCTCGACGCGTACCACCTCCCCCGCATATCCGACCTGGTCAACAGGATCGCGCATTACAAGGTCTTCTCCACGGTGGATCTTAAGTCCGCCAACCACCAACTCCCCATCTGCACTAGTGACCGCAAATGCACTGCCTTTGAAGCAGATGGGCGGCTCTACCACTTCTTAAGGGTTCCCTTTGGTGTCACTAATGGGGTCTCGGTCTTGCAGCATGAGATGGACCGAATGGTTGGCCGGTATGGTTTACCGGCCACATTCCCGTATCTCGATAATGTCACCATCTGCGGCCACGACCAGCAGGACCACAACACCAACCTCTGAAAATTCATCCAAACCGCAAAAATCCTTAACCTAACGTATAACAAGGATAAATGCGTGTTTAGCACCGACCGCCTAGCCATCCTCGGCTACGTAG
This sequence comes from Scyliorhinus torazame, assembly GCF_047496885.1. Lineage (NCBI taxonomy): Eukaryota > Metazoa > Chordata > Chondrichthyes > Carcharhiniformes > Scyliorhinidae > Scyliorhinus > Scyliorhinus torazame. The sequence goes on along the minus strand of NC_092713.1, from coordinate 283,613,585 downwards.
TGCGTAATGGAGTTATAGGCCCCGACCCTGAATGCATGCGCCCCCTTATGGAGTTCCCCCTCCCGCACTGCTCCAAGGCCCTGAAGCGCTGCCTCGGCTTTTTTTCTTACTATGCCCAGTGGGTCCCCAACTATGCGGACAAGGCCCATCCACTGATCCAATCCACAGTTTTCCCCCTGTCGATAGAGGCCCGTCAGGCCTTCAGCCACATCAAAGCAGACATTTCAAAGGCCACGATGCACGCCATCGACGAGTCCCTCCCCTTCCAGGTCGAGAGTGACGCGTCCGACGTAGCTCTGGCGGCCACGCTCAACCAAGCGGGCAGACCCATGGCCTTCTTCTCACGCACCCTCCACGCCTCCGAAATCCGTCATTCCTCAGTCGAAAAGGAGGCACAGGCCATAGTAGAAGCTGTGCGACATTGGAGGCATTACCTGGCCGGCAGGAGATTCACTCTCCTCACTGACCAACGGTCGGTTGCTTTCATGTTTGATAATGCACAGGGGCAAGATAAAAAATGACAAGATCTTACGATGGAGGATTGAACTCTCCACCTACAACTATGAGATCTTGTATCGTCCCGGGAAGCTAAACGAGCCGTCCGATGCCCTATCCCGCAGCACATGTGCCAACGCACAAGTGGACCGCCTCCGAGCCCTCCATGAGGACCTCTGCCAGCCGGGGGTCACTCGATTTTTCAACTTCACCAAGATCCGCAACCTGCCCTACTCCATCGAGGAGGTCAGGACAGCCACCAGGAATTGCCAAATCTGCGCGGAGTGCAAGCCGCACTTCTACAGGCCAGAGAAAGCGCACCTGATAAAGGCTTTCCGTCTCTTTGAACGCCTCAGTATGGATTTCAAAGGCCCCCTCCCCTCCACCGACCGCAACACGTACTTCCTGAACGTGATTGACGAGTACTCCTGGTTCCCTTTCCCCATCCCCTGCCCCGTCATGACCGCAACCACCGTCATAAAAGCCCTCCATGGTAACTTTACGCTGTTCGGTTTCCCCGCCTACATACACAGTGATAGGGGGTCGTCCTTTATGAGCGGCGAACTGCGTCAATTCTTGCTCAGCAGGACGACCAGTTACAAACCCCGGAGAAAAGGACAGGTAGAGAGGGAGAACGGAACGGTCTGGAAGACCGTCCTACTGGCCCTGCGGTCCAGAATCTCCCAGTCTCCTGCTGGCACCTCCCGGATGCCCTCCACTCCATCCGGTCAATGCTGTGTACCACGACCAACCAAACACCTCACGAACGTCTCCTCGTCTTCCCCAGGATGTCCTCCTCTGGGACCTCGCTCCCGAGCTGGCTGGCAGCTCCCAGACCCGTCCTGCTCTGTAAACACGTGCGGCCGCACAAATCGGACCCATTGGTCGAGAGGGTCCATCTCCTCCATGCTAACCCTCAGTTTCGCCTACATGGCATACCCCGACGGCTGATAGAATACAGTCTCCCTATGAGACCCGGCGCCCACTGGATCCCCACACACACCCCCGCCATCAGCCCCACCCTCCCTCCCACCGGTGCACCCTACAGCCGCCCCCTTCCCAGGTGGATCGGTTCTTCCACCGGCCCCGTCTAGGCCCTGCCCACCGGCGCACTCCACAGCTGCCCCCTTCCCAGGCCAGTCGGCCATTCCACCAGCTACGTCTAGGGGTGATGAAGCAACCGCAGAAGCCGAAACCACACTCCCGGAGTCACAGACACCGAACCTCCAACCGACATCACCACCAAAGCTACGACGATCGCAGAGGATGGCCAGGGCCTCCGATCGACTAATTGCTTCCTTTTGAAATGTACATTACTGTTATAATGAGGCAAAACGCTGCACGGAGGCATTACGATACCTTCATAACTATAACTTCTACCACTTCTACCACATTGTAATATGAAGCCACCACCCCCGCCGGACTCTTTTTTAACAGGGGGTGAATGTGGTAGTCTGCGTTAGGAGGATTATGGTACCTAGTAATGCCGGAATACCATTGGCGGAGAATGTACTTGTTCCCATTGGATAAGCTTGTATGTTAGCTCCGCCTTGCAAGGCGGAGTATAAGAGCCCCAGCAGCTTTCTTCTGTACCTGCACTGCTGGGGGAAACATGTAGCGTATTAAAGCCTTCAATTGTCTCCAAACTCGTTTCTGAGGTTATTGATTGTGCATCAGACCTAAACACTCCTTTTCAATCTGCGCGTACCTGGTCTCAGTCGGTGTCATTGCCCGTGACGCGTATGCTACTGGGACCCATGATGATGTGTCATTTTTTTGTAGCAGCACCGCCCCAATGCCATCCTGACTTGCATTGGTCGACATATTAGTTTCCCACTCTGTGTCAAAGAATGCAAGGCGGGTGCAATGGTGAGCTTGGCCTTCAGCTCCAACCACTCTGTCTGGTGTTCCGTCTTCCACTTGAAGGCGGTTGATTTCTTGATCAGTTTTCTGAGGGCCGTTGTGTGTGTGGCCAATATCGGGATGAATTTGCCGAGGAAGTTTACCACTCCAAGGAAGCACAGTACTGCTTTCTTGTCCCTGGGGACTTTCATTGCCTCGATGGCTTTTATTTTGTCCGTGTCCGGGCATACACCGTGTTTCGATATCTGATCACCCAAGAACTTCAGCGTGGATGTCCCAAAACAGCACTTGGCGTTGTTTAGTTCGAGGCAATGTTCATGTATGCGTCGGAACACCCTCTTTTGTCGCGACACATGCCCCCCCGGAGTTGAAGACCAGATTATGATATCGTCAACGTAGACACGAACCCCTTCTATTCCTTCCATCATCTGCTCCATGATGCGATGGAAAATCTCTGATGCCGAGATGATGCCAAGTGGCATTCGGTTGTAGCAGAATCTGCCAAAAGGCATGTTGAAGGTGCAGAGCCTTCTCCTGGATTCTTCAAGTTGAATTTGCCAAAATCCTTGGGATGCGTCCAATTGTGTGAAGAAGCGCGCGTGTGCCATCTTGCTCGTGATTTCTTCCCTTTTTGGGATTGGGTAATGTTCCTGCATAATGTTTTTGTTTAGAGCCTTGGGGTCGATGCAGATGCGTAGGTCCCCCAAAGGCTTTTTAAAGCACACCATCGAGCTGACCCAGTCGGTTGGTTCAGTGACCTTAGCGATGATGCCTTTCTTTTGTAGGCTTGTGAGCTCTATTTTCAGTCGTTCCCTCCATGGAGCAGGGACTCTTCGTGGTGCGTGGACCACTGGTTTGGCGTCAGGCCGCAGTGGAATCTTGTACTCATACGGAAGTGTGCCCATCCCGCTGAAGACATCTGGGTACTGGGTCAGGATGTCGTCGATGATGGTCTGAAAATCCGGATGAGACGGCGTCATGGTGTAGACCCTTTGGATGAGGTTCAGTTGCTTGCAGGCGTGCACACCTAGCAGGGACGCCCTGGCTGGTTGAACAATCTCAAAGCGTAGGCTTGTCTCTAAGTGTCGGTTGGACACTGTCAGGTGGCAGGACCGCAGTATCGTAATTGCGTTGCCATTGTCGTCCTGGAGTTTGCAAGCAGCTGGAAGGATTTTGGGAGCCTTCTTGATTCTCGTGAAGTCCAACTGCGAGATCAGGTTAGCGGAGGCACCTGTGACCAGTTTGAACTGGATGGGGCATTGGTTGACATCCATCACTGCGTTCCATTCGTCCTCGGAATCCACGGCAAGGATTGACTGGACTTGCGATGTGCCCAGTGTGGCATATTCGCACTTCATGATGATGCCGACTCGGTATGTGTTGTCCAGGTAGTCATCGTCTGGATCTGGACCACTACCTTGATCAGAGTCATGCGTTCGGTGTTGCACACTTCTGATGCGATCCTGCCTGAATTGTGGTTCGCTGACTCCAAACTTGTGGTGCAGATCTGCACAGGGCTGCAGAGTGGTTAAGTTTCCCTCAGTGTAAACAGCGTTTGCCTCTTGCAGGGCATTTTTTTCTAAAGTGGGCGGTGCCACAGTTTGCACACGTCATGACGCTCAGTGCGTCGTTGCGCAAGCATGGTGTGGTTCTCAACCGTTTGCACCTGCGCGGTGCGGTTCTCGGCAGCTTCGTATTCCCGGTTGTATTGCGCATGCGTCGGGCCCTGGGAGGAGCGCGCGAAATGGCTGCCGTCGGAGATATGGAGGCGCTGCATCCGGGAGATGGCCTGAACACACTCCACCTCGCGGGAGGTTTGTTTTTCACTCTCAGCAATTTTATGTTGTGAGTAGCGATTTTTTGAATGTTCATTCACAGTGCACGTTTCAACAGCGATTTTTCAGGTCATGTGCTTGATTTTCAGCAATTGCTCTTGCAGAGGGTCAGAGTTGACTCCAAAACCGATTTGGTCTCTAATCATGGAATCAGTTATGTCACCGAAGTTGCAGGATTGCGCCAGCAGTCTAAGGTTAGTTAGATAACTATTGAAGGATTCATCTTTACCTTGCATCCTTTGCTTGAAGATGTAGCGCTCAAATACTTTGTTTGTGTCCACCTCACAGTGGCTGTCGAATTTCTCCAGGATGGTTTGGTATTTTGTTTTGTCCTGCCCTTCTGTGTATTGAAACGAGTTGAAGATCTCTATCGCATGGTCACCCACAGTGGTCAGTAGAAGAGCTATCTTCCGAGCATCGGTCGCTCCATTTAGGTCGGATGCTTCCACGTATAGTTGGAACTTTTGTTTGAACGAATGCCAGTTAGCACTAAGATTACCGGTGGTCCTGAGTTGGTGAGGAGCCTGAATCGTGCCCGGATTCGGTAGCTGGTTGTCTCTGACCTTACTGAGTTGAACTAGGGAGATTGAGCAGTCACTCCTGTACCATGTTGTGTTATGTTACTTGATGTAGGCTTTGCTGAAAGATGCTCCAGACTCTGAGATAAGTTCAAGGTATTTATTGAGCGATTCACAATGCTCCTAAATGAGTTCGACACTCTGCTAATCTAACTCTAGTAACTCAGTCTATTCTGCTAACTATACAAGCTTGCTCTAGACCACGTGCTATGGTGTGATGTTGCTGTTAATCAACCCTGTCTTGCTCTCTAGGTTTCTGCCGGTGGAAGAGGCAGAGCCTGTGTGCCTTGTCCTTTTTATAGTGGTCGTGTAGTGCCCCCTTGTGGTAATGCCACCTCTGGGTGTCCTGATTACCCATTGGTTGTGTCCTGTTCTGATGACCCATTGGTTGGGTGTCTGCATATCACCAGTAAGCCTAGCATTGCCAATAAAGGAAGGAGCCAGCCTGTAATTGGACAAGCCACATGCAATCAATTGTTTATAGTAACACTGCAATGAAGTTACTGTGAAAACCCTCTCGTCGCCACATTCTAGCGCCCGTTTGGAACATGGAGGGAGAATTCAGAATGTCCAATTCACCAAACAGCACGTCATTCGGGACTTGTGAAAGGAAACCGGAGCACCCGGAGGAAACACATGCAGACATGGGGAGAACATGCAGACTCCGCAAAGACAGTGACCCAATCCGGGACTTGAACCAGGGACCCTGGCGCAGTGAAGCAACAGTGCTAACCACTGTGCTACCTGCCGCCCACTGTGCTACCATGCCGTCCTGATGGGGAGCTCAGAGCAGCTGCAATGGGCGAGTGGAGAGTGGGGTTATGATCGGTCTGGACGGATCATATCTTGGGAGGCATCAGGCTACCTCAACTTGAATTTACTCTGGTTGTAAGGGGGTGGTAGTTGGGTGGAGCTAAGGAGGGGCAGGGCCTCAGGCAGGCCCAAGACAGATGAGGTTCTGGCAGACCTGGGGAGGACAGAGTTGTGGTGGACCCAAGGAGGATGAAGTTGTTGCGGGTCTGTGGGGGCGAGGTTGTGCTGGGCCCAAGCAGGGCGGAGTTGTTGGGGGGCCAGGGCAGAGTCAAGTTGTGGCATGACCAGGGAAGGGGGGGGGGGGGGTCGGATGGGTAAAGCTGCAGCGGACCCAGGGAGAGTAAAGTTGTTGTGGGCCCAGGAGGGTGAAGGTGGCGGGCCCGGGAGGGTGAAGATGTGGCGTGCCCGGGGAGGGTGAAGGTGTGGCGTGCCCGGGGAGGGTGAAGTTGTGGCGGGCCCGGGGAGGGTGAAGTTGTGGCGGGCCCGGGGAGGGTGAAGGTGGCGGGCCCGGGGAGGGTGAAGGTGGCGGGCCCGGGGAGGGTGAAGATGTGGCGTGCCCGGGGAGGGTGAAGTTGTGGCGGGCCCGGGCAGGGTGAAGGTGGCGGGCCCGGGGAGGGTGAGGTTGTGGCGGGCCCGGGGAGGGTGAGGTTGTGGCGTGCCCGGGGAGGGTGAATGGTGCAGCGGGCCCGGGGAGGGTGAGGTTGTGGCGTGCCGGGGAGGGTGAAGGGGCAGCGGGCCCGGGGATGGTGAATGGTGGCGGGCCCGGGGGGGGTGAAGTTGTGGCGGGCCCGGGGAGGGTGAAGTGTGGCGGGCCCGGGGAGGGTGAAGGGGCAGCGGGCCCGGGGATGGTGAATGGTGGCGGGCCCGGGGAGGGTGAAGTGTGGCGGGCCCGGGGAGGGTGAAGGTGCAGCGGGCTCGGGGAGGGTGAAGGTGCAGCGGGCCCAGGGAGGGTGAAGGTGCAGCGGGCCCGGGGAGGGTGAAGTGTGGCGGGCCCAGGGAGGGTGAAGGGTGGCGGGCCCGGGCAGGGTGAAGTGTGGCGGGCCCGGGGAGGGTGAAGGTGCAGCGGGCTCGGGGAGGGTGAAGGTGCAGCGGGCCCAGGGAGGGTGAAGGTGCAGCGGGCCCGGGGAGGGTGAAGGTGCAGCGGGCTCGGGGAGGGTGAAGGTGCAGCGGGCCCAGGGAGGGTGAAGGTGCAGCGGGCCCGGGGAGGGTGAAGTGTGGCGGGCCCGGGCAGGGTGAAGGTGCAGCGGGCCCGGGGACGGTGAAGTTTTGGCGGGCCCGGGGAGGGTGATGGTGCAGCGGGCTCGGGGAGGGTGAAGGTGCAGCGGGCCCGGGGAGGGTGAATGGTGGCGGGCCCGGGGAGGGTGAAGGTGCAGCGGGCCCGGGGAGGGTGAATGGTGGCGGGCCCGGGGAGGGTGAAGATGTGGCGTGCCCGGGGAGGGTGAATGGTGGCGGGCTCGGGGAGGGTGAAGGTGCAGCGGGCCCAGGGAGGGTGAAGGTGCAGCGGGCTCGGGGAGGGTGAAGGTGCAGCGGGCTCGGGGAGGGTGAAGTTGTAGTGGACTGGAAAGAGTGGAATTCCACTGAGGGAGTGAGGGCGTGTGTGTGTAAGTGGCAGTGAGAGAGTGTGTTTGAATTTGGCCTTGAGGGAGTCTCTGTGTGTTGCAGTGAGGAAGTGTGTGTGTGTGTGGCAGTGAGGGTTTGTGTGTGTGCATGTGTCAATGCGGAAGGTTTTGTGGGTCCATGAGGAAGTGTGTGTGTGTGTGGCAGTGAGTGAGTTTGTGTGTGGCCATGAAGAAATGTGTGTGTTTGGCCGTGAGCAAGTGTCTGTGCAGCAGTGGGAGAGTGTGTGTGTGGCAGAAAGAGAATGTGTGTGCGGCAGTGATATTGTGTGTGTGTGTGTGCGGATTTAAGGGAGTGTGTGTGCGCGGCCGTGAGGGAGTGTGTGTGTGTGTGATTGTATGTGTGTGTGTGTGGCCATGAGGGACTATGTGTGTGGCCATGAGGGTGTGTGTCTGAGTGTGTGCAGCCGTGAGGTAGTGTGTGTGTGTGCGACCGTGTGGGACTGTGTGCGGCCGTGTGGGAGTGTGTGCGTGCAGCCGTGAGGGAGTGTGTTTGTGTGTGTGGCTGTGATGGTGTATGTGTGTGGCAGTGAGAGAGTGTGTGTGCATGTGCCCGTGAGTGACTGTGTGTGTGAGTGGCTATGAGTGGGTGAGTGTGGCCGTGGGCGAGTGTGTGTGTATGTGGGTGTATTACAGGGAGTGAATGTGTGTGTGTGGCCGTGGAAGAGTGTGTGTGTGTGTGTGGCAGTGAGGGAGTGTGCATGTATGTGCGAGTGTGTGACAGGGAGTGAGTGTGTGTGGCCATGGCGGAGTGTGTGTGTGTGTGTGGCAGTGAGGGAGTGTGCTTGTGTGTCATACTGTCAGAGGCACAGGGCACAGAAAAGGCCCTTCGCCCATTGTTTCTGGGCTGGTAAAAAACATCTAACTATTCTCATCCATTTTCCAGCACTTGGTCTATTGCCTTCGCATCGCAAGTACACATCTAAATATTTCTTAAATGTTTATGAGGCTCTCGGCCTCCACCATCTTTTCAGGCAGCGCGTTCCAGACACCAACCACCCTCTGGGTGAAAACGTTATTCCTCACCTTCCTCTAAACCTCCTGCCCCTTGCTTTAAACCTAAGTCTCCGGTCCTTGATCCCGCCACCAAGGGGGAAAGATTTTTTCTGTCCATTTTATCAATGCTCCTCACAATTTTATGCATCTCAATCATGTCCTCCCTCAGTCTCCTCAGCTCCAAGGAAAACAACTCCAGCCTGTCCAATTTCTCTTCATAACTAAAACTCTTCAGCCCAGGCAACATCCTGGTGAATCTCCTCTGCACCCTTTCCAGTGCTATCACATCCCTCCTATAATGTAGATTCTAGAACTGCACACAATACTCTAGCTGTGGCCTAACCAATGTTTTATATAGGTCCAGCATAACCTCTCTGCTCTTAAACTCCATACCTTGGTTAATGAAGACATGTATACCAGGGGCTGGATTCTCCGATTCTGGGGCTATGTCCTCACGCCGGCGTGGGAACGGTGGCATTTTACGGTTGGAGAATTGCCGGGTTTGTGGCCGCGCATGTGCATGGCGGTGGCCTCCGGCGGCCGAGACGTGCCACATGGCGGAGGCAGCTCGTGGACCCGGCCCGCAAAATAGTGGACCCCATTTGGCCGGCTTATGCGCCCCAGACCACCCCCCCCCCCCCCCCACAGTGCCCCCAGCCCCGAATAATGTCCTCCCCTGCCCGCGGATCAGCCCTCCCCCGATTGTAGAGGCGCTGGACTGAGTCCGCAGCCAGCACGCTGAGTTCCCAACGGGTGAGACCATGAGAGACCCACGCCATCAGGAACTTGACCGGTCGGGGCAGAGCATCAGGGGGCAGGCCTCAGGCAATGCCGCTTTGGATGGGGCGGAGCATCGCGAAAGCGGCACCGCTCTCGATCTCATCAGAAACTTGGATTCTCCGGCCGATCGCTGAACGCAATTTTGGGGTCGGCGACCGGAGAATCCAGCCCATATGCCTTCTTAACCATTTTATCCACCTACCCTGCTACGTTAAGGGAATGGTGTATATGCACACCAAGGTCCCTCTGCTCCTCGGTGCTTCCCAGACACCTACCATTCATTGTGTCTTGCCTTGTTTGTCCTGCCCAAATGCATCACCTTGCATTTATCCAGGTGAATTCTATTTCTCACCGATCAGCCCATCTTACCAGCCCGTCTGTATCTTCCTATAATCTAAGGCTATCCTCCTCACTATTTACCACCCCACCAATTTTCATATTATTCACAAACTCACGGATCAACTCTCCAACATTCAAGTCTAAATCATTTATGTAACCACAAACAGCAAGGTTCCCAACACTGATCCCTGTAGGACCCCATTGGACACAGGCTTCCAGTCAGAAAAACACCCCTCGACCATGACCCTCTGCTTCCTGCCACTCAACCAATTCTAAAGCTAATTGGCCAAATTTCCTTGGATCCCATGGGCTCTTACCTTAGCTATCAGTTTCCCATGTCGGACCTTCTCAAAAGCCTTGCAGAAGTCCAAGTAGACTACATCAAATGCATCGCCCTCATCTACACACCTGGTCACCTCTTCGGAAAATTCCATCAAATTGGTCAGACATGCCCTCCCATTAACAAAACAATGCTGACTGTTCTTGATTAATCCCTGCCACTCCAAATGCAGATTAATTCTGTCTCTCAGAATTGCTTCCAATAGTTTCCCCACCACTGAGGTTAGACTGACTGCGTGTAGTTTCACTTCCACTTCACCAGATGAAAATGTCACAGGAAATCCAATTGTTGCCCCCCCCCCCATTTAATAATAATAATCTTTATTGTAACAAGTAGGCTTCCATTAACACGGCAATGAAGTTACTGTGAAAAACCCCTAGTCGCCACATTCCGGCACCTGTTCGGGTACACAGGGAGAATTCATCTAACAAGCAACGTCTTTCGGGACTTGTGGGAGGAAACCGGAGCACCCGGAGGAAACCCACGCAGACACAGGGAGAACATGCAGACTCCGCACAGAGAGTGGCCCAAGCCGGGAATCAAACCTGGGACCTTGGCGCTGTGAAGCAACAGTGCTAACCACTGTGCTACTGTGACGCCCACAATGCGGAAACAGACTCCAACAATGGTGGGTGTGCGTTTGCACACTCGACATTCCTGAGCCACAAAATGGATACAGGAAAATGAAGCAGAGTGGAAAACGCTGAGGAAAATTGGATTTCCTCCAAAGGAAACGGAGATGTGGCCAATTACATGCGGAAAGCACCTACACACTCAGGAGGTAATACTGCCTCTGTCACTACATTTCTATTCCGCGAACATAATCATTTTTCGACAGTACCCCTAAGTTAGGAATGTTCATGATTTGGAAGGGAACTCACTGGTGATAGCTTCATCAAATGCCTCTGGAAATCCTTATCCATATAAATATTATAATCTCATTAGTTCAGCGACCTTTCAACATAATTGCTGATTACTTTAATCTCACCTCAAGTGTTTGACTTCTTGACAGCTGTGCCTGAGTTTGCTACTATTACTATCCGGTGTATTCTTTTCCTTGTTCCTTTTCTCTATTTTCAGATTGGTTTTTTTTCTTGCATGTTGCAGCTCCTGATGCATAAAATTGTAAAATGAAAGAAGTCTTTACACAAGTCAAATATATATTCCATCTCTATTCTTTCGGTTATATGAATGTCAGAGTTCTCCATGACTCTCGTGTTTTGCAAAGCTCATTGTGTACATTTTTTGTGCACGGTGTGGTTGGTTATTTGCCTCTGACTCATGACTTTGCCTCATGTCAATAGTGTAAAAAGAATGGTATTAATTAAAAAGACAAAGGTATTAAACTAACCTATTGATTCAAGGATTAACGTGTCACCTAGCAACCATCTGCTGATCAATTACTCTTGCAGTAATTGTCTTCCTGGTTCTGAAATGACTGGATGGATATTGCCAAGGGTACTGGTACGAATGTCAAATATCAGTTGCACATTTCGAGCAAGTAAACCAGTGTAGGTATGCCCTTTTTGGAAGGGACACAGACAAGAAATATGGCATAACCAATGCTAAATGTTGGGAATGATAGCATAACTTTGGCTCTTTATTTCTACATTGGACAATGTTATTACGAAATAGCCTGGGCAAGGCAAAGAATAATAGAAAAAATTGGGGTGATGGAGTGAATTATTTGGTCCCTCTAATAATAATTTCTATTATTGTCACAAGTAGGCTTACATCAAGACTGCAATGAAGTTACTGTGAAAATCCCCTAGTCGCCACACTCCAGCACTTGTTCGGGTACACAGAGGGAAAATTCAGAATGTCCAAATTACCTAACAGCACGTCTTTCAGGATGTGTGTGAGGAAACCGGAGCACTCGGAGGAAACCCACACAGACACGGGGAGAACGTGCAGACTCCGTACAGACAGTGACCAAGCCGGGAATCGAACCTGGGACCCTGATGCTGTGACGCAACAGTGCTAACCACTATGCATCCATGCTGCCCACTACAGTGGCAAGCATGGAGCATCTAATGTGCTCAGCCTGGATTTGTGAGATGTAGTCATTTAACAGATTCCGATACAGTCATTGTGCATATTGACTTAGGCACAAGGAGTGTGCACTGATGGAAGTGGCAGGACATTCAGAAATGTAAAGGGATGCCTGGCTGTTGAGAAGCAAAGGGCAAAACCTCTTCCAGCCTCTAGCTCTTGCTCATACGTCGGACATTCCAAAAGGGGAAAGAAGTGACAGGCCAACAGCAAGCAAAGACAAACTGACTGCAGTTGCACGGAATGGAGCGTGTGGGAAAGTGGAGATGCAGTCTAGTTGGCTTTGTGGAAATGATAAATGCACAAAATGGGCACAAGGAGAGTTTTCCAACATTCCAATAAAAAGGCAGTGCAGAATGCTTGTCTGATTCAATGAAGCATACTATACCTAGCATTTGTTAAATATTCATTTAAACATTTTTTGGATTAAATATGGAATCATAATGGAGTAAAGACATGAAATGGGTATAAAGTTCTTGTCAGGTGGCCTGATTTATATGACACCAACCACGGTAGCACAGTGTTTAGCTCTGTTGCTTTACAGTGCTAGGGACACGGGTTCGATTCCCGGCTTGGGTGACTGTCTGTGCGGAGTCTGCACATTCTCCCCGTGTCTGCCTGGGTTTCCTCCGGGTGCTCCGGTTTCCTCCCACAGTCCAAAGATGTGCAGGCTAGGTGGATTGGCCATGCTAAATTGTCCATAGTGTCCAAAGGTTAGCTGGTGTTACTGGGTTACGGGGACACGGTGGAGGTGTGGACCTAAGTAGGGTGCTCTTTCAAGGGATGGTGTAGATTTGATGGGCTGAATGGCCTCCTTCTACACTGTAAATTCTATGAATTTATGATTGCATAACTTGTAGCTAAAGCTATAAACGATTTAGTAACATTAACTGTGGGTCAAATATATACACAACAACAGTTTAGCACAGTGGGCTAAACAGTTGGCTTGTAATGCAGAACAAGGCCAGCAGCGAGGATTCAATTCCCGTACCGGCCTCCCCAAACAGGTGCCAGAATGTGGTGACTTGGGGCTTTTGACAGTAACTTCATTGAAGCCTACTTGTGACAATAAGTGATTATTATATTATAGATGATTAACAGTATTAACATGCACAAGCAACTTCTCTTTCTCAGCTCCCTAGTCAATCTGAGGTCATCTGACTCTAACATTCACTTATATACTAATGAGACTCATAGTGGTCAGACAGTAAATTACACCACAACCATGATATCACTACATCCCCTTTCCTTCGAAAGAATAAATCAATACATTATCATCAGTATATTTACATGTGATATCATTAGCCTGTGAATCTAACAGTATTAATTTTTTTTCATTAACTTTTTTAAAATAGGTTTAACAAATGCACATATGTATATATATATGCACAAGAACAGCAAGCATAGTATGTACAAATAGTCTAAATCTACAAATTGCGTTGATCAGTTTTTCTTCCGACTCCGGTTGATATTCTCAAAGTTTGACCTTGCTGCTCAGAACTTGTAGATTCAATGTTCTCCATGACATTTTCATGCTCAGGAACTGCTGAACCATCAACTCACACTGATGGTAGCTGCCGTTGATTCTGACGTAGATTCGTCATCCATCACATTGTTGTGAAAGTCTTCTCTGGATTTCAAAAGCGTGTGACGATTTCTTCTGAAAACCAACCCGTCCTCTGTCTGTACATTGTAGGAACGAGGTGCTACTTCTTTAAGTACAATGACTTTTCTCGATCAATTGCCTGAATCTTCTATTCTGACAATGTCACCACTACTCAGAGGTGGTAAGGTTTGAGACACTCTATCATAGAACTGCTTTTGTTTTTCTTTAATTTTTTGCATTTCTTGCAATACCACTAGGGCTAAATCGCTGGCTTTGAAAGCAGATCAAGGCAGGCCAGCAGCACGGTTCAATTCCCGTAACAGCCTCCCCGAACAGGCGCTGGAATGTGGCGACTAGGGGCTTTTCACAGTAACTTCATTGAAGCCTACTTGTGACAATAAGCGATTTTCATTTCATTTCATTTTTCATTTCATTTCATTTTCCTCCTTCTTTTCCAAGTATGGAAGTGTGGTACGCAACCTTCTATTCCTTCTATCCATGAGTAACTCTGTTGGCGATCAACCATGTGACAATGGCGATGCTCTGTAACTCCATAGTTCGAGATATGGATCATGTGGGCTGTCCATTGCCTTCTTCAACAATTGCTTAACAATATGTACACCTTATTTGGCTTTTACATTGATGTGACGTGATTGAAATCATACGTGACTGCAAAATGTTGCCACACTTTACAGCTAAAACAAGGACCGTTGTCACTCACAATTACTTGAGGAATTCCGTGTCTAGCAAAAATGGACTTGGCATGCAGTATTACATTGCTGGCCGTTATGCTTGACAGTAGAGCCATTTCGGGATAGTTTGAAAAATAGTCTATGATAATTAAATAATCTTTCCCTCGTAGGTGAAAGAAATCCATAGCTACCTTCTGCCATCGTGTCATAGGTAAATCAGATATTTACATAGGTTCTCCTGTTTGGTTGCAACGATGCGCCTGGCAGGTGTCACAACAACTGACCATACTGTCAATATCCTGGTTTGTAGCTGGCCAGTAAACAGAACCATGAGCTCTCCGTTTACACTTCTCAATCCCGAGATGTCCTTCATGTATCTTCTTAAGTACATCCTTGCAAAGAGATTGAGGTATAACTAGGTGTTCAAATGAAGTACCAGTCCATTAACAATACTGAGTTCCGATCTTACATTGCAGAACTCCATACATTGACCTCTGGGCCAGTGTGAGTTGATGTTCCTCATCATCTCTTGAAGAGTTTGATCCTTCCTGGTCTCTTCTTGGATCTCATGTAGTTTTGTAGCTGATACTGGTAGTAGTGTGGAAATAGGATTGGTATGCAGATCTAGATCTTCAGCAATTTCACTACTAATATTTTGTATCGGGCTCTTGATAATGCATTTGCTAAGATCAAATATTTGCCTGGTGTGTAGATGAGATTGAAGTTATAGCGTTGTAACTTCACCATCAACCTCTGAAAGCAGAGCCATTTGGTTGAGATTCTTCATGATGATGTTAACCAAAAGACGATAATCTGTCTCAACTATGAAAGTTGGAAGCCTATGCACGTAGCTATGGAATTTCTCAAAGCCTACAACTAAATTGACGCATTCTTTTTCAATTTGAGCGTACCTCTGCTCTGTTGTCGTCATGGATCACGATCCATCTGCGACTGGCTTCCAATCGCCATGCTCAAGTCGCAGAAGAACTGCTCTCAGACCATCTTTGGCCACGTCTTTAATCTGCTTAGGTGGGTCAAAAAATGTGAGAACTGGCGTGATGGTTAGTGAAGTCTTGTGAGTTTCAGTCCAAGTGAAATCATTGTCTTATGCAGGAGATCACATCGGCGTGTTGTTTTTGCTGACAGGTTTGGAATGAATTTTCCGATAAAATTGATCATACCCATCTCTCTTAAGATGGCTTACTCTCCTGTGGTTTTGGCATGTTGAGAATTGCTTGGATTTTATCTTGTCAGATTCAATGCCATGTGATGAGAGCTTGTCACCGAGGAGTGCGACCTCAGTTGCACTAAATTGGCATTCTTTTTTTTTAATAAACATTTTATTGAGGTACTTTATTTGCATTGTAACAGCAGCAATATAAACAATGTACATAAAAATATAAACATAGTGCAAATTAATTAACCCCCTAATGTACGCTAACCTAACCCCCTCCCACCACCCCTTCTGCTGATGATTAATTCTCTGCGAAGAAGTCGATGAATGGTTGCCACCTCCGGGCGAACCCTAACAATGACCCTCTCATGGCGAACTTAATTTTCTCCAGGCAGAGAAAGCCAGCCATGTCCGATAACCAGGTCTCCGACTTCGGGTGCCTTGAGTCCCTCCATGCTAGTAATATCTGCCTCCGGGCTACCAGGGAAGCAAAGGCCAGAACGTCTGCCTCTTTCTCCTCCTGGATTCCGGATCCTGCGACACCCCGAAAATCGCCACCTCTGGACTCAATGCCACCCTTGTTTTTAGTATCTTGGACATGACGTCAGCAAACCCCTGCCAAAATCCCCTCAGCTTTGGACATGCCCAGAACATGTGAACATGGTTCGTTGGTCCTCCCGCATACTTTGCGCACGTATCCTCCACCCCAAAGGATCTGCTCATCCGTGCCACTGTCATGTGGGCCCGGTGAACGACCTTGAATCTGGCACAAGTTGCGGTCGCGGTGACTCTACTCAACGTGTCCACCCAAAGGCCCGCCTCTATCTCTCCCCCCAGCTCCTCCTCCCACTTTCGCTTCAGCTCCTCAGTCTGCATCTCCTCTGATCCCATAAGCTCCTTATAAATGTCAGAAATGCTCCCCTCACCTATCCATCCTCTAGAAACCACCCTATCCTGAATCCCCCTTAGCGGCAGGAGTGGGGAAGGCTGATACCTGTCTTCGCAGGAAGTCCCGCACCTGCAGATATCGAAATTTGCTTCCCCCCGCCAATGCAAACTTCTCCTTCAGCGCCCTCATACTCAGAAAGCTCCCCTCTATAAACAAGTCCCCCATCCTCTCAATCCCCGCTCTCCGCCATATTCGGAACCCCCCCCCATCCATCCTCCCCGGGGCAAACCGGTGATTATCGCAGATTGGGGACCAGACCGATGCTCTCACTGCTCCCACATGTCTCCTCCATTGCCCCCAGTCTCTCAGGGCTGCCACCACCACGGGGCTGGTGGAGTACCGTGCCGGCGGGAATGGCAGAGGCGCAGTTACCAGCGCCCCCAAACTTGTGCCGCTGCAAGAAGCCGCCTCCATACGCACCCATGCCAACTCCCCCCCCCCCACCAGCCATTTCCTAATCATGGCTATATTAGCCGCCCAGTAATAATTGCTAAAGTTTGGCAGTGCCAGCGCGCCCTCCCCCCGACTCCGCTCAAGCATTACCCTCTTCACTCGCGGGGACTTGCCCCCCATACGAAGCCCGCTATAACTTTGTTGACCCGCTTAAATAAGGACCGCGGAATGAAGATGGGGAGACATTGAAATACAAACAGGAATCTCGGGAGGACCGTCATTTTCACCGTTTGGCATCTGCCAGTTAGAGACAACGGGAGCGCATCCCATCTCCGGAAATCGTCCTTCATCTGATCCACCAACCAGGCCAAGTTCAATTTATGTCGCCGGTCCCAATCCCGCGCCACTTGGATACCTAAGTACCTGAAACTGTCCCCTACCAATATAAACGGCAGTTCCCCCAGTCGCCTCTCCTGACCCCTCGCCTAGACCGCAAACATCTCGCTCTTCCCCATATTAAGCTTATACCCCGAAAACCGGCCGAATTCCCCTAAAATTCCCATGATCTGTTCCATCCCCTCAATCGGATCCGAAACCTACAGAAGCTGGTCGTCCGCATACAGTGAGACTCTGTGCCCCCCCCCCCCCGGACCAGCCCCTTGAGGCCCTCAGAGCAATTGCCAGCGGCTCTATAGCCAGCGCAAACAGCAGTGGGGAGAGGGGGCATCCCTGTCTCGTCCCCCGTGAATGTTTTCCTCCCAGGACCAGCCCTGTAAACCCTTACCACCATACGAAGCATCACCCCGCCGGGTTCATTTTTGACAAGGGGTGAATGTGGTAGTATGTATTAGGGGTCATGTGGGACTGGAAGCCCTAATGTCATTGGCTGACAGATCCCGGGTCCTGGTTGGCCGTTGACCTCTAGCTCCGCCCTGAAGGCGGAGTATAAGAAGCCGGAGTCCTCCCCCGCAGGCCATTCTACTATCGAGCTGCAGGGGAACAGACACGCTTAATAAAGCCTCGTCGACTTCACTCTATTCGTCTCACAGAGTCTTTGTGCGCTACAGCTGGGTACCCATCCGGTCCCGGGGCCTTACCCGACTGCATGGCCTTCAAGCCCTCCACTACCTCTTCCAACCCGATCGGGGGCCCCAGCCCTTCTACCAGCTCCCCGTCCACCTTCGGGAAAGTCAGCTCCTCCAAGAAGTGCCTCATCCCCTCCAGCCCCGCAGGGGGTTCCGACCTGCACAACCTGCTGTAAAAATCCCGAAACGCCTTACTCACCCCTGCCGAGTCCCCAACTAAGTTCCCATCCCCGTCGATAACTTTCCCTATTTCTCTAGCTGCCTCCCTCTTTCTGAGCTGCTGTGCAAGCATCCTGCTGGCCTTCTCACCATGCTCGTATATTGTCCCCTCGCCTTTCTGAGCTGTTCCACTGCCCTCCCTGTGGTTAACAAGCCAAACTCCGCCTGTAGCCTCATCTGCTCCATGAACCATTTCAGTTCCTTTGCCATTGCTGGCACCGTGCCCGTTTTCGAGCATGACCGATCCAGGCCAGGATCAATAACTTTATTAAAGTCCCCTCCCATGATCAGTTTGTGCGAGTCCAGGTCCGGTATCTTCCCCAGCAGCTTCTTTATAAATTCCACGTCATCCCAATTTGGCGCATTGCCCTCGGAGGGTCCCACGTTCGCGGCTTCCTCGCAAGCGCTCTATACACCCTGTCCACCTCCAAGGGTCGGGAGAATGCCCCCTCCCCCAGCAGCTTTTCGAACATACCCGCTACGTATGCCCCAGCACCCGCTCCCTCAGTCCCCTCCGGGAGCCCGACAATTCTTAAGTTCTGCCAGCGGGACCTATTCTCTAGGTCCTCCACCTTCTCCAGAAGCCTTTTCTGCTGGTCCCCCAGCATCCCCACCTCCAGCTCCACTGCTGTTTGATGCTCCTCCTGCTCAGCCAGCGCCTTCTCAACCTTCTGGATCGCCCGATCTTGGGCGTCCAATCTGTGTTCCAGCCGATCAATCGACTCTTTAATCGGGTCCAGACAGTCCCATTTCTGTTTGACAAAGCCGTCCTGGATGACCTGCATCAACTGCTCCGTTGATCGCTGGGCCAACACCCCAGGGGTCCTGTCCTTGGCCATGCTGTCTCCTGCTGCAGCTTCAGCACAGCTCTTGCCTATTTCTGCCTTTTCGTGCACTTCTTGGGCGAGATTCTCCGACCCCCCGCCGGGTCGGAGAATCGTCGGGGGCTGGCGTGAATCCCGCCCCCGCCGGTTGCTGAATTCTCCGGCACCGGAGATTCGGCGGGGACGGGAATCGCGCCGCGCCGGTTGGCGGGCCCCCCCCGCGCGATTCTCCGGCCCGGATGGGCCGAAGTCCCGCTGCTAGAATACCTGTCCCACCGGCGTGGATTCAACCACCTCTCTTACCGGTGGGACAAGGCGGCGCGGGCAGGCTCCGGGGTCATTGGGGGGGCGCGGGGCGATCTGGCCCCAGGGGATGCCCCCACGGTGGCCTGGCCCACGATCGGGGCCCACCGATCCGCGGACGGGCCTGTGCCGTGGGGGGCACTCTTTTCCTTCCGCCTTCACCACGGTCTCCACCATGGCGGAGGCGGAAGAGACTCCCTCCACAGCGCATGCGCGAGGATGCCGTGAGCGGCCGCTAACCCTCCCGCGCATGCGCCGCCCAGCAATGTCATTTCCGCGCCAGCGGTGGGGCGGAAATCAGTCCGGCGCGGGCCTAGCCCCTCAAGGTTAGGACTCGGTCGGTCAAGGGGCGGACGATTCCCCTTTGGGGCGGTGCGATGCTGGACTGATTTGCACCGTTTTTAGCGCCGGTCGGTGGACATCGCGCCGATACCGGAGAATTTCGCCCCTTGTTCTTTTCTCCATCCACCGATATGTGGAAACGGTGCCCAATTGCCTCAGCCTTCAAATTCATCGTTTAAAACCGGAAGAAAGTCCGGGGGAAAGGTCCAAAAGTCCGACCAGAGCAGGAACCACCAAATGTGCGACTTACTCCTTCATAGCCGCCACCGGAAGACCCTAAATTGGCATTCTTGCTTGTTGCGCTCCACCCTATTTCTCCTGACGCTCGTTAGAACTTTAACCAACCTCGTAATGTGCTCTTCTATGGTTGAACCCCTAATGATGATATCATCCACGTACACGCGTGCACCTTCGATGCCTTTGATTATGTGCTGCATGGCACAGTGGAAAATTTCTAATGCCAAAATAATGCCAACAGCATTCTCAGAAAGCAATACCATCAAAATTGTGTATTAAAATTGCAGTACTTTGTACTTTGTTCCTCTAGCTTTAGCTGCCCGAAACCTTGAGATGCGTCAAGTTTCATAAAGAATTGTGAACCTGCCATCTCAGATATGATTTCTTCACTTTTTATATTTGGTAGTATTCTCTTTTGATATTCCCATTAAGATCTTTTCTCAGAATCGTTGGGAGTGTAGATCCAATACTTTGTGGATGCTACATATCAACTGCACTAGACCTAATTCTTCACAGGACTGATCACCTAATAATGAATCCAAGGCCTCAGATACAATACAGAATGGGACAGAGGAAACTGTTTTCTTAACCATCACACTCAGGTCACAAGCACCATAATATGTAATGCTTGAACCATTATAATCTCTCAGAGATAATTTGTGATTTCTTCTAATCGGCTGAATTTTAAGATTTCTTAAATCAGTCATGCTGATTAAATTGGCTTTGGCACCAGTGTCTAACTTCAATTGGATCACTGCACTGTTCACCTCAAGTGGTAGCAGCCATTTGTCCTCATCAACCACATTTATTTTAAATGGAGTATCAGTTTGCATTTTTTTTAAGTGCTGGAGAATTTTTTGATATCTCCAACAAATTCTTCTCCTCTGTTATTACTCCAACAATGATGTTTCATCACTGGAGACTGTGTCTTATACTGTGCTGACCCATCTGGGGTTGAACTTAGAGTAACAATTCTGAGCAAAGTGCTTTTGTTCCTTTGCATCTGGAACAAAACTTGCCAAACGTTGGACACTGCCTTAATTTACATCTTTTATGGACTTTGTCCTGATCTTTAACCTGTTTGTTGGTGTGAGGAGCTGCAGGAACTTTCCTGCCTTTTTTTGGAAGTTTCCCGCCCTTTATGGAAAAAGCGCACATCCGGAGTGCTTTCCTACAAGAAGACACCGCCATTACTAAGAAACATTTTAGAATGCTGTGCTGCTAGTTCGTGAGCCTGACAAATATTAACTGCTTGTTCCAAAGACAGCTCTGATTCCCTCAGCAACTGTTCCCTCAGCTTTTCATTCACACCAAACACAATCTGGTCCTGAATCAGGGAAGATTCCACCGCAGAAAAATTACAGGTTTAAGATTTTAACTTTAAATCAGTGACAAAATTACCTATTATCTCTCCTGTCTTCTGTAAATGTGATCTAAACACATAGCGTTCATGAATTTCATTCTTTCTGGGGGTGTAATATGAATCGAATCTTCAAAATACTTGGGTAAAATTTTTACTGTCTGTAGCGCACCAAAGACTCCGAGAGACGAATAGAGCGAAGTCGATGAGGCTTTATTAAGCGTGACTGTTCCCCCGCAGTTCAGTAGTAGACTGCCTGCGGGGGAGGACTCCTGGTACTTATACTCCGCCTTCAGGGCGGAGCTAGAGGTCAACGTCCAACCAGGACCCGGGATCTGTCAGCCAATGACATCACGGCTTCACAGTCCCACATGACCCCTAATGCATACTACCACATTCACCCCTTGTTAAAAATGAACCCGGCGGGGTGATGCTTCGCATGGTGGTAACGGTTTACAAGGCTGGTCCTGGGAGGAAAGCTTTCGCATGTTATTACCGTATGTACAAGGTTTTTTTTGTTTCGAACTATTTACAGTAATCGTCAGGAAAAACAAAATGTTCTCGTTAAAAGTCCACATATTGTACTGTTAGATCGACGCCACGAGTCGGTCGGGCGGTCTGGTCGTCCGTGTCGATCGCCTCAGCCCCGGTGGTGGTGGTGGTGCTTGTTCCGGTGTTGTCGTCTCCGGGAGCCTTACGGTTTCAGCTTGGGCTTCATTCCTGGTCGGGACTGGGAGGAGGACCGATCCTCCTGGGAAGGGGGCGGTCGCGGGGTGCGGCGGTGGCAGGAAGGGGGGGGCGGTTGGGTGATTGGTGTCGGGGGAGTGTGTGTGTTGACGGCGGGCGTCAGATCTCGTAGGGAGACCGTGTCCTGTCGGCCGTCGGGGTACTCCACGTAAGCGTACTGCGGGTTCGCGTGAAGGAGGTGAACCCTTTCGACCAACGGGTCCGACTTGTGCGCCCGCACATGTTTTCGGAGCAAGATGGGTCCTGGGGCCGCCAGCCAGGTCGGCAGCGATGTTCCAGAGGAGGACTTCCTGGGGAAGACAAGGAGGCACTCATGAGGCGTTTGGTTAGTGCTAGTACACAGTAGCGACCGGATGGAGTGGAGGGCGTCCGGGAGGACCTCCTGCCACCGTGAAACTGGGAGGTCCCTGGACCGTAGGGCCAGTAGGACGGTCTTCCAGACCGTGCCGTTCTCCCTCTCTACTTGCCCGTTCTCCCGGGGGTTGTAGCTGGTCGTCCTGCTCGAGGCTATACCGTTGCTGAGCAGGAACTGGCGCAGCTCGTCACTCATGAAGGAGGACCCCCTGTCGCTGTGGACGTATGCGGGGCAACCGAACAGTGTGAATATGGTGTTCAGGGCTTTAATGACTGTGGCCGCGGTCATGTCAGAGCAGGGGATGGCGAATGGGAAGCGGGAGTACTCGTCCACCACATTAAGGAAGTATATGTTGCGGTCGGTGGAGGGGAGGGGTCCTTTGAAATCCAGACTAAGGCGTTCAAAGGGGCGGGAAGCCTTAATCAGGTGCGCACCATCCGGCCTGAAAAAATGCGGTTTGCACTCTGCGCAGATGTGGCAGTTCCTTGTGACTGTACGGACCTCCTCTATAGAGTATGGGAGGTTGCGGGACTTAATAAAGTGGTAGAACCGAGTGACCCCCGGGTGGCAGAGGTCCTCGTGGAGGGTTTGGAGGCGGTTAATTTGTGCGTTGGCACATGTGCCGCGGGATAGGGCATCGGACGGCTCGTTCAGCTTTCCGGGACGATACAAGATCTCGTAGTTGAAGGTGGAGAGCTCGATCCTCCACCTTAAGATCTTGTCGTTTTTGATTTTGCCCCGCTGTGCATTATCGAACATGAAGGCTACCGACCGTTGCTCCGTGAGGAGAGTGAATCTCCTGCCGGCCAGGTAATGCCTCCAATGTCGCACAGCTTCCACGATGGCTTGGGCTTCCTTTTCCACTGAGGAGTGGCGGATTTCTGAAGCGTGGAGGGTTCGGGAGAAAAAGGCCACGGGTCTGCCCGCTTGGTTAAGGGTGGCCGCTAGAGCTACGTCGGAGGCGTCGCTCTCGACCTGGAAGGGGAGGGACTCGTCGATGGCGCGCATCGTGGCCTTTGCGATATCCGCTTTGATGCGGCTGAAGGCCTGGCAAGCCTCTGTCGACAGAGGGGAGGTCGTGTTCTGTATTAGGGGGCGGGCCTTGTCTGCGTACTGGGGGACCCACTGGGCGTAATATGAAAAGAAGCCCAGGCAGCGTTTTAGGGCTTTTGAGCAGTGCGGGAGGGGAAATTCCATGAGGGCACGCATACGTTCGGGGTCGGGGCCTATTATCCCATTGCGCACTACGTAGCCCAGGATGGCAAGCCGGTTTGTGCTAAAGACGCACTTGTCCTCGTTGTACGTGAGGTTCAAGGCTTTAGCGATCTGGAGGAATTTTTGGAGGTTGGCGTCGTGGTCCTGCTGATCGTGGCCGCAGATGGTTACATTGTCGAGATACGGGAACGTGGCCTGTAACCCGTGTTGATCAACCATTCGGTCCATCTCTCGTTGGAAGACCGAGACCCCGTTTGTGACGCCAAATGGGACCCTTAGGAAATGGTATAATCGCCCGTCTGCCTCGAAGGCTGTGTACTTGCGGTCACTTGGGCGGATGGGGAGCTGATGGTAGGCGGACTTGAGGTCCACGGTGGAGAAGACCTTATATTGGGCAATCCGATTGACCATGTCGGATATGTGGGGGAGAGGGTACGCGGCTAGTTGTGTGTACCTGTTGATGGTCTGGCTATAGTCTATGACCATCCTTTGCTTCTCCCCTGTCTTTACTACTACCACCTGTGCTCTCCAAGGACTATTGCTGGCCTGGATTATGCCTTCCTTTAGTAGCCGCTGGACTTCGGACCGAATGAAGGTCCAGACCTGGGCGCTGTACCGTCTGCTCCTAGTGGCGACGGGTTTGCAATCCGGGGTGAGGTTTGCAAACAAGGATGGGGGTTGCGCCTTGACGGTTGCGAGGCCGCAGATAGTGAGTGGGGGTATTGGGCCGCCGAATTTGAAGGTTAGGCTCTGTAGATTGCACTGGAAGTCTAATCCCAGTAATATGGGGGCGCAGAGTTGGGGAAGGATGTAGAGCCTGTAGTTTTTGAACTCCCTCCCTTGCACCGTTAGGGTAACTATGCAGAAGTCTTTGATCTGTACGGAGTGGGATCCTGCAGCTAGGGAAATCTTTTGTGCGCTGGGATGGATGGTCAAAGAACAGCGTCTTACCGTGTCGGGGTGGATAAAGCTCTCCGTGCTCCCGGAGTCGACCAGGCATGGTGTCTCGTGCCCGTTTATCAGCACCGTTGTCGTCGTCGTCTGGAGCGTCCGGGGCCGAGCTTGGTCCAGCGTCATTGAAGCCAGACGTGGTTGTAGTGGTTGAGCGTCTTCTTCAAACCCCGTGGAGCCGTCGACACTGGGGTCCGTTGTTGCCGTTAAAGATGGCGTCGGGGGTGAACAAGATGGCTGCCCCCATGCATCGCACATGGCTGGGGTGGTCCAAGATGGCGGCGCCCTTCCTCCCCTCGTGGTGGCCGGGACCCAAAATGGCGGCGCCTGCGGGTCGCACATGGGGCGCTGGGGGGGTTGGGGAGCGTTGGGAATACGCAGGACTCCCTCTTCTCTGGGGACAGCGGTGGCTGGGACCCAAAGTGGTAGCGCCGGCGGGTCATACATGGGGCGCGGGGGGGGGGGTTGGGGAGCGTAAGCGGCGTCCAGGGCTCCCTGTTCTCCCGGGACAGCGGCGACCTTGCAGGACCAGCACACAGCCGCGAAATGGCCCTTTTTCCCGCAGGTCTTACAGATCGCTGCGCGGGCCGGGCAGCGCTGCCGGGGGTGTTTCGCCTGGCCGCAGAAATAGCAGCGGGCTCCCCCGGTGCGACTTGGCGTTTGGACCGCGCAAGCCTGTGGGGTGTCCGGGGGGGGTGGATTTGTCGCGACGGGTGCGTATGGAGCCCAATGGGCTGCCGCGCGGTCGGGGCCGTAGGCGCGGGTATTTCGCGCGGACACGTCTAGGGAGGCTGCTAGGGCCCGTGCCTCTGAGAGTCCTAGCGACTCTTTTTCTAGAAGTCTTTGGCGGATTTGGGAGGAGTTCATACCTGCCACAAAAGCATCGTGCATTAACATGTCCGTGTGTTCATTTGCGTTCACCGGCGGGCAGCTGCAGGCTCGTCCCAAAATTAGTAGCGCGGCGTAGAATTCATCTATCGATTCTCCGGGACTTTGCCGTCTCGTTGCGAGTTGATAGCGAGCGTAGATCTGGTTTACTGGGCGGACATAGAGACTTTTTAGTGCTGCGAATGCCGTCTGGAAATCCTCTGCGTCTTCGATGAGAGAGAAAATCTCCGTGCTTAACCTCGAGTGCAGGACCTGTAGTTTTTGGTCTTCTGTGACCCGGCCGGTGGCCGTTCTGAGGTAGGCCTCAAAACAAGTCTGCCAGTGCTTGAAAGCTGCTGCTGCGTTCACTGCGTGGGGGCTGATCCTCAGGCATTCCGGGATGATCCTGAGCTCCATAGTCCTTTAGTCACGCTTAATAAATTGTAGCGCACAAAGACTCCGAGAGACGAATAGAGTGAAGTCGATGAGGCTTTATTAAGCGTGACTGTTCCCCCGCAGTTCAGTAGTAGACTGCCTGCGGGGGAGGACTCCTGGTACTTATACTCCGCCTTCAGGGCGGAGCTAGAGGTCAACGTCCAACCAGGACCCGGGATCTGTCAGCCAATGACATCACGGCTTCACAGTCCCACATGACCCCTAATGCATACTACCACATTCACCCCTTGTTAAAAATGAACCCGGCGGGGTGATGCTTCGCATGGTGGTAAGGGTTTACAAGGCTGGTCCTGGGAGGAAAGCTTTCGCATGTTATTACCGTATGTACAAGGTTTTTTTTGTTTCGAACTATTTACAGTAATCGTCAGGAAAAACAAAATGTTCTCGTTAATAGTCCACATATTGTACTGTTAGATCGACGCCACGAGTCGGTCGGGCGGTCTGGTCGTCCGTGTCGATTGCCTCGGCCCCGGTGGTGGTGGTGGTGCTTGTTCCGGTGTTGTCGTCTCCGGGAGCCTTACGGTTTCAGCTTGGGCTTCATTCCTGGTCGGGCCTGGGAGGAGGACCGATCCTCCTGGGAAGGGGGCGGTCGCGGGGTGCGGCAGTGGCAGGAAGGGGGGGGGTTGGGTGATTGGTGTCGGGGGGGTGTGTGTGTTGCCGGCGGGCGCCAGATCTCGTAGGGAGACCGTGTCCTGTCGGCCGTCGGGGTACTCCACGTAAGCGTACTGCGGGTTCGCGTGAAGGAGGTGAACCCTTTCGACCAACGGGTCCGACTTGTGCGCCCGCACATGTTTTCGGAGCAAGATGGGTCCTGGGGCCGCCAGCCAGGTCGGCAGCGACGTTTCAGAGGAGGACTTCCTGGGGAAGACAAGGAGGCGCTCATGAGGCGTTTGGTTAGTGCTAGTACACAGTAGCGACCGGATGGAGTGGAGGGCGTCCGGGAGGACCTCCTGCCACCGTGAAACTAGGAGGTCCCTGGACCGTAGGGCCAGTAGGACGGTCTTCCAGACCGTGCCGTTCTCCCTCTCTACTTGCCCGTTCTCCCGGGGGTTGTAGCTGGTCGTCCTGCTCGAGGCTATACCGTTGCTGAGCAGGAACTGGCGCAGCTCGTCACTCATGAAGGAGGACCCCCTGTCGCTGTGGACGTATGCGGGGCAACCGAACAGTGTGAATATGGTGTTCAGGGCTTTAATGACTGTGGCCGCGGTCATGTCAGAGCAGGGGATGGCGAATGGGAAGCGGGAGTACTCGTCCACCACATTAAGGAAGTATATGTTGCGGTCGGTGGAGGGGAGGGGTCCTATGAAATCCAGACTAAGGCGTTCAAAGGGGCGGGAAGCCTTAATCAGGTGCGCACCATCCGGCCTGAAAAAATGCGGTTTGCACTCTGCGCAGATGTGGCAGTTCCTTGTGACTGTACGGACCTCCTCTAAAGAGTATGGGAGGTTGCGGGACTTAATAAAGTGGTAGAACCGAGTGACCCCCGGGTGGCAGAGGTCCTCGTGGAGGGTTTGGAGGCGGTTAATTTGTGCGTTGGCACATGTGCCACGGGATAGGGCATCGGACGGCTCGTTCAGCTTTCCGGGACGATACAAGATCTCGTAGTTGAAGGTGGAGAGCTCGATCCTCCACCTTAAGATCTTGTCGTTTTTGATTTTGCCCCGCTGTGCATTATCGAACATGAAGGCTACCGACCGTTGCTCCGTGAGGAGAGTGAATCTCCTGCCGGCCAGGTAATGCCTCCAATGTCGCACAGATTCTACTATGGCTTGGGCTTCCTTTTCCACTGAGGAGTGGCGGATTTCTGAAGCGTGGAGGGTTTGGGAGAAAAAGGCCACGGGTCTGCCCGCTTGGTTAAGGGTGGCCGCTAGAGCTACGTCGGAGGCGTCGCTCTCGACCTGGAAGGGGAGGGACTCGTCGATGGCGCGCATCGTGGCCTTTGCGATATCCGCTTTGATGCGGCTGAAGGCCTGGCAAGCCTCTGTCGACAGAGGGGAGGTCGTGTTCTGTATTAGGGGGCGGGCCTTGTCTGCGTACTGGGGGACCCACTGGGCGTAATATGAAAAGAAGCCCAGGCAGCGTTTTAGGGCTTTTGAGCAATGCGGGAGGGGAAATTCCATGAGGGCACACATACGTTCGGGGTCGGGGCCTATTATCCCATTGCGCACTACGTAGCCCAGGATGGCAAGCCGGTTTGTGCTAAAGACGCACTTGTCCTCGTTGTACGTGAGGTTCAAGGCTTTAGCGGTCTGGAGGAATTTTTGGAGGTTGGCGTCGTGGTCCTGCTGATCGTGGCCGCAGATGGTTACATTGTCGAGATACGGGAACGTGGCCTGTAACCCGTGTTGATCAACCATTCGGTCCATCTCTCGTTGGAAGACCAAGACCCCGTTTGTGACGCCAAATGGGACCCTTAGGAAATGGTATAATCGCCCGACTGCCTCGAAGGCTGTGTACTTGCGGTCACTTGGGCGGATGGGGAGCTGATGGTAGGCGGTCTTGAGGTCCACGGTGGAGAAGACCTTATATTGGGCAATCCGATTGACCATGTCGGATATGCGGGGGAGAGGGTACGCGGCTAGTTGTGTGTACCTGTTGATGGTCTGGCTATAGTCTATGACCATCCTTTGCTTCTCCCCTGTCTTTACTACTACCACCTGTGCTCTCCAAGGACTATTGCTGGCCTGGATTATGCCTTCCTTTAGTAGCCGCTGGACTTCGGACCGAATGAAGGTCCAGTCCTGGGCGCTGTACCGTCTGCTCCTAGTGGCGACGGGTTTGCAATCCGGGGTGAGGTTTGCAAACAAGGATGGGGGTTGCGCCCTGAGGGTTGCGAGGCCGCAGATAGTGAGTGGGGGTATTGGGCCGCCGAATTTGAAGATTAGGCTCTGTAGATTGCACTGGAAGTCTAATCCCAGTAATATGGGGGCGCAGAGTTGGGGAAGGATGTAGAGCCTGTAGTTTTTGAACTCCCTCCCTTGCACCGTTAGGGTAACTATGCAGAAGTCTTTGATCTGTACGGAGTGGGATCCTGCAGCTAGGGAAATCTTTTGTGCGCTGGGATGGATGGTCAAAGAACAGCGTCTTACCGTGTCGGGGTGGATAAAGCTCTCCGTGCTCCCGGAGTCGACCAGGCATGGTGTCTCGTGCCCGTTTATCAGCACCGTTGTCGTCGTCGTCTGGAGCGTCCGGGGCCGAGCTTGGTCCAGCGTCATTGAAGCCAGACGTGGTTGTAGTGGTTGAGCGTCTTCTCCAAACCCCGTGGAGCCGTCGACACTGGGGTCCGTTGTTGCCGTTAAAGATGGCGTCGGGGGTGAACAAGATGGCTGCCCCCATGCATCGCACATGGCTGGGGTGGTCCAAGATGGCGGCGCCCTTCCTCCCCTCGTGGTGGCCGGGACCCAAAATGGCGGCGCCTGCGGGTCGCACATGGGGCGCTGGGGGGTTGGGGAGCGTTGGGAATACGCAGGACTCCCTCTTCTCTGGGGACAGCGGTGGCTGGGACCCAAAGTGGTAGCGCCGGCGGGTCATACATGGGGCGCGGGGGGGGGGGTTGGGGAGCGTAAGCGGCGTCCAGGGCTCCCTGTTCTCCCGGGACAGCGGCGACCTTGCAGGACCAGCACACAGCCGCGAAATGGCCCTTTTTCCCGCAGGTCTTACAGATCGCTGCGCGGGCCGGGCAGCGCTGCCGGGGGTGTTTCGCCTGGCCGCAGAAATAGCAGCGGGCTCCCCCGGTGCGACTTGGCGTTTGGACCGCGCAAGCCTGTGGGGTGTCCGGGGGGGTGGATTTGTCGCGACGGGTGCGTATGGAGCCCAATGGGCTGCCGCGCGGTCGGGGCCGTAGGCGCGGGTATTTCGCGCGGACACGTCTAGGGAGGCTGCTAGGGCCCGTGCCTCTGAGAGTCCTAGCGACTCTTTTTCTAGAAGTCTTTGGCGGATTTGGGAGGAGTTCATACCTGCCACAAAAGCATCGCGCATTAACATGTCCGTGTGTTCATTTGCGTTCACCGGCGGGCAGCTGCAGGCTCGTCCCAAAATTAGTAGCGCGGCGTAGAATTCATCTATCGATTCTCCGGGACTTTGCCGTCTCGTTGCGAGTTGATAGCGAGCGTAGATCTGGTTTACTGGGCGGACATAGAGACTTTTTAGTGCTGCGAATGCCGTCTGGAAATCCTCTGCGTCTTCGATGAGAGAGAAAATCTCCGTGCTTAACCTCGAGTGCAGGACCTGTAGTTTTTGGTCTTCTGTGACCCGGCCGGTGGCCGTTCTGAGGTAGGCCTCAAAACAAGTCTGCCAGTGCTTGAAAGCTGCTGCTGCGTTCACTGCGTGGGGGCTGATCCTCAGGCATTCCGGGATGATCCTGAGCTCCATAGTCCTTTAGTCACGCTTAATAAATTGTAGCGCACAAAGACTCCGAGAGACGAATAGAGTGAAGTCGATGAGGCTTTATTAAGCGTGACTGTTCCCCCGCAGTTCAGTAGTAGACTGCCTGCGGGGGAGGACTCCTGGTACTTATACTCCGCCTTCAGGGCGGAGCTAGAGGTCAACGTCCAACCAGGACCCGGGATCTGTCAGCCAATGACATCACGGCTTCACAGTCCCACATGACCCCTAATGCATACTACCACATTCACCCCTTGTTAAAAATGAACCCGGCGGGGTGATGCTTCGCATGGTGGTAAGGGTTTACAAGGCTGGTCCTGGGAGGAAAGCTTTCGCATGTTATTACCGTATGTACAAGGTTTTTTTTGTTTCGAACTATTTACAGTAATCGTCAGGAAAAACAAAATGTTCTCGTTAATAGTCCACATATTGTACTGTTAGATCGACGCCACGAGTCGGTCGGGCGGTCTGGTCGTCCGTGTCGATTGCCTCGGCCCCGGTGGTGGTGGTGGTGCTTGTTCCGGTGTTGTCGTCTCCGGGAGCCTTACGGTTTCAGCTTGGGCTTCATTCCTGGTCGGGCCTGGGAGGAGGACCGATCCTCCTGGGAAGGGGGCGGTCGCGGGGTGCGGCGGTGGCAGGAAGGGGGGGGGGTTGGGTGATTGGTGTCGGGGGGGTGTGTGTGTTGCCGGCGGGCGCCAGATCTCGTAGGGAGACCGTGTCCTGTCGGCCGTCGGGGTACTCCACGTAAGCGTACTGCGGGTTCGCGTGAAGGAGGTGAACCCTTTCGACCAACGGGTCCGACTTGTGCGCCCGCACATGTTTTCGGAGCAAGATGGGTCCTGGGGCCGCCAGCCAGGTCGGCAGCGACGTTTCAGAGGAGGACTTCCTGGGGAAGACAAGGAGGCGCTCATGAGGCGTTTGGTTAGTGC
The DNA here is from genome assembly GCF_047496885.1 of Scyliorhinus torazame. Taxonomy (NCBI): domain Eukaryota; kingdom Metazoa; phylum Chordata; class Chondrichthyes; order Carcharhiniformes; family Scyliorhinidae; genus Scyliorhinus; species Scyliorhinus torazame. The sequence goes on along the minus strand of NC_092713.1, from coordinate 283,582,791 downwards.
TAGTACACAGTAGCGACCGGATGGAGTGGAGGGCGTCCGGGAGGACCTCCTGCCACCGTGAAACTAGGAGGTCCCTGGACCGTAGGGCCAGTAGGACGGTCTTCCAGACCGTGCCGTTCTCCCTCTCTACTTGCCCGTTCTCCCGGGGGTTGTAGCTGGTCGTCCTGCTCGAGGCTATACCGTTGCTGAGCAGGAACTGGCGCAGCTCGTCACTCATGAAGGAGGACCCCCTGTCGCTGTGGACGTATGCGGGGCAACCGAACAGTGTGAATATGGTGTTCAGGGCTTTAATGACTGTGGCCGCGGTCATGTCAGAGCAGGGGATGGCGAATGGGAAGCGGGAGTACTCGTCCACCACATTAAGGAAGTATATGTTGCGGTCGGTGGAGGGGAGGGGTCCTTTGAAATCCAGACTAAGGCGTTCAAAGGGGCGGGAAGCCTTAATCAGGTGCGCACCATCCGGCCTGAAAAAATGCGGTTTGCACTCTGCGCAGAAGTGGCAGTTCCTTGTGACTGTACGGACCTCCTCTAAAGAGTATGGGAGGTTGCGGGACTTAATAAAGTGGTAGAACCGAGTGACCCCCGGGTGGCAGAGGTCCTCGTGGAGGGTTTGGAGGCGGTTAATTTGTGCGTTGGCACATGTGCCACGGGATAGGGCATCGGACGGCTCGTTCAGCTTTCCGGGACGATACAAGATCTCGTAGTTGAAGGTGGAGAGCTCGATCCTCCACCTTAAGATCTTGTCGTTTTTGATTTTGCCCCGCTGTGCATTATCGAACATGAAGGCTACCGACCGTTGCTCCGTGAGGAGAGTGAATCTCCTGCCGGCCAGGTAATGCCTCCAATGTCGCACAGATTCTACTATGGCTTGGGCTTCCTTTTCCACTGAGGAGTGGCGGATTTCTGAAGCGTGGAGGGTTTGGGAGAAAAAGGCCACGGGTCTGCCCGCTTGGTTAAGGGTGGCCGCTAGAGCTACGTCGGAGGCGTCGCTCTCGACCTGGAAGGGGAGGGACTCGTCGATGGCGCGCATCGTGGCCTTTGCGATATCCGCTTTGATGCGGCTGAAGGCCTGGCAAGCCTCTGTCGACAGAGGGGAGGTCGTGTTCTGTATTAGGGGGCGGGCCTTGTCTGCGTACTGGGGGACCCACTGGGCGTAATATGAAAAGAAGCCCAGGCAGCGTTTTAGGGCTTTTGAGCAATGCGGGAGGGGAAATTCCATGAGGGCACACATACGTTCGGGGTCGGGGCCTATTATCCCATTGCGCACTACGTAGCCCAGGATGGCAAGCCGGTTTGTGCTAAAGACGCACTTGTCCTCGTTGTACGTGAGGTTCAAGGCTTTAGCGGTCTGGAGGAATTTTTGGAGGTTGGCGTCGTGGTCCTGCTGATCGTGGCCGCAGATGGTTACATTGTCGAGATACGGGAACGTGGCCTGTAACCCGTGTTGATCAACCATTCGGTCCATCTCTCGTTGGAAGACCAAGACCCCGTTTGTGACGCCAAATGGGACCCTTAGGAAATGGTATAATCGCCCGACTGCCTCGAAGGCTGTGTACTTGCGGTCACTTGGGCGGATGGGGAGCTGATGGTAGGCGGTCTTGAGGTCCACGGTGGAGAAGACCTTATATTGGGCAATCCGATTGACCATGTCGGATATGCGGGGGAGAGGGTACGCGGCTAGTTGTGTGTACCTGTTGATGGTCTGGCTATAGTCTATGACCATCCTTTGCTTCTCCCCTGTCTTTACTACTACCACCTGTGCTCTCCAAGGACTATTGCTGGCCTGGATTATGCCTTCCTTTAGTAGCCGCTGGACTTCGGACCGAATGAAGGTCCAGTCCTGGGCGCTGTACCGTCTGCTCCTAGTGGCGACGGGTTTGCAATCCGGGGTGAGGTTTGCAAACAAGGATGGGGGTTGCGCCCTGAGGGTTGCGAGGCCGCAGATAGTGAGTGGGGGTATTGGGCCGCCGAATTTGAAGATTAGGCTCTGTAGATTGCACTGGAAGTCTAATCCCAGTAATATGGGGGCGCAGAGTTGGGGAAGGACGTAGAGCCTGTAGTTTTTGAACTCCCTCCCTTGCACCGTTAGGGTAACTATGCAGAAGTCTTTGATCTGTACGGAGTGGGATCCTGCAGCAAGAGAAATCTTTTGTGCGCTGGGATGGATGGTCAAAGAACAGCGTCTTACCGTGTCGGGTTGGATAAAGCTCTCCGTGCTCCCGGAGTCGACCAGGCATCTGTCTCGTGCCCGTTTATCAGCACCGTTGTCGTCGTCGTCTGGAGCGTCCGGGGCCGAGCTTGGTCCAGCGTCATTGAAGCCAGACGTGGTTGTAGTGGTTGAGCGTCTTCTTCAAACCCCGTGGAGCCGTCGACACTGGGGTCCGTTGTTGCCGTTAAAGATGGCGTCGGGGGTGAACAAGATGGCTGCCCCCATGCATCGCACATGGCTGGGGTGGTCCAAGATGGCGGCGCCCTTCCTCCCCTCGTGGTGGCCGGGACCCAAAATGGCGGCGCCTGCGGGTCGCACATGGGGCGCTGGGGGGGTTGGGGAGCGTTGGGAATACGCAGGACTCCCTCTTCTCTGGGGACAGCGGTGGCCGGGACCCAAAGTGGTAGCGCCGGCGGGTCATACATGGGGCGCGGGGGGGGGGGGTTGGGGAGCGTAAGCGGCGTCCAGGGCTCCCTGTTCTCCCGGGACAGCGGCGACCTCGCGGGACCAGCACACAGCCGCGAAATGGCCCTTTTTCCCGCAGGTCTTACAGATCGCTGCGCGGGCCGGGCAGCGCTGCCGGGGGTGTTTCGCCTGGCCGCAGAAATAGCAGCGGGCTCCCCCGGTGCGACTTGGCGTTTGGACCGCGCAAGCCTGTGGGGTGTCCGGGGGGGGTGGATTTGTCGCGATGGGTGCGTACGGAGCCCAATGGGCTGCCGCGCGGTCGGGGCCGTAGGCGCGGGTATTTCGCGCGGACACGTCTAGGGAGGCTGCTAGGGCCCGTGCCTCTGAGAGTCCTAGCGATTCTTTTTCTAGAAGTCTTTGGCGGATTTGGGAGGAGTTCATACCTGCCACAAAAGCATCGCGCATTAACATGTCCGTGTGTTCATTTGCGTTCACCGGCGGGCAGCTGCAGGCTCGTCCCAAAATTAGTAGCGCGGCGTAGAATTCATCTATCGATTCTCCGGGACTTTGCCGTCTCGTTGCGAGTTGATAGCGAGCGTAGATCTGGTTTACTGGGCGGACATAGAGACTTTTTAGTGCTGCGAACGCCGTCTGGAAATCCTCTGCGTCTTCGATGAGAGAGAAAATCTCCGTGCTTAACCTCGAGTGCAGGACCTGTAGTTTTTGGTCTTCTGTGACCCGGCCGGTGGCCGTTCTGAGGCAGGCCTCGAAACAAGTCTGCCAGTGCTTGAAAGCTGCTGCTGCGTTCACTGCGTGGGGGCTGATCCTCAGGCATTCCGGGATGATCCTGAGCTCCATAGTCCTTTAGTCACGCTTAATAAATTGTAGCGCACAAAGACTCCGAGAGACGAATAGAGTGAAGTCGATGAGGCTTTATTAAGCGTGACTGTTCCCCCGCAGTTCAGTAGTAGACTGCCTGCGGGGGAGGACTCCTGGTACTTATACTCCGCCTTCAGGGCGGAGCTAGAGGTCAACGTCCAACCAGGACCCGGGATCTGTCAGCCAATGACATCACGGCTTCACAGTCCCACATGACCCCTAATGCATACTACCACACTGTCTTCATCGTTTGCAAATTTAAACGTATTAAATACAGCAATTGCTTTGGTCCCTGCCGTTGTTAGGAGCATCACTACCGTACGTGAATCTGATTGATCTCCTAACTTTATTGCAGTAGGAAACAGGCTAAATTAGGGGCAGCACGGTAGCATTGTGGATAGCACAAATGCTTCACAGCTCCAAGGTCCCAGGTTCGATTCCGGCTTGGGTTACTGTCTGTGCGGAGTCTGCACATCCTCCCCGTGTGTGCGTGGGTTTCCTCCGGGTGCTCCGGTTTCCTCCCACAGTCCAAAGATGTGCGGGTTAGGTGGATTGGCCATGCTACATTGCCCATAGTGTCCAAAAATTGCCCTTAGTGTAGGGTGGGGTTACTGGGTTATGGGGATGGGGTGGAGGTGTTGTCGTTGGGTAGGGTGCTCTTTCCAAGAGCCGGTGCAGACTCGATGGGCCGAATGGCCTCCTTCTGCACTGTAAATTCTATGATAATCTATGATAAATTGTTGTTTAAACACACGCCAGTTGCTGTCCACATTGCCATGAAATGTGAGATTCATTGGTGGCTTCAACAACTCCGTGTGGTTCATTCTTGCAACACAAAATCTCCAAATCACTGTGGACCTTGCGGCAGGCTGATAATTTTTTTTTCGGTGTTTAATACCATCCAACCCTGAACATGTAATGTTCTTGTCGGATGGCCTGATTTATATTACAAGAAAACTTGTAGCAAAAGCTATAAACAATTTATTGCCATTAACTGTGAGTCAAATATATGCAAAACAACAGATGAATACAGCATGAATATACACACGTAACGTCTCTTTCTCAGCTCCCTCGTCAGTCTGAGGCCACCTGATTCATATACTAATGAGACTCCTAGTGGTCAGTCAGTGAATTACAACACAACCATGATATCATTCCAATGGGTATGAACCTACTGGCTCACAAAATGCGGCTCATTTGTGAGGCCTGGGCATGAGGCCCTGAGCTTCCAGTCTGTGCAATTCCCCTGCAGCCTAAACAGCAATTTCACTTTCAGGGTTCAGCCCCACTGAATCATTATTGATTCAATGATGCCAACCATTGCCCTGGTTACTGTCCAAAAGATACAGGGGTGGATTTTACCTTCGTCACTGAGGAAGTAAACTGACCATGCAGATCACCTTCCCACAGTTTAAGTTACCTGCTTTTCTTAGGTTTGCTCTGCCTGTTGCCCACCCAAGCAGTGAATTTAGTAGATTTGTTTGGGTTTGGCCTGCTGGCACTATCCTCTTGTTACTCTTTGCACATTAAACAGTCCAGTTGAGACTGAGCAATATATCAAAACTGTGATGTGTTAAACCAGAGAGATCATCTCTCTTCTAAATCTTTGAATGCATTCTTGCTTTGTTATCTTATCAGTAGCTAGAACCAATTTTGAGTGTGTCATCAACAATAGAAATAGGTGATAAAAACAGTAAGAAGTAATAAAAATGGAAAGTGCCATAAGTATTCAGCAGGTCTGGCAGCATTTGTGGAGAAAGGAACAGAATTAATGTTGCAGGCCAAGGAGCTTCCTTCAGAACATGTTGTGCTTTATCGGCAACCGCATTGTCAATTGCAGCAAAATGATGACGAAACCAGATGCTTTTTCAACTCAAGTTGACATCAGCCACAAAAATCTACAAAGGTATTGTTACATTTGAGGGTCGTAATGAACAATGAGATTCTTAAAACGAATGTAGAACCGACAGACAGATATAAGATTAGTTTCCATTATTTAATGTCTGTTGCTGACCCCTGCAAGCTACAAGTACATAAAGGGGAATCGGCCACAATTGTCTATCCACTGGAGACTTTGCCAATAATATTAGAACTGTAAATTTTACAAGAATGTTTTGAAGCAATATAGCTAAGGGTCAATTTTAATCGTGCTCGGCCAGTCAGAACCAGAGAGGCAGCTACAAGGTTTGCAATGGCTTTTCCCTTTCAAATGCGCTGCCATCCTGTGAGTTCTAACCTCAACCTACTTGCAGGTGAGAGGAGCACCCACTGGAAATCAGCATGGATATGCAGTTAGGCTTCAATGATATCGTGGAATCGTAGAATTTACAGTGCAGAAGGAGGCCATTCGGCCCATCGAGTCTGCACCGGCCCTTGGAAAGATCACCCCATTCAAGTACACACCTCCTCCACCCCATCCCTGAACCCAGTAACCCCAAATCACCTTTTTGGACACAAATGGCAATTTAGCATGGCCAATCCACATAACCCGCACATCTTTGGACTTAACTTTGGATTTATACTGTGTTCCTGACCTGTACCCTTTTTTTTCCCTTATCCCTCTTTTACTGTTGGAGTGCAAAAGGGGCAAATCGCCTTCCCACATTGTGTGGGTAAAATAAACCAAGCCTTCTATTTTATCTCATTTTGAATTTGTCAATTACTTTATTAAAATAATTACTTTATTATTACATCATTATCCTCTGGGCTCCATTGCAATTTTAACCCAACAACTTTGTGAGGAATCCATTTGTGGCTGCCCCACCAGTCCAATCTGACAGCATAGAACATAGAACATATAACATTACAGCGCAGTACAGGCCCTTCAGCCCTCGATGTTGCGCCGACCTGTGAAACCACTCTAAAGCCCATCTACACTATTCCCTTATCGGCATAAAGGAATGGAGCAAGTACAGGTCCCAAATGCTGAGTTAATTTAACCATTTTTGGGGGTTCCTAGTAAGTCAGGAAGAGCAGCAAACATCAGGCCTTAAGCTGAAAAAGATGCATCCCACTCCAGACCCCTACTCCCCATTATGACTTCCAGCCAGACAGGTACTTTTCCTTCAGGAACTTGGCATCAGAGCCCTATTGTACAAAATCCTGCTTTCACCCACCAATCAGCAAGAGATTCCCACCAAGTTTGTGCGGGATACTGGTGACACCTAAGAAGACAATGCCTGGAATTTAAAAATCTTCCTTGGCCGCCATTCACATGACGTCTCTGGGGAGTTACGACGCGCCTATAATTTTACAATGGATTCTAAACGTTGCAAAGTTTTAACTTTTATCGTGGACCTGGATTCCAGGACAATTCTCTTGTTCTTCATTTGTGAAATTAGCTTATTTTCATTAATTTAGCAAGTCTGCAGATTGCTGCAATGGTATTAGGTTTGAGTTTTTTTGTCATCTGTGTGATTTTTGTTTTCAAAAAGGAATATTTAATCTACAATTTTTCCCCTGAAGAAATTTGTTGTACATTTGTAAAGATAATGCAAAGTAGTTGTGAAGCACTCCAGTTAAATTTGCAAACACAAGTTTGACATAATGCAGTAACAGAATCACAAATCAATCTTACTCCACATTGCAGCTGCAGTGCCAAGTAGCTTAAAGTCAGTTCACAGGTTCAGAGGATATTCTAAATATGATCCCTAAACACAGAATCACTTACTCCATTTCATTACCAATTTCTTTAGGATGTCCACTGTTGACATTAGCATTATATATACGATTAGTGGCTGCAATGATCCTTTCATCCATTATCATGCTTTGTGCAATGATATTCTTGTGTATAGAACCTGGCGAACAAAGAGGCCATTCAGCCCACCATTGGTAGTTATCCAATTTATCTCAATCATGCCTTTTCCCATGTCCTTATAAATGTTTTCCTGTTCATCTATGTAACATGAACATGGAGGGCGGCACAGTGGCACAGTGGTTAGCACTGCTGGCTCAAAGCTCCAAGGACCCGGATTCAATTCCAGCCTTGGGTGACTGTCTGTGTATTTTGCACTTTCTCCCTGTGTCTGCCTGGGTTTCCTCCGGGTGCTTGTTTTCTCCCACAGACCAAAGATGTGCGGGTTAGGTGGATTGGCCATGCTAAATTGCCCCTCAGTGTCCAAAAGGTAAGATGGGGTTACTGGGTTACGGGGATGGGGTTGGGGGTGTGGGCTTGGGTGGGGTGCTCTTTCCAATGGCTGGTGCAGACACAATGGGCCGAATGGCCGCCTTCTGCACTGTAAATTCTAAGTAACTGTTTTCCAATCTGTCCTGGACCACCCACGTCGATGCTACCACCAAGAAAGCACAACAGCGTCTATACATCCTCATAAAACTAAGGAAATTCAGCATGTCCATATTAACTTTGACCAACTTTTACAGATACACCATAGAAAGCATCCTATCTGGCTGCATCACAGCCTGGTATGGCAACTGCTCGGCCCAAGACCGCAAGAAACTTCAGAGAGTCGTGAACACAGCCCAGTCCATCACACGAACCTGCCTCCCATCCATTGACTCCATCTACACCTCCCGCTGCTTGGGAAAAGCGGGCAGCATAATCAAAGGCCCCTCCTGTTGTGTTATATTACTTCGAGTAACATAAGGTGCTACTTGATGTAGGCTTTGCTGAAGGATGCTCCAGACTCTGAGATAAGTTCAATGTATTTATTGAGCGATTAACAATACTCCTAAATGAGTTCGACACTCTGCTAATCTGACTCTAGTAACTCAGTCTACTCTGCTAACTATACAAGCTTGCTCTAGACCACATGCTGGAGTGTGATGTTGCTGTTGATCAACCCTGTCTTGTTCGCTAGGTTTCTGCCGGTGGAAGAGCCTGTGTGCCTTGTCCTATTTATAGTGGTCATGTAGTGCCCCCTTGTGGTAATGCCACCTCTGGGTATCCTGATTACCCATTGGTTGTGTCCTGTTCTGATGACCCATTGGTTGCGTGTCTGCATATCATGACGCCTCCCACCCGGCTTGCTCAGTCTTGCAACTTCTTCCATCGGGCAGGAGGTACAAAAGTCTGAGAACACGCACGAACAGACTCAAAAACAGCTTCTTCCCCACTGTTACCAGACTCGTAAATGACTCTCTTATGGACTGACCTCATTAACACTACACCCTGTATGCTTCACCCGATGCCGGTGTTATGTAGTTACATTGTGTACCTTGTGTTGCCCTATTATGTATTTTCTTTTATTTCCTTTACTTTTCATGTACTTAATGATCTGTTGAGCTGCTCACAGAAAAATACTTTTCCTGTGCCTTAGTACACGTGACAATAAATAAAATCCATATCCATTGGAAGTTACTATCAAATTTGTTTCCACCAGACATCTGTTACACATCAGAACAATTTGATGCATGAAATTTTCCTTATCTTCTCCCACCACGGTTCTTTTGCCAATTATCTTGTCCTCTGCCAATAGCTAAACTTCAACATTCAGTACTGACCACCTGAAGGATAACATTAGATATAAAAATAGACAGCAGATAAAGTCCAGTTGTGTGTGATATTGTTCATGTAATCTCTTAATCTTAATGCCTTGACCTGTACATTTTCAAATCTTCATTGCTGCCATTTAAGGTGTGATCTATCTGAATGGGAACAGAGTCCTGCAGCATGTGATTAGCCCGGTGTTTCCCGGCGCTTGGAGTGGCGAGACAAATTCGGGTAAATTCGGGTCCTCAGCAGGAAACGCACAGCGATGCCGCACTTAGTCCTAGTCCTGTTTTCTGCACTGCGGAGCAAGAACAAAAGCTGCACAACTCACCGATAAGCGGGTCCTCAGGACTCCTTGCACCCGCACAGGGCACCCAGGGCCCAATCCGCAGTGCGGCTAAATGGCAGCCTGTGATCTTGTCAGTGCCAGCCTGGCATCCTGGTGGCACTGACAGGGTACTAAGCTGGCAGTGCCAAGGCGCCCATGTCACCCTACCCAGAGGGTAAGAAGCTGTGGGCCTCCAATCCCCTGAGAGAACCCCACAAGTGTCGTTCCATCTGGTCCCCGTTTGTGGGGTCCTGCACTGAACGCCGCTGGTCCGAAATGTCCACGGTGAAGGGGTTAGACCCCATGCTTGGGTAGATCGTGAGACTAGCTGCCTCACTCTGATACACAGATTTACCAAAAAGTGATCCCACCCACAAAGGGCGGGATCTACCCATCGAGTTGCGCCACGCTGCCTTTCGGGCAGAATGCGGCCGGTAGATCTCGCCCTTAGTTTCTAAATCTCTACTCACGTAACCCATGTCTCGACACCATTAACCCTTAAACGAATCCCTACGCACCTTCTGAAACAATAGAAATAGCATTTTGTTTTTTTTATCTATCTTCTGTGTCCACCTACCCAATTCTTCCAAAGAGTTTGCTGTTGAAAACAAATCAAGTAAATCAATTAATGTGTTAAGCTTCTGTAAGCTTATCATTGAAAAGGCAGGCTGTGACAGATTCCTAGAAGGGATACATGCAGAAAGGTCAGTCAATCCATAAATTATTTGAATACGTAACTTCGCCCGCCAAGGAAAAATTTCCAAATACATATTTATAACATCAGTTGTATCTGGTCATTTCAGTTTGAAGCAGGAACAAGATATGTCTCTGGCCCTGGACAGCAGTCACTTCATGACTAGTCTTTTGACGTTTACTATTTTCATGATCAGTTGTGAATATTGTATTCCAGCTGGAGCCAAGCAAATGGTAAGCCAGCTGGCCCTGGGTCCCGATATGGCAACGCATTATTCAAGGAATGTTACATTATACAGTATGGTACAACTGGGTTTGAAAACAAATTATATACAAAAATAGGGGCAGAGGATCTATTAGCAAGAATAATTGGGAGGGGAAAGCGTTCCAGGCATTGGCAATGTTGGATGATATTATTTACAACTATTAATTTAGTATATATACATTTGGTAGAGTACAGATTCATCAGTCCTTTATCATCATTCGCACCATCTTCAGGAAGATATGTTTTGAATTTTTTCCGTGTAGGAAGAGAGAATAACCAAAGCATGCCTTTCACACGAACATAAAGGGCACGTTCTAAACATATTGCAACAGAGCTCACGTCGAGCTAGTTTAAACTGGTGTTTCCCAGCGCCAAGAAAGACGGCGCTATGTAACGGCTCCTTGTTGCAATCTGGGGCCTCAGCGGGGAATGCCCTGCTAAGGCCTTGAGATCAGGCGCGCACACTAGCTGTCTCACTCTAATATGCAGATTTGCCAAATACTGATCCTGCCCACAATGGGCACATTTCAGATCGCCACGTCCCCGCGAGATCCCATTAGATCTCACTAGGCGTGGTGAGCCAGGTAGAGCCAGGAAGAGGGATCTCACAGAATCTACCTGCCGCCTTGCGCCTCAATTCATCTGAACGGGGGCATGGAAGGACGGTAAATCGCATCCAAGAACTAGGAGCAGGAGTAGGTGATGTGACCATCAATTCACTCGAAGACACGTGGAAAAGTAAACTGTGGTTTTAATCAGCTTGGAACTGAGCCTGCCTGTGACCGGTACAACACTGAAGGCAGCCCCGTAGGTCAGCAGCTCTTATACTTCCTGTAAAGGGGGTGGAGACAGGGGCGGAGCCCGTACATGCCCCAACATATCCCCTGTGGGTGAAGCCACACAATGGCCCATAGGTAGAGCCCACAGGGTTAATAAGATAACACAGTGCACTGGTGAATTATCAGTAATTATACATTCACCACATTCACCCCCTGTTTAAAAATGAAGTCCGACGGGGGTGACGGGCTCATAGATTCAGTCGGTCCGGTGCCCGGATCGTACGTTGCGACCGCCGAAGCACTGGTGTTGCAGCCGCTTCGGGTGGCTGTGGAAGTGGGTCCGGAGCAGGCACAGGCACAGACTCCGGGAGCGGCTCTTCCGGAGCATCATTCCTGTGGACCGGTGCGGCGGGTGTGAGGGAGCGCAGGAACCATATAGGGGTGGGGGCGCTGAACATGGGAGGTTGGACGGGACATAGTGTGGGGGATGCAGTAGTGGGAGTGGTGTTGGAGCCTGCGGGCGCCAGGTCCCGGAGGGAGACGGTATCTTGCCGGCCATCGGGGTGTTCGACGTACGCATAGTGTGGGTTGGAGAGCAGGAGCTGGACCCTCTCTACCAGGGGGCCAGTCTTATGGCTCCGAACATGTTTTATGAGGAGAACTGGACCCAGTGTCATCAGCCAGGGCGGAAGCGAGGTCCCTGAGGTAGCTCCCCTGGGGAAAACAAACAAACGATCATGAGGTGTCTGGTTTGTGGCAGTGCAAAGGAGGGACCTAATAGAGTGGAGCGCATCGGGGAGGACCTCCTGCCAGTGAGAAACTGGGAGATTCCTGGACCGCAGGGTCAGTAGGACGGTCTTCCAGACAGTCACGTTCTCCCTCTCCACCTGCCCGTTTCCCCTGGAGTTATAACTGGTAGTCCTGCTCGAGGCGATGCCCTTACTGAGCAGGTACTGACGCAGTTCGTCGCTCATGAACGACGAGCCCCTGTCGCTGTGGACATAACTGGGGAAACCAAACAGGGTGAAGACACTATGCAGGGCTCTAATGTCAGTGGGGGTGGTCATATCAGGGCAGGGGATGGCAAACGGGAAGCGGGAGAACTCATCTATGATGTTAAGGAAGTACGTGTTGCAGTTATTGGAGGGGAGGGGCCCTTTGATCGATACTGAGGAGTTCAAAGGGCCGGGATGCCTTTACCAGGTGGGCCTTATCTGGTCGATGGAAGTGGGGTTTACACTCCGCACAGATTTGGTGGCAGTCTCTGGTTAAAGCTCTGACCTCCTCGGTGGAGTAGGGCAGGTTGCAGGCCTTGATGTAATGGGCGGGCCGGGTGACCCCCAGGTGGCAGAGGTCATCGTGGATAGCCCGTAGTCGGTCATCTTGCGCGCTGGCACATGTACCGCGGGACAGGGCATCTAGGGGCTCGTTGAGTTTCCCAGGATGATATACTATAGTTATAGGCGGAGAGTTCGATTCTCTTATCATTCTTGATCTTGCCCCGCTGCGTATTGTCAAACATGAAGGCAACCGATCGTTGGTCGATGACGAGGGTAAACCTCCTACCAGCGAGGTAGTGCCTCCAGTGCCGCACGGCTTCCACGATGGCTTGGGCTTCTTTTTCGACTGAGGAGTGTCGAATTTCAGAGGTGGTGAGGGTGCGTGAAAAAAACGCCACCGGTCTGCCTGCTTGGTTGAGGGTGGCGGCGAGAGCGACCTCTGAGGCGTCGCTCTCCACCTGGAAGGGGACGGACTCGTCCACCGCACGCATCGTAGCTTTGGCGATGTCCGCCTTGATGCAGTTGAAGGCCTGGCGAGCCTCAGTTGCCAGTGGAAAGAGGGTGGCCTTAAATAGTGGGTGGGCGGGCTTTGTCCGCATACTGGGGGACCCACTTGACATAATAGGAGAAAAATCCAAGGCACCTCTTCAGGGCCTTGGGACAGTGAGGGAGAGGAAGTTGTAGGAGGGGGCGCATACGGTCAGGGTCGGGCCCTAGGACCCCGTTTTCCACGACGTAGCCGAGGATGGCTAGCCTGGTTGTACGGAAAACACATTTCTCCTTGTTGTAGGTGAGTTTGAGTTTTTGGGCGGTTTGGAGAAATCGGTGGAGGTTGGCGTCGTGGTCCTGCTGATCATGGCCGCAGATGGTCACATTGTCCAAGTACGGAAATGTGGCCTGCAGCCCGTACTGGTCCACCATTCAGTCCATCGCTAGGGGACCCGGAGGAAATGGAAAAGGCGACCATCTGCCTCAAACGGCGTGTAGTGGCGGTCCTCCGGGCGGATTGGGAGCTGGTGGTATGCAGACTTCAAATCGACTGTGGAGAACACGCGGTAGTGCGCGATCTGATTTACCATGTCTGCAATCCGGGGAAGGGGGTATGCATCGAGTTGCGTAAACTGGTTAATGGTCTGGCTGTAATCAACCACTGTGGTAGTATCAGGTATTGCAGTACCCGAAAGGCTGTAAACCATTGGGTAAGCCTAGCAGTTTACCATTGGCTGTTTGGTATGTGGCTCCGCCCTGACAGGCGGGGTATAAGAACAGCCAACATTCTGTACCGAAGCTGCTGGGGAACAGATCTAGTCTATTAAAGCCTTCTGTTATGTTACAACCTCGTCTTTGAGTTTAATTGATCGTACATCAATTTAATAGACTACTCTTAAGCTGAAAGAATGGATCTCCGAATCAAGCCGGAGTGTCTACAACTCAGCCCCCATGCGGAGAACTCGGCTGCGATATTTAAGCACTGGCTGGCGTGTTTTAAAGGCTACCTCAAGACGGCCGGAGGCACCCCCTCAGGAGAACAGAAACTGCATCTCCTGCACTCAAGGGTAAGCCCTGGAATCTTCACCCTCATCGAGGAGGCGGAGGACTACGATGCTGCGATCGAACTGTTAAAGGGACATTATATACGCCCTGTAAACCAGGTCTACGCACGTCACCTGCTTGCAACTGGACAGCAAAGCGCCGGGGAATCGCTGGAGGACTTCTACAGTGCTCTACTGGTGCTGGGCAGAAACTGTGATGCCCGCAAGTTTCGGGCAGCGAGCACACAGAACTTTTAATCCGGGATGCCTTCGTAGCAGGTATGACCTCTTCAGAGATCCGCCAAAGACTTTTAGAAAAGGACACCCTGAGACTGAGAGAAGCACAGACCTGGCAGAGTCCATGGATGTTGCCTCCAGAAACGCGCAGTCCTATGCGCCCGACCGCGCAGCGGCTCCCTTGGCTGTGTGGCATCCTGCAGCGGCAGCCCGACTGACCTTCCCCGTGTCCCCGCAGGCCTGCGCTGTAAGATGGCCCGCTAACTCCATTGGGCCCCGCTGTTTCTTCTGCAGGCACGCGAAGCACCCCTGCCAGCGCTGCCCAGCCGCACCTCTACCTGCAAAGGGTGCGGCAAGAAGGGCTATTTTGTGGGGGTCTGCCAAGTCTCCAATGACTCCGGACCGCCACGGCAACCTTCCCTTCGGGCCCCAGGCGGCCAGCACTCACCGCCACGCCCCTATCCTAGGGCCACGTCCGACCCACGGGTGTGGCCATCTTGCCCTTCGGATGCCACACTGGACGGATGGGCGCTGCCATTTTGTCCATCCCCACCGCCATTTTGTCAATCCCCGACCACCATGTGTGATCCATGGGAGACGCCACCTTGGATGGGGCCCCAGGCCCCCAGCACGGCCGACTACATGCTGCCCGATCACAACCCACAACTGCTCCATCTGGCCTCGGTGACACTGGACCAAAATCGACCTTGGACACTCGCGACTGCAATGACGACGGTGTTCATCAACAGCCACGAGACGTTTTGCTGATCGACTCTGGGAGCACGGAGAGCTTCATACACCCCGACATGGTAAGGCGCTGTTCACTTGTTACCCACCCTGTAAACCAAAGGATCTCCCTGGCCTCCGGGTCACATTTGGTGGAGATAAAGGGGTTCTGCCTAGCGAACCTCACCGTCCAAGGCAGGAAATTCAACAATTTCCGTCTTTATGTCCTGCCGCACCTCTGCGCGGCTACACTCCTGGGGTTGGACTTCCAATGTAACTTACAAAGCCTCACCTTTAAATTTGGCGGCCCTATACCCCCCTTACTGTCTGCGGCCTCACGACCCTTAAGGTCGACCCGCCTTCCCTGTTTGCGAACCTCACCCCGGATTGCAAACCAGTCCCCACCAGGAGCAGGCGGTACAGTGCCCAGGACCGGACCTTCATCAGGTCAGAGGTCCAAAGGCTACTGAGGGAAGGGGTCATTGAAGCTAGCAACAGTCCCTGGAGAGCTCAAGTAGTGGTGGTAAAGACCGGGGAGAAACATAGGATGGTCATTGACTACAGTCAGACCATCAACAGGTTCACGCAGCTGGATGCGTTCCCTCTTCCCCGCAAATCCGACCTGGTGAACATGATCGCGCAATACAAGGTCTTCTCCACGGTGGATCTCAAGTCCGCTTACCATCAGCTACCCCTCCGCACTAGTGACCACAAGTACACTGACTTCGAAGCAGATGGGTGGCTCTACCAATTTTTAAGGATTCCCTTTGGTGTCACTAATGGGGTCTCGGTCTTCCAACGCGAGATGGATCGAATGGTTGACCGGTATGGCTTACGCGTAACATTCCTGTATCTTGATAACGTCACCATCTGCGGCCATGACCAGCAGGACCACGACACCAACCTCCGAAAATGTTTCCAGACCGCGTAAATCCTTAACTTAACGTACAATAAGGATAAATGCGTCTTTAGCACCAACCGCCTAGCCATTCTCGGCTATGTAGTGCGAAATGGAGTTATAGGCCCCGACCCTGAACGCATGCGCCACCTTATGGAGTTCCCCCTCCCTCACTGCCCCAAGGCCCTGAAGCGCTGCCTCGGGTTTTTCAGTTATTACGCACAATGGGTCCCCAACTACACAGACAAAGCCCGCCCCCTAATCCAGTCCACAACCTTCCGCCTGTCGACAGAGGCCCGCCAGGCCTTCTGCCGCATCAAAGCAGACATTGCAAAGGCCACGATGCGTGCCATCGACGAGTCCCTCCCCTTCCAGGTCGAGAGCGATACGTCTGACGTAGCTCTGGCCGCCACCCTCAACCAAGCGGGCAGGCCCGTGGCCTTCTTCTCCCATACCCTCCATGCTTCAGAAATTCGCCATTCCTCGGTCGAAAAAGAGGCACAAGCCATAGTAGAAGCTGTGCGACATTGGAGGCATTACCTGGCCGGCAGGAGATTCACTCTCCTCACTGACCAACGGTCGGTGGCGTTCATGTTTGATAATGCACAGCGGGGCAAGATAAAGGACGACAAGATCTTACGGTGGAGGATAGAACTCTCCACCTACAACTACGAGATCTTGTACCGTCCTGGGAAGCTAAACAAGTCTTCTGATGCCCTGTCCCGCGGCACGTGTGCCACCGCACAAGTGGACCACCTCCGAACCCTCCACAAGGACCTCTGCCACCCGGGGGTCACTCGTTATTTCCACTTCAGTAAGGCCCGCAAGCTGCCGTACTCCATCGAGGAGGTCAGGACAGTCACTAGGGACTGCCAAATCTGTGCGGAGTGCAAACCGCACTTCTACCGGCCAGAGAGGGTGCACCTGATAAAGGCTTCCCGTCCCTTTGAGCGCCTCAGCATGGACTTCAAAGGCCCCTTCCACCGACCGCAACACGTATTTCCTGAACCTGATTGACGAGTACTCCCGGTTCCGTTCGCCATCCCCTGCCCCGACATGACCACAACCACTGTCATCAAGGCCCTCCAGGGTATCTTTACACTGTTCGGCTTCCCCGCGTCCATACACAGTGATAGGGGGTCCTCCTTTATGAGCGACGAACTGCGTCAATTCCTGCTCAGCAAGGGCATCGCCTCAAGCAGGACGAACAGATACAACCCCCGGGGACACGGGCAGGTAGACAGGGAGAACGGAACGGTCTGGAAGACCGTTCTACTGGCCCTAAGGTGCAGGACTCTCCCTGTCTCCCGCTGGCAGGAAGTCCTTCCGGAGGCCCTCCACGCCATTCGTTCGGCTGCTATGTACAACTACCAATCAGACACCTCATGAACGTCTCCTTGTCTTCCCCAGGATGTCCTCCTCCGGGACCTCGCTCCCAACCTGGCTAGCGACACCCGGACTCATCCTGCTTCGGAAGCACGTGCGGGCGCACAAGTCGGACCCGTTGGTCGAGAGGATCCACCTACTACCACGTTAACCCCCAGTACGCCTACGTGGCATTCCCTCACGGCCGGCAAGATACAGTCTCCCTCCGGGACCTGGCGCCCGCTGGAACCCCACGCGCACACGAACCATTACCCCCACACCCTCCCCCCCACAGCACCTCACTGGGGGGTCGGTCCTCCCGCTGCTCCTACCTAGGCCATCCCACCCACCGACGCCCCCGAGAGGCGCCCACCTCTCATGTCAACCGTTTGCCCCACCAGCGCCGACTAGGGGTGACTAAGCTGCCATGGACGACGAAGCCACGCTCCCGGAGTCACAGACGCCCGGACTCCCACCAGAATCACCACAGAGTCTCAGACGATCCAGGAGGACGACCAGGCCACCCGACCGACTGATTGCTACACTGTAACTGTAACTGTAAATGAACACTGACTGTATATATCTTCCACGCTTGTAAATACTCACTGTATCTCCATATCTGATCATACCATGTTAAATGCAATTGTAACCACTGGCCACCACCCCCGCCGGACTCTTTTTTAACAGGGGGTGAATGTGGTAGTATCAGGTATTGCAGTACCCGAGAGGCTGTAGACCATTGGGTAAGCCTAGAAGTTTACCATTGGCTGTTTGGTATGTGGCTCCGCCCTGACAGGCGGGGTATAAGAACAGGTGCTGTCCCAGCAGCCCTCATTCTGTACCAAATCTGCTGGGGAACAGATCTAGTCTATTAAAGCCTTCAGTTATGATACAACCTCGTCTTTGAGTTTAATTGATCGTGCATCAACCACCATCCGGAACTTTTCCCCGGTCTTGACGACCACCACCTGAGCTCACCAGGGGCTATTGCTGGCCTCTATGACCCCCTCCCGCAAGAGACGCTGGACCTCGGACCTAATGGACGTCCTGTCCTGCATGCTATACCGCCTGCTTCTGGTGGCTACTGGCTTGCAATCGGCGGTGAGGTTTGCGAAGAGGGGGAGGGGGTCGATTTTTAGGATCGCGAGGCTGCATATGGTGAGCGGGGTCAGGGGCCCCCTTGAACTTAAGAGTTAGGCTCCTGAGGTTGCACTGGAAGTCGAGTCCCAAAAGGAGAGGAGCGCAGAGGTCTGGGAATACATATAGTTGAAAATTAGCATACTCAGCACCCTGTATCACTAGGGTTGCAGTAGTGCACCCTTGGATTTGCACCGAGTGCCACCCAGAGGCAAGGGATATGGTTTGTTGCGTCGGGAATACTGGGAGCGAGCAGCGACTTACCATATCCGGGTGAATGAAGCTCTCTGTGCTCCCGGAGTCGAAAAGGCAGGGCGTCTCGTACCCGTTAACCCGGACGGCCATCATGGAGCTCCGGAGGTGCTTAGGCCGTGACTGGTCCAGGGTGACCGCGCTGAGGTGTGGGTAGCCGGCGGCGTGATCGGAGGTGTTAGGGCGGCCCCGCGATGGCTGTCCGTGTAGGTCATACACGTCGAGCGGCGTAGCAGATAGCGGCCAAGATGGCGGCCCCCGTTGGTCGAGCGTGGCAGGCGGTGAGGAAGATGGCGTCCAAGATGGCGGCCCCCATGGATCGCACGTGGCCGGCCGCGTGGAGAATGGCCAAGATGGCGGCCCCCATGAGCCGCACATGTTATGCGGAGGCGGAGGCGGCAGACACGCTGCCACCTTGTGGGGTCTGCGGGCCTGTGAGTCTGTGGATCGGGTCTGTGAGTTCGAGTTCTTAGACCTGGCCAGGCTGACCTTGGCGAAGGGTTCTATTCGCCTGCAGCTGCTGCAGTTCACGTTGCGGGCCGGGCAGTGCTGTCGGGGGCGTTGGGACTGGCCGCAAAAGTAGCAGGGTAGCCCCCCCATGATGGGCGGGCGGCCGAGCGGCACAGGTCTGGGGTAGTCTCGGGTCGGGGGCCCACGAGGGGTCACGTGATCGTCCGGGAACGCTGTAAGGCTCTGAAAAGCGGCCTCCAGAGAGTTAGCCAGTTTTACTGTGTCGTCCAGGTCCTGGGCCCCTTTTTCGAGCAGGCGCTGTCTCACATAGTAAACGTCTCGGACGGTGAGCTCCATGTGCTGAATGGCCGTCACGGCCTGGGAGTTACAGTTGCGCGCGAGGGCTTTGAGGTCGCGTAGGTAATCATCTAGCGACTCCCCGTGGCGCTGGCGGCGAGTGGTGAAGACGTGTCGCGCGTATACCTCGTTCACAGGCCGCACATAGAGGCGTTCGAGTAGTGCGAGGGCCTCTGTATAGGAAGCGGCTTCGTCGAGCTGGACAGAAATGCGATGGCTCACCCGTGCATGGAGGAGGCTCAGCTTCTGTTCGTCAGTGATGGATGGCGTAGACGACGCGGTGAGATAGGCCTTGAAGCATCGAAGCCAATGTGGAAAAAATTCTTTCACCTCCGCAGCCTGTGGATCGAGTTCCAGTCTGTCAGGTTTGAGGGCTGATTCCACAGTAGTATTTTAAGCTGATTAAATTGATGCGACCATCAATTCACTAGAAGACACGAAGAGAAGTAAACCGTGGTTTTAATCAGCTTAGAACTGAGCCTGCCTGTGACCGGTACAACACTGAAGGCGGCCCCGCAGGTCAGCAGCTCTTATACTTCCTGTAAAGGGGGTGGAGCCATGGGCGGAGCCCGTACATGCCCCAACATAAACCCTGTGGGTGAAGCCACACAATGGCCCATAGGTAGAGCCCACAGGGTTAATAACATAACACAGTGCACTGGTGAATTATCAGTAATTATACATTCACCACAGTAGGCAATTCAGCCTCTGCAGCCTGCTTCGCAATTCAATGTGATCACGGCTGATCTCCTCTCGGCCTCAATTCCCCTTTCCTGCCCGTTCTCCATAACACGTGAACGCATTACTGATTAAAAATCTGTCTCCTCTCGAAATTTACTCAACGCCCTGGCATCCACCATACACTGGGTACTGAATTCCATAGATTCATGATCCTTGGGAAGAAATAATTTCTCGTCATTGTAGCGATCTCTGTATATGTAAATACATGATTGGTTAATGTGCTGTCAGCTCAGTCAGATGATCACTAGAGGGCAACACTAACAGGGAGTACATAAACAAGCTCAAGCTGTTTTCCCGCTCTCTTTGTGTGTGTTATAGCTAGAGAACAGAAATGTAGCAAGCTCATAGTGTAGAGTATTATATTCACTGTTAATTTAATTCAATCCTAGTTAATTTGACTACCAGTAAAAGTATTAAAGAAAATAACTCATAAGTATATTCATTTGTTACTCAATAAATAATTTGTCATCAGTGGAAGACTTCGAGTTCATCATCAAAGTTAAGTTTAACTCGGCATAACAAATGAGTAACATATATTACTCCCAAGTAATATAACACTTATCTCTATTTTAAATCTGGTTAAATCAAACATACTCACCATAAAATAACCTGTGAAATTAACACAATGATGTGTTCCAACACCATTTGGACATCACATACGCTTGTGTAAAGAAAAAACAGTTAACAAAGAATTTTAATGGCCCATAAAATAGATTGGTTTACACCATGCCACAGCAATATGTTAGGCTGTCTTTGGCAAGAGAATTTTTTATTCAGAGTGGAAGCTAAATGATCAATATAATGAATGAGAGTCTTCCCTTAAAACTGCCAGATAACCAAAATTCTTCGACAGAGAAAATTTGTAGGACTCATTTTTGGGTAAGATATGCATTTTACTCAACTGTATCTTTTCTGTTATAATTATAATTGTAGAATTAATAAAGCTTCTATCAGCAATTCTTTTGGATAGGTACACTAATTAATAATCTTTATTAAAAATAGCTCACAATCTTGTATTCTCCATTTTCATTTTTACTTTGCCATAGAAATTACTGAGGGGTACATTAATATATCTGCATTCGGGGAAAGATAATGGATCTAATTACTATGAAACTTTACATTAGTATTTATTTCATCAGCTTTTGGTTAACATTACTACAGTAGAATTGTATCTGCTGTTGGAGTACAGCTGTTACTTTAAGATTGCTGATACAAATTATAGGCCAGAGCCGTGGCATTCAGGAGGAGATGTCAGGTACATTCCAGCAACTGGAGCAGTCCCAAAGCCTTCAGGCGCAGGAGTTGGCGGCAACAATGCGTGGCACTGAGGCCAACACTGCTCGGGTGGCGGCCGCAATGGAAAACCTAGAGCACAACGTCCACATCATGAGTTCACAGTTCAGTCTGTGGAGAGGGAGGGAAAAGGGGTGAGGGAGGGGATTGGGGGACAGAAGGAAGTGTGAGGAAGGGAGATATTGGGAGAGGGAGGGAAACAAAGAAAAAGAAAAGAACAAAGAAAATAAAATTACAGCACAGGAACAGGCCCTTCGGCCCTCCCAGCCTGCGCCGATCCAGATCCTTTATCTAAACCTGTCTTCTATTTTCCAAGGATCTACTTCCCTCTGTTCCCCGCCCGTTCATATATCAGTCTAGATGCATCTTAAATGATGCTATCGTGCCCGCCTCTACCACCTCCGCTGGCAAGGCGTTCCAAGCCACCACCCTTTGCGTAAAAAACGTTCCACGCACATCTCCCTTAAACTTTTCCACTCTCACCTTGAAATCGTTACCCCTTGTAATTGACACCCCCACTCTTGGAAAAAGCTTGCTGCTATCCACCCTATCCATACCTCTCATAATTTTGTAGACCTCAATCAGGTCCCCCCTCAACCTCCATCTTTCCAACAAAAACAATCCTAATCTACTCAACCTTTCTTCATAGTTAGCACCCTCCATACCAGGCAACATCCTGGTGAACCTCCTCTGCACCCTCTCTAAAGCATCCACATCCTTCTGGTAATGTGGTGACCAGAACTGCACGCAGTATTCCAAATGTGACCTAACCAAAGTCCTATACAACTGTAACATGACCTGCCGACTCTTGTACTCAATACCCTGTCCGATGAAGGCAAGCATGCTGTATGCCTTCTTGACCACTCTATCGACCTGCGTTGCCACCTTCAGGGTACAATGGACCTGAACTCCCAGATCTCTCTGTACATCAATTTTCCCCAGGACTCTTCCAGTGACCGTATAATCCGCTCTTGAATTAGATCTTCCAAAATGCATCACCTCTCATTTGTCTGGATTGAACTCCATCTGCCATTTCTCTGCCCAACTCTCCAATCTATCTATATTTTGCTATATTCTCTGACAGTCCTCCTCGCTATCTGCAACTCCACCAATTTTAGTATCATCTGCAAACTTGCTAATCAGACCACCTATACCTTCGTCCAGATCATTTATGTATATCACAAAAAAACAGTGGTCCGAGCACAGATCCCTGTGGAACACCACTAGTCACCTTTCTCCATGTTGAGACACTCCCTTCCACCACTATTCTCTGTCTCCTGTTGCCCAGCCAGTTCTTTATCCATCTAGGTAGTACACCCTGAACCCCATGCGACTTCACTTTTTCCATCAACCTGCCATGGGGAACTTTATCAAACGCCTTACTGAAGTCCATGTATATGACATCTATAGCCCTTCCATCATCAATTAACTTTGTCACTTCCTCAAAGAATTCTATTAGGTTTGTAAGACATGACATTCCCTGCACAAAATCATGCTGCCTATCACTGATAAGTCTATTTTCTTCCAAATGTGAATAGATCCTATCCCTCAGTATCTTCTCCAACAGTTTGCCTACCACTGACGTCAAGCACACAGGTCTATAATTCCCTGGATTATCCCTGCTACCCTTCTTAAACAAAGGGACAACATTAGCAATTCTCCAGTCCTCCGGGACCTCACCCATGCTCAAGGATGCTGCAAAGATCAAAGATATCTGTTAAGGCCCCAGCTATTTCGTCCCTCGCTTCCCTCAGTAACCTGGGATAGATCCCATCCGGACCTGGGGACTTGTCCACCTTAATGTCTTTTAGAATACCCAAAACTTCCCCCTTCCTTATACCGACTTGACCTAGCGTATTTAAACATCCATCCCTAGCCTCAACATCCATCATGTCCCGCTCCTTGGTGAATACCGATGCAAAGTACTCATTAAGAATCTCACCCATTTCCTCTGACTCAATGCATTAATTCCCTCTTTTGTCTTTGAGTGGGACAATCCTTTCTCTAGTTACTCGCTTGCTCCTTATATACGAATAAAAGGCTTTGGGATTTTCCTTAACCCTGTTAGCCAAAGATATTTCATGACCCATTTTAGCCCTCTTTATTGCGCATTTGAGATTTGTCCTACTTTCCCGATATTCCTCCAAAGCTTCATCAGTTTTAAGTCGCCTAGATTTATGTATTCTTCCTTTTTCATCTTAGCTAGTCTCACAATTCCACCTGTCATCCATGGTTCCTTAATCTTGCCATTTCTATCCCTCATTTTCACAGGGACATGCCTGTCCTGCACTCTAATCAACCTTTCCTTAAAAGACTCCCACATTTCAAATGTGGATTTACCCTTAAACGGCTGCTCCCAATCCACATTCCCTAGCTCCTGCCGAATTTTGTTATACTTGGCCTTTCCCCGATTTAGCACTCTTCCTTTAGGGCCACTCTCAACTTTGTCCATGAGTATTCTAAAACTTACAGAATTGTGATCGCTATTCCCAAAGGAATCACCGACTGAAACTTCAACCACCTGGCCGGGATCATTCCCCGATACCAGGTCCAGTATGGCCCCTTCCCGAGTTGGACTATTTACATACTGCTCTAAAAAACTCTCCTGGATGCCTCCTTACAGATTCTGCTCCATCTACGCCTCCAACACTACATGAGTCCCATTCAATGTTGGGGAAGTTAAAATCTCCCATCATGACCACCCTATTGCTCCTACATTTTTCTATAATCTGTCTACATATTTGTACCTCTACTTCACGCTCGCTTTTGGGAGGCCTGTAGTAAAGTCCCAACAATGTTCCTGCACCCTTCCTATTTCGTAGCTCTACCCATATTGCCTCAGTGCTCGAATCCTCCATCGTGCCCTCCTTAATTAATGCTGTGATATCATCTCTGACCAGTAATGCAACTCCTCCACTCCTTTTACCTCCCTCTCTATCCCTCCTGAAGCATCTATACCCTGGGACATTTAGTTGCCAGTCTTGCCCTTCCCGCAACCAAGTCTCCGTAATACCAATAACATCATATTCCCAGGTACTAATCCAAGCCCTAAATTCATCTGCCTTACCTGCTACACTTCTCGCATTGAAACAAATGCACCTCAGACCACCTGTGCCTTTGTGTTCATCATCTCGTCCCTGTCTACTCTTCCCCTTAGTCACATTGAGTTTATTATCTAGTACCTTACTGGCTTTAGTTGCTGCCTCTTTACTGACCTCTAACTTCCTAATCTGGTTCCCATCCCCTGCCACATTAGTTTAAAACCTCCCCAACAGTGTTAGCAAAAGCACCCCCTAGGACATTGGTTCCAGTCCTGCCCAGGTGTAGACCATCCGATTTGTAATGGTCCCACCGCCCCCAGAACCGGTTCCAATGTCCCAAAAATCTGAACCCCTGAAATCTGAAATGGGGAGGGGGGGGAATTGGGGAAAGGAGAAAAATGGGGTGAGGGAGGGAAATGGGAGGGTAGGGTGCTTTGGGGAGGGATATTGGGGGGGGGGGGTGTTAGTGGTTGAGCTGGCGGACAATGCCTTGTCCTAGGAGAATCTGGAGACGATAAGCACCTCACTGATTCTCCTCACATGTCAGATCTTGCCAGTGCTGCCTGTCCTCCATCCTCCGGCTCCTCCTCGGGGTCGTCCTCCAGATCCTCCTGGGCCACCTCAGATGAGGCCGCATGACCCTCCAACATCTTTCGATCCTCCCCCAGCATGTAGCCCTACTGCTGTGCCAGATTGTGCTGGGCACAGCAGACCACAAGTGTACTGCAAGGCACCGCCAGAGAGGTCAAGGCATCAGAACGGCATTTTCAACAGGCTGATGAACCGCTCAGTGACAGCACAGGTGAACGTGGGCCTCACTATAATGAGTCTCTGCCTCGGTCTCAGGACTCTACACCGGCATCATCAGTCATAACCTCAGCATGACCCTTGTCCCCCACAAGCCAACCGGTCATCCTGGGGTGGTCCTTGAAGACACTGGCGATCTCCAAGTGCTGCAGGATGTAGCTATTATGCATACTCCCAGGGTAGCGGGCACACACGTGAATGTTTCAGAGGTGAGGTCGCACACAATCTGAATATTCTGTTAACATAGGGCACTCCCTGATTCCCCGGTGCTCGTATGGCGACATGCATGCCATCGATCACTGCCTGGACCTGGGGCAGCCCGGAGATGGCAGCAAATCCTGTAGCTCGGATATCTTGGCGGGCCTGGTCCAGGTGGTAGGTGATATAGTTGGATGCCCAGGCTTACAGAGCATCCATCACCTCCCGGATGCACCTGTAGGTGGAAGATTGGGATATGTTACACAGGTTCCCGCTCAAACCCTGGAATGATCCATTGAAGCAGTGGGAGCAAAAAGACAAGTGGTAGTTGTCGGGGATACTATAAATAGGGGAACTGATAGCATCCTTTGTAAGCAGGACCAAGAGTCCCGCATGTTATGTTGCCTACCTGGTGCCAGGGTGAGGGACATCGCTAACTGGCTTGAAAGGATATTGGAGTGGGAAGGGGAGGATCCACTTGTTGTGGATCACGTTGGGACAAACAACATTGGCAAGACCAGGAAAGTGGACCTGTTGGGGAATATAGAAACTAGGAACAGAATTTAAAAAACAGATCCTCAAGGGTTATTATCTGAGCCACATGCAAATTGGCAAAGGGATGAGAAAATTAGGGAAGTAAACACGTTGCTAAAGGAGTGGTGCAGGAAAGAGGGGTTCCATTTCATGGGGCACTGGCATCAGTATTGGGTCAGGAGGAAGCTGCACTGTTGGGACAGTCTTCATTTGAACCAATCTGGGGCCAGCGTTCTCGCGGAAAGGATAAGCAGGGTGATCACAAGGACTTAAAACCAGCAAATGAGGGGAAGGCCTCAGGGGAACTCAATACAGTTCTAAAAACAAGTAGCAAGGCAAAGAGTAATGAAATAGTCAGGAAGCAAACTTCAGGAACTGCAGCTAATGGCAAATATACAAGACGTATATTGGTTAAACCAAAAGTGAAAATTAATAAACAAGCAAGTAAAACATTATTGAAGTGATAGTATTTCTAATCAGTAGTGCTGAGTGGCGGATCAGTGGGAATAACTCAATTGAGAGTTCTATATACAAATGCACCGAGTGTAAGGAATTAACTAGATGAGCTGCAGGTGCAAATGCAAGTTGAAGGTTACGATGTAGTTGCTATTACAGAGACATGGCTGCAGGGTGGTCAGGACTGGAAACTAAATATACCTGGTTATAAAGTTTACAGGAGGCACAGAGAATATGACAGAGGGGGTGGAGTAGCCTTACTGATTAGAAATGCTATCACTTCAATGGTGAGGGAGGATATATTGAGGGGAAGGTATCCAGTGGAGATCATATGAGTGGAACTGAGGAACAGAAGAGGATCTAAAACAGTAGTGGAAGTTGTGTATCGACCGACCCCCTGGTAGCAGTTCTGAGGTGCTAGATTGTATAAAGGCAGAAATTAGGCAAGTGTATAGCAAAAGCAGAGCAGTATTAATGGGAGATTTCAACGTACACAGATTGGGAGAAGCAGACTAGCACCTGTCAGGAAGGTAGTGAATTTCTGGAATGTGTCCAGGCTAGTTTCCTGCAGCAATATGTTCTAGATGCAACAAGGGGACAGGCAATATTAGATTTAGTTATGAGTAACAAGCCCAATTTAATTAGTAGACTAACTGTACGCGAACACTTATCAAATAGTGATCACAACATGATTGCATTCAGTGTAGCATTTGAAAGTGAAAAGCACGTTTCAAATACTAGAATATTAGACTTGCGTAAGGCTGGCTTTAACGGGATGAGGCGGAGACTGTTCACGGTAAACTGTTAATGGGTCAAACGACTGAAGATCAGTGGAGAATATTTTAAGAAACATTTAATGAGATACAGAATAAGTATATGAGAGGAAGAAGTTCCGCTTCACAAAAAGAATAGCCATGGACAAGCAAAGAGGTTAGAGGCAGCATGAAACTAAAAGAAAGGGCTTACAAAAATGTAAGACACCGAACAGATCTGGACGAATGGGATAGACACAAGGACCAGCAAAGGGTTACAAAGCAGCTTATAAAAGCTACTAAAAGGGATTATGAAAGGAAACTTGCAGGGGACATCAAAAGCAATAAGAAGACACTTTGTAGATTAATAAAGGGAAAGCAATGTGGGCCCACTAAACCTCAAAATGGAGATGTTGTCAGTGATAATGGGGAAATGGCAGACATGTTGAACAATTACTTTGGCTCAGTATTTACAGTAGAAAAGGAGAGTAACTTGCCAGAAGTCCTGAAAATATTAACAGTGGATAGATGACATGGAATTACAATTGATGTGAGTACAGCATCAGTAACTAAGAAATTAATGGAACTAAAGAGTAACAAATCCCCAGTTTCCATCCGAGGGTGTTAAAGGAAGTAGCGGAGCACATTGTAGATGTCCTAACTGTAATTATGCAGAGTTCTCTAGATTCAGGACTAGTCCCTCTGGATTGGAAAATTGCACATGTCACTCCACTTTTTAAGAAGGGTGGAAAGGGATTACAGACCAGTTAGTCTAACACAGTGGTGGGGGAATTGCTAGTGTCTATTATCAGGGATGGGGTAACTGAACACTTTGGAAAATGTTAGTTAACCAGGAGAGCCAGCATGGATTTGGGAAGGAAAGGTCATGCCTGATTAATCTTATTGAGGTGACTAAGGTATTGGACAGGGAAATGTCTATGGATGTTGCTTATATGGATTTCAAAAAGGCATTTGATGAAGTCCCACACAAGAGACTATTAACTGAGGTGGAAGCCCACGGAGTTGAGAGTAAATTATTGGCATGGTTAGGAAATTGATTGAGCGGCAGGCGACAGAGAGTGGGAATAATGGGGAATTACTCTAAATCTCAGGAGGTGACTCGTGGTGTACCATGTGTTGGGGCCTTAATTATTCACATTATTCATTGGATGGTGGCATAGAAAGTCATATAACCAAATTTGCTGATGATACAAAGTGTCATCGTAGACACGGCATTGTAGACCGCCCAGATGATAGCATAACTTTGCAAGGAGATACCTAACTAACTAACTTATACCCTAAACTAACAAAAATCCATCAATCCCAGTTTTGAGATTATATGAAACATGCTTTTGTCACATCGCCCCTGAATAGTTTAGCTATAATTTTAAGGTTATGCATCTTATTCTGGGCACTCCTACCAATTCATTTCTCTCTACACTCCCTATCAAATCCTTTCATCCATAACTCGGACATCCCTTAATTTTATGTATTCAAGGGAACACACACCTAGTCTGTCCAGCATGCTCACATAATTTAACTGTCTTAGCCCAGTATCATTCTGTTGTTTTTAGGATAGGGAAATAGAAGTTAATGTAAAAGTTCAATCATGTAGTGGAGCGGACCTGGAGAGGCTATATTTCCTGCTCCTGCTTCTATTTCTTATGTTCATGGAATAACTTCATACTTTTGAACATGCAACTCCACCTGCCACCCGTTTTGGCCATTCATTTAATGTACCAATGTCCCTTTGCAAATTTCTGCTCCCATCTACACTATTTACTGTGGCACCTAACTTAATGCCATCAGCAAACCTAGGTGTACAGCTCTCTTCATCCTTTCATCCAAATACTGCAATTCTGTCGCTCCGGTAGAAAACCCTTGGGAAGACTACTACTCATCCTGCATACAACCCCATAATCGTTAACTCCTGTCTCCCACATTCAAAACAATTTCCTATCCAAGTCAATAGGTTGACTCCAATTCCATGTACTCTCAATTAGGAATTTTCATATCAAGTTGAGTCTTGGGAGAAGGTCAGTCAGGATCACTGCAGCTGGTGGAACAATTAAAAATGATAGCGTCGCCTTTGAAAGCAAGTGCATGTAGAGGCAGAATGAAAACACAAAGAGAGGAAGTATCAAGCCAACTAGCAACTCATCCAAAACTCAGTCATCTACTGTATCCTGTCCTATTTGCAGCAGTTCCTCCAGGCCAGATCGGCCTTAGTGATCACTACATATCCATCCTACCTAACGCCACAGATAATGAACATGGTCATCTTTGCCTTGAAGGATGAACAAAGTCTAATTCTGTCAACAATCTATTATGTGCCATCTTGTCATATGCCTTCTGAAAGTCGACATAAATAACATCCATTAATTCTGTGTGAAGAAGTATTTTCTTTTTTCTTATAAATTTAGAATGCCCAATTCATTTTTTCCAATTAAGGGTCAAGTTAGCGTGGCCAATCCACCTACACTGCACATCTTTGGGTTGTGGGGGCGAAACCCACACAAACACGGGGATAATGTGCAAACTCCATCCGGCAGTGACCCAGAGCCGGGATCGAACCTGGGACCTCGGCGCCATGAGTCAGCAGTGCTAACCACTGCGCCACCGTACTGCCCTTAATAACAGATTTGAGTAAATTTTCCACAACTGGCTTGGACTAAACAGGTTTATAATTTTCAAAGTTATCTCTCTCAGCTGTTTTTTATAGTGGAGTGTCATTGGCTACTCCCAGTTTAAGATAACAATTCTTGAACGGAGAACATATTGGGAGATAGTGGAACCCATATTCCTCTTTCTTCCGCAGTCTGTAAGTGCAACACAAGTTTTCAGCTTGCCTCTTGTCATCTGTCTGTATAGAAGATATAGCTGCATATAGCTACAGGTAAAGGAGTGTCACATTCCCCCCCTTTATGTTGAACTGTCATTTTTCTGTTTTCATCTCCATTAACAATACGTTTGTTCGATTGGTTTCCTGGACAGTGTCAAAATTGCAATTCCAGTCTTAACTGACATTCATACTCATATTCAATTTTTACTCAAGTGCAGGGTAGCCAAGCAACCAGTCCGGTGTTTTATTTTTGACTTCTGAAGATTTCAGTAGTCTGATACATAATGAGATTGGATACACGTAAACCAACATTCCTCTCACATTCTGTTTGCTCAATTCCAGGCACTAGGACATGGGTTATTGGTTAAAACATTATCCATCATTGAATGGAACAATAATGAAAGACAACTGCTATTCTCAGATGGCTTGTTTTTTTAGACATGAGGCCTGGAAGATCCCATGGATTGCTTCTTGCTTGACCATTTATTTTGCTCCCATCAACAGATGCCCTTTCAGCAAAAAGGGACATGCATATCATGGCTGAGGTGGCGAAAATGACTGAAAGACATTTCTTCACACAATAGAAGCACTTGTTAAAGCTTCCCTGATGATGTTATGTGGGAATTTTTAGATTGATACCAAATGTTGAAATTGGGATGTCTGGTACAAACATCTTCATGCCAGAACAGTGGATAGCCTCCAGGCCATTCAATTGCGAGCATTCTAAATGACTGATATTTGATTATATCTCTCCAAAACTGTGAGGAATAACTATGGCTAGGAATAGACAGACCTTTTTATCTGATGCTTTAGGCTCTGCTGAACCCAAAGCAAAAGATGGTATTTGTCTCTGTAGCCCAAAGGCACAGCTATGTAATCCCATCAGCGAGTCAATTTAGATGGTGAATTTTAACCCCACCCACCTGGCAGAGACCCAGCAGGTGAACAGTTAAAAACAAGGTGGTAAACACCTGTTTATAACTTGCGAGTTATAACATTTTGGTAAATTCCAAGCCTGTGTTCATGTCTGAACACAAAAGGCCCCCTTGAAGCTATCTTGTTCTAGAGCTGCCAACAGTATATCAACTTGATGGATTGCAATCACGAGTCCCAAGATACTGGCTACAAATCGCTCTGGGAGTCTTTTATTGGCAACTGAATCTTGTCCTCTCAATCACAATGAAGGATTTCTAACTTATTGCCATGGTCCCTTCTGGAGGGAATAATTATTTCCTGTTGGTCAGTTGTTGTTGGCAGGATGGGTAGAGGAGGTGGATATGAATCTTTACAAGATTGCGGGATGTCAAAGTCCATTACAGGTTGTGCCAGCAATTTTGTCTATATTGATTTAGGTCATTAAACAGTTCTGATTACCCTAGCTGAAAGCAAAGTCAAACTCGCCATGTACAGAATCCACTCATCTAACATTCATTCATTGATTCAATGGATTTAAGAGTGTTTGCATTCTACAATCACATGACACTTGGTCCATATAATCGAATTCTGCAGAAAAAACACACTTAAAAAGAATTAGAGGAGCCAGAAGAGCTAAAATTATCAGGTCCTATTTTTATTTTCTAATTAGAATTAAGGATTATAAAACAAATTTTGATCATCCTTTCTCCCAAATTTATGCCTCTGTCACAGAACACCCGTGGCCAAGAAGGCCTGCTCCCCAAATAGCACCAAAGTACTTTGCAACTTTTATTTATCAAGTGTTGTAACGTGGCAGCTGATTTGCACACAATGCTTTCTCACAAACAACAATGAGCATAAATGATTAGACAACCTAATTTTAATGACATTGATTGAGGGATAAATATTGGTGAACATCATTGGGGAACATCATTGGTCTCCATCAAATGCATGGGATCATAACTTCCTGGTTCGTCAATGTCACATTTAGCAGCTACCTCAGTGATATGCTGGGGTTTACTCAACAATTGCCTAGAAGTGCTAACGGCCCCTGGACAACGGCCCGCTGGGCTGGTAACCATCCAACAGAAGTGATTTAAATTATTAACTTTGGATGGTTGTGTCAGTTTTACCCTGCTAATTACTTTGAAAGAGTTAGAAGAAAAAAAACTTTCTAACTGCAAAGTAACGATTGAAACACCCAGACGGAGCCTCGCACGGGATATCCTGCATAGACATGACACCCCCCCCCCCCCGCCGCCCCCTGTGAATCCGCCATACTTGACCCAACCACCCCATTCTCCCCCTTTCCAGTCTCAAGACCTTCCCCTTGCTTCCCCACCACCCCCTCGCCACCGTTCCCTACCTCCCCCCCCACTCCCCCCCACTCCCCCCAATCCCCCCCCACTCTCCCCCACAACTCCCCCCACCCCCACTCCCCCCCCCCCCCACTCCCACTCCCCCCCCCACTCCCCCCCCCCCGTAGTCGTAGTCTCCCCCCCCAAACTTCCCGGTCACCCCCTCCCTCCCGATTCTCCCCCCTCCCGCTCTCCCCCCGATCACCTCCTCTTCGATTGCCTAAACCACTAACCTTTGAAACTTACCTTCCCCCTTTAAATTGTCCCTTTAAACATCTCCTTTACGGTGGCTAGTGCCATAAAAAGAGGAGTTCCTTTCTTCCCTGCACCCCAGTTATTCCTCGCCGAGGCAGCCTGTCTCACCCAGCCTGAGGGAGGAAGGTTGGGTAAGACAGGGGCTTTGCAATTTCAGCGAGGGTAAGTCCATCCAGAGTGGCAGTCCACTGGAGATTCCCACTCTGAGGAAGTTACCAGCAAATTCCTGAGGATGTAGTCTTGGAGTTAACTGCTAGTGTACAAGATCAGCACCATAACCCCCTCCCGAGGGAATATAGTGTAAGACTTGACTTTCATTTACAATCTTCCTGAACCTAAATGCTTCACTGTGTTATATATTTCTGTGCGGAATCTGAGGCATCAATCCATGTCCTAAGACCCCGCAGAATGTTGAATCCTGAAGATGCTGCAGCACCGTGCTAATATATTAATGGCATTCTAATTACATGTCAATTCTTAATTGTTTCAAAAGGACGGCGGTTCAGTCTGAATATGCACAAGTTAGGTGGTTAAGTTTTCTTACCGTTGGTTTAGATCAAAATTTGTACAAGTGCAAAAGTTATATATTTGTCCCTTTGGCTCACCGTAGAGCCCTGCTGTAGTAATATATGCAAGGAAGTGATGTAATGTGATACAGAGCAGGAAACAGAAGCAGCGGGTATGAGGGAAAACACACCATGATAAAATTATGTTTGTTTGTCAAATGTTCCTGAGTAACATTCTCCGAATACACAACAGTGACAATGTACTGAAAAAAGGGAAAATAAAAAATCTAACAGTCTTTACTCAATGATACACCTCTGGGCACGTTTGGACAGAAATATTTCCTGAGACATTGAAGCAGATTGACTATGTGCAACTTTGACTTTTAAATGTTGCTGATTGTGAGAAGAAGGGTTTTAGTGGCAGGAAAAAAAGACAGACAAATTAGGGGTGGTTTTGCTACCCCGTTGCTCCCAGACGCAATTTTGTTGCACCGGGTGCATTATGGGTGAGGCCCAGATTTGGCTTCACGCCGGGTGCAAAACCGCGTGCGGGTCACCCGACACGCTGGGCGTGATCCAGATAATCATATTTGTAGCTTATTTGAATATGCGCGGTCTATTTGAGGACGCATTCTTCCAGCGCCTGGGAATCACTGGTCACACCTGCAAAGCCTCAACCGGGCGCTGATTAGTACTAGTCTCCACAAGTGGACACGAGGTGTGATGGCCACTCCAGGGGTCTCGGAGGCCATTGGAGCCCAGGGTGGTTGGGGCAGGGCAGGGCAGTACCATGTCACTCCCCTGGCACCCCGGGCATCCTGGCTGTGCCAACCTGGCACTGCAGGTTGTCAGGTAGGTACTGCCATGTGCGAAGGGGTACTGCCAGGGTGCCTTGCTGGTAGTGCCAGGGTTCCAGGGTGCACAGCCTCAGGGGTTGGCATGCCCATGAAGGGGAAAGAAGGGAAGTTATGAAGGAGGGCTGAGGGGGGGGGGGGGGGGGGAGGATACTGAGAGGTGGGAGGTCATGAAAGGACAGGGGTGTCTGATAAAGGCGGACCCTCAGCAACCCCATAGCGAGATGTGCTCATTTGGAGGGGAGGAGGGGGGGGGGGGTAATGCCCATGTGTGTGTGTGTGGGGGGGGGGGGGGGGGGGGGGGATAATGCCTATGTGTGTGTCTGTGTCTGTGTGCATTGTCGGTGTGTATGGGTGAGGCGGACCCCCAAGCACACTTGGAGATTGAGGCATCCTTTCAAAATGACGCCCTGATTTCGGAGGAGCTGGCGAGTTCAGCTTTCCACTGCTGAAAATATGTATATATTTTTTTTAATATGTTCATTCAAAGTTTTTCCAACAAAAATTTTCAACCAATTAACCCTGTAACAGAAAAGAGAAAGAAAAAAAGAACAGAACAAAATATAAACATATCAGTCAAACATACTACAGAACTGATACAATGGGTTTCTCCCGCACATAATAACCCTCCCATATGCTTTTTACAAGTACCCCTAGGGGAAAAAAAACCCTCCCCCGCCCACCCAACTATCCCCCCCGTGAAAGGGACATCCCCCCCCCCCCGCCCCCCCCCCCCCCCACCTCTCCCTCCCTGGGTTGCTGCTGCTGACCGACCTCATTCTAACGCTCCGCGAGATAGTCTAGGAACAGTTGCCACCGTCTGAAGAACCCCTGCGCAGACGCTCTCAAGGCAAACTTTATCCTCTCCAGCTTAATGAACCCAACCATGTCATTTATCCAGGCTTCCACACTGGGGGGCTTCACGTCCTTCCACATGAGCAAGATCCTCTGCCGGGCTACCAGGGACGCAAAGGCCAGAATGCCGGCCTCTTTCGCCTCCTGCACTCCCGGCTCGTCCGCCACCCCAAATAATGCCAGCCCCCAACTTGGCTTGACCTGGACTTTCACCACCTTGGACACAGCCTTCGCGAAACCCCTCCAGAACCCATCCAGTGCCGGGCACGACCAGAACATGTGGGCGTGATTCACCGGGCTTCCCGAGCACCTCCCGCATCTGTCCTCCATCCCAAAGAACCTACTCAGCCTCGCCCCTGTCATATGCGCTCTGTGAATAACCTTAAACTGTATCAGGCTGAGCCTGGCACATGAGGAAGAGGAATTAACCCTACTCAGGGCATCAGCCCACAGACCCTCTTCAATCTCCTCCCCCAACTCCTCCTCCCACTTGCCCTTCAGCTCCTCTACCGAAGCCTCCTCCTCTTCTTTCATCTCCTGATATATTGCCGAAACTTTGCCTTCTCCGACCCATACACCCGAAATCACCCTGTCCTGAATCCCCTGTGCCGGGAGCAACGGGAATCCCCTCACTTGCCGCCTCACAAACGCCCTCACTTGCATATACCTGAATGCATTTTCCGGGGGTAACCCAAACTTCTCCTCCAGCACCCCTAGGCTCGCAAACATCCCGTCTATAAACAGATCCCCCATCCTTCTGATCCCTGCCCGATGCCAGCTCCGAAACCCCCCGTCCATCCTTCCTGGGACGAACGGATGGTTCTCCCGGATCGGGGACCACACCGAGGCTCCCATCTCACCCATATGTCGTCTCCACTGCCCCCAGATCTTTAGCATTGCCGCCACCACCGGACTCGTGGTGTACCTTGTCGGCGAGAGCGGCAGCGGTGCCGTCACCAGCGCCCTCAGGCTCGTTCCTATGCAGGACGCCATCTCCAGCCTCTTCCATGCCGCCTCCTCTCCCTCTATTACCCAACTCGCCACGTTGGCTGCCCAATAATAGCCACCCAGATTCGGCAACGCCAGCCCTCCTTGTCCCTACTACGCTCCAGAAACCCCCTCCTTACCCTCGGGGTCATGTTTGCCCACACAAAACCCATGATGCTCCTACCTACCCGCTTAAAAAAGGCCTTGGTAATCATAATAGGAAGGCACTGGAACACAAAAAGAAACCTCGGGAGGACCATCATTTTAATCGACTGTACCCTGCCCGCTAGCGAGAGTGGCAACACATCCCATCGTTTAAAGTCCTCCACCATCTGCTCCACCAGCCGCGTCAACTTAAGTTGGTGTACCTGGATCACCAAGTACCGAAAGCTCCTTTCCGCCCTCCTCAACGGTAGATCGTCTATCCCTCTTCCCTGGTCCCCTGGATGCACCACAAAGAGCTCACTTTTCCCTACATTGAGCTTATAGCCCGAGAAGTCCCCAAACTCCCTTAGGATCTGCATGACCTCCACCATCCCCTCCACTGGATCTGCCACATACAGCAACAGGTCGTCGGCATACAGCGACACCCGATGCTGCTCTCCCCCTCGGACCACCCCCCTCCATTTCCTAGACTCCCTTAATGCCATAGCCAAAGGCTCAATTGCTAATGCAAACAACAGGGGGGACAGGGGGCACCCCTGTCTCGTCCCTCGATACAGCCGAAAATACTCCGACCTCCATCGATTCGTAGCCACACTTGC
The DNA here is from genome assembly GCF_047496885.1 of Scyliorhinus torazame. Taxonomy (NCBI): domain Eukaryota; kingdom Metazoa; phylum Chordata; class Chondrichthyes; order Carcharhiniformes; family Scyliorhinidae; genus Scyliorhinus; species Scyliorhinus torazame. Next base: position 283,546,392 of record NC_092713.1, on the reverse strand, counting down.
CACCGGGGCTCTATATAGGAGCTTAACCCACCTGGTAAACCCCTCCCAAACCCAAACCTCTGCAACACTTCCCAGAGATACTCCCACTCCACCCGGTCAAAGGCCTTCTCCGCGTCCATAGCTGCCACTATCCCCGCCTCTCCCTCCACCGAGGGCATCATAATCACATTGAGGAGCCTTTCGCACATTGGTGTTTAGCTGCCTGCCCTTTGCAAATCCCGACTGGTCCTCATGAATCACCCCCGGGACACAGTCCTCAATTCTCGTAGCCAGCACTTTTGCCAGCAACTTAGCATCCACATTGAGGAGCGAGATCGGTCTATACGACCCACATTGCAGTGGGTCCTTGTCCCGCTTCAGGATCAGAGAGATCAGCGCCCTGGACATTGTCGGGGGCAGGGTCCCCCCCTCCCTTGCCTCATTGAATGTCCTCACTCGCAACGGGGCTAACAGGTCCGTATACTTCCTGTAAAACTTAACCGGGAACCCATCTGGCCCCGGGGCCTACCCCACCTGCATGCTCCCCAGTCCTTTAACCAGCTCCTCCAACCCAATTGGCGCCCCCAAACCAGCCACCTCCTGCTCCTCCACCCTCGGGAACTTCAGTTGATCGAGAAATCGTTGCATTCCCTCTTCCCCCGCTGGGGGCTGAGATCTGTACAGCTCCTCATAAAAGTCCTTAAAAGACTCATTTACTTTCACCGCACTCCGCTCCGTAGTTCCCCTTCCATCCTTGACTCCACCTATCTCCCTCGCTGCCATTCTCTTACGGAGCTGATGTGCCAGCATCCGGCTTGCCTTCTCCCCATACTCGTACGTCACCCCCTGTGCTTTCCTCCACTATGCCTCTGCCTTCCCTGTGGTCAACACGTCGAATTCCGTCTGGAGACTTCGCCGCTCCCTAAGTAGTCCCTCCTCGGGGACCTCTGCATAGCTCCTATCTACCCTTAGGATCTCCCCCACTAACCTCTCCCTTTCCCTGCCCTCTCTCTTCTCTCTGTGAACCCTGATGGAGATTAACTCTCCCCTGACCACTGCCTTCAGCGCCTCCCATGCTACCCCCACCTGCACCTCCCCGTTGTCGTTGGCCTCCAAATACCTTTCAATGCACCCCCGCACCCTCACGCACACCTCCTCATCTGCCAGTAATCCCACATCCAGACGCCACAGCGGGCGTTGGTCCCTCTCCTCTCCCAACTCCAGCTCCACCCAGTGTGGGGCGTGGTCTGAGATAGCGATGGCAGAGTACTCCGTTCCCTCCACTTTCGGGATCAGCGCCCTACTCAAAACAAAAAAATCTATCCGGGAGTAGGCTCTGTGTACGTGAGAGAAAAAAGAAAATTCCCTGGCCAGGGGCCTAGCAAATCTCCACGGGTCTACTCCCCCCATCTGGTCCATAAACCCCCTAAGCACCTTGGCCGCAGCCGGCCTCTTCCCTGTCCTAGATCTGGAGCGATCTAATGCTGGATCCAACACCGTGTTGAAATCCCCCCCATTATCAAGCTTCCTGCCTCCAGATCCGGAATCCGCCCCAACATGCCCTTCATAAATCCAGCATCATCCCAGTTCGGGGCGTATACGTTTACCAATACCACCCACGGCCCCTGCAACCTACCGCTCACCATCACGTATCCTGAAAATATTTATAAGGGCACAATTTAGCTACCACATTGTGCCTGGCATGGATCCGGGCACACCGGGTGAATAGCGGAAGAGGGCAAAATCCATATTCGCGCAGGGCACGATCCATTTTGCAATTCACCCGACCCGCTTCCGATGGCGAGTTCCGGATATCGCCCAAAAATGATGAGAATATCAAAAGGGGTTGGTTTAGCACACTGGGCTAAATAGTTGGCTTTTAAAGCAGACCAAGCAGGTCAGCAGCACGGTTCAATTCCCGTACCAGCCTCCCCGAACAGGCGCCGGAATGTGGCGACTAGGGGCTTTTCACAGTAACTTCATTGAAGCCTACTTGTGACAATAAGCGATTTTCATTTCATTTCATTAACCATAATTTGCATTCATTTCATTCTCATTAGAACGAGATTGAAGTTGAATGCAGTAGCCTCCCGAGAATTATCCTCTCTCTGTCAAAGGGTAAGTGTGTAGATGAGCAGAGGACAGCTGATTAAGGCCTCCCTGGCAGAGGTCTTGGATCTAGGGGCCAGGGGTGATTGTGCAGAGCGAGATTTGCCAGCACGCTTGGCTCGCTGGATGGTACTCTGAGAGAGGGCGGTACAGTCATGGTAAGGGTGGGAGGGGGGCCTGGAGGATTTGAGGGTCCCGGGATGGAGCTCTACCTGATGGTCGGTCTCTCTCCTTCTCCAATTGTTTCCAGATCACAAAATGTTTGCTGGTGTGGATTCTGTGGAGGCTGTGCTTGTGGCAGCTGAGGTGGGCAGACGCCGGAGATGGCAGCAACGTCAACGCAGGCTGGTGGCGGCACCACATGTGCAGGGGGCCTCCGCACACCCTGAAGATCTGGCCTCCCATCAGGCTGAGAAGGGGGCCAGAAGGGGAGGCCAGCGATGCCCCAGGTGTACAGGCATCGCAGGTCCTTCCATGAGCTGACGGACAGCAATTGCTGCAGAAGACTCTGTCTCAACAGAGAGACAGTGCGGCACCTGTGCCATGTCCTCACGGATATGGCACCTCGTGGAGGAGGAGGAGGACCCTTGCCACCGGTGGCCGCAAAGGATACTGCAGCAGTATACTTTTATGCCACCGGGTAATTCAACGGCTTGAGCAGCGACCTTTGTGGCATATCGCAATCTTCAGCCCACAGGTACATCCGGGAGGTGTCAGATGCTCTGTGTGCCTAGACATCAACCTGGACCAGGCTCACCAAGATGCCAGGGCTGCAGGATTTGCCACCAACGCCGGGAAGCTGCAAGTACAGGGGGCTATCGACAGCCGCCTGTCTGCTTACGAGCACCAGGTCCCACTCCCTGAATATAGTGTGTGACCACCTCCTCAGAATCATGCACGTGGGTGCCCGCTACCCTTGGAGCGTGCATGACAACTGCATTCTGGGGCATTCAGAGATCCGCAGTGACTTTGAGGCCCACAGGATGATTGATTGGCTTGTGGGAGACACGGGATACCTGCTGAGGTCATGGCTAATGATGCCGGTACAGAGGCTTGAGACCGAGGCGGAGACTTGATACAATGAGGCCCACGCTGCGACCCATGTTGTCATTGAGTGGTGCAATGGGCTGCTGAAAATGTGGTTCCGACGTCTGGACTGCTCTGACGGTATCCTGCAGTACACCCCCCAGAGGGCCCCTGCTTTGTGGTGGTCTGCAGTGCCCTTCACAGTCTGGCACAGCAGGGAGTGGCATGCTGGAGGAGGAGAAGGATGAGGATAAGGTAAGAGAGACATTCAGCCTTGTCTGGGGAGGAGGTGGCAGACTAGGAGAGGCTGGAGGATGGAGGGTCCAACGTGCCAGGAGGAGCATGGAAGCCCTCATCATCACCAGATTCTCTTAGGACGAGGCTGTGTCTGTCAGCTCAACACGCTCCTCACCCGCCACCTCATTTTTCTTCCAATCCTCCTGATTTTAACCCCCACTTCCCCCCTCCCCCCCTCCCCCCCCCCGCATTCTACCCCAAACTCTACCCCATCATCACACCGCCTCTGCCTGACCACACTGTTCCACCCTCCCAGAGTCTGGGTAACATCACTCCAGGGTGCCGGACCTGTGTTGGCACTGTCAGCAGGTCAATAGACCATGCAGGAGAGGGATGAGGGAACTCTGGTGCTCATGGTCTGATTAAGTCTGACTCCTGTCTTTCTTCTCACACTCACACCCATCCTCATGACAGGGCCTGCATCGGGGGCTTTGCCGGGGCGGGGGGTGGTGTGGGCATGCCCACTGTGAAGATTAATGTGTCAGAGGCTTCACATGTATCAGGGGTAACAAGTTTTAATAGTGAACATTCTACTGTGACAGATTCCCATTTCCCCTGGCTACAGATAGTGACCCACCAGTGCCCACTCAGTTCTTCTCACTTTTCTTGATCTTACATGGTCTAGTGCTACATCTAGGTGTGTCCCCTGGCTTCACATCAGATGGAGGCAGCCAGCTGCTTTCCGCACCCTGTGGACTTTGATGTCCTTGGTGATCATCCTCTGGAGGCCCTAGAGTCAGAGGGTCCTGTCCAAGTTACCAGTGTCACAGACGTGCCGTCACACTCTGTTCTACCCACTGCCCTTGACATGAGCCAGTGTCAGGAAAGAGCGATTTTGAAGAACTGGAAACTGCTGTAGTCTCCTATCTGGCTGGCCCCAGGTTGTGCTCTGGAGCTTCCTTCTCCCTGACAATACCCATAGGGCCCTGTGTGACTCCATGGGATGGAGGGGCAGCTGGAATCAGCTCCAGCGGCCTCTGAATAATCTTGCTCTGCCACTCCTAAAGGCTCCACATTGTCTGTTCAATGGTATCGACACCCTCAACGATGGTCCTCAGTGACTCAGCCACGGTCTGGGGTGCATCGGCAATGTCCACCTCATCGACTGGGACATGATGTCAAGGCCCTCAGTCATGGCTGTCACAGACTGAGCCATGCCTTGGACACCACCACTCAAGGAGCAGACGCGAGCTCCAGGTTTTCCACTGCGGTCATCACCCTCGCAGTGTTGGTCTGGATGCCACATATGGATGGCACCATCCCCTATGCCTGAAAGCTTTGGGACTCCTCCAATCGACCTTGAAGTCACTGGAATGTTGCTGTCATCCCCTCCTGAATGTCATGGCACTGGCCTATCATTTGTATAAACTCTGGGAGAACCTTGTCCAACAACTGGCTGGAACCTGGCTGAGGCCTGGTATCCAGCAAACCTCCAACTGTTATCTCCCTTGGATATATCTGCCTCCACCTGATGTGCACCAGCAACTGTGTGCTGCTCACCAGACAATGCCCTCAAAACCTGTCCACTAATGTCGCCTACCAAGGTGTGTGTTGCTGCGTTGATGGAAGGTGTAGGTGACAGCTGGGATGCATCACCGGTGTTCTCCTTGGAACTCTCCTCTGAAGCGTTTTCTTGGGTTGGGGGCGGTGGGGATGTGGCACGGCCTCATCAGATGACAATGGACATGTGGTCAGTGAGAGGAAAGGAACGTTTTGTGAGACATCAACAACTCACTTGACACATGTCACCTGGGTGAAGGGACAATGGATCCTCGTCTCTGGTGCAGGCTGATCTTGTTGTCAATCACGCTGTCTCCTCTTCCAACCTCGCGATCGCAAGGGCCCAATCCTCATTAATTCCGACACCTCCAATGCAAGTTCTAATGATGTTATCCATACCATGATGATATGGCAGATTTAGGGATATCAAAATAATATTTGTTATCATATTACGATAACAGTTGACAGGGCAATGGTAATTTGAAGGATAATTTGACATTTTGTGAGGTATCCTTGTTACAGTGGCTGCTCTGTGCTGTTTCTGACTACATTGACTTTTATAACCTGACTGTCAAAACCAATAAAGGAGAGTGGGTAAAGCTGAGTTTAAAACAAATCTTATAAATGGAGCAATTATTGATGTCCATTGCTTGATAGCCTCCACTGCAAATCTTTCATAAGGAATGATATAAAAGCTCTCTAATCGCTTCTCTGATGGCTCAAGGGGAAAATACAAAATGCACTCTATGATAGTAATTCATGGCACTGTGCCCTCTTGCGAAGGGTGCCCATGCGGGTGTCCCCAGCATGCATCAGAGGCTTGTGAGGGAACTCTTATCTCGACACCGCAGAACCCAAGTGGCAGATGGAAAGAATCTGCATGTCACTCTGAAAACAATAAATACTAGCTGCAAATGAGGCCTGCACATAAGTTATTTAAAGCATCAGGCACTCAAAATATAGGTAAGAGAATTCTTAACATCTCCTATTACAAAATATTATTAGGAGTACTCTGGAATGTTTTCCAGGAGGTACTCTGGGGAGTTCCTTGTCACGGCCCCCTGATGCTTAACCTTTTATTATGCACAGTATTATAATTAAATGGACAGAAAATGTAACTGCCTATGTAATATCCCATTCCCAAACCCCCCCCCCCACCACCACCACCAACTACCCCCGCACTCTCACACAGGCAAACAACACAGGGGAGTGGGTGGTTGAGAGGGGCAGAAATTAATACAATAAAAGGATAAAGGGTTTTGGATTCCAGTTAATGTTTCTCTGAAGTTTAGGCTTCTGTTTCGGTACTTCTTCCTTCTGGGCTTGAGATGGTTTCTCTGGCAAGTTTGTTTACTTTCTCTGTAGATTCAAGGTAATTTCAAATTCACAGCAAAGATGTGACAGGCACTCACTGGTTTTGTAACAATGAAGCAGTTCTCTCACTTCAGCAAGCAAGAGAGAGAGAGAGAGTTCCTTCTCCTTCCAAGGTCCAAACAATTCTGCCTAGTCCCTCAGAAAGAATCACACAGGAACCAATCACTGACTGTTGTCAAGCAGAACACTATCCCTGGCCAACCCACAGGTTGCCAGTTATCTAATCAAACTAACTTCTTCCAAAATCTGTTCCTAAGATTCACTTGGCACCGAAGAGTCTGGGAACACAATGTCCTGGCAAGCAGGCTGCTTCAGCTCGAGTCTTCTGCTTAAAGACAGGGGGAGGGATTCTCCCAGCCCCGACACCATTGGCGCTGGCGTGGTTGGCACGGCGCCGGTCGTGGGCTCGCTCTACGCACCCCCCACCCCCCCGTGATTCTCCGTCCCGGGTGGGCTGAGCGGCCGTAAGGAAAAAGCCCGAGTCCCACCGGCGCCGTTCTAACCCGCTCTGAGCCGGCGGGATCTCAGCATTGAAGGGTCTGGTGGCGGCCTGTGGGGGGGAGGGGGGGTCAGACCCCAGGAGGGGCCTCCGATGTGACCTGGCCCGCGGTCGGGGCCCACCGATCGGCAGGCCAGCCTCTCAGGCTGGGGCCTCCTTTGCTATGCGCCGGCCCGTGTAGCCCTGCGCCATGTTGGGTCGGGGCCAGCGCGTTGAAGGAGGCCACTGCGCATGTCTGCGTTGGCGCCGGCGCCACTGCTCATGCGCAATTCCGCGGTGCACAGTTAGCGCCTGGAGCGGCAGCTGGAGCGGCAGGAACCGTTCCAGCACCGTGCTGGCCCCCTGAAGGGGCCAGAAGTACTCTTGGCCGCGGCCCGTTCACGCCGTCGTAAAACGCAACGGCGTGGGCACTCTGCCGTGGGATGGGAGAATCCCGCCCAGGATATATTGAAATTACAGGATATATTGGATAAATACGTGTCTGAAGAGATGGTGTCAGGAGGGGCGGTTTCCGAATCCTGGGGCATTGGGACCGGTTCTGGGGGAGGTGGGACCAGTGATGTTAAGAAGGGAGGTCCAGGATTCTGACCAGCTACAGTCAAGCAATGTCATTATAGTTCTAAGTCAGGATGGTCTATGCTTTGCAAATGATCTTGTAGGTGGTGGTGTTCCCATCACAATTATCTGCTGCGCTTGTCTTTCTAGGTGCTAGAGATTGTGGGGTTGGAGGATGCTGTTAAAGGAGCCTTGGTTAGTTGCTGCAGTGCACCTTGTAGTAGGTACACCATGGGCGGGATTCTCCCCTACCTGGCGGGGCGGGGGGGATCGGCGGGATGGAGTTGCAGGAACCACTCCGGCGTCGGGCCGCTCCAAAGGTGCGGATTTCTCGGCACCTTTACGGGCTAAGCCCTCACTTTGAGGGGCTAGGCCCGCGCCGGAATGGTTGGCGCTCCGCCGTTCGGCAGGAAAGGCCTTTGGCGCCACGCCAGCCGGGGCCGAAAGATCTTCGCCGGGCGGCGGAAGGCCGTGCATGCGTGGGAGCATTAGCGGTTGCTGACATCATCCCCGCGCATGCGTAAGGGGGGTGTCCCTTCTGCATCGGCCATGGTGAAAACTGTGGCCGAGGCGGAGGGAAAACAGTGACCCCACGGCACAGGCCTGCCCGCCGATCGGTGGGCCCCGATCGCGGGCCAGGCCACCGTGGGGGCAGCCCCCGGGGCCAGATCGCACCGCTCCCCCCCCCACCCAGGACCCCGGAGCCCGCTCTGCCTTGTCCCGTCGGTACGAAAGGTGGTTTAATCCACGCCGGCGGGACAGGCATTCCAGCAGCGGGACTTCGGCCCATCGCGGGCCGGAGAATCACCGGGGCGTGGCGTGATCCCCGCCCCCGCCGAATATCCCAAAGGCGAATCCTTTGATTCGCGCCCATGGGAGAATCCCGCCCATTGCTCTCACTGGTCAGTGGTGGAGGGAGTGAATGTTTATTGTGCTGTATGCGGTAACAATCATGTGCGTTTCTTTGCCCTGATAGTGTTAAATATCAAGACTGTTGTTGGAGTTGCACTCATCCAGGCAAGTGAAGAATATTCCATCACATTTCTGGTTTGTTGCTTGTAGTTCGTGGATAGGTTCTAACAAAATTAACAAGGCTCAAGAGGTACAGGAGCCCAGCAGATGGCTGAGAAAACTATTTGCACTGCCATTGAATATTGGGTCTTGGGCCTCATTTACATCAAGTCATCCTCAGGCAGCTCATTGGTGAAGGTGACTTGATATTTTTATCCATTAGTTACTCTTGGTTAGACCTTGCGAGAGAGCGAAAGTGATCAGGAGAGACTGAGTGACTGGGCGACTGAGTGTGCTGTGTTCGAGAAAAAGACAGCAACCAATGGCAGGGGACAGCAGCATTTGGGAGTATATGAGGCAGTGATTGAGAGAGGAGGGCAGGCAACAACTGACAAGGGTTGGGCAGTAGCTGGCAGTGGCGCAGCTGATTTTAATTTGGAGCTAGGAGACCCCCTCCTACATCTCCCTGCTCAATGTTCAGGGTGTGGTAGTATGCATTAGGGGTCATGTGGGACTGTGAAGCCGTGATGCCATTGGCTGACAGATCCCGGGTCCTGGTTGGCTGTTGACCTCTAGCTCCGCCCTGAAGGCGGAGTATAAGAACCAGGAATTCTCCCCGCAGCTCCAGTCTGTTGCTGAACTGCGGGGAACAAGTCACGCTTAATAAAGCCTCATCGACTTCATCTCTATTCGTCTCTCGTAAGTCTTTGTGCGCTACAATTTATTAAGCGTGACTTAAAGGACTATGGAGCTCAGGATCGTCCCGGAATGCCTGAGGATCAGCCCCCACGCAGTGAACTCAGCAGCAATTTTTAAACACTGGCAGACTTGTTTCGAAGGCTACCTCCGAACGGCCCCCGGCCGGATCACAGAAGACCAGAAACTGCAGGTCCTGCACTCGAGGGTAAGCCCGGAAATTTACCCTCTCATAGAAGACGCAGAGGATTTCCAGACGGCGTTCGCAGCACTAAAGAGCATCTACGTTCGCCCAGTGAATCAGGTCTACGCACGCTACCAACTTGCAACGAGACGGCAAAGTCCCGGAGAATCGATAGACGAATTCTACGCCGCGCTGCTAATCTTGGGACGGGCCTGCAGCTGCCCGCCGGTAAACACGGCTGAACACACGGACATGTTAATTCGCGATGCGTTTGTGGCAGGTATGAACTCGCCCCAAATCCGCCAAAGACTGTTAGAAAAAGAGTCGCTAGGACTCTCAGAGGCACGGGCCCTTGCAGCTTCCCTAGATGCGGCCGCGCAAAACGCCCGCGCGTATGGCCCCGACCGCGCGGCAGCCCCTTGGGCTCCGTGGACCCCCGTCGCGACAAACCCCCCCCCCTCCCACAGGCTTGCGCGGTCCAGACGCCAGGTCATCCCGGGGGGGCCCGCTGCTATTTCTGCGGCCAGGCGAAACACCCCCGGCAGCGCTGCCCGGCCCGCGCAGCGATTTGCAAGAGCTGCGGGAAAAAGGGCCATTTCGCGGCCGTGTGCCGGTCCCGGGGGGTCGCCGCTGTCCCCGCAGAAGAGAGAGTCTAGCGCATCCCAAACGCTCCCCAACCCCCCCCCCCCAGCGCCCCATGTGCGACCCGCAGGCGCCGCCATTTTGGGTCCCGGCCACCACGAGGGGAGGAGGGGCGCCGCCACTTGTGACCCCCCAGCCATGTGCGATGCATGGGGGTGGCCATTTTGTCCACCCCCGCCGCCATCTTGGGACCCCCCAGCCACGTGTGATGCATGGGGGTGGCCATTTTGTACACCCCCGCCACCATCTTGGACGACAACAATGGACCCCAACATCGACGGCTCCATGGGGTTCGAAGAAGACGCTGAAACACTGCGACCACGTCTGGCCTCGGTGACGCTGGACCAAGCACGGCCCCGGACGCTCCAGACGACGACAACAACGGTGCTGATCAATGGACACGAGACACCATGCCTGATCGACTCCGGGAGCACAGAAAGCTTCATCCACCCCGACACGGTAAGACGCTGTTTTTTGACCATCCGTCCCAGTACGCAAAAGATTTCCCTAGCGGCAGGATCGCACTCCGTAGAGATCAAAGGGTTCTGCATAGTGACCCTAACGGTGCAAGGGAGGGAGTTTAAAAACTACAGGCTCTACGTCCTTCCCCAACTCTGCGCGCCCACATTACTGGGATTAGACTTCCAGTGCAACCTGCAGAGCCTATCATTTCAATTCGGCGGCCCAATACCCCCACTCACTATCTGCGGCCTCGCAACCCTCAAAGTTGAACCCCCATCCTTGTTTGCAAACCTCACCCCGGATTGCAAACCCGTCGCCACTAGGAGCAGACGGTACAGCGCCCAGGACCAGACATTTATTCGGTCCGAAGTCCAGCGGTTGCTGAAGGAAGGCATAATCCAGGCCAGCAATAGTCCCTGGAGAGCACAGGTGGTAGTAGTAAAGACAGGGGAGAAGCAAAGGATGGTCATAGACTATAGCCAGACCATCAACAGGTAGACACAGCTAGATGCGTACCCTCTCCCCCGCATATCCGACATGGTCAATCGGATTGCCCAATATAAGGTCTTCTCCACCGTGGACCTCAAGTCCGCCTACCATCAGCTCCCCATCCGCCCAAGTGACCGCAAGTACACAGCCTTCGAGGCAGACGAACGATTATACCACTTCCTAAGGGTCCCATTTGGCGTCACAAACGCGGTCTCGGCCTTCCAATGGGAGATGGACCGAATGGTTGATCAACACGGGTTGCAGGCCACGTTCCCGTATCTCGACAACGTAACCATCTGCGGCCACGATCAGCAGGACCACGACGCCAACCTCCAAAAATTCCTCCAGACCGCTAAAGCCTTGAACCTCACATACAACGAGGACAAGTGCGTGTTTAGCACAAACCGGCTAGCCATCTTAGGATATGTAGTGCGCAATGGGATAATAGGCCCCGACCCCGAACGCATGCGCCCCCTCATGGAATTTCCCCTCCCCCACTGCTCCAAAGCCCTGAAACACTGCCTAGGGTTCTTTTCATATTACGCCCAGTGGGTCCCCCAGTACGCAGACAAGGCCCGCCCCCTAATACAGACCACTACCTTCCCCCTGTCGACAGAGGCTCGCCAGGCCTTCAGCCGCATCAAAGCGGATATCGCAAAGGCCACGATGCACGCCATCGACGAGTCCCTCCCCTTCCAGGTCAAGAGCGACGCCTCCGATGTAGCTCTAGCGGCCACCCTTAACCAAGCGGGCAGACCCGTGGCCTTTTTCTCCCGAACCCTCCACGCCTCAGAAATCCGCCACTCCTCAGTGGAAAAGGAAGCCCAAGCCATAGTGGAAGCTGTGCGACATTGGAGGCATTACCTGGCCGGCAGGAGATTCACTCTCCTCACTGACCAACGGTCGGTAGCTTTCATGTTCGATAATGCACAGCGGGGCAAAATTAAAAATGACAAGATCTTAAGGTGGAGGATCGAGCTCTCCACCTTCAACTACGAGATCTTGTACCGTCCCGGAAAGCTGAACGAGCCGTCCGATGCCCAATCCCGCGGCACATGTGCCAACGCACAAATAGACCGTCTCCAAACCCTCCACGAGGACCTCTGCCACCCGGGGGTCACTCGGTTCTACCATTTTATAAAGTCCCGCAACCTCCCCTACTCCGTGGAGGAGGTCCGTACAGTCACCAGGAACTGCCACATCTGCGCAGAGTGCAAACCGCGCTTTTTCAGGCCGTATAGAGCGCACCTGATCAAGGCTTCCCGTCCCTTTGAACGCCTCAGTCTGGATTTCAAAGGGCCCCTCCCCTCCACCGACCGCAACACATACTTCCTGAATGTGGTGGACGAGTACTCTCGTTTCCCTTTCGCCATCCCCTGCCCCGACATGACAGCGGCTACAGTTATTAAAGCCCTTAGCACCATATTCACACTGTTCGGTTGCCCCGCATATATCCATAGCGACAGGGGGTCCTCCTTCATGAGTGACGAGCTGCGCCAGTTCCTGCTCAGCAAGAGTATAGCCTCGAGCAGGACGACCAGCTACAACCCCCGGGGGAACGGGCAAGTAGAGAGGGAGAACGGCACGGTCTGGAAGACCGTCCTACTGGCCCTACGGTCCAGGGATCTCCCAGTTTCACGGTGGCAGGAGGTCCTCCCGGACGCTCTCCACTCCATCCGGTCGCTGCTGTGTACCACCACTAATCAAACGCCTCATGAGCGCCTCCTTGTCTTCCCCAGGAAGTCCTCCTCTGGAACGTCGCTGCCGACCTGGCTGGCGGCCCCAGGACCCATTTTGCTCCGGAAACATGTGCGGGCGCACAAGTCAGACCCGTTGGTCGAGAGGGTTCATCTCCTCCACGCGAACCCGCAGTACGCCTACGTGGAGTACCCCGACGGCCGACAGGACACGGTCTCCCTGCGAGACCTGGCGCCCGCCGGCAACACGCATACCCCCCCCGACACCAATCACCCCCTCCCTGCCACCGGCGCACCCCTCAACCGCCCCCTTCCCGGGAGGATCGGTCCTCCTCCCAGGTCCGACCAGGAGTGAAGCTGAAGCAGAAACCGTAAAGCTCCCGGAGACGACAACGCTGGAACAATCAACTGCACCACCGCCGGGGCTGAGGCGATCGACAAGGAAGACCAGACCGCCCGCTCGACTCGTGGCATCGGTGTAACACAAGAATGTCGTGGACTTTAACGAGAATGTTCCTTTTCTTCTTACGAATATTGTAAATAGTTCACAAACCCTGTACATAGCCCAGTGTAGGGCACTGTAATGACATGCAAAAGTTTTTTTCCCTCCCAGGACTAGCCTTGTAAACCGCTACCACCATGCGAAGCACCACCCCGCCGGGTTCATTTTTAACAAGGGGTGAATGTGGTAGTATGCATTAGGGGTCATGTGGGACTGTGAAGCCGTGATGCCATTGGCTGACAGATCCCGGGTCCTGGTTGGCTGTTGACCTCTAGCTCCGCCCTGAAGGCGGAGTATAAGAACCAGGAATTCTCCCCGCAGCTCCAGTCTGTTGCTGAACTGCGGGGAACAAGTCACGCTTAATAAAGCCTCATCGACTTCATCTCTATTCGTCTCTCGTAAGTCTTTGTGCGCTACACAGGGAAGCATTTTTCTTAATCAAGAATTTGGTGTTGGCCTACTGTGGTCACCTAAAATGGCCTCCCACAAAGAGTGATGGGAAATTCGGCCAAGCTTGAACACAGACAGGCTGCAGCTTGCAAATATACAAACTGCAGCCCAGACTTTATGCAGAAACTCATGCCTGCAAAAGACCATTAAAAGGCAATTAAAGGAACAATAGAAATATCCTATCCATCACATCGTCTCCCAGACGCAGCGGCACCAGCCCCTACTTGGAACACTCCCAGGATTGGCCACTGAGTCCCCAACCCAAAATCGATGTTGTGGTGAATGTATAGTGCTAATAATTCACCAGTGCATTTGTATCATATTCTGTTGTTGTGTTATGTTGTGAACCCTGTGGGCTCCACCTATGGGCCATTGTGTGGCTTCACCCACAGGGGGATATGTTGGGGCATGTACGGGCTCTGCCCATGGCTCCTCCCCTTAAGAGGAAGTATAAAGAGCAGCTGACCTGGAAGCAGTTCCCAGTATTGTTCCAGTCGCAGGGAGGCACTGTTCTAAGCTGATTAAAACCACGGTTTACTTCTCCTCGTGTCTTTGAGTGAATTGATGGTCGCATCAGATGTGGCAGCGCCTGATTGAACGTGATTGATCAGCGGGATGGAACCCTGATCAATGGATTTACGGCGACCCAGAGTCCGCCCACAAAGGAGCAGGGAATCCCAAGCCGGTTAAAAGGCATTGCGCAGCCATTACTCGCTCTCTCTCGACTGCTGCATTAACAACGGTGAATCCGCCAGCCAAGCAGAGCTCACACCATCCACAGAGGACAACAACAGAACACAGACTACCTACAGAACTTCAGTGCTGCCAGACGACCAGAATCCAGAGAAGGCCATATCTGCTGTGCATTTGCCGGTCACCTGGAAGTTAAGTTAAGGCCGTTTAAGTGTGTTAGTTATAGTCCAATGTGGATGAACGTGTGATTAATTAAGTAAATAACCTTGTGTATGTTAAATAAACTATTATTGTACGAATCAACTTGTGTGATCATTTGTCCATCTTATTCGGGTTATACACACTGTGGTTATAAAAGAGCTTCACTACATCAGTCCTTTTAAGGACTGCTGGTTAGGCCACGTGTAGACATAGTTTTCCTATATGCACCCAGTTCAATGCAGCGAGTTTTATAATGTTGGTTACAATCAGATCTTCTATGTTTTCTTTTTACAAAGATACATTGAACTGAACAGTCCACCATTGACTTTTAAGAAATCTTTCTGGGTGGTCTAATTCAGAAACTCTTCCACCTTCCAGATGCTGTGGGCTGTGGTGAATTGCAATCCTGTGCCAGAGATTTAGTCCCTTAGTACGCTAAAGATCCACAACTGTCCACCTCATGGACTCCATGCACACCATGAGGATTTTCTGCAGTCATCTCTCCGTGTCTAACTTGAAAATTTAGATCTTCAATTGGCACCAATCTCTTGGAAGAAATAAACTTCCCTAACTCACTTCTGAAGTGAATGGTTATGGATGAACACATGCTGGAGAATTATATCTCACTCAAAGTTGAGCTCGCTCCAAGAGATCAGCAATGTATGCATGGTAGTCACCATGAAATCAGATAGCGAATTCAGAAAAAATCCTCTTTACCCAGACAGTGTTGATAATATGGAACTCACTTCCATAGCAAGGAACTGGGCAAATAGTATGTTAATGGTATGTTTATTACATTGTTAAGATTACACAGCTGAAGCATTTTGAACATTTATAAAGGGAGACTGCTGGGACATTGTGGATTGGAAGCACAAGTGTAAGTCTGTGAATGTGCCTATTATCAAGAAAAGTATTAGGACACGATTCTCCAGCTGTGGCCGCCTGGCGACCTGAGAATCCCGTCCGAGGTCAATGGACTTTTCCATTGTCCGCGTCTTATCCGTGGCATTCTTGCGGCGGGTGCGGAGGAAGAAACCAGCCCTTCGTGTCTGGTTTAGAAACTTATTTTACTGGCTTGGGATAGAAATAACATAGTGCAAGAATAACATAGTGCATTTAAGGGGAAACTGGATAAGCATATGTTGGAGAAGGGAACAGAGTGTTACCCAGATGGAGTTAGATAAGGAAGGATGGGAGAAGGCTCCAGTGCAGCATAAAAGGTGACACTTGTTGGGTGAATGGCTTGTTCTTGTGCTATATGCCATACATAATTCTATATCAGGTCAAATCCCTGCTGAAGCTAAATTTTACACTTCTTTCATCTTTCACATCTTACTGACCACTAGCTTCTCAGGACTAAAATATTTGCAAGAGTCTTGGAGGGGCTGGTTTAGCACAGTGGGCTAAACAGCTGGCTTGTAATGCAGAACAAGGCAGCAGCGCGGGTTCAATTCCAGTACCGGTCTCCCTGAACAGGCGGCAGAATGTGACGAGTAGGGTCTTTTCACAGTAACTTCATTGAAGCCTACTTGTGACAATAAGCGATTATTATTATTATTATTATACCTTTTCATAGAAAACGTTGTGAATTGTATAAATTACAGTCAGACAGGGGCATCTCAATGGATGAGTGCACATATTAAGAGGCATTTAATGCAACTGGCGGTGTGTGATAGAGTTATGAGCAATACATTTCTAATGTTTCACTTTGTGAATAAATCCAAAACTGAATAAAGACTGACTTCTGGGCTGGATTCTCCGATCCTGCAGCTACATCCGCAGGATCCGTCTGCTCTTATGACCAGAAAGTCGGCACCACCTCCGACTTTACCTGTGGATACGGCCGGAGAATGGCTGGGTCCGTGGCTGCGCATGGGGACGGCCTACAGTGGCCACGCCGTGCAACATGGCGTGGACCTGGCCTGTCAAAACCTGCCCCCTGTAACCAGCCTCGCCACCCCCAGACCACCGCCCACCAGTCCCCCAGACCCCGCCGAAGCCCCCCTGCCAGCGGAATGGCTCCCCCCCCCGACTGTGGAGGCACTGGACTCAGTCCGCAGCCGAACGCGATTTCGGCGTTGGCGATTGGAGAATCCAGCCCCTGGTCTCTCTCAATGACTGGCTGGCTTAACAGACATTATGTTATTGGCACTTGGTTATTTGATGGCTCAAGTCTTTAAAATGGGTATTGGTGGTATAAATTGATGGATTTGCCTAAATGCAGAGTTGTGGATATGCATAGCTCAAGCGGAAAGCTCAAAAGTATTTGGAATGTTAAATTGAACCACAGAATGCCCATTTATAAGGCATAATGTGGTTTCCTATGGCCATGAAATGGTATACAGGAGGTTTCCGCCCACTTCGGACCAAAGTACATGCCAACCACATTAATCAAGGTCAAACAACAGGCGTCCTTTACCCAAGAAGCAGGTATTTGACTCTTAAGATGTGTAAATAAGGGACAAAAGCCAGCTTCAAGTCCCCCCAGAGACATTGAATTGTATTGATACCACCAGCAAAGTGGAAAACCATCCAAAAGCATTGCTTAAATAAAAAAATAGTTTACTACTTGGCACAATCAGTTCCCATAATTGGGTTCAGATGGCCAAATAAAGTGCAGCAGTGATACACCTAACTAACGGGTAATGAAGTAAAGTCATCATAGTCCCAGATGACCATAGGCTGCTTTCGACTTTGAGGGGGAGAGCTGACTGGTGGTGATTTAACCTGAGGGTCACCACACCTCAGGTGAGGGGCAAAGTTGAGAAGTCTGGACCTTCATGAATAACCTCAGCCGGTACGGGAATTGAACCTGCGCTGTTGGCCTTGCTCTGCATCACAAATTAGCCGTCCAGCCAACTGAGCTGTCATGTAATAGGGTACATTCAGAAGTTGGAGTTTGGTGACAGTGCACTCCTGTCCTAGGTGCTCCTATCAACATAGCGAAGGGGCTTAAAATTTTGTCAATTTACAATGACTAACAAGTGATTATTGCGGAGTAGATTAGCTGGATCGCTTTGGAGCGAAGTCAGCTGTAACAGTGACATAAATTGTGGTGCAATTTGAAGTAGAATCATCCCCCCACCCCACTGTTTCTATCAGAAATCTGATAACTGAGCCAGTTTCTCAGCTAGTTTGGATGGAGAGAGAACTGGGGGTTCTTTTCACTCGACTGTGTAAATTGGTAGCGTGAACTTGGCTAGCCAAACCCCTGATGCTTACTGACAGCTTTAGCAGACAGAATGTGTACTTTTAGCAGATTGTGCTCCAGAAGTACCCCTGCACACTTCTGGGTACCTTAACCCTGGCTGTTGTGAACTGCATGAGGTTTCCAGTATTTAGGTGAGTCCTTACTAAAGAGAGTGTACATCCCACATTCGATGAACAGGATTTCTACCCTTGTGGATTTCTCAACAGTTTGATTCAGAAACTCTTAAGTGTAGTAATGTGTTTCTGTATTTGATAACGCCCCCCCCCCCCGCCCACCAAAATAAAGAGGAGGCGTAATTGAGAACATGGAGCACTGTGCTTTGCTGACTACCCAAGATCGACTTGTGATTAACTGCTAACTGAAAGATCTTTATTGCAAAAGACTTTCCTGAAGTCTGCCTCTGGGTGCTAATTGTAATAAATGTAAATTATGTACATGATAAATGCATTTCTAATTTGAGTACGCATAAGTCCAAGTATCCAGAAACCCAAAAGTGGAACATTGAAAAAATAGCAACTTCATTCTTATGTTACATAATATTATCAGGGTGATTTTAAGAGCTAACTAATTTTTGGGAAATAATTTTTGTTCCACGTTGTCAGTGTATAGGGAATTGATACATAGATAGACCAATAACATAGAACAGTACAGCACAGACAGGCCCTTTGGCCCTCGATGTTGTGCCGAGCATTGTCCGAAACCAAGATCAAGCTATCCCACCCCCTGTCATTGTGGTGTGCTCCATGTGCCTATCCAATAACCGCTTGAAAGTTCCTAAAGTGTCCGACTCCACTATCACAGCAGGTAGTCCATTCCACACCTCTCTGAGTAAAGAACCTACCTCGGACATCCCTCCTATAACTCCCACCCTGAACCTTATAGTTATGCCCCCTTGTAACAGCTGCATCCACCCGAGGAAATTGTCTCTGAACGTTCACTCTATCTATCCCCCTCATCATCTTATAAACCTCTATTAAGTCGCCTCTCATCCTCCTCCGCTCCAAAGAGAAAAGCCCTAGCTCCCTCAACTTTTCCTCATAAGACCTATCCTGCAAACCAGGCAGCATCCTGGTAAATCTCCTTTGCACCCTTTCCAATACTTCCACATCCTTCCTATAGTGAGGTGACCAGAACTATAGTGGGTTTCCTCCGGGTGCTCCGGTTTCCTCCCACAGTCCAAAGATGTACAGGTTAGGTGGATTGGCCATGATAAATTGCCGTTAGTGTCCAAAATTTCCCTTAGTGTTGGGTGGGGTTACTGGGTTATGGGGATAGGGTGGAGGTGTTGACATTGGGTAGGGTGCTCTTTCCAAGAGCCGGTGCAGACTCGATGGGCCGAATGGCCTCCTTCTGCACTGTAAATTCTATGATAATCTATGATAACTGCACACAATACTCCAAATGTGGTCTCACCAGAGTCATGTACAGTTGCAGCATAACCCCGCGGCTCTTAAGCTCAAGCCTCCTGTTAATAAACACTAACACACTATAGGCCTTTTTCACGGCTCTATCCACTTGAATGGCATCCTTCAGAGATCTGTGGACATGAACCCCAAGATCTCTCTGTTCCTCCACATTCCTCAGAACCCTGCCGTTGACCCTGTAATCTGCATTCAAATTTTTTCTACCAAAATGAATTACCTCGCACATATTGGGGTTAAACTCCATCTGCCATTTTTCGGCCCAGCGCTGCATCCTATCAATGTCTCTTTGCAGCCTACAACAGCCCTCCACCTCATCCAGTACTCCACCAATCTTGGTGTCATCAGCAAATTTACTGACCCACCCTTCAGCCCCCTCTTCCAAGTCATTGATAAAAATCACAAATAGCAGAGGACCCAGCACTGATCCCTGTGGTACACCGCTGGTAACTGGTCTCCAGTCTGAAAATTTTCCATCCACCACCACCCTCTGTCTTCTATGTGATAGCCAGTTACTTATCCAATTGGCCAAATTTCCCTCTAGCCCACACCTCCTTACTTTCTTCATAAGCCGACCATGGGGAACCTTATCAAACGCCTTATTAAAATCCATGTATACGACATCAACTGCTCTACCTTCATCTACACACTTAGTTACCTCCTCAAAGAATTCAATCAAATTTGTGAGGCAAGACTTACCCTTCACAAATCCGTGTTGATTATCCCGGATTAAGCTGCATCTTTCTAAATGGTCATAAATCCTATCCTTCAGGGCCTTTTCCATTAACTTACTGACCACCGAAGTAAGACTAACCGGCCTATAATTACCAGGGTCATTCCTATTTCTTTTCTTGAGCAGAGGAACAACATTCGCCACTCTCCAGTCCTCTGGCACTATCCCCGTGGACAGTGAGGACCCAAAGATCAAAGCCAAAGGCTCTGCAATCTCATCCCTTGCCTCCCAAAGAATCCTTGGATATAGCCCATCTGGCCAAGGGGACTTGTCGACCCTAAGGTTTTTCAAAATTGCTAATACATCTTTCCTCAGAACATCTACCTCCTCTGACCTACCCGCCTGTATCGCACTCTCATTCTCAGAAACATGGCCCCTCTCCTTGGTGAACACTGAAGAAAAGTATTCATTCAACACCTCTCCTATCTCTTCTGACTCCATGCACAAGTTCCCACTACTGTCCATGACTGGCCCTAACCTCACCCTGGTCATTCTTTTATTTCTCACATAAGAGTAAAAAGCCTTGGGGTTTTCCTTGATCCAACCCGCCAAGGACTTCTCATGCCCCCTCCTAGCTCTCCTAAGCCCTTTTTTTTTAGCTCACTCCTTGCTACCTTGTAACCCTCAAGCGACCCAACTGAACCTTGTTTTCTCATCCTTACATACGCTTCCTTTTTCCACTTGACAAGACATTCAACCTCTTTTGTGAACCATGGTTCCCTCACACGGCCATTTCCTCCCTGCCTGACAGGGACATACCTATCAAGGACACGCAGTATTTAATCCTTGAACAAGCTCCACTTTTCATTTTTGCCTTTCCCTGACAGTTTCTGTTCTCATATTATGCCCCCTAATTCTTGCCTAATCGCATCATAATTACCCCTCCCCCAATTATAAACCTTGCCCTGCCATTTGATAAGTATGTACCGGTCAGGCAGGGAGGAAGGCATCGAGCGAGGGAACCGTGGTTTACCAAAGAAGTGGAATCTCTTGTTAAGAGGAAGAAGGAGGCCTATGTGAAGATGAGGAGTGAAGTTTCAGTTGGGGCGCTTGATAGTTACAAGGTAGCGAGGAAGGATCTAAAGAGAGAGCTAAGGCGAGCAAGGAGGGGACATGAGAAGTATTTGGCAGGTAGGATCAAGGAAAACCCAAAAGCTTTCTATAGGTATGTCAGGAATAAAAGAATGATTAGGGTAAGAGTAGGGCCAGTCAAGGACAGGGATGGGAAGTTGTGTGTGGAGTCTGAAGAGATAGGCGAGATACTAAATGAATATTTTTCGTCAGTATTCACTCAGGAAAAAGATAATGTTGTGGAGGAGAATGCTGAGACCCAGGCTATTAGAATAGATGGCATTGAGATACGTAGGGAAGAGGTGTTGGCAATTCTGGACAGGCTGAAAATAGATAAGTCCCCGGGGCCTGATGGGATTTATCCTAGGATTCTCTGGGAAGCCAGGGAAGAGATTGCTGGGCCTTTGGCTTTGATTTTTATGTCATCATTGGCTACAGGAATAGTGCCAGAGGACTGGAGGATAGCAAATGTGGTCCCTTTGTTCAAGAAGGGGAGTAGAGACAACCCCGGCAACTATAGACCGGTGAGCCTCACGTCTGTTGTGGGTAAAGTCTTGGAGGGGATTATAAGAGACAAGATTTATAATCATCTAGATAGGAATAATATGATTAGGGATAGTCAGCATGGCTTTGTGAAGGGTAGGTCATGCCTCACAAACCTTATCGAGTTCTTTGAGAAGGTCACTGAACAGGTAGACGAGGGTAGAGCAGTTGATGTGGTGTATATGGATTTCAGCAAAGCGTTTGATAAGGTTCCCCACGGTAGGCTATTGCAGAAAATACGGAGGCTGGAGATTGAGGGTGATTTAGAGATGTGGATCAGAAATTGGCTAGCTGAAAGAAGACAGAGGGTGGTGGTTGATGGGAAATGTTCAGAATGGAGTTCAGTTACAAGTGGCGTACCACAAGGACCTGTTCTGGGGCCGTTGCTGTTTGTCATTTTTATCAATGACCTAGAGGAGGGCGCAGAAGGGTGGGTGAGTAAATTTGCAGACGACACTAAAGTCGGTGGTGTTGTCGACAGTGCGGAAGGATGTAGCAGGTTACAGAGGGACATAGATAAGCTGCAGAGCTGGGCTGAGAGGTGGCAAATGGAGTTTAATGTAGAGAAGTGTGAGGTGATTCACTTTGGATGGAATAACAGGAATGCGGAATATTTGGCTAATGGTAAAGTTCTTGGAAGTGTGGATGAGCAGAGGGATCTAGGTGTCCATATACATAGATCCCTGAAAGTTGCCACCCCGGTTGATAGGGTTGTGAAGAAGGCCTATGGAGTGTTGGCCTTTATTGGTAGAGGGATTGAGTTCCGGAGTCATGAGGTCATGTTGCAGCTGTACAAAACCCTGGTACGGCCGCATTTGGAGTATTGCGTACAGTTCTGGTCACCGCATTATAGGAAGGACGTGGAAGCTTTGGAGCGGGTGCAGAGGAGATTTACCAGGATGTTGCCTGGTATGGAGGGAAAATCTTATGAGGAAAGGCCGATGGACTTGAGGTTGTTTTCGTTAGAGAGAAGAAGGTTAAGAGGAGACTTAATAGAGGCATACAAAATGATCAGGGGGTTAGATAGGGTGGACAGTGAGAGCCTTCTCCCGCGGATGGAAATGGCTAGCACGAGGGGACATAGCCTTAAACTGAGGGGTAATAGATATAGGACAGAGGTCAGAGGTAGGTTCTTTACGCAAAGAGTGGTGAGGCCGTGGAATGCCCTACCTGCAACACTAGTGAACTCGCCAACATTGAGGGCATTTAAAAGTTTATTGGATAAGCATATGGATGATAATGGCATAGTGAAGGTTAGATGGCTTTTGTTTATTGACTTCCCATGTCGGTGCAATATCGTGGGCCGAAGGGCCTGTACTGCGCTGTATCGTTTTATGTTCTATGTTCTATATGGCCCTATCCCTCTCCAAAGACACCGAATTGTGGTCACTATCTCCATAGTGCTCTCCCACAAACAAATCTAACACTTGGCCCGGTTCATTACCCAGTACCAAATCCAATGTGGCCCCCTCTTGTCGGACTATCCACATATTGTGTCAGGAAACCCTCCTGCACAAACTGTACAAAAACTGCCCCCTCCGAACTGTTCGACCTATAGAGGTTCCAATCAATATTTGGAAAGTTAAAGTCACCCATGACAACTACCCTGAGACCTCCACACCTATCCATAATCTGTTTTGCAATTTCTTCCTCCACATCTCTATTACTATTTGGGAGCCTATAGAAAACCCCTAACAACGTGACCGCTCCTTTCCTATTTCTAATTTCGGCCCATATTACCTCAGTAGGCAGATCCCCTTCGAACTGCCTTTCTGCAGCCGTTAAACTATCCTTGATTTCCTTGATTAACAATGCTACTCCTCCGCCTCTTTTACCACCTTCCCTACTCTTACTGAAACATCTATACCCGGAACTTCCAACAACATCCTCAGTACCTCACTACTCTCAACACTGGCTTCTGGACTACAGCTCATTTTCCCATCCCCCTGACAAATTAGTTTAAACCGCCCCCCCCCCCCCCCCCCCCCCCCCCCCCCGAGGAGCCGTAGCAAATTTCCCTCCCAGGATATTGGTGCCCCTCTGCTTCAGGTGCAAGCCGCGCTGTACAGGTCCCACTTTCCCCAGAATGTGCTCCAATCATCCACGTAACTGAAACCCTCCCTCCTACACCATCCCTGCAGCCACGTGTTTATCTGCACTCTCTTCCTGTTCCTCACCTCGCTAGCACGTGGCACCGTCAACAAATGAGAGATGACAACATGGTTTGTCCTGGCTCTCAGCTTCCACCCTAGCTCCCTAAATTCCTGTTTTAAATCCCCGTCCCTTCTCTTACCTATGTCGTTGGTACCGGTGTGTACCATGACTGGTGACTGTTCCCCCTCCCCCTTAAGGATTCTGAAAACACGGTTCGAGACATTACGGACCCTGGCACCCGGGAGGCAACATACCATCCGTCTCTTTTGTTGCCACAGAACCGTCTATCTGTCCCTCTAACTATCGAGTCCCCAATAACTATTGCTCTCCTGCTCTCCCCCTTCCCTTCTGAGCCACAGGGACAGACTCAGTGCTGGAGATCCGTTCACCGTGGCTTACCCCTGGTAGGTCGTCCCCCTCAACAGTATCCAAAGCGGTATACTTGTTACTGAGGGGAACGACCACAGAGGATCCCTGTACTGACTGCTTCCTCCCTGGCCTTCTCACCGTCACCCATCTACCTTGATTCTTCGGAGTAACTACATCCCTGAACTACATCTATGACCACCTCTGCCTCCCGAATGATCCGAAGTCCATCCAGCTCCAGCTCCAGTTCCCTAACGCGGTTTCTGAGGAGCTGGAGATGGGTGCACTTCCCACAGGTGAAATCAGCAGGGACACTGATGGCTCACTTCACTTCAAACATTCTGCAGGAGGAACATTGCACTGCCTTCCCTGCCATATCGTCTAGATAAAACAAGAAGAAGAAAGAAAGAGCTTACCTGTTATTCACTCTACCCCTTAGGTTAGAGGAGGTGGAAGGGTGGGGGACACTTCAAGTGTAGTGTCTAGGGTTTAGGAACCGCCTAACTTAAATACAGGTAAAAATAAAACACTTAACCAGCAACCACTGCGCCCCGCACAGAACAGCAATCAGCTGTTATGGGCCCGCGCAAACAATTTAAATCTTTACTACTTACTCAGCAGTCACTCTGTCCTCACTCTGACCGGATTCAGCTGGAAACTCCCAACAGTAAGTTTTCAAAAAGAATTTACTCCCCTTCTCAGCAAGCACTCATTCAGCAACCACTGCGCCCCGCACAATAACACCTCAGGGAAAAGAAAAACTACTCACCAGTCATCAGCCAATAACTTACCCGCAGGCTGTGACATCAAGGTTCAACTTTTTTCTACGTCTACCTGCCCTCGAGTCTCCCTCTTGATCTTTACTCGGCTGGGATCCTTACAGTGATTGGGTTTTTTTTGGTTAGAGGAGGAGGTAGGGAGGGAAACACGGATGAACAGGAAAAGACCAGCAGACCAACCATTCCACCCAAAAGACCCCCTTCCCCACAGCCTCACAATCTTTAGGCATAAATAGATAAGACCCAGAGGCATAAAGGGGAAAGCACTTTGTAAAATTCCTCTTTACTCCCTCTGGCGATTGAAACCAGTCCAGTGCGTACGGACTGAGTGTTAAAAACACTTACCTTCTGCGATGGGATTTCTGTCGCAGACAGCAACCGGTCCAGCTCCCCCTTGGATAACAATGCAAGAGTCAGTACCAATCACATCAGACATCAACCTCTGTCAGAGGGTCACAATTCTCTGGGAAAAGAAGAACTATCTAATGTTCGCTCCGGTGATGGGAGGAACAGCCCGATTGGCCGGGGTGATCCTCCCATGGGACGAGGGCAGTGTCCTGGCACGGACTGCCATTACCGTGGCCACCTTGCTGTGCACCCACTGACCACCTACCTTGGCCCCTGGTTCTGCAGAGCGACATCGGCCGTAAGGGTGCCCCCACCCCCGCATTCCACCTTCCGCAACACCCTGCCAATGTACCCCCGCACCCGGCTGCCATCCACCAGCAGCCCATCCAGGACAACACCCACAATAGCCCCTATGGGTGCATTACCCTGGCGCGGGCAGTGCTAGCCAACGGTACCGCTGGAATCAGGGGCGGGCGCCAGGGCCAGAGGCCCCTATGGGGCCGACCATCGATGGTGGAGGGTCACTTGTCAGCAGAGTCCGCAATGTCAGCCGGGGCCGCCATGTAGCCCGTTGAACCAGGCTCGGCACAGAGGGTACGCACCATGCTAACATGTCGGCCTTTCACCTCCTGCAGACAATGGGTATTGGAAATCAACCAGCAATGGTGGCCTCCCTGCTAGTTGCAGCCCTGGGAGATGCCCTGCAGCTGTACAAACAGGTTCTGCTTGAGGAGGAGGAGGAAGCTGCATGGTAGAGCATGCAGCAGCGTAGCGGGCAGCAGTGAGTGGATAGCAATGGAGTATGCCGCAGAGGGACAGGTGGCAACCGCCCAGATTGGAGAGTCAGCTACCCAATAGGCCGAGGAAGAGCAGGAGATGCCAAAGAAGTGCCACATGAGGCTTCGTGTGTACCGGCACTGCCTATCATTTGAGGACCTGCTGGACAGGGCATGCCATCGAGGAGTCCGGCTGAGCAAAGAACAAAGAACAAAGAAAGGTACAGCACAGGAGCAGGCCCTTCGGCCCTCCAAGCCTGCGCCGACCGTGCTGCCCATCTAAACTAAAATCTTCTCCACTTCCAGGGTCCATATCCCCCTATTCCCATCCTATTCATGTATTTGTCAAGATGCCCCTTAAATGTCACTATCGTCCCTGCTCCCACCACCTCCTCCGGTAGCGAGTTTCAGGCACCCACTACCCTCTGTGTAAAAAACTTGCCTCGTACATCTCCTCTAAACCTTGCCCCTCGCACCTTAAACCTATGCCCTCGAGTAATTGAACCCGCGCCCCTGGGAAAACGTCTCTGACTATCCACTCTGTCTATGCCCCTCATAATTTTGTAGACCTCTATCAGGTCGCCCCTCAACCTCCGTTGTTCCAGTGAGAACAAACCGAGTTTATTCAACCGCTCCTCATAGCTAATGCCCTCCATACCAGGCAACATTCTGGTAAATCTCTTCTGCACCCTCTCTAAAGCCTCCACATCCTTCTGGTAGTGTGGCGACCAGAATTGAACACTATATTCCAAGTGTGGCCTAACTAAATGTTCTATACAGCTGCAACATGACTTGCCAATTTTTATACTCAATGCCCCGGCCAATGAAGGCAAGCATGTCGTATGCCTTCTTGACGACCTTCTCCACCTGTGTTGCCCCTTTCAGTGACCTGTGGACCTGTACTCCTAGATCTCTTTGACTTTCAATACTCTTGAGGGTTCTACCATTCACTGTATATTCCCTACCTGCATTAGACCTTCCAAAATGCATTCCCTCACATTTGTCCGGATTAAACTCCATCTGCCATCTCTCCGTCCAAGTCTCCAGACTATCTAAATCCTGCTGTATCCTCTGACAGTCCTCATCGCTATCCGCAATTCCACCAACCTTTGTGTCGTCCGCAAACTTACTAATCAGACCAGTTACATTTTCCTCCAAATCATTTATATATACTACAAACAGCAACGGTCCCAGCACTGATCCCTGCGGAACACCACTAGTCACAGCAGTGAGACAGTGCAACATATCTGCCAGATGTTGGCATACCTATCACCGCGGGGGTATGGGGAGAACACCCGCTCCTGGTAGCTGTCAAGGTGACAGTCATTCTGAAAATGTATGCAACGGGGTCCTTCCAGGTGCTGAGTGGGGACCTGTCCAGGACCTCACAGATCTTGTCAGTGGCGTCACGGAAGCCCTATCTGCCCAGGTGGCTCAATATATCCACTTCAATGTGGACCAAACCCACCTGGATACCCGGGCAGGGGGAGAAAGATCTTCTTTTCCCTACTCGGGTTAAGGTATCCAAGCACTCTATATTTTTCAAGAATTCACTTCATACATTTGCACAAAATGCAGCACAGTAGCATTACGGATAGCACAATTGCTTCACAGCTCCAGGGTCCCAGGTTCGATTCCCGGCTTGGGTCACTGTCTGTGCGGAGTCTGCACATTCTCCCCGTGTGTGCGTGTGTTTCCTCCGGGTGCTCCGGTTTCCTCCCACAGTCCAAAGATGTGCAGGTTAGGTGGATTGGCCATGCTAAATTGCCCTTAGTGTCCAAAATTGCCCTCAGTGTTGGGTGGGGTTACTGGGTTATGGGGATACGGTGGAGGTGCGGAACTTGGGTAGGGTGCCCTTGCCAAGAGCCGGCGCAGACTCGATGGGCCGAATGGCCTCCTTCTGCACTGTAAATTCTATGCAAATTCTATGAAAATTAAATCAAAAAACTTTTGAGAGTCCAGAGTAAAGTCCTTGAGATATGGGAGAGTAAAAAAAAGTCTTCAAAATAAAAGTAGTTCCAGAAAAGGCTACAAAATAAAAGTAATTTCAACAAAGGTTTTAAAAGTAATTTTCACGGATGCTTCAATAATCTCAGAAGGCTAAAATTTATCTCATGCTGATCAGGGACTGGATTGTCCAATTTTGAGACTAAGTGCTGATGCCATCGTGAAAACTGTGGTCTTTTACACCAGGAACACTGGTGTCAAAAGGCCATCAATTCCCCATTTTGCAGGGGGCTAGCAGGTAGCCGTCGTAGAGCTCGCAGCTCCAGCTGCCGATATGGCTCCCAGCACTTCTAGGGCAGAGGCCGTGGCGCATATGCACAGCGGCGGCCTGCAGCAGCCGCGCCATGCTCCATGGCGGACTCAGCCCGTGGACCTGGACCGCTAAAGTAGTGCCCCGCATCGGCTGCTCGCATGCCCCAGACTGTCCGCCCACATTGCCCCCAGCCCCGAATGAAGCCCCCCCCGCTTGCTGATCGGCCCTCCCCCAACTGTGGCAGCCCCGGACAGAGTCCGCAGCTGCCACATGAGGACCCCGGATGGTGTGAGCGCACGTCAACCACGCCATCGGGAATTCGGCCGGTCGGCAACGCAGCATCACGGGGCGGGGCTCAGGCAATGGCATGAGGCGGTGGATACTCGGCGCGGCGCACTCCATGAGTACGCCGATTTTTGGGGGGTGGAGAATTGAAAAACCGGCGCCACTCCTGGGGCGAAATTCTCCTACCCGCCCCGCCACATTTCTGCCCCGACCGGCCGGCGGGAGTCTCCGTAACACCGGCTGGTCAATGGGGTTTCCCATTGTGGGGCAGCCCCACGCCGTCGGGACACCCCCGGGCGCCGGCAAAATGGAGACTCCCGCCGGCGGAGAATGACGCCCCTGATTTCAGCGCCAAAACGGATTCTCCACCCCGTCGCTGAACGCAATTTCGGTGTCGGGGAGCGGAGAATCCAGCTCCAGATTCTTAAGGAAATTCTTGTCTATGGTTTAGCCCTTTATTTACTTTCACTTGTTCTAATTCTCAGCTCAAGCTTTCTGATTTATTCAAACAACCGTCTGTCACTTAGAACATGGTTTGTCATCCAAGCATTGGTCATTATTTAAAATTCACTAATTTTCATCAAATTAATGAAATGTTTACGTGCACCCGTCATATATGCCATTCCTACAAAGTTAAAGGGTCTGCATTCACCGTTTTTGAGGCTAAGTGCTGATGCCGAAGTGGGAACTATGGCGTTTTGTGATGCCAAACTTGGCATCGAACACTAGCGGGGAGGAGCTAGCAGCCGCGCTGGGTAAAACCGACTGCCGCGACAAAAATGGCTGGAGAATGTCCGGGTCGGTGGCCCCACATGCTCACGGCGACGACCTGCAGCGGTCGCGCTGTAAAACATTATGCCGGTCGTGCGCAGACCCGACCTGTCAAATACTGCCCCCTGGCCACTTCCACCAGTGCCCCCAGCCAGCAGCATGGCACCCGGCCGACTGTGGCGGCACTGGACACAGTGATCGGGAACCCGGCGTGGCGGCTGTGATCTCTCTCATGGAGGTCTCTGGTAGGCCTCTCCTCTGAGGTGGGTCTCTGGTGGGGTTTTCTCTCATGGGGTTTTCTGGTGGGAGCCTCTCTTACGGAGGGTCTCTTGTGACGGTCTCTCTTAAGGGATGGTATCTGGTGGGCTCTCTCATGGGGGGTGTCTGGTGGGGATCTCACTTGTGGGTGTCTCATGGGCGTGTGGTGGGCAGGAATTGCATTGTCAGAGGGAGGGTAATCCTTGATGGAAGTTACGAGCTACTGCCTGGAAGAGTTACCCCTTTGGCCCTGTGTCATCCCCATGTTAGTGCCACGCTGCGAAATGCTGGCACCAATTCTCATCTACGTGAATCCCAGCCCAGAAGGCTAGAGAATCATGTGGGCTTGGAGAATCTGGGGGCCGAGAATGTTAATAGGATGCAATGGGTCAATTTGACTTATTTGCATCCTCCCACTGGCATTGGGTACAAACCTCGAAGCCCCCGCCAGCGGGGGATGGAGCATGGAACAGGCATAAATCTCTTTTTTAGGATGAAGCTCGATTCTCCGCTGCATGGGGAACTCTGCTACCAGCAGCAGGTGGCAGAGAATCTAGCCGCACAAGTTTAGTTCTTTCATTATCACAGTTTGCATACATGAGAGGATTTAAAATCTTTGAATGGGTTTCATGAATGAAATTTTTTTTCTGTGTCAAGTGTGTATTTGTGAGAGCTCTCTTACATTTTGGGAAGTTTAAATTCTTTTCATCTCCACATGGCTCATGAGGTCTGCCCATACTGGCCATGGAGGTGGCATGAGGGCTGAAGTTGGTCTGGAAGGCAGTGGTTAGGAGCGTGAAAGATGTGATGCTAAAGGGCCTATGAGTTTCTAAAACAATTGGAATGATGCAGGTATGCCAACCAGATTGCTTTGCTTGGTCACCTACAATCTGCTTCTAAGGTTGTTGGGTCCAAACCTATCCTGTCCCCACCTCCCTGGAATGAAAAGCGGACGTATCGGGACCATTTGAAACAAGGTGGGCATACTGAGTCAGGAGATTTCCTGTCTTAAATTGTCCGTCTCACTCGTGAACATCTGGCCCATGTGTAAGTTCCAAGCTTTCCTTCGGCCCCAACTGTTTCCACTGATTTTTACTTATTTAACTAGAATTTTATGTTCCAGTATATACTCACGAGAATGCCAAGAAAATTAAGCACAAATTTACAGAGGCAAACCAGGGGTTTAAATGGGTGTATTTTCAATTGCAACATCTCAATAAGGTCTTGAAAATCAATTCTAATTTGAATTTTATTTTGCTGTTCGGAAAGTTGTTTTACTGTTTCTGCCAAATAACATGTAGGTCCCTACTGTAAACTGATACTGGCATTGAACAGAAAACACTTCTGTGTTTTATATATGGAGGGACAACACTCTGAAGTTCGGCTTCTCTGTGAACATAATCGGGCTAATAGACATCCAGAAAATTCAAATTGTATTGGGATTCAAATTTGTTCGATCCTTGGGTTCAACTAAAGGACATGCAGTAGTGTTTGGAATTAATTGTATTGATTGGTCTATTGGCCAGTGATCTACCAGAATGCAAGCAAGATGAGTTGTCCTTTTTAATATAGATTGTAATTTAGACTCATGCATATAGTTGTGATTAGCTTCCAAATAGATATTATCTTGCCACTAAATATTTTCTTTTGAAACAACGAATACTGGTAACATCACTGGGGAAACTGGCTGAGTTATAGATCGTAACAATGCAGGGTAATTGAGTTGATATACAGTTACGCTGACACAATCACCAAAGTTCCTTGTGTTGTTTATGAATTGCAGTGTCTCTATCAAAGTTAATTTTAGTTGCCTTCTATTCTCAGATCCAGTCATTTCTCCCAGTACATTGGTGCTATTTCCATTCACTGGGTTTGAAATATGAATACTGACAGAGAAGAAAGCACAAGAGTGTTCAAGTTAATGGCAAATCCTTTGCAGCAGTTTTATTTCCAAAGGTTCCCCATTTTGTGGCCCAGTGGATTTCAGTTTGAGATTACCATCTCATCCCTGCCACTGGAGTAAGGTATTGAATAGAGGTCAGGCACTTAACAAGCAGGGCAGAAGAATTAGAGCGCAATCCTTGAGCCACTCTCCTGTACTACACATTGTAGCACCAACCCATAGCTGAGGAAGCAAATAATCCACTTCCCAGTTTTAGTTAGTACTGATGTGGATTGATAATTAATCAACATCTTGCTTGTCCTTCACCTATTGTTTAAACTTGTTCCAGGATTAACACATACTTGTTTAGATTACTGAACGATCGTAATATATGATCTGTAAATAGTAACACTGCTACATGTATTGGTTTCAGTTGATAGTGCACTTGCCTGAGAGTGTTGTGTATTCAAACCCCATAGTAGGAATTTGAGACTATAGGGCTGTAATCCGAGAGCCCCCGGAACTGGCAGGTGGGATGGGGGGGGGGGGGGGGGGGGGGGGGGGGGGGCGGGTCGGCTGACATAGGTACAATGCCATTGGTGCCATTCCTGGCACCTATCCACCCATCCCAATTTTGCCAGTAGTGGGAGCAACATCAGGAGGCTCATCCACCCATGGGCCAATGAAGGCCCTTGTGTTGTCAATTAATGACCGCTTAAGGGCCTCCTCCCGCCACTACTGGGATTTAACTGAGGCTGGGAAGGCCTACGTCAAGTACGCAAACGTCACTGGTTGGCTCCGACTAGTGGCGAGGCAAAGTGGGGTGATGCTTTCTTTACATGGACAGACCCCAAGGTCTTCTCACGCCTGTAGTTCCCCTTAACCACACCCTGTCCACCGTGGTCCATCCCAGAAATCCCCACACCCCATTCCCTTTTCAGCCTCGCTCTGGTGTTACCCTCACCCCCTCCAATTACCTAAGTATCCAGCCCCACCAATGATCACCCTTGGTAGCTGGATGCAGTCTCAGCAGTGGCCACCACTCCCAATAATTGTTAAATGGCTGTGGGGAAAAATAGCCAAGGAGAGATGAGTTCTCTCCTGAATATTCCACCCTAAACCATTCCCCCACCCGCCTAATAAAAATCCAATCAATAACCTAATATGACACTTGGGTTTGCTGCATTTCCAGAGATGCTATTTTTTTGGTTTTAATTGAGGCCCTGTCTGTATATGAAATGATGCCAGTTGAAGAATAGGGATTTTCCTGGCCACAATTTCCCCTCCAATCAATACCATTGTAAATACATGCTCTGCTGTGTGCAAAACGGCTGAACCTCAAGTAATTAACTAATTTTACATTTGAGACTTTTCCAAAATACATGGTAAAGTGGTTAGCACTGTTGTTTCACAGCGCCAGGGTCTCAGGTTCGATTCCCGGCTTGAGTCACTGTCTGCGCGATGTCATGTGAGAGTACCTTTAAGAAATGGGTGTATATAAATATCTGTAGTGAGAGTACCTTTAAGAAATGGGTGTTTACTACTGCAGTGATGTCAGAGAGTGGGTGGAGCTGGGCTGTCTGCCAGCTTTTTACTTTCGTTTTTGAGCAGGCTGCAGGCTGTTTTAGTTTTGTTTCAGTGTTGGAGCTGAAGCCAGACCAAGCAGGTGTACTGCTGTTCTCTCTGCCATCAAAAGATTATCTCTTGATCATTTGGTGAATTCAGAATTATAAATATTCTCAGTAGTGAATGTAAACCTAATGTGCTTCTTTTGAAAGGTGTTTCTTCTATCTTCTGGATGTTGTTTGGGAAGTTATTAAGCATTACTTAGTGTTGTATTCTTTGGGGGTTGTATTTGAATTAATGGTTGCTAAGATGTTCACTGTATGTTAAAAATGTTAACTGGAGTTCATAGAATAAACATTGTTTTGCTTTAAAAAAAAACTTTTCCATTTCTGCTGTACCACACCTGTAGAATGGGCCGTGTGCTCCCCATACCACAATCTAATAAAAGTTGTGGGTCAGGTGAACTCCACGATACACTTTGGGGCTCTCTAATCCCTGACCCATAACAGCGGAGTATGCACACTCTCCCCGTGTCTGTGTGGGTTTCCTCCGGGGGCTCCGGTTTCCTCCCACAAGTCCCGAAAGACGTGCTTGTTAGGTGATTTGGATATTCTGAATTATCCCTCAGAGTCCCCGAACAGGTGTAGGAATGTGGCGACCAGGGGATTTTCACAGTAACTACCTTGCAGTGTTAATGTAAGCCTACTTGTGACACCAATAAAGATTCTTATTATTATTAAGCCTCTGTATATAAACACAAGCATTTCTCTGCACGACGCACTCATCAGTTGTAAACCTCAATTTGTAAACTGCACAAATATCTACAAACCTTATGAAATAGGAATATACTGTACGGCACTGCTATAGCTTTTGGGAAATGCTACAGAAAAAATGTTCTAGTAGTGAGTATGTGTGCATAACTTGTACACACTGAGATGTTCATGCATTGTACAAGTCAGCAGATTAGCTGAAAATGCTTCATAAAGGTTTCAGTGCAGAGGCAACGGAGACATGCAAGGATATAAATTATTTTTCTCTCCCTTTTGGTGGTGTTTTCACCAGATAGAATTCATCACTCAATGGTTAGAATGTTGACCATATTCACTGATCTCTGGCATTAGTAGTCTTCACTGTGAGAGACATTGTGTGCGTTTATGGCCTCCCCTGTTGTCTTCCTGTTGGATAGAGAATACCTGGTCTGTGTTCAGCGTCTCCTCCAATAATCCCAAGGAATCCAACAGTAAAGCTGTATCTGCTCACTGTGTGTAACAGTATTTACTTCCGTAGTCATCAGTTTTTCTTCTTCATAAACTATATGCTGAGACCGAACTGAATGTGAATCCAAATTCTAAGGTGAGAGATATCCATGATGTGGACTCAAATACAATGGGCAGATTCTCATTTTTACTAATTGCACATTATTCTGGCAGAGTAGATTGTGCACGCTTTATGGAACTCACCTGATTTTCATTCAAATTAAAGAATGTAGAGCAGGGAGATTTTTTAAAGGGTAAACTACCACTCAGGCAGTTCAGCTGAAAATCTAGTCAAACATTTTTTAAATCTTTTGCCTCCAGTCTCATCAATTCTAGATTAGCACTAGGAGCAGCACAAGTTAAACCGACATTGGGTTGAATGATTTGTAAACTCAACCTTAGAAAGTCAACTGAGCCAAGAGCATTTCCAATCCCTCCACTGGCTCTCCGCGTAGTCTTTAGGAGTGAGATGAACAATCCAATACAGAACAATGGTTCGTTTTCTGTTATTGATCCAGAACGTGGAGTACCAAGGATAGCACTCATTCCATCAATTAGGATGGATTTAAAACCAGTTCTCACAGGTGAAATGTGAATTTTTGATTGAGTATCACTCTTACCAAAATGGCTTTGCGACAATGATGTGTCAAAATTGTAGTGGGTTCCTAAAGCAATAATGTTCATATTTTGCCATTGCTTTGTCTAAATGAGAATTACTTTAATTTTAGATTCAAAAGTAAAGATAATCCAATTTTGAATTGCTTGCTTTTAGTTTATTCTTGCATGCTCAAACAGATGGCTGGATTTTGGGCCATGTGCCAGTTGCTGTTGTGGTTACTGAGGTATAACATTGCAGGAAATGATTCTATGGGTGGGCAGGGAATAAATGCCCACAAAGGCATATTTATTGTCCCACTGGGATTCCAGGAGAATACTGTTCAGTTGGAGAGCTACAACTGCTAAATGCTACCGTATATATATATTTTTTAAAGTGCTTTTGTATGTCCCCAGTCTCTCCCTTGAGAGCTAATACAAAGAGTCGCTTCTATTCTGAGCTTACGGTCTTTGCTCGCAGGACCCATGCAAAGTTGGAGTGGCGAAGTCTGCCAGCATTACATCAGAGCCCATTGGCCACAGTGTGAATACTGAGCTCCTCCTGTTATCTTGTACTCTTTCAACCAGCGTGAGTTTAATGTAAAAGTGCCTTTGATGAATAGTTCTGGGAGCCTTTCACCACTTCTTCTGCAATATCCAGTGTAAAGCAAAATGGACTTGAATTCTAGCAAGAAGATAATCAACAGTGAAAAGAGGAATCGCTTCAGAGCCTTCATCGTTTACATCAGAACAGCTTCAATCACACTTTCAGGATTCTAAACAGTGAGAGTATAAATACGATCAGAGTACAGTTTACAGGATTTGCAGTTCAGACCCCCTAATAGAAGTAGAAAACTTTTTTCTTTTGTTTTCTTTTTTTACAGAAAGCATAATACAATAAAATAACCGATTTTCTTATGTATAGCATTATTGCAGTTCATATAAATGTTATCTGTTTGCATAGGGTGTGCAAGGATTTTCTCATCATGTTTAAAATACTCAAACGCAGAAATAAAAGGTCAAACATTCATCCACACAGTTGATAATCTAAATAATTATCGCCATTATAATAGAGACACAAACATCATTCTGCTTACAGAGCAAATAGTCAAGGGATTTTGATTATCGTTTGACGTAGAAATGAAATGGTTTGAATCCAAGTCCACCCATGTTGGTTTGTACCCACATTACATCTGCACTGACACTAGGGGGGCATTGTACATTCAGGGATCACTCTCCCCTGACATATACAGGTGCAGTATCATTTCTGATTTCTACGGGCCACCACTTCAATTTTGAAACTTACGGACATCATATCCATTCTGTCCATGTGCTGTATGTATGCTTGCCCTAACACAGAGAACTGTAACAGCCTTATTGTTACTGAAAAGAATTTGGCTTTCCCCGCCACAAGCATTTGTTACATTTTTTTCTCTGATTCTTAAACATCTTTTATTGGGTGGATTTTGTGCTGGTCCACGAGCGTTACTGCTGAGAGCCAATGCATTTCGTACTATCTCCCCGGTATCATCATCACGCATTCTCAGATGAGGTATAGTGTGAATCAAACTCTCCTTAAACTGATCAATAGCCCACTCTTAGAAGACGACCCCTGCTGCTGAATTAAAGTGACATTTCCATTTCGATACCAGCCATCCTTACTGCATCTGAGTGAAGACCACCACGTCAGGCCTAGTTATAATTTACTTTGTAGAGACCAAATTCATGTAGGATCTGTACAGGCATCAGAACAGGAAGATTTGCTAGATTTGAGGTGAGTGCCAATGGGAAATGGCAACAATAAACCAACTGTGCTACTTGGACCTTCAAGTTGTACCTTTGGAGATTACAGTGCTTCCTAAATCTGTACTCAAATAAATATACCACATTGTGTCGGAAAATGTACTTTGTTGCCAGATTGGAGTGGAAATGGTGACATCAGGGGCGAAATTCTCCCCCAACGGCGGGATGTCCGCCGACTGGCGCCAAAGCTGGCGCCAATCAGACGGGCATCGCGCCGGCCCAAAGGTGCAGAAGGCTCCGCATCTTTGGCGGCCTAGCCCCAACATTGAGGGGTTAGGCCGACGCCGGAGGGATTTCCGCCCCGCCAGCTGGCGGAAATGGCGTTTGTTTCCCCGCCAGCTGGCGCGGAAATGCGGCGCATGCGCGGGAGCGTCAGCGGCCGCTGTCAGTTTCCCGGCGCATGCGCGGGAGCGTCAGCGGCCGCTGACAGTTTCCCGCGCATGCGCAGTGGGGAGAGTCTCTTCCGCCTCCGCCATGGTGGAGGCCGTGGCGGAGGCGGAAGGGAAAGAGTGCCCCCACGGCACAGGCCCGCGGATCGGTGGGCCCCGATCGCGGGCCAGGCCACCGTGGGGGCACCCCCCGGAGTCAGATCGCCCCGCGCCCCCCCCCAGGACCCCGGAGCCCGCCCACGCCGCCTGGTCCCGCCGGTAAATACCAGGTTTGATTTACATCGGTGGGACAGGCAATTCCTGGGCGGGACTTCGGTCCATCCGGGCCGGAGAATCCAGCGGGGGGTCCCGCCAACCGGCGCGGCCCGATTCCCGCCCCCGCCCAATCTCCGGGAGCGGAGACTTCGGCGGGGGTGGGGGCGGGATTCACGGCGGCCAACGGCCATTCTCCGACCCGGCGGGGGGTCGGAGAATGACGCCCCAGATGTAAGCTGGTCATTTTGATACCAGCTTGTCACTAATTCTAAATTCACACCATTCCTTTTGAATTTAGTTCATACACATACTATTCAGTTCAGAGTTAGATTGATGCATCAAATGTACTGCAAGTGTTAGATCCTTAACGCTAGCTCCTACATTTAACACATTAAATGTGTTGAAGTGACATTCTAAAACTCAATCCTTCATTTTATCTCTCTTTCTGCCTTCTGCCTATATTTTCTAAAATTCAATTACAAGATGTGGGCATTGCTGGCTAGGCCAGCATTTATTGCCCATCCTTAGTTGCCCTTTGAGAGGTGATGGTGAGCTGCCTTCTTGAACCTCTGCAGTCCCTGAGATGTAGGTACACCCACAGTGCTGTTGGGGAGGGAGTTCCATCACACTACTGACACAGGATTCCTGGCCTCTGACCTGTTCTTGTAGCCTAGTATTTATATGGCTCGTCTAGTTCAGTTTTTAGTTCATTGTAACCCCCAGGATGTAGGTATTGGGGGATTCAGTGATAGTCATGTCTTTGAATGCCAAGGCGCGATGGCTAGATCCTCTTTTGTTGGAGTTGGCCATTGTCTGGCACTAGTGCGGTGTGAATGTCACTTGCCACTTGTCAGCCCAAGCCTGGATAATGTCCAGGTCTTGCTGCATTTGGACATGGACTGCTTAAGTATCTAAGAATAGCGAATGGTGCTGAACATTGTGCAGTCATCAGCAAACATCCCCACTTCTGACATTATGATGGAAGGAAGGTCATTGAAGAAGCAGCTGAAAATGGATACTACCCTGAGGAACTTCTGCAGTGATACCATGGAGCTGAGACTCTCCACGTCTGCGTGGGTTTCCTCCAGGTGCTCCGGTTTCTTCCGAAAGTCCAAAGATGTGCAGGTTAGGTGGATTGACCATGATAAATTGTCCCTTAGTGTCCAAAAGTATGTTACACCATTGGGTGGGGGAATGGGCCTACGTTCGGGTGCTCTTTCGGAGTGTCAGTGAAGACTCGATGGGCCGAATGGCCTCCTTCTGCACAGTAGGGATTCTATGATTGACCTCAATACATCACAGCCATCTTCCTTTGTGCCAGGTATTTAAAAAAAAAAGTTAGTGTACCCAATTATTTTTTCCAATTAAGGGGCAATTTAACGTGGCCAATCTTGCACATCTTTGGGCTGTGGGGGTGAAACCCACACAGACACAGGGAGAATGTGCAAATTCCACACGTCAGTGACCCAGGGCTGGGATTCGAACCCGGATCCTCAGCGCCGTCGGCAGCAATGCTAACCACTGTGCCACCGTGCAGCCCTCTTTGTGCCAGGTATGACTCCAACCAGCAGATGGCTTGTCCCCTGATTCCCATTGACTGCAGTTTAGTTAGGGCTCCTTGATGCCACACTCGGTCAAATGCTGCCGTGATGCCAAGGGCAGTCACCCTCACCTCACCTCTGGCAATCAGTTCTTTTGACCATGTTTGACCCAAGGCTGTAATGAGGTTGAAACTGAGTAACCCTGGTGGAACCCAAACTGAGCATTAGTGAGCATGTTATTGCTATGGAAGTGCCGCTTGATAGCACTGTTGATGACTCCTTCCATCACTTTGCTGATGATCGAGAGTAGACTGATGGGTTGGATTTGTCCTGTTTCTTGTGCACAGGACATACCTGGGCAATTTTACAAATTACCATGTAGATGTCAGTGATGTAGCTGTACTGGAACAATTTGGCTAGGGGCATGGCAAGTTCTGGAGCCCAAGTCTTTAGCACTTTTGCTGGAATATATGCCGACATCCTGCAGAAATTTTAGACAGTGGGTTTACTCCAGGTTGCTGCAAGTGTTGCAGAGATGTCTTCCTGATAGTTTGTTTTCCTTACTCATCAAGAATGAAGGCCTTCAGCACTCTGGCATCAAGTCAAGCTAATGGCAGAGAGGAAAACAGTTCAAATATTACCTTTACAACAACTGAACTTTCCGCACTGAAGTCCAAAATTGTACTGCTAGGGCCGTTGCCTATTCTCATTGAGTATCTGACACATCACGATTAAAATTATCGTCTTTCTGAATGGGAAATCAACAAATGGCTCTGGGGCACTTACTTGAGAAGGAAGTATGAATAAAGTTGTCTTACAACCAGTGCAAAGGTCCAAGTTTCATTAGCTGGTGTTATTTGTTGAAGAAGACAAGTACTTCAAGCTGCAGAAATCTTGACTAAGATGGTTAGAACTCACTGTCTGCAGGTATGGTTTGATAGCACAACTTGTTTGAGCTGAGCAGAATTCAGCCTGGATCTCAAACATTTCTAAAAGAATGGCCTCTTGTTATTATAGACTCCTATGTTTGGGGTCTTTACACTTAGCAGTTTAGCAAGTTTGAACTGCTTTATAGAATATAAGACAGTAAGCAAGCTGAAACAAGAAAAATCCATCTGGCCAACCTACAACACCTCATTTTTTAAAACTCTCTTCCTTTCGTATCAGACCAGTATTTCCTGTTAAATTGGGTGGGGGGAGGGGTCTCTTCTTGCTATGGAACAGTTGATTTGATTCATCAGTCAGTTTGAAAATTGTGAAAAAAAAGTTGTGTTAAGTTTAAGCTTACTGTTTTCCTATTTGATATCTATATACATTCATTCAATTTCCTTCGTTCTGCACAACTACCTTACAGAGACCAGATTGAGCTTATTTAGCCTCTCTTGATAGCTCACTGGCAAATACTTGGAACCCATCTATCATGTTAATGGGGCTTCTGCTAAGACTAGAGATCCAATTTATTTCAAGAGATTTGCAATAACAAGGTATTCGCTCTACTTGGTTCCACCACGTTATAGCGTAAGCACTCCTAACATTGCACCACTGATGGTAGTCAAAGTCACAGCAGTAAGCTGAGAATGAATCCCAGCGCTTCTAAAGTGACCCAGAGGTATTATAATAACCAAGACCATAGCAGAAATAAGTGAGACTGTTCCACCTGTCAGCCTCTCTATCATTTATCGTATGTTCAGGAATTGCTCAGGGCATTTTTAATTGTCTGTTTTGGCACTGAGCCCATTATCCCTCTACTCCTAATAGAATGGAAAACCCATCTTTGTCATATTTCAGTTAATTCACTGACCTGGACAGGAGTTTCATCCTAAGTTATTTCTTGCTCAAAGTTTGTGTTCGTTCTTTTGACTTTTTGCAACGAACCATTAAGCCTTTCTCCCACTGCACTTCTGTCCTCCCTCTAACCAGCCTGTCCTCTAACCGGTTAATTGTTCAACTCATTGGCAGGGAGCCTGGACATGCATGTTCCTGTCACTTGTTCATCTTTTATTTTTAGTTTACTTAGTCACTCTAACCTGCGTACAGGTAACACACAAATTAAAACCGGCATTATCTTCGTCCACTTGACGGCATTCACTGAAACTATAGCTCGCTGGTGCCGACAAACAAAAAGCAAATTATTACAACGTTAACCATGGATTGCCTGAAGAGCCCTTACATGTGAGGTGCTGGTAAGTCACCTAAGACTCCCACAAGGGCATTCCGGTAGTAATAGTTGAAAAAGTTACATTGTACAGATTTCGATGAATTACTTTGTTATAGCTCATGCTGTTGGTCAATAGGACAGATAAAGTAGTAACAGTATAGATTTACGCCTTGTAGTCTGACTGTGCTGTATTTTCTGACCTTAGTAATGAGTAAGAGAGGCAGAAGGAGAGAGGAACAGATATCAAGGCAAGGGCAGAATGGCAGCACAATGGGGGTTGGGGAGGTGGTGGGGGGAGGGGAGGAGGGGGTTAATCTAGACTTTTTTTGTACTTCCTAATTACATTCTCAGAGCACCCTCAAAGGTTGTAGGCTGAATAATGGAGAAAAGTCCAAAAGAAATGGTGAAAGATAGGAACACATTGAAATTCAAAAAAATAGACACTTGTGTTATGCATTTCATATAAAACAAAATGCAATTTTTTCTTATTCAGAGGTGACGAATTGGGAGTAAAGTGCTTCATTGTGATACAATGAAGGTAAAATACTTTTTCTTGTAAGGCTTAGAGTTCTGGGTCCACGTGACCATTTTCAACTGCTTTGCATCAACAATTTGCTGCATTTAATCTTGCAGGCTTTGCAAATTCGATTTCTCTCATGCTGAAATCACAGCTGTACTGGTCAGCGGATCACAACAGGAAAGCAATCGCAACAAACAAGGTAACGGCTTTCAATTGCCAAGCCTAGCAACACCAAGGAAGCTCGTCTGCAATCGGGAGGTATTAATGAATGACAGAATTCCTTGGCAGAGAAATCTTTCGGAGATCATAAGGGTGGAATTGAGGATGTTGGAAAAGCAGAAATATTAGGATTTCTATCATCAAGTGCAGAAAGGCTTTGCATAATGTGGCAATATTGCTATTCGCTAAAAGCTGGACAAAAGTTCCACTGGCCCTTATTTGTAGTAATATTGTTCTACTGAACTTCTTTGTAGTAATATTGTAAATATGTTTCTTTAAAATGTGTTTACCATCTTACCATGAACAGTAAACCGAAAAAGCTTTGATAAACAAATTTACAATCTTGCAATACGCCAAGGGCCCTCAAAGAACTCTTGCAAGTGTCTGAGGATTTAAACTGTTCTGTATCAAAACACAACCAGGCAACACCATCTAACAAGTTCTTCGTAAACAGGATGCAAAATTCCATCAATGAGCAACGTCTTTTTTCAGAATAATTCCTACCATTTCCCCAAGCTTTGATGTTGCACTGAATAAACAGAACTTGAATGAACAGGAAGCGGAATCGATGTGCATTAGGTGCCATGGGCGTGTTGGATGAAGCACAAGAGCTTACAAATATCTCAAATGCACTGACACGAAAGACACAAGTACAATTTGTGCCTCCCTCATTTTGTAAGAGTGGCAGGTATCTGTAAGTGGAGATTGGAATATATATGTGAGTGCATTTGTTGAGAAGATTTATCTTTCTTGTGGAACCCACTACCACATGGAGCAGGAGAGATAAATAGCGTAGATGCATTTAAGAGGAATCTAGATAAGTACTTGAGATTGAAAGTAATGAAAGTTATGCTGATACCGTTGAATGAAATGGGGTGGGGGGGGGGGGGGGGGGGGGGGGTGGAGAAGCTTATGTGGGTTATCAACTCCAGTCTAGTCCAGTTGAGCCGGATGGTCTATTTCTATACTACAAATTCAATTGTGCCATTTGTTTTGATTATAAATATCTACCAGCAACCAGCAAATACACAAAACCATAGTTTATTTGGAACAAGAACAGAAGATGCTGGAAAAACACAGCAGGTATGGCAGCATCATTAAGGAGAGAGAAAGCAGAGTTTGGTAGCATAGCCCCTTTAAGAGCCAATCCTGTGTGCGCCATGTGACTCACCCAGTGAGGATGGAGCGCCTGAACCTGGGCCTATTTGGTGCAATGGTGCGGACCCTGGTAACGGAAAATCAGCAGACTAAGACATGGATTGGGTGGGAATTAGACCTGTGTTCGTGTTGTACCTGTACATAAATATAGTTTTCAAGTTTGTTAATAAATCACTGTTGTGATTTAACTCTGCCTCGCTGTATTAACTCGCGCTACAACATTGGCGACAAGAATAAATCAGACCAGTTGAAAAAGGAAAACGTTTGTTGGGGGGAAAGAGTGGCCTATCAGAGACCTGCAAAAAAAGGTAAATGATCAGCCACAGTCGAATTGCCATGCCACGCTTTGGGAAAATCGATCCAATTGATCCGGGGGTTGAAAGTTGGGGCCAATGCATTGAATGGCTTCGATACTTGCCAACAAAATCACAGCAGAAGACAAGCAAACAGTGATATTGCTCTCAGTTTGTGGGCTCACAAACGTATAACCTCATAAGAAGCCTAACAGCTCTGGAGGCTCTGGATACTAAATCTTTTGATCAACTAGTGCAACGAGTGAAAGACCATTACAATTCCCGGCCCACCATTATAATGCAGCAATATAAATTCCATTCAGCCATTTGGCGCCCTGGAGAAACAGAATCATAGAATTTACAGTGCAGAAGGAGGCCATTCGGCCCATCGGGTCTACACTGGCCCCTGAAAGGGCACCCTACCTCAGCCCACACTTCCACCCCATCCCCATAACCCAGCAACCCACCCAACATTTCGGACACCACAGGGCATGACCAATCCACCTAACCCGCACATCTTTGGACTGTGTGAGGAAACCGGAGCACCCGGAGGAAACCCATGCAAACAAGAGGAGAATGTGCAGACTCCGCACAGACAGTGATCCAAGCAGGAATCGAACCTGAGACCCTGGCGCTGTGAAGCAACAGTACTAACCACTGTGCTACCGTTCTGCCCACAGGATGTGCTTTTGTAGCCAGACTTCGCCAGTTGGCTGAACATTGCGAATTCAGTTAATCTCCGCGTGATATGATACATGACCGTTTGTTTTGCAATATCAATAATTTGAATATTCAGAAGAAGTTGCTGGTAGAAACCAGAATATCCTTAGACAAAGCAGTTGAGTTAGCTCAAGCGACTGAAAGTGCTGAACAAAGCACTTTTGAACTGCAAGGTGTGCAAAGTGAGATACATCAGATGTGGCGGGAAACAGTGGCCGTTTAAAGTACCCGTAGTCAGGGTGCAGCGGTGCCTGAAAGAAGGAAGAGTGACCCCCCAGTCATAGGGTCTAGAGGCCTGTTATCACTGTGGGGGAGACATACCCAAGTGCCAGTCTACCTGGTCCCCATTTGTTGGGACCAGTGCTAAATGGCACCTAGTTGTGGTCTCCTCGGTGAGGCTGGTAGATCCTGGGAGCCGGTTAGATCTGACATCGACAGAGTTAAGTGAGCTTTTAAGCTCACTTAACTCTGCAAGTCTGGGTCCTGCCAATTGTGGATGGGATCCAGATCGTGTCATCCCACGAGTTCTCGTTAGATCTCGCGAGGCGTAACGACCTTTGGGAAAACTGGAAGAAGCCTCTCATGGGATCTACCGGCCGTGTCCCGGCCCCAAATCCGATGAGATGTGGCCGGTAAATCGGGTCCCAAGTCTCATGAGGCAAGACTGGCTGAGGCAAATTAAAGTAAATTGGCTGGAGATATTCAGCACTATGGACAGGATTTTCCAGGAAATTCTGGGCATATACCAGAAGTCTTTCAGAGAAAGCTGGGTGAATAAAAGGGGTGAAGGCCAAAATCTGCATAGACCCTGATTCAACATCAAAATCTTTTAGAGCCTGACCGG
Organism: Scyliorhinus torazame; assembly: GCF_047496885.1. NCBI lineage: Eukaryota > Metazoa > Chordata > Chondrichthyes > Carcharhiniformes > Scyliorhinidae > Scyliorhinus > Scyliorhinus torazame. Next base: position 283,501,852 of record NC_092713.1, on the reverse strand, counting down.
TGCCCTGTGCTCTGCATCAGAAAGTTGAAGTGGAGTTGCAATATTTTGAAGACCTCGGAATAATTAACCAGTACAGTTCTCAGAGTGGGCAGCACCAACAGTTTCAATGTTAAGCCAAGCCGCGCAATAAGGATTTGCGGCGACTGCAAGATGACCGTGAACACGGCTGTTAAAATAGATAGATGTCCTATTCCTAGGATAGAGGACCTCTACACGAAATTGACAGGAGGCCTCGTGCATGAAATTGGATCCAAGTCATGGGTACCAGCAGCTTGAGTTGGAGGAAGAATCGAGGAAATTCATCACTATAAACACACATAAGGGCTTGCTCCAATTTTCATTTGCCAGTGCAATATTTCAGTACATGATGGAGAACGTTTTACAAGGCATCTCAAAAGTTGTGTATCTGGGCAATGTCTTGGTAATGGGGGCATCACCCAAAGAGCATAATGCCAATTTTGAAGAAGTCCTTAGGAGATTCAAAGAAGCTGTTATAACATCTGAAGTGTGAAAGGGGCACATTTCAGGCCAATGAAGTCACATTTAGGGTTCAAAGTTGATGCAAAAAGATTACATCCATGTGAGAACAAGATAAAAGTGATAAAAGAGGTGCTGGTACTAAGAAAAGTAAAAGAGTTCAAGCCCTTCTTAGGGACGGTCAACTACAATGGCCATTTCTTACCCAACCTATCTACAATTGTGGCAACATTGCACCAACTGTTGAAGAAACATAAATGATGGAAGATTCCCAGAGAAATTCTTTTGACCAAGAAACAGGCCCTACAATTGTCAACCTTACTTGTCCACTTTGACCAAGGCAAACCCATAATAGTGATGTGTGATGCATCACCTTATGGCATAGGGGTGATACTTTGCCATAAGATGGAAGATGGAATGGAACGGCTTGTCGCCTTTGCTTCTGGGACTTTGATGGATGCCAAAAGGAAGTGTTCACAGGTGAATAAAGAAGGTTTGACAGTAATATATGCTGTCAAGACGTTTCACCAATATGTTTATGGCTGCCACATCACTATCATCTCGGACAATAAACTGTTACGTGGGCTCATCTGCGGGAATAAACGGTTCCACCAATTGCATCGACCAGAGTACAAAGATGGGTATTACTGTTGGCTGCGTATAGTTACACTTTCAACACAGACCAGGTACACAGATCTCAAATACTGATGCTGTAAGCCGGTTTCCATTTTCACAGATGGTATAGTGCCACCCTCGGGGCAACAGCCACTTCTCCAGGAGTTGCAGAATGTGCATCCTGGTCTGACCAAGATGGAAATGTTGGCTAGGAGCTACATTTGGCGTCCAGGGATCGACAAAGAAAAGTAGAAACTGTTGTCAGCCATTGTGAACATTGCCAAACGCAGCAGACCCTTCCACCCGCAGTTAAACTAAACCCTTGGGAATGCTCTGGCCGCTCTTGAATGAGGCACCACATTGATTTTGCTGGCCCTTTTATGAGAATGATGTCTTTAATTGATGTGGATGTCCACTCAAAATGGTTGGATGGCCAACTCATGCTTTCAATGACTTCATCAGCCACTGTCAACAAGTTGCAACATATTTTTGCAATACATGGCATCAAAGAGGTAATTGTTTCTGATAATGGCACCGCTTTCACAGCTGAAGAGTTTCAAGTTTAAAAGTTTCCACTACATATGAATGGCTCCCTTCCAATGGGTTGGTAGAAAGAGCAGTACAAATCTGAAGGTCAGCTTTAAAGCCTCAATGAGGAAGCAGACTATTCCTGTTCCGCATGGCCAATTCTATACTCTCTTACAACACATCTCACACTACCACTGGAGTTAAACCGGTTGAATTGTTGACAGATCTTGACCTTGTTTTCCCGAATTTCACGGGGCGGGTGTAGATTAAGCAATCTTCATAGAAGAAGCACCACGACTCAGCTAAGGGAGACAGGTCCTTTGAAGTGGAGGACTTAGCTTTTGTCCGGAATTTCAGAAGGGGGCCAGCTTGGCTACCCAGGAAGGTTATTGCAAGGACTGGCCCAGCATCCTATGTCCTCGACCTACAGGGCAGTGAAATGCAGAAGAATGTAGACCATATGCGAAGGAGTTAAGCCGCCAACCCCACACCTTGCTATGACTGTAACATTATATTCTGCAGTCTCTCCTTCCTTCCCTATGTACGGTATGCATTGTTTGCATAGCATGCAAGAAACAATACTTTTCACTGTATACTAATACATGTGACAATAATAAATCAAATCTGTCAAATCAAATCTGGGTCCAGTGGTAGTTAATATTCTGCCAGCCACAGAGTTGGTGGTGGTAGAACCAGTGGTTTCCCAAGTAGAATCTCGTAACTCAGCAGAAAGAGCGGAGGAGGGTGTCAGCACTGGCTCATCTTCGGAATCTGTAATTTTGCCTGACACTGTTGTGGCCTCTGATACCTCAAGCATGGAGGAACTGGTTATCGAGTTGCGGCACTCTGCAAGTGTCCCAAATGCCCGGTTAGACTGAACCTATGGACTTTGCCCGTGGGCTCCCTTACAGAGAATTCTCTTTAACTTTACTTAGTTGTATATAAGAGTTTTTTTAATGAGATTGTAAAGGGAATTTAAAGGGGGAGGAATGTGATGGCATGGTCGCTTTAAGAGGGCCACGTGACCCGCCTGGAACTTATGTAGATGGACGCATGAATCTGGGCCTATCAGGTGGCAGGACATGGACCTATGTAGCAGGGAAGCAGCAGACTAAGCCCTATAGTCAAAGAACAAAGAGAGGTACAGAACAGGAACAGGTCCTTCGGCCATTTCAGCCTGCGCCGACCGTGCTGCCCGTCTAACCTAAAACCTTCTAGACTTCCAGGGTCTGTATCCCTCTATTCCCATCCTATTCATGTATTGTCAAGGCGCCCCTTAAACACCGCTATCGTACCTAATCCACCACCTCCTCCGGCAGCGAGTTCCAGGCAACTACTACCCTCTGTGCAAAAAGCTCCCTCGCACATCTACTCTAAACTTTGCCCCTCGCACCTTAAACCTATGTCCCTTAGTAGGGACTAGACCTGTGCTAGTATTGTGCTTGTGTTTAAATATAGTTTGCCAGGGCAGCACGGTGGCACAGTGGTTAGCATTGCTGCCTGATGGCACCGAGGTCCCAGTTTCGATCCCGGTTCTGGGTCACTGTCCGTGTGGCATTTGCACATTCTCCCCGTGTTTGCGTGGGTTTCACCCCCACAACTCAAAGATGTGCAGGGTAGGCGGATTGGCCATGCTAAATTGCCCCTTAATTGGAAAAAATTGGATACACTGAATTTATAAAATAAAAATAGTTTGCCAGTTTTTTAATAAATCACAGTTGCAATTTAACTCTGCCTCATCGTATTATCTCGCGCTGCAGAGTTTAACGCTTCAAGTCTTTCGGCTCTTGTCAGAAGTGACGGGAGGGAGAACGTGTTATAGAGCGGTGAGAGATTGCAACAAAAAGTAGCAACGGTAAGTTAAAAAGAGAGAATGCCTGCTGTTGGAGGGGGAGGTGGGTTTGCATAGAAGCAATACATGCATGAGACATTTTTAAAAAGGGTTTAAGATGGAGGAGAAAGGTGAGAGAAAGAGAATATTTGGATTATTAAATGTATTAAATGAATAACAGACTAAAAGACTAACACAGGCTTGTGGAAAAGTACTGCTTGGACAAGGAAACAGATGTACATGAGGAAGTGGAAATAATGGAGAAGTAGGTATAGCATTAACAGAAGAGATAATAATAGGTCTGAATATTGAGCAAGATAGATTGGGGAAGGCTTAGCAGAATAGATGAGTGGACAGTCTTAAAGACATAAACAAGCCTCTGAGGCTGCGCAAATGTCCAGTGGACAGAAAGAGTACGTAAACGTGAACATATAATGCATGATGAAGCATGAATACTGATATGTAATGTATGATGAAGGCTAATAAGGAAGAATGTGAACCTCAGTGAAACCTGATCCAATCAGGAGGAGAGGGCAGGAGAATGATAAACGAACAAAGTGTATATAAACAGACGAAACAAGCTATTTGGTGTGCTCCTGTCTAGGAGGCACCCAACTCTGCAGACTTGTATAAGAATAAATAAAACTCTAACTTGCTTCTAGTATTTTTGTCCTCGGTGTCACTGATTGTGAGCACACATTCAAATCTCAGAAAGGTCACAATCTAAAGCTGCCAAACTCAATATTGAGTCTCGAGGGCTGCAACGTGTCCAACCGGAAGATGCGATGCAGTCCCTACAGCTTGTGCATTGCAGCATTTAAGGTGGCAGGTGGGCCTATTTACTTTGTGTTTTGTTTGGTTTTGTTCACATTGGCCACATTGGCTAGGCCCAGCTTTTATTCTTACCCCTCGATACCCTTGAGAAGGTGGTGGTGAGCCGCGTTCTTGAACCGCTGCAGTCCAAGTGGTGTAGATATAGCCACAGTGCTGTTAGGGAGGAGTTCCAGGATTTTGACCCAGCAACTGTGAAGGAATAGCGATATAGTTCGAAGTCAGGATGGTGTGTGGCCGAGGGGTTGTGTGGGGGCAGGGGGGAAGGGACTTGGAGGTGGGTGATGGCGTCCCCATGCATCTGCTTCACTGTCCTTCTAGGTGGCAGAGATCATCGCTCGGAAGGTGCTTTTGAGGGATCTTGTGCAAATAATGAAATTTAACATTAAAAAAGTGAACTGATATTTTTTGACAGCAGCACCCATCCCGACCCCCACAGAAAAAAAAAATCAGTCTCAAGGGGCTGTTGACTTTTTTTGAAAAAAGAACACATTAATTTTTCCAAAATGAACAGGCTTTATTTTCTGTGGCCACAAGGTCCATCTCTTACTGTGAAAACATCATAGTGTACAGCAGACTGATAATCAGGTGTCCACCAGTAAAGAAATAAAAGATTTTTAAAAGCCTGGTTCTGCTCCACCTCAAATTCTAACCATGTGGATAATGTGATATGCAAGGTAAACATTTAAAAAACCTTGCAGGGGTGATACAATGCGGAAGGGTCTCAATCTCTGTGCACATAGCGCTGTGTAGACAGTGGCAGGGGTCTGGCCTCTTTATGCAGTCAGCTAATCTCAGCTGTAATATTACACTGGATGTACGAGTCAACCATGCCATCATAAGGGATGTAAAAATGTGAAAATACGATAACAGGTTGTTCTGATTATTTCTCAGAGTTAATCTCAGACAATGAATCATGGCTAGTTATAGAATAGCCTGCCCAAGGAAGAGGACCAAGGGAGGTTATGATTCTCGTAGGGGAACTGATGTGTTTTGCAAAAAAACAATGTCCAGATATGTACAGACATAACTAAGGGAGGAAAATGTTGGAAACTTTGCAGTATTCAGGCAATATCTGTTATGTGGTTAACAGTCTCCTCTTTTATGTGTGACTGGTTTTGATGGGCATCATGGGATTTCCTGAATGCCAACAGTAGTTTACACTTGCCTCATGCAATGTAGCTTGCTGCCCATGACTTTGTGATTAACAGTGGTGTCTGATTCCTGAAGAAAAGTCCAAATATTTTAAACAATTTAAAAGTGAATAATGACTATATCCACCGATCTGGCCTCACCTCCCACCCTGTCCCTGAGAGTTTTCCGCTGTATTTTTCTCATCACTGCAAATCCTGCCATTGAGGTCTGCCTTGGTCTTGAACCTATTGACAGGACATAAGTCCAACACCTTACGGACCCTCGCAGAGTCATGAAAGTAAGCACCATACGATACATGGACAGCGTGGCTGAATTCCCATCAGTCTTTGGTCTGTGACTCTTTCTTACTCTGTAACTCAAAGCCATAAAATAGGTATATAATATATATATAAAAACCTCAAAATATTTTTCTATTAGTCTACCACAACACACCAGTACATACACACTAGGAGTGCACCGATTACAGTTCCCCTACAATCAGCAGGCTGTAGACTGTAGTCCATTCCATCAATGGATGTAAATTTAGTTAATCAGATTCCTGCAGGTTTTCGAAACAAACAAATCAATTATTATTTCACTGTTGATTTTAATCTGGCTATTTATTTTTCAAAAAACTGAAATGTCAACACGGCTAAATAGACATTAACATTTTTGCTGGTTATCTCTGCACAGCCTCCGCTCTTGGAATTATCTGTTCAGTAAGTAACTTTGCCTTATGTGATGGTTATAATCACGGCAGACAGTTTATGTGCAGCAACTTGAATGACTCAATCATGTAAATGTTTCTTTCTTATTTATTGGCCTTCGATAAAGAAGGCACTACCCCAATTATCTGTGACTCAGATTCCAACTTGCGGAATACCTGCAGGATTTCCTACTTGGTGTGGATGATCAGACTGAAAAGTGGCAAAGGAAGACCAGCCACTTCATCACTGTTAAAACAGGAGGGAATATTCTTTACTGCCCCCAGATTTACCACTAGAGGAGACAAGTGTCATGTTCCTGTGCAGTCAACTGGCTCCTGAACAACACTCATGGAAGCCAGGGAGCAGTCTCCAGGTGACTTTGGAGATGAGTTCAGACGAAAAGAGATGGAGACAAATAAGAGAAGGTACTTCTCTCAAAAATTCTTCAATTTTTTTTCCAATTGATGAGTGAGGAAAATATCCAGTGACACGCAGTCAACTCAACATATTTTGGGGGTGAAAAATTAAAATGATCCGACAACATTTTAAAAAACCAACTATTATTCGAATAAGAAAGCTTTTTTTTGCGTATTAAGCACCTCACATAAAATTAATTATTTTGAAGTGCCGTGACTATTATGTATAGAAAACAAATCTGGAAATTGTCTTGAATATAGCATTGTGATAAATGATCAGCTTGTGTCATTGCTTTTTTTAATGGTAGTGTGGGTTAAGGAGAACGCAAGTTTCTTGAAGAGGGCCATGGGTTCTCTTGAATCCACAAAAGCAGACAGAGAATACTTTTAATATCTCATTATAATGCGTGCATCTCTGACAATGCAGTACTCCCTCTATGCTGCACTAAGGTGCCGGCCTAAATTGGTTCGACAAACTTTCCTAAAGCAACAAATGAATGAAAAACTGGAGAATTTATCGATTGGTCTACATTTAATGATGTTAGCTTTTATAACTGGGATGCGTTGGCAATGTACCACAAACAGATCCCTCTAAACGGGATTGTTGTGATGACTGACACCTACCAGCACACCTACTTGCCGCTCTACCTTAAAGTTAGAAAATAAATGAGCTGTACCTTACCTTGCCATCTACGAAGCCATCTCCTTTCCTTCCTAATATATGGATCAACACTTCTACAGTCCAAAACCTGATGATTACTGGGTTCAACGTCAGTACTGGGATTTGATCATTTTACACATTTTGTAATCTTTGCACTCCCAATTACACACATGAAACTTAAAAATAATGTGCTTTCCTTGCTGAGTGCATTCAGTTAAGGCAAAGGCATACATTTGTTTTTCACCCTCTTTGAACAGAGATGTTATAGCAACATGTCTCAGTAAAAATGATTTCTTTTTCATTTTTTAACCCCCTATACTGAAACAATATTTTAACAGGGTTTGAAGACAGTCAGCACAAAGTGTCTATTTAGGAGGCCTTTTCCATAGTTGTCTAGCAGGCTCACGCCATGCAGGTACGGCCACCCATAGCTGTCCAAAATTCGAATGACCTGAACTTTGCTGGCAATGGCTGTGGATATTGCCCCTGTGCAGTTTTTGTTTTACATTTCCTTTATAGACAGACGCTGCTGTTTATCTGACATGTGGAGCCCGCCCCTGCTTGTGAAAGGAAGAGTTTTCCATTTGAGCAGACGCAAACCTCAAAGATATTTTGGCGAGCAGATGGCGAGGAAGTGTACGAACCCATAGGCAGTCTAGGTAATTTTATTTTTCCGGCTTCCAAACGGATCTGAAAGAGATTTTAAAAAATAAACATGAGAAATGAGACCTGCATATATTTAAAGAAATCGCACATTGCTGTCGCTAGCGAACACGGGAGTTCAGGAGAATCTCAAACCCAAATCTGAAAACTCAAAGAGTTACGATCAGCGTCAATGTCATTGTGTTTTCCACATCTGCTTTGTTCGAACAGGGGATGATGTCTGGCTTGGGTTCGATAAAATGAGAATGTACTTTAAACATATAGACTAAATAGGTTTTCATTAGAGTTTTAAAGTTGTTTTGGAGATTAGGGATGTGACAATGCCGTTAAGTCTCGAGTGAAAGGCTTCCCGCAGGATATACGACGCTCGTTACGCCTTGGGAGATTTAACTCGATATGTCATGGGCGTGATCCAGATTTGCATATTCAAATGAGTAGTTAGTCTCACTTGAATATGTCTGTGCTGGAGTTACCCAGGGTGCAAGATTGCATGTCCTTGCCTCGAAGACCCTGCTGTGGCACCGTTTAGCACTGATTTCCGCAAAAGTGGACCAGGTGTTACGGCACCTGCGATCTGAGGCCCTCGGTTGGTCAGGCTCTGGGCATGGTAGTACCCTGGCACTCCCGATGCCCTGGGGCACCATGGCACTGCCACCCTGTCACTGCCAGTGGCACTGTCAGGGTGCCCAGGTGACACTGCCAGGCTGGCAGTGCCAAGGTGCCCAGGTGCCAGGCTGCACGTGCCTTCGGATCAGGCCTGGCAGTGCCCTGCCCCTTATGAGGTGGGGTGAGGGGGCTCGAGGTCCCTTAAGTTCGGGCATTGGCGAGGGGCGCGGGGGTGTTCTGGTGGCCATGATGGGAGGGTCGACAGATTGGTGCATCATCTTCCTGCACTGACGAGCTGAGCTCATTAGTACAGGAATTGAGTTTAAGTGCGGTCTCGGCGGAACATTCCTCACCATGGCCTAAAAAAGAAGCAGAGTCCCGTTTAATAGGGGGCTGGTTCTCGGCAAGCGTCGGGAAACATCCTGTTAAATGTCGCGAAAATTGGACTGTTGCTTTTTCATTAAATCGGGCCCTAGAAAAAATGATAACTAGCATTTCTATAACCTTTTACCCTCAGCATGTACCAAAGCATTTTAATTTGCTTCAAAATACAGCAACTGTGGTTAATGCAGGGTATCATGTTAGCATGTTGTGCACAGCATGATCTCACAAATAGAATGGATGAATTGTCAATAAATCTCACTTTTGGAGATACTAATTAAGTCAAGAAGACTGACAAGGATAACTCCCCTTTCCCACTTCAATTCATGGATTCTTTCACATCTATCTGAACAGGTAGACATGGCCTTGATTTAAACTCCAGAGGAGGAGTTGGGGGGGGGGGGTCAAAATTGAGTGCACCACTATGGGTGATGTTCTCAGCTCAGCCCCACTGAAAGGAAGATGTTGGGAGGCCCATTGTATGGCCAACTGAGGCTCTTAATTGGGCTATTAATGGCCTTGAGATGGGCCTTTTCCTACTACTGCTTAGACATAGTGGGTTGGGGCTGACACCGTGTGAATTCCAGCAGCTTTCATTCCCTTGACTAGTGGCTGGCAATGGGGATATCTCCTTTACGGAACGCTGGGGCCCATTACGGGGCCCCTCTGGGTCTTTAGCCCGCAGAATTTATTTGTTAAAGGAATAAAACCACAAGATCCGCAGATTCGGAACAAGTATAAACAAACTTTTCTATTCCAGGTTCAGAAAGATAAAACAATTTACAATATCTATCTTATACTCTAACATTCAAGTTAATATAAGGTACATGTGAATTAACAGGTGAAAAGTGGTTGTACACACAATACTGCACAATAAATAGGAAATGCATTGAACACAGATTCCATGGACTTCTCAACAAGCCGCCCAGACCTCAGTAAACATTGTGAGTCAATCAATCAGGTTGAAACTCTCTCTCGCAAATGTTTCCAGTGTTCAGCTTCAAAGATATTGCCTTAGAATTCTATCCAAAGTTCATTCCACCACTGATGGCCTCAATGACTGTACACCTCACAGGGTTTCAATCTCATTTCCTGAGACTCTACACCCCTTGATTCCTGAGTCTGCAATCCAGCACCAGCTCAGAAGAACAACTTCAGGCCTTTGGCTCTGACAAGTGGAATACTACTGCTGCTAAGGGGTACCGAATGGCCTGTGGCCATGGAATCACTAATCTTCTGCTGTCCTTTTAGATCTTCAGGGATCCTCCTTAAACCTCAATAGCCCTTTTTATGCTTGGAGCCTTTTTCTCTGCTCTGCCCTTGCTTTCTTCTTAATTGGGACCTCTCTCTGTCCCCTGTTTGGAACTCTTCATTGGGACCTCTCCCTGGCCTCTCTCGCTGTCCCAGCCAGGGACGCTTCTCCAATTATGGCACTCTGCTCCTATTCACAAGATCCCATTTTCATGCTGCTTTCTTGTTGCACATGCACAATGGGCCCATTATTGGCCCGAAGAACTATAAAAAGCTGGATTGCACATGTGTCGCCCGCTCCTGCTCTATGCATGCACAATGCATGGACACAAACCCCTGCAGCCATTTGGGACTTGGAGTGCCTGGTCCCTAGGTAAGTTTGGATCTTGTAACATACTCCCACAACACCCCCGTCCCCATTGTATCCTTCTCCAACAGCAATTGCTCTTGGGGACTCGATGCAGTTCCAGGTGTGGCCACCACTTCCGGTGGCACTGCTGGGATCAGTGATCTGCCATCCTTTTGTTTGGCCAGCATCTCTTGGAGGCAGGAATCCTTCCTCGAATGGGGAGGGAATTTATAGCAATGAGGGCGTTTTTCATAAAAACGGAGAAGGTTAAGAGAAGATATTGATTGATTGATTGATTTGACTTGTCACATGTACCGAAGTACAGTGACGAGTATTTTTCTGCAGCCAAGGGAACGCACACAATGCATACATAGGAGACAAGAAAAGAATAATCGACAGAGTACATTGACAAATGGTACATCGACAAACAATGATTGGTTACAGTGCGAAACAGGGGGCTAAACAAAGCAAGTGCATGAGCAAGAGCAGCATAGGGCGTCGTGAATAGTGTTCTGACAGGGAACAGATCAGTTCGAGGGAGAGTCCTTGAGGAGTGTAGCAGCTGTGGGGAAGAAGCTATTCCTATGCCTGGATGTGCAGATCTTTAAACTTCCATATCTTCTGCTTGATGGAAGGGTCTGGAAGAAGGCAAAACCTCGGTGGGAGGGGTCTCTGATAATGCTGTCTTCCTGAGGCAACGGGAGGTGTAGGCAGAATCAATGTGCGGGTGGCAAGCTTTTGTAATGTGTTGGGCTGAGTTCACCACACTCTGCATGGTAGACATGTTTACAGTTATGAAAGATTTTGATACGGTCAATAACTAGAGAAGATACATTTAAGAACAGAAAAACATAAGGTACAGGGGCCAGGGTAGGCCTTTCAGCCCTTTGAGCTTGCTCAGCAATTCAACACGATTCTAATTGATCTGCCTCAACTTAACCTCTCTGCAATATGCCCATAGTCCTCAATGCCCTCAGTATGGACATTTCAGTTTGGATGTTTTCTCTCACTCAACGTTCTGTCACCAGAGGTAACAAATTTCTAGTCCATGGTTCTTTTAGAGTGATATATTCAAAATTGATCACTTTTCTAAATGTAACTACCTTGTCACACTACCTGTGTTTTGACAGAGAACATTATCTGTTGGCAGTGAAGATTGAAAAGTGACTTCTCTCTTTTACCTACTGTCCATAATTTATTAATCATTAGATGCACTGGAAGGAAAATTGACACCAATATATTTTTGTTGTCAAGTAGTCTTTGAGATATGAACGATTCATCTCCCATGACTTTCCCAGGGGGAAGTCAAGGCCAACTGCAGTATTCAGGTCAACTAGGGTTAAAAGACAGGGGAATAACTGGACTCAGTGGCAGATGGCAGGAGGAAGAAAGGTGATGAAGAAGGGAAGAAGGAGTAAGGAGAGAGGAGTGTTTTAATATGCCTTTAAGGGATAACAGCATGATGCCACCAGAAGGGAAGTGTGTCATGCAATCCGGTCTTAGTTCTATTTTGTTTTTGAGCATAGCACACACACACACACACAGAAACAGTGCGCCCGGTGGACACCATGGGGACTGGAGTGTTTCTTTTTTAAAAATTTAAAGTACCCAATTTTTTTTTCCAATTAAGAGGCAATTAAGGGGGTCCTTGTTAGCATAAGCGCTTAGCACAATTGCTTCACAGCTCCAGGGTCCCAGGTTTGATTCCCGGCTTGGGTCACTGTCTGTGCGGAGTTTGCACTTTCTCCTCGTGTCTGCGTGGGTTTCCTCCGGGTGCTCCGGTTTCCTCCCACAGTCCAAAAATGTGCAGATTAGGTGGATTGGCCGTGCTAAATTGCCCTTAGTGTCCAAAAAGGTTGGGAGGGTTGGGTTGGGTGGGGTTACTCAGTTACAGGGATAGGGTGTGAGCTTGGGTGGGGTGCTCTTTCCAAGGGCTGGTGCAGACACGATGGGCCGAATAGCCTCCTTCTGCACTGTAAATTCCACGAACTTTAGCGTGGCCAATCCACCTACCTGCACATCTTTGAGTTGTGGGGGGTGAGACCAACGCATTCATGGGGAGAATGTGCCACCTCCACATGGACAATGATCCGGGGCCGGGATCGAACCCGGGTTCTCGGCGCCTTGAGGCAGCAGTGGTAACCACTGCACCGCCGTGTCGCCCGACTGGAGTGTTTCATTGACCAAGTCACTGCTTAGGTGGGATTCTCTGACCCCCGCCGGATCGGAGAATTGCCGGGGGGCGGTGTGAATCCCGCCCCGCTGCTCCGACGCCGGCTGCCAAATTCTCCGGCGCCGGTTTTCGGGCGGAGGTGGGGATCATGCCTTGCCGGTCAGGGGCCATTGGCAGAGGCCCCGCCGGCAATTCTCCGGGCCTCGATGGGCCGAACGGCTGCCCGTTTTGAAATGGACATGGTCCATCACGGCGGGACCTGGCTTTTAGGCCGGCTAGGTGAGTCCTCGGGAAGGCGCGGGGGGATCCGGCCCCGGGGGGGGGTCCCCACGGTGGCCTGGCCTGCGATCGGGGCTCACCAATCTGCGGGCGGGCCTGTGCCATGGGGACACTCTTTCCTTCCGCGCCGGCCTCTGTAGGGCTCCGCCATGGCCGGCGCTGAGAAGAACCCCCCCCCCCGCGCACGCGCAGGAACACAGCCGGACTGCGTATGGGCGGAACCACGCCAACGGTTCTGCACATGCGCCAACTCGCGCCGGCCCTTCACCGCCGATTGGCGCGGCGTCAACCCCTCCGGCGCCGGCCTAGACCCCGGAAGTGCGGAGGATTCCGCACCTTCTGGTCGGCCCGACGCCAGAGTGGTTCGCACCGCTCTTGTCGCCGGGCCATCCGGCCAGTTGCAGGAGAATCCCGCCCCTTTTCTTTTGAAATTTCCTTTGAGATTCCGTTTACTTTGATGCAGCATCAGTTTATGGGGCTGCTTTTTCATTTTTTCCTCAGTTTGTTAACTTAGTTTACTTTGTTATCCAAAAGATACACGGCTCTGCTGCTAATGTCTTCAAGCTTTCTCCCTATTGTTAGGATATTGGACAAGACCTCCATATTTGTTAAGATATTGGATGAAAAACTCCAAAGTATTTGCAATTTTTACTTCACGCCAACTGTGATGGCTCTGACCAAAAGGTATCTTTTGTGTTAAAACAAACTTTAATTTAAACACAGACCTAACCCCATTAACATCAAAGAAATAGTTTTACAATTAACACTTAAACAGATCTTAAATAAAAGGAAAAACTTTGAGTAACTTATGCCCTACACCTTCACTATAACTATTTCAACCAGGCAACCCAATATAGTTCAAATGCCACCTATAAATAAAGTTAACAAAACAGTTTACTTCCTGTCCTCTGTGTAGAGATTTTGGAGAGAGACCCTTTCAGGAACAACCTTAAAATACTTCTGTCTTGACAGATTCAAATTTTATAGCAAAACTGCCAAAATTACAGACAGACCTGGTTTCTCCAATTCTTTACATAATCTGAATCCCACTAAGACGTCTCATGGCCTGCTTTGCTAGGACTAAATATCATCCCTCAAGTTTTTCCCGTCCCCAGGGAACTGCCCAAATATAAACAATATTCAATTATTCATCTATAAGTAGACAAGTAAATGGTCAGAATCAATAACAATCTCACGTTTATGACACCTTAATTACAGCTTTGGCAGACACACTTCCTGCATGTACTTTAACCCAGGGATTTTAACAACATTACTCCAACAAAATATAATATATAACAATTTCCTACATTTATCGCACTATGTATAAATGTTTTCATGTTCCTGGTCTAAATAAATGAACCCACAACACGTTTCCACGTCATTTATGTGTGATGGGTGCTCATACCATTCTAACAACAAGACATGGTACTCAGCGGTAGTCAAACAACATGGTAACAAGGTTAAATATAGGTACAACATGGTGAATAGTCTTAGATCACTTTTTAATGGTATGAGTCAACCCTCAACATTCTGGTAAGACCACTATGTAGTGACGGCATTTGAGAATGTTGAAACCGTAGCATAGTGACTGAGCAGAAAAAAGTGGTATACACAGTGTCAGGATAGTGCTCAACTAAAGGACTGGTAAGCACGGGGTCAATTCAGGTGGGAAATGCAAGTGACCAGGGGGTGGGCCAGATTGATAGAGAATCAGGGAGAGTCATAAAAATCAGACCAGAGAAGGTTGCAATTATAACAGGCGAAAAGTGCACAAAAGTAGTAACAGCGATATTTATCCCAAATACTGTGGCAGAAGGAAAGTTAAAGGGATATTGTCAGAAGGTCCACAAAATTCCCCATTTTAAATTGGGATACAGCTGATCTACTATCCGAATTCCAAATGTTGAAACAACTTACGTGGTTTCTTGATTCAGTTATGTCTTAACCAGGCAAACAAGCCATAATTATCTGCCTAGAAATCAAGCATGAATGGCTACATAGGCCGAACACATCAAGATTGACAGCAGAAGAGCTAAAGGATCCTCCAAAGATATGCAATACAGTGGAAAACCAGTTCAGAATCAGGTTAAACCTACGCATTCATCAACCACCATTTAGTCATTTCGACACCAGCCTGCAGAATCTGTAGACCACTTTGTCAGCAAATGTAGAGAAAAGGATGCACACTGTGGTTTTTCAGACAGATCTAGGAGACAGAATTGCTGAGTAGGGAATCACATCCACTCCCATGGTAACATTCCAGAAAGATCTGCTAGACAAGCCCAAAACACAGAGCAATAATGAGCTTCTTGATGATGCACGTGCGGACAAAGTTTTCCTTGCAGGTCGACGGCGCTTACAAAACCTGTCACTCGCTAGAATACCCAAGCTAGCAAGATATGTGGAAGCTGTGGCATTCTACATGTACCAAGGAAGGGTCCAGCTTTACTTCAATTCTGCAAGACATGTGGCAGAGAGAGCCAGAACAAAGTCTGATGCAGCTCCAAAGGGCTGTGCAAATCCAAACAGACCATATACAATGTATATCTTCAAGCAAAATGGATGACCATCTGGTATCCCATCAGAAACACATACATTGTTTGATAAATCAGAAAATGATGATGATGTGAATGATGAGATCAAGAATGGTGAACATGTGCTTCACACCATCAATCTCATGGAAAACTTAGATATCGCCACACCATCTGAGGTGTTTACCAAAATTCAAATTAGTTGTTTGTAAGAAAGTTGGCAACCAATGGTTATTGGCCATGATTGACACAGGGAAAAATTCCAATAAGCTACTCCTGCAATTTATAAAAGGTCTAAATCTACAGACCTGGAGGACCATGGCAAAACCTACTACTGCATAACTTAGTGTACAAAGTTTAATTAATTCCAGGTGCAGGATCCATATCCTGGCGTGCAAGTACAATCAATCGTCCTGAGTTTAGGCGGTACTGTGGCACTGTGGTTAGCACTACTGCCTCACAGCGTCAGGGTCCCAGGTTCGATTCTGGCCTTGGGTGACTGCGTGGATTGTACATTCTCCCCATGTCTGTGTGGGGTTCCTTGGGTGCTCCGGTTCCCTCCTGCTGTCTAAAGATGGGCAGGTCAATTACTAGGGGGCATAGGTTTAAGGTGCGAGGGGCAAGATTTAGAGTAGATGTACAAGGCAAGTTTTTTACACAGAGGGTAGTGGGTGCCTGGAACTCGCTGCCGGAGGAGGTGGTGGAAGCAGGGACGATAGTGACATTTAAGGGGCGTCTTGACAAATATATGAATAGGATGGGAATAGAGGGATACGGACCCAGTAAGCGTAGAAGATTGTAGTTTAGTCAGGCAGCATGGTCGGCACGGGCTTGGAGGGCCGAAGGGCCTGTTCCTGTCCTGTACTTTTCTTTGTTCTTTGTTGTTAGGTGGATTGGCTATGATAAATTGCCCCTTAGTGTCCAAAGATATGTAGGTTAGGTAGATTGGTCATGACCAATGTGTGGGATTACGGGGATAGGGTGGAGGAATGGACCTAGGTAGAGTGCTCTTTCAGAGGATCAATGGGGCGAATGGCCTCCTTCTGTAATGTAGAGATTCTATGGATTCTATTGTTTCCAAAAGGAGGTGAAAGCTTATCGAGAGCATTAGGAATGTGGGGTTTAAGATACAATCAGATCAGCCATGATCCTATTGAACGGCGAAACAGGCTCGAGGGGCTGAGCGGCTTACCCCTGCTCCTAATTTGTATGTTCTTATGTTACATATATTCTACATAGAGGAGACTAAATGCCCAGTGATTACAAGTCCATTACCATGCCATGACCTCATTCTAGTGCAATTCATGGAACTATTCAGACATCACAAGGCAGGTCAACTTCACAAACAACTTCTAATGTTTCATCATCTGACGGCAGAATATCCAGAATGTTTCAACACATTTGGCAGTTTCCAGGGAGCTGCAAAATGACACTTTCAGGAGAATGCAAGTCCATCAATTGATCTCGTACATTTTACGCAGCACAAATGCCAGCAGCTACAAAAAGACTGTTGAAAACTATCACTGAAGGATGGCCTGATTCAATTCAGTATATCCACAAATGCATGAGATCCTTTTTGCCTTACCTGGATGGGTTAGGCATTTCCAAGGGAGTCATTTTTAAAGGCAGTCAAGTAATCATATTGGAATATTTGTGGCATGGTCTTCAACAACTTCATCACTCGCACATGGGCATAGATCAGATTATAAGACTCACAAGACTATTGACTAGGTATGAACAATGACATTGAAATCATTGACAAAATGTGCAATGTATGTCAAGAACATATGCCAAGTCAGCACAAAGAAATATTGATTTCACATGAAGTTCCTACCCATCATTAGTTTAAAATTACACCTGACCTCTTCTTTGTCCACAGAACTGACTTCATTGTCATCTTTGACTATTTTACCATTATTCAACAATTGCACAACAGATCAAGCACACTATTACACACACTCTAATAAATGTTATTTTCAGTTGAAATGGTGTGCCCAGAGAGATCATTACAGATAACAGTCCTCAATTTATTGGTAAGCCATTTCAGGACATGTGTGAGAAGTAGAATATTGATTGCACTACTTTTTCTCCTCGTCACTTTTGATCAAATGGGCTGAGCTGAACTGATGATTTGCACTGTGAAATCACTAATTCTTAGATGCAGGCAGACCTATCAAGATCTATACATTTCAACGTTACATCTGTGAAAGACACCTTTAAGTGCAGCTATTCCGTCACTGGTATAGCTCATGTTTGGCAGACCAGTGCGTACCAATTTAGCTATTCTTACTTGTTCTAGTCTATCAGGAACTAGAGAACTACTTTTAGAACTGCACGGGAAGATGACCAATGTGCATGATAAAACAGAATTGCCAGGTTTACAGTTGGTACAACAAATTCGCATCTAGGATTCCACAGAAGGTACGGAATCATATCATAGAATTTACAGTGCAGAAGGAGGCCATTCAGCCCATCGAGTCTGCACCGGCCCTTGGAAAGAGCACCCCACATAAGCCCACACCTCCACCCCATTCCCGCAACCCCACCCAACCATTTTGGACACGCAGGGCAATTTAGCATGGCCAATCCACCTAACCTGCACATTTTTGCACTGTGGGAGGAAACTGGAGCACCCGGAGGAAACCCATGCATACACGGGGAAAACGTACAGACTCCACACAGACAGTCACCCAAGCCGGGAATCGAACCTGAGATCCTGGAGCTGTGAAGCGACAGTGCTAACCACTGAGCTACTATGTGGCAACCAGTTGAGGTGACAAAAAGTTGTTTGGAACCAAAGCCCAATGAAGTCATTTCACACAAAGGTGAGGCATAACCAAGGGCAAATCAGATCCATTCTAGCTCCACAGCCAGTATACAGTCGTATTGCATTGAGGACAAGATCCTCAATGCAGTCAGGAAGAACATCCAGGAATGACAACCCCACAGATCACTGTCAGCCGTTAAAGAAACTTCCACACAAGGTTATCATTACAAAATGTGGGCATACCAGCAGATTATCTTTATACTTTAGAGACCAATAGATTCATCAGTTCGAAACACTTATGTAATGGTAACCAAACATGAACATGTATTGTTAATAGTTATACTTCTTTGGAAGGGAGAAAGGTATCATTAAAAAAGTAGGGATGTTGTAATATGCCTTTAAGGGGCAGTTGCATGACACCACGAGAAGGGAAATGTGTCATGTGATCCAGTCTTAGTTTCACTTTTACTTTTGAGCAGAGTATGCATACTCAGCTTTCTATCTTTGTATACATGTTCTCATATTCCTAACAAAATAAATGAACTCACAATGTGTTAACAAATTCTCTTTTGGGTGCTTATATCATTATACAACACAACAGGGAGAAGTTGATGGGGTGGAGAAAATAGGGGAAAGAGAAGGGTCAGGAAAAGGAGCGTACAAGGAAGGGGTGGGAATGGGAAGGAGAAAGGAAAGGGTTGAGGATGGAAGAAGGAGATGGGGAATGGAGGAATTTGAAAGAGATAAAGAGGGATAGTTAAAAGGAAGGGGAGAGAAATGTAATTGTGGATAAACAGAAAATTGTGAGGGAAGTGGAGAAGAGAAAGAGACAAGAGAAGGATGGGAAGTGAAATAGCGGGAGAAAACTTATTAGGACAATTAAGGATTGGGGAGAGAGTTCTAGTGGGGCAGTAACTCTCCGTGCTTAGTGGGGCAGGGAATGCAGTTGGGCTTGATCAATTCCCTTACTTGTTGTGGGGGAAGAGAGAAGGAAGAGCAGAGCTGAATTGAAGGTCTACCCCATCAAGTCTGAGATCTGATTTTCAGCTAATTGGGAAGGGAAAAATACGAACTATAAGGTGAATTCCTGCCATTTTACCATTTTACTGCTTCAATGCTTTCTCAAATCAATATCTCACTAAAGAAAACAAAAGAGTTGCACATCTGACAATGAAGACTGAAATCACAAAGAAACATGATAAATAGACTCTTGGAGAGTTGAATTTACTGAACAGGCAATAATGTGCCTGGCTGACAGACAGAACGTTGATGTCAATTTCTAACAATATTATTCTATTTAAATCTGAAGAGGACATGGAAGAGAACTTTGAAAAATGATAGAAATTCTACTGGAACCAGACCCTCAGAAGTTTATCTACATAATTTGTATTTACTGCAAGAGTACAATATATTGATTAATCTGGGAATTTTGTGCATTCTAATGCGAGTATTGTATAATTATTAATGCTGAGAACACAATGCATTTATTAGCTGAAAGCATAATCCATTTTTAGCTGTGAGGATGACCTTATTAATTGAGAGTTAGACATTTCTTAACTATGATTAGTCTCCATCTGTGAAAGAGGAGTTTATTATGAACTATTAGAGTACTGTATATTTGTTGAGTGTTCGAGTACAGTGGATGTGTTAAGCTTGATAGTATATATTTTATTAAGAGTATTCACAGAGTATTGTGGATGTATTGATACTGAGAGTACTGTACTCATAGGAATAGTGTGAATAAAAAAATAATTTCATAGAATAGGAGGCCATTCGGCCCATCGAGTCTGCACCGGCTCTTGGAAAGAGCACCCTACCCAACGTCCCCACCTCCACCCTATCCCCATAACCTAGTAACCCCACCCAACACTAAGGGCAATTTTGGACAGTAAGGGCAATTTATCATGGCCAATCCACCTAACCTGCACATCTTTGGACTGTGGGAGGAAACCGGAGCACCCGGAGGAAACCCACGCACATACGGGGAGGATGTGCAGACTCCGCACAGACAGTGACCCAAGCCGGAATCAAACCTGGGACCCGGGAGCTGTGAAGTAATTGTGCTATCCACAATGCTACCGTGCTGCCCTGAATAGAATCGTGTTGATTTCATTAACTGTGAAAGGGCGCTGAAAGTAATTGAAGAAAAAGCTGTGCATAGATTGTAAATACAGATTTATGATTGCAGATTGTGCATTTTATTTATAAACAGTTATATCATTTTGTATTTTATTAATTGCAAAAGGATTGTCCATTTTATAAATGTGACCATTAATTGTGGCAGACAAAACATAATGGGCGGGATTCTCGACCCTAGGACTACCGGAATGTGTTCCCCGATGGGATGGAGGGACAGTGAAATCACACGCTTGAGTGACTGGAATGCACTTAGTGCTTGGAATGCACTTACATCTTTTTGATGTGGTCAATGTTTACAAACATTGGGGTTTCACCACTTAGGCCACTGAAGCGTGAAGGGGTAAGAATGGGTTAATGCTGCAGATGGCATGTACAAGCTATCAACCCACAGACCACTACTTGAAAGCTATCAATGGCGTGCAACTAATGGATCTGTGAGAACAAGTTGCAGGCACAGCTGCTCTCCTTCGAGGAATGGACACATGGACCGGGATTCTCCCCCAAACGGCGGGGCGGGCCGTACCAGTGCCAAAGGGTGTGTGAACCACTCTGGCGTCGGGCCGCCTGGAAGGTGCGGATTCCTCTGCACTTCCGGGGACTAGGCCGGCGCTGGCGTTGTTGGCACCGGGCCTACCGGCGCCGAAGGGCCTCCGCCGGCCGGCGCGAGTTGCCGCATGCGCGGGAGCACCAGCGTGTTCTGGCGCATGCGCAGAACTGCTGGCACGATCCCTGCGCATGCGCAGGGGGTTTCTTCTCCATGCCGGCCATCGCGGAGCTTTACACAGGCCGGCGGGAAGGGAAAGAGTGCCCTCACGGCACAGGCCCGCCCGCAGATCGGTGGGCCACGATCACGGGCCAGGCTATGGGTCTCCCTGCATCCCCCCCCGAGAACTCTGCAGGCTGCCCTCAGAGCCAGGTCCCGTCGGTATGGACCTTGTCCATTTCACGCCGGCGTGACCGGCCGAAAACGGGTGGCCGCTCGGCCTATCGGGGCCCGGAGAATCGCCGGCTTGGCCACTGCCAACGGCCTGCGACAGGCGCGGCATGATCCCCGCCCCCGCCAAAAAATTGGCGCCGGGGAATTCGGCAGCCGGCTTCAGAGAGGCGGGGCGGGATTCACGCCGCCCCCCAGCAATTCTCCGACCCGGCGGGGGGTCGGTGAATCCCGCCAATGGATCTGCAAGATATAATGCTTCCCACTACCCCTATTAGAAGGGTCCTGGGGGGGGGGGGGGGGGGGGGCGGTGGGGACGGGTCACCTCTGTTTTTGGGGGTGGGGGGGCACCCAGGCAATCCGGAGGGGGGGGGCTGCTGTGCCGTTGGGGGGGCCTGGGACGATTTGCGGTGGGGGGGGGGGGGGGGCGATTTGCAGTGTGGTGGCCAACCCTGATAGCGGGATTCCCAGGGAATCCCTCTTCGTCCGTTTACATGGCGTGGAACATTGAATGGTAAAGGGAATTGTAAAACTGGCGCAATTCAGCCCCGGTGGGAAAACAAAGGGCTGGATTCTCCGATTCTGTGGCTATGTCCGCAGGATCCATCTGGTCTTACGAGCAAAATGTCGGCGCAGTCCCCGCACCGATCCTCCGCCCGGTGCGGGGCTAGCAGCCTCGCTGCGTAAAGCCCGCAGAATGGCTGGGTCCGTGGCCGCGCATGTGCATGGCCAAAGCCTGCGGCGGCTGCGCCATACAACATGGCACTGGCCGCGCGAGGACCCGGCCTGCCAAAAACTGCCCTCCTGTAACACCCCTCGCCAACCCCGGACCAATGCCACCAGTGCTCCCAGCCCCTGCTGAAGCCCCCCTGCCAGCAGAGCAGCTCCCCCCGCGCCCCGACTGTGGCAGCGCTGGACACGATCCGCCCATGATTTTGGCGCAAACGGAGATTCTCCGGCCGATCGCCGAACGCGACTTTGGCGTCGGCGACCGGAGAATCCCACCCAGAATGTTCATTATCTCGTAAGATCTCCATCTAATCTGTGGGGCCATTTTGAGCCGTTCCCCCCTTGTCACCCAAGGTACCACCTCGGAGGAGAGCTCCGAGGAGCATATCATCAAGGCGTCACAGCTATCACCCCCACCTTCCACCAGCACAGAGACACACACCTCGGTGGGTGACATTAGTGGACATGTTCCTGGGGCATAATCTGGTGAGCACCACACAGTTGCTGATGCACATCAGGTGGAAGCAGGAACATCCGGAGTTCTGCTGGATCCCAGGACTCAACTGGGTATCAGTCAGATGCTAACCCTCTGGACAAGGTTCTCCCAGAACTGATGCAGATCATCGGATACAGTTGTGAGATTCAGGAGGGGATTTCAGCGACATCCCAGCGAGTGCATAGCCGATTGCAGGAGTCCCAAAGGCTACAGATGCAGGAGACGTTGCCGACAATGCATGGTACTGAGGCCATCTCTGCTAGGGTAGCGACCGCAGTGGCAGGTCTGCCCAAGGCATGGCTCAGTCTGTGACGAGGGACATATCCCAGATGTAGGTGGACATTGCCCAGGCACTGCAGAACATGACCCAGTCACTGAGGAGCATCGCTGAGGGTGTTCACACCATTGTGCAGTCGGGAACTATCAAGAGAGCCAGATGACTCAGAGGCCTCTGGAGTTCAATCCAGCTGATCTTCCGTCCCATGGAGATCCCCAGGCCCCTACGGGCATCGCTGGGGCCCTCTAGCTCCAGGACCGCCAGAGGACGTCTGCCAAGGGCATCAAAGGCCACAGGACGCATAAAGCAGCAGGCTACCTCCACCTCCGATGTGCATCCTGGGGACACACATAGACATCGCAGTAGACAATGAAAGATCAAGAGAAAAGATCACTGATTGGTCATGTGGAATGGGTGAACACTATTTGTAGCTCCCTGGAAATGTCAAACATTCACAATTGAAACAAGTTACACCTGATACATGTGAAGCCTCTGTCATGTTGATCTTCACAACGGGTCTGCCTGCATCCCCAAGCCCTGTTGTCCTCTGCTTCCCCCCCCCCCCCCCCACCCCCCGGACACAGTGGTTCAAGTTCAGATGCCCCAATGCAGACCCCGTTCAGGGGATGAGTGTGAGCGCGCTGTCAGCAGAAAGACTGCAATCAGACTTTTGAAGAAACTGAAGAGCACCAGCGCTTACCTCACAGTGAGTGATCATCACTCGCCCGCCTTGTACAGTGACCCGCTGACAGAGCTGACACAGACACATCACCCTGGGGTGATGTCACACAGACCCTTGGAGAGTGACTTGATTCAAGTGTATAAGATCTGGAACGGTATTGGCATGGTGGACCTGGAAAGGACTCACCTTCTTGTGGGTGAGTCCAGAGTAGGAGGCAGTGTTTTAAAATTACAGCTCGCCCTTTTGGAATAGAGATAAGGAGATTTTTTTTTTCTCTCTCAAAGGGTTCTGCAACTTCATAACTCTGCCTCAGAAGGTGGTGGTGGTGGTGGGGGTGGGGGGTCATTTAATACTTTTAAGGGAATTAAAGGTTATCGGGGTTAAATGGGAATGTGGAATTTGAAACACAAATAGATCGTCCATGATCTTATTGAATGGTGGAGCAAGAATAGCCTATTTCTGCTCCTATTTTGTTTGTTCATCCGGTGCCTCTTCACCTTCTGTTCCCTGTTCAGATTCTGTAAATGTATAATCAGCTAAAGAAATCGCACCATAACCGATGAGATGCTTCACAAAATCTGAACTCTCCAACTGACATTTGCCCTGGCGTGGACCGCACATGCAAAGAATTCACTTCAAATAGTCTACCGCCCCTATCAATTAGTCTATGGGACAAATCCAAAAATACCCTTGGTGATGTAGGATCATTCCCTGGCCCTTAGAACTAAGATTAGTTCAATTGTTCTGAACCCTTGAAAGCCTGCAGACAGGGAGAAGGGCACTTATGAAGGCTGAGGTTTGAGAGAACATTTGGTGAGTCTTATGGCACCACATAAGGCCATCGAGTATAAATGTTAGTCCCGGGGACATGGTATATTACAAAAGAGAAGGACAGAAAGAGTGGAGAGGCCTAGTTAAAAGTTATAGGCAGTGATGGAAAAACAGTAATATTACAACGTGGCAATCATACTTTGGGTACAAGCCTCGAGGCCTATGGGCATTAATTATGTATTTATAGAATCTGGCCAGTGAATAGAATAGAAGGTGAAGCGACACAATGTACTTCACACACACATTTGTTGGACACTTATGAAGAGCAGGTTACACCAGATGACGGGATGACTGAGTATAGACAAAGTGATACTGGGGCACAGGAGAAGGTTATTTATCCCAAAGGACAATGGCCCAAAGTTGGCACTAGAGTCAGACATATGCCAGTAAGGGCCAGTTTGTGGAGGGATTTCACCATTATGGGGAGAGCAGGAAAAGCCACTGGCAAATAAAAAAACATTCACTGAATGTACAGGATGAGGGGCAGGAGGTGGGACCCATGCATTAGCAAAATTAGTTAAAGATGTGGAAGGCCAGAAAATGCAGTGTGAGTTCTGAAAGTGGACCAGAGAGCAGTCACAACCCTAGGAAAAGATCATGGACTAGCAAGAAGAACTATGATTGTAGGAGGGAGAGACCCTGCATCAGTAGTCAAGGGGGTGAGTAGAGGTCGTAGTTTGACAAGAGCAAGGACCATAGAACGGACTACGAATGCCACAAGAAGTGGCTCTTATGATCGAGAAGTTTACGTGGCTAACAACAAATTAGAAGATAAGTTGATAAACGATGCCAAACAAGGAGAGTTGGAAAGAATACATTGAGGTAGCAGACAGGGACAACCAGCCTTATTACACAGGTGGATATACACAGAAAAGGTACCTCATGATGGCATGTTTAAGGCTAAAGCTGGACTAGTGGTTTGGGGTTTTGAAGAAAGACTTGGTGATCAAGATGTCAGAGTGGACTCCCCGATTGCAGGAAAAATGAGCTAGAAGATTTTCTTAGCGCTTTTAGCCACGCACTTCTGGGAATGAAAATCAATTGATGTAAAAGCTTCATTTCTGAAGGATAAAAAATTTCCAAAGGAAGGGTTTGTGAAGCCACCTAAAGAAGCTGGCGGTATAGAAATTAAACTGGAAATTAAACAAGTGTGTTTATGGGTTGAGTGATGTGTCAAGGGAATGGTATGTTTCAGTTAGGTCTGCCCTGCTTGCATTCAGCTCAAGGCAGACCCAGCAATGTTCTTGTTGTAACCTGTCCTGATTCGAGCGGAGGGGACACTTGGTTACCCCATGAACTCTTCTGGGGCCAATCAACCAAAACAAAACAAACTCAGGGATAAATTAAAAGGGGCAGCTCTCGATAGGTGCACTGCCAAAACAAAAAGAAAGATCAATCAAACTTTAGAAACATCAAATCAAAGTGCAGTTAAGAGTGTCAATAAAGCACTCCAGCCACTGCAGTGCCCACTGGGCACAGAAGGCCTCAATGGTGCCTGTGGACACCGCCTGCTCCCTCTCCAGGAACACTTGGCCATGAACATAGCCACGGAAGAGGGGCAGGCACTCCGGCCGGACGACCTCCTCCACCGCCCGCTGCCTGGACCTGCTAATGATACAACACCAGGTTAAAGTCCAAAAGGTTTGTTTCGATGTCACTAGCTTTCGGAGCGCTGCTCCTTCCTCAGGTGAAGGAGCAGCGCTCCGAAAGCTAGTGACATCGAAACAAACCTTTTGGACTGTAATCTGGTGTTGTAAAACTTCTTACTGTGCTCACCCCAGTCCAACGCCGGCATCTCCACATCACTGCTAATGATAAGTTTTGCCAAGAGCAGGTTCACAAGGAGGTCCTCCACCTTCCTCCGTTCTACACCGGGTGCCCATAGACCAGGAGGGCGGGACTGAAGTGCAAACAAAACTTCAACAAAAAGGCTGCAGAAACACGATGGGGAAGGGGATGGGAAGAAAACAAAAGGTGCCACTGAAAGTAGGTTAAGGATTGACCATGGTAGCAGAAAGGAAATATTGGAAAGAAGACAGATTTCCAAAGTAAAATGGGTTGATGCACATGATCAATTGTGAGACTCTTTTACAAAGTGCTTGCTCCAAGGAATTATAAGGTAATACTGCCCAGAGTTTAAAGAGAATATGGAAGACAAATTTTTTTTTGTTTGTAATTATTTGTATATGGTAAAGAAAGAAGAAATGGTTCAAGATGGGTAAAATGGGATCTATTAATGGTTGGTTGTAGTCTAAGATGAGACAGAAGATGACAAAAACATATAATTTTGTTTTGGCCTGGTGCGTTTTCTCCCCGACGTTGGATTCTCCGCCGCATCGGGAACTCCGCTACCAGTGGCGCGAGACAACGAATCGAGCCCACGATGAATTCTCCTGAAGATGCAGATTTGATGCACACTTTACTGATGGTGGTAAAGCAAGTCAAACCGTCAGCTCGATAGGATCATGTCCTCATGTTTTATTTAAAGCATTTTGTGCACTGCGATTTGGTTTTCACTGAAGACTAAATTGAAGCTGTCAGATCATTATTTGCACAGACTTGGTGCAGCTGCTAGTTCGAGGTATGGGAGAAAATTCTCTTAACATTTTCTCTTTCTCTCGCTCCCAATCATCCTTCTCATACGCCATGGTGGTTTTGGGTTAAAAGTTCGGCAGTTACGTTAGTAATTTCCTGGCACAAAAGCACAATATCACTTGGAAAATTCTTTCTTTATCCATATTTATGGTGGAATCTGTATAGGATGTGTGAATATTTCAAAATTAACTATTTCAGATTAAAGTATAAATGCCAACAATGTCCTTATTCACCCACCTCGCCATCTTCGGATTCCAATTTCAATTCGTTTTGGCAAGTAGCCAGCAAATTACCCGCCTCCGCTTGTATCTCAACTCCTTTAGGTGCTTCCAGTATCAGTGAACGTGTGGGTGATTCTAGTCTAGGGTCACAAAATGTCAGAATTAGTTTCAGTATTTGTCCCCTTTCCTTCAGCAGTGAGTTACTGTACGAACACATAGTGCAGAGCTTGACTGTCTTTTGTAATGATGTACATTCCTCTGTGGCGCTTCCTTCAAGGTTGAGGAAGTGATAGCAATCTCATTGGCAGGTGATGGATGTGTTTAATCAAACAGGCAGGGGACTGATCCTTTGAAGCTAATATTTAATGTAAATGTATTTTTGTTTTAAACTTTGTTTACCGATTAAAGAGACACTGTTCTCCTGCCTTAGATGTTGATCAGATGTCTGTGAACCAATGGGAAATGAGATGCAATGGCATCGTCACATGACCGAAGAGGGGGGGTATTCTAATGTTTCCTGCTGGGAAATAAGGTAGTTATGTCCCAATGGAAAAGAGGATTGATTAGCCATCTTATTCTTGCTGACGGTGTCGGCGATACAATAAGCCAAAGGTTGAACCAAACGGTAGATCCCTTTAATAAGTGAATCGGAGTCCTATAAAGTATATTGGACTCAATAGCGCAGAACAGGCATGATTGAACCCTCCCCATTGTAACAGTTGGTGCTCCAGTCGATGAAGAACCCACAAGATATACATATTTTTGCACAGTTGGAGAAGCTCCAGACATACCCTGGGTCACTGTCACCTTTTAACCTGAGGTAAGTCCATTTCCTCCTCTTCCAGGGATTAGAGGCTGGCCAGGTCACCCAATACTATGATAGCCTGGATCCGGTGGGCTGCTCTACATCTCCAATTTCTGCCTGCAAACCACCAGCCACAAAGGAACGAGGCCTAACTTGCAAAATGGACTTGCGTCCTGTTGACAGTATGGGGTAACTTGTCAGTTTGCTCTGCCAGCGACCTACCCTAATATCAAATGGAAGCAAATATACCCTGGGCGGGATTCTCCCGCCACGCCGCTCTGCGCCGGGCCGCCGATTCTCCGGCGACCGGAGAATCGACGGCAATGGCGCCTGCGCAGTCGCTGCGTCGCCGGTCGGGGGCATTGAGAGCGGCCCCCGTGGCGAATTTCCGCGCTCGATGGGGCGAGTGCCTGCCGAGTCCTGTCACCGTCATTCGCGTGTGGTCCTACCCGGCGGGACCTCGGCGTTCTGGCTGCGGGGGCCGTCCTGGTGGGGGGGGAGGGGGGATCCAACTCAGGGGGGGGAACCTCTACGGTGGCCAGGCCCGCGATCGGGGGCAACCGATCGACGGGCGGGCTAATTACGGGGGAGCCTATGTTCCTCCGCGCCGGGCCCCTGTAGGTCTCCGCCATGTTGCGTGGGGGCCGGCACGGAGACAGCAACCCACACGCATGCGCAGACCCGCACTGGCCGTGCTGGAGCCCGTGTCAGCAGCTGGAGCTGCGTGAAGCACTCCAGAGCCGTTCTGTCCCCTTGTGGGCTGGGGGATCGCTGCTCCTGGCGGCCAGATGACGCTGTCGTAAAACGCTCCGGTGGTTACGACGGCGTCAACACTCTGCCGCTAAAATGGAGAATCCCGCATGCTATTACTGAAAAGAAGGAACTTAAAACTGTACATAACCTCGATAGGTACAGAATGTGTTCGTGTGAGGCGCAGTAGACAGTACCTGATGCAACACAAATCTGCCTAGTGAGCTTTGAGAGTAGAAAACAACAGTGCCCAAATCATGGACTGACAGTGGGGAAGCAGTTAAGTCAATGAAATAGTAATCCAGTTTGGGAATTTGAATTCAGTCTTTAAAAAACCCTTAAAAAATGGTTTCTGTCTGTGGCCATGAAGCTGGCCTACACGTGACACCAGTCCCACCGCAATAGGTTTGACCCTTAACGGTGCTTTGAAGTGGTGTGAAAGCTAAGTTGCTCTATCGAACTGCTACCATGTAGGAATCCAAGCAGGCCCATTCTTTTCACAGCAACCGGGAACAGGGAAAAATAAAGTAGTCTCCAACCAAGAATTAATGAGAAAATAATTCTGCTCTTCCTCTCATATCTAAATCAGATACGCTTTCCAAGCAAATTACAGAAATCCCTGTACTTACAGGAATTCGTGATGATATAACACTAAAGTTGTCGTTAAAGGTGAAGTTTCTGGTGCTTTTAAGGCAGGAACCATCCTCTCATTTTGTGCATTATGACAATCTTTGTGGACTGGTTACATTAGGCACACTTGTGTGCTTCAATTACTGAGCTTTCAAAATTCTGAGAAAGCACAGATGCCTGATGTTCTTGCTCAAAGTGAGGACTGTAAGATAGACACCAATTGCTGCGGTCCAGTCACCCTTAAGCATCATGCAATATTTATCCAGAACAAAATCGAACTCATTTTGTGCTCACAATGTTTCTACTTATTGATCCAGTGTTAATTAGTTTAAAATAGAAAACATATTTTTCAATGATTTTGGCAGAAGCGCAAGACAATACTTGGCAGAATATTGTCGTTAAAATATTTTGAGAAGTTCAGTTAGCTTGGCTGATAACTAGGAGGTTGCACATTGTAGTCCCAGTGTCGCTCATACCTCAAACTCATGTGGTTCAGCTATCGAAAGTTTTCAATTCATAATGTGCTTATGAAATGATAGGAAAATTGGCACCAGCTTGATTGTTATTAATGATTTACCTTTCCTGGTAATTAGCAGCGTGATATGCTCATTGACATAGAATAGATGTGGAAATCAGCCCAAAAGCATTTCAGCAGAAACTAACCTCCTTGTTAATTACATTTCTTTTTTCTCCCCAATTTTTGCCAATATGGCACATATTTGAAGAATGACATCAAAATTTGCAATCAATATACATTACGTTAAGGAATAAAAGAAAGATGGTGATATGAGGATAATTTTTTTAAATGTAGCAAGTGGTTGGAATCTGGAATGTACTGCATGGGAGTGTGAGGGAAACAAATTCAATTAAGACCTTCAAAAGAGAACTGGATAGTTATCTCAAAATTAAAGACATTGCAGGACTATGGGGGAAAGGCAAGGTAGTGGGTGAAGTGTTGTATTGTGGTGCACCATGGGATCAATCACCCAGGCTTGACCAATTTGCTGATATAAATTTTAAAAGTTTTTGCAGTCAAAAAAAGTTAGAGTGCATGTAGTAGGCGATGTGACGTTTTGGTCAGGCCGACAGGTTGATGAGTAGCCTATGGGCCAGTCCATCATAAGCTCAGGAAATGTGACATTTGGGTCAAGATAAAATAAGTTGATGAATGATCCATGAGTTATACTGTGGCAAAATCGGATTGCCTGATCTCAGAACCAAGCTAAGATATGCAGATGACTAGGCACTGCACTAAAAGATCAGGATGGATAAGCAAAGTTTGTGCTTTGGTATAAGCTGCAGACATTGGTTGTGCTAAAGGTCATTCTTTGATTGTTAAGTCGACTCATCTGTAATTGCAGACATACCGAACGAAACAGACAAGATAGGAGCACTGTGAGTTAATGATGGGATTGTGATATCTCACAAACTCTGAAAACTGTTGAATTGCCTCTGAGCATTCTGAGAGAGCATTCGCCTGTATGCACACTTGTACTTGTATTGAAGAAACTGCTGCTTGCTTTATCTACGGCCGATCTAGGTGTCTTTAAGTACTCCACAACATGGGACTCGCTGAGTTGCTCTTCTAGACAGCTGGCATGAACATGATGGGCTGAATGACCTCCTTCTGTGATGCAACCATTCTGTGTTTCTATGGGCTGGATACACGCCAGATGTGTTTGCAATGGCGGGACATGGAAAAAACAAGGAGTGTCAAGACCACCACCTCTCGCCCCAAACTGTCCTCCATTATACAGGATTCGATCGGGCACCAAAATCAGCAGACTGCCTGTCTTTTGTACAAAAATAATTAAGGGTCAATTGAGCTTGTTGACTTGTTTGTTTGTTTGACTGTTTGAGCCCCTTTGTAAAATCCAGCCCTATGATTCTCCATGAGAACCCGAGGATTGGAAGGATTTTAGAATTTGGCAAAGGATGTTCAAGAAATTGATAAAGTAAAAGAAAGTAGAATATGAACAGAACCTAGCGAGAGACATTGTAAAGACTTAAAAACTTTGATAGGTCTGTCAAATGGAAGAGATTAGCAAAAGTCAGTATGAGTCCCTTAGAGACAGCAACAGGAGAAACTATAATGAGGAGTAATAAGAAAATGGCATTAAACAAATACTTTGTTCATGTATATTCTGGAAATACGGAGGAGCCTAGGGCCTAGTTAGGATGAGGAGCTTCTGAGAAATGAGAAATTAGTATCAGTAAAGAAACACAACTGGATAAATTAATGGGACTAAATGCATTGTTGCAATGATCAGTGCTCGTGGTGCTGTGGTAGGTTGGTGGGTGGCGGTAGCTATTTAAGTAAATTAATGAGGGGACCGAATGTAATGTCTTCAAGAGAAAAGTGTGGCAAATTTTGGAAATCTGCAATCAAAGCAGAAAATACTGCAAATACATAGCGGTTTGGCAGCATTTTTGAAGAAACAAAGTGTAAACACTTCAAGTTGATGGCCGTTCATCATAGTCCATGGCCAAGATTTTTAGGACGGTGGAGTTTCCCTCCTTGCCATCTGATGAATCGGCAAGAACACATCCCCGCAGATACTGTCTGCCCTGCAGCTATTTAACACTTAGACAAGTGCTAATTAGCTGGAGACGGGACTTCCACTTCTCACTCAGGAGGGAGTGCCATCTCAATGAGCTGCCGGCCAATCATATATCTAGTCCCTGCGGCCGCAGTGGACAGGACTGCATGAAGTCACCGGAGTCCAGTACTAGCTAACTGTGGTGTTAAGGCAGGGATGGGAGGTGAGGACCAGGGCACAGGACAGAGGGAGGTGTTGGTGGGGAGGCTTTGACAGTGGGGGGGGGGGTGAAGTGGGTTGTGGAGGACCCGTAGACCGGGCTTTCTATTGAGGGGGGG
Organism: Scyliorhinus torazame; assembly: GCF_047496885.1. Taxonomy (NCBI): domain Eukaryota; kingdom Metazoa; phylum Chordata; class Chondrichthyes; order Carcharhiniformes; family Scyliorhinidae; genus Scyliorhinus; species Scyliorhinus torazame. The sequence goes on along the minus strand of NC_092713.1, from coordinate 283,469,685 downwards.
TGGCACCAGATGGTAAAAGGAGGCTGTGGATGAAGGTGCACCCTCTCCAAATTCACCCACAAGGCCTGAAAATGATTTCAGGCTCCCTGAGAATTGAGGCTGGGTGGGAAATGGCCTTCAATGGACAATAATTGACCACTTAAAGACCTCAATTAGGGCAAGGGTGGGCGGGCTAGCCTTGGCGTCGCTTGTTGAAACGTAAAGCTGCGGAGAGTTCCGGTTGTCAAAAGCCTGGCGCTGCAAAGGGATATAGACAAGTTGAGGGTGGAAGAAAGTGGCAGATGGAATATAATGTGGAGAAGTGTGAAGTTACCCATGTTTGTCAGAAAAATAGCTTAATTTTATCACTAATAGGAAACTCAAAGATATTGGTGTTCGGAAGGACTTGGACATCCGTGTACATCAGGATTGTTCAATTTTTGCGCGGGCGAGAATTTTCTCCCACTCAAAGGGCTGATAAGGAAACTTCAGAAATTAAGGTTTAGAACAACATTAAACGTGGATTTCAAAAATAAAAATCAATGTCGAAGCAGTAAATAGATAATTTTAAAAAGTAATTGGTCAAAATGACCATTAAAAAGTGTCAAGCCGGCAGAGTTAACCAATAGCACCATTTCTGCCTTTTTGCTTAAGGAGCAGAATTAAAGAAAAACAGACTAGACCCCAAGTCCTGATCACCAGGGAAGGGAAGGGAGTGGGGTATGGACCCAAGCTATGGAGTTAGGGTTAACCACTGAAGGACAGATCTAAGGCGTTCAAGTCAGACGACCCTGACCTATACAGGAAATCCAGGTGTGACCTCCGCAAGCCATCTGAGATGCCAAGAGAGAATTTCAAACCAAGCTAGAGTCACAGACTCTCGGCGATTGTGGCAAGGACTAAACAACATAACGGGCTACAAAGCGAAGCCGAGCAGTATCTCCGGCAGCAGCGCACCCCTCCCCGATGAACTCAATGCATTCTATGCTCAGTTCGAGCAGGTAACCAACAATCTGCTGTCGAGTGCCCCAGCAGACCATAACTCACCCATAACCACCATCACAGCTTCCGAAGTCAGATCGGCCTTGAACCCTCGGAAGGCGACGGGCCCAGGCGGGATCCCTGGTCGTACACTCAGAGCCTGCACGGACCAGCTGGCAGAGGTATTCGCGGACATCTGTAACCTGTCCCTACTCCATTCCAAGGTCCCCACCTGCTTCAAGAAGACCACCATTATAACGGTGCCAAAGAAGAACCAGGCAACGTGCCTCAATGACTACTGTCCAGTGGCCCTGACTTCAGTCGTAATGAAGTGCTTTGAGAGGTTGATTAGAAGCGCATCACCTCCATAGTCCCAGAACACCTTGATCCACTGCAATTCGCATACCATCGCAACCGGTCCACAGCAGACGCCATTTCCCTGGCCCTACACTCATCACTAGGGCATCTTGACAACAAGGACTCCTACATCAGACTCCTATTTATTGACTACAGCACCGCCTTCAACACCATAATCCCAGCCAAGCTCATATCAAAGCTCCAAAACCTAGGACTTGGCTCCCCACTCTGCACCTGTATCCTCGATTTTCTGACCAACAGATCACAATCAGTAAAAATGAACAACAACACCTCCTCCACAATAGTCCTCAGTACTGGGGCCCCGCAATCTGCGTACATAGCCCCCTACTCTACTCCCTGTACACACACGACTGCATGGCAAAATTTGGTTCCAACTCCATCTACAAGTTTGCTGACGATACGACCATAGTGGGCCGGATCTCAAATAACGACGAGTCAGAATACAGGAGGAAGATAGAGAACCTAGTGGAGTGGTGCAGCGACAACAATCTCTCCCTCAATGCCAGCAAAACTAAAGAGCTGGTCATTGGCTTCAGGAATCAAAGTACTGTACACACCCCTGACAGCATCAACGGGGCTGAGGTGGAGATGGTTAGCAGTTTCAAATTCCTAGGGGTGCACATCTCCAAAAATCTGTCCTGGTCCACCCATGTCGATGCTACCACCAAGAGAGCACAACAGCGCCTATACTTCCTCAGGAAACTAAGGAAATTCAGCATGTCCACATTAACTCTTACCAACTTTTACAGATGCACCATAGAAAGCATCCTCTCTGGCTGCATCACAGCCTGGTATGGCAACTGCTCGGCCCAGGACCGCAAGAAACTTCAGAGAGTCGTGAACACCGCCCAGTCCATCACACGAACCTGCCTCCCATCCATTGACTCCATTTACACCTCCCACTGCCTGGGGAAAGCGGGCAGCATAATCAAAGACCCCTCCCACTCGGCTTACTCACTCTTCCAACTTCTTCCATCAGGCAGGAGATACAGAAGTCTGAGAACACGCACGAACAGACTCAAAAACAGCTTCTTCCCCGCTGTTACCAGACTCCTAAATGACCCTCTTATGGACTGACCTCATTAACACTACACCCTGTATGCTTCATCCGATGCCAGTGCTTATGTAGTTACATTGTATACCTTGTGTTGCCCTATTATGTATTTTCTTTTATTCCCTTTTCTTCCCATGTACTTAATGATCTGTTGAGCTGCTCGCAGAAAAATACTTTTCACTGTATCTCGGTACACGTGACAATAAACAAATCCAATCCAACAAAGGCCTTGCATTCACCTCTGGTGGTGCACACTCCGAGCTGGCCTCAGAGGAATTCATGCAAAAAGTAGGGGTCTGTAGGGAGTTGTCTTTTAGTCTGTGTTCTCCTCCTCCTCATGCCTGTTTGTGGATAGGTTTTTGGGGAGGGGAAGGAGGGGAAGGATATGTGTATAACAGCCCATTCCCAATCTCAGAGTTCTCACAGAGACACACAAACACACACACTTACGCCCAGGCCTGGGAGGTTTGAATATTTTACCTCTGAGGAGGAATTCAGGATGGCTATGAAGGTGTCAAGACCCGCTTCCTCACTGTCCTTTGACTCCAGCTGCCCTGCTCAGGGTGATCAGGCAGGCACTGTTACCATGTTGCTGCTCCTTGCAGCTTCCCTAGTCCTGTTTGCCATCTTGATTCCTGTCCAGGAGGGCGAGAGAGCAATTGTGGCCAAAGATGGAGAAAGTATGGAACATGGCCACTCACTTTCACAATGTTCACTATTCCTCCAATCACCTGAGCCTTTCAACAGCCAATGTGGGAGAGAAAGAGTTTGTGATTGGAGGAACAGCTCTTTGCAGATCTGTCATTTCTACTTACCTGTATTTTGAGCAGTGAGTCTGCAGGTCACAAAGAGAGGCAAGATAGGCCACGCACTGTATGTTGGTCAACACTGTTGTGCATGAATCACAGAATGTTAATGTGCAGGTAAAGAATGCAAAAGAAAGCTTATGATATGTTAGCCTTTATTACAAAGGCATTAGAATATCAGGGCGAAGATGGCTTGGTCCTCCACCTTCAGGTACCGTGCCCTAAGAGGGCACTGATGATCATGGGCTTCCATTGGATTGGTGCATGATCATTCTTGGCAAAGGACTGCAGTGGTTTACTATTGCCTTCTGCAGAATAGTTGACCAGAAAACTGTCCTGGTTTTAACTGACTGCCATCAGATGTATTGGAAGGATTTACAGGCTGATAACCAATCTGTTTGGCCACATTACACATGCACCTTTTATGGTGCTATCAAGCCCTGAAGTGAGACTGAACCCAGAACTTTTGGCCCACAGGTAGAGAAACTACCACTGTGCCACACATCTCTGTAAATAAGTCTCACTGCAATTATTTAGTGCCTTGGTGAGATCACAGCTGGAGCACTGAGTACATTTCTTACTTATATTTGCCTTAGAGGGACTGCAATGAAGTTTCACCAAACCGATTCTCCAGATGAATGGATTTCCTATGAGGAGAGATAAAGTAGATTGGATCTATATTCCTCACAGTTTAGAAATTTGAGAGGTAATCTCATTGAAAGATATACCACTGTTAATGGGCTTGACAGTGTAGATGTTCGGAGGATGGCCCCCCTGGGGATGCAGTGCAGAGAACTAGAGGTTACAGCCTCAGAATACGGGGTTGCCCAGTTAGGATTGAGATGGGAAGAGGTTCCTGCATTCAAAGGGTTGTGAATCTTTGGAATTCTCTGTTGCAGGGAGCTGCGGCTCCTCAGTCATTCAGTATTTTGAAGTTAGATTTTGATAGACTGTTGAATACTAAGGGAATCAAGGTACATCGGGAGGAGGTGAGAAGGTGGAATTGAGTAGATCAGCCATGTTTGCAATAAACGAGGAAGCAGGCTTGAAGAGCTGAATGGCATACTCCTGCTTCTATTTCTTATATTCTTATGTTTTATCGCCTCTTGAAAACATTGGCCCTTTGCTGATATTCGTGCCAACTGGCACCCTTAATTAGCCTCCTCAATGATTATTATTCCAATGAGCTGCCTTGATAATTAACAAAGCTGAAATCCTTAAAGTGAGGACAACTGTAACCCTCTTTTTTCCACCATAGTTGAGAGCAAATACTGAGCATCTACTGGAGAATAAGTATGGATCAATATGGCTTAGAGAATAGAATAATAGAATTTATAGTGCAGAAGGAGGCCATTTGGCCCATCGGATCTGCACCTGCCCTAGGAAAGCACACCCTACTTAAGCCAACACCTCCACTCTATCCCCATAATCCAACCTAACCTTTTTGGACACTAAGGGGGCAATTAAGCATGACCAATCCACCTAACCTGCACATCTTTAGGCTGTGGGAGGAAACCGGAGCACCCGGAGGAAACTCACGTAGACATGGGGAGAACATGCATACTCCAAACAGACAGTCACCCGAGGCCGGAATTGAACCCGGGTCCCTGGAGCTGTGAGGCAGCAGTGCTAACCAATGCGCCACTGTGCCGTGCTGGAATCACTGGGTAAATTTGCAAAGCCATCAAAGGAACAACAAAAATTGCCTGCCTGTCAATTACATTGCAGCAACTAACTCCCATTAACCAATTGAGCAGCAGAAGATTATGTGTCATTCAGTGAGAAAAGAACAGGGATCAGCCTTTATATTGATTATAGCGCAGCATATGTTAGCCTGCTGGTCAACTGCGGGGCAACACTAACAGTTGTAGTTGCACACAGATAAAATTACTGCATCTGATCACAGGATAGAAAAACTACTTGTTATGGGGCACTGCTGGGCTCACCTGCCAATCATGGAACACTAAAGCTTGTTGTGTGCCCATGTATTGTCACTGTTAGGAGAACTTTAGCGAGCATGTTGCCGTGTATTCAAGTTACAATGAACCCGACTTGTTTAGGATCTGAATTGCAGTAATGTATTTGCTTTAAAACGTCTCTGGTTATGAACTAATGCACACTCCCCCTGAGGGTTCTTCTGCTCTTGAAATGAATCAGAGTTGACGTCTCACACAATAGCTGCTTTGCATTCAGAACACCAAGATGTCATAAGAAGAATCACTGCCACTACCACAGACCTCAACCCAGCTGAAAGTTTGTGAAAAGTTCTGAACTTGCAACAATAACATGCTCAAGGGTTAAGTAATCTGTAAGGAAGAGGCATAAATAATTCAATAATTAATTAGAAGACTGGGCTATCGAATTGCTGTGCTGTTCGAAAGTAGAAATTGATGAGCAGTCAATCATATTAAATTGAATCCCTCACTGTATAACTGCACCCAGAGCCATTTTTACAAATTTCATTTGTGGTGCGCAGAGGCATGGGTGTCAGGCCGAACACGTCTGAGGTGAAGTGAAATTCAAGGCTTGCTTACGACGGAACTGAATATCAAGCGGGGGTCTATAACCGACAGGTGGATACAATAACGTCCACTTAACATTACCATCCAAAATGGATTACTATCCCTGGTGTCTCTCGAAACAGAGTGCCTTCTCAGGACTCCATAGGGCAATTTCTGCTGATCGATCAAATATGATTCACTTATGTTATGTTTCACGGTGTTAAATGCAGACCGATGAGGTTGGCACCTTACAGATGAAGGAAAATAGAAACACAATTTAAGTTGAGGGCTATCACATATACTCTTCATGGCTGGTTGCACACCATCATCAAAGGTGGTTCTGTTTCCCCCACTCCTTCTCAAATCTCATACATTTCATTGGGGTGAATGATGTGACCATAATTGAAACAGTACAATTTCCTCGTACTTACAGCTGCTCCACCCTAATTTTGCTACTCTTCAAAGAAATGTGCTTCAGATTGATAACAATGGAGCAGAAGCGGTGCATCGAGGCATAGGCAGACTTTAATTTCACCTGTACAGGGTACATCACAGAAGATGATTTGGCTTTCACCTGAGATGTGGGAGACTTGAAGGGTCTGTCAGCCACTATATAATTCTATAACACTGTAAATTCTATAAAAACATTTTTTTAAATTCATGTGGAATCTGTAGGATCTATTTCAACGAAAATAGCTCTGGGTGCGGCAATATAATGGAAAAGGTACAGTTTAGTGTGATTGAGTGCTTGCCGATTGCTACATCAAAACAAACAAAGCAAATTTTACAGACCGGTTGGGGAGGGAAGAAAGATTGAAATTCATTGCCTCCTCGAGCATTTGGCTGTTTAAAATTGTGCCATCTGAGCATTGAAACAAAAAGCTCTGAGACAGAACTAAAGAGTGCCATTTATTATCCAGTACGCATGCAATAGTTCGCACCCAATGACTTTGCAGCTGGCTTGAATCCAGCAATTGACACATGCTAAAAATAAGGGACTAAGGACTACCTTTCATGAATTCAGCTCATAATAATCATCAACTATTATAGTTTTTAAAAATCATTCTTCTGATCATTACGCATTAAATTTTGAAAAATCTATTCGTTGCTGATTAAATGTAAGACAACCAGGAATGTGAATACTAAGGTATTTGAAGAATTCTCAATCACTTTGGGAGAAAACAAATAACAATGTGTTTAGATTAGGATTAAATTGTTGACCTTCCAGGGATATCCTCGGAGACCAGTGTGGGAAAATGCAATTGTAGTTGTAAGTCTTGAATAATCAGTATTTGATTAATATTTACACCTTGTTATGTAGCTACACACAACAAACAGGAACAAAATCCCAGGAGTGGAAGAAATTAGTCCAAGTGAATAGGCGGACATGTACCTAATTTCTCAAGCACAAAAGCACATCTTATTTCTCGCCTACTGATAAAATGGGAGAGGACTTTTGAAATTCCACTTTGCAATTTTTCCACATATAGAATCTCGGATTCCCAAGAGCTCTGTCAAGACTTTTTGACTTTGAGTTAAACTAATCTAATATATCGAGATGGTGTACAAATGGCAGATGGCATGAGGTGTATGGGATGAAATACATGGGGCAGATTCGCAGTCCCGCCACACCGATTTTCTGGTGCCATCGTCGCCGTCGGCGATCGGATTCTCCGCCCGCCAGCCGGCCATTTAGGTTTCCCATTGTGGGCAGCCCCATGCCGTTGGGAAATCCCTGGGTGTGGGTGCGCTGCTGGCTCAACGGAGAATTCCAACAGCGGAGAAACCAGCCCATAGACATGAATTTTATGCTCTCTCCAGAGAGTTTTGAGGTGGTGAGGAGTGTGAAATTGCATGGACGGAATTCCCTCCCACATCACAGCCGCACCGGCCCGGATGTGATTTTACGGAGGGGTGGGTAGGGTCTCAGATGGGAAGCCCACCTTTGCCCCTATTAAGGCCCTTAAGTGACCACTTCATGACCACCTAGGATGTTTTGCCGCCCACCCTCAGTTTTCAGGTTGGTGGTGTTGGATAACTGAGGGTGGGAAACAGAAGAATTCACTAGCTTCGATCTTGGGTGGGAAGGTGGTGGTGGGGGGAGGAGGATGCGGTGGGGGGTGTCTCCTGCTGATTAACCACTGACTACCACTCTTCTCCCTCTCCCCCGCTACGACCACACAGGACATCCTCCTCCCCTCCCCAGGAACTCTACCACTTACCACACACCGGGGAGGCGGTGGCCTAGTGGTATTGTCACTGGATTAGTCCCAGGTTTGAATCCCACCAGGGCAGATGGTGAAATTTGAATGAATTCAATAAAAATAAATCTGGAATTAAGTCAAATGATGACCATGAAACACTTGTCGATTGTCGTAAAATCCCATCTGGTTCACTAATGTCTTTCAGGGAAGGAAATCTGCCGTCCTTATCTGGTCTGGCCTACATATGACTCCAGATCCACAGCAACGTGGTTGACTCTCAACTGCCCTCCACTGAAAGATCCTTGCAAGCCATTCAGTTCAAGGGCAATTAGGGATGGGCAACAAATGCTGGTCAAGCTGGCGACACCCACATCCCAAGGATGAATTAAAAAAACACCGGCTCCCTGCACATTGACTCAGGCACAACACTGCAGTACCTCTTCCAACCAGTGCAGCGCTGTGTCTGGAGGGACAGGTGAGCTATTGATGAATCTGATGGGACTAATTCCTTCCAAGTGCAGATGGAAGTCCTGCCTGTTGCCAATCAATGCTCATTTGAGTCGGAGTCGGAGGAGATGCATTCCCTGCCGACGCTCCAGATGGTTGAGCGCCTGCTATCCGACAGACTCGGGCCATGGATTTTGGGTGCCTGATTTACACGAAAGCCCACCACTATGGAAAATTTCTGCTTGGCACAAAAAGGCATGAAATCGATCATATCACAAAAATGACTCAAAAAGTGGTATTTAAAGAAAATTTAGCTGACTGGAAACTTGGTACTTTTAAATGTGAGACAGCAAACTGCTGTAAAATGCGAGGCCACCTTCCAAGCTGAAGGGGTGAAAAAAAGCAAACAAAAAATCTCTCCAAAAGGAAGTGTGAAGAGAGAAACACTTCAAAGGAAACCTACAGACATCAAAACCCAATGCTATAACTGAGGAAGAGATTAAGAGAGGAAGAGTGCTGGATTTGAATCAATAGTAAAAATAATGTTAACTGTTAACCAGCCAGATACACCCAACAGGCACTCAAAACCATCCTGTGGAGGATGAAATAATCCCATCTCCTGCTGTTTTGTTTTGCTGTCTTGCAATGTGTCAGAAGTTTCTGGAATGAAAGATCAAAACGTAATTAATTGTTCTCCAACAATGCAAGAACTGTAAATCAAATTCCTTTTGGGAAAATAAAGACAGGAGGTTTTTAAGAACGAAGAGCAAAGACAAGTACAAGACAGGAACAGGCCCTTTGGCCCTCCAAGCCTGCGCCGACCATGCTGCCCATCTAAACTAAAATCTTCTACACTTCCAGGGTCCGTATCCCTCTATTCCCATCCTATTCATGTATTTGTCAAGATGCCCCTTAAACGTCACTATCGTCCCTGCTTCCACCACCTCCTCCGGCAGCGAGTTTCAGGCACCCACTACCCTCTGTGTAAAAAACTTGCCTCGAACATCTCTAAACCTTGCCCCTCGCACCTTAAGCCTATGCCCCCCAGTAATTGACCCCTCTACCCTGGGAAAAAGTCTCTGACCATCCACTCTGTCTATGCCCCTCATAATTTTGTAGACATCTATCAGGTCGCCCCTCAACAGGATTTGTTCCAGTGAGAACAAACCAAATTTATTCAACCTCTCCTCATAGCTAATGCCCTCCATACCAGGCAACATCCTGGTAAATTTCTTCTGCACCCTCTCGAAAGCCTCCACATCCTTCTGGTAGTGTGGCAACCAGAATTGAACACTACGCTCCAAGTGTGGCCTGACTAAGGTTCTATCCGCAATTCCACCAACCTTTGTGTTGACCGCAAACTTACTAACCAGACCAGTTACATTTTCCTCCAAATCATTTATATATACTACGAACTGGGTCGAGATCTTCTTGCTGCTCATGCTGACATGATCTGTCGGTGCTATCGACAGTGCACTCCCACCACGGGTTTCCTGGCGGTATGGGGTGGATTCAATGGGAAATCCTATTCACAGTGGTGGGACCAGAAGACCCCGCCATTGGCCAACAGTGGGCTGCCTCCCGCTGCCAAGAAACACATCATGGGGAGGTCAGAGAATCCCACCCATGGTTTTTACTCCAGAGTGATGTCAGCTGGAAGACCTGCTGAAGAGAGCATTAAGGAATCTTTCTCTCTTTTAAGTTCAGAACAGCCCTATTTCTACAGTAGAAAAATCCAACCCAAGAGGCAGTGACTCTCCATCGGAAAGTACCTCAGGCAAATCCCATCGATTTCTGGGATTCGGATCACAGAATTAAAATGAAAGAAATTGTCTCCAGCAAAGTGCAGTTACCTGGACTTCAATTCAACTCCAGGATGTTTTAAAGGGAGCCAGCTAATTCAAACTGTCGCAACGTCCAACAGACTATACCTCAAGGGCAAGCAAAGGACTCAATTGTATATTTTAACTTTGGACCCTAGCTTTTCATGCTTCTGATATCTGTGTGTGTGCCATCATGTCCTTTACTATTTTTCCTCAGGTTTAGCAGCTAATAAGCTATTTCTTTCTCAAATTCAAGAAAACCTGGATGGATTGGCTCCTTATTACAAATAAATATATTTGTATTGAAAAAGGCATCTACCGGGAAAATAAATTGTAAAATATCCATGTTGTGACCAACTGAGGAGGCGGAATAAAAAAAGGGATCCATTTAGTCCCTCCTCGGCCAGCCATAACGATAGCGTCCATTCAAGATCCAAACCATTTCAAGATCCCTTCTGGCCTCACTTGAATCTTTCCGGTAAGCTGCTGAAAACAAATGGGCTCTTGCATTTAGCTACAACATACCTGTTTTGGACAGCAGGAAATAGGCTCAATTTGGCATGTCAGCAGGTCCTCCTGGCCCCACTAAAATTTTAATAAAACTAAATCTCGAAATCTTGCCTTTTCCTGAGCAGCCGCTGACTCAGCTGCTCACTGCCCATTACAACTGAGGCTAGTATGCAAGGCGCATGCTCTGTCCATTTGTACACTATTGTAATTGGTTGGAGAACAGGCTCAGGACACCGATTTGCATGTTTGAAGAATCTCTTGCCTGTTTTAGGGAAAGGGTTGGAAGGTGCATTGCACACTTGAGTCTCACTTTCTCCAGGCATTGAGAGGTCTTAGTGGGACTTGTAGAGGCCTTTCCAAAGGTATTTTATGTGCTCGCCCTGGCCCTACAAAAACCCACCGGCTGGCTGCTGCTTCCCACCCCTTGGCAAATGCCCCCTCTCCTGTCCCGACTGACTTTACCTTACAACTGGATACAAGATATTGTTTGCCTCAACCAATTGGAGGATAGTCAATAGGTAAATGACAAATGTATTCCTGAGCCTTCACTTGGCAGGTAATAAGAGACCAAGAACAGTTCAACAAGCAACTAAATCCAGCATGAAATGTTTTATTGCGTTAAAATCAATGACTGGATGATATATGCAACCTGTTGTTGCAGATTGTTGAAGCCTCCAGGTTTCCTCATCAGCTGTACATGTTGTTGCAACAGCCAGATCAGAGTTTCAATGTACTGCTTGAGTTTGCCTACCCTCTGTTTAAGCTGCCGGTAGGTGTGGTGATATGCATCACTGTAAATACACTAAGACTAGGTAAACACTGGAGGGAGCACCAGAGACATCATGACACACAGACATTCAACCAATAGGCCAGTAAGATAGGACACGACCAATGGGCAGTCACGACACACACAGAGGCGACACTACCACAGGGGGGCATTACACCTACCCATATATAAGGACACAGACAACATGATCTTCCTCTTTCCAGTGGAGACACTTAGTGAGTACAGACAGGGTTGATGGAAACACATCACACCCACCACGTGGATTGTAGCAGACTGGTTAGTTTGTCTGAATAGCGAGCAGGATTAACAGGAGAGTCGAATCCAAGTAGGAGAATTGTTAATAGTTTAATAAATGTGTTAAAGCTATCTCCAAGTCTGAACCTTCCTTTGTTAGAGTGTACATCAAGGAAGCAGCTGATGCTATGTCAAGAGCATAACAAAACAGTAGGTTTTATTTGTTCTGTTATGTTTAGAGAAACCTGATATGCTACAGGATAATACTATTGTGACAATCTGAACAGAAATATGTACTGTTCCTTAACATTACCCATTTGGACAACATTAACACCACTACACATTTGAAGGTTGGTAAAATTACATGCATTACAGGAGTCTATTTTTTTTAATTTGGAACAGGCAACAATGGAAATATTTCCTAAAGTTGCCACAGGACAAAGCAGCCCGCTTGATTACTACCTCTTCTCACAAACATTCACTCCTTCCACTACTGACGAAGTGTACCATCTACAAGATGCACTGCCGGAAATCACCAGGGCTCCTTCAACATCTTCCAAACGAAAGACCACTACCATCTAGAAGGACAAGGGCAGCAGATACATGGGAACCATAAGATATGGGAGCGGAATTAGGCCATTTGGCCCGTTGAGACTGTGCCACCATTCGATCATAGCTGATAGGTTCCTCATCTCCATTCTCCTGCCTTCTCCTCATAACCCTGATCCCCTAATTAATCAAGAAATCTCCTTATTAATCAAGAACACCAAATTTGTGTTTGAGGTGCTGTTACCGATAGTGCTACTGACCAAGAGCTGGAAGGTGAAATTAGACAGATTAGTTCTTTCTTACAACATAAGAACTGGAAGCAATTTCGCCTCTCGAGCCTGCTCCGCCGGTTAATGCGATCGTAGCTGACCTCACCATGACCCCAATTCCACTTCCTGCCCGTTCTCCGTCACATTTCAACCCATTACTAATTAAAAATCTGCCTAACTCCTCCTTAAATTTATTCACTGTCCCAGCATCCCCCGCAATCTGGGTAGCACTTTGAAGTTCCCATCAGAGCCACTCACCATTTCAACTTGGAAATATATCGCCGTTCCTTCACTGTCAAAATCCTGCACTGTGGGTGCACCTACACCACATGGACTGCAGCGATTCAAGAAGGAAGCTCACCAGCAACTTCTCAAGGGCAATTAGGGATGGGCAATAAATGCTGACACAGCCACCGATGTCCACATCCCATTAATGAATTTTAAAATCGCCTCAGCAAAGTCAGTTCCCCCCTCATATCTATGTAATTGGCATTGTTTAAGTTTAAGATTCTTGTTTTAGATTGGAGTATGTTGCTCTCAAATGTAATATGGAATTCAATCATATTGTGATCCCTTTCCTAAACAATCTTTCACAAAGAGATTACTAAATTAACCTTTCCTCATTGTACAATAAGGTTACCCCTAGTTGGTTCCACAATGTATTTCTCCAGCGAACTGTCATGCAAAATTTCTACAAATTCATCTTCCACGCCACCTTTGCCAATTTGATTTGTTCAGTCTACATGAAAATGAAAGTTCCCGAAATGTATTTGGCTGTCTCTGTGGCACGTTTCAATGATTTCTTGCTAAATGCTCTGCCCAATGGTATAATTTCTACTAGGGGGTCTATGAACTATGCCCAACAGCATGATTGAACCCTTGTTATTCTGTATTTTCACCCATACTGATTATACTTCCTGATCTTCTGAGACGAGGTTCTTTCTTACTACAGTCCTTAAGTCATTATTTATTATCTGATATATTTCTCTTCCTCGTCTCCATTCTGCCTATCTTTTTGAAATATTGTGTATCCTGATATATTTATTTCTAAATCTTGATCCTTGTAACAATGGACAGCATTTACATTTCCCCAGGGATGGGTAGGGGGTGGTGGGGCTTGTTTAATTGGGTGGGAAGATATGGGGTGAAGACCCCATCACTTTGCTACTCCCCCCACTTATAACAGGACATAAAAGGTCGAGGACAGACTTGCTCTGTGGAAGCCAACTGAGGTCCTTAAGTGGTTACTCAAGAGCCTCATCCTGCCGCTACTGGCATTTAATCAAACAAAATGACTTAGAATTTATGACACCATTTATGACACCGAGACAAGAAAGATAAAGATAAAATAAAAGGTTTGTGAGAGGAAGAGTCATGGAGTTCCTAACTGAATTCATAGTCATGGAAACAAAGTGCGACATCACTCCTTGTTTGGTGAAATTTGAAGGAGAGATAGAGGGGGTGCACCCTTCACTGACATGGGCAAAATTCTCCGCTACCCGCAGCTGGGGTTCCTGATGTGGCTGAGAATCATGCGGCAGTAGGAGCATGCAAATGGTTACAAATGGGTCTAAAGTGCTGCAACCACAATGTGTACAAATATCAACCACTTCAAAGAGAGCTAACTGCTTTCGATTTCCAGCTGAGCACTTCAAATTTGCTCAAGCATGAAGGGGGTGATTGGAATGCACTTAACTCTCTTTGAAGTGGTTGATGTTTGTAAACATTGTGATCAAAGCACTTGAGAGTCACTGAACCATGAAAAGGATGAATGAAGCAAGGCTCACAGCTATGTGTGTGTGGAAGCTGTCCATCACAACCCACTAAGGGAAATGCATGAATGTCATGCAGCTCAAGGATCTGAGGTTTAAACACAGGTCAGTGCTTTTTCTTTCCAGAAATTGACACATGGTGCTTGCTCTTTCTGAGCCAGCAGGTGTATTGCCCAGGTGAGTGTTACAACAGTGATTATTTTCACTGCCTCTGTCTGGACTGCTCTCTAGCTTCCAGACGGTGGTCTCTTTTCTGGGGGGGTGGGGGGGGGGGGGGAGCCTCTTCACAGGTTTCAGGTTTCTTTTTTTGGGGGGGCTTCCTGACAGGTTTCTCTTTTCTGGGGGGCTCCTGATTGGGGTCTCTTTTCTGGATGCTTCTTGACAGGGATCTCCTTTCTGTGGGGGGGGGGGGGGATCTGTGAGGGGGGTCCCCCTATTTCTGAGGTCTCTGTGAGGTTCTTCCTACCTAGGGGGTCTTTGTGGGGAGTCCCCCTGTTTAAGGGGTCTCTGTCTCTGTGGGTATCCCCCTATCTCGGGGGAGTCTCTGTTAGGGGTTTCCCTATCTAAGGGGTCTCTGTGGGGGGTTACCCCATCCTATTTAAGGAGTCTCTGTGGGGGAACCTCCTATTTAGATTGTCTCTGTGGGGCGCACCCTTATCTTGTGGGTCTCTGTGGGGGGGGTTATCCCTATTTAGGCTGTTTCTGTGGAGGGGGGTAGGATCAGGTCACCCCACCACTTGTGGAAAGGGGGGGGACCCAGAAAATCCGGGGGTGGGAGGCTGATGTGCGATGTTGGCCGGGGGTGGTAATTTTCAATGTGGGGGTGGGGCGTTGGCCAGGAATGGGGCCTGGTTGTAGGGCCACCTGCTCAAAATGGTGGCTCAATAGCGGGATTCCCTTGCCATGCATAAATTTGCATGCCTGAGGATTGGGAGTCGCCTCCTGATTGAGTGCAAGTCAGTAGTAATTCAAATCCAGCGGGAGAACATCTCCCGAATGGAGAATTCCGCCCGGTATTTCTCGTCCCCAAAGTAAACTCTGACTAGAGGGCAACAACAAAGGTGTAAGAAATAGAGAAACAATTTTTCAGAATGTACCTTCCACTTTGCTTGAAACCAAGGCCTTTGCAGGCTTTAAGGAAATAATTGGGGAAAATATGAACCAAATATTTCCCTTTTTATCATGTAATTATGCAGAACATTGAACACTGTACTAATCAAGTGGTACTGAATAACGTTCACATTTAATTATTCATGAGCAGCAATAAAAGAGGCCAATTTAATTTTAATATAAGCCACAAAACATTTGTTCAGTGATTTGCCAAAGACTCAGTGTGCTTAAAGGGCAAATATGTCATTTGGATATTAAATAATAAAAAAACATTTGAGCCATTTCCCATTGGTAAACTTTCCCTTCAATCCAGCACTGCTCTCATTTCATTATCAGATGATGCCCTATATACATTTTCTCCTCTGTGTTTTTGTGTGCTGTGTATATATGGTTTCTGTCATTGGCTCCTGTTCCTTTTACTTCCCTCTGTTTCTGCGCAATTTATGTTTCACCTAACTGTTGCTGGTTTCCATGTTCTCTCTGTCATTCTTTCACCTCTCTAAGTTTTGCTTTATCTTTCTTTCCTTCCTCTATCCTCATTATTTAACCAGCACAGTGTGTGCAAAATAAAACCGTTGCCATGGTTTTTCAAAGAACTCCAAAAGGTTTTCACTGGACCCGCTCCTTGAATATGTTGCATTGACCAGATTACCTCTTGACAGATATCACTTTATAACATGGGCTTCTACTCGTGAAATCTTAAATCAGTTGAGGAAGCTCCATTGCAAAGTCAGACACCAACTGCGCGATTTAAAGAAAAATATCCAACATTATTATTTTGGAATTAAATAACATATGAGAATATTTTGCAGAAGGCATCACTTCTTACAATTTTCTCATCATAGCTTCTTCTAAAAAAAGGATCCCTCCAATCATTGTTTTAGATTTCAAATTAACCCTTTGCTGCTACACCATCATTTAAGGAGGCACTTTCTGGGTCACATTCAGCTACTGTCATGTAATTACAGTAATTTAAAGGAAGCTTTAAACGAGGCTTCTCCATCTTTCCATCCTCCACCTGCTACACACGTGAAACCAAATTTACTGCTGCAATGCAATACACCCTCCGATGGCTGGAGTGAATGTGTACCCGTCTCCAGGAGGACCCAGATCAGGTATCACAATTTTCTTCCTCAGGGACAAAGTCACGCGAGAGCCCAAAAACGAAGATCTCGCCGGAAAGGTCTCTGGTTCAGATTTTCCTTGCACCCCCCCCCCACCGGTTCCTGCCAGTGATGTCATGAGGTCTCTCTCCCCCGCCCACCCATTAGGGGGCATTGCAAGGGTGACAGCCGGCAGTGTCAGGGAGATTCCTCTCGGGATCTGCAATGAGGTGGGAGCTTCTTATACATAGGGGGTGCGTGCATGTGCAGGGGTGGGGTGGGGGAGGGTTGCCGTGACGGGGGGCCTCATGGGAGGTGTGTTCCCCATGCGTTTGTCAGGGGGGGGCGGAGGGTTTCACATCTGTGGGGGGCTAGGGTGGGGGTGTGGTTGGTTTTTTTCTATTCCAGAGTTCAGGGTGCCCTTTTGATCTCAGAGACAAGCCCGTCCTGCCGGCATGACGGTGTGAGACACACTTTCAGCCAGCATTCTTTATGGGAGATGGACAATACGGAGAGACAAGGCGGCTGTGCAGCTGGCGAGCTGCACACCGGTTTACTCGGCTCGCCCAGCACTTGGAGAAAAAAAGGGAATATTCCGCTCGGTACCACCATGAGATTTTACCCTTGCCTCTGAATATGCTCATCAGAACCCTACTTAAAAAGGAAGGAACAATAGAAGACCTATTCAGATAACAGACTTTTTTGAAAAGCTGCTTGCCAAACCTTTATTAGGTGACAACAGTTTCTTCTTCAAAATGATAGATCACTCTGCTCCCTTCCCAAAGAAAACATCTAGCCACACATTTCCTTCAATGAAAAATGCCCGATTAAAGAAAGTTAAGCTGAAGTAGATATTGCACCTCTGTTTTAAGGTTTTACAGACATTCCATGGGGTAGAAATATGGACACAAAACATGCACAATGCATACCAATTTAGCAATGGGACATCCCGCATTCAGTGCTAAACTCGTGATGCATCCAGTGTCAGGCATCTGAATATGTACAGAATTTTACCATTCAATGGCATTATCATCATTGAGTCACTCATTATTAACATCCTCGAGTTTATCATTGACAATAAACTGGACCAGCCATATAAAGACTGTGGCTACAAGATCAGGTCGGAGGCTGGGAATTCTGAGGCCAGGAACTCACTTCCTGACTCCCCTAAGCTTGTCCATCACCTACAAGGCACAAATCAGGATTGTGATGCAATACCTCCACTTGCCTGGAGGAGTGCAGCTCCAACAACACTCAGGAAGCTTAACATCATCCAGGACAAAACAACTGGCTTGTTATGCACCTCATCCATGAACGTACACATTCTCTCCCTCCACAACCATTGCACAGTGGCAGCAGCTTGTACTATATATTAGATGCACTGCAGCAACGCACCAATGCGCCTTTGACAGCATTTCCCAAACCTATGAGCTCTACCATCGAGTAGGACAAGGGAAGCCCGATACATGTGAACACCACAGCCTGCAAGTCTCCCTCCAAGCCATACGCTATCCTGACTTGGAATGTTGTCACCATTTTGTCACTGTCGCTGTGTCAAAATCATGTAACTCCCTTCATAACAACACTGTGAGTGTACCTACACCAGATGGACTACAGCAGTTTAAGAAGGCAGCTCACCATCACCGTCTCGATGACCACTAGGGGTGGGAAACCAACATCCGGCATAGCTACCTTCACTAGGACAAGCTGTCTGTGGCGCTCACTCCAACTCTGCTGATGAGGTCCAGGGACCAATTCCTTTGATCCTTGGGCCTTCTGTTTCAGGCACATGATTATCGTGCAGTGCCAGGTCTGAACCCAGAACCGGGCCGAGGAAAAAGTGGACCGATAATACTCTATCCACTTCATGATCCCACAGCCATAGTTGCCCTGTGGAAAAACTTGTTGTTCTACAGTTTTAAAAAAAACAGTGTATCCTGAATATGTTAAATGTGCTTCTCTGATCTCTTAGACTGCAGAGAAAAAAAACCAAGGAACTTGTCATTAAGGGACTGCAACTTATCCTCATTAAGTATTAAGTGCGGAATTGAGCTTACATTCCATTTGCAAGGCTGCTCTCATCAGCTGTGAAATATCCATAATTCAGATTTTTATTTCTAATTGTGGCGTTTATTAGCATCTGCTTTCCTCTCAAGGTTAGCCATTAGATAATATAAAGACTAATTACAGTTGCTGGTGTGGTACACTCCAGGACGCCTGCTTTCTCCTACACCTGTTTGTTTTCACTAATGAGATCGCAACTTAATTAGCTTCTGATGAGCAACCCTCTTGATCAGAAATAGAGAAGCATAAAAAGAATGAGAAAGTGAAAGAAAAGAGCTTATTAAACCAGAGTGAAAAAGAAAAATAAGAAAAACATCGAGAAAAATTGCAAAAAGAGATGAGAGGAAAATTGGGAGAAAGATTACTGACAAGGCAAATGGGAACACAAGAACTAGGAACAGGAGTAAGTCATCTGGCCCCTTGAGCCTGCTCCGCTATTCAATAAGATCATGGCTCCAATTACCTGCCCGTACACCATAATTCTTAATTCCTTTACTGTTCAAAATTCTATCGAGCTTTGCCTTAAAAACATTTACCGGGAAGCGTTGACTGCTTCACTGGGCAGAGAATTCCACAGATTTCCAACCCTTTGGGTGAGGAAGTTCCTCCTCAACACAGTCCTAAATCGGCTTCCCTTATTTTAAGGTAATGCCCCTTAGTTCTAGATTCACCCACTAGTGGAAACAACCTTCCTGCGTCTATCTTATCTATTCCCTTCATAATTTTATATTTTTCTATAATTTCACCCCTCATTCTTCTAAATTCCAATGGGTATAGTCCCAGTCTACTCAGTCTCTCCTCATAAGAAGAAAGCAAATGTGACAGAATCCTTGAGCAGCAATGGATAACAACCAAAGAGAAAGAAATTAGACAGCAGATTTTGTCATTTACAAGAGATAGAGATCTTTTATCTGAGGTTTAATAGAACAAAGAACAAAGAAATGTACAGCACAGGAACAGGCCCTTCGGCCCTCCAAGCCCGTGCCGACCATGCTGCCCGACTAAACTACAATCTTCTACACTTCCTGGGTCCGTATCCCTCTATTCCCATCCTATTCATGTATTTGTCAAGATGCCCCTTAAATGTCACTATCGTCCCTGCTTCCACCACCTCCTCCGGTAGCGAGTTCCAGGCACACACTACCCTCTGCGTAAAAAACTTGCCTCGTACATCTACTCTAAACCTTGCCCCTCTCAGCTTAAATCTATGCCCCCTAGTAATTGACCCCTCTACCCTGGGGAAAAGCCTCTGACTATCCACTCTGTCTATGCCCCTCATAATTTTATAGACCTCTATCAGGTCTCCTCTCAACCTCCTTCATTCCAGTGAGAACAAACTGAGTTTATTCAACCGCACCTCATAGCTAATGCCCTCCATACCAGGCAACATTCTGGTAAATCTCTTCTGCACCCTTAGATCGGTTTAATCTAAACAATTTTACACTCTGTCACACGTGGACTTTGTTAGACCCAAACTGGGAGAATTGAGGTCAATACTGTAATAATCCTCATGGCACCCATGGGGACACCCCAATTGATCTTCCCGTGGGACTCGTGGAATACGAGCTCCCCCACTAGTGGGCGGAGGCCCATCAGCTGGGACTCGTAGAAATCGTCTCTTAAACGCCGGCCCAGACTGGGACCGGCTCGATCCATAGTCCTAATTGGGACCTTGGAGCTGTCAGCTGCATTGCAGCCTTTACTTTGTTGTCAAATTGAATTTCCTTTGATTTACCTTCTCGGGACTCTTGAGCTTTTATAAATACCAGAGCTGAAATTATGCCCTTTCTTTCCTTGCAGGTAGATGTGAATTCACGTGTTTAATTTGCTGATTTGGGGGACTGCAAATAACCAATCAAACTACTTTGCAAACCTGGTGTAGCCACCTGGGTTGGCCACTTCCCGACTTAAAATGGAGATCGGCAAAGAATGCAGGGAAATTCAGTCAAGCCAGGAAAAACTAGCAGGTGCAAAGTTTCCTGTGTATTAAAACTTGCAGAAACCCAGACAGCACTGAAACCAACAGCCATCTGCATATTAATGAGCGATCCCCGGGAATAATTGAAACATTTAAGGTGAATAAGGCCAAGCCAGACTCCTCAGCGCCAGCAGGAGCCAAGACAAAGAAAGGCCAACGGACACTCAGGAACCGCCCAGCGATCAGGGAATGGCTCCAGTATTGGAGAAATCGATCCAAGTGATCGGAACGTAGTCCAATTATTTGGAACCAGGTACGGGGTCTGCCCCGAACGGCGCAAAGCCCGTGGAGACTATAAAGTAGAGCCCCCAAGTTCAATTCATCCTTCTTGGCAGGATCACTAAGCAGCTCGAAACAACCCTTGACAGTGACCTGCCTAGCTGTCGCATCAAGCAAGTAAGTCTCCAGTCAACGCACGCTACGAGATAGGCGCTCCTAGCTACCAGTCCATATCAGCTTTGAATCCTGCAGACTCAGCGTCGAACGAAAGGCCATTTGTTCCCCTGACCTGGTGGGCCAGACCCAAAGCTAAGTATAGCCCTTTTAGTGTTAGAGATAGTTTAGTAAGTAGACTTTTATGCATGAGTAGTGATAGACTGTGTATAATAAATGTTTTGATTTGAATCTTACTAATTGGTGTGTCGAGTTATTGATCAGCACTTGAACTTGAACCTCATGGCGGTATCATAAAGATACCTGGCGACTCTAGAGCAAAGGCTATAGAAACAGAGCAAATTAAGTAAAGACACAACGGACAACATTTAAGAGCCAACCAAAAATTAGCAACACTGGGTACTCGTAATGTAAGTTTCTGTTTGTTTTTAAGTAGAAAAGTTGAGTGAAAAAACATGAAGATTCAATTGATGTCAAGCAATGTTGTTAACAACTGACTCAATCTTAGTCAGACTTGGAAATGAATTCAATGCAACGGAAGTCATGCAATTCAGGTTAAACCAAAAGTTTAACATTTTCACCTATTCGGGAAGGAAATGCCCCATGTTAAATTACCAGGGCACCCTGATGTACTCTTTTGCCTTTGGCCTGAATGTTCCTAAAGACCTCTTTGTCATGAAAATGGTGGCAGAGGCCTGGATCTAGAACCACCCCACCAAAAAAAACAGCACCCATTTTTGCAGGGGAGGAATGGGGGCGGGTTCTAAGTTGCACATCCATGGTTCATGGATACAACTGCACATGTTAAAGTGCAGCTGCATCAAGCTGATCTGATTTTCATTAGTGGTATGTCCAAAACACAATTTGTGCACTTTAGGACTGGCTGATGTTCTAAAGCTTCCAGAGATCTTTCGAGAGGTAGGGTAACCTTCTGGATATGGTCCCGGGACATCTTTGGGGCAGGTGAGGTGAGTTTTGGGAGAGGTAAGGTGCCCTTTGGGAGAGGCAAGTTGCCCTTTGGGATTGTTAACAGTAGACATGAATGTGTATAAACAGTGCATAATCTCATTGGAACTGCCAAGAAAACTGTCAAGAGAGAAATCACAAAGAGCTGTCAAAAGGAGTTGTGAAAATAGATTATCAAAAGGAGCTGTCAATAGAACTGTCAAAGGGAGCTGTCAAGGTAGCATTGCATTTAAAACGCCAGTGCTTTGAATATATTCAGAAACGGCATGCAACTTTAAAATAAATTAGTGCTTGCTATTTCACTTTGTCTATGGACATAGCCTGAGGGTTTGTTCTGTACATGAAACTTAGAGTGGACGGGATGTAGTAGCTGGCCCCTTTAAGGGGTGATTTTCTGAAGGGTCATGTGGCCCGCTCTTCCAATCTGTACGTCGCATGTGGAATCGCCGAGCAAAATGAGTGCTTTTGCTCAGTTTAATCCAGGAGGCAGACTGGCAACATCGAGGCTACATGACTCTGTGAATGGCATGCTGTACAAATAAATGTTTGTACCGAACTCGTTAACAACCTAGCCACAATTTTTTTTTTTTAAATTTAGAGTACCCAATTCATTTTTTTTCTAATTAAGGGGCAATTTAGCGTGGCCAATCCACCTCGCCTGCCCATTTTTGGGTTGTGGGGACAAAACCCACGCAAACACGGGGAGAATGTGCAAACTCCACACGGACAGTGACCCAGAGCCGGGATCGAACCTGGGACCTCGGCGCCGTGAGACTGCAGTGCTACCACTGCGCCACCGTGCTGCCCTTACCTAGCCACAATTAACATTCCAGAATTAGTGATGCATGACTGATTTCACAACCTTTCATTACCACAGCTAGGTGCCTATCTATATAAAGTTTGATTGACAGCTCCAAGTGGTAACAAACAGCTTGAAGTGAAATTATGAATTCCAATTATTTTTGATAAGGGATTGATTTAACAAAGGATTTTAAATGTATTGAATGGTATTTTAATCAATGGGATTGTTTTCTTTGATATCATAAATTAATCAATAGACACTTAAAAATTTTAATTAATTTCAGTATGGGTGCTGAGGTCTGCCCATGGTGGATGCCATGTGAGTTGGCACAATAGGTGTAAGGTCAAAAGATGGTGGGTAGGTGGCATGGGTTGGTACCTACCCTACCCTACTCAACCTTAGTCAGACTTGGAAATGAATTCAATGCAATGGAAGGCATTAAGTTAGCATAGAGCTAATAAAGGCTACAAGGGGTGGGCATGATATATCATTGAGTTGGCATAGGACCATTAAGGGCAATGAGGGTTGAATGAACGGGCACTGATTCACATGGAGGGTTTGAGGAGCATGGGTGGTGGGTATGGGAGCATGAAGTTGCACGGGGCATGGGGAATATGTGAGGCGGTTAAAGGGATGCGATGGGAGAGCATTGGAGGGCTGTTTTACTTTACTGTTTCTTTTCATAGCTTTGACAAAGTGCTGGTGCACCGGGGAAGGCCTTCCCCCAAGCCCCATCTATGCATCCGGCAGTCTCAGCACTTCTTCTGGGATTGCCCAGAAATTCAGCCCCCATGGAACAAAATTCCGAAGTACCAAGGCACATATTCCCTGGTCGGGTTTGCAAACTCAGGAATATTCCTAACTGCGCTCACAACCAGGCAGCAAAAAATTTAGTCCCAAATTCTACAATCTACCAAACTCAAGGTTCTCACACCTGGAACCACTCGCGTTAATCTTTTCTACACTCTTCGGAATACTTTCATGTCTTTTCTAAAATATGAGGCTGGATTCTCCGTTTGGGAGACGAAGTGAAAACGGTAGTGTTTTATGCCAGAAAAACTGCTCCGGGGGGAGGGGGGGGTGCTAGCAGGGAGGCAGTGTAGAGCTCCTAGCTCTAGCTGCCGATGCGACCCGGAGCATTGCCGGGTCCGTGGTCGCGCATGGCGACGGCCTGCAGCGTCCGCGACGTGCTTCATGGCGGACTCAGCCCGGACCGCAAAAATAGTACCGCCCTTCGGCCGCTTGCGCGCCCCGGACTGCCCCCTCACACCGCCCTCAGCCCCGAATGAAGCCCCCCCTGCCAGCGAATTGGTCCTCCCCCGACTGTGGCGGCACTGGACTGAGGCCACAGCCGCCATGCTGAGTTCACGACGGGTGAGATCACACATGTCCCATGCCGTCAGGAACTCGGCCAGTCGGGGATGGAGCATCGCGGGGTGGGGCTCAAGCAATGGCCTGATGCCGTGGATAAGGGGCTGGATTCTCCACCCCGCAGCCACATTTCTGTTTCACCCTGCCGACGGGATGCTCCGATTTGCCGGCTGGTTAATGGGGTTTCCCATTGTGGGGCTGCCCCTTGCTGTTGGGAAACCCCCGGGCTGCCGGAAAAACAGAGTTTCGCGCTGGTGGAAAATCCAGCCCAAGGCGTGTGCCATACTCCTAGAGTACGCCACTTTTCAGGGGCCGGAGCATCGCAAAAGCAGTGCCGCCCCCGATTTGGGCATCATCAGGGATTCTCCGCCCCCTCGCCAAACGTGATTTCGGCATCGAGGATCGGAGAATCCAGTGTCCAGAATTGGACACAATGGGCGTGATTCAGTGGCCCTGTTGCACCCAGCGCGAACCCAGGTGCAATGGGTGAATCACGCATGAAACCAAATTTAGGCTCCACGTCGGGCACCGGGCTGATTGCAAGTCACCCGACCCGCCTCGCCCGGTGCAATCTGGGTCTTGCTCTCACTGGACGTAATCCAGGACTTCATAGTTAAAAGAGCCGTATGACTCATTTAAATACCCTGATGCCAGATTCGTCCGGGACTACCTGGCCGTGCCTGGGATATCTTGCCAGGCGCTGTTTAGTACTGCTACACACAAATGTGGACCAAATGGCATGGCTCCTTGGGGGGGGGGTTCTTGAAGCCCATTGGAGACCTCTGAGTGGTTGAAGACAGGGATGGGTGGCCGCCTGGCACCTGGACACCTTAGCACCTGCCAGGTTAGCAATGCTAGGGGTCGGTGCTGGTGAAGTGTTGTGAGGTAGAGGGGGTGATGGAGGTTGGGGTTCGCCAAGGGTAAGGGGGAAGGTAACAAAAATGGGGACGAGGGGGAACCTAAAAAGGGCAGGGCAAATTTATGCATGGTGTGGAATACGAGGGATTCCCAGGGAATCCCGCTATTGGGCCGCCATCTTGAGTTGGCAGCCTGATAACGAGGTCCCGTGGCTGGTCACCCCCCTCCCTCCACACCGAAAATCGGTCCCGACCTCCCCCCCTCAACGCAAACCAGCCTCAGCCCACCCCTCCCTACCACACAACAGCCCCCACCCCTGGATTTCCTGGGTGCCCCCCAACCCCATGTATGGACCCCAATTAGGAGTTCACGGGCGGAGGTCCCCCTATAACAGGGGTCTCCGTGGTGGGGTGTGGGGGGTGTCTGCTAGAGGAGGCGTGGGCAGCAGCCCATTGTTTGGGGGGGTTGGCCCTTGGATGGGCTCAGCTGGTCTCTAACAGTGTGCCCTTGGCGTGGTGGACCTCAGGTTGGGCCAAGCCACCATGACAAGGCCGTGCTTGGAAAAACCACAAGTAATCTACTAAGCACAAGTGATCCGTGCCCACGTGATACTCGGCAGCGGGAACCGGAGATTCTTGGAAGGCCAGAGCATAGGGAGCCGGGCCCACTAAACAGCTGCAAATAGGACAATGGCATCTCGTTCAGATCGCCGCCCGACACTGATCACGATTTTGCCCCGATGCCCGATTATCCATCCCATTGGGCAATGCATTCCGAGCGCCCCGGCCCACCCTGGCTGTTACTCAGCACCTGCAGCTCTGAGAAACATGCTGCTAAATGTGCCATTCAATGGACTTTAACTCAAGTCTGCTCATTCACATCCAAAATTGCAGTTGAGGCCAAACAAATGTTTTACACAAGTTTAACGTAACCTCCTTGCTCTTGTGTTCTATGCCCCTATTAATAAAGCCTTGGATACTGTATGCTTTGTTAACTGCTCTCTCAACCTGACCTGCCATTTACTGGGTAATGAAAATATAGCAGAGCCGTACAAAAACACACGACTGCTTAGCTGTTTGACAACAGACTAATGAAAAAAGTAGCCATGCTGCAAAAACGAGCCCATTGATTTATATCACACCAGCATGACCATTCCAACCATTAACACGTGAAAGAGAGAAAACACCAGCTATGTGGAGGACTCACATAAACTAAATGAATTGCAAAGCAATGACCTAACATAAGGAAAGCATCTGTAATTGCACTCTCAGAATATACTCTGGGTCTCAGAAAGAGAAAGTTTTTAAACTGTAATTTATCAATGGTCAACTTATGAAACTAATAAGACACCAGCATATATTTAATTTTGTGAAACCACGGCCAGGATTTTCTCGCCCCATTGTGGCGGGACACGCGGCAGAAGATTCGGCAGCCCAGCCAAGGGACCAGATGATACCTGTGCTGGGCGGGACTGGAAAATCCCACCCCATACCTTCAAGAACTATAATTTATTTTAAAATTTGGAAGGACGTTGCCTTATTTCAACACCCTGGGGTTATCATTGACCACAAACTGAACTGGACTTGCCATATAAATACTGTGGCTACAAGAGCACATCAAAGGCTAGGAATCCAGTATCAAGTTACTCGCCTGCTGACTCCCCAAAGCCTGTCTACAACGTGCAAGTCAGGAGTGTAATGGAATACTCTTCACTTGTCTGGGTGAGTGCCGCTCCAACAACACGTAAGAATCTCGACAAATGCAGCCCCCTTGATTAGCACCACATAGGCAAACATTCACTTCCTCCACCGCTTAGACACATTAAGGTGAGTTAAGGACAAAGGGAGATTTCCCTTTTCCCTGTTCCCAAGAGCTGCAAAGCGTAGACTTGCTGGCTTGGATTTAACTCCCGGGTTGGGAGTCAGGACATTAACCAGGTTCACCAAACCCGACTCAGGAAAAAGGCCGCATAAGTTGGAATTTTCATTCTGGGGTTGGAAATCAAGCCCACTGCCCACAGAATGAGTGCAGAGGCCGCCGGGGAGGCGGGCTTGGCTGGAGACTGCCGAGGAGGCAGGTTTGGCTGGAAGCTGCCGAGGAGGTAGGCATGGCTGAAGGCTTGCCTCTGTGCTATGGCATTGTGTCCATGATTTTTGAAAAAGCATCCTTTAAAGTTACACCCCCTCACCCCCCCCCCCCGCACAAACACTTCCATGCCAGCCCATGTCACTCTATGCCCTCTACCCACCCACCCTTCCTGTCCCTTTATAGTCCCTATGCAAAGTTAATGCCAATTCATGCAAACCCATCACTCTTGGCACTTACACCATACTAACTCACCCAGTATCCACCATGGGCAGACTTCAGAACCCAACCTGAGGTTAATTAAATAATGCTCGATAATGATAATATTTATTAGTGTCACAAGTAGGCTTACATTAACACTGCAATGAAGTTACTGTGAAAATCCCCTGGTCGCCACACTACGGTGCCTGTTCGGGTACACTAAGGGAGAATTTAGAATGTCCAATTCACCTAACAAGCTAAATGTATTCACCTAACAGCCTGTATTTGTTAAAAAAAACCTCTTCATAAAAAATCATAAAAACCCATTCATTACACTTATATCCCTTCAACTACATCTTTATATAAGCAAACATTTCATTTAAATGCTTAATCCCTTACAAATGCAAATTTTGGAATTCATAGTCCCACTTCAGAGAGAGACACAACCACTGGAAGCTGTGAAATGAACTACAAAATGGAATGCATCCTACTGTGGTAACAGAAGGATGTTAAATCAGTCATTCAGCATTAATCCAGTAATGGTAGCTCTCAGGTTTATGTCAACAGAGTGAAATAGCAAGCGTTGATTTTTTAAAAATGCTCCAAACATTTTGTTTCAAAGATTTAAAGGGCAGCAATTTCAATGCCTTGACAGTTTGACATTTGCTTTTGAAAGTTCACCTTGACACTTTTGACAGTTACCTCTGACAGTTCATTCTTGACACTTTTGACAGCTGCTCCAGACAGTTAATTTTGATACATTTGGCATTTTTAATGAGTTTGACAGTTAAATAGTTAATGTACACTTAACAATCGCAAGGGACACTATCCAAAGGAGTAGTGTATCTCTCCAAAAGGTACTTCTCCAAAGGATTGCACAAAATTCAGAACTGCACCTACCAGGCCTAAAGTCCACATACCTGGGTCAACAAAGTTTCCCATGAATGGAGAAGCTGCTGATTTATATGGGCATCTTCCCCCACAAAACTCACATTCACAAACCCTGACCTGGGCCCATCCCCCACCCCCCCGAAAACAGTTGGGTACGTGCTCGGGTGCTGTTCATCCACCATCTTTACAATGGGGGCCTCTCCGTTATTGTTAAAATCCAGGCTGGTGTCTCAGGTTGCTACTCCTACAACGCTGTCTATGGAATTCATAAATGGCAAAAAAAGGCGCCTCTCCCCTCCTTAGACATACTGTAAAATTTTCTGGCTAGTTTAATTGATAGCAAGTGGCTAATTGGTCTCAGGTTGGTCTCTGTGATAATTTCATTCTCAGAGAAATCATCATGGCTGCTGTGCAGGAATGCGGAACAAATGGAAGCAACGTTTGTATTTTTGTGTTGAACTGCGTTTGTGTGGACAGCAGAAGTTGCTGTCGCTTTCACAATTGTAATCAGTTGATAAGACATCATTTTGGTCTCTCGGGAAATCAAGGGATATGGGGAACAGGAAGAAAGTGAAGTTAAAGCCAAGAATTGCCATGAACATATTGAAAGGCAGAGCGAACCATTGGAGCAGTCCTATGGTCTTCTCCTGCTCCTATTTCTATGTTCTTATCTTTTATGTACCAGGAGACTACCTGAAATAGGCACTCACCCAGTATTGACACACAAATGGAATGGGAGAGGGGCCCGAGAACACGTTTGCTTTTTGTATCCTTCCCAGAGTCTGAAGGTAGGAAGTAGGATCATAAAGGCTGGAGTTTCACCATTTTGAAATTGCCACCGATTTACACTTATTATGCCAATTGCCTTTAATCACTTTTTAAAACTTCTACATCAGGCTAATTTAAAGATTGGGGCATCCAGATGGGTGAAAATAGAGACTAAAGAAATCAGAAAAGTGTTTTTAAAAATTAATAAAATCTTAGTTTAAGAAATCTATTTATTAATTATTTAACAGCACTCCGCGAATATGTAATTATCTTCTCAGGGTCATCAAATTTTATTAATCGCATTGCATTGCCATTAAAAACACCAGGGGCAAAATTCTCCGGAAACGGCGCGATGTCCGCCGACTGGCGCCCAAAACGGCGCAAATCAGTCGGGCATCGCGCCGCCCCAAAGGTGCGGAATGCTCCGCATCTTTGGGGGCCGAGCCCCAACCTTAAGGGGCTAGGTCGGCGCCGGACGAATTTCCGCCCTGCCAGCAGGCGGAAAAGGCCTTTGGTGCCCCGCCAGCTGGCGCGGAAATGACATCTCCGGGCGGCGCATGCGCGGGAGCGTCAGCGGCCGCTGACGGCATTCCCGCGCATGCGCAGTGAAGGGAGTCTCTTCTGCCTCCGCCATGGTGGAGACCGTGGCGGAGGCGGAAGGGAAAGAGTGCCCCAAGGGCACAGGCCCGCCCGCGGATCGGTGGGCCCCGATCGCGGGCCAGGCCACCGTGGGGGCACCCCCCGGGGTCAGATCGCCCCGCGCCCCCCACAGGACCCCGGAGCCCGCCCACGCCGCCTTGTCCCGCCGGTAAGGTAGGTGGTTTAATCTACGCCGGCGGGACAGGCATTTTAGCGACGGGACTTCGGCCCATCCGGGCCGGAGAATCGCGCGGGGTGGCCCGCCAACCGGCGCGGCGCGATTCCCGCCCCCGCCGAATCTCCGGTGCCGGAGACTTTGGCAACCGGCGGGGGCGGGATTCACGCCAGCCCCCGGCGATTCTCCGACCCGGCGGGAGGTCGGAGAATCTCGCCCCAGGTTGCACAAGGAGTGACTTACTAGGGGATTTCTAACAGTGATGCGGGGTGGGAAAGTTAAAGTTTTTACTTATATTAATGATTGGCAGCTGGTTGTTGGGGGTGGGTGTGGGGGGAAGGCATGGATGGGATTGGCAGCATCCACTGTGTCATTAGCCTGGGTGGTAGACCCCAACTTCAGTTTTTCCGCACAAATCTGCTGAAAAGCCTGAAGTTGCAGTTTTTGATGGGTGTTGATGTGAATGCTGACAGTCCAGCGCCAATCCCTCCATGCTCAGAAAATGTCACTGCTGCGGAATAATGCAGCACCGGATAGATAATAGGGCTGGAGGAGTCAGCTCCAGTAAGAAGCAAACTATGAGACACTTCAGTTGGTCCTTGACAGAACTGAACCTGAGCTCGAGCCAGGTTTAGAAAGAAGTAGAAATTTTCAGGTACAGCAAATAGTTAGGCAATCTAATAGAATATTGTGAGGGGAATTGATTACAAAATTAGGGAGATTATGCTTCAGTTGTACAGTTGTGGCATTGGCGAGGCCACATCTGGAGTACTGTGTGTAGTGTTGGTCTACTTATTTAAGGAAATATGTAAATGCGTTAGAGGCAGTTCAGAGAAGGTTTATTAGACTAATACCAGGAAAGGGTAGGTTGTCTTATGAGGAAAGAGTGGAGAGTTTAGGTTTGTAACCACTAGAGTTTAGAAGAGTAAGAGGTGACTTGATCGAAACCTTTAGGGGTATGGGCAGGGTGGATGTAGAGAGGATGCTTCCTCTTGTCAGAGAATCTGGAACTAGGGGTCACTGTTTAAAAATAAGGGGTTGTCCGTTTAAGACAGGAATGGGGAGCATTTTTTTCTCTCAGACCGTTGTGTCATTGGAACTCTCTTCCTCAAAAGGCAGTGGAAGCAGAGTCTTTGAATATTTTTAAGGCAGAGCTAGGTAGGATCTTGGCCAACGAAGGGGTGAAAGGTTATTGGGCATAAGCAGAAATGTGGAGTAGAGGTTACAAGCAGATCAGCCATAATCTTAATCAATAGCAGAGCAGGTTGGAGAGGCTATGTAGCTTATCCTTGACCCTAACTCCTGTATTCATATGTAATTTAAAAGCTAGATGTTGCGTATTCGTGTTTGTTCCTAGTTGGAACAGGGTCACTTTAAGAGTTCGATCACGTGACATACTGATGACAGCATCGGCAGTTTGAGTGGGCTCGCAGTCAGTCTACACCAACAGCCTGTGTGACAACACCTTCCCAATAAAGCTCTTGTTTGTTTTGTACGTTCGTGGTCTGCAAGCTTCTCTTTTAAAATACCACAAAGAAAACTAGCAATGAGCTGATTGAATCTACACTGCAAACAACTCGAAAGAAGAACTACAGAAATCCGGTCAGAAAAAGAATTGTTGCAGACATCCAAAAAGTCTTGAGAGCTTATTTATTTGTACAACAACCTGCATTTGAAAAATGTCCTGCCTACTTCACAAAGATGCAATCTGCCATAAGAGTACATAGAGTTAAAGAAGAAGATTCTGGGGGAGTGGAGAGTGGTCACCAACAGTCTGGGCTCCAAAAGTGTGTTTTAAATTAGGTTAAAGGAGGAAAGGGGTGTGTAGAGGTAGGGAAACAGGTGAGGAATTCCAGAGCATGGTGTTTAGAAGGCTGAAAGCATGGTCATCATGAAAAGGGGTGGGTTACACTAATCTAGATCAATAAAGCAGAGAGTTTGTGAGGCATTGATGAAGAGCTAATTATTATTTTTAAGAATAATTTAGAGTACCCAATTCAATTTTTCCAATTAAGGGGCAATTTAGCTTGGCCAATCCACCTACCCTGCACATCTTTGGGTTGTGGGGGCGAAACGCACGCAAACACGGGGGGGGGGGGGGAATGTAGAAACTCAATAGAGAGCTTCCTATCCGGCTGCATCACAGCCTGATATGGCAACTGCTCAGTCCATGATTGCAGGAAACTGCAGAGTGTGGTGAATTCAGCCCAACGCATCACACAGGGGCTGGTTTAGCACACTGGGCTAAATCGCTGGCTTTTAAAGCAGACCATGGCAGGCCAGCAGCACGGTTCAATTCCCGTACCAGCCTCCCGGAATGTGGCAACTAGGGGCTTTTCACAGTAACTTCATTGAAGCCTACTTGTGACAATAAGCGATTTTCATTTTTCATTTTTTTCATTTCACAAGCTTGTCACCACTACATTGATTCTGTATACACCTCCCGCTGCCTCAGAAAGGCAGACAGCATTATCAGAGACCCCTCACACCCAGGCATTGCCTTCTTCCAGACCCTTCCATCAGGCAGAAAGTACAGAGTCTGAAGACCCGCACATCCAGCCATAGGAACAGCTTCTTCCCCACAGCTACAAGTCTCCTCAACGTCTCCCCCTCGGATTGATCTGCTCCCTGTAAGACGCCCTATGCTGCTCTTGCTCATGTATTTGCTTTGTTCGGCCACTTGTTCCGCACTGTAACCAATCACTGTTTGTCGATGTACCATTTGACAATGTTCACTGTTGATTATTCTTTTGTCTACTATGTACGTACTGTATACGTTCCCTCGGCCACAGAAAAATACTTTTCACTGTACTTCGGTACATGTGACAATAAATCAAATCAAACTCCACACAGACAGTGGCCCAGAGCCGGGATCGAACCTGGGACCTTGGCCCTGTGCTGCCATCATTTAAAACTTATGAGTAAGATATTTGTCATGATTCTTCCAGCGGCATCTTGAAAAGATAAATGACCCTGAAAGCTAAATCCATTTTATCTGAAACCTCAACATTATTGGTATGAAGGACAGTTTATCGGGAAACATCTTCAATGGGAAGTGAAAGCGACAATGTGACTCTACCACATGCCAAAGGATTAAAAGGATATTGTTGCACATTCCAAGAGATTAAAGAGAAACTTGCCATGTGTCAAGCAATTAAAAGATAAGTCTCTTATATGTCAAGTGATTTCTTGTGCAGGTTCAGTTGCTGGATCAAATCTATGACATAGATTCACACTTTAGTTGTTCTTTTACCGATAAAGTCAAAAGTTTTAATCTAGCTTTTAGAGAACTTTAACGGGCAAGTATTGTAATAAATATTTACCTCACACTAACTAAAATTCTATTAATAATAAGCAAGCATTGGCATTGAACTTTCATGTTGCTGACTGTTTTGTAATCCTCTTTCATAATATTGAACACTGACTACTATCAAAAGAAACGCATGGGGCTGGATTCTCCCAAAATGGGGCCATGTTCCCACGCCGGCGTAAAAACGCTGGCGTTGCATTCCCCAGTTTCCTGAGAAAAATAAAAGTCGATTCACTTACCTGCAGGGGGCTAGCAGGGACCCGGAGAGCTTCACGCAGCTTTGGCTGCGGATACGGGCCCCCACATATCTGGTTCCGCGCACGCGCATGGCGGCAGCCTCCAGCGGCCACGCCGAGCGGACTCGGACCCCGGAGGCAGCTCCGTAATACAGGTCCAACCCCATCAGCCGCGCGTCCCTGCATCGGACCGGCCTGCTCTGTGCCCCGGCCACCCACAAGGCCCCCACATTTTTGCAATGAAATTTCATCTTGCTTTAAATTTTAACGTGAATAAAAATTAATAGTCGGCGTGGAATTGATCTTTAGCATTAGTGTAAAGTGTGTGATAATGATGAGCAGCTGGTTTTACACCCTGCACACGACGTCAATGGGAAGGGAATAAGACTGGATGTAGGTGAGCGTCGATTCACTGTCACCCATTTTGTGCGACTTTCAAGTGAACATAAAAACACTCCAAAAACTACAGAAGCTGGAAATCTGAAAGAACATCAAAAAATGCTGTCAGATAGCATAAATAAACGGAATAGATAAATTACCATTTTTTGGGGTGGAGTCTTCGGTTTTGAAGAAGTGTATACCTGAAAATTATCTAGCATGTTCTCTCTATAGATGTTGCCTGGCCTGCTGAAAGTCCCAGGCATTTCCCTGTCTTTTAGTGGATTTATGATGCCAAATGTGATACATGGGCATGTTATAAGCACAATAAGGTTTCCATCAAGTTTTATTCACCATGGCCACCATTCTGGAGCAAGACTCGGTTACCATTCAAAATCCTCTCAGTTTTGACCATTCGGAGACTGACTCCAGAAAATGGAGCTTACATGAAACACACTGGATGTGACGAGGAAGAGGTAGAGAAACAGGAAAAGAAAGGAAGGGAAAGGGAAACTCTTTCGGAAAAAAGGGAAGAGGAAGGAAAGGAAAAAGGTAAAGAGAGGGCAAAATAAAAGGGAGAAAGAGAAAATACATGAATGAAGGCACAAGGAAAGGCAAGGGAAAATTGAGAGGATAAGGAAGAGGAGGGCGAAAGAAGCTATATAGGGGGGAAAACAACAAACTGGAAAATGATATTTCATACCTCAGCCCTTTGAAAGGCTCAGCCCGGATATGTGGTGTTTCTATAGACCTTTCAAACACAGCCCCTTCAGCACCTGCAGGGAAAGACCGGTTGATGTTAATGAAGGAATATTAAATTCTGTACCCGAGTGAGTTACTATACTGAGTTCCAACACCACTGCATGTAAGAATACAAGATAGGTATAAACAAGTAACTTGCTGGCATATCATAGAGAATTTCTACTGTACCCACCCCAATGGAAACCAGCCAGAGGCAATTAATGAGCTCTTGCCCTTAAATAAAGATGGGCTTCCCAATGGCGCTTCACTAGGCTGCTTTCCCCACGCGTGAGTTAAAATTAACCCCATTGTGTTGGAGCACTAATGCATACTGTCGCAGAAAAGTGATACAGAGGCTTTTAAAGCAGACCAAACAGGCCAGCAGCACGGTTCAATTCCCGTACCAGCCTCCCCGAACAGGTGCCGGAATGTGGCGACTAGGGGCTTTTCACAGTAACTTCATTGAAGCCTACTTGTGACAATAAGCGACTTTCATTTCATTTCATTTCAAGCTTCCCAGGTATGTCTACCCCAGCTCTATCACTTTAGAAATGCAGCAAACATTATCAAGAGGATATCCAACTGGGATCTCGGAAGCACTGGGGAATGTCGCATTCTGAAATTGGCAGAGGAGAAAGAAAGCAGATTTTTTTTTGTGTGGAAAAAACCCCCTGAAGTTTGAGAAATAACCTACTCCCAAGATTGTTTCCTCACAGATGATGAATGGCCTCTATATTTCTAGTATTTTCTGCTTCCTTCTGAACAGAAATCTGCTACTTTGCAAACATGCCTCTTCCCTGGGTAATGTTTCCATATATACTGGTTGAGCACAGGGGCTGGTTTAGCACAGTGGGCTAAACAGCTGGCTTGTAATACAGAACAAGACCAGCAGCGTGGGCTCAATTCCCGTACCAGCCTCCCCGAACAGGCGCCGGAATGTAGCAACTTAAGGGGTTTTTCACAGTAACTTCATTGAAGCCTACTTGTGACAATAAGTGATTATTATTATTATTATTACAGGCCCTTCATTTTTACCATGTGTTGGCAGCCATTACTCGTGTTTGCGACTGGACAGTAACAGTTTGCAGGTTTCCTGGCCACAAGAGGGCATCACAGCCAAACCTAACCCTGTCTTCACCTGAAATCCACATGCACCTGCAGCAGTAGAATCTTGAAAACAAAAGGATTTCCTATTTTTAACATGGAGGTGCTGACAGCAACTTTCTTATTATCACCACCCTGGCTGACGAGCACAGACTGGATAAACACAGTGAACCACCGGGGAAGCCCCTCCAATATGTTTTGTGTTGTGTGGATGATACCCAACCGCTACCTCACTCCGCTCCCAAACTGTAGACCTTTAAAAATAGAGTCATAGGATTATTATGACACAGGATGCCATTTGGTCCATCAAGCCTATTCTAGCTCTTTGTAACGCAATCCAGCCTGTTCCATTTCACTGCTGTATCCTGGTGCTCTGTTTTTTTCTCAATTTTGCTCAAATGCCTATTCAATTTCCTTTTGGACGTATTCATTATCGCTGCTTCCGCTATCCTCACAGCCAGTGAGATCCAGGTCATTACCACTCGCTGTGTAAAAGAGTCTTCCTCACATTTCCTTTGCATCTCTTGTCCAATGCTTAAATCTGTGTCTTCTACTCCCTGTACCATCAGCTAAAGGGAGCAGCTTTAAGTTGTCTAATCTATCTAAACTTGGATGCCTCCATAAAATCTCCATTTAATCTCCTTTTGCTCTAAGGAGAGCAACCCCTGATTCTCCAATATAACATTTTAACTGAAATCTGTCAACCCTGAAACCATTCTGGTATATCTGCTCTGAACCTTCTAACGGACCATTACATCCTTCCTAAATTGTGAGTGACCTGAACTGGATGCAATACTCTACTTGTGGCCTAATCAGAGCTTTATGCAGGTTCAGCCTAACTTCCCTGTTCTTGTGCTCAGTATTTATGAAGCCCAAGATTCCAAATGCTTTGCTATCTCAATGTGCCCCGCACCTCCCAAGATTTGCACATGTGAATTCCCAGCTCCTTCTGTCCCTGTGCACTTTTTAGAACAGTGCCATTAATCTACTGGCCATTCCTGGTCATTTTGCCAAAGTGACTTCACACTTCCCTGCGTTAAATTGCTTCTGCCACTTGCCTGCCCATTCTGCTGACCGATCTATGTCCTGTTGTCAGCGATGGGTGTTATCCTCGAAGGCAATAATTAAAGATTTACCAGGCATAAAGGATTATTAATCCTTGGAGCTGTTGGTGAAGCAGCCCAGGCAAAATTTGTGCCCCACATGACATTGTCCAAGTAAACGAAAACAATTAAACTAACTCACACAATCTGAGAAGTGTCTTTCATGACCACAGAAATCATCAAAGCACTTTACTTAGTGTGATCACTATTTTAATGTGAGACTCGAGAGAAAAAAGAACACTGATCTAATTTACTTCAGGGCTTCAAAATGGGTAATGCTGTGTTGTCTAACTACTTTTTAAAATTTTTAAAAATCTGGTTAAAACACTTGTATTTATATTCACCTTTCACCAGCTCAGGATATCCCAAAGCATTTCATGACCAATCAACTAGATTTGAAGTGTGGTCACCCTTGTAATTGTAGTAAATGCAAGAGCCAATTTGTGCAAGTCCCATAAACAACAATGTGATCATGATGAGATAATCTGTTTTTATTGAGGTTGATAAGAGGGATAGATATTCGACCAGGATACCAGTACAAACTCCAGCACATTTCTTCAAAATACTGCCATTGGATCTCTTATATCCACCTAATTGATGAAATTTGGTCTCGGATTAACGTCTAATTTGAAAGCTGCCGGCTGGGATACTCCGATCCTGTGCCAGGTCGGAGAATCCCCGGGAGGAGCGCAAATCCCACCCCGATGCCGGCTGCCCTATTCTCCGGCGCTGTTTTTCAGGGCCGGCGGGATTCCCGCCACGCCGGTCAGGGGCCGTTGACAGCGTGCCCCCCCGGCGATTCTCCGGGCCCCGATGGGCCGAGTGACCGTAAAGTTTTGGCCAGTCCCGCCGGCGTGAATTACTCACCTCACACACGGCGGGACTTGGCAGGTAAGTGTGCGGGGGCGTGGGGGATCCGACCCTGGGGGGACCCCCCACGGTAGCCTGGTCTGCGATCGGGGCTTATCGATCTGCGGGCGGCCTGGTTCCATGGGGGGCCTTCTTTCCTCCGCGCCGGGCCCCTGTTGGGCTCCGCCATATTGCCCGGGAGCCGGCGTGTAGAAGAGAACCCCTGCGCATGCGCGGAAATACGGCGGCCGTTCTGCGCATGCGCGGAAATACGTCGGCCGGTCCACGCATGCGCGAGATCACGCCGGCCGTCCTGCGCATGAACTCACACCGGCCCTTTGGCGCCGGCTGGAGCCGCGGGATGGGCTCCGGCAGCATCCTAGCCCTCTAAAAAGGTGAGAATTCCTCACTTTCAGGGGCCGTTGACGCCGGAGTTGCTGCCGCCGGTTTTCTCGCCGGCGTGGGGACATAGCCCCTTT
Organism: Scyliorhinus torazame; assembly: GCF_047496885.1. NCBI lineage: Eukaryota > Metazoa > Chordata > Chondrichthyes > Carcharhiniformes > Scyliorhinidae > Scyliorhinus > Scyliorhinus torazame. The sequence continues at coordinate 283,431,787 of NC_092713.1, read as the reverse complement.
TTTAGAGAATCCCCATCTCTGGCAGTGCAGCACTCCCTCAATTCTGCACTGGAGTGTCAGCCTAGAGTTTTATCCTCAAATCTTAAGGATTTAAGAAACCTTGACCGGAACCCATAACCTTCTGACTCAGAGTCTCACCAACTGAGCCACAGGCATCACTCTAAGGTTAGGAATGGGGCCAGTACAGATATAGGTGCCCAAATCCCCCAGAATATTACGCTTGTTACACTGAGGAAATGTGATCCATGGGAAGCAATTGATCATTGTTGAACGAATGAAGCCTGCAAACGTTCATACAAATTGTGTCCTTTCACTAGTTTAGCCTTTGAATTAAAAAAGGCATTGTCGAGGGCATTTCTTTCAGGGGTTAAGGGGATGATTCTCCAATTGGAAGACTACGGCTGAATTCTCCGCCGTCGGGATCCTCCGTTTTGCTGGCAGCCCGGGGGTTTCCTGATGGCGATGGGTAACCCCACTGACCAGCCGGCGAAACGGAGAATCCTGACGGCATGCCACACCAGAAATCTGGCGCGGCGGGATGGAGAAAACCGCACCACGTTCTCCCAGCGGAGCTGAACTGCACCAGATTTCCAATCCCCTTGCGGTCGTAAAGCGGGATGCAATTCAGTGTTTCAGGCCATGCAAATCTATGCATCGCACGGAACACAAGGAATTCCCTGGGGAATCCCGATACCGGGATGCCATCTTGAGTGGGTGGTTCAATAGCAGAGACCCGCAGCTGGCCCCCATCACCCTGCACTGTACCGCACATCGGCCCCGACCTGCCCCATCCCACCCCCGGATTGCCTGGGTGCCCCCTCTACTCACAAGAACGGGGTTGATCCACCCTGTCCCCCCAGGGTCCCCTATAATAGGGTGACACCCCGGAGACCCCTGAAATAGGGGGACCCCCCTCACAGACCCTCCCCTCCCCCCCCCAGAAAAGGGATCCCAGTCTGAAAGCTAGAGAGCAGTCCAGGCAGGGGTTGTGGGAACCATTATAGCTTTAATATTTACCTTGCAGCTCCACATCTCTATTAAAAGAAATCAGCTATGCCTGCATTTGGTTCCCACAGATCCAGGGCTGGATTCGCCACACCCCGACGCCGAAATCGCGGCCGGCGTGGGGGCGTTGAATCCGTCTTTCTGCACGGAATCGGGATCGGCGCTGGTTCCCCGATTCTGAGGGTCCCGATAAACGGCGCACTCGGCCTACCTGGGTCCATTGCTGGAGGCCTGCTCCGCCATTCTCCGCCCCCGACCAGCCGAAGTCCCAATGGCGTGTATCTAATGTGGTCCAGCCGGTCGGGAAACTACCGTGGCGGCTGTGGACTGAGTCCGCAGCCATCCTGGTTGGTGGCGGGCCGATCGGAGGGCAAGGGGGGCCTTATACGTGGCCAGGAAATGTTTGTATGGGGGGACAGTGTTGGGCACGTGGCTGATCTGGGGGTTTATTTTCAAGGTCCAGCTCCGTGGTCCGAGTTCGCCAAGGAGCACGGCGTGGCCGCTGGAGGCCACTGACGTTCGCATGCGCGGCCTCCGACCCGGAGGTGCGGGTCCAGTTTTTCTGGCATGAAATTCTACAGTTTTGATGCTGGCGTGGGGACATGGTCCCAGTAATGGAGAATCCAGCCCCTACTGTCTGCAATCCATTCATGGCTTTCCAGTCGTGGTCTGTGATTGACAGTTCATAAAAACCATCTGCAGCCTTGAAACATTCCTAGCCCTTCTCACTTCAGTGGCTTAAGTGGTGAAGACCCAATGTTTATCAGCATTGCCCACATCTAAGAGATGAAAGTGCACTAAGTGAATTCCAATCACTCAAGTGTGTTATTTCACTGCACTTATCTCTCTTTGATGTGGCCGCTGGCATGCGATGTGGAACTCAGTCATGCCGCCTGCGAAGGGTCGGAGCATGGCATGATTTTTCCCTAACGGTCACCGGGAAACTCATTCCAGGCGTCCCAGGGAGAGAGCATCCTGCCCTAAGGGTGTGATTTAACAGGCCAAAAACAGGGTCCCATTTCGGGCACGTTTAGCGGGGTGTTTCTCGTGCTTGCAGTGCCGAGAACAACCCAGCTATTCAACTTCTTCATTTTTTTGGGCCTCGGCAGGGTCCGCACTTACATAATTTCCTGCACTGGTGAGGTTTCCAGCACTGAGGAGCTCAGCTCGTCAGTGCAGGACAAATATTTGCGGATCAGGGCACCATTTTTAAATGTCGCCCAGATCTTTTGGCCTCCCTCAAAAGATCCCCCCCTGGTCTCCGGACCCCCACACTAACGCAAACCCAACATACCTCTTACAGGATCCTCGAGCCCCCCCCCATCACCCCATCTCTTATTGACAAGGCACCCCGGGCCTGATCCCTGGCATGAGCAACCTGCATCTGGCCACCTTGGCACTGCCACCCTGGCATTTCTAAAAGCCTGGGAGACTTCCCCAGGTGCTGTTATGCCTGGTCCATGTTTGTGGAAATCAGTGCTAAACGACACCCTGACGACGTCTCCTCGGCACGTCCGTTAGCTCCCGGGCCCCGGCAGAATACGGCGTAGGCATATTTTAAAAAGCCTGATGGCGCACGTAAATACGTTAATCTGGATCTCGCCCAGCGACGTCTCGTCTGATTCCGTTAAATCTCGTGAGACATTTTGAATGTTGTGAATCTCGTAAGAGGCCTCTTGTGAGATTAAATGATCTCGTTGTGTCACCAAGTCGGGCGCAACACTTCTATTAAATCCTGCCGGATGGAAGAAGTTGGAAGGGAGAATAACCCGGGTGGGAGGGGTCTTTGATCATGATGCCTGCTTTCCCAAAGCAGCAGGAGATTTAGACAAAGTCAATGGATGGGAGGCAGTTTCATGCAATGGGTTGGGTTGGGCTGTGTTCACGATTCTTTGCAGTTTCCTATGGTCTTGGGCCGAGCAGTTGGCATACCAGGCGGTGATGCTGCCAGATAGGATGCTTTCTATGGTGAATCTGTAAAAATTGGTAAGAGTCAATGTGGACATGCCGAATTTCCTTAGTTTCCTGAGGAAATATAGGCGCTGTTGTGGTTTCTTGGTCGTAGCGTCGACATGTATCGACCAGGACAGATCTTTGGTCATGTGCAGACCCATAAATTTGAAGCTGTCAACCATCTATGATCTATGATCTCCACCTCGGCCCCGTTGATGCACACAGCGGTGTATATGATACCTCACGTCATGAAGTCAATGACCAGCTCCTTAGTTTTGCTGACGTTGAGGGGGAGATTGTTGTTGTTACACCATGCCACTAGGTTCACTATCTCCTTCCTGTATTCTGACTCATCTCTGATCATGAGGAATGATCCACTTCCTCATTCATATTAACAGAGATGACACTCATCACTGGCCTCCGTCATCTCGCTTGATGCTCCAAGTGAAACTGATACTTGAAACAAACTCACAAAAGAAAAATGTTGGTGTCAAGCGAAGGAGAGAAAAATAGATCAAATGTTCTGAACTGTTATCGATCTGCACTAGTGAAAGCACCTTGCGTGATGATTTCTGTCTTCGACTCGGGATAAATGAGGATGGGGCTAACACAATGACAACTGTTCTGCAACAAAATGAATGTTATCAAATGAAGAAGATTGCTATTATAAGAGTTATTTTCAACACAAATCTTTCACCCTCCTTTCTAGTGCAGCTTTTTAAGTAAGATCCTTAACACGACACACCAGATCGATATCTCTCAGCTTAAGAACTCCATGTGGACACACACCTTCATTTTCTAACTGAATCATTGCAGATCAGAAATTTATTCCCTCTTGAATACTTGGAAATTAATAGAAACCCAGCGGGCAAAGTTTTACATTCCCCTGCTGATGGGTTTGCAGGTGGAGTTGGCTCGTTAAATCCTCGGATGTCCTTCCCACTGTGTTCCCACCTGCCCCGACTGCTCCACGATTTTACAATGGGGCGGGCAAGGTTTAGGTTGGCCCATTCCCCCCTTGTCCCTGTTGAGAAAATTAATGATCACTTACGGGCTGTTTCGCACCCAGCCTCAATTTGCAGGAAGGCAGGAGGAGTTCAGGGATGTGGGAAATTCCCAGAAAAGGAACCCGCTCAGACCACAGGTCAGAAGGGGAAGGAGGGGCGGCACATCCTTCGACAGCTTCCTGTCAATGTTGTTTCTCCCCCCCCCTCCCCCACAAGGTCCTTCCAGGTGCTCTGTCCCCCCACCGGTCCCTGTCTGATAGCGGGAATTGGGGACAACATGACGGGAGGCCCAGAAACCTGTTCCATGCAGTGTAAATTTACAGCAGGATCTTCCACCGGTGCACGCCATGGTGGGTAGGAAAATCTGCCAGAGGCCTATGTAAGCCGCATTTCCATTCTGTTTTTGGGGTGCATGTGAAGGCCCCCTCACCCCCCACTCTAGATTGGCAGCAATGTGGGTAGGAAAACATGCCTGGGTGTAACATGTGGGGAACAACATCGGGTGCAGATGTTGGGACTGATCTGAATAATGCCTGGGGTTCCCTCCAGAGTTCAGGATGAAGGCCGCCAAAAGTCCTGGACCCTGAACACCACAGCAGTGAGTCGGGGAAGCATCTGCAGGTGGGCCTTCCAGATTCGGCGTCCGGGAGTGGGTCCATCTTCCAGCCTCAGAATGTCCCTGGAAATCCAACTTTTTTCTCAGGACGTCCATCTTCCTATCTCAGAGTGTTCCCGAGATCCAGCTTAATTTTCAGGAGGTCCACCTTCTTTCTTCAATAGTAGGTCAGTGATATTCGGTACATTTTCAATATGGCACCCAGACACAATGTCAGACCATGCAACATCCAGGCCTGCCCCGCTACTGAATACAGCGCAAAACACCCTGGTGCATAATTAATTAGGCTGGGGCGGAAGATTTGGTGCATTTTCCCACTGCCCGCCACAGCAGGAACCACTTCATATTCCCACCCCTTCCATGGCACTTGACCGGCCCCCCTTGACCCAGAGCCACAACACAATAGAATTAATCAATAACTCTCAGAAAAATACTCAAATTCTTTGGCCCTTAGTTGCCCAATCATTACAGGAACCAGGTTTGTAAATTCAAACACAATTACCTTTATGTATAACAACTGTAATGAAATATGCAGCAAATACAACTAGTTAACCATTATCTAATTCCTAACACCCCACTTTAACGTGCCCCCCGCCCCCTATATACACACATATGCAAGACAGACAAACACAGAGGGAGGAGAGGGGTGAACATCATAAATAAAATGAAAAAGGGTCTTTGTTTCATATGGTTGTCTTTAAGTAGACCTTCATTCAAAGTAAGATTGTAGATACAGGTCTCTGTTTGCAGCCTGTAATGGTTTCACGGTAGATTCATTCATTCAGGTTCTCTGTTGATGTAGAAATATAGAAACTCACAGCCTTTCTGGAGAGGGAGAATGAAAGAGGGAGAGTCCTTTCCCCTGAGTGTCCTGGATTCAGACTGAGCTCCTTGGCTCGCTGAAAATCATTCCACCCGAGGAGGATCCAATCACCACCTGTTACCATGCAGAATGCCGGCCAATGAATCGACCGGAGTCCATCCCATTTCTCGGGTGTTGAGAAGTTTAGGTATTGCTGTCCCAAAGCTAGCAGCATCATATGCTGTGTTGCAACGTCTTGAATTTCTCATTCTCTCTGATGCTTGACTTAAAGATACAGGTCCATTAAACAGCCATGGATCAAAAATGAAAACCACAAAAAATAAAGAAAGGGAAATTAATAAACAGGAAGGACCCTTACAATGCATGGAAATCGAATTGGCAAGTAGGGCAAAATATCTTCCCATGATGGTGGCCTACTCTCTAAAAACAAGGGATTCATTCCCTCAGTAAACATAAGAAGGTATTGTGGCACAATGGTAGTTTTCCTATCTCTGGGCCAGAAGCTTCATGTTCAAGTCCTACCACTTGGCCCTGGGAAGAATATTCATGATGCAATGCAATGGGCTGATAATCAGCCTGGGAATCCTGCCACCAATTCTCCACTATTCCCCCAAAAGGAAAATAAGTATGAAGATCCACTAAAAAAAAAATCCAAGAAGTAGAATTATCAGAAAGCTTCCTCTTCTATAACCCCCATTTCTATATTCGTAATGGAAAATCAGGAAAGTCCATGTTGCAGATTTTTGGCGAATGACTCCATTATTCAAAAAGGGAGGGAGGCAGAAAGTGGTAAATAGCAGGTCAGTTAGATTAACATCTGTCGACAGGAAAATGTTAGAAGTTATTATTGAAGATGTTATAGCAGGGCACTTTGATAAGTTCACAGTAATTAGACAGAGTCAACATGGTTTATGAAAGGGAAATCATTCTTGACCAACTTATTGGAGTGCTTTGGATAAAGGGGAGCCGGTGAATGTGTTGTGCTTTGATTTTCAGAAGGCATTTGATAAAGTGCCACAACAAAGGTTCTTGTGGAAAATAAAAGCTCATGTTATAGGGGGTAACATATTAGCTTGGTTAGAACATTGTCTGACCAACAGGAAACAGAGAGTAGACATAAATGGGTCTTTTGCAGGTCTACAAAATATAACAAGTGGTGTGCCACAGGAATCAGTGTTGGGCCCTCAACAGTTTACAATTTCTATTAATGACTTGGATGAAGGGATTGAAGGAATGGTTGCCAAATTGATGACAAGGATTTCCCATGGAACAGAAAAATCCATATCGCAATTCGGCCACATTCACAGATTTGCCAACTGCTGACTCCAGACTGGGTTTCATGCCAACTGAAGTTGATAAGCGACTGAGGGAGGAGCAGCTACGCCGGGTCGGAGAATCGTCGGGGGTGTGGGAAATTCCTGCCACGCCGCTCCGACGCTGGGCTGCCGATGCTCCGGCGACCAGAGAATCGGCGCCAATCGCGACACGCGGTCGCCGAGGCGCTGGTCGGTGAAATAGGCCCCCGCGGCGATTCTCCATGGGCGACCGGCCGAACTCCCGTCGGCGTTGCTTACATCTGGTACCACCCGGCGGGAGCTAGGATCCGCGGCTGCGGTGGCGGTCCTGGTGGGGGGGGCGAGGGGAATTTGACTCCAGGGGCGGGCCTCAGCGGTGGCCAGGCCCGGGATCAGGGGCCACCGATTGGAGGGCCATCGCGATCTGGGGGGGACCCAACTTACTCTGTGCGGGTCCTAGAGTGGGAAAAGTTCTGGAAAATAGAGCATAATGTTGGAAAATGTGAAATTGTCCATTTTGGCAGGAAGTATAAGCAAGAAGCATATTATCTAAATGGTGAAGGATTGCAGAGCTCTGAGGTGCGGAGGGATCTGGCTGTTCCAGGGCCGGTTAGCCCATGGCTAAATCGCTGGCTTTGAAAGCATACCAAGGCAGGCCAGCAGCACGGTTCAATTCCCGTAACAGCCTCCCCGAACAGGCGCCGGAATGTGGCGACTAGGGCCTTTTCACAGTAACTTCATTTGAAGCCTACTTGTGACAATAAGCGATTTTCATTTCATTCATCACGAAAGGCTGGCATTCTGGTCCAGCAATTAATTAGGAAAGCTAATTAGAAAGTTAGCATTTATCATGAGGAATTGAAAACAGTCGTAGGGAGGTTATGCTTCTGTTGTACAGGGCTCTAGTGAGATCACATTTGGAGTACTTTGCACAATGTAGGTTACCTTACTGTGTACAGTATTGGTCATCTTATTTGCAGAAGGATGTCAATGAGTTGGAAGCAGTTTAGAGAAGGGTTTCCAGACTAATACGTGGAATGTGTCATGATATTCAAACACACATCACAACACACACATCATGATAGACAGACCAACAGACCAATTAGCACACGTAACACGACAGCCAATCACAGACAAGAGCAGACACAGTATAAGACAAGAAACACGACACCTGGTGGCCAGTCCATCTGGAGACAGGACAAGGCTAGGACCTCATTAACAAGACACTCATACAGACACCACGTGCAGAGTACCAAGACAGATGTGTAAATAACTAGTTGGAATAAAACTGCGTTGTACCAATCGCAACCGTGTTGGTTCGTCTGTACCTCAGAGCACCCAACGCCACAGAATGGATGGGTTGTCTTCGGAGGAAAGGTTGGACAGGCCAGGCTTGTAGCTGCTGGAGTTTTAGAAGAGTGAGAGGCGACTTGATTGAAACATATAAGAACCTGAAGGGTCTTGACAGTATGGATGTGGAGAGGATGTTTCCTCTTGTGGGAGAATCTGCAACTAGGGGCCACTGTTAAAAAATAACGGGTCGCCCATTTAGTGGCGATAAGGCAAAATATTTTCACTCAGAAAGTCATGAGTCTTTGGAACTCTCTTACTGAAAAGGCGGTGGAAGCAGAGTCTTTTAATATTTTAAGGAAGAGGTGAATAGATTCTTGGTAAGCAAGAGGATGATAGGATGAAGACTTGAGGTTACTATCACGTCAGCCAGGATCTTATGAAATGGCAGAGCAGGTTTAAGGGGCAAATCGCCTTCTCTTGCTCCTTATGTGAATGTTTGTATATTTGGTGACCATTTTTATTAATTCTCTTCTTTCTTTCAGGTCCTCTTCCCTCTTAAATAAATAAAGATGACAAATAGGAAGTAACATTTGCATCACATAAGTGCCAGACAATGACCATTTCCAACAAGAGAGAATCTAACCATCGTCCCTTGACATTCAATGGTATTACCGTCGCTGAATTTCCCCACTATCAACATCCTGGGGGTCACCATTGGCCAGAAACTGAACAGGAATAGCCATCTAAATACTGTGGTTACCACAACAGGACAGAAGCCAGGAATCCTGCGGTGAGGAGCTCATCACCTGACTCCACAAAGCCTGTCCACCTTCTACAAGGCCCAGGTCAGGAGTGTAAGGAATACTCCCTACTGGCCTGGGTGAGTGCAGCTCCAACAGCACTCAAGAAACTTGACATCATCTGAGACAAAGCAGCCCGTTTGATTGGCACCTTCATCCACAAACATTTACTTCCTCTATCGTTGATACACAGGATGTACCATCTACAAGATGCACTGCAGGAACTCATCAAGGCGTCTTGGGCAGCATTTTCCAAACCTATGGCCACTCTCATCTAGAAGGTCAAGGGCAACAGACTCATGGGAACACCGCCAATTGGAAGTGCCCCTCTAAGCCACTCACTATCCTGACTTGGAAATATACCGCCGTTCCTTCACTGTCGCTGGGTCAAAATCCTGAAACTCCCTCCCTAACAGCACTTTGGGTGTGCCTACTTCAAGGAAAACCGCGGTTCAGGAAGGTAGCTTATCACCACCTTCTGAAGGGGCAACTAGGGATAGACAATAAATACTGGCCCAGCCAACAATACTCAGCACCTATGAATGAATTTAAGATGTAGCAATCTGCTTTGACAAACAATCACAGCCACTAACACTGCCCAATTACAAACAAAATGGTACAGATACTAAGACACAGGCCGAAGTTTTAGTTCCCATGGGTGCGGGTTTGGAGGCAAGCAGGCAAGGAATTCTGCATCATGGGCCAGAATGCCAGTTCACTGGCACCATAAATACACAGCAAATAGGAGCACAAGAATCTCATTTTGCCTTTCGAGCCTGGTCCCCCATTCAACGAGATGATAGTTGATCTTCCACCTCAACACTTTCCCCCCAAACTATCCCCATTTCCCTATATACTTTCAATATCTAGAAATCTATCGATCTCTGTCTGGAATAATAATAATCTTTATTAGTGTCACAAGTAGACTTACATTAACACTGCAATGAAGGTACAATGAAAATTCCCTAGTCGCCACACGCCGGCATCTGTTCGGTACTCAGAGGAAGAATTCAGAATGTCCAATTCACCCAACAAGCACGTCTTTCGGGATTTGTCCGAGGAAACCCACGCAGACACGGGGAGAACGTGCAGACTCCACACAGACAGTATACTTAATGCATGAACTTCCATGGCCCTCTGGGATAGAGAATTACAAAGATTCACCACCATTTGAGTGAAGAAGTTGCTCCTCATCTCTAGCCTCAATTGCCACCTCTTGTTCTGAGACTGTGCCCCCTGGCTGTAGATTTGCAGTCACAGGAAGAATCTTTCCTGCATCTATCCTGTTAATCATTGTAAGAATGTTGTATACTTGTAATAAATAATAATCTTTATTGTCACAAGTAGGCTTACATTAACACTGCAATGAAGTTACTGTGAAAAGCCCCTAGACGCCACATTGCGGTGCCTGTTCGGGTACACAGAGGGAGAGTTCAGAATGCCCAAATGACCTAACAGCACGTTTTTCGGGACCAGTGAGAGGAAACCGGAGCACCCGGAGGAAACCCACGTAGACACGGGGAGAATGTGCAGACTCCGCACAGACAGTGACCCAAGCCGGGAATCGAACTTGGGACCCTGGCGCTGTGAAGCCACAGTGCTAACCACTGTGCTACCACTTTAATGAGATACTCTCTTATTCTTCTAAACTCGTGAGGATAAAGGCCCAGTCTCCTCAATCTCTCCACATAAGACAATTCCACCATTCCAGTAATCAGTCTGATGAACTATTGTTGTACTCCCTCTATGGCAAGTAAATCTTTCCTCAGTTAAGGAGACATAAACTGTACAGAATTGTCAGATACGATCTCGCCATGGCTCTATATATTTGCAGCAAGATTTCACATACTCAAATCCTCTTGCAATAAAAGCCGATAGACCAGCTGCCTTCCTAATTTTTTGAGGAAACTGCATCTTACCCCTGGGCCATTTTCTTCGAGGGTTGCGAAGGGCAGGGTGGGGGAAGCAGGCAGCAGGATATCTGTGGCAGGTAGCCAAATAAATTGGCTTAAAGGCCTGATTAAAGATTGCAGAGGTCGTCTGGAATTTTCCAGTGAGCCTCCAAGCACCCAGAAGCATCAGTGTAGCTGCCTGGAGGCAGCCTCCTCACAACAGACCAGGGGGGTGGGGCAGTGCTCAAGAGCAACCCCCCCACCCCTCCCCCAAAACCCCATAATTGTGGCCCAGCTGCTGATTGTATGCTTTATTTAACATTTTTTAAAGTTGGAGCGAGTGCACCTCAAAGTGGAGGAGTTCTCTTTGTCACTTACCTGAAAAAGGTTTGCTGCTTCAAAGTTGAAGGGGCTCCTATTGGCCCTGCAGCTAGAGTCTGTCCACTGTCCGTAACTGTACAGTGAGCCTGCCCTCTGATTGTTAATTGGCCAATTCAGGGAAAATCACACTCACGTGGCTGAGGGACAGGCATCCTGACATTGGAAGTCCTGAAGCCCACAAGTGAAACATTCCTCACAGTGGCACAATAGTGGATTTATTCTCCCACTTTAATGAATTTCTGTTCTTGACCATATCACCGCAGGGAACACTGAGTTGATGACAAGGATTTCCCATGGAACAGAAAAATCCATATCGCAATTAGGCCACATTCACAGATTTGCCAACTGCTGACTCCAGACTGGGTTTCATGCCAACTGAAGTTGATAAGCGACTGAGGGAGGAGCAGCTGAAAATGGTTCAACCTCCAGTAACAACGTTGGAAATCTAACACTGGAATCACTTCAAGTCACATAGGTTCAGTTAAGCCGCATTCGTGGTCCGAACAGATTTCAAATATACTCAGGATCTGCTAATATCAGTGCAGCAACATCCCTCCCGTAAGGATCAGGTGTGCTGTGATAATTTGCCGTCACTTTGGGATGATAACTTTTAAAAGAGAGAAAGCTCGAAGAGACTCTATGAACTAGAGCAGTCAGCAGATGTCTGCAAAGTTTAATGAATATCATCACACCTATGTTTCCATGTTAACTGGTTCCATTGGCTGAGTGCCTCTGGATTCAAATCAAGAAGCTACAATCATTAAATTCATAATTCTACAGAGAGCAGTAGAAGTAGCAGGAAAAGCAGTTGTGGCTTTCAGTGCAGATTATCATAGAATTTACAGTGCAGAAGGAGGCCATTCGGCCCATCGAGTCTGCACCGTCTCTTGGAAAGAGCAGCCTACCCAAGGTTAACACCTCCACCCTATCCCCATAACCCAGTAACCCCACTCAACACTAAGGGCAATTTTGGACACTAAGGGCAATTTATCATGGCCAATCCATCAATACAATCTGCTGATATAACTTGCCGGGAATCGCCGTTTCAGAAATTAAGTGTTGACGCTGGGATTGAATCGGTCGACTTCTAAATTGGCTGTGGGCCCCACCACAAGGACCGGACAGCAATGCAGAAAGAAGCTGCACAACCTCTTCTGGGCAGCCAGGATAAGTAGACAGCACTGTGCCCCTGGCACCAACCATTGCCCAAACACCTGTAACACCCCTCCCCGCCCCCCCACCCAGCGGGCGACCGTTCAACATCCACCGGCAATGTGCGGGCTCCCCACCCTGCACCACATGCCAGCACCCATACCGCCAGCTATGGCCGGGTGTCCTGGCCAGGAAGGCCACCAGCTGTGCAACAAAGTGAGACCCCGCTGCGTCGGTTTCTCAGGGCATGCTTGGCATGGCCTCCATCGCCCACACCACCCCCATACCACCCCCTCAGCACCCACTCATGCGTCCTGTCTTGTGTTTTGCAGGATCACCTGGCGAGGTGACGGGCCCCTCTGGTGTCCTCTGCCCCTGAACCCTACCCCAAGCAGATTCCAGCGTCAAGGAGGCAATGGACAGTAACAGGAGCCCCCAAATGCCAGCCTGAGACACCCCGGAGCACCAGTCCTCGAATGACACTAACTTCCCATCACAGCTGTCACCAACACCCTCCACCATCCCAGCGACACTCACCTCGGTTGGGCACTTTAGCGAAAAAGCTCCTGGGGCACTATCCACATACTGCGGTAAACCAAATGGAGGTAGGAACCGCTGAGAGGGCGGACGGTCGGGGGGCTTCTGCCGTCCAGGCGGATCCCGGGCTTCTGGCGGGCCCATTGATTGTGGAGGTGCAGACACCGAGCCGGGGACTACATGAAGGGGTTAACTGCAGGTGCAGTTGGAGGAGTCCAAATGCGTGCAGAAGCAGGAGGCGGTGTCGCCTATGCATGTCACACAGGCCAACACCGCATGTGTGGTGGCCACAGTGGTGGCCCTGGGGGCAAAGTTCTCAACCATGGGTCAGGATGCCCAAGGCCTGGGGTACTCTGTGCGGGTGGTGGCCGAGGCACAAGACTGGGCTGCCCTGACACAGGCAGCTGTGTATCAGGGCCTCCTGGACATTGCAGCGGTGCTCTAGAACCTGGCCAAGTCACAATGGGTTATGGCTGAGGGAGTCAACATTTCCCAGGTGCTGGCTGACCTGTGCCAGTCTTGGAGGGAGGTGACACAGTCACGGAGGTGACACAGTCCCAGAGGGAGGTGGCCCGCTCCCTGTGTTCCATGGCCGCGAGCATAGAGATCCTGGACAAGAAAGGTAGACACTGTTGTAGGAACTCACCAAACACTTCGACTTGTCCAAACTAGAATCTTTTATTGAGTCTCATGTGGTAAAATAGCAATCTGATACAAAGCACGTTACCATGGAGTCTGCTAACTACTCCTCTGGAACCTGCACTTAGCATTGACCATTCACATGCATGTCTTATTACCCTCTCAATCTTCTTCTGAAGATGGCCGGGTGTGTCTCCCTTTATATTTCAGTCACAGGTCACATGACCTTGGTCTAGAGACCACATTGCGTAGCTGTACCGCCACCTGCTGGTTGGAGGTCACATACTATCCAACCATGATTTAGCCCATAGGCATATCACCACGGACACCAGTTAGGTTTGCATGGGTGCAGCACATAGGATACGTTAGGGGCTAGTGCACAAACCTTTACAGTGATGTCCACATGTTATTTACAAAATAAACACCTGTGCACAAAAGTTCCAACCTGCCTTGGTGCTCTTTCAGAAGGGTGTGAGGGATGGGCTGGGCTGGCTGTAGAGGTGGCGGCGGTGAGGGGGCTGAGGAGGTCACAACCCGGGGCCCCCAAGTCAGACACTGCACATCACCCGGGTACCCCTCCCTGGCGCCCATCCCCTCCGCACCCCCTCCCCACCTCTGCCACCCCAAGGGTTCAGTGACAGCCTGTGATGGAATGACCAGCTCACATGCAGGGATCACCCAGGTGGACGGTGGAAAGAGCTACAGTGGGCAGTAGGCACACGTTGTCAAACAATGCGGAGCACCAGAGCTCATCGCAGAGCGGGTCGTCATTATCCTCCATCCCATGGATCAGACCCGCTGTTACTGCCAAACCCAGGAGCTGCACCGCAGGTAGGAATCACGGAAGGAGATGCGAGGGGGCGGGGGTGGTCATGGGAGGGGGGTATCGGCCAGGGGTGGGGTGGAGGGAGTGATGTGGCGGTGAAAGCGGATGTTCGCACCTTCGGCAAGGTCCCCTAGTCGGCGAATTAGAGGCAATTAGAGCATCCCGTGTGCGCCAGCCATGGCGTACATGTTGTGTGGCCCCGTGTGCCCAGGCCCCATGCTCTGTCCATCCTGGCCATCCTGCACATCCTCCTCGTCGGACGAAGCCTGCCGTTCATCCTCCTCCTCCAGCCTGTCGCCCCTCTGCTGCATGATGTTGTTGAGAATGCAGCAAGCCACCACAATGTGGGAGACTCTCCCAGCGCTGTACTGGAGGGCCCCTCCAGAGTGGTCCAGACAGCTGAACCGCATCTACAGGGTGCTGAAGCACTGCTCGATCACACCCCTGGTCAATGCACGGTCGTTGTTGTAGCGGGTCTCCGCGTTGGTCTATGGCTTCCGGATAGGTGTCATCAGCCACCGACCGCAGCGGATAACCCCTATCACCCAGGAGCCAACCCCTCACCCGGGGGTGCGCCTCAAAGGAATCAGGAACCATCGAATGTGATAGGATGACGGTGTTGTGCACACTGCTTGGGTATCGGGCGCAGATGTGCATGATGTGCAGCTCATAGTCACAAACCAACTGTGCGTTGATCGAGTGGAAGCTCTTTCGATTTGTGAAGATTGGCCTGTCACGGGCCAGTGCTCATAGGGGGTCATGCATCCCGTCGATACCCCTGGATCTGCGGCATCAGGCGGTGGCAGTGAACCCTGTTGCCCGGGCATCCTGGTGGGCTCAGTCCACATTGAAGTGGATTTATTGAGTCGACCAGGCAAATAGGGCCTCAGTGATGGCGCCAATGAATCTGTGCACCAAGCTCTGTGAGATCCCAGGCACGTCCCCCCTTGGCACCTGGAAGGACCCCATGGCTTAAAGTTTTCGGGTGACCATCATCTTGATGGCTACCGGGATCAAGTGTCCTCGTCCATAACACCACGGTTCCAGGTGCGGCATGATCTGGCAGATATTTCGCACTGTCCCCCTGCTTCGGCGCCATTTCCGTCCTGCGGGTCCTCGAATGACAAGCGCTGTCGGTACACACGAGGCCTGATGTGCTGCCTCCTTCCCACCTCGGCCTGTTGGGCGGCCGGTTCTCCATCCTCAATGGCTGCCTCTTGTTTCCCGCCACTGCAGGGTCCTCCCCAAGCAGCTCCTGCTCGTACAACCTCAGTGCATCCTCCAGGGTTGCGGTGGCTGGGATGAAGGCCACCATTCCTGGTTGAATTCAGAAGTCCATTGGCTGTAAGGGGTGAAAGGCAGGCATGTTAGCATGATGCATCACCCGTGTCCAACCCGGTCCAACGGGCTACACGGTGGTCCCGGCCTGCACTGCAGAACCTGCCCTGCATGACCCCCTCCTCCCTCTCCCTTCGACCCCCATCCCCATTCCCCGGCACTCTGCCCTCCGCCCCGCACGTCTGGCCCCCTCAATGCCCAGCATCTCCGGTGTCCTCTGGCCCCGGCACCCAACCCTGCGGATGGCCCCACTAGTAGTACGCTCCGTGGCCCCCAATCAGCGCCCTCCTGTAGGGGCTACTGTGGGCATCTCCACCCCCCCCCCCCCCCCCCCATCCTCCCACATCCCGTGTGGGAAGTGTGATGCCCCACCAGCGGGTGGCAGGCACCTGATTGTTGGCGGGGGGGGGGGGGGGGGGGGTGCGAGGGTGGTGGGGTGGGGGGCACCCATATGACCGGTGTCACTCTGCGTAACTAGTGTCACAGGGCCACAGTGTCACTGCGATGGGCAGTGAGATGGCGGTCCATGCCTGGACACCCTGGTCTTGGGGGGAGGTGGGTCACCGCAACCACAACACCAACCCCATGGCCCTTCCCCTGACCGTCCCCCGCTTGTCCCTGCAGTGAAACATTATTGCCCATCCCGTTGGTGCTGAAGTCAATGGAGTTTTAAAAGAGCTTATTGCACCTTGCTCCGTGGGTGGGCTGTGAAGTCCCGCCCATTGTATTCCATTGGGACAGACAGAAAATCAAGTTTGGGTCAGTTTGAGGAACTCGGGAGGAATTTCTGTTTTGTAACTGAGTCTGTGTTGGCAGACTTATCTTTAAAACAAGCAGACATTGGCACTCTTCATCCAAACATCCTCTCATTCCAGATTATGTTTCTTAGACTGCCCAGCTAGACTGTCCTTAGGTGTTTTGGGGGTGATTTATTGTGTGCTTATTAAGTGGGATAGAGCAAAGATATAGGATGGAATTTAAGCAGGGATTAGTGAGATTGTTTATTTTGGCCTATTTCTGCGACATTATTGTCTACTTTGTGCCATGGGCCACACAGGAACTAACCCTCAACTGATTACACATAGAAGAGAGGTGACTTTTGCGCTACTAGTCAAACCCAGATTATAGAGATCAAATTAAATGCTGAAACACAGCACCGTTCAGTGAATTAACATTTCCAAATTTACATTCTCTGTTGAGGAGAAATGGGAACATTGAGATGGATGGATTTCCAACTGGCTGACATACAGCATATTCACTATCACCTTCAACAAAGGCGAATGATTTTCCCATTGATGACCAGTGTACATTGCATACCATTGCAATGACTCAATAAGATGGGCAATAGTAACTCTGCAAGAACACTCTTACCACGACCTGGGTGGTGCTATGGTTTAAAAGATAGTAATTTCATTTCTGGGACCTAGATTTGCATCTAGCCTGAACTAACTGCATGAAAGCCTACGCTGTGCTATCTATAAAGGATGGCTTGAGTTTGGTATAGTTTCAAGTTCAGTCCTGAATAGGCATGGGCTCATTGTGAATATGTGATGATAAGGCAAGTTGCAATGTTACCCAGGAAATTCAGAAGACTGCCCAATCGGAAACTTGAAAACTGATCTAAACCCGATTGACTTACCCCATTTGATGTGAGCTACAATTAACAGGACTGTCTTGTTACCAAAAGCAGAGATTTCTGTTAGAAATATAACTTCAGTAGTGAACAGATTGCTAGCTTATTCTCAATTCATTAAGGTATTTATTATATCCCCCTGCACAATGACAAGTATCACACAATGCCAATACAGTTCAATATTAATAGCTGCCAAATAGCAAATTTGGAAACACTTGCAACTTTGTCCCTGCGCTGAACCAGGAAACAGAGCGAAGGAATCAGAAACCACGCAGGTGCACAGTCAAAAGTAGGGGATTTGTTACCCTCTCGCAAACCAGCCCTGATGTGCCGTCTCCATTGTAACCAGCAGGGTTCTGCCTAAAGCAACTGGGAACCGCACGGGAGACTCATCATTTCAGATATCAGAGTACTTGGGTGTCTCATTTTAACTGGCCCATTTGCGGGGAAGCTTGTTAGTTCTCTTGTCATGCTGAATCCCATCTGGCAGACAGACCCTCCAATATTTAAGCGTGAAACATTGCCCTGTGGGGGCAGGAGAAGCTGGTCACTGGTAGTATGCGGATATGGCCAAAGAAAGATACCCCTCACATTTAGGCAAGCTGCTGTGTTTTGCACTCCCTGCCAGCCAGAAATCCGCTCTGCATTAACACTGACCTGCAGATTGTAGTTCAATTCAAGGCTGCTTTGAAGAAATAATCAGAGTTGAAGTGGTTGAGGATTGAACATTAATGAAATGTGGCTTTGTGTTGGGTTCCTGCCTTCTTCCCTCTTCCCTTAAGTGGAGCCATCATTTAAACTATTGCATTAAAACATTTGGCAAAGAAAGAAGTTTGGAATAAACCCTCTTGAGCGTTTTTACAATCTTCTGGGAGCAATAAGCAGATCAATGAAGGGTAACAGGAATGTTCTGCTTTTGTAGCCTTATTTCCTAATGATCTCTTTGGGGAGGTGATAATCGCCAAGTATAGAATTGGGGACATTAATTAGGAACTTATTCAAAGTATTCACCATTATGCCATTGTAATATAAGCAAACCAGCTAACTGGCATCTACCTGTGTTTTATTTGACACAATTTTCACATTAATCAGAACTAAATTAGTCCTGAGTAAAGTCTTCCCATCAAAAATGGCCTTTTGGTTGGATTGGCAAGGCAACTGAGTTGGAAAGTGTGGCCAAGGCTTCTCTCCCAGTATTTAAGATCATAAACAAAAAATAATGAATCAGCGAATGGTCGCTACAGTTTAATGGTCGCTCCAATTTAATAGTCCTATTCCCAATCTCTCCTTGTGTTCAGCAAAGCTCCTCCCATTTCTTTGCAGTGACCCCTTTATATTTTCTTCCCCCAATTGTACTGTCATATACACTGCCACCAACTTTCCAAGGTGCTGTTTTCTAAACTTCCATAGTTATTTTAAGCATCTCTCTTCCTTCAACACTGTTCAAAATGACCCAACAAACATGTCTTTGATGCAGCAGATGGGAAAAATGTTTATCTGGTCGCTATTGTGAACCAACAAATCATAGAAATTAACGGTGCAGATGTAAACTATTTGATCCATTGTATCTTTCATGTTCTACATAAGTATCTCCCCTCCTCAAATATCTATCCACTTTTCCCTTAAAGAATGCAATGCTCATTTATCAACTATTTCATTGACAAAGCATCCATGTGTCACTTATTTTCAGTGCCCAGCCCTCCACCATCCTGTCCACCACCAAACTGCCCCCATAATACACAAGATGGGTGGGTGCTGAAATCGGTAACCCACCCACCATATTTAAATAAACAACTAAAGATCAATTAACCTTGTTCACAAGTCAATTGACTGGGATGTTAAGCTTGCCCACACAAAATATGGTTGGAGTGGGCAGGCAGGTGGAATGGACAATACATTTTTTGAGACTAGCTTGAAAAAGGGTGAGAAGGAAAGTGGGCACATCATTCAGCGGGTGACCCCTGCACATTAAAGGCACCACACCCTCCCCCACCCCCCCACACCCTCCACAAGATGTTTTTCCCCCTCCAAACTTTGTTCCTTGCCCAGTGCCCTCCAAAACCTAGTTCCCCACCCCCTCCCTAGGCTCTTGATCGTACCCCAAAAGCCTAGGACCTGTCTGTTTCCAGTAGCCATCACACTTCTTGCTGCTCCTCCTTCAGTTCTAGCAGCAACTACTGCTGGGTTCTGGCATTGCTGGTGATGCTGAAATTGCAGACCAATCAGATTGACCAGCAGCTCTTGAATGCAGGACTTCCTCCCACTAAAGGACAGAGGTCCCACTCTTATCTAGTCTAGCCTGCCAGCAGCAGGCTATGGCTGTGGCATGCGCTTCTTTCCAATGCATAGGCTCTCCCACTCTCATAAAATCCATGCCATGTTTATGGTTTTCCCGCAAACAGCACGGAAGGAATGTTACCGCTGGTAAAGGAGGGGCTTCCCGAACAGGCACCGGAATGTGGCAACGAGGGGCTTTTCACAGTAACTTCATGGAAGCCTACTTGTGACAATAAACGATTATTATTACTGTTTCAATTTTGCGCTGCCAATTTCCGTAATTGCAGATAACCTCACTCATCACCTGCATCACACATAGCCCTTCAGTTAATAGAAGGATCATTTCTATTCCTTATATAGTGCAACAAAAATCATCTTTGCACATTTAAATGAAATGCACGGGTGGCTTTGCATTCTGGCCCTCTACTATCCTCTCCCATTTGTCACAGTACATTAATTACTTGCAGCATCATTTACGGAGAGGTGGAGCCCCTATTAATAAGGTGTTGCCAAACGTTTTATATTCTGCAGCCACATTAGACAATTCCTGCACCTTCTGTGCTTAGAAGCGTTACAGAGCAATAAATGGTGCCTTTTTAATTTCATATAACAGCTTTGGTTTCGAGTGATTTGCAGAAACATTGATCTCATTAATATTCGTTCAGATGCCTGGCAAGCTGTTCTTTACTGCCAAATATTATTGGTAATTGTGCAATGGGACCTTCGACAAGGTAACGACAAGTCACGACCATGAGCACATTCACTTTTTTGTCTGACCATGTTGTACGTGCTTTTGGCTCAGTATATCTGACTTTACTGGTTGTTCTCAAACCCTTGCAAGAAAATTTGGAAGAGTTTTCTTTTTGTGTTCTTGTGGCTGGAGCATTTCTACCAAGGATCATGTATTAGGATCATAGAATCCTAGAATTTACAGTGCAGAAGAAAAACTTCCCCATTTTTGAACGCAGAGTTTAAGAAAAGACACATTTTAGAGATGTGTAGGGTTAAAAATGTATGAATACCTAAGACTCGTAAGCGATCAACACCAACAACTACTTCACTGTCCTCCGCTGAAAACAACAACTTGTTGGTATCAGAGATGACTTCAAATCGCTTGCCACGTGCTTCTATAGCTTCACTTCCTGCAGCCAAACACAAAAAATTATGAGATGCTGGAAATGGAGTAATTAATGTTACATTCAGAAATGCAATCAGTTAACCATATTCTAGAGGAACCTATGAACCTATAAAATTGAAGCACAAATACACCATGTGGCAACTTGAGCTCCCTCCGCCTTTCCATAGGATTACGGCAGATCTTTGACCTCAACTCTACTTTCTCCTCATATTCCTTGCTTCTCTGGGAAATCAAAGATTTGTCTCTCTCAGCCTTAAATATACTCAAAAATGGAGCATCTACAAGTCTCTGGGGTGAGAACTCCAATGTTTCACAATCTTCTGACTGAAGATCTTGCTTCTCATCTCAGTTCCCAATGATCGACCCATATCCTGAGGCTGTGCCATTGTTTGCTAGATTCCCCACCCAGAGGAAATGTGTCCACCCGATCACGCCCCTTCTGAATCTTGTCTGCTTTATTAAGATCACCTCTCATTCTTCTAAACTCTACAGAGTATAGGCCTAACTTACTCAGCTACTCATCATAGGACAACCCTCTCAACCCAGGAACCAATCTGATGAACCTTTACTATTTTTATTCATTTACGGTTATGTGGGCATCACTGGATATACCAGCATTTATTGCCCATCCTAATTACCCTTGAGAAAGTGGTGCTGAGCTGCCTTCTTGAACCACTGAAATATGGCAAATTTCTGGAACCTTGGATAACGAGAGATATTGCAGGCCTCGTCAAAAAGAAAAAGGAGGCAATTTTCAGGGCTAGAAGGCTGGGAACAGACAAAGCCTGTGTGGAATATAAGGAAAGTAGGAAGGAACTTAAGCAAGGAGTCAGGAGGGTTAAAAGGGGTCACGAAAAGTAATTGGCAAATAGGGTTAAGGAAAATCCCAAGGCTTTTTACACGTACATAAAAAGCAAGAGGGTAGCCAGGGAGAGGGTTGGCCCACTGAAGGACAGGGGAGGGAATCTATGTGTGGAGCCAGAGGAAATGGGCGAGGTACTAAATGAATACTTTGCATCAGTATTCACCAAAGAGAAGGAATTGGTGGATGTTGAGTCTGGAGAAAAGTGTGTAGATAGCTTGGGTCACATTGAGATCCAAAAAAGACGAGGTGTTGGGCGTCTTGAAAAATATTAAAGTGGATAAGTCCCCAGGGCCTGATGGGATCTACCCCAGAATACTGAAGGAGGCAAGAGAGGAAATTGCTGAGGCCTTGACAGAAATCTTTGGATCCTCACTGCCTTCAGGTGATGTCCCGGAGGACTGGAGAATAGCCAATGTTGTTCCTTTGTTTAAGAAGGGTAGCAAGGATAATCCAGGGAACTACAGGCCGGTGAGCCTTGCGTCAGTGGTAGGGAAATTACTGGAGAGAATTCTTCGAGACAGGATCTACTCCCATTTGGAAGCAAGTGGACATATTAGCGAGAGGCAGCACGGTTTTGTGAAGGGGTGGTCGTGTCTCACTAACTTGATAGAGTTTTTTGAGGAAGTCACAAAGATGATTGATGCAGGTAGGGCAGTGAATGTTGTCTATATAAATGTCGGTAAGGCCTTTGATAAGGTCCCTCATGGCAGACTGGTACAAAAGGTGAACTCACACGGGATCAAAGGTGAGCTGGCAAGATGGATACTGAACTGGCTAGGTCATAGAAGGCAGAGAGTAGCAATGGAAAGATGCTTTTCTAATTGGAGGGCTGTGACTAGTGGTGTTCCGCAGGGATCAGTGCTGGGACCTTTGCTGTTTGTAGTATATATAAATGATTTGGAGGAAAATGTAACTGGTCTGATTAGTAAGTTTGCGGACGACACAAAGATTGGTGGAATTGCGGATAGCGATGAGGACTGTCAGGATACAGCAGGATTTAAATTGTTTGGAGACTTGGGTGGAGAGATGGCAGATGGAGTTTAATCCGGACAAATGTGAGGTAATGCATTTTGGAAGGTCTAATACAGGTAGGGAATATACAATGAATGGTAGAACCCTCAAGAGTATTGACAGCCAGAGAGATCTAGGTGTACAGGTCCATAGGTCACTGAAAGGGGCAACACAGGTGGAGAAGGTAGTCAAGACGTCATATGGCATGCTTGCCTTCATTGGCCGGGACATTGAGTATAAAAATTAGCAAGCCATGTTGCAGCTGTATAGAACCTTAGTTAGGCCACACTTGGCGTATAGTGTTCAATTCCGGTCGCCACACTACCAGGAGGATGTGGAGGCTTTAGAGAGGGTGCAGAAGAGATTTACCAGGATGTTGCCTGGTATGGAGGGCATTAGCTATGAGGAGAGGTTGAATAAACTTGGTTTGTTCTCACTGGAATGTCGGTGGTTGAGGGGCGACCTGATAAGAGGTCTACAGAATTATGAGGGGCATAGATAGAGTGGATAGTGAGAGACTTTTTTCCAGGTTAGAGGGGTCAATTACTAGGGGGCATAGGTTTAAGATGCGAGGGGCAAGGTTTAGAGGAGATGTACGAGGCAAGTTTTTTACACAAAGGGTACTGGATGCCTGCAACTCGTTGCCGGAGGAGGTGGTGGAAGCAGCGACGACAGTGACGTTTAAGGGGCGTCTTGACAAATACATGAATGGGATGGGAAGAGGGATACGGACCCCAGAAATGTAGAAGATTGTAGTTTAGATGGGCAGCATGGGCAGCGTAGACTTGGAGGGCAGAGGGCCTGTTCCTGTGCTGTACTTTTCTTTGTTCTATGTTCACTCAATCACAGTGCTGTTAGGGCGAGAGTTTAGGAATTTGACCTAGAAACAGTGAAGGAACATCAATATATTTCCAAATTAAGATGGTAAGTGACTTGGACAGAAACTTTCAGGTGGTTGTAGTGTTCTCATGTGTCTACTGCTCTTCACCTCATCGTGACTTTGGACGGTCCTGTCTAAGGAGCCATGGTGAGTTCCTGCAGTGCATCTTGTAGATGATATACACTGCTGCCACTGTTCATCAGTGGTGGAGGGAGAGAATGTTTGTGGAAGGGATGCCCAATCAAGTGAGCTGCTTTGCCCTGGACGGTGTCGAGCTTCTTGATTGTTGTTGGAGCTGCACTCATCCAGGTAACTGGAGAGTATTCCATCACAATCCTGACTTGTGCCTTGTTAATGGTGTACCGTTTTTGGGGAGTCAGGAAGCGAGTTACTCACCACAGGGTTCCTAGCCTCTGACCTGTTCCTGTCACCACAGTATTTATCTGGATAGTCCAAGTCAACGGTAACTACCAAGATGTTGATAGTGGGGATTCAACAATGGTAATGTCAGCGAATGTCAAGGGGCATTGGTTAGATTCTCTCTTGTTGGAGATGATCATTGCCTGGCACTTATGTGGCACCAATGTCACTTGCCACTTGCCAGCTGAAACCTAGATAGTCTCCAGATCATGCTGCATTTGGACATGGAGTAATTTTGTATTGTAGGAGTTGTGAATGGTGTTGAACATTATGGAACCAACAGCGAACATTCCCACCTCTGACCTTACGACGAAGGGAGGTCATCGCTGAAGTTGGTCGGACCTAGGACACACTGCCTCCAATGCATGTATATCCTTACTTAAATATGGAGACCAAAATTGTGCATAGTACTTTTGGTATGGTCTTACCAAAGCCCTTTTATAATTGTCCTTGTACTCCAAACCCCTTGCAATAAAAGCCATTGTGCAATTTACCTTATTAATTGTTTTCTAAACCTGCCTCCTAACTTTCTATTCCTTTTATGGGGCGGCAGGGTGGCACAGTGGTTAGCACTGCTGCCTCACAGTTCCAGTGACCTGGGTTCAATTCCAGCCTCGGGTGACTGTGTGGAGTTCACACTTTCTCCCCGTATCTGCATGGGTTTTCTCCGGGTGCTCCCGTTTCCTCCCACAGTCCAAAGATGTGCAGGTCAGGTGGATTAGCCATGCTAAATTGCCCTTTAGTATCCAAAAGATTAGGTGGGGTGACTGGGTTACAGGGATAGGGTGGAGGCCTTGGCTTAAGTAGGGTATTCTTTCCAAGGGCAGGTGCAGTCTCGATGGGCTGAATGGCCTCCTTCTGCACTATAAATTCTATGATTCTGATTCTAAACATACAAAGTCTCTTTGAACATGAACATTTGGAAGTTTCACAGCTTTAAAAAAATATTCTGCTTTAATATTCTAACTACAAACTGAATAGCCTCACACTACTCCATATTATACCCCATCTATCACATTGTTGTCTTCCTGCTTAACGTATCTATTTTTGCAGCATCTTTGCACCCTCCTCATTGAACATAGCCACCTCACTTTATATCATCAGTAAATATGCCTAAATTATTCGAGGTCCCTTCTTCTAAGTTATTGATGTAGATTGTGAATAGCTGTGGCATTGATCCTTGCAGCATTCTGTTAGCTACAGCCTGCAAACTTGAAAATGCTCCATTTATCCTTACTCTCTGCTTCCTGTCTATTATCAATCCTCTGCTAATATACTAGCCCCTCACCCTGTGTGTTAATGTTCTGTGTGGTATCTTATTGAATGTCTTTTGGAAACTAAATATACTACATCTACATGCTTCTCTTTATCTACCCTACTGGATACTTCCTCAAAAAATGCATAACTGTTTCAAACTTGATTTCCTCTTGTAGAGCCAGTTGACTCTTTCTGTTTAGACTATGGGGGCAAATTTCAGCCTGCAATTGCCATCAGAGAGAACAGCGACGCAGGTGGAAAATCCGGAGAGAATCACATTTCCTGATTCTATCTGGAGAGATTGTGCTTCCCGATTTTCCAAGCCCCTCACCGGCGGCATCATGAGGTTCGGCCCTTTTTTTAATGGATGGTCATAAATTTTTATCTTATGAACCGGTTCGCCAGCCACATGACTCCGTCACTAAATGTTCACACCTCGCCGACATGATGTCACATCGGAGAGGTTTACAACAGCTTTTTAAATACAGGATTCAATCGAAGATATCCCTCCTGGGATGCAAAGGTTAGTATAGCTCCTGGGGGGAGTGGGAAATGCCCGGGCAGCGCCAACCTGGCAGCGCCAACCAGTGCCCTGCGGCAGTGCCAGGGGTGGGCCCTCGTGGGAGCCTCAGGCGGGGGGGGGGGGAAGTTTCCGTTTATGTGTAGTCAGAGGGGTGCGGAGAGACCAGACAGTGAGGGGGAAACTAAGAGGCAAGGGGGGGAAGTGGGCACTGAGGGGAGGGCAAGACTGGTGATACTGCTGTAGTGGTGGTGGTGAGGAGCCCCAATGATTACCTTGGGGGGGGAGGGGGGGGAGGGGGAGGGGGGGCTAGAGCCCCCGCTGTTTGTCCGGGAAAAGGACCCGCGATACCTCTATGGGGGGGGGGGGGGGTCGGAGTTGCTGTTCACTTCTGATCGGGGCTCTGTTTTGGAGCCACGCGCTGGTTCTATCAGGCCCCATCCTGCCAGACTGACAGTGTAAGTCACACCCATTCATTTTCAGGCTCAAGGTCTGGAGTGATGACTGGTCTGTGCAACTGGAGCACGAAATGTCAGTTTTCAGTCTGAGCCTCACACTTTTTATAAAAATGGTGAGATTCCACCCTATGATTTTCTAAGTGCATAATTAAGACTTACTTAATAATAGGTTTCAGCATTTCCCTGAATACTGATGTCAGGCTAACTGACCTTTAGTTCCCTGTTTTCTCTCTCCCTCTTTTCTTGAATTGAGGTCTTATATTTGGCAACTTCCAACCCATTGGGATTGATCTCGATTCAATGGAATTTTTGGAAAACCGTAATCCATACATCCACTGTCTCTGCAGCTACCACTTTTAGTCGGATGTGGGCCACGAGGATTTGTTGGCTTTTCATCCTTCAGATTTCTCTAATAAACTTTCTCTGCGGATAATAATTACTTCATGTTCGTATACTCTTAATGGTCCTTTGGTTATCCTCGATTGGAATATAATTTGTGTTTGCTCCTCTGAAGTCAGACACAAAATATTTTTTCATGTCCCTGTAATTTCCACATCCCTCATGATAATCTCTTCTGTCTCTGCCTCTAAGGGACAAATGATTACGTTAGCTACTCTCCTTTTTATATAATTGTATAAGCTCTTAACCATTTTTATATTCCTGGTTAGTTTACCCTTTTGTTCAATTTTTTTCTCTTTTAATCAATGTTTTGATTGCCTTTTGCTGGTTTCTAAAACTTCCTCTATCCTCAATTTTACTGCTAATCTGTTGAATATTATAAGCCTCCTTTTAATTTAATACTACTGTTAACTTCCGAGCAACCCACGGATGGATCTTTCCCAATAAGATTTTGTTTGTTAATGGAATGTGCTTTTGTTGAACATTTAAAATCATTTCTTTATAAGGTTTCCACTGTCCATGTACCCAATCAACCATAGCTAATTCTCCCCTCAAACTTATGTAATTGACTTTGATGTTTAAGATGCTTGTTTTGGACTGGAGTATGTTACTCTCAAACTTAAAAAGGAATTCACATGCATCATGATCACTTTCTCCCAGGGGATCTTACTAATTAACCCTGCCTCGTTGAAAATAGATTGAACATAGCTTTGACCCTACTTCTGATTTCTAAAGCAAGATCACTGGCATTAAATATTAACTATTTCTCTCTCCACAGCCTAACCAACTGAGTATTTCCAGCATTTTATGTTTTTATTTCAAATTTACAGCATCCTCGGTATTTTATATTGGCTCTGCCTGTAGTTGGTTCCACAAAGTATTGTTCTAGAAGATTGTACAAGCTCACCTTCCAGGCTACCTTTGCCCATTTGACTTGCCCTGTCTATAAGGAGATTAAAGTCCCCCATTATTATCACATTTCCTTTGTTGCAAGCTCCAATTATTTATTGTTTAATGCTTTGTCTAACGGTACAATAATTGTTAGGGAGGCCATAAACTACCCCCACCAGTGTTTTTTGATCTTTGTTCGTCCTAATTTCCACTCAGACGAGTCTATTTCCTGATCATCTGAGCCAGGATTCTTTCAGCTGCTGTCCTTATATCATTGTTTATTATAAGTGCTACTCCTCCTCTTTGATCATTTTGCCTGTCTTCTTGAAATGATGTGTACCATGGAATATTAATTTCCCAACCTCGGTCACCTGTGTCTGCAA
Source organism: Scyliorhinus torazame (assembly GCF_047496885.1). Lineage (NCBI taxonomy): Eukaryota > Metazoa > Chordata > Chondrichthyes > Carcharhiniformes > Scyliorhinidae > Scyliorhinus > Scyliorhinus torazame. The sequence continues at coordinate 283,404,098 of NC_092713.1, read as the reverse complement.
AGACGATGACAACAAACCTATTTATTTCTTGCCATGCTGCCACTTTGTCCATCTTGCGATGAATGTTTTGCGTAACCAGCCTTTACTTATTCTTTTGCCAATAGTCTTGGCGTGGTCCTTTTATTACTGTAGGATTCTACTCACTCCTAACTGCCTGCCCCTCTGACATTTTAAGGGAGTGGAGACGTCAGGTATTCCACCCAACCTTGGGCTTATTGAGGCCATTGAGTGGCCAATTTATGCTCGCTGAAGGACCACACCGTCACCGCTGGTATTTTACTCGCAGCAGGGGGAGGCCCACAGCAAGCATGAAACCCAGCAAGGGGGAAGGACCTCCTTTGGGGTCTACCTGGGTTTATCAGAGACACCCCCCCACAAGGGCATATCCCACCAGATCATTTCCCCTGCCCTTGACACTCTCCACTGGCCTCTTGTTCCCAGCCCCTCACCCACTTCACTTCCCTCATCAAGACCCCTGACCCAATACCTATCTGGGTTTCTTAGCATGGTGGGACTGCCTATAGTTACAGCAGTGGACAATATACCTGTCTGGCACGGTTGGGACTACAGAACTGCCAACATTCCGATTGGCCAGCAGCTCTCTAAGGTGGGACTTCCTCCCAAGATAGGTGCAGAAATCGTGCCTGAAAGCAATTTACGAGGCTCTCACTGGGGGGCATTCATCAGGATCATGGGGCAGAAAATCGGTGGCAAGATATTGGCCGTCCATACTGCAACCCTGCCAGAGTTGAATCTCATCCCACTTGCCATTAATCAGTGAACCATTTTGTGGTTTGTCGAAACAGCTTAAGGCAGTTGGAGTGTACAGTAAGCACTAAAATTGACGATTCTAACAAAAAAAAGTCAATACTTTTGTGCTCACTCCTTTAGTCCCAGCTCCACAAAGGGAATTCCGGACCAAATGTCCCTATGCTCCCCCATAATTGGTCACTAGAAGGTTTGTGAAAATGAATTACCCTGAGTTTGTTTTTAACTCTTTCTGATAAAATGCAAGCATACATCTTCCATCCCCCCAGCAGCAAAGCCAAGGTTGAGCTGGTAACTATTGATGGTTATCACTGTATTAATAAAGAACACTATAATGCACATTGGCTTTAATCAATTGAAACAATCAACTGTTTGCTTAATGAAACCCCTGGGTTGAAAGGAGTTAACTAAAATCTTTTGTGCTTGTTCAGAATCAAAAAACACCATGTGGTCTGCTGTAGGCAAATAAACTGGGAATTATAACCATCCCCATTTCAAAATAATTTCCCTTGGGTCCCAACAGCTGGTATCTCAAGGTTAAATTTCAGCTATCTGTCAGAAGTATTTCATTCATGCATATAATTAAACTTCATCTTTGTTTTGTTTTTCTCCTTCCTGTTCTTCCAACAAGTTCATGATGTTCACCTTAGACATCTACACACCAGACAGCTGCAAGCTCACAAACAAATCTTACTGAAGCAGTTTAAGAAGTATCTTGTTCCCAATTGATCTATTTGACTGGAACTAATTTTGTACCTTTGACAGTACAAAGGCTTGAGGTTGTGGGGAGGTAGTGTGGGACATGATTTAAATAAGCATATTAATATTGAAAATAACACTTGTCACCCTAGGAGATGAGATTTTAACTCACTCAAAATCCATTCCCTTATACTATTTTTCTAAATCTTAACTTGGGCCCCAATTTTAATGTTTTAACTGCAGGCGACTTTTCATCAACTGAGCTTTGATGTCAGTTCATGAAAACATGCCTGAGGTTTTAAAACTCCCACTCCTCTCAACTACACCAGGTATGGGATAATATTCGCTGTCAGATCATCTCGGGGTCAGCCCGTGATGGGGCTGCTGGTAAGATTGAGACAGGGAAAACCTAACATGCCCTTTGTGAGCAAGAGAAGCTCTACTGTTCCGCCTGAATCCATAAAGAAAGCTTAAAAAAAAAACACTTTTCAACATACCCTTTAGCACCTCATCTGGCCCAGAGCCATTTCATGCTGGATTGGACAGATAGAAAATTCAGTGCCAAATTGTGCAGCAGTTGCCTGGTTAAAAATAGCCACAGGGTCAAGTTAACTATGTTGGGAGGTGGGATACAAAATTTAAAATAGGGCCTTGTAGCTAGAGTGGACGTTGTTTTACCTCCTCAGTGAAGCAGGTTTAAATAGTTGCAGTTCACCGCTTGTTAACTCATATGGCAGGTAATTGCGACCTGGGCGATTTCAACTGCCCACTTGTCCAATTTCGCTTGGTTGGGTAGGGTTAAAATTGTCATGATCTCTTCTTATTTCATAGAGGAAAAGCAGGCTGCAGTCCATTTCCAAAACAACTATCTCCCCCCCCACCCGCAACCACCACCACCACCCTCAAGCCCACTTTGCTCTGTTCCTTGTAGTTATAACAGCCGGGGTGAAAGTAGGAACCCATTCCCACCTTGAAGGCAGCTTTGACCTAAGAGTACCAGTAGGAAACATTTTACAAGGATCTCGGGAGTCCATCACTGGCTTTACCTTCCCCTCCATCGGCAATTGTCAGATCGTCACTTTCCCAGGGCAATATGTATAAAATTGGGAACTCAAGAGGCATTGACAGCTGAACCAAACATGCAGAAGCGTGCGCCAGTGATTAATACTGCTTATACATGAAGACAGAAAACTCAATCATTAATGTTTATCACAAAATAAACTGAGGATGCTTTTCATGTAATGTTTATTAAAAATGAAGCCTGCATCCAAAACTTTTTTATGATTTTTAAAATCTTCTCCTTTAAAGAAAATTGTAGCAAAGATGAGGCAGTGTCTCCAGCCACCAGTAGAAAAGTCGGGGACGAGCCTGCCTCCACCGGCCCAGGAAGCCACAAATGGATATTATGGTTATCCGGCAATAAATTGTCTGAGGCCATGGATGTTGTTCCCATCAGGGAGGATATCCCAACTCCCAAGAGTTGCCAGAGGACCAGCAGTGCTTCAGTCCCAGTGGCGCCACTAGGATAGATGGCCACTGCTAGCATTGCAGTCATTCCCCAACCATGAACGCTGCTGGAGGCTGAACTTGAAGGTCGGCGAGGCGGCCTCGACGGGGCCAATCAGGCAGGACCCAACAAGGTGGGGGGGGATCGCAAGGCAAGGGGGGGTGGGGTTCAAGCTGAGGTAGTTCTCTGTACTGGTGGGGTGAGGTGGTGGTGGGGGGGCGTCTATTGAGTCTCCCAACCTCGAAGTGTATAGCCAGGATTCATGTCACAATGGGAGGAGGCTCTAAGTGGCCCTTATTTGACCACTTATGCACATCAATTGGAACTGCCGCTGCAAGTAAAATGCCAGCAGGAGTGTATAGATGATGGGCACAGTGCCCTCTCCCCACCATCCAACCTAATTTTACACCAGCCCCCCACATACTTTCCAGCTGCCCTCCCAAGGATGGGAACGTTTGGGAGGGGGAAGCCTCGCATTCTGACCAATTTTCCAAGGTGATGGGCAGCTGACTTGCTGCAATGTCTCTGTCCTATTTTCTGGCTTCTCCCTGTCTCTGAGAAAAAAATTGCGTTTGATTTTTCATAGAATTTTTACAGTGCAGAAGGAGGCCATTCGGCCCATCGAGTCTGCACCGGCTCTTGGAAAGAGCACCCTATCCAACCGCACACCTCCACCCTATCCCCATAACCCAGTAACCCCACCCAACACTATGGGCAATTTTGGACACTAAGGGCAATTTAGCATGGCCAATCCACCTAACCTGCACATCTTCGGAGCACCCGGAGGAAACCCATGCAGAGGCGGGGAGAACGTGCAGACTCCGCACAGACAGTGACCCAAGCCGGGAATCGAACCTGGGACCCTGGAGCTGTGAAGCAATTGTGCTAATCACTATGCTACCATGCTGCCCTCTTTCTTGGTATAGAGCACAAAGGCCGCTCCCCTCAATCTATTCAGCCACTGTCTCCAGCTTCCATGTGTAGATGAGGAACGCAGTGCATCTGAGAAAGCTGTAGTGCCAAAAATTGTGTCAAACCCCTTGGTGAAACAGCACACCAATGCGCTGCAGCACTACATAAGCAGATCAGTATGAGTGTCAATCTTCTTTATTGTTATTTTCAGCACATCCAGCTCAAACGTGTCTGAAAAGAGGGCTATATGCCCTCTCCATGGCATTCAGACTTACCTGCAATTAATTGGGTAACAATCTGATGCTGACTATTGCGGATGCTCACTGTAACATTCCTAGAAGACTGTAAGTAAAGGGGATTGTCCTATAATGAAAACAACATAAGAAAAAAAATACTGTTAGGAATATTCCTTTGAGGATTAGTCTTCATGGTTATTATTGGGGCAGCCATATTGTTTATGCAAAACAGGGATTAGTCAAGATAACAGGGGGAATTTAATGTCAACATGGTCTGTTTGGTGGTTGGTGATTTAGTCAGGCGGAAGGGTGCTGGCTGGTAACACCTCAACCTTTTCCTCCTCCACTCTGAATACGTCCATGCAGGATCACCCACGGGCGGCCTTCCCATCATACCACCAATTGAGGCCCTTACGTGGACCATTCCGACCCACTTAAAGGTATCATCCTGTTGCCGCTGGTGTTAATCCAACAGCAGGCACGGAGGTTTGCCATGAAGGGAGAATGACAAGCACACATGTGTGGGTTGGCTGTGGGCTTATTCAAAGGCACTCAGTACCTGATTGAGGGGCCCAGCACTGGAAAGGAGGTGCCTGCTAAGTGGCACCTTCCCCTGTTCTTACCGACAAATCCTCCTCTCCACCCCAATTCCTCCAAACTACCCCCCACCCCCACTCTGGCCCAGGTTTCTGCAACATTCCCGGCCCCAAGGTGGGCGACACCTGGTAGCAGGCACCAGCTCCCCAGTGGTGCTGCCATTCAATAGAGCTTTCAGCCTCTGATTGGCCGGCAGCTCCAGGTGGGTGGGAACTATGCCCCTGGATTCATGATCCTTGGGGTGGGGTTGGGTGAAACAAGATTCTGCCCAACACCTCATCACCTTGAAGATATCCTGGGCCTGGGGACAACCACTGGCTGCCATGTTTGAGCAAATCACAGTCATTGTATCACAGAAGTAACATTAAGAGAAAGTGCACAGCAATGTTCCGATGTACAAATCTAAGCCTTGAATAGACAAAGAAAATAAATGGAAAACAAAAGTGTTAAAGGGCTTGATCTGCATGAAAAAGTACTTGGAAACCATTCGTTGTTTATGGAGACAGAAACACCGCAAATCGTGTGCCATTGATGCACTTGAATGGTTCACGACATTTTTATCATTTTGCTATCTGTTTGCAAGCTAATGACAAATGTATTTGTGACATACCTTTTCCAGAAAGACAGTGCCCCTCATTTTAAAATTTCATGGGAACAAGAACTGACCTATAACCTTGGTGTTTTCCAATGTGCACTTCACAATGATGCTTTTAGCAGAATGCAAATACTTTCCTCTGAAGTCAACCAGGCCAGCTTGATCTTCAGGTGGATTTAAATATCTTTCTTTGGTTAATTAATAACTTGGAACACTTGCCACATTTGTTTTGTTAAAGGAAAACAGCACAGTCAAACAATGTTGGAACGCTTTATCCGATGTCTGTTCCTTAGGATTTAGTGTTGCTGGCTTCTCGACTTACTGATCATTTACAGTTGAAAGGTACTTCTCTTTACACAGAGGTAAATCCTTGGAACCGTAAATCACATCTTTGTTGCCACATGACAATTGAAATAAAAGGCAAGCTCATTTTTATAATATGAAAACATTTGCCAGCAAACTGGCTTCAATGGAAAACATAGCGCTGCCTGGTCTGTCCATCGGCCAAGCAAGCATTATCCACGATTTGGGAATAAACAGTGGGTTACCTGCTGCACGGATGTTAAGAGGGCACATCCGCTTTAATACCTGGTTTTGAAACGTACATTTCATGGCCTCCGCAAGGGACTTCAAACATTTTCAAATAAGGATCATTATGGAACATCCTCTTAAGAGTTTTTTTCCAAAATTAAAGCGATATACTAACCTTTGGCATGAAGTGTGCAGTTGAAATCTACTATCAAAGGATTCGCTAAACTGTTTTAGCTACGAGTTCACTATTTAAATGAATGGGATGGCGATGTTTGGTTAATGACAATATTAAAAACACAGTCATGGAGAATGGAAAAACAAAATGAAGGTTAATATTCAGGATAATGAATCACAAACCCCAAGTCGCATTGGAAATGTTGAAAGAGAAAGGAAAATTGCCACAAATTGGCCATGTAAATGGAATTATGCAACAGGTGCCTTCCATCTCCATCGAACAATGTCAGGAAATTCCATCATTTTTAGTTACTTGGATAATTGGAGTACATTCTGGGGAAGGTGGGACCTGCACAGACAGGACGGTTTGCACCTGAACCAGATGGGCACCAATATCCTGGGAGGGAAATTTGCTGCGGCTCTTCGGGGGGGGTTTAAACTAATTTGTCAGGGGGCTGGGAAAACGAACTGTGTTCCAGAAGCCAGTGTCAAGAGTAGTGATGTACTGAGGAGGTTATCAAGGTCGCAGGAGTGTACCGGCAGACAGAAAGGTGGGTTGAAGTGTGTCTACTTCAATGCAACGAGCATCCGGAATAAGGTAGGTCAACTTGGAGCATGGATTGGTACTTGGGACTACGATGTTGTGGCCATTGCGGAAACATGGTTAGAACAGGGACAGGAATGGTTGTTGTAAGTTCCAGGGTATCGATGTTTCAGTAAGAGTAGGAAAGGTGGTAAAAGAGGTGGAGGAGTAGCATTGTTAATCAAGGATAGTTTAACGGCTGCAGAAAGGCAGTTTGAAGGGGATCTGCCTACTGAGGTAATATAGGCCGAAGTTAGAAATAGGAAAGGAGCGGTCACTTTGTTAAGAGTTTTCTATAGGTCCCCAAATAAATAGAGATGTGGAGGAAGAAATTGCAAAACAGATCATGGATAGGTGTGGAGGTCTCAGGGTAGTTGTCATGGGTGATTTTAACTTTCCAATTATTGATTGGAACCTCTATAGGTCGAACAGTTCGGATGGGGGAGTTTTTGTACAGTGTGTGCAGGAGGGTTTCCTGACACAATATGTGGATAGGCCGACAAGAGGGGGGGGCGACATTGGATTTGGTACTGGGTAATGAACCGTGCCAAGTGTTAAATTTGTTTGTGGGAGAGCACTTTGGAGATAGTGACCACAATTCGGTGTCTTTCACTATTGCAATGGAGAGGGATAGGGCAATACGGCAGGGCAAGGTTTATAATTGGGGGAGGGGTAATTATGATGCGATTAGGCAAGAATTAGGGAGCATAAGATGGGAACAGAAACTGTCAGGGAAAGGCACAAATTTGTTCAAGGAACAAATACTGCGTGTCCTTAATAGGCATGTCCCTGTCAGGCAGGGAGGAAATGGCCGTGTGAGGGAACCATGGTTCACAAAAGAGGTTGAATGCCTTGTCAAGAGGAAAAGGAAGCGTATGTAAGGATGAGAAAACAAGGTTCAGTAGGGTCGCTTCAGGGTTACAAGGTCGCAAGGAATGAGCTGAAAAAAGGGATTAGGAGAGTTAGGAGGGGTCATGAGAAGTCCTTGGCAGGTCGGATCAAGGAAAACCCCAAGGCTTTTTACTCTTATGTGAGAAATAAAAGAATGACCAGAGTGAGGTTAGGGCCGGTCAAGGACAGTAGTGGGAACTTGTGCATGGAGTCAGAAGAAATAGGAGAGGCGTTGAATGAATACTTTTCTTCAGTGTTCACAAAGGACAGGGGCCATCTTTTTGAGGATGAGAGTGTGATTCAGGTGGGTAGGCTAGAGGAAGTAGATGTTCTGAGGAAGGATGTATTAGCAATTTTGAAGAACCTGAGGGTCGACAAGTCCCCTGGACCAGATGGGATATACCCAAGGATTCTTTGGGAGGCAAGGGATGAGATTGCAGAGCCTTTGATCTTTGGGTCCTCGCTGTCCACGGGGATAGTGCCAGGGGACTGGAGAGTAGCGAATGGTGTTCCTCTGTTCAAGAAAGGGAATAGGAATGACCCTGGTAATTATAGGCCAGTTAGTCTTACTTCGGTGGTCGGGAAGATAATGGAAAAGGTCCTGAAGGATAGGATTTATGACCATTTGGAAAGATGCAGCTTAATCCGGGATAGTCAACACGGATTCGTGAAGGGTAGCTCTTGCCTCACAAATTTGATTGAATTCTTTGAGGAGGTAACTAAGTGTGTAGATGAAGGTAGAGCAGTTGATGTCTTATACATGGATTTTAGTAAGGCGTTTGATAAGGTTCCCCATGGTCGGCTCATGAAGAAAGTAAGGAGGTGTGGGATAGAAGGAAATTTGGCCAATTGGATAAGTAACTGGCTATCAAATAGAAGACAGAGGGTGGTGGTGGATGTAAAATTTTCAGACTGGAGACCAGTTACCAGCGGTGTACCACAGGGATCAGTGCTGGGCCTTCTGCTATTTGTGATTTTTATCAATGACTTGGAGGAGGGGGTGAAGGGTGGGTCAGTAAATTTGCTGATGACACCAAGATTGGTGGAGTAGTGGATGAGGTGGAGGGCTGTTGTAGGCTGCAAAGAGACATTGATAGGATGCAGAGCTGGGCCGAAAAATGGCAGATGGAGTTTAAACCTGATAAGTGCGAGGTGATTCATTTTGGTAGAAAAACATTTGAATGCGGATTACAGGGTCAACGGCAGGGTTCTGAGGAATGTGGAGGAACAGAGAGATCTTGGGGTTCATGTCCACAGATCTCTGAAGGTTACCACTCAAGTGGATAGAGCCGTGAAGAAGGCTTATAGTGTGTTAGCGTTTATTAACAGGGGGCTTGAGTTTAAGAGCCGCGGGGTTATGCTGCAACTATACATGACCCTGGTGAGACCACATTTGGAGTATTGTGTGCAGTTCTGGTTACCTCATTATAGGAAGGATGTGGAAGCATTGAAATTGGGTGCAAAGGAGTGATGCACGATCAATGACCACTAAAGGTTGTAGTCCAACTGAAGGCTTTAATAAGCTAGATGTTCCCCCCAGCAGCTCAGGTACAGAATGAGGGCTGCTGGGGCGGCACGTGTTCTTATACCCTGCCTATCAGGGCGGAGCTATTATACACTCTAGCCAATAGCAAGCATACAGGTTCTACCGATGGTACTTTAGCCTCTCAGGTGCCATAATACCTATGATACCACGTTCACCCCTTGTTAAAAAAAAGTCCGGCAGGGGTGGTGGCCAGAAACTCCAAAACATAACAACATGGTACAATTAGTTATGGAGGTACCGTAATACCTCCGTACAGTGTTGAGTAACTATTTACAAGTCTGGTAGCTATGTACATTTGGTGGTTTATATTTACAGATTACAGTTAAAATGAAGCAATCAGTCGATCGGGGGCCCTGGTCGTCCTCTGTGATCGTCGGAGCCTCGGTGGTGACTCCGGTGGAGGCTCGGGCATCTGTGACTCCGGGAGCGTAGCTTCGATCTCCATGGCAGCTTCGTCACCCCTAGACGGCGCTGGTGGGGAAAACGGTTGACCTGGGAAGGGAGCGCCTGCGGGGTGCGTCAGTGGGTGGGGGGGCCTAGACGGGGCCGGCGGAAGGACCGATCCTCCTGTAAGGTACTGCGTTGGAGGGGAGGGTGGGACCGGTGGCTGGAATGTGCGTGGAGTTCCGGCGGGCGCCAGGTCCTGAAGGGAGACCGTGTCTTGTCGGCCGTCAGGGTACGCCACGTAGGCGTACTGGAGGTTAGCATGGAGCAGATGGATCCTCTCGACCAACGGGTCTGACTTGTGCGCCCGCACGTGTTTTCGGAGCAGGATGGGTCCGGGTGCTGCCAGCCAGGTCGGGAGCGAGGTCCCAGAGGAGGACTTCCTGGGGAAGACAAGGAGGCGTTCGTGAGGTGTCTGGTTGGTGGTTGTACAAAGTAGTGACCGGATGGAGTGGAGGGCATCCGGGAGGACGTTTTGCCAGCGGGAAACTGGGAGGTTCCTGGACCGTAGGGCCAGTAGGACGGTTTTCCAGACCGTTCCGTTCTCCCTCTCTACCTGTCCATTACCCCGGGGGTTGTAACTGGTTGTCCGGCTCGAGGCGATGCCCTTGCTGAGCAGGAATTGACGCAGTACGTCGCTCATAAAGGAGGACCCCCTATCACTGTGTATGTAAGCGGGGAACCCGAACAGCGTAAAGATGCTATGGAGGTCCTTGATGACAGTGGTGGCGGTCATGTCGGGGCAGGGGAAGGCGAATGGGAACCGGGATTACTCGTCAATCACATTCAGGAAGTAAGTGTTGCGGTCGGTGGAGGGGAGGGGGCCTTTGAAGTCCATGCTGAGGTGTTCAAAGGGACGGGAAGCCTTTATCAGGTGCGCTCTCTCTGGCCGGTAGAAGTGCGGTTTGCACTCCGCGCAGATTTGGCAGTCCCTGGTGGCAGTCCTGACCTCCTCGATGGAGTAGGGCAGATTGCGGGTCTTGACGAAATGGAAAAAGCGAGTGACCCCTGGGTGGCAGAGGTCCTCGTGGAGGGCTCGGAGGCGGTCCACTTGTGCGGTGGCACACGTGGCGCGGGACAGGGCGTCAGGAGACTAGTTTAGCTTCCCGGGACGGTATAAGATCTCGTAGTTGAAGGTGGAGAGTTCTATCCTCCACCGTAAGATCTTGTCGTTTTTTATCTTGCCCCGCTGTGCATTATCAAACATGAAAGCAACTGACCGTTGGTCAGTGAGGAGAGTGAATCTCCTGCCGGCCAAGTAATGCCTCCAATGTCGCACAGCTTTTACTATGGCCTGGGCCTCCTTTTCGACTGAGGAGTGGCAGATTTCGGAAGCATGGAGGGTACGGGAGAAGAAGGCCACGGGCCTGCCCGCTTGGTTGAGGGTGGCCGCCAGAGCTACGTCGGATGCATCGTTCCCGACCTGGAAGGGGAGGGACTCGTCGATGGCGTGCATCTTGGCCTTTGCAATGTCTGTTTTCATAGATTATCATAGAATTTATAGTGCAGAAAGAGGCCATTCGGCCCATCGAGTCGGCACCGGCTCTTAGAAAGAGCAACCTACCCAAGGTAAACACCTCCACCCTATCCCCATAATCTAGTATCCATCCCAACACTAAGGGCAATTTTGGACACTAAGGGCAATTTATCATGGCCAATCCACCTAACCTGCACATCTTTGGACTGTGGGAGGAAACCGGAGCACCCGGAGGAAACCCACGCACACACGGGGAGGATGTGCAGACTCCGCACAGACAGTGACCCAAGCCGGAATCGAACATGGGACCCTGGAGCTGTGAAGTGATTGTGCTTTCCACAATGCCACCGTGCTTTGATGCGGCTGAAGGCCTGGCGGGCCTCTATCGACGGGAAAAACTGTGGATTGGATCAGGGGACGGGCCTTGTCCGCATAGTTGGGGACCCACTGGGCGTAGTAGCTAAAAAACCCTCGGCAGCGTTTCAGGGCCTTAGAGCAGTGAGGGAGGGGGAACTCCATAAGGGGGCGCATGCGTTCAGGGTCAGGGTCTATAACTCCATTTCGCACTATGTAGCAGATAATGGCTAGATGGTCAGTGCTAAACATGCATTTACCCTTGTTGTATGTTAGGTTAAGGATTTTAGCGGTCTGGAGAAATTTTTGGAGGTTGGTGTCGTGGTCCTGCTGGTCGTGGCCGCAGATGGTGACATTATCGAGATACGGGAATGTTGCCCGTAAACCGTACCGGTCAACCATTCAGTCCATCTCACGCTGGAAGACCGAGACCCCGTTTGTGACACCAAAGGGGACCCTTAAGAAGTGAAAAGAGCCGCCCGTCTGCCTCGAAGGCAGTGTACTTGCGGTCACTAGTGCGGATGGGAGCTGGTGGTAGGCGGAATTGAGGTCCACTGTGGAGAAGACCTTATAATGCGCGATCCTGTTTACCAGGTCGGATTTGCAGAGGAGAGGGTACGCGTCCAGCTGCGTAAACCTGTTGATGGTCTGATTGTAGTCGATGACCATCCTATGCTTCTCCCCGGTCTTTACGACCACTACTTGAGCTCTCCAGGGGCTGTTACTGGCTTCAATGACCCATTCCCTCAGTAGCCTTTGGACCTCTGACCTAATAAAGATCTGGGGCGTCATTCTCCGACCCCCTGCCGGGTCGGAGAATGGCCGTTGGCCGTCGTGAATCCCGCCCCCGCCCCCGCCGAAGTCTCCGGTACCGGAGATTGGGCGGGGGCGGGAATCGGGCCGCGCCGGTTGGCCGAAGTCCCGCCCAGAAATTGCCTGTCCCGCCGGCGTAAATCAAACCTGGTATTTACCGGCGGGACCAGGCGGCGTGGGCGGGCTCCGGGGTCCTGGGGGGGGGGGGGGGCGCGGGGCGATCTGACCCCGGGGGGTGCCCCCACGGTGGCCTGGCCCGCGATCGGGGCCCACCGATCCGCGGGCGGGCCTGTTCCGTGGGGGCACTCTTTCCCTTCCGCCTCCGCCACGGCCTCCACCATGGCGGAGGCAGAAGAGACCCTCCCCACTGCGCATGCGCGGGAAACTGACAGCGGCCGCTGACGCTCCCGCGCATGCGCCGGGAAACTGACAGTGGCCACTGACGCTCCCGCGCATGCGCCGCATTTCCGCTAAGCTGGCGGGGCAACAAACGCCATTTCCGCCAGCTGGCGGGGCGGAAATCCCTCCGGCGTCGGAGCATTCCGCACCTTTGGGCCAGCGCGATGCCCGTCTGATTGCCGCCGTCTTTGGCGCCAGTCGGCGGACATCCCGCCGTTGGGGGAGAATTTTGCCCCTGGTCCTGGGCACTGTAGCGTCTGCTCCTGGTGGCGATGGGTTTGCAATCCGGGGTGAGATTCGCAAACAGGGAAGGCGGGCCGACCTTAAGGGTATCGAGGCTGCAGACAGTAAGGGGGGATATAGGGCCGCCGAATTGGAAGGCCAGGCATTGAAGGTTACACTGGAAGTCTAAACCCAGGAGCGTAGCCGTGCAGAGGTGGGAAGGACGTAGAGATGAAAATTTTTGAACTCCCTTCTCTGGACTGTGAGGTTTGCTACACAAAACCCCTTTATCTCCACTGAGTTGGAACCGGAGGCCAGTGAGATTTTTTGATTAACAGGGTGGATGAGGAGGGAACAGTGCCTTACCGTGGTGTATGAAGCTCTCCGTGCTCCCAGAGTCAATTAGGCAGGACGTCTCGTGCCCGTTGATGAAAACGGTCGTCGTAGCGATTGAGAGTGTTCGAGGTTGAGACTGATCCAGAGTCATCGAGGCCAATCGCAGTAGTTGGGAATTCTGTTCAGGCAGTGTGTGGTCGGTCGAGCTGGGGTCCTGGGGGGGTTCATCCAAGATGGCGTCTCCCATAGGTCGCACATGGCCAGGGGTGCACAAAATGGCGGCGCCCATCCTGGCGTAGACCTGGTTTACCGGGCGAATATAGTGTCCTTTTAGCAGCTCGATTGCTGCATCAAAGTCTTCCGCTTCCTCGCTGAGGATGTAAATCTCCGGGCTCACCCTTGAGTGCAGGACGTGCAGTTTCTGCTCTCCCGTGGGTGCGTTTTCGGGCGTCTCGAGATACCCTTTAAAGCACGCCAGCCAGTGTTAAAGATTGCCGCTGAGATCGCCGCGTGGGGGCTAAGTTGCAGACACTCTGGCTTGATTCGGAGCTCCATCCTTTCTTCTTAAAAATCTAGCTTATTAAATTGATGCACGATCAATGACCACTAAAGCAAAGTTGTAGTCCAACTGAAGGCTTTAATAAGCTAGATGTTTCCCCCAGCAGCTCAGGTACAGAATGAGGGCTGCTGGGGCGGCACGGGTTCTTATATCCCGCCTATTAGGGCGGAGCTATTATACACTCTAGCCAATAGCAAGCATACAGGCTCTACCAATGGTACTTTAGCCTCACAGGTACAGTAATACCTATAATACCACAAGGAGATTTACCAGGATGCTGCCTGGTTTGCAGGATAGGTCTTATGAGGAAAGGTTGAGGGAGCTAGGGCTTTTCTCTTTGGAGCAGAGGAGGATGAGAGGTGACTTAATAGAGGTTTATAAGATAATGAGGGGGATAGATAGGGTGGATGTTCAGAGACTATTTCCTCGGGTGGATGTAGCTGTTACAAGGGGGCATAACTATAAGATTCCGGGTGGGAGATATAGGAGGGATGTCCGAGGTAGGTTCTTTACTCAGAGAGGTGTGGAATGGACTGCCTGCTGTAATAGTGGAGTCGGACACTTCAGGAACTTTCAAGCGGTTATTGGATAGGCACATGGAGCACACCAGAATGACAGGGAGTGGGATAGCTTGATCTTGGTTTCGGACAATGCTCGGCACAACATCGAGGGCCGAGGGGCCTATTCTGTGCTGTACTGTTCTATGTTCATTCGTCAATGTAATTCCTTGGAGATCGGAACTACCTTTCTATTCGCTGTGTGCCAAGATCTACATCAAATGATAATTTCAAACGCTAGTGTCATACTTTCGTTCTGCTAATTTCAAGAAAAACAGGTCTGAAGTGAGAACACTTCTTGTTAAGTAAAGCTAACTATTTTGCTAAAATTAGTGAATGCGGGAAGTGCTCCCCAATATCTTAGTAATTATTGCAAGACTGGGCTATAATTTAATTTCAAGACCCAATGACACAATGACTGTTAATATTTATTTAAATCAGCAACTTGATGAAGAAACTGACGTGGGTAGTGTAGCTTCTCCTGGTGCTTAGCAACGCGTCATTTGCTTGTTCTGACAGAATAATTCCATATATTTTGACCCCAACTCTGCTCATCCCTTTCCACTGTACTGTTCCACAGACATTGGCAGGGTTTTAATACTCCCACTAGAAGTGTCCTGTCTTTATGCACACATCTAAACAGTGTGTGAAAAACTGTGAAAGTCAAGACAATCCAGCTCGATCCTATCAATATCTACATGTGTATACTTTGTAAGTGATAGCAATCGTGAGAAGCAACACTGGCTGCCTTTCACTCTTCAGAGTTGGGAACCTAGAGGTGTTCCATCAGTAGCTTGATAATCCAGAGTAGCATTACTGTATACAGTCTGTTACAAATGCCAAACTTTAGCTTAAAGTTTAAAGCGGAGGTTGGGAACTGCAAATCATGACAAGACGTCAGAGTTTCCGCGCGGGCTAAACATATACAGATCTATATTTTTAAGTTCTTTGGGCTCCCCGTCCCAGCGCATAAAGGAAAACCCCATGAAAACCCGGGTAATGTGACTGGGACCAGAGCATCATTGAAAACAAGAGTCCTGGGCCGGGTGGGGGGGGGGGGGGGGGGGAGCTGACGTTCGCAGTCTTAAGGAAAGAGGGCTGAGGAGAAGCCCTGAATATTTAAGAAGGCAACAGACGCTTGGTGACTCAGTGCTGTGGGCCGTTGGTGCAAACCTATCCTTGTTCTGATCGGCCAGGGCAAAGAGCTGAGATTGTGCTTGTGAGTGGAGCTTGGGAACGGATTCAGTGATCCACAGGAATGGAATCTCAGGAGATGAGACCAAAACCCCGAGAGGTGGGCCATCGTTGATGACGTCCGAGTTGGAGTGACTTTTGGAGATAATTCCAAGGTTAGATCTTTTTGAGGTAAAGACTGTTCCCTCGTGCGAGGTACAGAGTTTGTGTGAGATTAACTGACACAATGTTACTGACGTCTGGGTGGGTTGTTGAGGAATCCATGGTCTGTCTTGGTCACATCTGTCATTTAGTCTGCAAAGTGGTGTGTGCGGCCAGAGTTTGCCTGTTAATTTACACTTACCTCATATTAACCCTGAATTAAGATAGATATTGTAAATTGTTTTATCTTTCTGACCTTTTAGTGCAAACTTTATTTTTGTTTGTTCAAAACCCATGGAAATGAGTGGCTTTATTCCCTTAACAAATGTCTTGAATCATTAACTTTGGGCAGGATTCTCCATTCAGGCGACGAACTTCTCCCGCCAGAGCATAATCATTCCTGGTCTGTGCTGGCACTGGGAGCAGCATCAGGAGCGATTCCCTCCCCCTTGCCATGCAAATGTATGTTTGGCATGCAGCTTGCGGGATTCTATTGGAATCTCGCTATCCGGCCACTATTTTGACTGGGCGACCAAATACCGAAGTCCGGCGGATAGACCCCCTCCACCCCCACTGACAAATAGGGGCATTCTCTCCCCCCCCCACCACAACCACCATGGGAATTAGGACTCACCACACCCCCTCACTGCATACATGCATGAGGGTAACTCGGCCCCCCAACAAACCCCCATCAGAGTACCCCGTGCCCCCACCATATCCCCCCATCAGAACTGATGGGGGTTTTGATGGGGTGGTCTCTGATGCATCTCTTTTGGGAGTCTGTTGGGGGGGGGGGCGGTCTGAAAGGGGGTCTCTGTGGGTGGTCTGATGGGGGGAGGGGCTGATAAGGCGGAGTAGGCAGGATTTGCATTGTCATGGGGAGGAGGCCCTCCGATGGTCTTTGGGGGGCACCTACGTTACATATTTACCACCCTGACCCACCATCGGGTCCACCACATCAGGCCCACATTTGGAAATACTTGCACCCAGTTTATCCCAGTTTAAATCCCAGTTTAGAGGCCTGGAGCACCATGGGGCCATGGAGAATTGGGCTTCCAGCCAGTAAATTTGATGCCAATGGGTTCAAATGACCCATTTGCAATCTTCCGTCAGCATGGAGCATGTAGCTTTTTCCAATTCATTCTCTCGCCAAAAAATGTTCCAAAATAACAGAGAACATTGAGAAAACTAAAAGCCAATTTGTATAAATTAACAGTGCAAGTGAGATTTTACTTTAAACTGAATAACCACTGACAAGGCATTGAAAGTATAGATTGTTTTCAATCTCTGTGTACTGACTGCATACTAATTTGGCACTGCAATGCTTGTGTGGCATTCAACTTCTCTCGCTCAAAAGGTTGCTGTGGTTTGACCTCACTATCTGTACAATGCAATAAGTTAAAGGTCTGAAAAGGTTATTGAGGCAAAGAATGATTTTTGGCCCAATTAGATACAAGAAATGCAAATTACCAGGTGGCAACAGATTTAATAAACTTCACAAAGACTCAGTCAATGTGGCTGAAAGCAGCTGCCAATTCAGTGAGGCTCGTCAATTAGATCAGGATAGACCAGACCAATAACTGTGCAAACCAAAACAATGGGCTGGGTCTCTGTTTCAGCAACGAAGCATTGACGGCAACGAAGCATGTGTGTCTTTTACGACAGAAATTCTGCATGAGACCCTCACCGATTCCGGGACTGGTGAGGGGCTAGCAGTGCTGCCGGGTGAAACGCCCGGCTCCTGCGTCGGAAACGGCCGGAGATGGCTGGGTCCCTGCCGGTGCATGCACTTGGGCTGACGACCTGCCTATTCTACAAGAGTGCTTTTTTCTTATATCTCACCATTTCAGAGCCAGTTTTCTTTTAATCCATTCTCTTTGGCTGTTATTTTCTCACTATCTCACTGTTTATTTTACCAATGCCTTTTGCTTCTGGTTCAAACCAGCCCTTTGTTGTGCGCAAAACGACTTCCAGATTTGCGTGATATCAGTTGATCATCAAAGTAATTTACTGTTTGTGAAGTGTTTCGAGATGTCTCTGAGAGATATGGAAAACTTTCCGAACAAGATTGCAGGAATGTAGGTAACTCTTTGTGGGGCGGAGATCCATCGGGAGACCGAGGCTGATCTGACAATTGATTGGAACATTATTTATGGACTATCACACTGTCCTCAGCTTTCTAGATTTCTGTTCTATTTCAGCAAAGGGTACGCATTCACTCTTCCAGTATTTTTTGCAGCTTTCTTTTCTGGCATGTCTCTCACTCTGATATATAGGGCGGAGTTTTACCATACTGTAGCTCCCCAGCTGCACAACGCAGTTTTCTCTCCAGATCTTGGGCCTCTCTGAGTAAAGAAAATGTATATGGGCATGGTTTACTGGCGGGGTCAGGGCCTGATAGAGCTGGAAAACTGGCTCAAAGTCACGTTAAAGATGGGTCGCATGTGGCGGCCGAAATTGAAGATGGCGGTGCCCACAGGTCGCATATGTTGGGTGGCGCAGCAGCTGGCGGCGGCCCCAACAGGCAGCAGGCAGCGCTGCTGTGCCTAGAAGTTTTGGGGAGAGGTTGGGCCTGGCAGGCTTTTGCAAAGTGGCCCTTCCTCCCACACCCGTTGCAAGTCGCATTCCGTGCAGGGCAGCGTTGTCTGGGATGATTCCCCTGGCCGCAAAAGTAGCACCTCGGGCTTCCGGCGTTGGTGGGCCACAGCGCGGCGCAGGCTTGCGACGCCCCTGGGTCAGATGATGGCGGCGCCCACGAGGTGCACGAGGGTGCTGCGCGGTCGGCGGTGTAGGCCTCCATGTTCTGGGACGCCACCTCCAGCAAGTTTGAGAGTTGCACTGTCTCTGGGAGGCCGAGTGTACCCCCTTCTAGCAATCGCTGGCGGATATAGTTTGATTTCATGCCTGCGACATAAGCGTCCCTGATCAGCAGCTCCGCGTGCTGGGTAGCCGATATCACCCGGCAATCACAGTTGCGGCAGAGTACCCGCAAAGCTCGCAGGAATTCTGCTAGTGATGTCCCAGGGCGTTGTTGTCTCGTGGCAAGGAAGTGCCTAGCATACACCTCGTTTACAGACTTTACATATTGCCCCTTCAGCAGCTTGATTGCCTCCGTATACGAGGGGGCGTCCCTGATGAGAAGAAAGACTCATGGGGTCACACATACGTGGAATATCTGCTTCTTTTGGAGGTCTGTGAAGTCTTCGGTGAAGGATCCGAGTACGCTTCGAAGCAGCTTAGCCAGTGCTCGAATGTTTCCGTGGCATCGACTGCTTGTGGGTCCAGCTCCAGGCGATCAGGCTTGAGTGATGAATTCATCTTAGAAGTTTAGTGTATTAAATTGATACACCATCAATAACACACGACGAGTGATGAACGTAACTGAGGCTTTAATACACTAAACAGTGAGCCTCCTGGCCTCTGATCCCGAACTGGATCAGATGCGGAGACTAGCCACCTTTATACATGTGCTCGAGGGGAGGAGCCACAGGCGGAGCCAGCCAGGACAAGCCCAGGCATGTAACAACATAATACAATGCAATACAGTGGTTTACCACATGGCTCCCATGCCGAAAACGGCAGGAGAATGGCCGGATCCCTGGCCGCGCATACGCACGGCTAATGACCTGCAGGAGTTGCGCCGTACAACATGACGCTGGCCATACCCGAACCCGATCAGCCATCCGCGACCCCACAGCCTAGCCCTTGGCCAACCCCCACCAGTCCCCCCAGCCCTCGCAGAAGCCCCGCTGGGCAGCAGCACGGATCCCGGCCGAGTGTGGCGGCGCTGGACATGGTCTGCAGCCGCCACGCCGGATTCCCGCACGGCTGCTGAGTCCACACATGTCCCGCGGCATCGGGAACTCGGCCCATTGGGGGTGGAGCATCGCAGACGGGCCAGCCGATGACACGCCAACGCCGTTGCAACGGCGCGTGGCATGATGATGCCATTTCGGAGGGGGCAGAGCATGGCTGACGCATGGCTGACTGGTGTCAAACCGGTGCCGGCTCCGATTTTGGCGTCGGGAGTCGATTCTCCGTCCGATCACCGATTACAATATCGACGTTGGGCAACAGAAAATCCCACCCTTTGTCTTTCAAAATCGGTTGTAAACCTCACCGATGTGCCATTTTAATATTCAGTGCGGGGGTCATCATGTGGCCGGGGGGGGGGGGGGGCGGGGAGGGGGGTTGTTGGGGGTTCGCTGGCTGATAATATAAAAATTTATTGAATGCCTTTACAATCAGGATCTCGCCCTTAATGGACGTGAACCTCATGATGTCACTGGCGAGGGGCATGGAAAATCGGGAAACGCTATTCTCCGGATTTTCCTCCCACGTCGCCGTTCTCTCTGACGCCGAACACGGGCTGAAAATCACCCCCATGAAGTGCTTCATATCTCTAGCACAGCACACATCTCTGAAGTGTAGTGTTGAACATCAACATCTATTTCAATTAATTGGGGGGGGGGAGAGGGGTTGTCTTTGAACCTATGATCTGGCTCCAGGTGGTATTTTAGTTTGGGCATTATTATGGGATCTTCAGGTTTCCTCCCTACCTTCAACTGTTCTGTTCTTGCTTTCATAAACTATTGCCTCCTGACTACTAACAGCTTCACCCTATCGTGGATCTGTGCTGAATTCTCATTTGTGAAGGCAGTGCTAAGCTGAAGTTTTCCAGTCACATTTGTTCCATGCTGCAGTGTGATACAGTTACAGCACCCTGCTAAATGATATGAAGCTGTGATAAAACACATAGATCAGCAAACTGAATCTGGACCAGAAGCTTTGCCGCACAGCTTAATTCATTCGGTGAACTTAGTCCACTCCTCGGGATTTTTGAAATTAGAATTCTCTCGGGGGGTGGGGGGGGGTCTTAATTGACTCGCTGCCATAATTTTTTTGTGCTGTGTTTCTGATGCAGTCATTCATTAGGTGAAATGTCTGCTTTACTCTCACTTAGACTCTTGTAATTGGCGCTCTCACATTTTGTCTGAAACTACAGTCCCAAGAGACCATAATGCTGCCAAAGAATCAGAGACATTTAGTCTGATTTGTTTCTTTTAGCACAGGCTGGTTAACTGTTATCGTGTGGTGCTGCGAGTTCTTTTAGTCGAACAACGAAATTAGTGTTATTAAGATAAAGGTCTTCTGCTTCCCAGTAACTCAGTGGAAGGTAGCACATGAGGTTTCACTGTCTCGTGGATGGAAAAATCACTGATGAGCGGGTGTGAAGAATTCCTCTCCTCTGCCCCTGACAGCCTGTGAATCATTTTCATATGTTCGGCAACTCCCTTAGAAATTCCCCTTTGTCTAGAGGGTAAAATATTCCCCCTTCTTTCGGGCTCCTGGACCCACTTGGTGCTTCAATGTAGTTCCTGCACATTTTGGTCGTAAATTCATTCAACAATCTATGGTGATTACAAATGCTCCAGGGCTGGGGCTAAACGTTTGTTCTCCTTCACTGGAATCTTGTTTTAACTCCTGGGTGCAGCCAACAGTTTAGGGCAGCACGGTAGCATTGTGGATAGCACAATTGCTTCACAGCTCCAGGGTCCCAGGTTCGATTCCGGCTTGGGTCACTGTCTGTGCAGAGTCTGCACATCCTCCCCGTGTGTGCGTGGGTTTCCTCCGGGTGCTCCGGTTTCCTCCCACAGTCCAAAGATGTGCAGGTTAGATGGATTGGCCATGATAAATTGCCCTTAGTGTCCAAAATTGCCCTTAGTGTTGGGTGGGGTTACTGGGTAATGGGGATAGGGTGGAGATGTTGACCTTGGGTAGGGTGCTCTTTCCGAGAGCCGGTGTAGACTCGATGGGCCGAATGGCCTCCTTCTGCACTGTAAATTCTATGAAATGATGTAGATTTTAGTCAGGATGGCTCAATCAATAATCCACCCTTTTGATTGAGTTTCTAATAATTCTTTTGTCTGGAACTTGCTTAAGGATTATTTTGTGATAAAAGGTTGACGAAAAGGGACAATTTTATTGAAGTTTTGAAACAGTATGATAGGAGCTTACAGCAGTTCTCAGGGTCTGTTATGTGATGTTCTTTGTCTGCAGCAGTCAATCTTACATTGATGCATTGCGGGATAAGCTGTTGGTTTAAGCTATTTCTCCAAAGGTACATTCACATTAGAGCGATTTTGCTTTTCACCAGTTCTGTAATAATCGAATATCTGCAACCAGAATCCTGTGTTAGCACCCAGACTCAACGGAATATGGTGCAATTCCTCGCTTTCCTTTGGAGTCAGTTCAGCCACCCGCTGAATGCACTGAAATATAATAATAATTACCGAAGTAAAAAGTTTTATATAAAATAATTCCTATTATTATCAATACTTGTGTGTTCCTGTGACTCCAATAGGGACCATGATATTTGTTAATCACTGAAATTAATAGTTTGTAAAAAGGAAACATGAGCAGTGAATAGCACTATGTACAGATTAATTAAATATTACATCAACCTCTTTTACTGACCTTTGCTTCATCGATAATAAACTACAAAATTATTTCGTGATTTTCCTCTCACTGTTACAAACACTGCATTGATGGATAATAACTAATAAGTAATTATTTATTTCCAAAATATTCCCATCTGTTAACGAATATCACAAGTGTAATTGCTATTAAAGTTAATCTGTTCGCAACCTTGATGTCACATCTGGGGCGAGATTCTCCGACCCCCCGCCGGGTCGGAGAATCGCCGGGGGCTGGCGTGAATCCCGCCCCCGCTGGTTGCCGAATTCTCCGGCACCGGATATTCGGCGGGGCGGGAATCGCGCCGTGCCGGTTGGCGGGCCCCCCCCCCCCCGCGATTCTCCGGCCTGGATGGACCGAAGTCCCGCCGCTAAAATGCCTGTCCCGCCGGCGTAGATTAAGCCACCTACCTTACCGGCGGGACAAGGCGGCGCGGGCTGGCTCCGGGGTCCTGGGGGGGGCGCGGGGCGATCTGGCCCTGGGGGGTGCCCCCATGGTGGCCTAGCCCGCGATCTGGGCCCACCGATCCGTGGGCGGGCCTGTGTCGTGGGGGCACTCTTTGTCTTCCGCCTTCGCCAAGGTCTCCACCATGGCGGAGGCGGAAGAGACTCCCTCCACTGCGCATGCGTGGGAAGCCGTCAGTGGCCGCTAATGCTCCCGCGCATGCGCCGCCCGAAGATGTCATTTCCTCGCCGGCTGGCGGGGCACCAAAGGCCTTTTCCGCCAGCTGGCGGGGCATAAATTTGTCCGCCGCGGGCCTAGTCCCTTAAGGTTGGGGCTTGGCCCCCAAAGATGCGGAGCATTCCGCACCTTTGGGGCGACGCGATGCCCGACTGATTTGCGCCATTTTGGGCGCCAGTCGGCGGACATCGCGCCGATACCGGAGAATTTCGCCCCAGATCTCAAGATGAGCTTCTGACCTCAAATTCCCACCGTTATAAAACCCCCATTTTATATCCATAAAACCAAAGCATTCCTAAAGTTCAGAAAGAGGCCATTCGGCCCATTGGGTTTGCACCGAGCTTCTGAAAAACCACCCTATCTTGGCCCACGGGGCCCATTAACCCCACCTAACGTACACATCCTAAGGGCCAATTTATAAAGACCAATACACCGAACCTGCACATCTATAGAGGAAACCGGTGCACTCGGAGTTGAACCCAGGTCCCTGGCACTGTGAGGCAGCAGTGCCAACCACTGTGCCACCATGCTGCCCCATTGAAAATATCAAAAATGATTTTATTTATTGAGTGGGATGAAACCTT
Source organism: Scyliorhinus torazame (assembly GCF_047496885.1). NCBI lineage: Eukaryota > Metazoa > Chordata > Chondrichthyes > Carcharhiniformes > Scyliorhinidae > Scyliorhinus > Scyliorhinus torazame. Next base: position 283,380,821 of record NC_092713.1, on the reverse strand, counting down.
AAGAGAAAAACAAGACTAAACAACAGTTTTTCAAATCACTAAACAGCAGCTTCTAAGTTGGTCAAACACTTGCCGAGCTATAGAACAGAGTCAGACTATTTGGTGACAGCCCACCAGACAATAAACTTACCTGAGTGTGAAAGACCCATCACCTGAACCATTCACAAAACATTCAGACAGCACCCGTGTTTTCGACCGCAACTAGAACTTTCTGATCGGTCTCAGGCGGGATCTTCTAGACCCGCTGATGGCACACTCCATCACGGGTTTCCTGGCAAGCTAGCGGTACATTCAACGGGAAGCCCCATTGACAATGGTGAGGCTGGAAGTAGCAGAATTCTCCGCACTTCCGGGGGCTATGCCGGCGCCGGAAGGGTTGGCGCCGCACCAGCCGGCACCGAAGGGACTGCGCGAGTTAGCGCATGCGCAGAAACACTGGCATGGTTCCGCGCATGCGCGGGGGGGTTCTCTTCTCCGCGCCGGCCATGGCGGAGCCCTACAGGGGCCGGCGTGGAAGGAAGAAGTGCCCCCACGGCACAGGCCCGCACGCAGATCGGTGGGCCCCGATCGTGGGCGAAGCCACCGTGGGGGCCCCCCCCAGGGACGGATCTCCCCCACCCCCCCCCCACCCCCCCCCCCACCACCCCCGAGGACCGCACCAGACACTTTACCTGCCAGGTCCCGCCGTGTGTGACCATCTCCAATCCATGCCGGCAGGACTGGCCAAAAACAGGCGGCCGCTCGCCCCATCGGGGCCTGGCGAATTGTCGGGAGGGCCACTGCCAACGGCCCCCGACCGGCATGGCATGAATCCCGCCTCCGCCCGAAAACCGGCGCCGGAGAATTCGACAGCCGGCGGTGGGGCGGGATTCATGCCACCCCCCCCCCCGGCGATTCTCCGACCCAGCGGGGGGTCGAAGAATCCCGCCCTCTGGTTGGGCACGCTCTCTCTCTCTCCAGCCAACCTGCAAGCTTGTGTCCTGCCTGTTGTCTCGGGCAGTGACTTCAAAAACCAATCCAGATGCTGCTGACACAAGAAAAAAGGATATAAATAATTTGTCAAGATAATTATATGATCTTGAAGCAGAATCCAGAGAGAGAATCAGACTATCCTGAAATCATCCACGTCATCAATCCAAAAGATCTCGGGCGTCATTCTCCGCCGGCGGGAGTCTCCGTTTTGCCGGCGCCCGGGGGTTTCCCGACGGCGTGGGGCTGCCCCACAATGGGAAACCCCATTGACCGGCCGGTGTTACGGAGACTCCCGCCGGCCGGTCGGGGCAGAAATGTGGCGGGGCGGGTAGGAGAATTTCGCCCCTCGTTACAACTGACTTTTCTTCGATTCTTAATCCATTAAACTGACACTTTCCTTTTGTAATTTACATTGTGTGTTGTGTGAAAGTCAGAGAATTTTTATTGTTATATCTATTTTCAGTGTTAAGTACAATAAATATTGTCCAGGAATCTGTTTGGGAGACTATGGGCTGGATTCTCCGATCCTGCGGTTATGTCAGCAGGATCAGTCTGGTCTTACGACCAGAAAGTCGGCGCCACTCCCGCACTGATCCTCCGTCCGGTGGGGCTTACCTGTGGATACGGCCGCAGAATTGCCGGGTCTGTAGCCATGCATGAGCACGGTGGCAGCCTGTGGCAGCCGCGCCGTGCCCGCGGACCCGGCCTGCCAAAAACTGCCCCTCTATAACAAGCCTGGCCATCCCCCACCAGTCCCCCAGCCCCCGACGAAGGCCCCACTGCCAGCGGAACGGCTCCCCACCCCCCGACTGTGGCGGCGCTGGACTCAGTCCGCAGTTCCCACACGATGTGAGCACACGTGTCCCACGCCGTCAGGGACTCGACCCATCGAGGACGGAGCATCGGGGATGGGCCTCCGGTGACGTCCTGAGGCCACCCATTTGGCGTGTGGCGTCCTCGCAAAAACAGCACCGCCCCCGATTCCTGCGTAACCAAGGAGAATCCCGCGTTCTTCTGCCGGAGGTGAAATGACATAGACATAGAACATACAGTGCTGGAAGCCATTCGGCCCATCGAGTCTGCACCGACTCACTTAAGCCCTCCCTTCCACCCTATCCCCCTAACCCAATAACTCCTCCTAGCCTTATTGGACACCAAGAGCAACTTAGCATGGCCAATCCACCTAACCTGCACGTCTTTGGACTGTGGGTGGAAACCGGAGCACCCGGAGGAAACCCACGTAAACACGGGGAGAACGTGCAGACTCAGCATAGACAGTGACCCAGCAGGGGATCGAACCTGGGTCCCTGGCGCTGTGAAGCTACAGTGCTAACTACAATGCGACCGGCTAGAAATTCAATCAATTCAGTATCCCTTGCCATGCAAATGGCGAGTGAACCCCGTTGTTTTCAGCAGGTGGCCCGTTAGCGAAGCTCTGCGGCTGGCTACACCACCGCTGCACTGCAAATCAGCTCCTAACCCTCCCCTGCCTCACAAGCAGCTCCCCCACCCTTGGATTTTCCCTGTGCATCACACCTTCCCCCCAGGTATGGGGGTGATGCCTGCCAGGGATCCCTAAATAGGGAGAATACACCAGGGACCATCTAAATAGGGAGACAATACCCCCCCCCCCCAGCCACCCCCTAAGTAAGAAGGTTAAGTGCATTCCAACCATGCCCCTTCACGCTTGAGTTATTTTGAAGTGCTGAGCTAAAAATTGATAGCATTTAACGCTCTTTGATATGGTTGATGTTTATAAACATTGTGGTTCTGCACTTAGATTACTCATCCATGAAGATGTTAAATGATGCAAGACTCGGAGCTGTTGTTTGGAAGCTGTCATTCACAGCCCACTACCAGAAATGAATGAATGGCTTACAGATAAAGGATCTGAGGAGTTAAAACACAGGTCACAGCTGTTCCCTTTCCAGGAATGGACACGTGGTGCTTCCAGGTGAGTGTTACAGCTGTAATTTTGTTTTAATTGCCCCTGTCTGGACTGCTCTATATCTTCCAGACTAGGGTCTCTTTTCTGGGGGTGGGGGGGAGGATCTATGGGGTGTCCCATTTGTCACATCGGGGAACCCGCTACTGGCAGTGGCAGGAGAGAATCCAGCTCAGTATTTCTTTTTGTTTTACAAACTTGAAAGAAAATCTTTTAAACAGTCACAGAATTGACAAGCAATTGACCCGGAATGAACACAAGTAAAATTACATTTTATTTAAAATACCCGAGGTACTTGGTTGGGCCCAATAAACAGCAGTCACCAGGTTTGTAACTTTAACACAGGTAACACTTGTTATGTACAGTATTATGACTAAACTGATGGAAAATGTAACTGACTATCTAATACATCTTTCCCAACCCCTCCATTTCCTAACTATCCCCACTCTCTTCCCACAAACACACAGACAAATAACACAGAGGGGAAAGGGTGGTTGAAAGATAAAGAAAATATGAATAAAGTAAACGGATAAAGGATCTTTGACGCACAGGGAAGACTTCCAGTTAATGTCTTTTCAAGTTGAGGCTTTAGTTTTCGTACTTTCTTCCTTCGAGGCTTGAGATGGTTTTCTCTGGCAAGGTTATCTATTTTCTCTGTAGATTTAGGATCATTCCAAGTTTACAGAAAGATGTGCAGGCATTCATTGGTTTTAGAACAATAAATCAGGTCTTTGCTTCAGCAAACAAGAGAGAAAGAGACAGTGTTCCTTGTCCTTCCGAGGTCTAAACACGTCTTCCCAGTTCTCTCAGAAAGCAGCATGCAGGAACCAGTCACTGACTGTTGTCAGGCAGAACAGTGTCCCTGACCAACACACCAATTACCAGTTAGCTAATCGAACTGACCCCTTAACGGTACACCCTAATTATAGGTCCACGGACCAAAAATAATAAAAATAAAATAAATGGGAACAAAGGAAATAAACAGGAAGGACTCTTACACCTGATCATAACAATATCATTGGGCTGGTTTAGCACATGACTAAATCACTGGCTTTGAAAGCAGACCAAGGCAGGCCAGCAGCACGGTTCAATTCCCGTACCAGTCTCCCCAAACAGGCGCCAGAATGTGGCAGTTTGATTTTCATTGAATTTACAGTGCAGAAGGAGGCCATTCGGCCCATCGAGTCTGCACCGGCTCTTGGAAAGAGCACCCTACCCAAGGTCAACACCTCCACCCTATCCCCATAACCCAGTCACCCCACCCAACACTAAGGGCAATTTTGGACACTAAGGGCAATTTATCATGGACAATCCACCTAACCTGCACATCTTTGGACTGTGGGAGGAAACCGGAGCACCCGCAGGAAACCCACGCGCACACGGGGAGGATGTGCAGACTCCGCACAGACAGTGACCCAAGCCGGGAATCGAACCTGGGACCCTGGAGCTGTGAAGCAATTGTGCTATCCACAATGCTACCGTGCTGCCCAACATGTTTGAAGCCTACATGTGACAATAAGTGATTTTCATTACTAACACTGTGTATATCCACATCTGGATAATGCTCAATTTCGCCTCTGTTTCAGCTCATTTGCTGAATCCATACCTTCATTTTTCTTGACTTTGTGGTGATATGCATCACTTTAAATACACAAGGGGTTAATGTAGGTACAGTAGGACACTGTAAATACACAAGGGGTTAATGTAAATACACTGGGACTAAATAAACACTAGAGGGAGCACCAGAGACATCATGACACACAGGCATTCAACCAATAGGTCAGTAAGATAGGACACGACCAATGGGCATTCAAGACACACCCAGAGGTGACACTACCACAAGGGGGCTACCCATATAAAATGACAGGGCACACATACTCTTTCTCTTTCCATAGGCGACACTCAGAGAGACAGGGGCAGATCAGGGAAGCATCACACCCACCGCATGAATTAGAGCAGACTGGTTCGTTAGACCGAGTTACACAGTAAGATTAGCAGGAGAGTCGAACCCAAGTAGAAGGATTGTTAACTGTTCAATAAATGTGTTAAATCTATCTGCAAGTCTGAACCTTCCTTTGTCAGAGTATACATCAAGGAAGCAGCCTATGCTACGTGAAGCAGCATAACACAACAGACTTTACTATTCTAACCCACTCCTGACTGATCTCCCATATCCTACCCTCCGTAAACATAAGGCCACACAAAACTCTGTTGCTCGCGCCCTAACTGACAGCAAGTTTCGTTTCTTTATTTTCCCCATGTGCTCCTTGCCTTACATTGGCTCTGGTCAAGCAATATCTTGATTTTAACATTTTCATCCTTGTTTTAAAATCCCTCCATGGTTTTGCCTCTCCCTCCCTTTGTAATCTCCCCCAACCCCATGCAGCTTGTGATATCTGCAGTCTGGTTCTTAGGCATTCCCAATTACAGATGCTCCACCATTTATAGCTGTGCCTTCAGATACTTAGACCCCAAGCTTTGTATACCCTCTCTACATCTCTCTGCCTCTTGACCTCATCTTCCTCCTAAAGACAATTCTTAAAACATACCCCTTGGACTAGGATTTTAGTCATCTGGCCTCACATCTCTACATCTCCTTTTGTGTCTCAGAGCCATACATAGTTTATCATGCAGCTGTGAAGTACCTTGGGATGTTTACACTAAAGGCACTGTATAAATATAAGTTATTATTGTTACCATGGTGCTTACTTCCATCAGGGCTCAGTTAATAATCAACAAGTATCATACATATCATTAGCTTCCCATTCTTCATTCTCAGCAGTATGCTGTCAGTATAATTTCAGCATCAAATATAGATGCATGAATCCAAGTTTAACAACGTCTGCAGTTGTTCAAATGTATTTTTTTCTGACAGCCCGACAATATGACGTAATCATAGAATCCCTTCAATGCAGAAGGAGGCCATTTGGCCCATCGAGTCTGCACCGATTCATGTCCCAACCTATCCTTGCAACCCCATAACCTAACCTTCACATCCCTGGGCACCAAGGGGAAATTTAGCATGGCCAATCCACCTATCCCGTATCTTTGGACTGTGGGAGGAAACCAGAGCACCCGGAGGAAACCCTCACAGACACAGGGAAAATGCACAAACTCCACACAGATGGTGACCCAAGGCCGGAATTAAATCCGGGTCCCCGGCGCTGTGAGACAGCAGTGCTAACCACTGTGCTAAGTGCTGCCCCTAATGTGAAAGAGAAGCACCTCCCACTCTAAATGATTGGCTCCATAAAACTAGAATATATTCCAAAAAGGTTATATTTGCACTGGTCTGCAACACCTGGAAAACCTGAGGTGTCACAATCACAAACATTTCTTTGGTGTCTCCAAAGAAATTTTTAATCATAATGGATACAGCAGATGGCTCTTGCGGTTCTCTATAATAGATTATGTTATTTAAAAGTCCAGTTTAATTTAGAAAATGGCAGTAGTTATCTGGTGACAGCTGGTCCCTCAGATGACAAGTCCAATTTTCATAAATATTCTAAGTATATTCTCAGAGGCTGCACAGAAATAATGACTCATGTTCTCATATTTTACTGTTTTTTTTAAAGGAGTTTATGCTCATCAAGGTGTGAAAATGTCAGGGTTGCAGTTTTTAAAAATCTTTCCACATTAGGAGAGTCAAATAGAAGACAGTGGCATAGTGGTATTGTCACTGGGCTATTCAATCAGAGGCCCAGGGGACATGGGTTCAAATCCCATCACGGCAGCTGGTGGAATTTAAACTCAATTAATAAATCTGGAATTTAAAGCTAGTCTCCGTAATGGTGCCATAAAGCTATCATCAATCATTGTAAAAATCCATCTGGTTTACCAATGTCCTTGGGGAAAGAAATCTGCTGTCCTTATCTGGTCTGGCCTCCATTTGACTCGAGACCCATAGCGACGTGTTTGACTCTTTGCCCTCTGAAATGGCCGAACAAACCACTCAGTTCAAGGGAAATTGGGGATGGATAACAAATGCTGCCCTGCATGTGATGCCTACATCCCATGAAAGAATGAAACAAGGCATGTCTACCCAGCGTATAACTCCCTCTACTCTGCCCAACAATGTACACCATTCAATGGACCATCTTTCAGTCATCCTGGTTCAATGTTTTGATGCAGATTATGGACTATTTTCTGTTGCTGGGTTTCTTTTCTTTTACTTCATTCAATGTTTCCTAAAACTGGCTGCATAACTCCCAACCTTCAACGAAGGTCCTGGGGGTGAATTCTCTATTTGGAGATTATGGGCGTGATTCACTGTCGGACGACACCAACGCGATTGGGCAGAGAATAACCTCCGATGCCAAAATCGCAGTAGGCGCCGGTTTGACACCAAATCGGGATTCTCTGGCACTCCGAAAATGGCGTAAATGCGTTGCTCGCCGCGCGGGATTGAAGTACCGTTGGCAGGACTGACCCTCTATTCTCCGCGGGCTACGCGAATCTCCACCGCCGATGGGCCGAGTTCCAGATGGCGTGTTGCACTTGTAGTCTCAGCGGTCGGTAACCCGGCGTGGCAGCTGCGGGCTGCGTCTGGTGCAGCCACAGTCGGCCGGAAGCCATGCTGTTGGCCGGGGCGGCTTCCACGAGGGCTGGGGATGCACGGCGGCACAGTGGTTAGCACTGCTGCCTCACGGCGCTGAGGTCCCAGGTTCGATCCCGGCTCTGGGTCACTGTCCGTGTGGAGTTTGCACATTCTCCCCGTGTTTGCGTGGGTTTTGCCCCTACAACCCAAAGATGTGCAGGGTAGGTGGATTGACCACACTAAATTGCCCCTTAATTGGAAAAAATGAATTGGACATTCTAAATTTATAAAGAATACAGAAACGGTGAATCCAGGCCAATGTTCTCCTGCCGGAGAAAATTTGCAATAAATCTATGTTCCCCCTGTCGGAGCAAACTGGGAAGCAATTCCATATCCCTTGCCATGCAAATATATGCATTGCGAGGAATACGAGGGATTCCGAGGGAAGCCCGCCATTGGGCCGCAATTTTAAGCGGGCAGCCCAATAGCGAAGTCCCACGACTGGCCACCATCCCCCCCCCCCCCCCACACCCCCCACCCCGTACTGCAAATCAGCCCCCCATCCCTCCCCCCGCACCGCAAATCAGCCTCCCCCCCATCCCTCCCCCCGCACCGCAAATCAGCCTCCCACCCCATCCCTCCCCCCGCACCGCAAATCAGCCCAGCACCCACATCCCCCCACACCGCAAATCAGCCCCCAAGCCCCCCTCCCCCACACCGCAAATCAGCCCCCAAATCCCAACTGGAAGAACTCCCGCAGAGATCCCTAACTATTGGGTCGCCCCACAGGGACTGCTGACTATCTGACTAGAGGTAACGACCACCCCCCCCCACCGCCCCACACCACAGCCCACCCCCAACAGACCCCGCCACCACCCACCCACCCCTCCCCCAGAGCAGAGGGCAGTCCAGACAGGGGCAGTGAAAAAGTGTCAATTCTTTGAAGGAGAGCGGCTGTGATCTGTGTTTCAACCCCACAGATTCATTATTTGCAAACCATTCATTGCTTTCTAGTACTGGGCTGTGATTGACAGTTTCCACAAACCAGCTGCAACCTTGATTCATTCATCTCCCCTCATGGATGAGTGACTCTAAGTGGTGAGACTTCAATTTTTACAAACATCAACCACATCGAAGGGCGGTAAGTGCATTGCAATCACACGTTTCCCTACTTTTATACCCTACCCAAATAAAAGCAAAAGACTGTGGATGCTGGAAATCTGACATAAAAACAGGAAGTGACAGATAAGCTCAGCAGGTCTGACAGCATCTGTGGTGAGAGAGACTGAGTTAACGTTTCGAGTCCGTATGACTCTTCTCTAGAACTGAAGAGAGGAAGAAATGTAATGAATTATATAGTTGGAGAGGCAGGTGGATGAGGTGGGGCAGAGGAGAAGGACAGAGATTGATTAGAGCAAAGGAGAGACTGACAAAGGGGTCATGGATATAATGTTGCTACTAAGGACTGAAGAGTGCTAATACTGGCAAAAGGTGAGAGAGTAGAATGTGTTAATAGGAGAACAAAGGTCACTGCTCCCAGAGATTCTAGGAATAGTGGGACATTACAATGTTCAGCAGTTTTGGACAACAGCACCAGTCCAGAAGAAGATGCGGTTACTATCTTTTTGTTTTTGAGCAGAGAAATAGATATAGAAATATTGTGTACTTGAGATAAGATAATCAATTTATTACAACTCACTATAATGAACTGGCATTTGCATAGAACCCCAACCCCTGTTCAATACCAGGTTGGTGCTCACATTAACCAATACTGTGATAGATTTTCTAGTGCTTGTGAACTGATTTATAACGGTATTGCCCAGCTAGTTAAAATGCTTTGTCTGTTAAGAGCATAGTGAAACAACTCAAGAAGATCAATGACTTAAGTTCCCAAATTTTACTTCCTTTATTATTCCCAATATATGTTTGGAATAGCCTTGTTATGTTGTATTAACAATGGAGTCCACTTTATAACAGTCTTACCGAATTTTTTCCTTGAAGTGCACACCCGCATGTTTTACTAACTGGGAAACAATATATTGACGGAGCAGGATTGTCGGACTCTCCTTTTTGGACTAAGTCCTGTGACAGATCAGGGAGCGGGAATGTTTCCTGTCGTGGAGGCCAGTGAGAATTCGCAACGGATTACATGACGTCGGCCTTATTAATTATACAGTCAGGGATTTTCCAATGTTTTGTACGCTAGGGTGGGCTGGATGGCTCAGAAAACGTAATGTCTGTGCTAGTCTTGTACAGCTTTAAGATCCACCAACTGGCTCTCCTCCTGCAGCTCCAGGTCCCAAATTCACTGGTGCATCCCTGGAAGTCCTTGTGATCGGCATGCAGAACCTGGTCCAGCAGGTTCCCCTTTCCCCTTATCACCCCAGGCCCGTTCACACCTGCACAACACTCCCCCATCCCACCCCCTACACTCCAGCATGCCCCTTCCCACCCTCCCTTCATATCAGCTCACACATTTCATGATCCCCTCAGCATCTCTCGCTTTCCCCCAACGGTCCAAACTCATACCCCCTCTCTAGGCCTCCACAGCCACCCCACTTCTTCATTCCTCTCCTCCCTGTTTATTCACCACTCCCCTTCCCCCAATACAAAGACCATCGCAGCCCAATTGTGCTGCAGGCAGAAGAACCGCATGTTTGATGCTCCACCCACTCATTGCTGCATGTGGCGTTCCAGTGTCCACAGTCGCTGGAGGCCTCCATCCTCCGATCTGCATTAGTGAATCCAGGCCTCCTCGCAGGTGCGTACCAACATATGTCGGCCACATTGGTCTGCCCACATTCCAGACAAGCATGGTATGCAGCTTGCGGCGCGGAAGGTTGGACGAGTGGGTGTGGGGGGGGGGGGTTTGGGGGGGCTGTTCCATTCCAGTCAGGCCTTCAACTACATCCTAGTAACACAATGAAAAATAGTTTCACACTGGCTTTTGGCAGGAATGGTGACCCACCATAATTGGGGCTTTGCGGGGAGGACATGTTCCCGCCATCATTGCACACTGGCAGGGAACTGATTTTTCAGCTCCCGCCACATGGATTCCCTCCATCCCATCGCCATTAAACACCCGGTGGGGGGGAACTGGAAAATTCTGCCCCTTGAAGGGGGAAGGTGCTTGTGTCATGAGAATGTCGCTTTAAGAAATGGTTGGCTGCTCATGTTACTGCAGTGATGTCAGAGTGTGGGTGGAGCTGAGCTCTGGTTCTGCTTTTGAGTTTCACTTTGAGAAAAGCTTGGGTGTGTCTGTCTTTTTGGTTTTGTTTTTCAGTGTGTTGCAGCTGAAGTCAGACAAAGCAGCTGTACTGCTGAGCTCTCTGCCATGAAGGACTATCTCTTAATCATTTGGTGAATTCAGAAATATAAATGTTTTCAGTCTTGAATGTAAACCCTGATGTGCTCCTGTTTGAAGGTTTGTTAAATCTTTTGGATGTTAAAAGAACAGCCTACAGATTACTTAGTGTTGTATTCTTTGGGGGGGTGTATTCGAATTAATGGTTGCTAAGATATTCACTGTTTGTTTTAAAAAGGTTAAATTGAGTTCATAGAATAAACATTGTTTTGTTTGAAAAAATACTCGTCCATTTCTGCTGTAACATGCCTGTAGAATGGGCCGTGTGCTCCCCATACCATAACAATTGGGGGCTCGAGGACGATAAAAGTCCATCTATTGGATTGGCTTAGTGAACATAAAGACAGTGAGGGGTGAGCATATTGTGGTTGCTTTTCAGGTGTTGTATTTTTAGTTTAAGTGGGGAGTGTGTTGTGGACAATGGCTCTTTCAGAGGCTCTGAAGTTTTTCGGGGTGGAGACTGTCACAAGCAGTACCTTACGGACAGAGACTAAAAGCAGACTGTGAGATTTGGCAAGAACATTGCAGTTAACATTACCTGACAAAATGCGAAAACATGAGGTAATTATGGCAGTGGTTAAGCATTTAAAGTTGCCTGAGATACAGTTTGACTCATTGGAAACGGCAAAAAATTCAGTTGCAAATTAAACAAATGGAACATGAGAAAGAATTAAAGCAGCTTGAATACGAAAGAGAGAGAGAGGAAAAAGAAAAGGAGAGAGAAGAAAGGAGAAAAGAAAGAATAGCCCTAGCAGAACAAAAAGAAAAAGAAAGGGAGATACAGATCAGGGAAAGAGATAAAGGGTGCAATTCTCCTATCGGGAGTCTAAGTGCCGACGCCGGAGTGAAAACCGGAGTGTTTCACTCCGGCGTTGAGCCCACTCCCGGCACCCTGTTCTCCCGCCCCCGGGGGGCTAGGAACGGCGTCGCATCATTTACGCGCGCCGGGCCTTGGCACCGCGTAAAAGCGGCGCCACGTAAATGATGCGGCCTGCGCCGTGTAAATGACGTCACCCGCGCATGCGCGGTTGCCATCCTCCCCGGGGGCGCCCCGCAAGAGGATGTCGGATGGATCTTGCGGGGCGGCGGAGGAAAGGAGGTCCTCCTTCAGAGAGGCCGGCCCGCCGATTGGTGGGCACCGATGGCGGGCCAGACACTATTTGAGTCACCCCCCCGGTGCAGGAACCCCCCCAGCATTCTTGCGCTGTTCCCGCCGGCAACGACCAGGTGTGGACGGCGCCGGCGGGAACCCGTCGTGTTGGGCAGGCTGCTTGGCCCATCCGGGCCTGAGAATCGCCGCTGGCCAGTTGCAAACGGCGAGCGCCGATTCTCCGAGCGGCCAGCCGTGGTTCCTGCCACTCCGGTTTGGGGGGGGGAGGGAGAATCGCGTGCGGGTGTCGGGGCGGCGTGGCGGGACACGCACGGCGCCCCGGCGATTCTCCCACCCGCCCAAAGAGAGAGACTTTGAACTTGAGAAAATGGCCATGAAACATGAGAGTCAGTTAAAATTGGCAGACGTAAAGGGAAATGTACAGTTGAATGATAATGATGAGGATAGTGAGAAAGAGTGTCAAAGTCGAAGGCATGATGGGATCTATTTAAATATGTCCAAGCATTGCCAAGGTTTGATGAGAAGGAAGTGGAAACCTTTTTCATTTCATTTGAGAAGGTAGCTAAACAAATGAAATGGCCACAGGACATGTGGGTGTTACTGATTCAAACAAAGCTGCTAGGTAGAGCTAGTGAAGTGTTTGCATCACTACCGGAGGAGGTATCTGGGACGTATGAGGAGGTGAAAAAATCCATCTTAGGTGCATATGAACTAGTGCCTGAAGCCTACAGACAAAGGTTTAGAAATTTAAGGAAAGAATTTGGTCAAACATACATGGAGTTTGAAAGGCTCAAACAGAGTAATGTTGATAGGTGGATAAGGGCTTTGAAAATAGATCAAACGTATGAAGCTCTTAGAGAAATTATACTTTTGGAGGAGTTAAAAAATTCAATTCCTGATGTAGCGAGAACTCGTGTGGAAGAACAGAGGGTTAAAACTGCGAGAGTAGCAGCACAAATGGCAGATGATTATGAATTAGTTCATAAATCAAAGCTTGGTTTCCGACATCAGTTTCAGCCTGTAAGGGATAGAAACTGGGGACATGAGAAATACTCAAGTGGCAGAGGTAAAGGTGATCTGATGGGAGATAATAAGGAGAGTGTACCTCAGATTAAAAAAGAAATCCAGGAGGGTGGAAAAGAAATGAAAAGTTTCAAATGTTTTCACTGTAATAAACTAGGTCATGTAAAGTCAAAATGTTGGTGGTTGAAGAAAAGCACTGGGAAGGCTGATGTGGTAAAGCAGGATAAGACAGTGGGGTTTGTTAGAGTGGTAATGGAAAGCCCAAGTGAAGCGAAGGAAGTGCAAAAGATTGTATGGCCTGTTCAAGAGGTGATTGATAAGAAGGTGCCAGATGTCTTTAAAGAATTTACTTGTGTGGGTAAAGTTTACTCATGTGTATCAGGAGGAGCAGGTAAATAAGTCACAAGAGATATGGGAGCTAGTCAATCTTTAATGGTAAGAGATGATGAGTTAGGTAGTTTGGGAAGAATGTTGCCAGAAAAGTTGGTAATATGTGGAACTCAGGGTGAGAGGAGTAGAGTTCCATTATATAAGGTAAGGTTGGAAAGTCCAGTGAAGAGTGGTGAAGTGGTAGTAGGAGTAATAGAGAAACTATCTTGTCCAGGAATACAGTTTATCTTGGGTAATGATATAGCTGGATCACAATGATATAGCTGGGGCAGCACGGTAGCATTGTGCATAGCACAATTGCTTCACAGCTCCAGGGTCCCAGGTTCGATTCCGGCTTGGGTCACTGTCTGTGCGGAGTCTGCACATCCTCCCCGTGGGTTTCCTCCGGGTGCTCCGGCTTCCTCCCACAGTCCAAAGATGTGCAGGTTAGGTGGATTGGCCATGATAAATTGCCCTTAGTGTCCAAAAATTGCCCTTAGTGTTGGGTGGGGTTGCTGGGTTATGGGGATAGGGTGGAGGTGTTGACCTTGGGTAGGGTGCTCTTTCCAAGAGCCGGTGCAGACTCATTGGGCCAAATGGCCTCCTTCTGCACTGTAAATGCTATGACAAGTGGGAGTGATGCCTACTGTGGTTGATAAGCCAGTGGAAAATCAGACAACTGAAAGGTTGAAGGATGAATATCCTGGGATTTTTCCTGATTGTGTAGTAACAAGGTCGCAAAGTCACAGGTTAAGACAAGAGGAGAACTCAAAGAGTGAAGATGAAGTTGAGGTGCAATTATCAGAAACGATTTTTGATCAGATGGTTGAAAAAGAACAAGAACAGGTGGAGGATGAGGCGGATATTTTTAGTTCAGGAAAATTGGCGGAATTACAACGGAAAGATATAAAAATAAAACGGATGTATCAGAAAACATATACGGAAGAGGAATCTGAGTGTATACCAGAGTGTTATTACCGTAAAAGTAATGTCTTGATGAGAAAATGGAGACCTTTACATATGCAGGCGGATGAAAAGTGGGAAGAAGTTCATCAAGTAGTATTGCCGGTAGGGTATAGAAAGGAGATGTTGCGAGTTACACACGAGGTACCAGTGGGAGGTCATTTGGGAATAAGGAAAACTCAAGCTAAAATCCAGAAACATTTTTATTGGCCTGGAATACATAAAGATGTAGTTAAAATTTGTCAATCATGTCACACATGTCAAGCGATAGGGAAACCCCAAGCAGTGATAAAACCAGTGCCCTTGATACCCATTCCAGCATTTGAGGGACCTTTTACAAGGGTCCTAATTGATTGCGTAGGACCGCTTCCTAAAACAAAAAGTGGGAATCAATATCTTTTGACGATAATGGATGTGTCTACTAGGTTTCCAGAGGCCATTCCAGTACTTACTATTACAGCTAAAAAGATTGTGGCGGGATTACTTAAATTCTTTACTAGATATGGACCACCCACAGAAATACAATCGGATCAAGGGTCAAATTTTACCTCAAAGTTATTCAAAGAAGTAATGGATAGCTTAGGAATAAAACATTTTAAACTGCGTACCATCCAGAATCACAGGGAGCATTAGAAAGGTGGCATCAGACATTAAAGACAATGTTGAGGACTTACTGGCAAGATTATCCAGAGGATTGGGATAAAGGAATTCCATTCCTACTGTTTGCAATTAGGGATGCAGCGAATGAGTCAACCAAATTTAGTCCTTGTGAACTAATTTTTGGTCATGAGGTAAGAGGACCACTCAAAATGATTAAGGAAAAATTGGTGAGTGAGAAATCGGAAATTACATTATTGGATTACGTGTCAAATTTTAGGGAACGATTAAATAGAGCAGGTGAATTAGATAGACAACATTTAAAAGGTGCACAAAATGTGATGAAACTGGTAGCGGACAAGAAATCCAAAGTTCGTAGTTTTGTCAGTGGAGATAAAGTTTTAGTGTTGTTACCGGTGGTAGGTGAATCTTTAAAAGCAAGGTTTTGTGGACCTTATCAGATTGAAAGGAAATTAAGTGAGGGGAATTATGTGGTAAAAACGCCAGATAGAAGGAAGACTCACTGAGTGTGTCATGTGAATATGCTTAAAAGGTACTTTGGAAGGGAAGGAGAGAAAAAGGAGGAGGCTTTAATGATTCAAACTCAAAGTGACGAACCAAATCCAGATGACTGTGAATTTGACATACCTCAAATTAAATTGGAAAATGAGGATGTTCTTAAAAATTGTGACAAATTGTTGAGTTATCTTCCAGAGGAAAAACGAACTGACCTGAAAGAGTTATTGATATCACATGGGCAAGTTTGTGGAGATAAATTGGGAAGTACTAAAATGGCTATACATGATGTAGATGTGGGAAATGCTGTTCCAATCAAACAACATCCATACAGACTTAACCCTTTAAAATTGGCACAGGTTAACATAGAGATTGAGAGTGTGCTTAAAAATGGCATAATTGAAGTGGGTTGCAGCCAATGGAGCTCACCCATAGTGATGGTGCCTAAACCAGACGGTGCCCAACGGTTGTGTGTGGACTGTAGAAAGGTTGGTGCAGTTATAGGAGCGGACTCTTGTCCTGTCCCACGTTTGGAGGATTGCATTGAGAAAGTGGGACAGTCTGCTTTTATTTCCAGATTGGATTTGCTTGAAGGCTGCTGGCAGGTACCTTTGTACGAAAGGGCGAGGGAGGTTTCGGCTTTTGTGACTCCAGATGATACATACCAATTCAAAGTTGTGCCATTTGGCATGAAGGGTGCCCCAGCCACATTTCAACGGTTGACTAACACAGTCGTTTCAGGATTACCCAATTGTGCGGTATACATCGACGATCTGGTAATTTTCAGCCAGACATGGAAAGACCATTTAAAACATCTGATGGAGTTATTCGATCGACTTCAGGAGGCGGGTTTGGTGATAAACCTAGCCAAAAGTGAATTTGGAAAAGCCCAGGTCACTTTCCTTGAGGAGTTTTCGATACCCTCGAGACAAAGGGAAATAATGCGATTTCTTGGCATGAGTGGATTTGATCGAACATTTGTGCAAAGGTTTTGTAGTTTGATTGCTTCATTGATGGACTAGCTGAAGAAACATCAGAAATTTCAATGGACAGCAGAGTTTCAACAGACATTTGACTGCCTGAAAGCTGTGATTACCAATGCGCATGTGTTGGAGAATTGTAAGGGATTCTGTGATCGGATCGAACTAAAGTATGTGACTTTCAAGAGAAATGCCGAGGCATAGAGAAATGGACGGATCATGCAGTGACCTTCTTGTTCAAAGAGACTGTCAATCGAGACGGATTTCAGTTGGAGGAAGAAGAACAAAAAAAATGGACTATTATTATACCTGTTTGCGTGTGTTGTTTTTGCAATGAGAAAGTATATTTACTGTGTGCATTTCTGAAAGGATGGTGAAAAGGTGAAAAATTAAACCATCTTGAAGTTGATGGTTTATTTTTTTTTCTTGGGGGGAGGTGTCATAAGAATGTCGCTTTAAGAAATGTTTGGCTGCTCATATTACTGCAGTGATGTCAGAGTGTGGGTGGAGCTGAGCTCTGGTTCTGCTTTTTAGTTTCACTTTGAGAAAAGCTTGGGTGTCTCTGTCTTTTTGGTTTCATTTTTCAGTGTGTTGCAGCTGAAGTCAGAAAAGCAGCTGTACTGTTGAGCTCTCTGCCATGAAAGACTATCTCTTATTAATCATTTGGTGAATTCAGAATTATAAATGTTTTCAGTATTGAATGTAAACCCTGATGTGCTCCTGTTTGAAGGTTTGTTAAGTCTTTTGGATATTAAAAGAAAAGCATACAGTTTACTCAGTGTTGTATTCTTTGGGGGGTGTATTTGAATTAATGGTTGCCAAGATATTCACTGTTTGTTTTAAAAAGGTAAACCTGAGTTCATAGAATAAACATTGTTTTTTAAAAAAAAAAACTTTTCCATTTCTGTTGTACCACACCTGAAGAATGGGCCGTGTGCTCCCCATACCAGAACACTTGTATTAACTGTCCACTCCTACCAATGCAGTGTGGCGGTGCAAGATGGCCACTGATACTTGTCTGCACATGTGCGCATGGTCTGCGCATGCACAGAAATCCAGTGCCATCAAAGCTGGAGCCTGCAGCCTTGAACTCAAAGTGGGAGAAGCAGAAAGGATGAAGAGAGGCAATACAATCTAAGATTCATAGCAATCTACAATCCATTCACATTACTGGAAAAGTGGGACAAAGTTCCACTGACCAAATTGACTGCAGTAAAATATCCTACAAGGAAAATACTTGACTTTCCCTTCTGCAAATCCTTCCCTTCTAACCACCTGTAAAAGGTGGTTCCACGATCCATCACTGGCAGGCCAGGATAGAATTTTGCAACATTCTCTCCTCCTGCTGATAGGAACAGTGATGACCCCAAATGAGCCCTGCTGCCCCCTATAAAGATGGTGGCTGATAATCTTGGTCTACTGTCAGTATAAAACTGTGCATGCATGGCGTTGGCAGCAAAAGCAGCCTTAACTGCCTGTGTTTCCTTCTTCATGTGTCCGTTCACTGTGACCAGTTTGATCTTTAATGGGAAGAACATTTTCAGCCATTTAGAATTGAAGAAACCAGAGGCTCACAAACCCAATCTCAATGTGTGCACAAGTGTGACAAAAGGTCACTTTGGATTACCACGAGCTGAAGGTTTCTCAACCCCACCAGAAAGTCAAAAATGTCATCACAGAGAATATGTACTGGACTTATATTGTAACAGTTCCAATGTTCCACATTTCTTCTACCGTTTTCCCAGATGATTCCAAAGCTACATACTTGGCAACGCTTGACCCAGAATCTGGGAGAATGATTGAGCATGATCTCGCTTGAGGGGGAAAAGTGGGAACTGCCACAAGGGGCCAACAGCTGCCAGAACACTTATTGCACAATGCGGATTTATTTTTCTGGCTGGTAAACTTGCCTTCACAGGATAAACTATAATCTGAGCAATAAAAATAAATTGTGTTAATATTGAAAAACAAAGATGCGCCGGTTAGGTGAATTGGCCATGCTGAATTGTCCCTTAGTGTTCAAAGATGTGCAGGTTAGGTTACAAGGTTATGGGGATAGTTGGGGGTGGGGGAGGGGGGGGGGTATGCCTACGTAGGGTGTACTTTCAGAGGATCGGTGCAGACACGATGGGCTGAATGGCCTCCTGCACTGTAAGAATTCCTATGGATTCGACAGAACCATTCCAAGGCACTCCACAGAGGCATGAGGGCAAACCTGCGTGAAAATCAGGGCTTAGCGAATAACAACATGGCCAGCAGCCATGAAGCTAGAAGGTGGCCCGAAGTAAGATTTGTTTTTAAAATTAATTTTACGGGATGTGGGTGGCGCTGGCTAGGCCAGCATTTATTTCCCTTCCCTAATGGCCCTTCAGAAGGTGGTGGTGAATTGCCTTCTTGAACCGCTGCAGTCCTTCAGGTGTAGGTGCTGTTAGGGAGGGAGTTCCAGGAGTTTGCCCCAGGGACAGTGAAGGAACAGCGATATATTTCCAAGTCAGGATGGCGAGTGACTTGGAGGGGAGCCTCCAGGTGGTGGTGTTCACAGGTATCTGCTGCTCTTGTCCTTCTAGATGGTAGTGGTCGTGGATTTGGAAGATGCTGCCTAAGGAGCCTTGGCGAGATGCTACAGTGCATCTTGTAGATGGTACACACAGCTGACACTGTCCGTGGTGGAGGGAGTGAATGTTTGTGGAAGGAGGAGCAATCAAGGTGGCTGATTTGTCCTGGATGGTGTCGAGCGTCTTGAGTGTTGTTGGAGCTGCACTTATTCAGGCAAGTGGGAAGTTGTGTAGGTATTTGGCCTTGTGCATTTTAAGGAGGATTCCAAGTAGAACATCCCTGGAGCAAAAGAGAAATTGATCACATGAAACTAACTAGACCACCAGGGAAATAGGATACAGAGGCCCAGCGAGTGCACCATGTGAAAATAAAGAAATCAATCCACTCCTCTTGCGTTGGATTATATTCTTTAAGGGACAAATACGTCCAAGCTGTCAGTTCATAAAAATAAATGCACCTGAATAGGGGCAAGAATAATTCCAATCCATGAGCTTAGAGCTATCAGTACTAATTACTTTCCCTGTACAGTCATTAACCAGGCTTTGGAGAAAAGTAAAAGCTACAAGGAAGGACAGATAGCAGCAAGAAATATTTTGTGTTGCCTGTGACAAATTAATTAACCAATTTAACAACTGAATCTTGTGCATTACAAGGGCACAGTAATGTGCTGACCTAGTTTTGAAGCTTATATCTATTCTCGTCTATCACAAAGATAACAAAATTAACTTATATGTCAATTTGATTATATATTCATTTAAACGTTTTAAAAAACTATGTAATCTGAAGCAGGCAGATATAATTATCAGGAAGCGACACCAAATCGCATCCCTGTTAAATAAAGACAGACCGAATCAGAATCTGATTAAGAATAAGAATCACCTCCTATCAGCACTTCAGCTTATCAAAGCTTTGAATACTCTTCTCATTGTGGCTCGGATCAGACAAAAGGTTCATGCAATTAAAAGTTTAGCTTTGTATTAACTTAAAATGAAAGCATGAATTTGGACGTGTACGCCGTCTTTCACATCCTCAGAGCATCTCAAAGTGACATCCTTCTCTTTTTCAAATGTGCTCACTGTTGTAATGCAGAAATGTGGCAACCAACCAGTGCACCGCATGGCCCCACACGTAGCCATTAAATAAATTGCCAAGTCATCGATTTTAGGTGTTGGTTCGGGGATCAGTGTTGACCAGGGATGTCATCCACGTCACTCTTCAAATTGTGTGGGGCCTTTCAATCCACATCTGAGAGCAGGG
Organism: Scyliorhinus torazame; assembly: GCF_047496885.1. Lineage (NCBI taxonomy): Eukaryota > Metazoa > Chordata > Chondrichthyes > Carcharhiniformes > Scyliorhinidae > Scyliorhinus > Scyliorhinus torazame. Next base: position 283,360,631 of record NC_092713.1, on the reverse strand, counting down.
TCTCGGTTTAAAGTCGGACAGTGAAGCATCCCAGAGGTGCAGCTTTTAGCTTCCTTCGGCCAGGATTTTTCAGCCCCACTGCAGCAGGTTTTCCCCTGGTGGATGCTGCAGCCCATTCAAATGTCCATTGACTTTGGCGGGATCGGAAGATTCCTCCAGTGGGGGGATGGGGAAATTCCAGCTCTATATTCCAGTCCTGTTTGGCCTTTGGTATCCAATCCAGTGCCCTGCAAAATTCTTCCATCACTTCTTATTTCCTAGATTCTGTGGCCCAGGGACATTTGCCTTTCAATGCATTCACATCATCATCATCACTTTTTCTGCTCCTTATAGAACCTGTCCAAATTCCACTACTGTTAGTTCCATGGAAGTAAAATTCAGGCAGGTTCTATGTTGGTATAATGGCGAAGGGACAGGGAGAGAGAGAGTTTCAGATGTAAAGCTCCAAAGAAAAGAATAATTCGAACCTGGCGGGTTGTGACCCAGGGTGGCTGCACCCAAGATGCCAGAGAAGCCCGTGTTGACCGAGAGTTTGGAACTGTATGTTGTTTGGAGGAGATTTGAAGGGAAAAGCTCAAAGAAAGAAATCTCAATCCTAAAATGAATTTTCAAAGCTGTACTCAGACCAACTGGTTAATCTTCCAATTTCTGATCAGTGTCTGCCTTGATTTTATTGGGCGTGGAAGTGGTGGGGAAGGCAATTTGATGTTTGAAGCAGAGATTGACAGATTTCTAATTAACAATGATGGATGTTAAAAGCATTCAAGTGCCCAATCAGCCATGATTGTATTACATGTGGAGCAGGCTCGACGGGCCGAATGGCCTTCTTCTGTTTCTATGTTCCAATTTAAAGAGTTCAGTTTAAATTGTAAGTAACCAGCTTCATGACCCTGTTATTATCAAGGAAGTGACTATTTAAGGTGGAGGTTACGTATTTGTGGTCTTTGTGCAGTAAAGTTCTTTTGATTTAAACCGTAAACCTCGTGGTCTCATTCTTCCGGTAAATGTCTGGGCCCGGATTCTCCGCAACCCCACGCCGAAATCGCGTTTGGCGCAGGAGCGGCGAATCAACTTTCCTGATGGACTCGGGCCAGGCACCGCTCCGGCGATTCTCCGGGCCCCGAATATCCCCGCGTCCGTGAATTTTGCCGCGCGGCTGGGCGGGCCATTGCCAGAGGTCCGCCCAGTGATGCTCCGCTCCAGATCGGCCAAGTTCCCGACGGCGTGGAACTAACATGGTATGGCCGGTCAGGACTCTCGTGTGGCAGCTGCGGACTCAGCCCACGGCCCACTGGTGGGGGTCGCGGGGGATAAGGCACCTTATGGGCGGCCAGGGCATAGATTGGGCCGGTCCGATGCAGCGGACACAGAACTGGAAGTGTGGGGCACGTATCACCAGCCGAAGTTGCGTGAAGCACTTCGGGTCCCCGCTAGCCCCCTGAAGGTAACAGAATTGACTGGTATTTGTCTCTGGAAAAGCGGGAGTGCAACGCCTGCATTTTTACACCGGCGTGGGGACATAGCCCCAATCCAGCCCCTGGATTTTCAGATCCTAACTCTATTAATGGTTCTATATCAATTGGGGGTATTTTCCGGGTTTGTAACAGCAGTGACAAAGAGGATAGCCTTCCTTGTCACTCCATGACACCATTCCAACAGATCAGAATTGCAGCTTGGCGAGATGGTGGTGGACATAGGCTAAAGTCCACAGTATCTTCATTGGCTATTTTAGCCCTATGCTACATGGTAACTGTAATTGTTCAAGCAGATGGTGTAGCTCCATGCCTGGCTCTCTGCTGACGTGGATCCTGTAAAGACAGTCTCTTGCAGGCATTCATTGCCAGGTAGCTATGACAATGTTTATGGATAGGATTGATGGCGTTGATCATCCTGGCATGTAGCACCACTGAGAGAAACACTGTGATAGGTTTGTTTCCAGTGTTAATCATGTTCAAGGACGAACAGATGGTAAAATGACACGTAGTCACTGCACTTTGAACCACCCAAGCAGTATAGCGATGCACCCCCACTACATATTGCTTCTGAAGAGTGGTATAAGTGCCAATAAGGATACTACTTAGATGGTAGTGCTGGTGATGATTGGTTCAGAGCACGCAGATGCTTTTGTGATCCTGTAAAAGTACATCAGGTTTGCATAATAAGCCATTATTCACTGACTGAAGCCAACGCAAGCCTCTCGCCACACATGTGGAGATTCTTCACTTACTTCTCTGGATCGGATTTCTTTGGCATACAAAGGCTGCAAAAACTCGGATGGTCCTTCTAATCGCAGGCCCTTGTCAGTAATTCTGAGTTGCCCCATGCCGTCCTGCAATGGAAAAAGAGGATATTAAAATCCAAACTCAGGAATGCAAGAGAAGAATAAATCATATCTAAATTCCTGCGAGGGGTAAGCGTAATTGGTTCAGCACTAAGGTGCTCAGGTTAAGACTCCATCTTCCCACCAATGCCTGGTCATAAATGAATCCAAGAGATTGCATTGCTTCTCCATTTGGACTCTTTTGAGCAATCAGATGAACAAATAAAACAAATTAAATAAGGGGATAGTCCCTTAAGGGACACTGCAACTAAAAGTAAAATATCAAATGATTAGTTTTTTCTTTTTGAATTTTTCCAATTAAGGGGCAATTTAGCGTGGCCAATCCACCTACCCAGCACATCTTTGGGTTGTGAGGGTGAGACCCACGCAGTCACGGGGAGACTGTGCAAACTCCACACGGACAGTGATCTGGGACCAGGATGTCCTCGGCAGCCTGAGGCAGCAGTGCTAACCATTTTGCCACTGTGTCGCCCCAAAATATCAAATTAATCATATCAAACTCTAATTAAATTGTGTTTCAAGGGTGTTAAATGATGGACCCCAGCCCCTGCGGTGCCCACCAGTCATGGAAAGCTCAATCGTGCAGGTGGACATTGTAATGATATGTAGGATAATATTTGTTTGGAATTTAATAACCGAACTGGAAGTTAGGATAGGTGCCGTATGCAGAGCATCCGACCACAGGTGGCATGGTGACAGGAGAGGTCGCTAGAAGACAGGCCTCATGGTGATCGGATATAATCTCTTGGACAACAGCACAGACAAAGAATCTGGACAACAAGCACAGATGCATATCGAGCAGCTCCTGATTCAACATTATTAATAAGAGTTAACCATAGTTACTGATATTTAGACGCAATATCCAACTGCAATCTTACATCATTGAAACCCTTTAGTGATTTAGTTAATTAATAAACAATTTTGTTCATTTACAAAGCTGCATGTTTTCTGAGCACTTCAACTACAAAGACCTCGCCATCCATGCGTGCAGAGAACATTACAGACATTGTATGCTCCCTCTCCAGGGACAGCCGGCTGCGAACATAACCATGGAAGAGGGGAAGACAATCGAGCTGGACAACCCACCCCACCGTCCGTTGCCTGGACCTGTTCATGACAGGTTTGACCAAGACCAGGGGCAGGCTTTTAAGGGGATCTTCAACCTTTCCTGGCACTCCTCAGCATCGAGTGTGCTTCTTCATTGCATGCTCTCAGGACTGAACCTGGGGCACTGGCTTCCATTAGGCAAAGCAGCTGTCTTTGACATTAACCCTGCAAGTAGTAACTTATCAGTCAAGGAGTGGAACTGTGAACTAATTATTCTATCAACCACAAATCAAACAGTGTCCAATTTGTATCATGATTTAGATAGGTGAGGCCTTCTTCCTTTGGGATTCTGCAATCTTGTCTTTTTTCATTAATAAGAAAGAAGGAAGAGCATTTGATACCTTACCTATTGAACACCGTCTCGCTTTACTATGCTGCCAGAATTTCTGATATCTCCTAACTGCTGGAGGAGACCACAAGATTAACTGTCTAATAATGTTGGACAAACATTGAAATATTCATGTACAAATACCATATTTTTTTACTAATAGAAATAAAAATTACCTAAATGGCACACACACCATGAGCTAAATCAGAGTCAATTGCTTTGCGAGACACTTTAATTATCCAATCCCTTGAAGTGAAGTAGTCTATAAAATTCAGCGCAGTCACTTTCTTAAAGAATTTAGTGAAATCTATTACACACTGAGCAGTTAGACATCTCACTTGGAAATTCCCCAAGGACAAATTCACTTATCAAAAATTCTACTAAGGTAAACAGGAGGGAAATTTGTATGCAAAACAGACACTCTTTGCTGGAAGTAGTCCTGGTCAGGATCAGTATTAGGTAGGGAGTTCAGTGATATACAGTACGGGTGTCTTTCACACACCCTCTGCTAGTATGGTTTGCACTCTGCATCCATTTTAATTTGTGCATGTGTTTCTGTGCCTGGTGCCTCTTACCCATTAGTATGAATGAGTGCTTCCGATTTGCATCCATAAATACTGGTGTAAAATTGCTAATGTAAAACATGAACAGTTTGGGCTTATACAATCTATTCGACCTACAATATCAGCAGACAGAATTAACTCCTAACAGATGACATAAAAATTCTGTTCTGTGGCTCCGCCGAGCTGTTTAGAGTAAGCAATGACCTCAAACTGGCATGCTGAATTGGACCATGACAAGCATGATTGATCTATCTTACAGACCACATTTCACGCAGTCTCCCCTTGTAAATGAGAAGCCGATACTTGACACCATGCTGACTATGGTGCTCCAGTAGCTGCTCTGCAAAGAGCTTCAAGAACAGCAACACTCCAATTTCAAATCTCAAATTTGGGAGAAGAGGGCATTTGCCTCATTTGCAAAAAGGGAATTGGAAAAGCTATGTAGTTCTGCTGCAACTCAATTTATGTTTTGTCCTCGTTTTACTAAACATCATGATGGCAAACTTGAGGAAAAAATTGAGTCCAGAAAAAGCTGATGTCTTGGAAAGTCAGATTGCAATAAAGCACAAGTGTTGCTCCAAGCAAAATAGTGGTAATGTGTCAAAGTTATTTATGGAACTGGGTCTGCATGATAAATCTTAAATAGGATTCTTTTTGTCAAATTATTATAATGTTTTTAAAGAAAAACTTTGACTTTTTCATTATTGCAGCATGAACAAAACAATAATGCTCCCCTGATGTCAGTATTGTATGCAGTTATATAAGCTCTCCCTAACGGATGCACAGGACAGCTGAAAATTCCACTGATATATGGTAGCAGTTATTTTTATGCTGCCGTTGCCCAGTGCTCTGAGCGCATTGCCTAGTGTGGAAAATAAGGGGCACACACTGAAAGATAGGGGAGTTGAGATCATGTTTGAAGAAGGGTCACTCATTGGGAAGCATTAACCAGAGGTGAAAGTGGGCCACTCACTATGAGGACACTTTTCAAAAATCAATAAAATTACATTCAAAGGAACAGCTCATCAAAAGGCATGGGCTGCATTCTCCGCTGCACCGGCAGCCCGGGGATTTCCCGACGGCGTGGGGCTGCCCACAATGAGAAACCGGCTGGCGAGACGGAGAATCCCGGTGGTGCGGCGGGTCGGGAAATCCTGCCCCATGCCTTTAGTATAAAAAAATAAAGGGAACTGGAATCAAATATTCCATGTCAGCCCAAGTGATAAGATACTGTCAAAATTAATCAATGGACTGGTGCTTTTTCCCTGCACACTGGAGGTGTGAGCATTACATTACAGGCAGCATGTACATTAGATCACTGATACTGCACTGATACTGTGTGAGCATTTTATCATGGATGGTAGAGCATTGTTAGAAAAGAGTTAATGTTCCCTCGTACTAAATTTGGAATCGGGGTTTTCATTATTTAATAGAATGCAATTATTGCACCAAATATGGGGATACAGGTGACACTGTGGTGTTGTTGGAAAAGTGACTGCTGAACACAATAATCTTAAAGTCAAAGAAGCCAAGAGCTATTTTCTAGTTCTTATTATAGAGTTACCATCGGAGCTTAATGGTAGCAGAGAACGGTTAGCACTTTTGAGTGAAAACAATTGCAAACTAAAATTTCTTTAGATAAAATATTGTATTCTAACCTTGAAGAGTGATTTGGAGTATGTTGGAAAACAAATGGCTGAATCCAAGTGTAGAATGTTGGGGTGTGACTACCCACCGTTCTTTTCTGAGGGTCAACCCTATTAATGTGTTGGGTACTCTGCTACACAGACGAACCAACACGGTTGCGAATGGTACAACTCAGTTTTATTACTAACATTTATTTACAGTGGTAAACTGGTTACTGAGGTTCGATCATAACCCTAGAATCTGTGGACCTATTCCTAATACTATCTTGTAGTGGCACTCAGCACATGGTGGATGTCTGAGTGGCTTGCTATGAGCTCTGTGCCCTGAGCTGTCTCCTGCTGGAATGCTCAGGAAGTGTTATGTTCCCTGTTTTGTATTGTGTATGCTCTTGCCTGTGATTGGCTGTGTTGTGTGTGTGTTGATTGGTCCGTTGATCTGTCCATCAGTATGTATGTGCTATGATGTTTACCTGAATATCATGACACCTATGGCCAATGAACAAATGTAGTTACCATGTGGACACAGGTTACATCCTTGCCCAAGAAAAAAACAAGGAAATGCCTTGGCACTTACATTACCGTACAAAAGCAAGATAATGTGCAAGGTATTTTCAGAATTGGAGCTGGAGTAATTGGACTTCGATGAAGGTTTGGATACATTATTAACTTTCATGGATAAGATTTACCAAAAGGATGACTTATTAAGTGCTTATGAAGCTTGGTCAATCATAGTAACCCTGTAACCCCACCGAACCTTTTTTGGACACTAAGGGCAATTTGTCATGGCCAAGTCACCTAACCTGCACATCGTTGGACTGTGGGAGGAAACCGGAGCACCCAGAGGAAACCCACGCAGACATGGGGAGAACGTGCAGACTCCGCATAGACAGTGACCTAAGCCGGGAATCGAACCTGCGACCCTGGAGCTGTGAACCAACAGTGCTAACCACTGTGCTACCATGCCGCTCACAAATTTTGACAAATTTTGAAAATCGGAGAATACTACCATAGTACATAATGGAATTTAACAGAGTGTGAACAAGGCTGCAAAAATTGCTCAGTCAGTGCCGATATTTAGGTTATTCGACTGTGCTAAAGTTATAAACATGGATAGGGCTCTTGTTTTGACGGGAGCTAAGTTTGCAGAAAGACACATCCTGCTAGAACATAGGTCAGAGGCTCTGAATATGTTCCTGGGCAAACATTCCTTTCCGGTAAAATCAATTCTCAAATGGACTAACTGGCAATAACAATGGACAACCCAATGTTAATGGGATGGCGAGATGGTCTAGAAACAGGCCGCAAGCTTCGATATGAAAGAAGATGTGTAACTAAAAATAATGAGGACACAAAGTCATTTAACAATTATGGCAGGACGCATGAATTGGGAATTGTCAACAGTAAAATGAGCCGCAGAATCATAGAAATTACAGTGCAGAAGGAGGCCATTCAGCCAATTGAGTCTGCACCAGCCCTTGGAAAGAGCACCCTACTCAAGCCCACAACTCCATTCTATATCCGTAACCCCACTTAACCTTTTTGGCATTAAGGACAATTCAGCATTCCAATCAACCTAACCTGCACATCTTTGGACTGTGGGAGGAAACCGGAGCACCCGGAGGAAATCCACTCAGACACGGGGAGAACGTGCAAACTCCACACAGACAGTGACCCAGCCTGGAATTGAACCTGGGACCCTGGAGCTGTGAAGCAACTGTGCTAACCACTGTGCTACCGTGCTGCCCAGGCTGTGGTCAATTGGTGTTTTAGGTATGATTCAAAATTCCATTCTGCAATAAATATCATATGAGATATGAGAGGATGTTTGAAACTGAACATGAGACAGAAGACTCTAAAGATGAAGACATTAACCAAAGAAAGGGCATTGGGCGGGATTCTCCGTTGGCCGACGCCGAAATCTGGGCATGCGATTGGGCGGAGAATAGCTCCCGACGGTGAAATCGCGGCAGGCGCCAGTGTGACATCGAATCGCGATGCAGTCCATATCAGTTGGTTTCTGGGAGAAAACCCAAAATTCTTTCAATCATGAATGATCATCCTCCAGTTTGGGAGGGTACTACGATTATCTCTATCTTTTCTGAGTATTTGAATCCACTACACGTGGGCAGGAGAGAGTTCCTTGAAGCAGAAATCTCAGAGAAAATTTGGAAAGTTTTGAGGCACAATGTAAGGCCACCAGAAACCACTGTCAAACAGGTAGACATGACATACTATAAAAGAGGTGGATTTAATGAGTGGAAAGGTCCAAGAAAGATTATAGGTACAGATAACAAAACAATCATTTTGCAGCATGGAAACCAGGCTGTTCAGATACACTCATTAAGATTAGTGGGCACAGATTATAAGTTTACGGATTCAAAAGGGGTTATTGAACGTGCTGAGGAAGCAGACACATGTTACAGAATAATGAGGAACAGATCGGCCCAATTGACAAGGTATCTGAAGAGGGACTTGGTAATTCTGACAAACTGGATGAGGCTATTTGTCCCAAAGGACAACTGCCAAAGGTTGGCACTGAAGAAGGATCCAGTCAGTGTAAGGATGCAGCTATCATTGGTGGAGCAGGTAAGACTACTGGAAATTATAACATCTGGTTGAATGTAGCCACCCCCCCCCCCCAACACAAACACTGCAAAACAGCCCATCAATCCCAGATTTCATGGGTGCCCATCTTCCCCCAAGTATGGGGATGACCCGACGTGCCACCCCCAGGGACTCCCTATCTTATTAGGGAGCCCCCCAGGGATCCCCTTAAGAGGGAGACCCTCCCAGGGACCCCCATAATAGAGAGACCCCTGAAGGGACCTTTTAACGGGGAGACCCCCAGGGACTCCATGAATAGGGGGACCCTCTAACTGAAGAGACTCCCTAACCAAAGGAACCCCCTTCCCAATAGGGACCCCCTAACCAAACGAACACCCCACAGGGACCCCTAACTAAAGGGACCTCCAGTTTCCTCCCACAGTCCAAAGTTGTGCGGATTAGGTAGATTGTCCATGCTGAATTGCCCCTTAATGTCCAGGGATGTGTAGGTAGGTTAAGGAGTTAAAGGAATAGGGCGGGGAAGTGGGCTTGGGTGGAGTAATCTTTCAGAGGATCGGTGCAGACTTGATGGGCTGAACAGCCTCCTTCTGCACTGTAGGGATGCCATGATTCTACGACAGCAGCAATCAAGTCAAAACAATGATTTGCCTGCCGCACAGCATCAAAGAGTTATCATTTTTTCGCATTTGATATCCACTTTCATAGCTGGAGGGAAAGCTGTAGGTCACCCAATTAGCATGGCTTCAGTTAGCAGACCTTGCGCTTTGGGAGGATGAAGTGAAGCATGATTCCAGAAACAATTCAAAGGGGAGGATGCCCACTGACTAGCAAAATAATTTGCGATGGAAGTAAATTAGGATAGCTCATTAGCAAACCCATGCACACGCACGCGCACGGGCATCTCGGTAGCATTGTGGATAGCACAATTGCTTCACAGCTCCAGGGTCCCAGGTTCGATTCCGGCTTGGGTCACTGTCTGTGCGGAGTCTGCACATCCTCCCCGTGTGTGCGTGGGTTTCCTCCGGGTGCTCCGGTTTCCTCCCACAGTCCAAAGATGTGCAGGTTAGGTGGATTGGCCATGATAAATTGCCCTTAGTGTCCAAAATTGCCCTTAGTTTTGGGTGGGGTTACTGCGTTATGGGGATAGGGTGGAGGTGTTGAACTTGGGGTCGGGTGCTCTTTCCAAGAGCCGGTGCAGACGCGATGGGCCGAATGGCCTCCTTCTGCAAATTCTATGATTCTATGACTGACAAAGCTGGTCGTATGTCTTTAACCTCCCGTGCCAGCCATAGGAGTGGAAGTCATCAGTCTGTACAGGTAGAGAGTGCTTTGCATATTGACAGCAAGCTTACAAGATCAGAACAAACATCTGCTTCTGCACTCTGCTCGATTGTACTTCCCGCAATGTCAGTTTCCTACTGGTCAGTCCAGGTTAAAATTACCCTCGCACTTTCTGTGCTGAGAATGCCTTAATTGAAATCACAGCGCAGATAGAAGCCCTTCAGCCCACCCTGTCTGTCCTGCCTCTCCGAATGAGCAATTCACCTCACGCCATTCTCCTTTTCCCTGAAACCCTGCACATTCCTCCTTTTCGGATAACAGTCTAACTCCTTTTTCAATGCTTCAATTGAACCTGCCTTCACCAAACTCTCGGGCTGTGCATTCCAAACCTAAGCCTCTCACTGTGTGAAAATGCTTTTTCTCATATTGTGTTTGCATCTTTAGCCAATTGCTTTAAGCCTGGACCCTTTCATTCGCGACCCTTTCATTTGCGACCCTTTCATTCGCGACCCTTTCATTCGCGACCCTTTCATTCGCGATCCTTTCATGAGTACGCACCATTTCTCCCTCTCTACTCTTGTCAAGACCTCTCTTGATTTTGAATACCTCTATGAAATCTCTGCTCAGCCTTCTCTTTCTCCAACGAAAACAATACCAACTTGTCCAATCCATCTTCAGTAATGAAGTTCCTCGGGCGTCATTCTCCGACCCCCCGCCGGGTCGGAGAATGGCCGTTGGCCGCCGTGAATCCCGCCCCCGCCGAAGTCTCCGAAGGGAGAAAAGTCGGCGGGGCGTTAATGGCGCCGCTGCCGCGGAGAATGTCACGGGTCTGCGCAATGCAGCCGATTTTCGGCCTGCCGATATTCTCCCTTCCGGATGGGCCGAAGTCCCGTCGACGTGATGACCGTTCACGTCGACGTCAATCAAACCTCCTTTTCATCGGCGTGACCCGGTGCTCCAGGCTCACGCCGACCAGCGAGGAGGTGAGTGACGGCCTGGGGGGTTGGCTCTGGGCAGGAAATGGCGTGGCCGCAGACTGATTGCCTGAGGAGAGGTGTGTCTCGGCTTGTGAGTGTGTGCGGCGGGGGGGGGGGGGGGGGGGGGGTGGTTAGAGTAGGCTGGGCTCCGGGGGAGTGCCGGGAGGGGGTCCGTGCCGGGGTGGAGGTTGGGGGTTGGGGAGGGGGTCCGTGCCGGGGTGGAGGTTGGGGGTTGGGGAGGGGGTCCGTGCCGGGGTGGAGGTTGGGGGTTGGGGAGGGGGTCCGTGCCGGGGTGGAGGTTGGGGAGGGGGTCCGTGCCGGGGTGGAGGTTGGGGGTTGGGGAGGGGGTCCGTGCCGGGGTGGAGGTTGGGGGTTGGGGAGGGGGTCCATGCCGGGGTGGAGGTTGGGGAGGGGGTCCGTGCCGGGGTGGAGGTTGGGGGCTGGGGAGGGGGTCCGTGCCGGGGTGGAGGTTGGGGAGGGGGTCCGTGCCGGGGTGGAGGTTGGGGGTTGGGGAGGGGGTCCGTGCCGGGGTGGAGGTTGGGGAGGGGGTCCGTGCTGGGGTGGAGGTTGGGGGTTGGGGAGGGGGTCCGTGCCGGGGTGGAGGTTGGGGGTTGGGGAGGGGGTCCGTGCCGGGGTGGAGGTTGGGGGTTGGGGAGGGGGTCCGTGCCGGGGTGGAGGTTGGGGGTTGGGGAGGGGGTCCGTGCCGGGGTGGAGGTTGGGGGTTGGGGAGGGGGTCCGTGCCGGGGTGGAGGTTGGGGGTTGGGGAGGGGGTCCGTGCCGGGGTGGAGGTTGGGGGTTGGGGAGGGGGTCCATGCCGGGGTGGAGGTTGGGGAGGGGGTCCGTGCCGGGGTGGAGGTTGGGGGTTGGGGAGGGGGTCCGTGCCGGGGTGGAGGTTGGGGAGGGGGTCCGTGCCGGGGTGGAGGTTGGGGGTTGGGGAGGGGGTCCGTGCCGGGGTGGAGGTTGGGGAGGGGGTCCGTGCCGGGGTGGAGGTTGGGGAGGGGGTCCGTGCCGGGGTGGAGGTTGGGGTTTGGGGAGGGGGTCCGTGCCGGGGTGGAGGTTGGGGGTTGGGGAGGGGGTCCGTGCCGGGGTGGAGATTGGGGGTTGGGGAGTGGGTCCGTGCCGGGGTGGAGGTTGGGGGTTGGGGTCCATGCCGGGGTGGAGGTTGGGGAGGGGGTCCGTGCCGGGGTGGAGGTTGGGAGTTGGGGAGGGGGTCCGTGCCGGGGTGGAGGTTGGGGAGGGGGTCCGTGCCGGGGTGGAGGTTGGGGGTTGGGGAGGGGGTCCGTGCCGGGGTGGAGGTTGGGGAGGGGGTCCGTGCCGGGGTGGAGGTTGGGGGTTGGGGAGCGGGTCCGTGCCGGGGTGGAGGTTGGGGGTTGGGGAGGGGGTCCGTGCCGGGGTGGAGGTTGGGGGTTGGGGAGGGGGTCCGTGCCGGGGTGGAGGTTGGGGGTTGGGGAGGGGGTCCGTGCCGGGGTGGAGGTTGGGGAGGGGGTCCGTGCCGGGGTGGAGGTTGGGGGTTGGGGAGGGGGTCCGTGCCGGGGTGGGTGATGGGAGGGCAAATGAGTTGGTCCACCTGGCCAGGTGCCAGCCTCCAACAGTTGGACCCATGCGGTCCATGCCACCTGGCTGGGGGGAGGAGGGGATATGGGCAATGATGACATGTCGTCGTTCCCCTCCCCCCCACCAGGTCGTCATGTTTTCAGATCATCCAGCGATGTTGGCCGCCGTGGTGGCAGCCGCTCATGTCTATGTTGCCCTGGATGAGGAGGAGGAGGAGGAGGAGGAGGAGGAGCGTGCCAGAGAGGCGGCGCAGGCTGCCGCTGAGGGGCAGGCGGCAGCCGCCCAGGCTGGAGGGACACCTGACCGACAGGACGAGGAGGGGGAGGAGGACGTCGCGGCCCCACGGCAACGGAGGCACCCGAGGGCGCCCCGTGTGTACCGGCCCCGGCAGTCATACCAGGACCTCACGGACCGGGAATGCAGGAGGAGACTCCGGATGAGCCGGGAAACTGTGGCACACATCTGCCACCTGCTGGCACACCTGTCACCGCGTGGCACTGGCGGGGGACACCCTCTCCCCGTGTCCGTCAAGGTTACGGTGGCCCTGAACTTTTATGCAACGGGGTCATTCCAGGCACCGAGTGGGGACCTGTCCGGCATATCACAGACATCGGTGCACCGGTGCATCCGGGCAGTGACAGATGCCCTTTATGCCATGGCGCACCGCTACATCCGCTTCCCCGTGGACCGGGCCAGCCAAGATGCCCGGGCCGTGGGCTTCTCTGCCGTTGCCGGGTTCCCCATGGTCCAGGGCGCGATCGATGGGATGCACGTCGCCGTGCGGCCACCTGCAGATAACAGGGCCGTGTTCACTAATAGGAAGGGGACCTATTCGATGAACGTACAGGTGGTCTGCGACCACCGCATGATGATCCTGCACGTCTGCGCCCGTCACCCAGGCAGTGTACACGACTCATTCGTGTTGTCGCGGTCATCCATCCCCGGCATGTACGAGGGGCGCCATCCCCGGCTGAGGGGCTGGTTGCTGGGCGACAGGGGCTACCCATTGCGATCGTGGCTGATGACGCCTATACGGAGGCCACGCAATGAGGCGGAGAACCGCTACAATGATGCCCATGTAGCGACAAGGGGAGTGATCGAGAGGTGCTTTGGCGTGCTGAAGATGCGTTTCAGGTGCCTGGACCTCTCTGGGGGCGCCCTCCAGTATCGGTCAGATAGGGTCGGCCGCATCATTGTGGTGTGCTGCGTCCTGCACAACATAGCCCAGCAGAGGGGCGATGTGCCGCAGGCAGAGGAGGGCGGAGTGGAGGAGCAGCAGGAAGAGGCCCAGTCCTCCCCAGATGAGGGGGATGGGGGCAATGGTCAGGGCAGACGGGGTAGACACAGACGGGTGGCTGTCCACCGTTACCGGCTGGCCCAGCGGGCACGGGACAGGCTGATAGCCGTCCGCTTCACTGACTAGATGGGCGTGGGAATCGGGTAGTATGGCCACAGACCGCACACCATGACAACAGCCGACCACCCACACCCCCCACCCATCCACCCACCCAGCACCCTCACCCCCCTCCCCAACCCCACACACCCCACCCGCATGCACACCACCCCCCCACTCCCAATTGCCGATCCACCGGCGGCACAACGGGCCGGGCTCACCCGGTAGGTGTAACATTGACTTTAATAACCAAAGGAGTTCATGCATGTGCCCTAGCGCCTAAAACTCATCTGTGCCCTGCACCCGTGCCAACTTACTCAGTGTCTAATTGTTTAGCCTTACGGGCCCTTTGACTACGTCTACGTGGTTCCCCAGACGGTACAGCAGAACTGGAGGTGGACTCCTGTGATTCCTGCCCTCTGACACTGGATCCCTTTGGCGGCCGTTTCCTGGGGCGTCCTGGCCTAGATGGGCCAGGCTGCGGCCCGGGCGACTGGGATGGCGAGCTGCCAGCCTGTCCTGCCCGTTGCCCACCCGATGCACCTGGGACGGAAGGGGGGGAGTCCGAGGTGTCGCGGTGTACCGGGACCTCCCCTACAGAGGGAGCCGGGACGGACCACACCACCTCCTCCTCCCTCGGGGTGCCCGATGGCCCCCAGGCCTCTACATGGGTGGGGGATGCGAACGGACTGGCCATCCGACGCGCCCCCGACATCTGGCGCTGCCAGTCCTGGAGGCCCGTGCTGGTATCGACAGGGGTCTGCAGGTTTGCAGCCATGGAGCCCAGGGGGTTGTCGAACCCTGTCTGCGACAGTGCGACGCCAGCTCGCACATGGCCACTGGCGCCGATGCCCTCAGCGATGGCCTGCTGAGACTGGGCCATGGCCTGCAGAGACTGGGCCATGGCCTGCAGAGACTGGGCTATGGCCTGCTGAGACTGGGCCATGGCCTGCTGAGACTGGGCTATGGCGTTGAGCGCCTCTGCCATCTGGCGCTGGCACTGGCTCATGGCCTCCTGTGAGAGGGCAGCCATTTCCTGGGCCACAGACGCCGCCTGCACGGAAGGCCCCAGGCCTCGCAAACCGTTCCCCATGTCTGACACCGTCGCACCCATTGCCTCCACCGCGGACGCCACCCGTGCGGTGTCAGCCTGGGTGGCACGCATGACCGGGACCACTCCCAGCTCCTGGACGCGGGTGGACTCCTCCACCTGCGACCGCAGCCGCCGCAAGCCACCCGTCACCCTATTCGCTCGTCTCCGTGTCGGTGGTTGCATCGGATCTATGTGTGGGTGTGGTAACTGCAGGAACCCGGGATCCATCTGGGCGGCAGATGTTCGCTTGGCCTGGGCTGCCCTCCGACCGCCCGGTCCCTCTGCTGCTCCTACCTCCACCTGCTGTACCGGGACGGCTGTGTTGTGCGCACCAGTGAGTGTACCAGACGCCTCATCACTAAAGTGCCCAACCGTGGTGAGTGTTTCTGCGATGGTGGAGGGTGTTGGTGACAGCAGTGGCGTTGTGTCGTGCTCTTCGTCCCACTCTGAGTCCATGGCACTTTGGGGTGGGGGTTCGTCTCCACACATCCACTCTGAGTCACTGTCCGGTATTTCGTCTTCCCGGGTAGGGGTGTCCTGGGTAGTGGTGTCCCGGGTAGTGCTGTCCCGGGTAGTGCTGTCCCGGGTAGTGCTGTCCCGGGTAGTGGTGTCCCGGGTAGTGGTGTCCCGGGTAGGGGTGTCCTGGATAGTGGTGTCCTGGGTAGTGGTGTCCTGGATAGTGGTGTCCTGGATAGTGGTGTCCTGGCTCGGATGTGACGGGGGCCTGTGGCTGCCCCCCTCATCGCTGGGTGGTCGCTCCCGCACGTGACGGGGGTGTCGTCTCCCTGTTGCTCCAGGTCTCTCCGTCTCCCGTGGTCTCCGAGGGGCATCCTGCGGGCGTCGCATGCTGGAGGGTTCGGGTCTCTCCGTCTCCCGTGGTCTCCAAGGGGCATCCTGCGGGCGTCGCATGCTGGAGGGTGCGGGTCTCTCCGTCTCCCGTGGTCTCCGAGGGGCATCCTGCGGGCGGTCTGCATCTGCGGGGATGGGTGCCTGGACGTTTGGTCCTGCGATACACAATGAAGCATGCATGGTTAGACATCAGGCAGTGATCAGGTGATACGGGAGAGGGGGATATAGGGGAGGGGGGATATGGGGACGGGCTGTTGGTGGCTCACTTGCTCGTGGGGCCCCGACCTCTGCATCAGCAACCTCCCGGTCCTCAGGTCCGCCAGCCAGTTCCAGGGCCCTTTCCTCGTGTACGGTCAGTGGCCTCTCATCAGCGGGCCCTCCTCCAGTCCTCACATGCTCCCTATTGTTGTGTGCGCGCTTCTCCTGGGGGGGGGGGGGGTGGCAGGGGTAAAAGGCAACAGTGTTAGGCAGGTATATGAATGCACGCCATCGGTTGCGCGTGCATTACAGAGGTTAAGGTTAGGGCTGGATTCACTTGGGGATATGGGGGATATGGGGGAGGGGGGATATGGGGGAGGGGGATATAGGGAGGGGGGGATATGGGGAATATGGGGGATATGGGGGAAGGGGGGAATATGGCGGATATGGGGGAGGGGGGATATGGGGGAGGGGGGATATGGGGGAGGGGGGAATATGGGGGATATGGGGAGGGGGGATATGGGGGAGGGGGGATATGGGGGATATGGGGGAGGGGGGATATGGGGGAGGGGGGATATGGGGAGGGGGGATATGGGGAATATGGGGGATATGGGGGAAGGGGGGAATATGGGGGATATGGGGGAGGTGGGATATGGGGGAGGGGGGATATGGGGGAGGGGGGAATATGGGGGATATGGGGGAGGGGGGATATGGGGGATATGGGGGAGGGGGATATGGGGGCTATGGGGGAGGGGGGATATGTGGGAGGGGGGATATGGGGAGGGGGGATATGGGGAATATGGGGGAGGGGGGATATGGGGGAGGGGGGATATGGGGGAGGGGGGATATGGGGGAGGGGGGATATGGGGGATATGGGGGATATGGGGGAGGGGGGAATATGGGGGATATGGGGGGGTATGGGGGAGGGGGGGATATGGGGAGGGGGGAATATGGGGGATATGGGGGAGGGGGGATATGGGGGATATGGGGGAGGGGGGATATGGGGGAGGGGGGATATGTGGGAGGGGGGATATGGGGAGGGGGGATATGGGGAATATGGGGGAGGGGGGATATGGGGGATATGGGGGAGGGGGATATGGGGGATATGGGGAGGGGGGATATGGGGAGGGGGAATATGGGGGATATGGGGGAGGGGGGATATGGGGGATATGGGGGAGGGGGGATATGTGGGAGGGGGGATATGGGGGAGGGGGGATATGGGGAATATGGGGGAGGGGGATATGGGGGAGGGGGGATATGGGGGATATGGGGGAGGGGGGATATGGGGGATATGGGGGAGGGGGGATATGGGGGAGGGGGGATATGGGGGATATGGGGGAGGGGGGATATGGGGGAGGGGGGAATATGGGGGATATGGGGGAGGGGGGATATGGGGGAGGGGGGATATGGGGAGGGGGAATATGGGGGATATGGGGGAGGGGGATATGGGGGATATGGGGGAGGGGGGATATGGGGGATATGTGGGAGGGGGGATATGGGGAGGGGGATATGGGGAATATGGGAGAGGGGGGATATGGGGGAGGGGAGATATGGGGGATATGGGGGAGGGGGGATATTGGGGGAGGGGGAATATGGGGGATATGGGGGAGGGGGGATATGGGGGATATGGGGGAGGGGGGATATGTGGGAGGGGGGATATGGGGGAGGGGGGGATATGGGGAATATGGGGGAGGGGGGATATGGGGGATATGGGGGAGGGGGGATATGGGGGATATGGGGGAGGGGGGATATGGGGGAGGGGGGATATGGGGGATATGGGGGAGGGGGGATATGGGGGAGGGGGGAATATGGGGGATATGGGGGAGGGGGGATATGGGGGAGGGGGGATATGGGGAGGGGGGAATATGGGGGATATGGGGAGGGGGGATATGGGGGAGGGGGGGATATGGGGAATATGGGGGAGGGGGGATATGGGGGATATGGGGGAGGGGGGATATGGGGGAGGGGGGGATATGGGGGATGGGGGATATGGGGAGGGGGGATATGGGGGAGGGGGAATATGGGGGATATGGGGAGGGGGGATATGGGGGATATGGGGGAGGGGGGGATATGGGGGAGGGGGGATATGGGGGATATGGGGGAGGGGGGATATGGGGGAGGGGGGATATGGGGATATGGGGGAGGGGTAGATATGGGGGAGGGGGGGATTGGGGGAGAGGGGATATGGGGGATATGGGGGACGCTCACCCTGCCTGCTCTGACGAGGTCTTTCACCTTCTTGTGGCACTGGGTGCCTGTCCGTGGTGTTAGGGCCACAGCGGTGACGGCCTCTGCCACCTCCCTCCACAGACGCCGGCTGTGGCGTGGGGCAACTCTGCGGCCGTGCCCGGGATACAGGGCGTCCCTCCTCTGCTCCACCGCATCCAGGAGCGCCTCCACATCGCGTGACTCGAACCTCGGGGCTGAGCGACGGCCAGCCATCAAGTCGGGTGTTGCGGTCGGCTGTTCCGGTCGGGTGGGGGGGAGCTGCGCGGCCTTATGAGCCGTCACGCCGTGCAGCGCGTATGACGCTGCACGACGTGAACCACTGCGCAAGCGCGGATCCCGTTACGTCGCTGCTAGCCCATTTCGGGCCGCAGACTATCGGCCCATTTTTATGACGTGACGCAAGTGGGATTTGCGCCGTTTTGTGCGCCGATCGGCGGAGTTTCCGCCGATAACGGAGAATTTCGCCCCTCATCCGTGGAACCATTCTCGTGAATCTTTTCTGCACTAACTCCAATGCCTTCACACCCCTGACAGCATCAACGGGGCCGAGGTGGAGATGGTTAGCAGTTTCAAATTCCTAGGGGTGCTCATCTCCAAAAATCTGTCCTGGTCCACCCACGTCGACGCTACCACCAAGAAAGCACAACAGCGCCTATACTTCCTCAGGAAACTATGGAAATTCGGCATGTCCACATTGACTCTTACCAACTTTTACAGATGCACCATAGAAAGCATCCTATCGGGCTGCATCACAGCCTGGTATGGCAACTGCTCGGCCCAGGACCGCAAGAAACTTCAGAGAGTCGTGAACACCGCCCAGTCCATCACACGAACCTGCCTCCCATCCATTGACTCCATCTACACCTCCTGCTGCCTGGGGAAAGCGGGCAGCATAACCAAAGATCCCTCCCACCCGGCTTACTCACTCTTCCAACTTCTTCCATCGGGCAAGAGATACAGAAGTCTGTGAACACGCACGAACAGACTCAAAAACAGCTTCTTCCCCACTGTCACCAGACTCCTAAATGATCCTCTTATGGACTGACTTCATTAACACTACACCCTATATGCTTCATCCGATGCCGGTGCTTATGTAGTTACATTGTATATGTTGTGTTGCCCTATTATGTATTTTCTTTTATTCCCTTTTCTTCTCATGTACTTAATGATCTGTTGAGCTGCTCGCAGAAAAATACTTTTCACTGTACCTCGGTACACGTGACAATAAACAAATCCAATCCAATCCAATCCAATCTTTCCTAAAATACAGCACAGAACTGGACCCAATGCTGCATTAGCGGTCCCGATTCAGCGGACTCGAGTTAAAATTCCCTGAATGGCACGTTTAACGGGGTATTTCTTGGCGCCTGCAGCGCTGAGAACCCCCTGCTATTCAATGACACTTTACCGGTTCGTTTGGCCTTGGGAAGATTCTCTCCGCCGAGGCCGCACTTGGAGGGATTTCCTGCTGGTGAGCTGAATATCACCAACAGGAAAGGTTCCTCGCAGATCGGGGTGCCATTTTGACTGGCTACCCCAATCAACCCCCCTGCTTTTCAGCCCCCCGCCCTCCCGCATTTGTGACCCCCCCCCCCTCCCCCTCAGGCCCCCAGGAACCCTCCCTCACACCCCCCCCCCCCCCCCAGTATGGCAAGCTCCAACCCCCTTCTGGGCCTGACCCCTGGCACAGGCAACAGGGCATTTGGGCACCGTGACACTGCCAGCATGCCAGACTGGCAGTGCTGTAGTGCCCAGGTGCCAGGGGGAGTTCCAGGGTATCACCCTGCCAGGGGTCTCCAATGGCTTGGGAGATGCCCTCGGGTGCCATTATGACTGGTCCACATTTGACCAGTACCAAACAGCGTCCTGGCGAGGTCTCCCAACCACAGCTGGTGAATCCCGGGTGAACGGAGATTCCAGCAAATGAATATTTAACGGAGGCTAATGGTCATTTAAATATGCAGATCCAGATCGCGCGTCTTGCCTGATTTCATTGAATCTCACAACACGTTTCGACCATCACAAAAATCTTGCGAGAGGCTTCTTGCGATATTCAATGACTTCGTCCTAACACCACGTCAGGCACGATGAGGCCGCTGAATTCGTGCCCCGTGTCTTTCACAAGTTCAATATAACCTTCTGCTCTTGTACTCAATTCCCTTACTAAAACAATCTAGGATACTGTATGTTTTATTAACCTCTCCCTCAACCTGCCCTGCCCCCTTCAATGATTTATACACATATACACCCAGGCCCCTCTGCACGTGCATCCCCGTTGGAATGTTTCCTTAATTTTATATTGTGTCTCTGCGTTCTTCCTACCAAAATGAATCACCACATTTCTCCACAATGAATTTCATCTGCCCCCTCTATCCATCTATTCCACCAAAATGTATGTCCTTTTGAAATTCTACACTATCCTCCTCACGTTTCACAATGCTTCTAAGCTTTGTGTTCTCTGCAAACTTTCACATTGTGCCATGAACACCAAGGTCTAGGTCATTAATACATATCAGGTGAAGCAAGGGTCCCAAGACCCTTGACCAAGGGGAACTCCACTACAGACCTTCCTTCAGCTTGAAAAACATCCATTAACTACAACTCACTGTTTCCTGTCACTCAACTAGTTTCATTACAAATTTGCTACTGCTCTTTTTATTCCACAAGCTGGAACTTTTTTCTCGAGTCTAGTGCGTGGCATTGTATCAAATGTCCTTTGTGAGTCAATGTACATCACATCAACAGTACTGCTCTCATTGTGGTAGCATGGCCCCTTTCTCTGGAGATCCCTCGTAGGCCACGTGGCCAGTTTGGGGCCTAACATGTGTGAGCGTGTAAATTCTGACCAATCGGGAAAAAACACGGGGCCTGGGGAGTGTGGACGCAGGAGTCGCAGAGTGAAGACCTGTTTTAGAGGCCTCTGTGTCTGTATATGATTAACCTTTCTACTGTTCCCAAGAAAGCCCTTTTGTTATACAAGAAGTCCCCACAGTGTTGCCTCAAGCCACTACACTCATGAACCCTCTCTGTTCCCTCTTGACAAAAAACCAGCAAGTTAGTGAAATATGAAACAATTTTCCGAGCAAACTTTCCCATTGTTTAATCAAGTTTGAACTGTCCGGCTGTCCTGTCCCAAAAATTAAATCAAAACGTAAATGATTCAGGGAGGGGGCGAGGCAACATCGTTACTGCTGTAGTGTGCTGCTAGAGGGCTAACATTTCAAATACCATTTAAGAGATGAATTTCTGTGGCAGTCATTTTACATGTGGGCACAGTAGACAGGCAATATTCTGCAAATCTGTAGGGGTTTGTGGCCTGAATTAAATATGGGTCAAGGTTCCGGCAAAATTCAGAAAACACCAAAGGACGAGAATGTGTGTCAGTCAGTAATCTCCCTTGCTCTTATTTTTTGTTATCAGTAACAGCATCTTCTGATACTCAACCTTCCTAATGCTGTCCCTTGTGTCCAATCGATGAGGGCACCCAACGCACGTGAATTTAGCAGATAACTCATGGCCAATACTCCTATTTGGAATGGAATATAAAACAAACTGAGAATCAAGTGAGATTCCTTAGACTAGCCATGTTCCCTCAATGTAGAAAGTGATTAAAGCATTTTGATGCACGATCAATTACACTCAAGACAAAGTGATTTCATAACTGAAGGCTTTAATCGACTAGAACTTGTTCCCCAGCAGCTTCGGTACAGAACGTGAAGGCTGCTGGGACGGCACCGGTTCTTGTACTCCACCTGTCAGGGCGGAGCTACGTATCAACAGCCAATGGTAAACTCCTCGGTTTAACCAATGGTCATCAGCCTCTTAGGTACAGCAATACCTGATAATACCACATTCACCCCCTGTTAAAAAAAGAGTCCAGCGGGGGTGGTGGCCAGTGGTAACAGTCGCCTTTAACATGGTATGATCAGATATGGAGGTACCGTGATACCTCCTTACAGGGCTGTCGAGAATATTTACAAAGTGTTCGTTCACGGTTAAAGTCACAGCGAAGCAATCAGTCGATCGGGTGGCCTGGTCGTCCTTCTAGATCGTCTGGGCCTCGGTGGTGATTCTGGTGGGGGTCCAGGTGGTTGCGACTCTGGGAGCGTGGTTTCGGCCTCCCTGGCAGCTTCGACACCCCTAGGCGGTGCTGTTGGGGCAAACGGTTGACACGGGGTGGGGGGGCGCCTGTAGGGGGCGTCGGTGGGTGGGCGGGCCTAGGCAGGAGCGGCAGGAGTACTAACCCTCCAGTGAAGTGCTGTTGGGGCGGGGGGGGGGGGGATAATGGTTCGGGTGCGTGTGGGGTTCCGGCCGGAGCCAGGTTCTGGAGGGAGACTGTATCTTGCCGGCCGTCAGGGCACGCCACGTAGGCATACTGGGGGTTGGCGTGCAGCAGGTGGACCCTCTCGACCAACGGGTCCAACTTGTGCGCCCGCACGTGCTTCCGAAGCAGGATGGGTCCGGGTGTCGCTAGCCAGGTTGGGAGCAAGGTCCCGGAGGAGAACTTCCTGGGGAAAACAAGGAGACGTTCATGAGGTGTCTGATTGGTAGTTGTACAGAGCAGCGACCGGATAGCGTGGAGGGCCACCGGGAAGACTTCTTGCCAGCGGGAGACTGGGAGATTCCTGGAACGTAGGGCCAGTAGAACAGTCTTCCAGACCGTTCCGTTCTCCCTCTCCACCTGTCCGTTTCCCCGGGGCTTGTAACTGGTCGTCCTGCTTGAGGCAATGCCCCTGCTGAGCAGGAATTGACGCAGTTCGTCGCTCATAAAGGAGGAACCCCTATCACTGTGTATGTACGCAGGGAAACCGAACAATGTAAAGATACCCTCGAGGGCCTTGATGACGGTGGTTGCGGTCATGTCTGGGCAGGGGATGGCGAATGGGGACCGGGAGTACTCGTCAATCACGTTCAGGAAATACGTGTTGCGGTCGGTGGAGGGGAGGGGGCCTTTGAAATCCATGCTGAGGCGTTCAAAGGGACGGGAAGCCTTTATCAGGCTTGGTAGAAGCCTTGGTACCTGGCCGGTAGAAGTGCGGTTTGCACTCCGCGCAGATTTAGCAGTCCCTGGTGACTGTCCTGACCTCCTCGATGGAATAGGGCAGGTTGCGGGTCTTGATGAAGTGGAAGAAATGAGTGACCCCCGGGTGGCAGAGGTCCTCGTGGAGGGTTCGGAGGCGGTCCACTTGTGCAGTGGCACAAGTGCCGCGGGACAGGGCATCAGGAGGTTCGTTTAGCTTCCCCGGACGGTATAAGATCTCGTAGTTGAAGGTGGAGAGTTCTGTCCTCCACCGCAAGATCTTGTCGTTTTTAATCTTGCCCCGCTGTGCATTATCGAACATGAAAGCAACCGACCGTTGGTCCGTCAGGAGAGTGAATCTCCTGCCGGCCAGGTAATGCCTCCAATCTCTCACAGCTTCAACTACGGCTTGTGCCTCTTTTTCGACCGAGGAATGGCGAATTTCGGAAGCATGGAGGATACGGGAGAAGAAGGCCACGGGACTGCCCACTTGGTTGAGGGTGGCCGCCAGAGCTATGTCGGACGCATCGCTCTCGACCTGGAAGGGGAGGGACTCGTCGATGGCGTGCATCGTGGCCTTTGCAATGTCTGCTTTGATGCGGCTGATGGCCTGGCGGACTCCTTCGACAGGGGCAAGGTTGTGGACTGGATTAGGGGTCGGGCTTTGTCTGCGTAGTTAGGGACCCATTGGGCGTAGTAACTGAAAAACCCTAGGCAGCGCTTCAGGGCCTTGGGGCAGTGAGGGAGGGGGAAATCCATAAGGGGGCGCATGCGCTCAGGGTCGGGGCCTATAACTCCATTTCGCACTACGTAGCTTAGAATGGCTAGACGGTCGGTGCTAAATACGCATTTATCCTTATTGTACGTTAAGTTAAGGATATTCGCGGTCTGGAGAAATTTGCGGAGGTTGGTGTCGTGGTCCTGCTGGTCATGGCAGCAGATGGTGATGTTATCCAGATACGGGAACGTTGCGCGTAAGCCGTACTGGTCAACCATTCGGTCCAGCTCTCGCTGGAAGACCGAGACCCCATTAGTGACACCAAAGGGAACTCTTAAAAATTGATAGAGCCGCCCATCTACTTCGAAGGCAGTGTACTTGCGGTCACTATTACGGAGGGGTAGCTGGTTGTAGGCGGACTTGAGATCCACCGTGGAGAAGACCTTGTATTGTGCGATCCTGTTTACCAGGTCGGCTATACGGGGGAGAGGGTACGCGTCCAGCTGCGTAAACCTGTTGATGGTCTGACTGTAGTTAATGACCATCCTATGTTTCTCCCCAGTCTTTACCACCACTACTTGAGCTCTCCAGGGACTGTTGCTCGCTTCGATGACCCCTTCCCTCAGCAGCCTTTGGACCTCTGACCTGATGAAGGTCCGGTCCTGGGCACTGTACCGTCTGCTCCTGGTGGCGACGGGTTTGCAATCCGGGGTGAGGTTCGTAAACAGGGAAGGCGGGTCGACCTTAAGGGTCGCGAGGCCGCAGACAGTAAGGGGGGGGTATAGGGCCGCCGAATTTAAAGGTCAGGCTTTGCAAGTTACATTGGAAGTCCAGCCCCGGGAGTGTAGCCGTGCAGAGGTGCGGCAGGACATAAAGACGGAAGTTGTTGAATTTCCTGCCTTGGACAGTGAGGTTCGCTAGGCAGAACCCCTTTAACAGGGTGAACAAAGCTTTCCGTGCTCCCAGAGTCAATCAGGCAAGACGTCTCCTGGCCGTTGATGAAGACCGTCGTTGTTGCTGTTGCGAGTGTCCGAGGTTGACTTTGGTCCAGTGTCACCGAGGCCAGATGAAGCAGATGCGAGTTCTGATTGGGCAGCGTGTAGTCGGTCATGCTGGGGGCCTTGGGCCCCATCCAAGGTGGCGTCTCCCATGGTTCGCACATGGTGGCCGGGGGTGGACAAGATGATGGCGGGGATGCACAAAATGGCGGCGCCCACCCGTCCAGCGTGGTGTCCAAGGGGCAAGATGGCCACGCCCGTGGGTCTCACGTGGCCCTAGGATAGGGGGGTGGCGGTGAGCGCTGGCCGGTCGGGGCCTGAAGGGGGGTTGCCACGGCGGTCCGCAGTCGCTGGAGACCGCGGCCACGGCGCGGGCCTGGCAGACCCCCACAAAGTGGCCCTTCTTGCCGCATCCTTTGCAGGTGGCGGTGCGGGTCGGGCAGCGCGGGCGGGGATGATTCGCCTGCCCGCAGAAGAAACAGAGGGGCCCGGCGGCGTTAGCGGGCCGTCTCGCAGCACAGGCCTGCGGGATCAGGGAGAGGGTCTGTGGGGCTGCCGCTGCGGGGTGCCACGCAGCCCAGGGGGCCGCCGCGCGATCGGGCGCATAGGACTGCGCATTTTGGGAGGCTATGTCCATGGACCCTGCCAGGGCCCGTGCCTCTCTAAGTCCCAGGGTGTCCTTTACTAGGAGTCTTTGGAGGATCTCTGAGGAGCTCATACCTGCTACGAAGGCATCCCTGATTAAATGTTCCGTGTGCTCACTCCCCGAAACTTGCGGGCAGCCACAGTTTCGGCCCAGCACCAGTAGCGCCCGGTAGAAATCCTCCAACGATTCCCCGGGGCTTTTCCGTCTAGTTGCAAACAGGTGACGTGCGTAGACCTGATTTACAGGGTGGATATAATGTCCTTTTAACAGTTCGATCACTGCTTCATAGTCCTCCGCCTCCTCGATAAGGGTGTAGATCCCAGGGCTGACACTTGAGCGCAGGAGATGCATTTTCTGTCCTTCTGAGGGGGTGCCTCCGGCCGTCTCAAGGTAGCCTTTAAAGCTCGCCAGCCAGTGTTTAAATATTGCAGCCGAGTTCTCCGCATGGGGGTTGAGTTGTAGGCACTCCAGTTTGATTCGGAGATCCATCCTTCCAGCTTAAGTCTAGTCGATAAAATTGATGCACGATCAATTACACTCAAGACGAAGTGATTTCATAACTGAAGGCTTTAATCGACTAGAACTTGTTACCCAGCAGCTTCGGTACAGAAAGTGAAGGCTGCTGGGACGGCACCGGTTCTTATACTCCACCTGTCAGGGTTTCAACAGCCAATGGTAAACTCCTAGGTTTAACCAATGGTCATCAGCCTCTTAGGTACAGCAATACCTGATAATGCCACACATTTTACCTTTGTTCTTATCTGAGCACAAAGTGAGTGTCAGCTTGACTCAATTCACTTATCCGGGTGGCATAGTTGTGGCTTCAAGTTCCACTACAGATTTAAGTGCATAATTCAGCCGATACTGCAGGGCAATACTGCGGGTGTTCTGCATTGTTGGTGATGTTATTTGGATGGAATGTTAAACCAAAGCCCATTTTGCCTGAGAGGTGATCATAAAACATTCAATGGACCATGTGAAGGAGATCAGTGAATTGTTGTGATGTCCTGACAGACATTCTCCCCTCAGGTCACTCCATCAGCTTTCATTTGTGGAACACAGCTGATACAAAATTTGCGACTATGACAACAGTGATCATACCTCAACAAAAAGCCATTGTTTGCAAAGTTATGTGAGATATCTGGAAGGTGTAATAAGATGCTACATAACAACCCAAGGTCTGGATTTTCAACCTGGTGTGCAAGTGTGATCGGCAGGGCCGGAAGCAAATGTAAAATCAGCTTTGACCCATGATTGGTCCCCGAGGTCACTTCCACACTGGCTGACCAATTAACTACCAGCCAGAGTGAAAGACAAGCTAGAGAGGCTCAGCGCTCCCAGCGAGGGCAGGGAAAGGGCGGATGCCAGGGACAGGAAGGGTGCAGGGCAGGGATTCAAATAGAGCTCCCTGAACCTCAGACCTGTCCAGGTAGCATGAGTGCAATCTGTAAACTCTGCCCGCTGGATAATGGTGCCTTCTCCAGACCCTTCTGCCCTTGCATTTTCTGCTGGCCCTGCACCCCTTCTGGCTCCGCCTCACATCCCATAGGTTTGAATACTGCCGGCAGGCAACTGGCCTCCTATCCCTTCTGGCCCTCTCCTCCTCTTCTGAGGAGATCCCACCACCAATCCCTATGTTGGTACAGATGGTCGCACAGGATTGTGCCCTAGGCACCCTCTCAGCAGAGAGCCTCTGAAAATGCTGATTAAACAGAGAGCTCTCTGGAACACCAAAAAATGCAAGAAACAATCTGTGAACTAACTCCATGCAACTCACAGCCAAAGTCCTGATTTGTCATCTTACCAACCTTTAATCCCGCCCCAAATATAGAATGCATGAAAAACGTGAAGGTCGCTTGGTTGAGTGTCCTGTGCACATGGGCCACTGAAAATTGCTCCCAATTGCTTTTTCATTGGGCTTAATTAGCACTTTAACTGTCGTCGGCATGGTTCCGATGCCCGTGCATCACTGAAATATTGCGAGGCAGTGCGATGATGTCAGGAAGCCCTCCCGATGCAACCCTGCCCCATTTCACAATCGCCCGTGTCCACTGCACGCCTGCTCAGCAAAAGGAAAATTCTGGTCCCAGTTTCTAGCAATTAGTGGGGGCAGAATATTAAAAATCGCTCAGTGTGAATGGTCAGTCTGAAAATGAGCTTGCAGGCAACCTCCCTAAGGACAGAGTAAAACGTGCAGCCTCAGGAAAATTCTGACAACCTTTCTTTCCAAATCTGTTTTGCTCCTTGATGTTAAAAAGCTTAATTTGCTGCAGGGCAACAATGTGAGCTTAAGCTCGAGGGCAGTCTGTAAGAACTTGGGCAGGGTTCTCCTTTTGGGAGACTACGGGCGGGATTCTCCAATCGCTGGCCCCGGAATCGCGTTCGGCGATCGGCCGGAGGATACATTTTTACCCCGGAATCGGGGGGCGGTGCCGTTTTCCGATGCTCCGCCCACTCGGAGCATACTCGAGGAGTACGCCACACGCCATCAGGACGGCCTCAGGACATCACCTGAGGCCCTCCCCCGATGCTCTGTCCTACGGTGGGCCGAATTCCCGACAGGGAATTTACTTGGCGCGGCTGCTAGCCCCCCACCGGGCGGAGCACTGGTGCGGGAATGGCGCCGGCATTTTGGTCGTAAGACCGAACGGATCCTGCAGACATAGCCGCAGAATCGGAGAAGCCAGCCCTTGTTCTCCCGCCGGAGATGAATTCCACCTGATGCGCGCTCACGCTGGGAACGGAAGTCAGGAAACGATTCCCAGTCCTTAGCCATACAAAATTGTTGCATGGGCTATCAGGACACCATTTTGAGCGGGCGACAGGATGACAAGGTCCTGCGGCTGGGCCCCCTGCCCTGCTATGCAGGTCAAAGGTCTGAGGGGATTTAAACCCAGCTGATTAGTTTTCTCTTTCCAGGAATTGACAGGTGCTGCTTCCTCTGCCTGAGCCAGCAGGTGTATTGCCCAGGTGAGTGTTAAAGCAGTGGTTACTTTTTCTCACTGATTCTGTCTGGACTGCTCTCTAGCTTCCAGAGAGGGAATTATCTTCTCTGTTTGGAAGTCCCTCTTCTGGGGACTCTCTGGGAGGGTCTCTTTATTTACGGCTTCTCTGGTGAGTGTCTCTTTATATAGGGATCTCTGTGAGGTTCTCTTTGGGGGGGATTTCTTTATTTGGTGGCCTCTCGTGGTCTTTTTAAGTAGGGGGTCTCTTTAATTGGGGAGTCTCTGGTGGGAGCAGTATGGTGGGGGTAGGGTGGGCAGGCCTTGCCTTTTGGGGGAGGGGGAGGCTGACCCTCCAATGGATGTTGGGGGCAACTCCCCTATAAAAGGTTACCTTCTTGGCCCACTGTGAGGTCCACCGCATCAGGTACATGCTTGTCAAGACCTGCACCAATTCTCACCCACGTGGATTCCCGGCCCAGGGGACTGGAGAATCACAAAGGCGCGGAGAACATGGGGCAAAATTCTCCCCCAACGGCGCGATGTCCGCCGACTGGCGCCAAAAACGGCGCCAATCAGACGGGCATCGCGCCGGCCCAAAGATGCGGAATACTCCGCATCTTTGGGGGCCGAGCCCCAACATTGAGGGGCTAGGCCGACGCGGGAGGGATTTCCGCCCCGCCAGCTGGCGGAAATGGCGTTTGTTGCCCCGCCAGCTGGCGGAAATGGCGTTTGTTGCCCCGCCAGCTGGCGCGGAAATGCGGCGCATGTGCGGGAGCGTTAGCGACCGCCGACAATTTCCCGCGCATGCACAGTGGGGAGAGTCTCTTCCGCCTCCGCCATGGTGGAGGCCGTGGCGGAGGCGGAAGGGAAAGAGTGCCCCCACGGCACAGGCCCCGATCGCGGGCCAGGCCACCGTTGGGGCACCCCCCGGGGTCAGATCGCCCCGCGCCCCCCCCAGGACCCCGGAGCCCGCCCACGCCGCCTGGTCCCACCGGTAAATACCAGCTTTGATTTACGCCGGCGGGACAGGCAATTTCTGGGCGGGACTTCGGCCCATCCGGGCCGGAGAATTGAGCGGGGGGTCCCGCCAACCGGCGCGGCCCGATTCCCGCCCCCGCCCAATCTCCGGTACCGGAGACTTCGGCGGGGACGGGATTCACGGCGGCCAATGGCCATTCTCCGACCCGGCGGGGGGTCGGAGAATGACGCCTCTGGTGCCCAGCATGTTAATAGGATGCAAAAGGGCTGTTGGTGAGGGGTGTGAAACTCGACCCCGATGCCAGTGGGGAACCGGAACATCAGGCGCCGATCCATTTTTTCCCCGCATCGGGAACGCCGCTGCCGGTGGCGGAGTATCCAGCTCCTTGTTAAATATTCTGTAAACATTTTCTACACACTGTTTAGGTCAATAAATTTTAAAGGTCTATAGTTTCCCAATTGGAGACTTCTGGTGGCGGCATGTAGAGGGAGGTCACACGCAAGATATCTCCCACCACAGTCTTTGGCTTTTGGCCCTTTTAGCCTGGTTCACGTAGGTAATTTGTGGACAGACTCGTCCCGGTTAATAACTCTTTACAAGAAGATGTCAAAAACTGAAAAAAAGAATACTGGAAAGAAGGGTAGGAATATTAATACCTCAGAGGAGTTGGGGAAGGTTCGGAGTCCATTGGGAACAAAGATGGCGGAGGCAAGCTGGTCGGGTGGGACTGCACGTATTATGGTGGACAAGGTGACTGTGATAATGCTGGTCGAATTTGAGACAATTCAGCAAGCTTTTTGAGAGACAAGGGAGGGAGATGATGGAGATGCTTAAAAAGTCAGTGGACGACGTGCTGGGCCTGGTAAAGGAGGTATTGGGAAAGACCTCAGAGACAGTGCGGGAGGAGCATGGCGAGGTGCTGAATGGCGTGGAGGAGATCCTGTTGTGACATAGTGACCAGATAACCTCATTGGAAGATCAGCTGTTGATGGTGGAGGACAGGAACAAGGGCCTGAGGGCTATGGTTGAAGACCTTGAGAATTGGTCGAAGAGGCAGAACCATAGATCGCGGGGTTGATGGAGGGGATGGGGGGGCCAAGGTTGACTGAGTACTTTGATGCGAGGTTCGCAAAGTTGTTGGGGGAGGAGGACCAGGTTCCCTCCCTCGAACTGGATAGGGCCCACCATTCACTCTGGGCGAGGCACGGACAAATGAACCACCACGAGGAGTAATAGTGTGCTTTCACAGCTATCGGACGAAGGAGAGGGTCCTGAAATGGGCCAAAGAAAATCAAGAGCTGCGGTGGGAAGGCAACAGTATTTGAATATACCAAAATGTCACGGCAAAGTTGGCAAAGAATCGTGCGGCCATCAACAGGGCAAAATCAGCGCTGTATAAGAGCGGTGCGCGTTTTGGTGTGGTGTACCGGCAAGGCTGAGAATCACGCACAATTCCAGAAATCATTTTTTCAAGATGGTTGATGACATTGAGGCCTTTGTTAAATCTCAAGGACTTGGTTTGAACTGAGTGGGTTTGAATGGAACTTTTATGCTGGTTGGGATGGGTCTGATTGGGGATGTTGTAATGTTTTTCCTTTTGTACATAGATGTGGTTAATTGAAATTTATGTTCTTATATTGAGGAAGTATATGTTTTTGGGGTTGGAGGGGGGGCCGAGGACATTGAGGATACAGATTAGGCTCGGAATCCGAGTAATATTATTACTTGTTCCAAAATGGAGGATGTGGATGTTAATGGCTTTGGGTTTCGGTTATTCCTTTGCAGAGGGAGGGGGTGGGGGTTTTCAGTTCTTTTCCTTTACTCATTGGATGTGGGCTCAGGCCGGGGGTTGGTGAGTTGGCGGGGGGGGGGGCTACCTCGCTAGCAGGCAGAGTTTAGCTGGTGAACGGGATTGAGGTGGGGGGAGGGGCTGCAGCCTGTTGCACTATTTATGCAGGTTTCGATGAGTCTAGAAGGTGTGACTGGTGGGGGGAAAGGGGAGGGGGAGGAGAGATAACAGTTTGAGAGGAGGTAGTTGGGGGATTTCTGGGATAGGAGAAAGGAAGGAGTGGGGGAAGGGTAGATTGCTGATGGTGACCAGGGACTTTTTCTTAGTCTCACCTTGGGTTGGGGTGGGATGCCACCTTGGGTGAGCCCTGGTATTAGGAGCTTGGAAGGTGGTGGGGAGAATGCCTTGTGGTGGAAATGGCAGACGTGATGGGGGAGGGGGTGATAGATGCCAGATTAAGTTGGTGACGTGGAATGTTCGCGGGCCCAGTGAAGCAAACAAGAGTTTTCTGTCATTTGTAGATTTTAAGGGCCAACTGCGGGCGAGGGACCAGATTAGGCTTCGGAAGGGTTGGGTGAGCCAGGTGCTTTACTTGGGCTTTGATAGTCGGGCCCGGGGTGCGGGTGGTAACAAAAGAGTTCAGTTGTAGCGGCTCAGGGAGGTAGATACGTAATCGTAACTGTGACATTGGAAGGCACGTCAGTGGTTGGGTGTAAATGTGGACGCTCCGAACTGGGATTATGCAGCATTTATGACGAGGATGTTGGCTGCCATACAATACTTGGACAGGCACACGTTCACCTTGGTGGGGAATTGAACTGTTATTTGAATCCAAAGTTAGACCGGTCTAAGCCGGTCCCCTTCAGGTGTAGCAAATGTATTGACCGCATTTATGAAGGAGATTCTGCACCCGAGGGGCAGGGCATTCTCCTCTTTTCTCCAGTGCAGAAAGTATATTCGCGGATTGACTTCTTCATAATGGGGAAGTCTCTGCTGCCAGGGATGAGGAAAGTGGAATATTCCACAATAGTTATTTCGGATCACGCTCCACTCCTGGTAGATGTGGTTTTGGAGATGGGGCCAGTTCAGCGGCCGGCATGGTGTTTGGAAGTGGGGCTGTTGGTGGATCTGGGGTTTTGCGTAAGGATATCTCGGGCGATGATAATGTGGGGTTTAATAAGAATGGGGAGGTTTCGCTCTGGTTCTGTGGGAGGCCCTGAAGGCAGTGGTGAGAGGGGAGATTATCTTGTATAAGGTGCAGGTAGATAGGGAGGCAAGGGAGGAGTACCAACGGTTGGGAGATGAGATCCTGGAGGTAGATGGTAGGTACTTGAGCCACCCCACCCCAGAGCTCCTGGCTAGCAGAAAGAAGCTGAAGATGCAGTTTGATTTAATGTCCACAACTAAGGCGGTGTGCCAGTTACAGTGCTCGAGGGGGATAATGTATGAATATGGGGAGAAGGCCAGTTGCCTCTTGGCTTGCCAGTTGAGGCGGTATGCGGTCTCCCAAGTGATTGTTCAGGTTTGAGATTAGCAGGCTGGTGACCTGAATCTTTATACGTTGGAGTCACCTGGGGAGGGGTCGGATATCGTGGACTTTTTGGAAGGCTTGGCGTGTCCTAAAGTGGAGGATAAAGATTGGGAAGGGTTGAAAAAAGGTTTTGGCATCATCAGGGATTCTCTGCTCCCTCGCCGAACGTGATTTTGGCCTCGGGTAGCGGAGAATCCAGCCCCATATATCTGAACCTGCGAGGTTGGATGCCATGTTCTGGGGTGGGAAGAAAACAGGTTGGAAGGAATGTGGGGATCTGTACTTGAAGGGATGGTTTACGAGTTTGGAGGAAAAGTCAGAGAAATTTGGGATCTCGCGGTCTGACTCGCTCAGGTATCTGAAAGTTCGCACTTTGTGAAACTGATCTTTTCGACATTCCCTGTGGCGTCGCCGACCTCGTTGATGGAGAGAGTTCCTTCACTCACAGGGTCGGAGGAGGGGAGTACCTCGGGTATCTATGGAAGGATTATCTCCGAAGACGCAGTATCGGTGGAGAGGCCAAATAGGAGAAGGAGTTGGCTGGTGTTGGAGGATGGGGTGTGGAGTGAGGTCCTGCGGAGGCTTGGCCTGATACAGCTTAAAGTAGAGTATAAGATAAGGTAAAGTCACCATTGTCCCAGATGACCATTGGCTGCTTTTGCCTTTGAGGGGGAGAGCTGACTGGTGGTGATCTTACCTGAGGATTACCACACCTCAGGTGAGGGGCAAGGTTGAGAAGGCAGGGCCTTCATGAATAACCGCAGCCGGTACGGTAATTGAGCCTGTGCTGCTGGCCTCGGTCTGCATCATGAACCAGCTGTCCAGCTAAGTGATCTAAGTAGTATATAGGGCTCATTTGACTAGGTCCAGGATGAGCAGTTTTTTTGCGGGAGCGGAGGACAAGTGCGAGTGCTATGTTCAGATCGTGTTCTAAGCTGGTGGGGTTCTGGGCCTCCTTCTTTAGCACCGTGTTGCCGATTCTGAAAACTGAACTGGAGCCCTGTCTCTTAGTGGTCATATTTAGGATGTCAGACTTGCCAGAGCTGCGGACGGGTGCAGAGGCTGATATCCTAGCCTTCGGCTCGCTGACTGCTTGGAAGCGAATGCTGATGGATTGGAGGTCAGCTTCTCCACACAGTGCCTCAGTGAGGCTGGGAGATCTTTTTTTAAATAAATTTAGAGTACCCAATTCTTTTTTTCCAATTAAGCGGCAATTTAGCATGGCCAATCCACCTACACTGCACATCTTTTTGGGTTGTGGGGGTGAGACCCACGTAGACCCAGGAAGAATGTGCAAACTCCACACAGACAGTGATCTGGGGCCGGGATCATACCCGGGTCCTCGGCAGTGAGGCAGCAGTGCTAACCACTGTGCCACCATGTCACCCAGAGGCTGGGAGATCTAATGGAGTTCCAATACCTTGAGAAAGTCAGGTACACTGTGAGGGGAGCAATTGAGGAGTTCTACCGAAGATGGCAGCTGTTTATTCTGTATGTCAAAGAGTTGGTCGCCGTTTGTTGCTAAAGGGGTGGGGGGTGCGGGAGAGGGCTCTGAATATGTTGTTTTTATCAGTGGGTAGAGGGGTTTGTCATTGGGGATTGTTTGGGTGGGATGTGTTGTTTTGGTGTTATGTATCAAATGGAAAACGCTTGAGTAAAAATAGTTTTCCCGATTGGGTGAAGAGGAGGATGCAGGGTTGAAGCACTCAGAGAATGTCACTGGGTAACTGGGAATAGTAATAGAATTCATAGCTTCCTAAGTGTTTAATTTAAATAGTTACCTACCACAGAATAACTAAAAGGCCAACTGCACTGAAACAGCGAAGAATGCAGGCCTTTTCATGCTGAAATCCATAATTCGCTCCCGACATTCTGTTCCTCCCCCAAAATAAATGAGCAGATTGTAATGTGCTCTAGTGGGAGTGATGTTTTTTTTTCTAATTTAGCTCGTCTCTCTGTGGACTACGTCCATCAGTTCCAATGCAACAACCGCTCTGATTAAATATATCAAGGCGTTGCTGAGGCCTGACTGCACAAGTCTGCTTGCAATTCGCACAGCTTCTCCGATGGCTGTGAAAAAACTGAAGGAAAAAATAAATTAAAAAGTAAGATTACTTTAATGCACTTCACAAAACCAATGGTGATGAACACTCCCTCAGCAGTATTTTATTGAAGTGGATTTGTTTGGTGCTCTAATTAGTAAATGACATCCTCGAGAACCTTCTTCATTTGCTGAGTTTTAGGCAAATTTTTATGCTCAAGAGCTGTCGATATTGAAACATTTTTTTGTACTCTTGCTGCTTGAGGTCAATGAAGCAGTTACAGCTCTGAAGGAGAGACGTATGGACTTGAACCGTTAACTCTGTTTCTCTCTCCATAACTGCTGCCAGACATGCTAAGTTTTTACAGCATTTCCTGTTTTCATTTCAGATTTCCAATATCCGCAATAGCTTTTGTAACACAGTTTCATGATCAGGAATACCAGAAAGCTCACAGGCTGGATTCTCTGCGAGCGGGATCCTCCGATTCGCTGGTGGCGTACTCACGCCAGCGGGTTTCCTGATGGCGTGGGGTTACCCACAATGGAAAACTCCATTGGCTGGCTGGTGGGATGGAGGATCCCGTTGCCGCTGGGGGTGCGCCGCACCAGAAAATGGGCACGGCGGGACGGAGAATCCCGCCCCACATTTATCATTCCTTCATGGAATGTGGAGAGTCACTGGAAAGGTCAGGAAGGAAGCTGTATTTGTGGAGTTTGCATGTTCTCCCCAAGTCTGCATGGGTTTTCTCCAGGTGCCACATTCTAGGGAGTATAGAAATAGGAGGTTAGTCCAGATGAATATGTGGCTGGAGAGATGGTGCAAGAGGGAGGGCTTTAGATTTCTGGGACATTGGGACCGTTTTTGGCGATGTTGAGACCTGTAGAAGTCAGATGGTTTGCACTTGAAACAAAATAGGACCAGCGTCCTTGCAGGGAGGTTTGTTAGTGCTGTTGGTGAGGGTTTAAACTAACTTGGCAGGGGGGTAGGCTCCTGAGAGAAGGTTCAGCAGAGATAGATGCACAGCCAAAATTAGAGATATCAAGTGAATCAGGAAGGCATAGAATGTGTAGACCAATTAAGTCACAAGGGAATTTGGCAAGATTGGATGGTATTTATTTCAATGCAAGGAGCCTGATAATCAAGCAGATGAGTTGAGGACACAAATTAAAACATGGGGGTATGATGTCATTGCTGCTACTGAAACATGGTTGAGAAAGTGGCAGGATTGGCAGCTCAATATTCCAGGATATAGGAACTTCAGGCAAGACAGGGAAGGAGGTAAATGAGGATGGTAACATTTTGATCAGGGAATCAATTACACAGTAAGGAAGGATGACATCTTAGAAGGCTCTTCAAATGAAGCCATAAGGGTAGAACTTAAAAACAAAAAGGAACAATCACATTGCTGGGAGTGTTCTATAGACCCCTAACAGTCTGTGAGAAATAGAAGAGCTGATATGCAGGAAAATTTCAGAGAAGTCTAAAAGTAATAGAGTAGTGATTGTGGAGGTATTCAACTTCCACAACATTAACTGGGTTGGTCATAGTGTAAAAGGTTTTGAGGGAGCAGAATTCTTAAAACGCATTCAGGAGAAACTTTTAAGTCAGTACATAGAAGGTCCTACAAAAGAGGGGCAGTCGTTGGCTTAATTTCAGGTAATGAAATCGGGCAAGTAGTTATTATATATAAGTGGGGGAAGCATTTTGCAAACAGTGATCATAACTCCATCAGAGTCAAGATTGTTATGGAAAAGGACAAGGATGGGTCTGAAATCAAAGTTCCAAATTGGGGGAAGGCTGATTTTCATAAGTTTAGATCTGATTTGGCCAGAGTGGACTGGGAGCAGACACTTTTAGCTAAATCTGTGACAGAACAGTGGGTCACATTCAAGAAGGAAATAGGCAGAGAGCAGGGCCAACATGTTCCAATCAAGAAAAAGGGTGGGACTAACAAATGCAGTGAACCTTGGACATATACAGCATTGGATAAGCAGAAAAAGGGAGACTTATGGCCAATAGCGAGAGCGCAAAACAGCAGAAGCCCTAGAGGTGTATAGAATGTGCAAAAGGAAACTTAGAAAGGGAATTAGGAGAGCAAAAAAGGGGACATGAAATGATACTGGCAGATAACACAAAGAAAAATCTTAAGTTGTTTTACAAGTACATTAAGGGTAAAAGGATAACTAGGGAAAGAGTAAGGACCAGAGTGGTAATTTGTGTGTGGAGCCGGAGGACATAGCTTGGGTTCCAAATGAATACTTTGTGTCTGTGTTCACTAGTGAAAGGGCCGGTGTGGTATAGAAATCAGGGAGAAGGACAGTGAAAAAATTAAAGAAATTAACATAGACAGAGAGGTTCTGAGTTGTATGTCATGATTTAAAATAGATAATTCTCCAGGGCCAGATGAAATGTATCTTTGCTGTTGAGTGACGTTAAGGGAGGAAATAGCTGGCAATAATTTTCACTCCTCTCTGGCCACAGAAGAGGTGCCAAAGGACTGGAGGACAACCAGCGTGATACCATTATTCAAGAAGGGAGGAAGGGATAGACCAGGAAACCACAGGCCAGTTAGTCTAATCTCATGGTGGGGAAACTATTGGTAGCAATACTCAGAAACCGAGTTAAACTGCATTTGGAGAGGCAGGGATTAATCAAGAACAGTTAACATGGTTTTGTTACGAGGAGGTCATGTCTGACCAACTTGATTGAATTTTTCAAAGAGGTGACCAGGTGTGTAGATGAGGGCAATGCATTTGACATGGTCTACTTGGATTTCAGCAAGGTTGTTGATAAGGTCCTACATGGGGGATTGATAATGATGGCAAGAGTCCATGGGATCCAAGGAAATTTGGCAAATTGGATCCAGAATTGGCTGAGTGGCAGGAAGCAGAGGGCGATGGTCAAGGGGTACTTGACTGGAATTCAGTGTCCAGTGGGGTCCCACAGGGATCGATGTTGGGGCCCTTGTTGTTTGTAGTTTATATAAATGATTTGGACATGAATGTCGGAGGGTTGATCAGTAAGTTCACGGATGATACAAAAAATGGTGGGGTGGTAAATAGTGAGGAGAATAGCCTTCGATTGCAGAAGAATAGAGACGGGCTGGTCACATGGGCTGCTCAGTGGCAAATGAAATTCAATCTGGAAATGTGAGGTAATCCATTGGGCAGGACAAACAAGGCAAGGGAATACATGATAAATGGCAGGATCATGAGAAGATAATAATAGAACATAGAATTGACAGTGCAGAAGGAGGCCATTTGGCCCATCGAGTCTGCACCGGCTCTTGGAAAGAGCACCCTACCCAAGGTCAACACCTCCACCCTATCCCCATAACCCAATAACCCCACCCAACATTAAGGGCAATTTTGGACACTTAAGGTGAATTTAGCATGGCCAATCCACCTAACCTGCACATCTTTGGACTGTGGGAGGAAACCGGAGCACCCGGAGGAAACCCACGCACACACGGGGAGAACGTGAAGACTCCACACACACAGTGACCCAAGCCGGGAATCGAACCTGGGACCCTGGAGCTGTGAAGCAGTCGTGCTATCCACAATGCTACCGTGCTGCCCAATAATCGCTTATTGTCAAAGGAGGCTTCAGCGAAGTTACTGTGAAAAACCCCTAGACGGCACATTCCGCCGCCTGTTCGGGGAGGCTGGTACGGGAATTGAACCCGCGATGGTGGGGGTCTGGAACTCATTGCCTGAAAGAGTGGTGGATACAGAAACCCTCAAAACATTTAAGCTGTATTTAGATGTGCACTCGCCATGCCATCACATTACAAGGCTTTGGGCCAAGAGATGAAAAATGGGATTAGAATAGTTAGATGGTTATTTTTGACTGGCGCAGACACGATGGGCTGCAGTGCCTTTTCTGTGCTGCAGGCCCAATGACACTAAAGGGAGCTGGAAAATCTCCTTGGACAACTTGCAGCGGCAGCTCCGCAGTTTGCCCTCTTAACTCTACTTTGACTGTGATGCATCCTCTAAAGATGCATTGTTTCCTCAGTGTATGTCCTCAGGATGACCATCTGCTGGCTTTAATAGTAGGTGATTCAATTTTTGTTCATAGATGGTCTCGGGAATTAAAGGGTAGCAGCATTTTAATAGGTTGTCCATTCAGTTTTGGAACTACCCGGAACCGATGTGATTCGCCTTGAACTGAAAGTACATTCAACTACGGGAAATGGCAAAGTCAGCACAAAGCAGAAGGGCAACACTGATGCTGGAACCAGCTGTCGGAACCTGCCGCTCAGCACATGCCATTCAATCCATCTGCGGGAGAAATATTTCCAAATGAAAGCTTTTATCATCAGATGCGAAGAACAATTCGACTCGTTTAAGAAACCTCAGTACACGACTGTCATGTCGCTCCAACTTCCAATGTTGCTCTTGCCTCCTGTGTTATGATCAGCAGCAAACCCAGCAGGAGGGCCCACGTGACATTTGGAAAATAACACTGAACTACCAAAATAGCGGGTTCTTGAATGTTCAATGGCTTTAACTTGACAATCGGAGCCCAACTTCAGACAAAGCACTCGGATAGCACAATGGTTAGCATTGTTGCTTCACAGCGCCAGGGTCGCAGGTTCGATTCCCGGATTGGCTCACTGTCTGTGCGGAGTCTGCACGCTCTCCCCGTGTCTGCGTGGGTTTCCTATGAGTGCTCCGGTTTCCTCCCACAAGTCCCGAAAGACGTGCTGTTAGGTGAATTGGACATTCTGAATTCTCCCTCTGTGTACCCGAACAGGCGCCGGAAGGT
This sequence comes from Scyliorhinus torazame, assembly GCF_047496885.1. Lineage (NCBI taxonomy): Eukaryota > Metazoa > Chordata > Chondrichthyes > Carcharhiniformes > Scyliorhinidae > Scyliorhinus > Scyliorhinus torazame. Next base: position 283,321,069 of record NC_092713.1, on the reverse strand, counting down.
GGCGACCAGGGGCTTTTCACAGTAACTTCATTGCAGTGTTAATGTAAGCCTACTTGTGACAATAAAGAATATTATTATTATTATAGGACGCTGGAACATGTCAGGAAGCCGGTCCAACACACTTCTTTCTTTTCACACCTTCAAAACCGTCACCAGAGAGTTGGGAACAATATTGCCAATACCTCCCATGCAGGAAGAAACAGCGGGCAGGATTCTCTGATGCTGAGGCTAAGTGTTGGCGCTGCCGTAAACGCCGTTGTGTTTCTCGACGGCGTCACTATGGCCTCAGGAGCAGCGATTCTGTCCCCTACAGGGGGCCAACACGGCACTGGAGCGACCCACACCGCTCCAGTTGCCGATCCCGACGTCAGATGGGCGCTGTGGGTCTACGCATGCGCAGTGGGGCCGGCGATAACGCACGCATGCGCAGTGGGACGGTGCGATTGCCACGCATGCGTGGTGGCTCCCTTCTCCGCGCCGGCCTCAACGCAACATGGAGTAGGTCTAGAGGTGCCGGCACGGAACAAAAGAGGCCCTCAGCCCGAGAGGCCGGCCCGCCGAATGGTAAGCACCGATCATGGTCCAGGCCACAGCGGAGGCCCCCCCTGGGGTCGGACCTCCCCCCGCCCCCCCCCCCCCACACGAGTTTCCCCCCGGATCCATTAATGCCAAGGTCCCGGCGGGTATAACCAGGTGTGAACAGCGCCAGCGGGACTCGGGTTCTTTTGTACGGCCGCCCGGCCCATCCTGGGCCGAGAACCGCCAGGGGGGCCCTGTAGAGCCGCCCCCGACCAGCGCCGCGCCGACCGTGCTGGCGCCAATTCTTCGCTCTCCGGACTGACGTCAGGGCGGCGTCGGACGATTCGCGCCTGTCCAGGCGATTGTCCGGCCCGGCCTGGGCTGAGAGAATCCCGCCCAGCATCTTCAGAAGTGGAGAGAAAAAATTGGAAGTGTCTCGCACACCAATGAACTGTATTGCACTGCTACAAAGAATAAGAGTTTTTTTTTAAATGATCACCCAGCTGAGCTAGGCATAAGGTCAGATTATGAAAAAGACAATACAGCCAGGTTTGAGCTGTAAAATCCTCCTCAGAAACATCTGGGGACTAATATCAAAGTTGGGGGTGCTCCCTCAAAGACCAGTCAAACAACAACTGAGAGGTTCAGGGGGCCAGTGACATCACGACAATTCTGTCCATAGAATCATGAGGCAGAAGGAGGCCATTTGGCCCAATGAGTCTATGCTGGTTCTCTGTACAGCAATCCAATCCGTCCCATTCCCATAGCCCTGCAAGTTTATTTTTCTCAAGTATATGTAACTTCTTTCTGAAGTCATTGAATGTTCTGCTTCACCATCCTTGCAGGTAGTGCATTCTAGACCATTACCAAATGCTGAGTGAAAAGGTTCTTCCTCACATTGCTCCATCTCTTGTCCAAAAATTCAAATTTGTTTCCCCTAGTTTTTGTAATCAATACCTTTTCTTTATTTGCCTTAACTAAAACTGTCATAAACATACACACCGCTATCAAATCTCCCCTCAATCTCCTTTATTCCGAGGAGAACAACCCCAGCTTCTCCAACCTAACCTTGAAGTTAAAATCGAACCGCTCTGGTAAATCACCTTTCTGCAATGGGACCAGCCTTGCTTTGCACTTCTCCAGCAATGAATCATAAACCCCAGATTAGAGCCTTTTGCTGTTCCAATCTGACATTCTACACCTACACTAACCATTCTTGTGGACTCTTGAGAGACACAACAGTTGGTATTGAAGGTGTTCATGCTATCTAGGATATATATAGAAATATATGCTGTTATTTCCCCCGTCACTCAGTCTTGCCATTGGGATTGCTTCTCCATAGAAACAGCAGTTAATACTCGTATCGCAATAACTTAAGACCCAAATGGCATTTTTTAAGGAGGTTGGAAGGAAACATTAAAGCCTAGATTTTTATTTCTGTTGTATTTGAAATTACTCATTTCCCAGGCATAACAAAGAAGATTGTAGGTGGAGACCCATTTGTTCAGGTCACCTCCTACATCATGCTATTCCTCCATTTCCTATATCATCTACAGTAAGCATTGGTCCAATGGAGCCTTGTTAATCTGGCAGGAGTGAACTTTCCCTCATGCTTCACTTTCCTCTGGTTACAACCAGAAAGTGACCAAATAAAGGACCTTGACACCACACAATATAAATTATTGTAGTGAGAGTTCGGTAAAAGGTAGAAGACAAAATAAGAAGTATCCCTGCCTTATTTCTGCACACAGATGATCTTTGGAGCCGAGGTAAGCCAGAAGGTAGCAGTGTTGCAGAAGTGGAAGATGTTTAAAGCTCAATTTAGGCTTAAACCTGATGTCAATTCAACTTTCAAATGAGTTTGTCCAAACAGTGGGATGGCATCAGATGGTAGTTAAGAGAGGGAACTTTGTGGAGGGGACTAAAACCTATTGCCTCAGGGCATTGGCCCAGATTTTCCGAGGTGGGGAGGTGGGGGTTGAGGGTGGATACTGTTGCTCACCATTCCCCCTCCCCTTCCCTGGTAGAAAGGTCAGTTGCAAACCGACGGACTTTAAAAAAAGGCTGCCTTGCCCTATGGGCCACCTTGAGAAGCTCAGCGTGTGACTCCCTTCCTCAGGAACAGGAAGCCCTGCCCTTGATTGACCAGCAGCTGGCAGCACCAGAATCCAATTATAGGCACTGCTGGGATTGCAAGCATTGGCACTAAGGAGATAAGATGGAGACCAGATTCAGGCAAGAGAAGATGGAGCTGCGACTCAGGTAAGTCTGGGTTTTTTGGGTAGAGCGGAATTTGGTACTGTAGCGATGGGTTCAGGTTTAGGAGGCTGGGGGGGGGGATACATATAGGGGGTGCAGCGGGAGAGAGAGCGGGATTCCTCCAATGCACAAAGGACATCTCCAAAGGAGGTAGCCCATCCCCGCCCCCCCCCACCAGACTTTTCATCCTGATGTGTTGGGTATGCCGGGTCTGCGAGGACTGCGTTTACTGCAGCAGTGAGAGAGATAGGCTTCCAACACTTGAAGAAATGCAACTCGTTTTTATTGAACTCTTAACTATCATACATACTTTAACTGTGGGTTGAAACTATGCTGACTTGACTGGAGGCTAACCTGACCAGACTATCTTACGACCACATGGTGTATGTTCTAGTTGCTGCTCACGTGCGCTGACTGTCTCAGAGGCTGGATCCCAAGAGAGCGGGAAAACTAGTGCCCTCAGGCTTTATAGTGGCCGTGTCCTGTCTGGTGATTGGCTGCTGTGTTCTGTGTGTCCACTGTGTCATGATATCCACATCAGCATATCAGGGTGCAATTACACACACACTGATGGACAGGTAGTTGGACCAACCAACACATACACAACATCGCAGCCAATCACCAGTGACAGCACACGCACTATAAAACAAGGAACACCACAGTTCCCGCTCATTCTACCAGGAGATAGCTCAGAGCACAGAGCTCACAGCGTGCCACTCAGACATAGACCATGTGCTGAGTGCCTCACCAAGATAGTGATAGGGCTAGGTCCACAGTTTAGCTGGTGAAGCACGAACCTCAGCCAGCAGTTAGTAGTTGTTATTGTTTAAGACAATAAAACAGAGTTGTACCATCTACAGCCGTGTTGGATCATTTGTGCATCGGAACACCCAACATGACACACTGGTCATCCTGTGTGTCAATCACTGCCTGTCCGTGCACCATCATATACCTGTGTGTATATTATGACATCCCCCCTTTTTTTTGTTTACTTATTTTAAAAAATGTGTGTAGGTCAATAAATAGTGAGTGTGTGCGTGTACAGGAGCCTGACTATATACAAAGTATGTTAATGTATTCACATGGGAAGGTGTCTAGTGCAGATAGAGGGCAGATAACAAATTAGGAAGGAACAATATGACCAGATGTGTAAACGGTTCACAAGGTAATGTAACATTCAGTCTATAAAGTCAGTCTCTGTGGCGGGCGACGAGTTCTGGTTGACCGCCTCAAGGGTGGGTCAGGGGCCGCCTGCACTTGAACGGGCGGAGCTGCCACCAATGTAGAGGTCGGTAAAAGAACTGGCAGATCGGTGGCCTTGTAGAAGGGCGCATCCTGAAGAACCAGCATGCGAGGCGGGACATCACATTCAGGTGGCGGGCGTGGAAGTAGCCGCAGTGCCCGCCTATTACACCGAAGAAAGGAGCCATCATGCATGCGAACGAGGAACAATCTCGGGGCCACTTGCTTAACCAGCACAGCCGTGGCAGACCAGCCACCGTCAGGTAGCTGAACATGAACTCGGTCAGCAGGAGCCAGAGCAGGGAGATCTGTGGCATGGGCATCGTACGGCAACTTGAATTGAGCCCGAGATTGTTGCATCCTCTGCAGGACCGGAAGATTGTCAAGGTCCGGGATGTGGATAGCCGGCACCGTCGTCTGTAGTGTGCGGTTCATTAGCAGCTGTGCTGGGGACAGGGCAGCGGACAAAGGAGTCGCCCGATAGGCTAACAGCGCCAGGTTAAAATCCGAACCCAAGTCAGCAGCTTTGCACAACAGTCTTTTAACAATGTGGACCCCCTTCTCAGCCTTCCCATTCGACTGGGGGTAGTGGGGGCTTGAAGTGACGTGCATAAAATTGTACCACCGGCAAAATTCGTCCACTTCTGGCTGAAGAAACAAGGGCCATTATCAGTCATAACTGTAAGTGGAATGCCATGATGGGCAAAAGTCTCTTTGCATGCCTTGATGACCGTTGCTGATGTGAGGTCAGTCAGTCTGACCACCTCAGGGTAGTTAGAAAAGTATCCACGAGGAGGACATAGTCTTGGCCCTTTGCATGAGAGGTCAATACCAACTTTGGACCATGGGGAGGACACCAGTTCATGCGGCTGTAGAGTCTCTTTGGGCTGAGCCGGCTGGAACCTTTGACACATTGGGCAATTGAGGACCGTGTTGGCGATATCCTGACTGATGCCTGGCCAATATACTGCCTCTCGGGCTCGACGGCGACACTTTTCGACCCCCAGGTGACCCTCGTGGATTTGGCCGAGGACCAGCTCACGCATGCTCTGTGGGATTACAATCAAGTCCAGCTTCATTAATATGCCGTCCACTACCGCTAGATCGTCCTTTATATTATAAAACTGGGGGCACTGCCCCTTTAGCCACCCATCCGTGAGATGTCGCATTGCCCGCTGGAGTAAAGGATCCCTGGCCGTCTCCTGTCGAATTTCATCAGTCATCAGCACGACCCTTTCATCAGTGACCAGAAAGTTGGATGCACAAAACTTCACCTGAGCATCTATCTGACAGACAAAGTCCGACTGCTCACACGGCGTGGTGATTGATCTAGAGAGTGTGTCGGCCACAATGAGCTATTTGCTCGGGGTGCAAACCAAGTCGAAATCGTAGCGGCGGAGTTTGAGGAGGATACGTTGTAGCCGTGGCGTCATATCATTGAGGTCTTTTTGGTTGATGTGAACCAATGGCCTGTGGTCTGTCTCGACCGTGAATTTGGGGAGTCCATACACGTAATCATGGAATTTGTCAATCCCTGTGAGGAGGCCCAGGCATTCTTTTTTCAATCTGAGCGTATCGTTGCTCAGTAGGTGTCATGGCTCTCGAGGCTTATGCGACTGGGGCCCAGGAGGAGGATTTGTCCCGCTGGAGGAGTACTGCCCCAATGCCAGCCTGGCTCGCATCGGTGGAGATCTTCGTCTCCTTGGCGCAGTTGGAAAACGCCAGTACCGAGGCCTTGGTGAGTTTCGCCCTGAGCTCACGCCACTCTCGCTCATGAGTAGGGAGCCACTGGAAGTCCGTAGTTTTTTGACAAGATTGCGGACAGCTGTGGTGTGTGATGCAAGGTTGGGGATAAACTTCCCAAGGAAATTGACCATCCCTAGGAAGCAGAGGACTGGGGTCTTCGTGGCATTGATCGCCGACACCTTATCTGCATCTGGCTGCACACCGAACTGCGAAATATGGTCGCCAAGGAACTTTATTTCTGCTTGACCGAACGAATTTGGCTCTATTGAGTCGGAGGCCATGCTCGTGGATCCTGTGGAATCCGCTTGAGGCGGTCAATATGCTCCTGAGGAGTTGTAGACCAGATAATAATATCATTGACGTACACTCGCATCCCCTCGATGCCCTCCATCATTTGCTCCATTATGCGGTGGAACACCTCCAAGGCGGAGATGATGCCAAATGGCATCTGGTTGTAACAGTAGCGACCGAATGGGGTGTTAAATGTACACAACTTTCGACTGGACGCGTCCAGCTGTATTTGCCAAAACCCTTTGGAGGCATCCAGCTTCATGAAAAGCTTGGCGTGAGCCATTTCGCTGGTGAGCTCTTCTCGCTTAGGTATAGGGGAGTGTTCCCTCATGATGTTATGGTTCAAATCTTTGGGGTCGATGCAAATGCGAAGTTCCCCTGACGTTTTTTTGACACAGACCATGGAGCTAACCCAGTCCATGGGCTCAGTGACCTTAGAAATGACACCCTGGTCCTGGAGGTCTTGCAGCTGCTGCTTGAGGCAGTCCTTAAGGGGTGGCATTCGGCTTCAGCAGTATCTTGTATCGGTAAGGTAGTGTACCCATACCTTCGAAGACGCTGTGGTATTGTGCTATGATGTCATCTAATTGGGCTTGGAAGTTGACATCTGGCGAGGCCGTTGCCTCTGCGGACGACATGGTATGAACCCGCTGCACAAGATTCAGGATTTTGCAGGCCCGAGCACCGAGCAGAGAAGCTCTGTTGGTTCCTACAATTTCAAAACGCAGGGTTGCTTCTGAAGAACAATGGGATGCCACAAGCTGGCATGAGCCACTGGCAGCAATGGCATTGCCATTGTAGTCGACGAGCTGGTAGGCTGGTGGAAGAATGCTTGGCTTGACCCGGATGGTGTCAAGGTCAGACTTTGAAATGAGGTTCGCTGAAGCACCGGTGTCCAGCCTGAAGCGTATGCGAGCCTTGTTGGCCGTAAGGGTGGCACACCACTCGTCGTCCGGATCAATGCTCATCACTGGGAGTTGTTTCACCTTCTTCGCTGAGAGCATCGTATGCTTGGTGATGATTCCCACCCAGAATGGGGATGTGAGGCCCTCGGTGTCGGAATCTGGAACCATGTCGGAGTCGGAGTCTGCAACGGGTTGCTGTACTGACCGGACGTTCCTGCGCTGCGATTGGGATCGCTGTGTATTGGGCAGTTGAGCAGATCTGCACAGGACTACATAGTGGCCAAGCTTGCCACACTGGAGACAGCATCGAGATTTCGCGGGACATGCCGCGTTAAATGGGCAAAGCCACAGTTGTTGCACGTCATAGCGTCGACGTCAGGACGCTCCGTGCGCCACCGCGCATGCACGATGCGGTCGAATGATGTGCGCACCTGCGCAGTTCGGTCATCGGCCTCGCCGTCCCCTTGGTCGTGGCGCGCATGCGCAGGAGCCCGGGAAAAGTGTGCGAAATGGCCGCCCTCATCCAGACTCAGGCCCTGGAGCTGTTTTACGGCCTGCACCCGCTCCGCATCGTGGGGGCCTTGCCGCGCCATCTTTGCCGCCTTGATATGGGAGTACCGGTTGTTAGCGTGCTCGTGGAGGATGCAGGTTTCGATGGCGATGGTAAGGGTGAGCTGCTTACCTTTAAGGAGCTGCTGGCGAAGGGGATCGGAGTGGACCCCGAAAACGATCTGGTCGCGGATCATGGAATCAGAAGTGGAGCCGTAGTTGCAGGACTGCGCGAGGATATGGAGATGGGTTAAGAAGGACTGAAAAGGTTCATCCTTACCCTGCAGCCTCTGCTGGAACACACAGCGTTCAAAGCTCTTGTTGACTTTGATGTCACAGTGGCTGTCGAATTTCAGCAGGACTGTTTTAAACTTTGTCTTGTCCTCGCCTTCAGCAAAGGTGAGGGAGTTGAAGATGTGGATAGCGTGGTCCCCGGCTGTAGAGAGGAAGAGAGCGATCTTCCTGGCATCCGATGCGGTTTCGAGGTCAGTGGCGTCAAGATACAGTGGAACTTCTGCTTGAAAATCTTCCAGTTCGCACCGAGGTTGCCGGCGATGCGGAGCTGCGGGGGAGGGCGGGCGCTGTCCATGTAACCGGATGGCTGGTCGCTGGTCAAAGGCAGACTATCGCCAGGTAGGTCCGTCAAACTCGAGCATAACTCACTGGTACCATGATGTGTTGGGTATGCCGGGTCTGCGAGGACTGCGTTTACTGCAGCAGTGAGAGAGACAGGCTTCCAACACTTGAAGAAATGCAACTCAATTTTATTGAACTCTTAACTATCATACATACTTTAACTGTGGGTGGACACGATGCTGACTTGACTGGAGACCTGAGGCTAACCTGACCAGACTATGTTACTACCACATGGTGTATGTTCTAGTTGCTGCTAACGGGCTCTGACTGTCTCAGAGGCTGGATCCCGAGAGAGCGGGAAAACTAGTGCCCTCTGGCTTTATAGTGGTCGCGTTCTGTCTGGTGATTGGCTGCTGTGTTCTGTGTGTCCACTGGTCATCCTGTGTGTCAATCACTGCCTGTCTGTGCACCATCGTATATCTGTGTGCATATTATGACACATCCGGCTTTTACCCATTCTCGATCTCCTTCCACCACCAGCCGTATTCTGGCAGTGGAGGTGGAATGAGACTCTTATCGCTCTTTAATTGGGCAGTGTAAGCGGCTCTGTAGACCTAAATGCAGAGGGCACCCTGCCCACCTGCCAATATGGGGAACAGATCAGAGCAAGTGGGAAAATCGTGGGCTAGCCACCTGTCAAATCTTCATGTTCCCCACCAAAACACACCTGATTGGAGCCATAAAACGCACCCCATTGTGATTTATCCAGGGCTAATTTTGGACAAGCAATCTGACCAGCTAGAGGCAGTTGCCAGCGGGGAGAAGATTGTCGTCAAGGAAATGCATAAACCCCTTACCACTTGCCAACGAACAGCAAGAACGTGGTCTGTCTTGCTGCACTGCCATTTCTATAAAGCAAATAGAAATTTAGAAGCTGCAGATCTTTCAGGGTGAAGGAATAATCCATGAAGGCTTTTTTCAATTTAAGCAAAACTGCTTTTGTGCACAGACTCTGCTGCCCTCAGAAACAGCTTATACTTGTGAATAATTAAGAGCACTAGAATCTCACTGAACCTCCATCGCTAGCTGAGGAATGCTGAGGCTCCGAGTCCTTTTCAGTTCAATTCATCATTAATATTTATTATTAGCCTCTCGTGTCACACAAGCATGCCGCTGAAGTGAAAGTGATTCCTCAAGCCGGCCTGCCACCTAAATCAAAATCATCCAAGCCAAATGTCAATCTGCAGCTTGTTGCTCAGCCTCCAGAGGGTCTGATCTTTGGGTATTTTGTGGCTACAAAACAGAGCTGCAGATTCACCAATTTCTTCCAGGAATAATAATTTGATTTGTAACACTTCAGCACAACATTAAAAGGATTCGCTTTTTAATTCCCATATTTCATTTGAGATCCAAGCATTTCCGGATCAAAAGATTACTGAAAGGACAGCAACAGCAGGCAGGGAGGTCTTAGTCATGACGTTTGTCTTTAAACTGGCGATGAAAATAATTTGGAAACCTTAATAAAACTAAGAACTATTGCTGCACAGGGTAAGACAACGAAACAAGCTCACAACCTGCAATTAAATGGCACCATTAACATCGACAAACATCCCAAGGCGCAAGATATAGGCAGAATCAAACAAAGTTGGAGGTCGAGACGAAGAAGGTGATTTAGGAGCAATGATTTATGTGTCAATTGACTGCCACATTTCCGATCTTTATTCCATTCTTTCATGGGATGTGGGCATCGCTGGCAAGTAGAGTGGTCCTGGAAGAACCCGTATTGAGCATCAATGAGCAGGTTATTGCTGAGTAAGTGCCACTTCATAACATGGCCACAGATAACTGATGATTGAGGATAAGCCGACGTGGGTGCAATTAACCAGATTGGTTTTGTTCTGCTTCATGTGGTCAGTCAAACCTGAGCACCTTTCCACTCTGTCTGGTAGATTCCATTATGTCAGCTGTATTGGAACAGCTTGGGTAAAGGTGTGGTTATTTCTGGAGAACAAGTCTTCAGCACTACAGCAAGAGCCCATGGCCTTCACTGAATCCAGTGCACTTAGCCATGTCTTGATATAATATGGAGCAAATCGAATTAGATGATCTGTGATGTTGTGGAACCCAGGAAGGGCCTGAGATGGAACACCCACGGAACCTCTGGATGAAGATCTTTGCAAATGCTTCAGCTTCGTCCTTTGCATCGACGAGCTCGGCTCTCCAAGAATTGAGGATATAGATGTCCATGCAGCTACTAACTCCCATTAGTTGTTTCATTGTTCACCACCATTCACAATGAGATATGGCAGGTCAGCAGACCTTTGATCTGATCTGTTGGCTGTGGGATCACTTTGCTTCATTTGCTTCCACTATTCAGCATGCATGTAGTCCTGTGTTGCAACTTCACCAAGTTGGCACTTTGTTTTGAGGTACGCCCACTGCTTCTTCTGGCATTCTCTCATCCACTCTTTATTGAACCAGTTTCTTGGCTGACTGATCAATGGTAGTGTGAGGGATATGCTGGGCCACAAGTTTACGAATTAGGGTGGAAAACACTTTTGTTGCTGCTGATGACCACAGAACTTTCTGGATTCCTAGTTTTGAGCTATGAGGCCTGTTCTGCATCAATCACATTTAGCACAGTGGTACTGCCACATAACATGGTGGGTGTTGTCCACAGTTTAAAGATGGGACTTCATCTCCACAAGAACTGTATGGTGATCACTCCTACTAACACGATCATGGACAGATGTATCTGAAACAGGTAGAGTGGTGAGGATGAAGTCAATCAGGCTTTTCCCTCTTCCCTCAACGCCTTCCACGGGCCCAATATGGCAAGGGGTCAGCATGGACTCAATGGACCAAATGGCTTTCTTGTGTTCTGTAACCTTTCTATGATTCTATGTCCTTCACAACCCAACCAGCATGGTCAGATGAGGTCCTTCTGAGCCATTCTTGGTGATGGACATTCAAGTCCAAGGGTACATTTTGCGCCTTCACGTTGTAACAAAATCCAAAGAAAATGATTTCTTTGACTGTTAAGTGCTTTGGATAATCTTGAATTTTTGACAGGCACGAAATGAAACCAAGTCTTTCTTCACTTCATTTCTGTTTCAATTTCTAATGGCATTGTAATTAATCTTGCGATTTCAAGCTAGAAATTAGATATATAATTGTGGATAATTGCTGTCCTCTTTGATGATCTTCGTCTGAGGGCATTTATGGCCAAATAATTTGCCAATACTCGTTATAAAAGTTAACAGGTTAGAATAACCACTTGGGAAAGCTATCATGAGGATTTCTGGAGTCTGTGAAACCGTTCTGCATCTTGCATAGGCTCTCACAGCCTTCCAATAGCTTCTCATGAAAAGGAACAGGGAAGACCACAAGGGTAAAAGTTTCAGTTTCTTAGGCCCTTAACTTCCAATCTCCTGGGCATCGTACCTACCCCAAAAATGTGCTGGACAACACGTGTCCAATCTCCCCCCCGCCCCCCCCCCCCCCGCAGAGGGATCCATGACTACCCTCCCCACTTCCCAAACTACCCTCATCCCCACATTTTACACTCCCAAATTCCCTGCCAAACCTCAACTAGTAGCCACCCTCTGACTAACCCAAAATCCCCCAAGAGATTTCCGACCTACCTTCTGACCCTCCCATGAGATTATGCCCCAGCCCCAATCCCAACTACCCTCAACAACCAGCAAACCCCTCCCCCCGCAACTGACCACCACCCCATAGACCACCCAATGCTCAACACTGACCGCCCCCCCCCACTGTCCACCCAAACCCCCACTGATCACCGCACCACTGATCATCCAACCAACCTAATGACCATCTTACTCCCCCAACCCAATACCCCCAACCCAATACTCCCGACCCCACCCTACTTATCTCATACACTTATCTTCTCCTTCACTTCTCAAAAAAATGCATAAAAGGCTTTTAACTATAAAGGGCCTCTACAGAAACCCCAATCTTTGATTTAAGAACTTCTAGAATTAATTTTTTCAGGACATTGCTGTTATACTTGTCTTTGCTTTTGGATTTAACATGGCCAATCCACCTAACCCGCACATCTTTGGTCTGTGGGAGGAAACTGGAGCAGCCGGAGGAAACCCACGCACACACGGGGAGGATGTGCCGACTCCGCACAGACAGTGGCCCAAGTCGGGAATCGAACCTGGGACCCTGAAGCTGTGAAGCAACTGTGCTAATCACTTTGCTACCGTGCTGCCCGGAAGCTGTCATTCAAATTGTGTTGTACATGGCAAATGTGCAGCCTACCCACAGTTCCATATGGTTTTGCAGTACATTTATACTAAATAACCTTTTTTTCCAATTATAATTGTTTTGTGAAGTGTGAAATAAGCAGGCAAATCAAGTGGAAAAATTTAATTAACAAATAAGAATCTCCAAAAGCAAAGACTAGTATAACAGCAATGTCCTGAGAAAATCCCACCTAACCTTTTTGGACATTGAGGGCAATTTAGCATGGCTAATCCACCCAACCTGCACACCTTTGGACTCTGGGACGAAACCAGAGCACCCGGAGGAAACCCACGCAGACATGGGGAGAACATGCAGACTCCGCACAGACAGTGACCCAAGCCGGGAATCGAACCTGGGACCCTGGCACTGTGAACCCAAAGTTTTTAAAAATCGGTCCAGGAGTTCAGATTTCTGTTGGACCAATCTTGATCAAAACAAGTTGCTGCCAATGTCGCAGAAGGTGTAATGAGATGTTGAAGCACAAATCTCCTATTTTCATTGACACCAATCAGCACCAGATAAATGTGCCAATTATTTCACTGCAGTTCAAATTGCAGTACAGAATATTATGCTGTCATTGCATACTTTGGTTTTTCTGAGGTTAGATTGAAGATTCAGTTCCATGTGACCTGTTACAAAATGTGTATTCATGAGCATTTGTACAATGGAAAATGAAGTCTCTGATTTTTGCATGTTAATAAGTTAGCATTGGAGAGCTGGAGAGAATACTAACAGCAACAACACCATGTGAAATAAGGGCAGAAATCTGGGAGGTAATTACTGCCAATCAAGCATTACCGCAATGAAATATTCATCTTTTGCTTAAGCAGTCTGTTTAAAGTTCTCAGTCATTTCCCAGGAGCTGCTAAGAGATTGTAGAACCCAGCCATGCATTTGTGCCTTACCTTACCCCAGCATTGTTACTACAGCATCTCTTTCCTGTCCTGTGCTGTGAGTAGTGTCTTGTTCCATTAGGGGCTGTATGTTCTCTTTGCATAAAGAGTCTCAGGAAGGTGAGTGTCACGATATGCAGACATGCAGATAATGATATACAGACAGGCACAGACAGGCAGCTAATGAACACAGAGAACAGGACATGACCAATGAGCAGGCAGGACACTCAGGGGTCATATTTCACGATAAAAGGCACGAGGTACTCACACTCCGCCTCTTTCCACTGATGAACATCTACAGAGTGAGTCAGGGTGTATGTACAGCATCACACCTCCAGTACGTGGCTGAGAGCTTGTCTGGTTCAGTCAGAGTAACCACACTTAGGTTAGCAGAGAGTCGAACTCATAGAGAACTGTGTTAACTGTGCTAGTGGTTCAATAAATCAGATTGAACTAACCTCAAGGTCAGGAGTATCTTTTGGTTAAAGCTGCATCCAGTTGCAGCCTGTGTTATCCCAGAGTACATAACACGACAGCGAGAAGTTAAACCGCAGAGATTTTTTTTTTTAAACCACTTCTTCCTCCCTGAATCCCGAAAAAAACGAATACGAAGCTCGAATTCGATTGAATTATTCATGTAGGGAGTGAGCTTTAAAACGTGTTACCATTGTTGCCATTGCATTTTTACCTTTTTGACAGGACTAGAAAAAGAGATGCAGTTTCAATTTCTTATTCTGTTGCAAGCTGTTTTACACAAGGATGTGGATAAGATTAGATATGGAAGTACATTAAAGATAACAAGGCTACAGATCAGGTGCTGGAGAGTGGGAGTAAAATGAGTGGCTCGTTCCTTTTTCCTCCTTTTTGGCCGGTGCAGATAGGATGGGCTGAGTGGCCATTCTCTACACCGTAACCTTTCTATGGTTCTATCATTCTTTCTCGGGTTACAGTTCCCCACCAAATAAATAACCCCTTTGTAGCACCTTCACCCATCAACTAAATCACATCCTGCAACTCCATGAACTCTACTGTTATTCTGTACGAGCTGGTATGTCAAGCCATTACTTGGCCGCATTCGGAATTCTGGAGGGCAGTTGGAATGTTTAGTTGCTAATCTGCCCTGTACATTTTATGCCTCTGGTCAAGTTCACCCTCTGGGAATTGACATAATTGTAATTACTAGTAAATTCCCAGGATAAATTAGAGATCAATAAATTACTTGTAAATTTTAGGCTCCAGGTCAGTGATAGCGCGAGTTAAGTGATGAGCTACTCAAACGAGCCATTTTCTGTGCTTATACTTGCAAGCGGGAATAAGGCGCCCAGATAAGAAATGACCACAGAAGAAATAAGCATAATTTCACTTCCTGACACTAAAGTGATGAACTAGCATAATCTCTGCGATTTCACTCTTGTAAATAAACTAAACCCAGTACCGAAACGGTAATTCGCAATATTTTGGGGTTGGAGGACATCTTTTCGAATGAATCATGAAACACAGATCACCCAAATCAAAATTATAATGCTAATTAATACTCATAATATGGAAATGCTGCATATGAAGAGTGTTTTAGTAAATTAATATCTTTGAGAATTTGTTGGTTCTAATTCTAACACCGGGAAAAGTAAATTCTGCAATAATCTAGCCTAAAGTATGTTTTCATTCCCATCGGCCTAGAATTCCACAATCCCCTTCCTGACGAACAGCAGAAGACAGAGACACTCAGACACTATCATCGGACAACTTATTAACGTCCGCTGCTCTCAAGTGCTTCTCCATCTATGACCAACTAGGTGAGACAGCCAGCCACGCTGAACTGCATATCTGGGGGTCACGCCCTGTTTCCTCTCACTCCTCAGCTCTCAACAGGCAGCTGCTCATTTGGTCACTGGACCCTAGCACCACCCTGGAAGTGTTTGTAAAATGTACAATGCTCAAAGCTTCTTCCACACTGACCCTATAAATCATTATACAATTCGAGCTATTTGAAAAGAATTGTGGTGCAGGATATTATTGTTATTGTCAGATGCCACTGATGTAAAATAGCAAAAATCGACACCCATCAAAGTCTATACAGACCCCAAGGAACCAATGGACCCCAGTTGAGGAGCACTGGACTAATGCAGTGTGAGATGGAGTTCAGTACAGTTACTGAGGTATTTGGGATAAAGTGGGTAAGGTCTCACTTAGGGGAGTGGACACTCAAGAAGAATAACTCAAGTAAAAATGGGATTAAAATGAGTGGCTGGTTTCAAAGAACAATACAGCACAGGAACAGGCCCTTCGCCCCCCCCCCCCCCCCCCCCCAAGCCTGTACCGGTCATGATAACCTTTGCCAAAACCCTCAGCACTTCCTTGTGCCGTACCCCTCTGAAAAGCCGCTCAGACACGATGGGCTGAATGGCTTCTTCCTACGCAGTAACTTTTCTGTGGTTTTAAAACATGTAAAAATGTATTCGGTGTTCTCTAATTTGAGATTTATGGTGGAGGTGTGCATGAACTGACAGTGCATTACCAAGTACTTCATCTGTTGGTTCTGGTAGTAATTTCATTGGGATTGATTTTCCAAACATGATGAAGAAAACAACATGGCAACATTCCTCTATTTGATCACTCTCAGTCAGCCTTAGATTGTAGCAAGCAATGTGACTGCTAAGTAGAATTGATCTCAGCAGAAATGAAAAGAAGCCAAAGTAAAAGGTGATAGATGACAGAAGTGGTTCGAAAAATACATTTATCAGTGTAACATAGTCATGTTTCGGGCAGGAGAAAATCATTGGTGCATTTATTATTCATTTCCAGACTTCCTATCAATTTCCTCACTGTAGATCTGGAACTCGTATCCCGTTTCTTAACAGGAATCCATCCATTCTTATTTTTAAACCTGATGTGCTTTTTCTGTTTCAGCTTCTCCACCAACACATCAGTTTCACTGTCTATCACCCCTTTGTCAAAATGCTGAGGAATCAATTTTCTATTTGCTTTAGCGACTTTAAATCTCAAACCTTGTGGTCAACGAAAGAACATTGTATTTGCATGTCCCCAGATCCTTGCGTTCTAAGCCCATGACAATCTTCTGCAGCATTTATTGTCCATCCCCAACTGCCCTTATGAAGGTGGTGTGACGGGCGCCTCAACAACTCTCAACAGTGGCTAAGAGACTGGACCAGATGCCATCACTTTTTAAAGTTTAAATGCGGTGCAGAAAGATCGATTTGTTCCAGGAGTGATAGGAAATAGGGCTTGGTTATTTTATCAACAAACTTTATTACAACGTAAGAGCAGAAAACAATATTCAAACTTTTATTTCAGCTACATCATAACATATTGCATGCAGTATCTTAACCATAACACACTAGTTCCCATTAAACAGCACATTACATGAACCTTGCCACTCTCATGCCACTTACACAGGCAGGCCAAGGCAATACTTGCATTTATGAAGCATTTTTTCTTCTGTTTGGGACATTTGTTCAGAACCCTTTTCCAAGGCCTGCCTTGGTGGCAACTTTCGTGACCTCTCTGGTTGATTTCAATAGACTTCTTTGCAACTGTTCAAATCAACATTTCTTCCCCTCTCTCTCTAAGCTCCACCCTTCCCCTCAAACAAAAGTTCCCTCGCATTTCCAGACTTGAACCGATTATCATTATCTTGGCTGGTTGCCCACTTCCGTTTATACAAAAAGCGGAGCTATGCCAATCAAATGCAACTAACCTTCCATTGATGAACAAATAGGTCATCAGACTCTGTGATGGGCTAGTGGCTTGTCAAACAAGGTCGGCCCGAAGGACAATGGATCATGACAGCCTTTCAGCAAGCTCTGGTGGGGCCCCTCTGGTCACTCTGGTACACAAGGTTAAGAGATGTCAAGGGGCTCTGGTCAGCCATATGGTAGAAGGAAATTGTAGCCTCTACCATCTTTATCCGTGGCTCTCAGCTACAACATGCATGTAAATGTGTATGTTGCCAAGGCAACTTGGACTCCTTGGTGTGCCAGTTAGCTCACTTGGCTGGATGGCTGGTGTGGATTGTATTGGTGCCAACAACCCAGGGTTCAATCCCTGTTCTGACTGGAGTGGGGTTTGGACATTTCTCCCTGCCCTACTTGTGGTGGAGGTTGCAGTGCTGTGGACCTGCCTTTGGGCAGAGTGCTCCAGAAGAAGAGGGGTCGAATGCGTCAAGCTTCTGTTATTCATACTTCAATGGCCTGTTTGATTGACAGTTTTATAGGGTTGTAGGCACATCAGTTTAATTTCCAAAAAAGAATTCGAGCAGACGTGAAGAAAAACATTTTCACCCAGAGGTTGGGGGGCATCTGGAATTCACTACCTGAGTTGCTGGTTGAGGCTGAAATGCTCGACTCATTTAAAAAGCACTGGATCTGCATTTGCAGTGCTGTAAACTGCAAGGATACGGACCAGGTGATAGAAAGTGGGATTAAAATGAACGGCTAGTATCTTTAATCTCTTTTTTGGCTGGCGCAGACATGATGGACCGAATGGGTGGGATTCTCCGACCACCCGCCAGGTCGGAGAATTGTCGGGGGGCCCGACGCCGGCTGCTAAATTCTCCGGCGCCGGGGTTTTGGCAGGGGCAGGAATCGCGCCGCAACGGTCGGCAGCTGCTGTCAGCGGCCCTCCGGTGATTCTCCGGCCTATCGGCCGCCCGTTTTCGGCCGGTCCCACCAGCGTAAATCAAACCAGGTCTGTACCGGCGGGACCTGGCTCTACGGGTGGCCTGCAGAGTTCTTGGGCGGGGGGGATCTGGCCCCGGGGGCTGCCCCCACAGCGATCGGGGCCCACCGGTCCACGGGCGGGCCTGTGCCGTGGGGGCACTCTTTCCCTCCGCGCCTGCTGCTGTCAACCTCTGTCATGGCCGGAGCGGAGAAGAACCCCTCTGCGCATGTGCTGGGATGACGCCAGCACACGCTGGCGCTCCCGTGCATGCGCCAACTCGAGCCGGCCGGCAGAGGCCTTTTGCCACCGGTTGGCATGGCGCCAAGCCCTTCCGCGCCGGCTGGCATGGCGCCAACCCCACCTGCACCGGCCTAGCCCCTGAAGGTGCGGAGGATTCCGCACCTTCTGGGCGGCCCGACACCGGAGTGGTTCACGCCACTCCTCAGCGCCGGTATGGCCCGCTCCACCGCGTAGGGGAGAATCCCGCCCCAGAACATTTTAATGGTTCATGAATGAGTGGGTTTTTTTTCCATGCAGTTTCACACATGCCATTGTTACTGTAGGGTTCACTGGTTCTGGACATATTGTACACTGAATGAATGGCATGGAATGGCCACAACTCAGAGGTTATGAGGGGCCATTTAGAGCGGGTGGGGTTTGAGTTGACATTAACTGGCTTTGAACGGGCTGGGGAAGCAAGGGCAAGACCTTTCAGAGCTTACCTTTCAAAAGGGTCACAAATCCAGAACATGGCAGAAAATCGCCAACTCCATTAAAATTGTAGGTGGCTAGGAAATGTCTGCCCCCACATTAGAGCTGGCTAGGTTGGCTTGTTACCCACACTCTTATCCCACACCAGTGAAAATTGAGGGAAGTGGACACTCAATGCCCAATGTTTTAATAATTACATTGACCTGTTAATTGGCAATAAATCAGACATCAGGGTCCATCTCTCTCTTGCACAAGATGTTAACTTGAATGCATTTTTGCAGAGGGATCTCCCTCCTAAACATTTAAGTTATGAAAAGAGGTTGGATAGGCTTGGGTTGTTTTTCATTGGAGCAGAGAAGACTGAGGGGTGACCTGATTGAGGTGTCCAAGATTATGAGGGTCATGGTAGAATGGTTAGGAAGCAGCTGTTCCCCTTAGTTGAAAGGTCAGTTACGAGAGGACACATGAGAGGCAGGAAGTTTAGGGGGGATGTGAGGAAAAATATTTTTACCTAGAGGGTGGTAGTGGTCTGAAATGCACTGCTTGGAAAGGTGGTAGAGGCGGGTTGCCTCACACCCTTTAAAAGTACCCAGATGAGCACTTGGCACATCATAAGAGCAGCAGATGTTTGAGAGGTTATACGCCAAATTCTGGTAAATAGATTAGGTAGATAGGTCAGGTGTTTTTCCCGTGTCAGTGCAGACTCGATGGGCTGAAGGGCCTCTTCTGTACTGTCATTCTGTGATTCTGTGAATGTGGGCATCACTCGTTAGACCAGCATTTATTTCTGTTCTTGAAAAAGTGATGGTGGGCCACCTCTTTAAACTGCTGCAGTTCATGTGATGTGGGTGCATCCACAATGATGTAAGGAAGGGCCTTCACGATGTTGACGCAGTGACAGTGAAGGAATTACTATTTTGTTCCAAGTCGGGATAGTGTGTGGCTTGTCGGGAAAGTTTTCAAGTGGTGGTGTTCTCATACATCTGCTGCTCCTGTCCTTCTAGATGGGAGAGGTCGTGGGTTTGGATGGTGTTAACGAAGGAGGCTTGATGAATTAATTACAGCTACAGTCACCGTTTTAAGTTGGTACCATAATTTATGACTTTCATTTTAAAATTAACGTCCTCTTGAAATTACACTGAAACCTTCTCAATAATGGCCTATTCTTTAGTTCTGCAAATTAGCAATTAAAATTAAGCTCCCGACATTTGTGATGGGATGTGTATAATGTGTCAAAATTAGGAGCTCCGTGGACCAAAAGGGAATCGATGAGCAGAATTTTCCATACCATATTTGCGGCAGTCATTTCCAGTTTTAAAACGCTGCGTCGTGGGGAATAAACAAACCTGAAGCTTTCACTCGCTTGTAAAATTTGACAATGAGTGGGTATCACTGATCTGTAATGATCTTTTTTTTCCACATGTATGGATGCTTCTGAGCAAGGATTAGAACCTGGAGCATATGTTTTTCTGTCTAATTGAGTGGGCAAAAATGCAAATGTGTCCGCAGAGGATTCTGCATTCATTAAAACAAGTGATGAGAAATAGTGTGTAAAATTGGTTCTTTCATTACTCAGCAAGAAGATCAGACATCCCACAATGTTGTGTTATATGTGGAAATGTCATCGCTGCAAATTATTCTGATTGTTAATTATGAATGTAAGTGATCTGTGAATCTTGATGCTCTTCTCTTTGCAATAACTGTGCTTCAATACTGCATAGTACCACCAACAATATAAATGATTTGATAATAAAGCCCAGGAGATTGATATAATGCTAATGATGTTTAAAACTCCAGGTTTCAAACCATTAATATGACATACAGATAATACAATCCTTCACTAATTATTTTCTCACATTCTTTATTTTTGGGGTCATGGGTCACAATGCAGTTCTATTACCTTGCATATGACTGATTAATTGACAGAGCAGACTCACTCAATGCTGTGTGTCTGAAGACACAATGGTTTATGTCCCACTCATACTGAGAAATGAATTGGAGCAGATAGCAACGGAGATGTATGCAAAGAGTCTAGCCCTAGGGTTGCCAGCTTTCCAGAATTGGTCCGGAATCTCCAGGAACTGGAGATCAATCTCCACGAAACCGCTCTGTGCAACTCTGGGGGGAAATCATAGGCACGTGAAGGTTCCATGGCACAGAGTCAAGCATCATCCAATTGTATAAGTAGTCTTTTTGCTTTCCAATTGGCGAGAAGGAAGTGCGTCACAAGGATGGATGTGTTGGCCGGCTACTAGCACGAGCTCTGGTGGGGAAAGACATGCGATGAAACCTGCAGGAATATAGTTGGCAACAGTATCTGGACCCTAGAATCTGGCTGCAGTGCCAGAAAAAGTTCCAATGACCTCACACCAGTAGTTAAGGTCAGTGAACAGATCATCACATGCCACCACCTATTCACTGGACCATGAACCTCACATACTGTTCAATGCACCACACTCCCACCAGTCAACCTCCAGCTCTCATACCAAAATTAATATGCTCCACTTAACCCTCACACACTTACAAGCCCTGCAAGCATCATGCTCATATCTCAGTTTCCACATATTTCTAGCTGTTCAGCTACGACAGGCACATCCCCCAAACATCTTACAACATATCACTGACATTTTTCTCTCTCTCGAAGGACATGGTGACACATAACTAGAAAGAGCAGCAAAGAACCAGGAGAGAGGGGGGGCACGGGGGGGGACAGGAATCTTCTCATTTCCTTGGTGGGCTTATTCACTGCACAAGACACTGGGCACCAGTCACTCATAAGTGGCGCAGGCTGTGCCAGCATTTATTGCCCATCCCTAACTGCCCTTGAGGCGGCAGTTTTGAGTAAACCACATTGCTATGAGTCTGGAATCACATGTAGGCCAGGCCAGGTAAGGAAGGCAGATTTCCTTCCCTAAAGGACATTAGTGAACCAGATGGGTTTTTGCCACAATAGACAATGGTTTCAGATTTCACCACACAGGGCCCCCAGAGCATTACTCTGGGTCTCTGATTTCGAGTCCAGTGACAATATCACTGTGCCACCGCCTCCCCTAAGTGATGCCATGCATAACACCACCACCGCCATGGTGTGTCCTCTACTACACCCCCACTGGGAGTTCCCCCCCGCCAAGCCACACACCATTCTGACTTGGAAATGCAGTGGCACGCACACACAGGTGCACACGTGCACACACACGTGCACACATGCACACACACACACCCTCCAACGCAGTGTACTGTCTGGGGACGCCGCGCAATGTATAGATGGCTGTGGACTCAGTCCAGCATCGCCACACTCGGGAGAGCACCGATCTGTGGGCAGGGGGCACATTATCAGGGGCTGGGAGCACTGTGGGGAAGGTGGTCCAGGGTGCACGAGCCAGCCAAAGTGGGAGACTATTTAGCGCGCCAGGTCCGCGAGCGACTGCCGCAATGTAGCATGGCACGGCCGCTGCCATGCACATGCGCAGCCATGGACCCGGCAATTCTCCGGTCCTTACCGGCAGCTAGAGCTGGGTACTCCACGCGGCCTTGATGCGAGCCCTAGCCAAACGGAGGATCGGTGGCCGTTTACGCCATTTTTTCTGTTGTAAAACGCCACCGTTCCCACGCTGGCGTGGGGACATAGCCTCAAAATTGGAGAATCCATCCCATGGCCTTAACTTGGGTGAAGAAAAAAGAGGGAGATCATTACTATTTCATTGGCAGCTTTTCTAGACTACTGTTTTAGTAGCTTATGTGGCACGAGATTTCAAAAATGGTTGCTCCAGTCACTTGACCTCTTTTTGCACAATGATTTCAGGCGGTATTTGCTTCGCAGATATCTGAACAAGCGGTGGCTTTGTCCCATGGCCTATAATCCCATAGCTATTAGCTTCTGAATAATTGATTGTCTATCTTGATGAGATTGGAAGAACACTATCCATGTAGCCAATGTCCTGGTTAGACCTTCTGTCTTTGCTTGAGAGGCCGCCTTATAGAAATGCAAATGTGAGGTCAGGTGCAGTTTCTCCCCTACCCGGCAGGGCGGGCCGTACCAGCGCCGAGGAGTGGCGTGAACCACTCCGGCGTCGGGCCGCCCGGAAGGTGCAGAATCCTCCACACCTTCAGGGGCTAGGCTGCACCGGCGGGGTTGGCGCCGCGCAAGCCGGCGCGGAAGGGCTTGGCGCCACGCTAACCGGCGCCGAAGGGCTTCCGCCGGCCGGCGTGAGTTGGCACATGCGCGATGCGCGGGAGCACCACCGTGTGCTGCTGTCATCCCAGCACATGCGCAGGGGTGTTCTTCTCCGCACCGGCCATGGCGAAGGTTGACAGTAGCTGACACGGAGGGAAAGAGTGCCTCCACGGCACAGGCCCGCCCACGGATTGGTGGGCCCCAATCGTGGGCCAGGCCGCAGTGGGGGCATCCCCAGGGGCCAGATCCCCCCGCACGCCCCCCCCCCCCCCCCCGAGGACTCTGCAGGCCGCCCGTAGAGCCAGGTCCCGCTGGTACGGAACCAGGTTTGATTTACGCCGGCGGGAACGTCCGAAAACGGACGGACGCTCGGCCCTATCGCGGGTCGGAGAATCGCCGGAGGGGTCGCTGCCAGCGGCCGCCGAACGGCGCAGCGCGATTCCCGCCCCCACCAAAACCCCGGCGCCGGATAATTCGGCAGCCGGCGTCGGGACGGGATTCACGCCACCCCCGGGCGATTCTCCGACCCGGCGGGGGGGGGGGGGTCGGAGAATCCCGCCCATACGAAAATGAAAATGGCTTATTGTCACAAGTAGGCTTCAAATGAAGTTACTGTGAAAAGCCCCTAGTCGCCACATTCCGGCGCCTGTTCGGGGAGGCTGGTACGGGGCTAGAAAAGAGGATAATAGATTAAAACGTGAATCCATGGCTTAAAATGCAGGAGTTAATCTTGTTCTTTGACTACTTCGTTAACATAATTTATATGTCCAATGATGTGTTCATTGAAGTAATTGAAGGAAGGAAAAGCTTTTCACTTTTTCAGCAAGAGGCATTCCCAGGTCAGGAATAATTCAGGTTAATAGCAGATTAAATTTTCACTCAAGCTACCCAGAAAATGTGCATTGACCTCAATCTCAGAGTAGCGCTCTCTACTGCACTTGTGTGACTTTCCATTTCCCACAATTAGCCTTTCGGCCTTTTTGCTTCAGACTGACAACATCCTGACACTTTCCCTGAAATTATGGGTAGCTTCCATGCTGTGGATTTGTCCGCACTTGGTCTGAGATAGGCACAAGTTCACTGAAAGCGATAGCCTCGTAACCAAGAGAGGACACTGCCTCGTCAGAGGTCCAATCTGCGTGGAAACCAAGTTGAAGGTCAATGCGCTAACCCAGAGGAACTCAAAGTATAATTTTAGTGAAATTGTTTCATTTAGTTCACTTCACACCATGCATGGCTGCCCTCGCCAGGCAGAGAGCAGGCTTATTATGTTTTCAGAACTGCTTCTAAGCGGCATTATGAGATAAAAAACGACATAAGACTCATTAGTATGATTTCTATAAGTTACCTCCTTTGAACTCTGGGTTTCCTGTACCTGTAACGATGCCTTATCAGAAAGCTGGAGGTAAAACCAATGATTATGCATCACATCCAAATGAATGAATTCAAATTTGTTTCTGTTAAAGTGCCATCTGTTCCATCACAAAATATTTCTGAATCTTAGGCCTGGATTTTAACTGCCAGTGGATTTCTGCTGGCAAAATGCACTGGTGAAGTAATTTGGAGCTTTTCTATAGAAAAAACTGAAGCAGCCGGACAGTGGTGGTTATTGACCATCCCAACGTGGTCCCATGATTTTTGGTAGAGAACCATACTCGCAGGAGCAGATGTCTTTGATTTCCGTTTGGGGCCTGATTGCTCTTCCTGGCCTCACAAGGAAAGTTTCAAAAAAATGTTTAAAACCTCAGCTGGCCCCGATACTATTCGCTGTTGGTTTGGTCCAATGGGAAAGTCATTGCTCCTCACTGCTCGGGCCACCACATTAAAATTGCAGTAAGTACTCTGCATGGAGTGCAGGCCGCACACAGGGCAATTAACATTCCTTGTGTGAGGTGGCAGCATCTAAACACATAGCTCCCCATTTAAGCCAAGTGGCAATTTCATGTCTCGTGCCTCACTGGCAGTTACACAAAGTGGCTCGGCAACGACTTACAGCAGTTGTTGAAAAGAACCCATTGGTCTGAACTTCCAAAAAGCTAGTCTCGTCCAATTGATTATCATAGATTATCATAGAATTTAGTGCAGAAGGAGGCCATTCGGCCCATCGAGTCTGCACCGGCTCTTGGAAAGAGCACCCTACCCAAGGTCAACACCTCCACCCTATCCCCATAACCCAGTAACCCCACCCAACACTAAGGGCAATTTTGGACACTAAGGGCAATTTATCATGGCCAATCCACCTAACCTGCACATCTTTGGACTGTGGGAGGAAACCGGAGCACCCGGAGGAAACCCACGCACACACGGGGAGGATGTGCAGACTCCACACAGACAGTGACCCAAGCCGGAATCGAACATGGGACCCTGGAGCTGTGAAGCAATTGTGCTATCCACAATGCTAGAGTCTGAAAGACTCATCCACTTCCACTGTGTCAGTGGTTGTGAGCCACCGGTAGCACAGAGGTTAGCGCTGTCGCTTTACAGCGCCAGGGGCCCAGGTTCAATTCCCGGCTTGGATCACTGTCTGCACGTTCTCCCTGTGTCTGCGTGGGTTTCCTCCGGGTGTTCCGGTTTCCTCCCACAAGTAATAATAATAATAATAATGATCGCTTATTGTCACAAGGAGGCTTCAATGAAGTTACTGTGAAAAGCCCCTAGTCGCCACATTCCGGCGCCTGTTCAGGGAGGCCGGTATGGGAATTGAACCCATGCTGCTGGCATTGTTCTGCATTACAAGCTAGCTATTTAGCCCACTGTGCTAAACCAGCTCCACAAGTCCCGAAAGATGTGCTTGTTAGGTGATTTGGACGTTCTGAATTCTCCCTGTGTGTACCCGAACAGGCGCCGGAGTGTGGCAACTAGGGAATTTCCACAGTAAGTTCATTGCAGTGTTAATGTAAGCCTACTTGTGACAATAAAGATTATTCTTCTTATTAAAAGACTAGTGTTGATGCCAGTGCACAATTTGTGGACTTTCACGACAGAAAACCTGGCGCCACACCTGGACCAATACCGTTACTGTGGAGGGACTAGCACCGGCGCCGCGGGGAACACAATCGATTCCAATGAAAAGTGATGCGGGCACGCCAGGTCCGTGATCAACAGTCGGGAGGCTGACAAGCTGCAGCCGTAGATACACATTCCACTCCCTACACACACTCATCCCAGCCAACAGGATGGCACTGGTTGTGCTGGAGCGCGGCCATACAGCTGATGAGTCAGATGGGGCCAGAGGGGGGGTGGCCTGGTGGGACAACTTTATGACCCATGGCACTAAGTTCTCAGTGGGCAGTCAGCGGCGTGCGCAGTTGCATAGTTGCCTTGCCGGCTACAGAAATGGTGTTCTGTGCCCGTCCACCCTGACCCCACAGCCCGCCTCCTGGCCACGCCTGCTACTCTCCCCAGCACTGGAAAAAGCTCTGGCCAGTGATACAACTGTCAGCAAACTATGGCGATGTCGGACACTTTCCGTAACTGATTCCAAAGAGCTGGTAAAATTACAATCTCTCCCTCAGCAGCCACCACGCCGGTTTCATGATTTGTAGAAGCACAAGTGAACCGTGCTGTCGGGAACTCGGCCCATCGGACGCGGAGAATCAGGAAGGCCCTGGAGAATACCGGGTCGGGCAATGATATGCAAACGGTGTTTACTGTACTTGCACTCCGGGACGTATTGACACCACTGTTGAGGTGATGGAGAATTGAGATTTGGCCTCAAATCGGCACCTGCCGCGATTTTGGATTCGGTGCCGATTCTCCGCCCAATTGCCTTTCCCGATTTCAGCGTCAGCCAACGGAGAATCCCGCCCCACCAAACGGGACACATAAGAATGTGATCTTGTTGTCGGAGACAGAATGAGTAACCTTGTGCTATCTCGGTGATTGTAACTTCATTAGAATGCACAAACCTCAGGCCAACCATAAAATAACAGAGACCATTCTGCAGTTCAGATGATTTTATGGAGATGCTGCTTCATGGTTGCCATGCCAACAACTCGTGAACCCACACCACGAGACTTTCTAATGACTGGTCTGAAAATATTGACATGTTGGTACTGGGTTTGTGGCGGCAAATTTACCACTGTTGGCGTCTTACCTGGCTGCTGCTGGGACTACCATCCACCCCTGTAATACCAAGATCCTCAATTGGTCCTGATATTGGGACCCAAGATCTTCGGCAATCTCTCCCTATTTTACTCTTGAAAATCATTGTTTCCTAGCTATATCCA
This sequence comes from Scyliorhinus torazame, assembly GCF_047496885.1. Lineage (NCBI taxonomy): Eukaryota > Metazoa > Chordata > Chondrichthyes > Carcharhiniformes > Scyliorhinidae > Scyliorhinus > Scyliorhinus torazame. The sequence goes on along the minus strand of NC_092713.1, from coordinate 283,294,026 downwards.
TCCGTCCAATCAAAGGGTGGGCACCTTTCTAGCTCTGGCAGACCCACCTATAGAATCGGCCACTGTTGAGGCTGCAGGGTAAGAGAGAGAGTGCCTCCATGTTGAGGTACCCCAGGATGCTGCAGAGCCACCATCTCCAGTCAGTAGCTGGTGGAATGACGACCGTCCCCACCTTTGGTAATATCCTCTGGCGGCAAGAACTCATTAGGTTTTCCTCCTCATGCCTTCCCCTGCCATTTTCCCATCGGTCCAGCCTGTCTCCAAAGAGCTGGTAAAATTACAATCTTTGAACGGAAAATTTGTAGGTTGAGGCAGCTGGGCACTGTTTCCTCGCATTGGTTTATGGAAAAAAGGATCAGAAGTGTGCGAAAGGGCAGGAACAAGAAGCGAGCTGTGTTGAAGCTGCAACGGGAGACAGTATGGCTGAGGGACGGACCCCTGGGGTGGCAGCGCAACGTTCAACGGACTCAGTGATGCAGGCCATTCAGGATGGTTTCGCCAGACAGAAGCGGGAATGCCTGGACCCGATCAAAGAATCAATTGATCGCCTAGAGAGCAGACTGGACGCCCAGGACCGGGTGATTCAGAAGGTGGAGAAGGCACTGCTGGAACAAGAGGAGCATCAAACAGCAGTGGAGCTGGAGGTGGGGATGCTTTGGGAGCAGCAGAAAAGGCTCTAGGAGAAGGTGGAGGATCTTGAGAACTGATCCCGCCGGCAGAATCTAAGAATTGTCTGGCTGCCGGAGGGAGCTGAGGGAGCAGATGCTGGCGCATACGTGGCGGGTATGTTCGAAAAGCTGCTGGAGGAAGGGGCATTCCCCCGACCGCTGGAGGTGGACAGGGCGTACCGGGCGCTTGCCAGAAAGCCGCGGGCGGGGGACCCTCCGAGGGCGGTGGTGTCCACAGGTTCCTGGACAAGGAATGTATTCTGCAGTGATCCAAGCGCACGTGGAGTTGCAAGTGGGATAACAGCATCCTGCGGGTCGCCCGATGAGGCATTGGACTTTGCAAAAAGAAAAGGACTGGTGGGAGTTTGAGAACTTCTGGACTCAGTGACAATATGTTGGCCTATATTTTTCCTTTTCTGTTTTTCTCTGGGGGTTTTTGTTTGTTTTTATTTTCTCTCCCTTGGTTTGTTGGTGGGGTTTGGGTTGGGTTTTTTCTTTCTGTTGTTAAAATTGGCTATGCCTTCTCGTATTGTTTTGTATCAGTCTTTTTTGGAGCTCTGTTTAGGGAAAAAGGAAAAGGGGCAGGGGAAAGTCGATTTTCCGTTTTGTTTTTGGCTCTTTTTCGGGGGTAGGTGTTGGTAATGTTCCTTCTGTGTTTTATCTTGTTTGTTTATACTTTTGTGCACTTTGGTGGGATGGGTGGGTGCCTGTCTGGGTTTCGGTGGGTGGTGCTTTTGTTCTTTGTGTTTTCTTGCTGCGGGATGTTGTTTGGGGATTGTTGGATGAGGGAACTAGTTTGCAGGAGTGGTGGGGAGGAGATCGAGGGAACAATGGGTGGGAGACTTCTTGGCGCCAGTGGCCGGGGTCACCAAGCTAGCTGGGTGAACTAGCCCACGGAAGCTCAGTGGTGGGGGGGGGGTGTATATGCTTAGTTTGTTAGCTGGGTTAGGATTTAGAGTAGTGTTGCTGGGGGGAGGAGGGGGGATGGTTCTGCTAACATGGGAGGGACTTCGATGGAAGGTCACTGAGGAGGTCGGGCGTGAGGGCCGCCCGGGGCGGAGGAGGTGCGGCGCATGGGCTAGAGGCGGGCCCAAGAAAGGGGATGGCTGACCGGCGGCATGGGGGGGGGGGGCACTTTGCCCCCCCAACTAGGCTGGTCACCTGGCATGTCCAGGGGCTAAATGGGCTGGTAAAGAAGGCACGTGTGTTTGCGCACCTGAGGAGATTGAAGGCGGATGTGGTGATGCTTCAGGAGACATATCTTAAAGTAGTGGATCAGGTCAGGTGGATCCATGGAGATTTAGGCAGCCGAGGGCCTGGGAATTTTCCTTTTTCTCCCATGTTCACAAGGTGTATTCCCGGATAGATTTCTTTGTTGTGGGCAGGGCCCTGTTAGCGGGGGTGGTGGACACGGGACATTCGGCGATTACGATCTCGGACCATGCTCCGCACTGGGTGGATCTGCAGGTCAGTATGGATAGCAAGCAGCGCCCGCAATGGAGGTTGGATTGTGGGCTGTTGGTAGACGAAACGGTGTGCGAGAGGTTGAGGAAATGCATGCTGGACTACCTGCAGGTAAACAACACGGGGGAGGACTCAGCAGCGGCGGTCTGGGAAGCGCTGAAGGCAGTGGTGAGAGGAGAACTGATCTCGATTCGGGCTCACAGGGACAGGACGGATAGGGCAGAAACAGACCGACTGGTAAAAGAGATTCTACGAGTGGCTAGGAGGTATGCAGAGGCTCCAGAGGCAGGGCTGTTAAGGGAACGCCGGAGGCTGCCGGCGGAATTTGGTTTGTTAACTACAGGAAGGGCGGTTGAGCAGCTCAGAAAGGCGGGAGGGGGTGATTTACGAGCACGGGGAGAAGGCCAGTAGGAAGCTTGCACAGCAGCTCAGAAAGAGGGAGGCAGCTCGGGAAATAGGGAGAGTTGTTGACGGGGATGGGAACTTAGTTGAGGACTCGGTGGGGGTGAGCAAGACCTTTCGGGACTTTTATAGTAGGCTGTACAGGTCAGAACCTCCTGTGGGGCCGGAGGGGATGAGGCACCTTTTGGATGGGTTGACTTTCCCGAAGGTGGATGGGGAGCTGGTAGAAGGACTGGGGGCCCCGATCGGGCTGGAGGAGATAGTGGAGGGTTTGAAGGACATGCAGTCGGGTAAGGCCCCGGGACCGGACGGGTACCCAGTCGAGTTCTATAAAACGTTCTCTGGAATATTGGGGCCGGTACTGTTGAAGGTCTTTAACGAGGCCAAGGATAGAGGGGTTTTACCCCAGATGATGTCACAGGCCACGATCTTGCTCATTCTGAAAAGGGACAAGGACCCGGAGCTGTGTGGTTCTTATAGGCCTTGCTGAACGTGGATGCCAAACTTCTGGCCTCTAGGATTGAGGACTGTGTACCGGATGTTATAGGGGAGGACCAGACAGGGTTTCTTAAGGGTAGGCAGCTGGGGGAAAATGTGAGAACGTTGGTAAACGTGTTCATGATGCCCCCGGAAGGTAGGGAAGCTGAAGTGGTGGTTGCGATGGACGCAGAAAAAGCCTTCGACTGGGTCGAGTGGGATTACGGACAAATAGGACAACTTTGGAATATTTTAGACTACACCGGGGGACGAGACAAGGATGTCCCCTCTCCCCACTGCTGTTTGCGTTGGCGATAGAGCCGCTGGCAATTGCTCTGAGGGCTTCAAGGGGCTGGAAGGGGTTGGTCCGGGCGCGGGGGAGGGGGGGGGGAGGTGGACTACAGAGTCTCGCTGTATGCGGATGTCTTACTATTGTATGTCTCGGACCCAATGGAGGGGATGGGGGAAATTATGGGAATCTTAGGGGAATTAGGCCGGTTTTCGGGGTACAAGCTTAATATGGGGAAGAGCGAGTTGTTTGTGGTTCAGGCGAGAGGTCAGGAGAGGAGACTGGGGGAACTGCCGTTAAGAGTGGTAGGGGACAACTTTAGGTCCTTGGGTATTCAGGTGGCGAGGGATTGGGATAGGCTACACAAATTGAACCTGGCCCGGTTGGTGGACCTGATGAAGGAGGATTGGGATGCGCTCCCGTAGTCTCTGGCGGGTAGGGTGCAGTCGGTAAAAATGGTCCTCCCGAGGTTCCTTTTCGTTTTCCAGTGCCTCCCCATCTTCATCCCACGGTCCTTTTCTAAGCGGATCAATAAGATTATCCTGGGCTTTGTGTGGGGGGGGCAAGCCCCCGCGGGTGAAGAGGGCAATGCTCGAGCGGAGTCGGGGTGATGGTGGGCTGGCGCTGCCGAATTTCAGTAATTACTACTGGGTGGCTAACATAGCCATGGTTAGGAGGTGGCTGGTGGGGGGGAGCCGCGTGGGTGCGCATGGAGGTGGCTTCGTGTAATTTAGGGGCACTGGTGACGGCGCCCCTGCCGTTCCCGCCGGCGCGGTACTCCACCAGTCCAGTGCTGGTGGCGGCCCTGAGAGTCTGGGGGCAGTTGAGGAGACATGTGGGAGCAGAGGGGGCTTCGGTGTGGTCCCCAATCTGCGATAACCATCGGTTTGCCCCGGGGAAGATGGACGGGGGTTCCGAATTTGGCGAAGAGAGGGGATTGAGAGGATGGGGGACTTGTTCTTGGAAGGTAGCTTCCCAAGTATGAGGGTGCTGGAGGAGAAGTTTGCATTGGCTGGAGGGAATGAATTCCGATATTTACAGGTACGGGACTTTTTGCGGAGGCAGGTACCAACCTTCCCACGCCTGCCGTTAAGGGGGATTCAGGACAGGGTGGTCTCTAGAGGATGGATAGGGGAGGGGAGCGTCTCGGACATATATAAAGAGCTTATGGGTTCGGAGGAGACGCAGCCCGAGGAGCTGAAGCGAAAGTGGGAGAGGAGCTGGGGTGAAAGATAGAGGAGGGCCTTTGGGCGGACGCGTTAGGAAGGGTCAATGCTACCGCAACATGTGCCAGGCTCAGCCTGATCCAATTTAAGGTTGTTCACCGGGCTCACATGACAGTGGCCCGGATGAGCAGGTTCTTTGGGGTGGAGGATGGATGTGCGAAGTGTGCGGAAGGGCCAGCGAACCATGTCCACATGTTCTGGGCATGTCCAAAACTGAGGGGATTTTGGCAGGGGTTTGCCGACACAATGTCCACTGTATTAAATACGAGGGTGGTAATGAGTCCGGAGGTGGCGATTTTTGGGGTTTCGCAGGGCCCGGGAATCCAGGAGGAGAGAGAGGCAGACGTTCTGGCCTTTGCTTTCCTGGTAGCCCGGAGGCGTATATTGCTGGCGTGGAGGGACTCAAAGCCCCCGAAATCGGATGCCTGGCTTTCAGACATGGCAGGCTTCCTCTGCCTGGAGAAAATTAAGTTCGCCATGAGAGGGTCTCTGCTGGGGTTCGCCCGGAGGTGGCAACCATTCGACGACTTCCTCGCAGAGAACTAATCATCAGCAGAAAAGGGGGGGTTAGGGTAGCGTAGGTTAGGAGGTAAGTAATGGCAAGTCCTGCGGGAGAGGGTGGTGGAATTTGCGCTATGTATATATTTTTCTTGTTATGTATATTGTTGATTTTGTTGCTGTTAAAATGCCAAAGAAATACCTCAATAAAACGTTTATTAAAAAAAATTACAATCTTGCATTAAGCAGAAAAATATCGACTAGAAGTGCCTATTAACATGCAGAACTTAGTTACAGAACAGACTTAGGTTACATTATATGGATACTTTTACAAGTTAGTCCAGTGCCTGCCAGTATACTACGACTTCATTGCGGAATTTGATTCTTCTTTCTCGCCGGCATACTGGAACAGGAAGAAGATGACAGGACAGCACTGCAGCAAGAACTACAATATGTGGGATCACCTGAAATATTCATTGAGAATGTAATTTAAAAAGGAAAAAAACGGTCTTGCATTTGTACCAGGGAAGGGAAATCTAGGCTCGTGAGTGGGGCACAGGAGTAACCCTCCTTCACCTCAGTGCAAAGTTGAAATTGGCCACATGAATAAGATTAAATACATTTAATACACACTGACTATTTCATAATGATTTACAGAAAATGCTAACTCATTCATATGTTAATAGAACTGTCACCAACTTCAAATGGTAAAAGCAATAGAAATATGTATGCTTCCCTCATGTATATTTACTCTGCTTATCAAAGCTACCAGCAAGACTAAAAGTTATACATTTATTAATTACACAGATATGCGCTCTAGATATTAATTTTTATTTGTTTATATTGTAAGGGCCTTCCTATCTTTTTTCTCTTTTCTTTATTTTTGCTGTTCGCATTTTGATCTATGGATGCTTAATGAACATGTATCTTTAAATTGAGCAGAGGAAGAATCAAAAAGTTACAAAACAGAACACTGTTCTAGCTTTTGGACTGAAAAACCCAGACTTTTCGGCCCCTGAGAGAGGTGGGACTCGGTTCAATTCGTTGGTGAGGTTGGACAGGCTAGGGTTCTTTTTGCTGGAGCAGAGGGCGACCTGATTGAGGTGTAAAGATTATGAGGGGCATGGTCAGGGTGGATAGGGAACAGCTGTTCCGCTTAGATGAAGGGTCGGTTACGAGGGGACATAAGTTCAAGGTGAGGGGCGGGACGTTCAGTGGGTATTTGAAGAAAATGTTTTTACCCAGAGGGTGGTGACGGTCATGAACGCACTGTCTGGGAAGATAGTAGAGGTGGGTTGCCTCACATTCTTTAAAAAATATCTGGATAAGCACTTGGCACAACTTAGCATTCGAGTCTATGGGCCAAGTGCTGGAAAATGGGATTAGGATTGGCAGATCGGGTGCCTTTCATGCAGCGGTGCAGACTCGATGGGTTCAAAGGCCGTTTCTGCACGGCATTTTTCGGTGTTTCTGTGGTTGGTTGGTGGCCATATTCTGCCCAGATGTGGCATGATTTTTCAGAGAATCATCGAAGTTGGAGTCCTGGACTCTCAGAGGAAAGAAGCTGCTCTCTCTCCCTCTCGTTTTTAAAAGATAGTTTATTGGAGGTGTTTTCAAATTTCTACAGAACAAAATGACACAGAGAACCATAACAAACCATCAACAATGTAATAACATGTCTAATGCTAACTTTTCCCACTCCCTCCTACCTCCCCCCTTTCCCAGTATAACCCTCGACCTTCCCCCTCGCCCAACAAAGAAAAGACTGGAAATGTGAAAAAAAACAAGACGCTCCCCCCCCCCCCGATCCCCCTGTGATGAATGATAACTGTAGCTTTAATGTCATGATCCCTTTAAGACCGGGTTTGGAACCCTGGGGGACTCCGCCTCCGGGACCGCCCCCCCCCCCCAGGGTGCCATATATAAGGTAATGTTCAGTGGGCAGTGAGCACACTTCTCGGCAGCTGTCTGGTTCTCTGCTAATTAAAGCCTTTGTATTACCAATCATCTCTCTCGAGTTGTAATTGAGGGCATCTCAATTTAATTACCGGATTACTACAAGATGGACAGCGGTCTAAAGCCGGAGAAGCTCAATTTGGACGCTCGGTCGCCGGAGGCCGCTGAAATTTTTTAATCTGGCTCCGGTGTTTTGAGGCCTACCTGAACTCCTCAGACTCTCCAGTCGATGGACCTCGCAAGCTGAGCTTGCTACATGCCCGGGTGGGCCAAACACTCTCCTCCGTGATCGAAAAGGCCACCACGTACGAAACGGTGGTCGGAATCCTGCAGAAGCGCTTTGTTGAGCCTATAAACGAGGTACACGCCCGGCATTTGCTCTCGACCTGCCGGCAGCGCTTGGGGAAAACGTTGAACGAGTACGTGGAGAGACTCACTGCGCTCGCTAGGAACTGCAACCACAAGGAGGTGACGGCAGAAGTATTTATGAACTTGCACATTTGAGATGCTTTCGTGTCCGGTATATGATCCACATACATCAGGCAGCGACTCCTCGAATACAGAGCAAAGGACCTCCAAGGCACGGTAACGCACCCCTCTTCACTGGAAGTGGCCCACGATAATCTCCACACGTACTCCGCGGACCTTGCGAACCCCTCTCGATCCCCTCCAGACTCGGCCACGCTACAGGCTTGCGCCGCGCAGCGACCCGCTCACACCGTGCTATTTCTGTGGGCAAGGCCAGCACCCACGTCAGCGTTGCCTAGCCTGCTCCACTATCTGCAATGACTGCGGAAAGAAGGGACATTTTTTGGGCCTAGCTGGGCCTAAAGTCCAGAAACAAAAGTCTTATCGGGCCCAAAAATCGAGTTCCCAGGCCCACAGGCCCCGCAACGCGGCTGCGCACCGGTCGGACACGTCCCCTTCTGACGCGTCATAGGCCTCGTGCGAGTCATGGGAACGGCCATCTTGGCGGTGGCCATCTTCAAAATCCGACACGTGCATTTTGACGGTGGCGGCCATTTTGTGACTCCGGACGGCCATTTTATGAGTCCGACTCAACAGAGGACCCTGAGTACCCGCAACTGGGAGCGATCACTCTCGATCAATCATGGCCAAAGCACCTGCGGAACTCCATGATGCAGGTCCAAATCAATGGGCGCGACACCCCCTTCCTTTTCGACTCCGGGAGCACGGAGAGCTTTATTCACCCGGAAACAGTACGACGCTGCTCCTTGCGCACCTATCCCGCCTCCCAAATTATCGCCCTTGCATCTGGGTCCCACTTGGTCCAAATCACGGGGTATTGTGTCGCGAACTTCGCGATCCAGTGCCGAATATGCCCGTTTCAAACTTTATATCCTCCCTCACCTCTGCGCCCCCCTGCTGCTCGGTCTGGACTTTCAGTGTAGCCACCGAAGCCTGACACTGAAGTTCGGTGGACCCCTGCCCCCACTCACGGTATGTAGCCTGGCGACACTTAAAGTTGCACCACCCCCCCTCTTCGCGAGTCTCACTCCCGACTGTCAGCCGGTCGCCACCAGGAGTCGGCGGTACAGTGCCCAAGACATGACTTTCATCAAGTCAGAGGTTCGGCGGTTACTAAAAGAAGGGGCCATAGAGGCTAGCAACAGTCCCTGGAGAGCACAAGTATTGGTAGTCCGGTCTGGGGGAAAGCAACAAATGGTGGTGGACTATAGTCAGACCATAAACCATTTTACGCAACTCGATGCGTACCCCCTTCCCCGCATAGCAGAAATGGTTAACCAGATCACCCAGTACCGGGTATTCTCCACGGTTGATCTAAACTCCGCCTATCATCAGCTCCCTATCCGCCCGGAGGACCGCCTCTACACGGCCTTCGAAGCTGCCGGTCGGCTTTTTCACTTCCTCAGGGTCCCTTTTGGCGTCACAAATGGGGTCTCCGTTTTTCAAAGGCCGATGGATCAAATGGTGGACCAGTACAGCTTACAGGCTACATACCCGTACTTGGACAATGTCACCATCTGCGGCCATGACCAGCAGGACCACGACGTAAACCTGAGAAAGTTCCTCCAGACCGCCCGGGCCCTCAATCTGACATACAACAAAGAGAAATGTGTTTTCCACACAACCCGACAAGCCATCCTCGACTACGTCGTGGAAAACGGGGTCCTAGGCCCAGACCCCGACCGCATGCGCCCCCTAAAGGAACTTCCCCTTTCCCGTAGCCTCAAGGCACTCAAACGGTGCTTGGGGCTCTTTTCCTATTACGTCCAGTGGGTCCCCAGATATGCGGACAAAGCCCGACCACTCATTAAGACCACGGTTTTTCCCCTGACGGCTGAGGCCCGGTCGGTCTTCAGTCGTATAAAACCAATATCATCAAGGCCGCCAAAACGAAACCATCCCCTTCCAGGTAGAAAGCGATGCATCAGACGTCGCCCTGGCTGCTCTCCTCAACCAAGCAAGCAGGCCAGTAGCCTTTGTCTCCCGAACCCTCACCGCCTCGGTAATTCGGCACTCTGCAATCGAGAAGGAGGCACAAGCCATTGTGGAGGCCATGCGGCACTGGAGGCACTATCTAGCTGGTAGGAAGTTCGCCCTCATCACCGACCAACGCCTTCATGTTTGATAGCGCACAACAATGGGGCAAAATAAAAAATGATAACATTTTGAGGTGGAGGATCGAACTCTCCACCTATACATATGATATTACATATCGTCCGGGGAAGCTCAATGAGTCCCCAGATGCCCTGTCCCGCGCCACGTGCGCCAACGCGCAGAATGACCGTCTGCGGGCCATCCACAATGACCTCTGTCACCCGGCTTGCTCATTTCATCAGGTCCCGCAATCTACCTTACTCCACCGAGGAGGTCAAGGCCATGACCAAAGCTTGCCAGATCTGTGCGGAGTGCAAACCGCACTTCTACCGACCAGACACGGCTCGCCTGGTGATAGTCTCTGGGCCCTTTGAGCGACTAAGCGTGGACTTCAAAGTGCTCCTCCCGTCCACCAACCGCAACATTTATTTCCTCACTGTCATCGACGAATTCTCCCGCTTTCCATTCGCTGTCCCCTGCCCCGATATGACCTCGGCCACCGTAATCAAGGCACTGCACAGCATCTTCACCCTGTTCGGTTTCCCCGCCTATGTCCACAGTGACCGGGGTACATCGTTCATGAGCGATGAGCTGCGCGGTATCTGCTCAACAAGGGCATCGCTTCGAGCAGAACGACCAGCTATAACCCGCGGGGAAACAGGCAGGTGGAGAGGGAGAACGCGACAGTTGGGAAGGCTGTCCTTCTAGCCCTACGGTCAAGAAGTCTCCCAACCACCCGCTGGCAGGAGGTCCTACCCGATGCCCTACATTCCATTAGGTCGCTCCTCTGCACGGCCACGAACGAGATCCCTCACAATCGTTTGTTTGCCTTCCCCAGGAAGTCCACCTCTGGGGTCTCGCTTCCACGTTGGCTGACGACTCAGGTATCAGTTCTACTCCGGAGGTACGCGAGGAGCCATAAGACGGACCCTCTAGTCGAGAGGGTCCAGCTGCTGCATGCAAACCCTCAATACGCCTACGTCGAGCACCTCGACGGAAGGCAAGACAAGTTTCCCTGCGAGACCTGGCATCCGCTGGCTCTCCCACCGACGCTTCCCTCCCCGCACCTGCTGCCGACCCCGACAGCGCCCCCCTCACCCCAGCGCCCCCTTCCACCCCGCCAATGCCGGCACCAATCACCCTAGTCACCCCAGATACCCCTCTGCTCCAACACGGGCAAAGGTTCAGACCACCGTGCTCCCGGATATACCCACACTGAAGACGACCGTGTCCACCGCACCGCCGCCAGAGCTGAGAAGGTCAACACGGACAATCAGACCACCCAAAAAGACTGGACATGTAATTCCACTTCACCCCCGACGGACTATGCGTTTTCTCAAAACAGGGGGTGAATGTGATGAATGATAACTGTACCTTTAATGTCATGATCCCTTTAAGACCGGGTGTAGAACCCTGGGGGACTCCGCCCTCCCAGCGAGCCATATATAAGGTAATGTTCAGTGGGCAGTGTGCAGTGAGCACACTTCTCAGCAGCTGTCTGGTTCTCTGCTAATTAAAGCCTTTGTATTACCAATCATCTCTCCTGAGTTGTAATTGAGGGTATCTCACCCCCCCCAACCCCTGCTGATGGTTTAGTACCTTTTAGAAAAGTCGATGAACAGCTTCCACCTCATGGAGAACCCCTCATCCATTCCTCTAATGGCAAACTTAATCATCTGTAAGTGTAGAAATTGCGCCAGGTCGCACATCCATTTTCCCACCCTTGATAGCTCTGAATCCCGCCAACTCAGCAAGATCCTTCTCCGGGCTAGCAGGGAGGTGAAGGCCACCACGTCAGCCTCTCTCCCCACCTGAGCACCTGGATCTTCCAACACCCCAAATATTGCTACCCATGGGCTCGGTGTGCCCTTCACAGCCAGAAACTTTGACAATACTTCAGCAATCCCCTTCCAAGACCCTGCCAAGCTTGGTCACGCCCAGAACAGGTGGCTATAGTTCTTCAGGAAAGCTGCTTAGCTGTACAATGACCTGAATGAATCTACAGTGAAAACCCATTACAGAAACAGAAACCTCGAACCGAAAGCCTGGAATGAAGAAAGGTGTGCTAGAAAACAACCATCTGAAACAGATGACTTTTATCCCTTTAACTTATTGTTTTACACCCCTCTTCTCCCCTCTGTGCTTGTTTCTCTGTCTCGCGTGTGTGAGAAGGTGGGAGGGGAAAGTTAAAGTGGAGATTAGGAATTAGATAATCGTTAACCAGTTGTATTTGCAGCATTTTTAATTGTAGTTATTTTGATTAGTGAAATTAATTGTGTTTAAATTTACAAACCTGGTGACTGTCATTATTGGCCAGCCAAGGGCCAAAGACTGTGGGTGTTTTTCTAAGAATTATTTATTAATTCCAATTGTGTTGCGACTCTGGGTCAAGTAGAGCTGGAATTGACCACATACTAACAATATCATAAGAATATTGATTTACCGTTACTTATTGTAATTAATAAACCCTACTGCTCCCGATAAATCTCATGGCCGCTGTAATAACAATTTGATTATGAAGAAACCTTACAGTTAGCAATATGTTGCAAAAGTATTTGAAGGTAAATGCGGAAAACCAACCAACCGCTCCGCTCTCAGTCTTGTTCTTTCTCACGCCCTTTTATCCTCCCGGCTCACTCTCAGTTTCGTTCTTTCTCACGTTTTTGAATCTCTTGAATCTGCTCTCACTCTTGAAAACGCCGCTCTCCCTCTCTCAGCAAAATGGCTCCGGGGTTTAGGCAGATTCATGACTGGTTGCATACGACCCATAGGCCACAGATTGCCCAGCACTGATTTATGCAGTACTTTTGAAGTATAGAAACTGTTGTAACATGGGAATCCCATGAAGAATGATAATCACCAGATAATCTATTTTTCGTCATATTGATTGAGAGACAAATATCAGTCAGGATGCTGCGGATCCCCCTGTTCTTCTTTGAAATAGTGCCACACGATCCTTTGCATCGACCTGTGTAGGCAGCTGGTGCCTTGGTTCAACGTTCCACCTGAAAGACAGCACCTCCAACAGAGCAGCACGCACTCAGTATTGAGCAGGGATTGCTGTAGGGGCTGCAGCTAGACAGAGGAGCCTGGAGCAGGTAACTCCAGGGTCTTGAGCTGGGAGGCTTAGGAAGAGGGGCAATGCGGGGGGAGGGAGCAGGTGGGCTTAAGAGAGAGAGTAGGTAGGAAGGGAGGGGTCTAGTCTTAGGAAGCCACCCACAATCGGCAAAGGGCAGCCCTGAAGGATGACCTCCTCCTTTCCATCCTTTAACCATTTCAGATCAAAGATTGGGCTTGCTGCTCCCACTCTCCTGCCCAGGTCAAACGCATTATAGCACTGGCAGCATATTATCAAGGTCAAGAGGCTTAACAATAAGCCTGTGCCTGGGGGGTGAGGTCAGAGGTGCTGGGATGAATGTTCACACACGTTCCTCAGGGTGCTCCGGTTTCCTCCCAAAGTCCAAAGATGCGCAGGTTAGGTGGATTGGTCATAATAAATTGCCCTTTGTGTCCAAAAGGTTAGGTGGGGTTACTCGGTTACAGGGAAAGGGTTGGGGTGTGGGCCTAGGTAGAGTACACCTTCCAGGGGTCGGTGCAGACCTGATGGGCCGAATGGCCTCCTTCTGCACTGTAGAGATTCTATGATTTGGGCACAAAACAATTGGAAAATGACTCGTGGTTGCTGACCTCTTACCACGTGTCTGATGTGAGCAATGGGAGGAGGAACGTGGCAGTGGGCATTCCTCAGTTAGAGACACCTTAAAATGATAATGTCACCCAGCTAGTGAGTCCTTTAATGCCGGCACAGTAATTTTACTTACATGGAGGAGTTAGCGCAATAGCTTCTAAGGAGTAACAAGAACTTGCTGTAACTGATGGTTGGTTAATGTTGTATTTTGCCCACTTTTTTTTGCCAGTGCAATCTTCAGTGAGATGGCCATCTAACATCAGACTTATTTGACTGAATCCAATTTCATGTACTTCCTTTGCCACAGACAACTGTTTTAATTACTTTTTTATTACACATGACTTGAACTGTTTAATGAGCTGATGATACTGACTACTTTGGTTCTTCAGAGGACAAGGCATCATATTCACTTTATTCTGTAATTATGATCTATCAGAATTGCTACACTGCAGAGGGAGCCATTCGGCCCATCCAGTCTGCACTGACCCTCTGAAACAGCATCCTACCTCGGCCCACTCCCCCACCCTATCCCCGTAACCCCACCTAACATGCACATCTAAGAAGCAATTTAGCATGGCCAATCCAACTAACCTGTGGGAAGAAACCGGAGGACCCAGAGGAAACCCACGCAGACACGGGGAGAACGGTGCAATCTCCATACAGACAGTAACCCAAAGCTGGAATTGAACCCGGGTCCCTAGCGCTGTGAGACAGCAGTGCTAACCACCGTGCCACCCTGAGGCCCTTCAATATCCACAGTGTCACATCAAGACCAATGTACCCTCAAATTAATTTTGTAGTCCCCAGCCGATTTTTTAACGTTTTGGGCTCTTTAAGTTATTTTGCGCTGCCTGCAAACGCAGTACATTAAAGAAGCCGATTCATACCTGACCTAAGTGGGTATCTTTGGGTTGCTGCACGGAACATTGGTCAAGATCGCCAGAAAATGCAAACAGAATGGACTGTGGTAGGCAAGATAAATGCCCGAATAAAAATGGGAGCGAGAGAAGAAAGATAGAGCATGGGACAAGCCAAAGAAAAAGACAGATCTGCTGGAAGGATGTGTATTAACTGCCATTCATCACCATCAGTGAGGGGCTTTGAGACAGGTACAATAACATTACAAATTGGTTCCAATAACTGTCTTCATAGACCATAAAGCTCAGAATGCAGCCTCCATCCATGCAACATAGGAAAGGCTATATAGCAAAGTTTGTGTCATTTGAAATGAATCAGTATGTGGCCCATCACACCAAAAATATGCAATCCACAGGGACAGGTAATTAACAATACACAATTAAACGACATTAACTGCATTTACCAATGCTCCCATTAAAGGCATTATCAGTATTGCCTAATTAAAGTTTCATACAAACAGTTACAGATTATTCTTCTCTATTAAGGCACCTTTACAAAACGGTTAAATAATGGGTAAAACATCATTACTCATAAGCAACATTAATCTGAAGAAGTAAATAATTCAGACATAGTAAAAGCTTTTAACTATCAGTAATCAGTTCACATTATATAAAATCAATTCTGCCTTGCAGACTCAGCCTACGATTCAGACAGTTTCCATTTCTTCAAAAGCAGGAATTAATTAAATGCAAATAATCACAGTCCATTTTTGGTAAAAAACCAAAGGCTGAATTACCGAATCAACAGTTAAACAGGAAGCAATTGGACCAATTGAGGAGGAAATGGAGGTGGGGGAAGAGATGGTGTTGGTATAAATGCGCTTTGAAAGTACAATACATCCCAAGGTCTTTTACGGTTCAACCCAGGAAAAGCCGGTGCCAAGACAGGAAGAGAGGTCAGTGTTATATTACCTTACCAAGTTGGTGAAATGAACAATAGTCTTCTTGTAAAGATAAATTTATTGAGTAATATGAATCAATATTGAGTTCTTTTACTTAATACTCAACTAGTAAAACAAAGAAACAATTGTGGAGATAACTAATTAATTATACAATACAATGCTTTGATAACTGATAACTTCTCTCTCTAGCTTTCTTATGTCTATTCGCTCTGCACTCCTGATACGCACTCTCCTAGAAAGAGCGGGAAAACTATTTTTTTTTTTAATTTAAAAATTTTTTTTATTAAGGTTTTCACAGAATATCAATAACAAAATGAAAAAGGAACCTAACAGGGTTAAATCCAAACCGTCAAAAAACAACCCTCCATACCCCCCTCCCCCCTGCACAAAAATAATAAATTAAGACCCCCAACTTAACACAGAGTCAACATAGCAAATATATACACCCCCTCAGATCCCCCAGTGTAAATAAACATAAATAAAGTAAACCACCCCCCCCCACCCCCGAGTTGCTGCTGTCATTGACCAATATCTACCGTTCTGCCAGGAAGTCTAAGAACGGTTGCCACCGTCTCAAGAACCCTTGTACCGACCCTCTCAAGGCAAATTTCACCCTCTCCAACTTAATAAACCACGCCATATCGTTGATCCAGGATTCCACGCTTGGGGGTCTCGCGTCCTTCCACTGAAGAAGAATCCTCCGACGGGCTACCAGGGACGCAAAGGCCAGAATACCGGCCTCTTTTGCCTCCTGCACTCCCGGCTCCTCTGCCACCCCAAATATTGCGAGCCCCCAGCCCGGTTTGACCCTGGATCCTACCACCCTCGACACCGTCCTCGTTACGCCATTCCAAAGTTCCTCCAGCGCTGGGCATGCCCAGAACATATGGGTGTGATTTGCTGGGCTCCCTGAGCACCTGACACACCTGTCCTCACCCCCAAAGAACCTGCTCATCCTTGTCCCGGTCATGTGTGCCCTGTGCAGCACCTTAAACTGTATGAGGCTGAGCCTCGCGCACGAAGATGAAGAGTTCACCCTCCCTCGGGCATCTGCCCACGTCCCTTCCTCAATCTCCTCTCCCAACACCTCCTCCCACTGACCTTTCACCTCCACCACCGAGGCTTCCTCCTCCTCCTGCATCACCTGGTAAGTTTCCGAGATCTTCCCCACTCCCACCCACCCCCCTGAGAGCACCCTGTCCTGTACTGTGCGTGGCAGCAGTCGCGGGAATTCCACCACCTGCCGCCTGGCAAATGCCCTTACCTGTAAGTACCTGAAGGTGTTCCCCGGGGGGTGCCCATACTTCTCCTCCAGCTCACCCAGGCTCGCGCCCACACAAAACCCATTATGCTCCTGTTGACCCGCCTACAAAAGGGCTTCAGGATAAACACGGGGAGGCACTGGAACAGGACCAAAAACCGTGGGAGCACTGTCATTTTGACTGACTGCACCCTACCCGCCAAGGACAGCGGCAAAGCGTCCCACCTCTTGAACTCCTCCTCCATTTGCTCCACCAGCCTTGCGAAATTAAGCCTATTCAGGGCCCCCCAGCTCCTGGCCACCTGGATCCCCAAATACCTGAAGCTCCTCGCCGCCCTTTTTAGTGGGAGCTCGCCAATCCCCTTCTCCTGGTCCCCTGGGTGAACCATGAACAGCTCGCTCTTCCCCATGTTGAGCTTGTACCCCGAGAAATCCTCGAATTCCCTGAGGATCCTCATTACCTCCGGCATTCCCCCCACCGGATCCGCCACATATAACAGCAAGTCGTCCGCATAGAGCAACACCCTATGCTCTTCCCCACCCCGCACCAACCCCCTCCAGTTCCTCGAGTCCCTCAGTGCCATAGCCAGGGGATCAATCGCCAGTGCGAAGAGCAGGGGGGACAGGGGACACCTCGTCCCTCGGTGCAACCGAAAGTACTCCGACCTCCTCCTGTTCGTGGCCACACTCGCCATCGGGACCTCATGCAACAGCCTGACCCACCTGACAAACCCCTCCCCAAACCTCTTCAGCACCTCCCACAGGTACCCCCACTCTACCCTATCGAAGGCTTTCTCAGCGTCCATCGCCACCACTATCTCCGCCTCCCCCTCCCTCGCCGGCATCATGATAACGTTCAGAAGCCTCCGCACATTCGCGTTCAACTGCCTCACAAACCCTGTCTGGTCTTCGTTGATGACCTGCAGCACACAATCCTCAATCCTCGTGGCTAAGACCTTTGCCAGCACCTTGGCATCTACGTTTAGCAGCGAAATCGGCCTGTGAGACCCACACTGCAGGGGATCCTTGTACCGCTTCAGGATCAAGGAGATCAGTGCCCGGGACATCGTCGGGGGGTAAAGCCCCCCCTCCCTTGCCTCATTAATGAAATGAAATGAAATGAAATGAAAATAGCTTATTGTCACAAGTAGGCTTCAAATGAAGTTACTGTGAAAAGCCCCTAGTCGCCACATTCCAGCGCCTGTTCGGGGAGGCTGGTACGGGAATTGAACCGTGCTGCTGGCCTGCCTTGGTCTGCTTTAAAAGCCAGGGATTTAGCCCAGTGTGCTAAACCAGCCCTAACTAAAGGACCTAACTAGCAACGGGCCCAACAGGTCCATATTTTTTAATAAAATTCGACCGGGGAACAGTCCGGCCCCGGTGCCTTCCCCGCCTGCATGCTCCCTATCTCTTTGGTCAGCTCCTCCAGCCCAATCGGGCCCCCAATCCCGCCACCAGTCCCTCCTCCACCTTCGGAAACCTCAATTGGTCCAGAAAGCGGCTCATCCCTCCCTCCTCCAGTGGGGGCTCGGACCGTTACAATTCCTCATAAAAGTCCCTGAAGACCCCATTGATGCCAACCCCACTCCGCACCACACTCCCTCCCCTGTCCTTAACTCCCCCGATCTCCCTAGCTGCGTCCCGCATCCGGAGCTGATGCGCCAGCATCCAGCTTGCCTTTTCTCCATACTCATAAATCGGCCTGGAGGCTGCGCCTCTTCCTCAACTGTCCTTCCTCAGGCACCTCCGCATACCTCCTGTCTACCCTCACCATCTCCCCCACCAGCCTCTCCCTCTCCCTCTGCTCCCTCCTCTCCTTGTGGGCCCTAATGGAGATCAGCTCTCCCCTAACCACCAACTTCAGTGCCTCCCATACCATCCTCACTCAGACCTCCCGGTGGCCTCCAGGTACCTCTCTATGCTTCCTCGGACCCGCTCACTCACCTCCTTGTCCGCCAACAGCCCCACCTCCAAACGCCACAACAGGCGCTGGTCCCTCTCCTCCCCCAGCTCTAAGTCCACCCAACGCGGGACGTGATCCGAAATGGCTATCGCCGAGTACTCGATATCCTCTACTCTCGCTATCAGCGCCCTGCTCAAAATAAAAAAGTCGATCCGGGAATAAGCCTTATGGACATATGAGAAGAATGAAAATTCCCTAGCCCCCGGCCTTGCAAATCTCCAAGGGTCCAGCCCTCCCATCTGGTCCAGAAACCCACTCAGCGCCTTAGCTGCCGCCCGCTTCCTACCCGTCCTAGACCTGGAGCGATCCAGTGCCGGATCCAACACCGTGTTAAAGTCTCCCCCCATTATCAGGCCCCCCACTTCCATATCTGGGATCCAACCCAACAGGCGCCGCATAAAACCCGCATCGTCCCAGTTCGGGGCATACACATTGGCCAGTACCACCCTCTCTCCTTGCAGCTTACCACTAACCATTACGTACCTACCGCCATTGTCTGCCACAATGCTCGATGCCTCGAACGATACCTTCTTTTCCACCAAGATCGCCACCCCTCGATTTTTGGCATCCAGTCGCGAATGAAACACCTGACCTACCCACCCTTTCCTCAATCTTACCTGGTCTGCCACCTTCAGGTGTGCCTCCTGGAGCATGACCACATCCGCCTTCAGCCCCTTCAGGTGCGCGAACACCCGGGCCTGCTTGACCGGCCCGTTCAGTCCCCTTACATTCCAGGTTATCAGCCGGATCAGGGGGCTACCCACCCCCCTCCCCGCCGACTAGCCATAAACCCTCCTCGGCCAGCCACGCGCCCGCACCTCTCGCCCAGCCCATTCCCCACGGCGGCAGACCCCCGTCTTGACCCCCCCCCCACTCGCTCCAGCTCCCCCTTGACCATAGCAGCAGCAACTCGATTTCCCCCTCCCCCCCCTCCCGCCCCGGCTAGGACCCCTCCTAGCTGCTTTACTCCCCCCGTTGCACTTCCGCAAGTCAGCTGACCCCGGCCACTCCCGCCTCTCCTTCGACTCCTCCCATTGTGTGAAACACTCTCCTCTTCTATTCCCCATCCGCAGGCTCTCCACCTCCCCCTTCCATCCCAAGCACGGGAAACAACCCTCGCTTCCCGACCCCGGCCCCTCCAATCTTCAGCGCGGGAAAAAGCCCGCGCTTTCCACCTACCCGGCCCCGCCACCTCTGCGCAGCTCTTTTTACAGGCCCAGTCCCCTGACCCCCGACTCGGGCCTCCTCCTCCCCCGCGGGGCCCCATCACACTGCCGGCCATCCACCCCTGTTCCATTTGCTTAACCCCCTCCAAGAGGCCCCCGACCAACCCAACCAAAACAGTGCCCAACCCGCCCTAACCACCCTCACCGAACCCGAAAGAAAAAAAACAAGAGCAAAGGACCCCCCTCAAAAAGTAACATATCAACCGCAATCCCCAAACGCCCATCCCGACCCTCAATCTGTGTCCAACGTCTCAGCCTGAACAAAGGTCCAGTCCTCCTCTGGAGGCTCAAAATAATGGTGCCGGTCCTTGTAGGTGACCCACAGTCGCGCCGGCTGCAACATGCCAAACTTCACCCCCTTCCTGTACAGCACCGCCTTCGCTCGATTGTACCCGGCCCTCCTCTTCGCCACCTCCGCACTCCAGTCCTGGTATATTCGAACCTCCGCGTTCTCCCACCTGCTGCTCCTCTCCTTCTTGGCCCACCTGAGCACACACTCCCGATCGGCGAACCGATGGAACCGCACCAGCACCGCCCGCAGAGGCTCGTTAGTCTTGGGCCTCCTCGCCAGCACTCTATGCTCCAGCTCCAGGGGCCCCTGGAAGGACCCCGCTTCCATCAACGACTTCAACATGGTGACCACATAGGCCCCCACGTCCGGCCCCTCCAGCCCCTCCGGGAGGCCCAGAATCCGCAGATTCTTCCGCCTTGACCGATTCTCCATCTCCTCAAACCGTTCCTGCCATTTCTTGTGGAGCGCCTCGTGCGCCTCCACTTTTACCGCAAGGCCTAGGATCTCGTCGTCGTTGTCGGAGATCCTTTGTCGGGCCTCACGGATCGCTACCCCCTGGGCCGTCTGTATCTCCAGCAACTTATCGATAGAAGCCTTCATCGGCTCAAGCAGATCCGCTTTAATGACCCTAAAGCAGCGCTGGATAATCTCCTGTTGCTCCTGCGCCCACTGCAGCCACGTTGCCTGGTCCCCGCCCGCCGCCATTTTGTTCTTCTTCCGTCGCACCTTCTTCGGGTCCACCACTACTTTTTTAGTCGCCCCGCTCCTCGTAAAAGCCATATACTGACGGGGAGCTATAGTACTGTGCTTCCCACAGCGGGAAACGTCGAAAATAAATCCATTGGGGGCCCTGAAAAGAGCCCAAAAGTCCGTTTTTTGCGGGAGCTGCCGAATGTGCGACTTAGCTCCGCATAGCCACAACCGGAAGTCCCGGGAAAACTATTACTATAGATCCTGATAGTGAGACCTCTTGTGTTCTGTTGCCCGAACGAGCATTACATATATTGATCATGTATATTGATATACAGAGATCACTACAGTCAGGAGTGGTAATCAGAGTCACAGAGAATATTGAAGACATTTTTTTTTTTAAAAGGAGGTAATGGCAGAGGGTCTGTGAGACTGAGAAAGTGAATTCTAGCGGCTCTAATACCATTGGTGGGAGGAAGGGAGAGGTAGACATTCATTTTCATCAAAAAAAAGGCTTGCTTTCCGCTTTTCTGCCTTTTCTATATTTTAATTCCGCCTTCAAGAGTAAAGCTGCATCTCTTTTGCTTTGATCTTGCCATAATTCTTCAATTTCCTTCTGGTCCCCAGCACAAAAGTACTGAGAGAAAGATTTTTCACTGGTGCCACTCAGCAGAAACAAGACAGCTGTACCCCTAAGATGGCAGGGAAAAGCTTATTAACTCAACTCACTCTCAATCCAGCCAATGCTAATTTGCAATGGCCAATGGAGTCATGCAGTAGATCTTTCTAATATGTAAATCAGGGATATACGATCCATATTCCAGCAAAGAGGAGACCGGAAGTTAAATTTTATTTTTTTATTACAGAAGGAAGGATGATTAATACTCTGGGCTCGACAAAAACTCAACAAAATTGCCACACAAAGCTTTCACCCTACCAAGAATGGACCTACCCTGGATTCACTATCTACCTGGTGCCAGAGTTATCTGGGACTATCCAATATTGTTGCGGTCTGAGCAGGGCACTATATTCTCACCTACAACTCACCAGTCCTATATCAATGAAACCAGGTCATCAAAGTGGACTAGACTGGCTGTTGGGGCAATCAAGTGGCTCCCTAAAAGCCATACAAAGCCAAAACCGTCATTTCCAAAGTGTCATTGCTTTACAAAGGTTGAATTGCAATTATTGCTTAAATTATAGTATCAGAGGTCACATTGATGGACTAGCCCACCACTTCGTGGAACAAGATGATCTACATTATCAGAGCCCATGATTTCATTCAGAGAGGGACTATCGGATTGAAGATTATGAGTGCGATCTACTGGCCCTATCCCATCTAAATGGGGGTGCAACGCGGCTGGTAGATATCGGGAGAGGTCTCTTCTGGGATTTACTCAGCTGGCCACGCCTCGTGAGATCCAATGGGATCTTGCAAGACGTCACAATCTGGATCCCGCCCATTGGGGGCGGGATCAGTATTTGGCAAATCTGCATATTAGAGTGAACAGCTACTCTCACTCTAAAATGCAGCTCGCCTGATCTGCCTGATGCTTTGGGATCTAATCCCTTTGCCTCAGAGATCTGCGGTGAGAGCCATTTAGTATTGGTCCCCACAAACGGGTACCAGGTGGAATGACACTTCAGGGGGTCTCCCAGGGGATGGTAGGCCCCTGGGAGGTCTTTGGGCAGGATGGCACCATGGCACTGCTAGTGCCACTTGGCACCCTGGCACTACCAGTCTGACACCCCGACAATGCCACCGAGGTGCCAGCCTGACACTGCCAGGGTGCCCAGGTGGCAATGCCAGGCTGGCATTGTGTCTGTGCCAGGGATCAGGGCTGGGGATGCCTTGCCCCGGGTGGTGGGTGGTCTGTACTGCGGGATTTTGGTGAGCGGAGCTCCTCAGTACAGGAAACAGGATTAAGCGCAGCCTTGGTGGGGCGTTCCCCATTGAGGCCCCGGATTGCAAGTGCCCCATTCAAGAGCATGGTCTTTCTCAGCACTGCGCGCGCCGGAAAACACCCGGCTAAACGCGTTCAACACGGGACTCTGTTGCAATTTGATTAGATCACGCCCAAAATCTTTCCTTTCTATGTAATTTAAATGTTTGTAAAATTATCTCAGTATATTCTTCATAGTGAGAGTTTGTACAGAAATATTTCATTGCTTTCATTTTAATGAGAACTTTTAATTCAGGATCTTCCTTGACCCACGACTATGATGGTTCACGTAATAAGCCATTCATCAGAGAAATCACTTTACGTTCCTTGCATATTTAAAAATCGTTTATTCTTATTAGCTTTCTTAAAGGCGACTCACTTTTGTAAAATTCATGACCTTCAGAATCCATATTGTCAGAGCGAGATTCAACAGCAGCAGAATCATCAAGAGGAGGACAAAAAAATAAAGGCACCGCTTTCGCCAGCCATAAATCCCGAATTTGTAGACATATTGGTTTTCTGAGGTCTGGATGTTGTTTCGTTGAGTCAAGTACTGTTCCTGTGACATCTGCAGAATAAAAAATATCATTCAATGAAAAGAAATGAGATGTTTCTCATGGTCTTTAACCCAAAACTGTGGAGAATTTTTCCTTTTTAATTACCTCTATTTTGGACTTTCTGGATCATAGCAATAATTTTAACCTAACCTTGCTAATGGTAACTGATGAGGTTAATTTGTATCTGTCTTCAGGGTTGAAGACACAAAAAGCTTCCCAGGAATGGTAGAAAATCAGGAGGGGAAAAGGAAGTGAAAGGAGGTTAAAATTTTAGGCGGAGGTGGCGGTGTCGTGACAATGCCACTCGACTAGTAATCCCAAAGCCTCGGCTAATGGCCTGGGGACAGGGGTTCAAATCCCTTCACAGCAGCTAGTGGAATTTAAATTCAATTAATAAATATTGAATTGAAAGCAAGTCTCTGAAATGGTTACCATGAAATTGCTGTTTAAAAACCCATCTGGTTCACTAATGCCCTTTAGCGAAGGAAATTTGCCATCCTAACCTGGTCTGGTCTACACCAGATCCACAGCAATGTGATTGACGTTTAACCAATCTCTAAACTGGCCTGGCAAGCTATTCATTTCATGTGGGTGGGCAACAAATGTTGACCTTACCAGAGTCATCCACATACCATGAAAGAGTAATGAAAAAAAAATCATGATTAGTGGATGAAAAGTACTAGGAAAATTAATGGAACTACAGGCTGATGATCTACAGCCTTGGGCCTTGGAGGAAGTGTCTGTAGAAATAAATGGATGCATTGGTCATAATCCTCCAAATTTCTCTTTCTGCAAATATGGCAGTGGCTTGGAGAACTACAAACGTAACACCATGGTTTAAGAAAATACGGAGTTAGAATACAGGAAACTGTAGCCCAGTTAATTTAACATCAGTCACTGGGGAAATACTAGAATCCATTATTAAGAAGGTGGTAGCAGGACATTTAAAAAATCATAATCCCATCAGACAGAGTCAACATGGTTTTGTGAAAAGAAAATCATGAATGACAAATTTATTAGTGCTCTTTGGGGATGTACAAGCAGGGCGGATAAAAGGGATCTAGTACATGCAGTGTATTTGAATTTCGAAAAGGGGGGCAGCACGGTGGCACAGTGAGTAGCACTGCTGCCTCACGGCGCTGAGGTCCCAGGTTCGATCCCGGCTCTGGGTCACTGCCCGTGTGGAGTTTGCACATTCTCCCCGTAATTGTGTAGGATTCACCCCCACAACCCAAAGATGTGTAGGCTAGGTGGATTGGCCGCGCTAAATTGCCCCTTAATTGGAAAAAATGAATTGGGTATTCTAAATTAAAAATACAAAATGAAAAAATAATTTCAAAAAGGCATTTGATAAGATGGCACATACAAGGTTACTGCACACGATAAGAGATCATGGTGTTGGGGTAATAAATTAATATAGATTGACCAACTCACAGGAAATAGAGAGTTGGGGTAAATCGGTCATTTTCAGGGTTGGCCAACTATAACTAGAGGAGTGCCACAGCGATCTGTACTGGGGCCTTAACTATTTACCATCTATATTAATGACTTGGTTGAAGGGACTGAGTGCATTGTAGTCAAATTTGCTGAGGATACAAAGGTAAGTAGGAAAGCAAGCTCTGAGGAGGATACAAAGAGTCTGCAGAGGAATATAGATTGGTTAAGTAGACATGGAAAATAAATTGTTAGATGGAGTATAACGTGGGAAAATGATAGGTTGTCCACTTTGGCAAGAACAATAGAAAAACAGAATATTATTTAAATTGGGAGAGACTGCTGCAGTGCAGAGGGATCTGGGCGTTATCGTAAATGAATCACAAAAAGTTAGCATGCAGGTACAGGAGAGAATTATGAAGGCAAATGTCGGCGTCCAATGCAAGGGGTGGAGTATAAAAGTGGGAGATTCTTGCTACAGCAGTATGGGCATTGAGCAGATCCCACCTGGGGTTCTATGTAAAGGTTTGGTCTTCTTACTTAAGGAAGGATATACTTGCATTGGAGACAGTTCAGAGAAAGTTCGCTCGACTGATTCCTGGATGAAGGGGCTGTCTGTTGAGGAAAGATTGTGCAGGTTGAGCCTGTACCCATTGGAGTTGAAAGGGATGAGAGATGATCTTATTGTAACATATAGTAATCTGAGGGGATTTAAAGGTTAGATGCTGAGGAGATATGTCTATTCGTGGGGAAATCTAGAACTAGGGGCACAGTTTAAAAATAAGAGGCCTCTGATTTAAGACGAAGAGGAGGAGGAATTTCTTCATTCAGAGAGTCGTTAATCTTTGGAATTTTCTTCCCAGAGGACAGTGCAGGTTCGATCATTGAAGATATTCAAGGCTGAGTCCGACAGATTTTTGACTGACAAGGGAATCAACGGTTATGGGGGACAAGCAGAGAAGTGGCGTTGAGGCCACCATCAGCTCAGCCATGATCTTATTGAATGGCAGAGCAGGCTTGAGGAGCCGAGTGGTCTATTGCTGCTTCTATTTCTTATGATTTTATAATCCCTGGTTTTACACTCCATGGAAAGTAACATTAGACATAATGTAAAACCGTTCTACCCAAACAGATGGGTTTCACGCCTGGCAGGTTAAAATGACCTTCTCTGCTCTAGGTTTCACAGTGAGCAGCGGTCTAATCATGGAAGTTAAAACGTGAAAGGGACTTGCTAAAGTGGATTTCGGGGGAATACTCAACAAAAAGGATACAATTTTAAAATTAGAGTGGGGTAATTTAGACTTGAAATCAGGACGCCTTTATTCACGTAAAAGGAGACCTTAATCTGGAACTCTTTATGTAAAAGGCGGTGGAAATTGGGTCAATTGAAACACTTAATATAGATCATTCAACACTTCAATGCTTGTTTGGTAAGGATCTCAAGGGCTGTGAAACAATGATAGGTAAATGAAATTGACATACATATCAGGTACAATCTAATTATATGATGGAACAGACTTGAGGGGCTGAACGGCCCAAACCTATTCCTACTTTTTTCCCTTGTATCCTCACAAAAGTAAGAGACCATTGAAAATGTTTAGATTTTTATTAAACTGAATCATAATGGGTTTCTTTCACTAGCCCAGTGCCAATTATTAAATGACGCTCATGGATAGAAACATGTTGTCTCTCTTGGCAGCAGGGAAATCAGCCTGATCACTTTCAAACCGTCTGAAGCTGGTTTTCTGAAACAATGGTGATTTTTTTCAGTTATATTTCTAAAATCTTGTCCCTAAAAGCTCCCATCCAGTGGTCTGTTATTGTTATGAGTACAATCCATCATAAACATTATTTCTGTGCCTTCAGAATACACATTAACCATACTGAAAACACAAAGAAATCCAGCTTCTCGCTGGAGTTTATACATAGCTGAGGAGGATCCAGAATTTTGTGGATACAAATTAGAATGCCAAACACCTTGCCACATTCTAGTCACAGTTCCAGTCTGCTATTTTACATCCATCGAAACCGAATCGGCAGAAAGCTGTGGTTGAATGTGGATATTTGTGGGATATGTTCTCTTGCGCACCGTGGCATATTGGAACTCTTGATCATAGAATCACAGAATTACAGTGCAGAAGGGGGCCATTTGTCCCTTCACGTCTGCACCGGATCTCAGAAAGAGCACCCCACTTAAGCCCACGCCTCCACTCTATCCCCATAACCCCACCTAACCTTTAGGACACTAAGGGGCAATTTATCAAGGCCAATCCACCTAACCTGCACATACTTGGAATGTGGGAGGAAACTGGAGCACCTGGAGGGAACCCACGCAGACACGGGGAGTACGAACAAACTCCACACAGTCACCCGAGGCCAGAATTGAACCCGGGTCCCTGGAGCCGTGAGTCAGCAGTGCTAACCACTGTGCCACCATGATACCCACGGTGATCTTAAATAGCACATTGACAAAAAAGATGTATTTTTTAATATGAGCTGTATTATGAGAACTCTCAATTAATTGTAGCACATCATACATTGTAAGGCTTCCTAACCATAAATGAAGAGATTTGTGATGTTACTGACAGTAAGTTGTTAAATTTGTATCTACTTGATGGTGATTTTTTTTAACATGCAATTGAATCTTACTTCTCAAGAGAATTCTTGTTTTGTTAAACATAGCCTTCCAATTCTAAAGCAAGAATAATAACATTGCAATTATATCACAGCGTCCACCAGTTCTCACTCAGGACAAACTCTACCTGCAACAGAATCTCACAGCCTTTCACAGCTCACATTTCCTTTCATTTGCAAACAAAATTGCAAATTTGATAGGATTTAGACTTATGATTCACTCAGTTATCTTAATCTAACTCTCAATTCAAATAACATATTCGACAAGAATGCAGCAAATGGAATCAACTTCACAGAATGCAAACAAGGCTACATACAGCGGTACTGATATCCCTGTCCAGAATAGGCATGATTGGTTAATTCTCCCCTGTCAATGCGTCCGGAGATCACACTGCTGGAAAAGATTGGGATTGATTTTCCGCACATAATTTCTATGTAACTATCATCCCCTCACTACATCTTGCTGGAGAAATCACCCTGCTTTTATCAGAAAACGATGTTACAGTTACAATCAGAAGCTCTTTTTAAATAGACTCTGGAGGCTGTTTGCTGCAGTGCACAGTTTAAACAGACTTTTGTTTGCTGAGCATATAGACACAGCAAAGCATTCACCATGAACTCCAACTTAGATCAAACTTTCATTGTTAAATTCACTCAGAACAAATTGATCTTCCCTGCATTTAGTCAGGCGCCCAGAGCTGATATATGTTTTGCGATTTGTGGAGTATAAGGGTGTTTGGCACAGCAAGGATGAATGGGGCACTGGGAAACAGCACCATCCACAGTATGATGTTAAGAGACACATGACAGTAAACAGGAGACAGAGTTGTATGGAGAGAATCAAGGAGGAATCAGCATGAAGTTAATTCTTAATTTGGACTATGCTTTGTCCATACATAAATTGTTATTTGTTACCACTAAACCAGACTGTTCAATCTTACAAGGCTCTGAACCACTTAATAAGACCGATTTAATAAACCCGTTCAACAATATAGTTGTAGAATATAGCATAATAACTGGAAGAGCTTTTAATAAATCTCGCTAAAGGATAGGAATTTATAGAGCGAGTTATCACAAATAGTTTTGTAGTGCAAGAGTAAAATAAGAATTTGAAGACGCAGGACGCTTAAGGATTATATTTTTTCAGATGTAGACTCAAGGAATATGAACTCATGATTTCAAATCCTTATGTTTATAGTGAATGTTCAAAAAAAAATCAAACAGATAGCTGAAGCACCAAACAGCTTTATAAAAATCTGAATTGTTGACCTGGAACATGTTACAATCTTATTTATGGCACATATTTCCAGTTGTTACGACCACACCATGTTATTTGCTGAGCAAACCAAATCCTAGAGGCAAATTTGTCTTGCTGATCATAATTGTTTTTTCACATTTTGAAAATGAGAAAAAAAGCTACTGATCCCAGAAACGTAGAACTGCAGCAACACTTTTAGAATTAAAAAAACCAAATGATTTATTAAAAAGTAATAAACCTTAAGCATATGGAATTAAAGCTACACAGCTAAAACAGTCTTACAAAACATCCCCCTAAAAATCTATTTGGTCAGAACACAGGTAAACTACTTGGCAACAATCCCAGAGAGATTTTTAACTATAAAAATCAAGTAATGTTATCCAAGGCAAAAATGTCTGTCACTTTAGTAAAGGTTTGCCACACGACTCCTCAAACACTTCCACTCTACTGTGGAAATCCAAGAAAATTCAGAAACACAGCGGCTTTCTGAAATGAAGACTGTTCTGGTTGGACTGGATGGCTATGTCAGATTCCACACCGTCTCTCAGCAAAGAACTGGGGCAGGATTCTCCGAAATGGAGGCAGAGTGTCTGTGCCGTCGTGAACGCCGTTGCGTTTCACGATGGCGCGAAACGGGCGCGGGCACCACCGATTCTGGCCCCCACAGGGTGCCAGCACGGCGCTGGAGTTGTTCACGCCGCTCCAGCCCCCCTTCCCGGCACCAACTGGGCGCTGTGCCAACCCACGCATGCGCAGTGGCGCCATGCCAACCCGCGCATGCGCAGTGGCGCCGCACCAACCCACGCATGCGCGGGGGACTTCCTCAATGTGCCGGCCCTGACGCAACATGGCGTGGGAGTTCAGGGCCCGGCCGCATTTCAAAATAGGGCTGGGGCTGGATAGGCCGGCCCGCCAATCGGTGGGCCCCGATCGCGGGCCATACCCCATCGGAGGCCCCCCCCCGGTGAAGGAGCCCCCTTCCTACCATCCCCCCCAAGGCCGCCCCCGACCCTCCACTCCTCGGAGAATCGCATGCTGGCGTCGGGGCAGCGTGGCGCGGTTGCGGCGATTCTCTGGCCCGGCGCGGGGCTCAGAGAATCCCGCCCCTGGTCTCAGGACATCTCCCCCACACAGCTACCACAACTCGGCTCAACATCTTTCCTTAAATATCTTTTCCCCCCATTATCTATGATTCCATTGTCCTCAGCATCTCTTTGACGTCAACTTTTCCAAAATATAAAATTCTTTAATATTTTCCGATTGCCTCCAGTTTTGGATCAAATAAAATGTAATAACCATTGTCTTGTTTACTTATGAAACCTTTGTAAGTTGTCACAGTCCCTTGAACTTAACAGCTGAAAAGCCAAGCCCCTATCTACTAATGCAAATTTATAGACCCAACCTGTTTACTTGTAAATCCACTTCATCATAGCCTCTCATTATGAATGCATGCAGCTTGCACCTTTACCCTTTTTATCTCTGAACTCTCCCAAACAAATTGTCCCTATTAAACATCTCCCAGTTTAATTAAATCATGTTGGTACACAAATAGCCAAACAGCCTTCTTTACAGAGTACTATAATATTCCAAGAAATATTTTCAAAAATAACATCCATCTGCACACAATATTCAAATGTTACTCTTTGTGACACAATTCTGATGAAACATTTCAAAAGAGAAATGTATGTGACCGTTTAGGATGGCAAAGGTGATGTTGTTTGCCGACTGTCTATTATGAAAATTGCCTGATTTACATTTTAATGGTTCTAGTGGAAGTTTCAAACCCATTAATTTACCTTCATCCAGACTCGACGCACCATAACATTACCTATCCAGTTTTGCTTCAGGCCAGAATCTCCTTCTCCTCAGACTATTAGTCTTTTGTTCTGCCCCAATCCCAAGTCAAGCACTTCCATGATGCTCCCAAGACTCTGGCCCGCATTCTCACGGATTTCTGATTTTAGATCGGCCTCAATGCTCTTAGCTCGTGAGATTTTCTTTCACAATTCTCCCAGCTATGAGCACTTCACTCCAATTATTCCCATAATCTTTCTCACCAGTGCTACTGAGTTACCTTTTCCCAAATGTGTCCTGTGTTTAAAACTTTGGGGCTCCTTCAAAGTCATGCTGGACGTTTTGACTTATCTCACACTGAATCTCCTGTGCTCCCAAAGCATCCCAGTGTCAATAATTCAGGATCTCTACTAAACAGCACTCATAGAGTCAAATATCTATTCTGATTCCATTATCTAGCACTTGGCCAGTAGCCCTGTATGCTATGGCATTTCAAACACATATCTAAATGCTTCTTAAATGTTGTGAGGGTCCCTACCCTCTACCACACTTTCAGGCAGTGAATTCCAGATTCCCCCCACCCTGGGAATAACAACCTTTTCTTATAAAATGTTCCAGCTTACTAAGAGCAAAGTCAATGAGAAATGTTCTCGCCTTTGTAATAATCACAACAGGAGGTTTTCAGGAACAATAGTTACATAACAATCACATCAGATAGCCTACAGTGCCAATAGCTTAATGACACTCACATCAGGCAACCAACAGTGCCAATAGCTTTATAATAGTAACAGCAGGTAACTTCCAAATCCTAGACTGTTAGCAGGTAGCTTAATTGGATAACATTTAACAGTGCAATTTTATTGGCTTCGGTCAATTCATTTTTCCTTTTGCTTTCTCCCTTTTCCTCCGGTCTTACCTCATCCAGAAAAGAATAAAGTCAGTCCATAAGAGGATACTGTGTATTTGAGTATAGCTCTTTTCATACAATCATCGAATTTACAGTGCAGAAGGAGGCCATTCGGCAAATCGAGTCTGCACTGGCGCTTGGAAAGAGCACCCTACTTAAGCCTACGCCTCCACCCTATCCCTGTAACCCCACCTAACCTTTTTGTTTTGACACGAAGGGGCAATTTATCATGGCCAGTCCACCTAACCTGCACACCTTGGACTGTGGGAGGAAACCGGAGCTCCTGGAGGAAACCCACGCAGACACCGGAAGAAAGTGCAAACTCCACACAGTCACCCGAGGCCGGAATTGAACTCAGGACCCTGGATCTGTGAGACAGCAGTGCTAACCACTGTTCCACCATGCAGCCCTGACGTTTGTTGAGTCTTTAATTCCTTAAACCAACATTGGGCCAATATCTCCTGATCATTGGAAACCAGAGGCGGGATTCTCCCGCAACCGGCGGTGTGGGCCGTACCGGCACCAAATAGTGGGGTCAACCACTCCGGCGTCGGGCCGCCCGGACGATGCGGAATCCTCTGCACTTCCGGGGGCTAGGCCGGCGCTGGAGTAGTTGGTGCCGCGCCAACCGGCGCCGAAGGGACTCCTCCGGCCAGCGCGAGTTGGCGCATGCTCAGGAGCGCCAGCGTGTTCTGCGCATGTGCAGAACCACTGGCGTGTTTCCTGCGCATGCGCAGGGGGTTTCTTCTCCGCGCCGGCCATCGCGGAGCCTTACACAGGCTGGCGCGGAGGGAAAGAGTGCCCCCACGGCACAGGCCCGCCCGCAGATCGGTGGGCCCCGACAATAAAGGCCTTGGATTTTCTGTTGCACTGGCGGGCCTTTTAAACAGCCAGTGGCTGCGTTCACCCACTTTCCTGGTTCAGCTGGCCCGACTCCAGTTCACACTCGGCCCTCAACAATGAAGATCCTGGCCTGGATTCTGCGAGCCCGTGCCGGGTCGGAGAATCGGCGGTGGGGTGCGAGAATCCCGCCACGCTGCTCCGATGCCGGTCCGCCGCTTCTCCGGCGACTGGAGAATCGCCGCCAATCGCCCCGCGCGGTCGGCACGGCGCCGGTTGGGGGCCGTTGAAAGTGGCCCCCACAGCGATTCTCCGCGCTCGACAGGCCGAGTGCCTGCCGGTGTGGTTTACATATGGTCCCACCCGGCGGGACCTTGGCAGTCTGGCTGCGGGGGCCGTCCTGGTGAGGGGGGATCCGACTCCGGGGGGGCCTCCATGGTGGCCAGGCCCACGATCGGGGGCTACCGATCGGCGGGCGCGCTCATTCCGTGGGGGGGGTTATGTTCCTCCACGCCGGGCCCCTATAGGACTCCTTGTTGCCTGAGGGCCGGCGCGGAGACGGCAACCACGCGCATGCGCCGGTGCGGAGACGGCCGTGTCGCACATGCGCAGACCCGCGCCAGCCGTAGCGCGCATGCGCGGACCCGCGTCGGCCGTGTAGGGCCGGATTTTGGCGCCGGAGCAGCGAACAGCACTCCGCCGCCATTCTAGCCCCTGAAAAAGAGAATTCCTGGGCCTGGAGGCCCATTGACGCCGGTGCCGCTCGCGCCGGTTTTGACGCCGCCGTCAACACTTGGCCGTGATATCGGTGAATCCCGGCCCCTGACTTCATATCATAGAATTTACAGTGCAGAAGGAGGCCATTCGGCCCATCGAGTCTGCACCGGCTCTTGGAAAGAGCACCCTACCCAAGGTCAACACCTCCACCCTATCCCCATAACCCAGCAACCCAACCCAACACTAAGGGCAATTTTGGACACTATGGGCAATTTAGCATGGCCAATCCACCTAACCCTCACATCTTTGGACTGTGGGAGGAAACCGGAGCACCCGGAGGAAACCCACGCACACACGGGGAGGATGTGCAGACTCCGCACAGACGGTGACCCAAGCCGGAATCGAACCTGGGACTCTGGAGCTGTGAAGCAATTGTGCTATCCACAATGCTACCGTGCTGCCTTCCAAGGGACATCCTTCCAAGGCAGGTGGGGTGAATTGGAAAGTTTCCCAACTCCCCACACCCACTTCTAGGCCAATATGAGGCACTCTGGCTGGCTCATATCTGAAGGCACAATTGGATTGGTTAAGGCAATGGAAGTGGATCTTCAAGATGCCAATGATCAGCTTTTCTCTGGAAGGCGAGAAGGTTGAGGAGAATGGCGGCTGGGGTAGAGAGGCCAGTGTACAGCACAAAACCTGGTGGGGTTACATCTTGTTGGCCCTTCATTGGGCCCAGTGCCCTGCTCGGCACCAGCCCACACCAGGAAAGCAGCTGGACTGGACCCTTGGTGTTGGTCTCTCCTGCTGCTGGCTATCCACTTATGGGCCCAATTGGTCCATGGATGGTCGGGCTGCCCGACACCCACCAGCCACTGCTAGTTTTGCAGCGGGGGCAGGGTTGGGCGGGTAAGCGAGGGCACGCTGCCCGTTGGATTTGACATGGTCACTTCACCTCTAAACCTGCTGGCGGGGCAGCATTATATCCAGTAAATATTCTCTACTTATGGAGGAAGAAAAACCATGGACCACTTTCATCATAGTAATCACCTACATAACTTATATTTGTGGTTGCACAATGATGATATATGATTTATATGGTAGTAAAGGAAGAAAGATAACCAACCACTTTTGATGAAGTTGCTGTCTTATTCAAAGGCATGGCTGATAACTGGAGATTTAATATGCAGTCTGTGGCATGATAAATCATTCATTTTGTTTAGTTGTATAGACGTATAGTGTCAAGCCCTTTACATCTCCAGAACAAAGTAAAGGTTAATTGGAATTCCTTACCAGAGCATTTTTAAAGAACTGCTGTGTGTAAACTTTTCTTTCATTTGTACATTTTTATGTATCAGCAATGATAAGGAAACAATTAACTCGATTTGCAAACTCCAAGTGATTTTTTCTACTGCTATTTCCCCTCTGAAACATGCTAGGTTTTTTCCCCATTTATTCTCCAAGTGGATTCCTGAACAAGAAGACTGGCCGTGATTCAGTGGACTCAAGTCAAAGTCTGTTGAATGGCGCGTTTGGCGAGGTTTTACTCGGCAGCTGTCACGCCGAGATACATCCCACTTTGCCGGGTATTTTTTGGCCTCGGGAAGATTCTCTCCACCGAGGCAGCACTTAGAGGGATTTCCTGCTGGCGAGCTTCAGCAGATTGCAGATCGGGCGCCATTTTGTACGGCAGCCCCAACCTTTCCATTCTCCCTCCCCAAGCTTTTTTGACCTACCCCCCTCAACCCCAAAACCTTGGGGAGGCCCCCAGGTACCCTCCTCAACCTGGCAAGGTCGCCCCAAGCCTGACCCCTGGCAGTGCTAACCTGGCACCTGGGCACACTGGCACTGCCAGCCTGGCACCCTGGAAGTGCCCCTCTCAGTGCCAAGGTGTCCAGGTGAGAGGAGGGGTGCAAGGGTGTCAACCCGCCCTGTTCCCGACCATCTCCAAAAACCTGGGAGAACCCCCCAGGTGCCATCACTGGTCCACATCCTGGCGCGATCAGTGAGCCCCAGGCATCAGGAGAATCCAGCGACCGGGTATGTAAATAAGCCATAAGGCTCTCGCCCTGCGAGGGAGAGATACGGTTCGCGCCCAAAGTAGGTTTAAAAAGTGGTGCTGGGAAAGAGAAAATGTCAACTGGATTATCTCAAACTGGTCCACTCCACTGAAGTAACAAGTGAAGAGTGTGAATGGGGGTGAGGGCAAAAAATATATTGTAAAAGGAAAGGACAAGATTCTCTGGCCACCCCAGGGCCACTATCAATGGGATTTCTCCTTGAATCGACCTCATGCCGCCAGGAAACCTGCAGCAGTTGTGCGCTGTCAGCGGGACCGGAAGATCCCGTTGGCGTGAACAGCCAGAAAAAAACACACGGAGCTATATGTGGAGCTGAATAGATGAAAAGACTGGCAGTGCAAAGAGGCGCCTTTCAGAGTGGGGAATTCCACTAACTCTGTTGCTCATGTGCTGTCAGAGATTGCCAAGCCAAATAGAAAAGTACACAATCGCAAACTGTCATGATATTCAAACACACACATCATGATAGACACACCAACAGACAAATCAGGACACACAACACCACAACCAATGACAGAAAGATATAAAAGCACACACACGACCCCCGGTGGTCAGTATTAGCTGGAGAGGAAGACCAGGACAGACCTGCTACCAGACACACTCAGGGAGACAGCACGTGCAGAGTATCCAGAACGAACTGTATTATAAGAGTTAAAATAAAATAGAGTTGTACCACATACAACTGTGTTGGCTCATCTGTGCACCAGAGCACCCAACACCACATGGTACAGGAGTGGATCGATACCTGCCGGCATACCTCAGTGTACACAGACAACCAGCAGTGCCCAGGCAAAATGATAGAGCTCCCGGTTCCACAGCCGCTCCAGTGCTACGGCGATCTCCGCGAAAACTGGCGGCGATTCCGGCAAGTGTTCGAATTGTTCCTGGTGGCAGCTGAACTCCAAGACCTGGATGATAGCGAAAAAATTGAATTTCTCCTCACCATCGCCGGTGCAAGGGCAAGAGAAATATTCACAAGGTTCAGGTTCTTCAGGAGGCAGCAAAGGTACGATTACCAGGCAGTCCTGGACAAATTCTCCAAATACTGTGAAGAAAACGCAATCCAATCGGCAAGTAAAGGTAAGAAAAGCGGCAGTACTCACCTCGTGGCTGGGATCCCGGAGCCCGAATTCCCAGAGGCCGAAATCCCGGGCCTGAGAGAGGGCTGGGTCGAGGTCGGCGGCCATCTTGCTAAAGGTATCACGCTAGCACAGTTGCGCGAGCAGTGCGCAGAACCGGAAGTATCGTTTGCGCATGCGCGAGATGCTGCGCATGCGCAGTCAAGAAAACGGCCATCGGTAAAGGAACAGCGATCTGAGCATGTGCAGTCGCTTCCTACGTGCTACATACCGAGCGTCAGGATGTCAGAGGCCCCAGACCGCACCAATTTAAAGGGGAAACGTCCCAAATCCAATTTAAAAGGGAAACGTCCCAAATCAAAAAAACAAAAATCTGTTAAAGCTGTAAAACAACCTTCCCTCACCTGGAATGACAGCACATTGCCACAAATTGACCCAGGAGATGAATTTGACCTCCGAAGAACCCTCCGACAAGCAGTTACCTACGCACAAGCCGATGATTCCGACCTCGAATACTTCGATGACGATCTTTACAGTGTTTCCGGACCTCGCGAGCCCAATGATAGCTCCGTGGTCCTATACGACTATGACTCGGACGAACCTTTCGTGTTGCACATTGGCGGCCCCCACATTGAATCCGACGCAGATGCGGATTCATTTTTCGGATTTGAGGATCTTCAATCCAGCAGATATGACGTCCCAACTTATCAGTACCGGATGATGCTGCAGCCTGACATTAACAGACAGGGAGCGCTGAAAGCACACGGAGAGCGCCCTGCTGCCACACAGAGCGTGGTCCACGTCCCGCTCAACGTTCCCGAATCTATTAAAGAAGACATGCAAGACTCCAGAGCGCAGTCCTCGCATGAACCAGAAGTGACTCCAGTGTCACAAATCTCCACAGCTGAACCGGCTTGAGGACCAGCCCATTCTTGAGGCGGTCACCCATTAGACTGGACTTATAACACTGTTCATACGTTCAAAAAGTCAAACACTTCTGTATTATAACCTGTTGTTGTTTATTGTTCCAGATATCGTCTGACCGGACCACTGTTCAAGTTTTTTTTCTTCTCTCGCATCCATGTTTTGTTATGGTACAACCTTGTTAGTGTGACGCACCCGACATCGCCCCATGTAAATAGTTACGTCATATACACACGCTGTACACAACACACGCACACACTCTTAGATGCACTCACGACACGATTATATTTCTAACCACGTAGGCACATATCTTTGTAAAAAGGGGGGATGTCATGATATTCAAACACACACATCATGATAGACACACCAACAGACAAATCAGAACACACAACACCACAACCAATGACAGAAAGATATAAAAGCACACACACGACCCCCGGTGGTCAGTATTAGCTGGAGAGGAAGACCAGGACAGACCTGCTACCAGACACACTCAGGGAGACAGCACGTGCAGAGTATCCAGAACGAACTGTATTATAAGAGTTAAAATAAAATAGAGTTGTACCACATACAACTGTGTTGGCTCATCTGTGCACCAGAGCACCCAACACCACACAAACTTCCCAAAGCGACCACTGAAACATTTCATGGTCCTTCACACATATCCTGTTAACCAGGGGGTATTGTTGGCTTTTCCTATCTTTGTAATGCAGAATTCACCAAGTATTGTGTTGTTGACCACTAATAGAGAACACAAACAGGAATTAGACTGCGGGGAGACAAGTTAATTTTACCCTCCTTTGAATTTCAAAGTTTTGAATGGCTTTTTTTTTTAACCCACTCAATTGACTTTAAATTGTTCAAACATCATGGGCGGGATTCTGCGTCCGGCGACCCCGGAATCGCAAATCCCGTCATCGGGCAGAGAATTGCGTGCCAGCTGAAATTCACGGTCAGCGCCGGGCGTCCAACGCAATGCCATAGTCTGGCACCTTGATAGCAGCATGCATGCAGTCCAACTGTACGTCTGCCAGGGCCGTGGAAGTAGCAGGAGTTGGCCAAGGGAAAGGCCGTGGGGCCGTGGTATCCCCCACGGGACCAAGGTGTCCGGGCACGGACAGCCATTGCCGCAGCCTGCAAGGCCGCCATCTGGCTACGCACCCCACTGACTGCCCACTATGGCCCATAGATATGCAGAGCGCCACCGCCCTTATGGGTGTTCTGCCGCCACCCCACAGACCCCAGCCAACCCATCACGGGATGGCCATGGCACAGCATAGCCTGTAGCCCACCAGGTGTTGGCACACACCACTGCACCCATCCGAAGCATTGCTCCACTGCAGGGTGAACAGGGGAGCAGCGGAGC
This sequence comes from Scyliorhinus torazame, assembly GCF_047496885.1. NCBI lineage: Eukaryota > Metazoa > Chordata > Chondrichthyes > Carcharhiniformes > Scyliorhinidae > Scyliorhinus > Scyliorhinus torazame. Next base: position 283,255,990 of record NC_092713.1, on the reverse strand, counting down.
GCGCCCAGACCAGCAGACGCATGTACCATGGCCGTCGGCACCCACCCTTGCAAGGCAGACATCCCACCAGTGACGCCATCAGCTTGCCCACCCTGTGTGATGACCAGCTGTCACCGGGCCCTGCCTGTCCCCATTCATCCTGCCCCCAGACAAGTAGGCACAACCGGTGTGCCGCACAAAGACCCCACAGCACACCAAAGCTACGGTCCCAATGGGTTCCTCCTCTACCCCCAGCCCCTTCCCAGCAGAGCCCCTCCAAGCCTGGGCCAGTCAGTGGTGCATGCCGCACACCACCCACTCCCCCCACAACCTGGTGCCGTCGTGCTGGTGGGATATCTGACGGTCCAACTGAGGCGGACACCCACAGTAGACCCCACAGATGCGTATTGCTGACTTGGGTAGCACCAGCCACAGGTACCCCTGGGTAGTGGGGTTAAAGGCCCTCCCGATGCCAGGCCAAGGAGGAGGTGGGACAGAGACATCACATCATGTATACTGTCAGCGTCTGTCGGACGAGGACCTGTTGAACTATGTGTGTCGCCGACGATTGCGGCTGAGCATGGAGACCGTGAGACATCTGTGCCGGATCATGCCGCATCTGGAGCCGCAGGGGGATAGGGGAGGACACCCGCTCCCAGTGGCCATCAAGGTGACGGTCAGCCTGATCCTGACCCTGGCAAAACATAGTTGTAACCACTGTGCGGCCATGCCGCCCATATTATTATAAGCTGCGGTCGTGGCTGATGGCGCCTATTCGGAGGCCACAGACCAATGCAGAGAACCAGTATAACGATGCACATGCTGTGACCAGGGGTGTGATCAAGCAGTGCATCGGTGTCCTAAAAATGTGGTTCAGGTGCCTGGCCCGCTCTGGAGGGACTCTCCAGTACTACCCCAGGAGGGTCTCCCTCATCATGGTGGCCTGTTGCATCCTCCACAACGTCACGCAGCAGAATGGTAACATGCTGGAGGAGGAGGATGAACACCAGGCCTTGGCCGAAGAAGAGGATGCGAGGTGGGCCTGGATGGACAGGACATGGGGCCCAGGTAGCCACAGGAGGCTGCACAATGTGTGCGCCAGGGCCCCCAAACACGGAACAATCTGATCGTCTCCAGGTTCACCGTCTAGGGTGCCTGGCCACCGGCAGCTTGATCACCCCGTGATGATGGAAGAGCCCAGTACATCAGTGCAAAGGATAAAGGTGAAGCATTTGCGGCAATCTTCAGCCAGAGGTACTGAGTGGATGATCCATCTCAACCTCCTTTTTAAAAACATTTAGTGAACCCAATTCATTTTTTCCAATTAACGGGCAATTTAACATGGCCAATCCACCTACCCTGCACATCTTTGGGTTTTGGGGACAAAACCCATGCATACACGGGGAGAATGTGCAAATTCCTCACGGACAGTGACCAAGAGCCGGGATCGAACCTGGGACCTCGGCGCCGTGAGGCAGCAGTGCTAACACTGCGCCACCGTGCTGCCCTATCTCAGCCGCCTCCTGAGGTTCCCAGCATCAGATACCAGTCTCCACACAATGTGATTTCAAGGGTAAAGGTACTGGACACTGCAAAGGCTATGGGACCTTAGAACAGAGATGAGGAGACATTTCTTCAGCCAGAGAGTGGTGGGTCTGTGGAATTCATTGCCACAGAGGGCGGTGGAGGCCGGGACGTTGAGTGTCTTTAAGACAGAAGTTGATAAATTCTTGATTTCTCGAGGAATTAAGGGCTATGGAGAGAGAGCGGGTAAATGGAGTTGAAATCAGCCATGATTGAATAGTGGAGTGGACTCGATGGGCCGAATGGCCTTACTTCCACTCCTATGTCTTATGGTCTTATGGTCTTATGGACCTGACAATATTACGGCAATAGTACCAAATGTTTGTGCTCCAGAACTTGCTACACAACTACGCAAGCTATTCAGTATAGCTACAACACTGGAATCTACTCGGCAATGTGGAAAATTGTCCAGGTATGTCCTGTACACAGAAAATGGAACAAATCCAATCCTGCTAATTACCGCCCTATCAGTTTACTCTCAATTGTCAGTAAAGTGATGGAAAGTGTCACCAATAGTTCTATAAAGCAGCACTTGCTTAGCAATGACCTGCTCACTGGCATTTAGTTCCACGAGGATCATTCAGCTCCTGACCTCATTACAGCCTTAGTCCAATTAAGGACAAAAGAGCTGACTTCCAGAGGTGAGCACGGTGGCACACTGGTTATTACTGCTGCCTCACAGCACTAGGGGCCATGTTCAATTCCGGCTTAGAGTGACTGCCTGTGTGGAGTTTGCACATTCTCTTCGTATCAGCGTGTGTTTCCTCCGGGTGCTCTGGTTCCTCCCAGAGTCCAAAGGTATGCAAGTTAGGTGGGGTTACGGAGGGAGGGTGGGGGTGTAAGCCTAGCTACAGGGGTCTTTCAAAGGGTCGGTGCAGTCTCGATGGGCGGAATGGCCTCCTTCTGCATTGTATGGTTTCTATGGAGATGAGAGTGACTATCCTTGATATCAAGGCAGCATTTGGCCAAGTATAGCATCAAGAGGCCTGAGCAAAACTAGAGTCAATGGGAATCAGGGGGGAAACAATCTGCTGGTTGGAGTCATGCCTACCAGAACGAAAGATAGCTGTGGTGGCTGGAGATCTATCTGCGCGAGTTCCTCAGGGTAGTGTGCTGGACCCAATCATCTTCAGCTGCTTCACCAATTACCTTCCTTCCATCATAGGGTCATACTTTTACTTAAGAAGATATCAGCCTCAGGTTATTCAGATTTTCTCAGACGATTGCACAATGTTCAGTATAATTCGCGACTCCTCAGACACTGAAGCAGTCCGTGTCCAAATGCAGCTAGATGTGGACAATATCCAGGATTGGGTTGTAAAGTGGCAAATAACATTTATACCACACAAGTGCCAAGCAATGAACAGCTCCAACAAGAAAATATCTAACCATCACCCCTTGACATTCAATGGCATTACCATTGCTGGATCCCCCATAATCAATATCTTGTGGCTCACCATTGACCAGGAAATGAACGGGACTTGCTCTATAAATACTGTGGCTACAGAGCAGGTCAGAGTGTAGGAATCCTATGGCGAGTAACTAGCCTCTTGTGTCCCCAAAGCCTGTTCACCAGCTACAAGACACTATTCAAGAGTGTGATGGAATACTCCCACTTGCCTGAGTGAGCGCAGCTCCAACAACACTCAAGAAGCTTAGCACCATCCAGGACAAAGCAGCCCACTTGATTGGCACCCCTTCCACAAATATTCACTCCCTCCACCAACGACGCACAGTAGCAGCCATATGTACCATCCACAAAATGCACTGCAGAAACTCACCAAGACTCCTTTGACAGCACCTTCTAAACCCATGACTGCTACCATCTCGAAGGACAAGGGCAGCAGACACATGGGAACACCACCACCTGGATGTCCTGCTCTAAGCCTCCCATCATCCTGACTGGAAATTTATTACCATTCCTTGACTGTTGCTGGGTAAAAATCCTGGAACTCCCTCCCTAACAGCATTGTGGGTGTACCTGCATCACATGTACTGTGGTAGTTCAACAAGGCAGCTCGCCACCACCTTCACATGGGCAATTTGGGATGGGTAATAAATGTTGGGACTCCCATATTCAGCAAATGAATGTAGTTAAAAACTCATCGTGATAATGATATGCATTCATGAAGATATACGTTTTTAATATATTTGTTAAGTTTCTAAGTGTTCAGTAGTGTACGAACCTTATCAACATACCTTACTCATAGAATCAAAGAATTTACGGTGCAGAAGGAAGCCATTCAGCCCATCGCGTCTGCAACCGCCCTTGGAAAGATCACCCTACCCAAGCCCACACCTCCACCCCATCCCCGTAAGCCAGTAACCCCACCCCACCTTTTGGACACTAAGAGCAATTTAGCATGGCCAATCCACCTACCCCGCACATCTTTGGACTGTGGGAGGAAACCGGAACACCCGGAGGAAACCCACGCAGACGCGGGGAGACCGTGTTGACTCTGCACAGACAGTGACCCAAGCCAGGAAGTGAACCTGGGACCTTGGAGCTGTGAAGCAACTGTGCTAACCACTATGCTACCATGCTGCCCTAACTTAAAATGATCAAAACAAAAGTTAGAACCAGCTAACTGAAAGAGAGCCGAGATTCATATTGAAGTGGACATGAGGAATTCGGGGTCAGTGAGGCAGCATGTTGGAACTCAGGGCTGTGGCATTAAAAATAGCTTGGCTGTATTACACTACTGAAGTGAACTCTCTGATCCACACAGTGGAACAAGGGTTGCTTTTTCTGATCCAATGGGAAACCTGCTGAGAAGAATGTTTCTGAGGCTTGCAATATTGCAAACAAGATTCTGAATCCCCACCAGTATTTCTGGCTGAACGTTATGGAATTGAACCCTTCGGCTTTGCTGGCCTTTTGTTTCATTTCTTTCCCCCCCATTTTGCAGTTTGTTAAATAAAATAACTGTCCTTCGTGAGTGATGCACCATCAATTACACACGAGGCAAGTTGTAGAAAACAAAGTAATGGTTTTAATACTCTAAGATGTAGCCTGTCTGCTGTTGAACCCAGACTGGAGACAGGGCTACAGATCAGTCAACTATATACACCACCCAGTGGGGCGGAGCCACGGAAGAACAATATATAACAGTGAGTAACAATGGAACAAACAGTAACAGAGAATATATACAGCGCTGTAAGTAACAGTGGAACAACAGTGGAACTACAATAACAGTGGTTCACCACATTCACCCCCTGAAAATGCGGTTTTGCACATGTACCGGCGGGACAGGGCATCTGGGGGCTCATTGAGCTTCCCAGGATGATACAAGATGTCATAATTGTAGGGGGAGAGTTCGATCCTCCACCTCAGAATCTTGTCGTTCTTGATTTTGCCCCGCTGTGTGTTATTAAACATGAAGGCTACCGATCGTTGGTCAGTGAGGAGAGAGAATCGCCTGCCGGCCAGGTAATGCCTCCAACGCCGCACAGCTTCCACAATGGCTTGGGCTTCTTTCTCGACGGAGTTCTGTCGAATTTCGGAGCCCTGGAGGGTACGGGAAAAGGCCACGGGTCTGCCTGCCTGATTGAGGGTAGCGGCCAGAGCAAAGTCAGACGCATCGCTCTCCACCTGGAACGGGATGGACTCGTCCACAGCGTGCATCGTAGCCATGGCAATGTCTGCCTTGATGCGGTTGAAGGCTAGGCGGGCCTCAGCTGACAGGGGAAAAAGGGTGGATTTGATGAGTGGGCAGGCCTTGTCCGCATAGTTGGGGACCCACTGGGCATAGTACGAGAAGAACCCCAGGCATCTCTTCAGGGCCTTGGGGCAGTGGGGAAGGGGAAGTTGCAGGAGGGGGCACACGCGGTCGGGATCGGGCCCTAGGACTCCGTTTTCCACTGCGTAGCCGAGAATGGCTAGGCGGGTCGTGCGGAAAATGCACTTCTCCTTATTCTACGTAAGATTAAGGAGCTTCGCGGTGTGAAGGAAACGCTGGAGGTTAGCATCATGGTCCTGCTGGTCATGGCCTCAGATGGTGACATTATCCAGATACTGGAACGTGGCCCGCAGCCCGTACTGGTCAACCATTCGGTCCATCTCCCGTTGGAAGACCGAGACCCCATTGGTGACGCCGAAGGGGACCCTGAGGAAGTGGAAGAGGCGCCCATCTGCCTCAAAGGCAGTGTATTGGTGGTCCTCCAGGCGGATAGGGAGCTGTGGTACACGGACTTCAAGTCTACCATGGAGAAGACTCGGTACTGCGCAATCTGGTTGACCATGTCAGATATGCGGGGAAGGAGGTACGCATCGAGCTGCGTGTACCGGTTGATCGTCTGACTGTAGTCGACGACCATCCGGAGCTTCTCCCCAGTCTTGACGACCACCACTTGGGCTCTCCAGGGGCTAGTACTGGCCTCTATGATCCCTTCCTGCAGGAGTCGCTGGACCTCTGACCTGATAAAGACCTTGTCCCGAGAACTGTATCGTCTGCTCCTGGTGGTGACGGGCTTACAGTCCGGGGTGAGGTTAGCGAAGAGCGGGGTGGGGCGACCTTAAGGGTCGTGAGGCTACAGACGGTGAGAGGGGGCAGGGGTCCACCGAACGTTAAGGTCAGGCTTCGGAGATGGCATTGGAAGTCTCGGCCTAATAAAAGGGGAGTGCAGAGATAGGGGAGGACGTAGAGTTTAAAGTTAACATACTCTACACCACGTATCGCAAGAGCTGCGACACAGTACCCCCGGACCTCAACAGAGTGTGATCCGGAAGCCAGGGAGATTGTCTGGGATGCAGGAAAGATTCGGAGGGAGCAGCGCCTTACTGTATCCGGATGGACAAAACTGTCCATGCTCCCAGAGTCGAATAAGCAGGTCATCTCGTGCCCGTTGATCAGGACGATCATCATGGAGTTCTTGAGATGACGGGGCCGGGACTGGTCGAGAGTGACGGAGGCGATCTGCGGAAGGTGGCTGGTCTGGTCGGTGGTAGCAGGTGGCCTAGAAGATGGTGGCCAAGATGGCGGCCCCCACGAGTTGCACGTGGCGAGTCACGTCGGAGATGGCGAACAAGATGGCGGACTCCACAAGTCGCACGAGGCGGATGACGCGTTATAAGGGGGCGGTCCTGACAGGCAAGATACCACGCGGCAGGATTTGGACGTTTTAGGCCGGGCCCGGCAGACTTTTGCAAAGTGGCCCTTCTTACCGCACTCGCTGCAGGTCGCGTTCTGAGCTGGGCAGCGTTGTCTGGAGTGCGGACCGTGGCCGCAGAAGTAGCAGGACAGTCCCCCGGAGTTGGCGGGCTGCCGCGCGGCACAGGCTTGTGACACCCCCGGATCGGGTGATGGCTGCGCCCAGGACGCCCACGAGGATGCCGCGTGGTCGGGTGTGAAGGCATCCATATTCCGGAAGGCCACTTCCAGGGAGTTCGTGAGCTGCACCGTGTCGTTTAGGTCGAGCAGGCGCTGACAGATGTAGTCAGACCTAACGCCGGCCACATAGGCGTCCCGGATCAGGAGCTCGGTATGTTGAACTGCCGTTACTGCCTGACAGCTACAATTCCGGGCGAGTACCCGCAGGTCACGCAGGAAATCGGCCAAAGATTCTCCTGGGCGCTGACGCCTCATGGCGAGGAGGTGCCGGTCATACACCTCGTTTACCACCCTCACGTACTGCCCTTTGAGGAGTGTAATCGCCTCGTCGTACATGGCCGCGTCTCTGATGAGGGTAAATACTCGGTGGCTCACCCGGGCGTTGAGGACCCGAAGCTTATGCTCCCCTGAGACGGCGTCAGTGGAAGAGTCGAGGTAGGCCTCGAAACAGCTTATCCAATACTGGAAGATCAGCTGCCTCTGGGTCCAGATCCAATCACTCAGGCTTGAGTGACTTATCCATCGGACTATCTTCGAGTATTAAATTGATGCATCATCAATTACACACGAGGCAAGTTGTAGAAAACAAAGTAATGGTTTTAATACTCAAAGGTGTAGCCTGTCTGTTGCTGAACCCAGACTGGAGACAGGGCTACAGATCAGTCAACTATATACACCACCCAGTGGGGCGGAGCCATGGAAGAACAATATATAACACAGTGAGTAACAATGGAACAAACAGTAACAGAGAATATATACAGCGCTATAAGTAACAGTGGAACAACAGTGGAACGACAATAACAGTAGTTCACCACAGTGAGCCAGCTGCCAAGATGTGAAAGTGTCACATAGTCATTTGGAAATAAACTGTAATATTTTGTTTGTGTCAAGTTCATTGCTGGAGTGGTTACAAATAGAAGCATATGTTATTTGTGAGATCTACCTGTAAATTAATCAAGTCGCCGTAGTGCCAGATGACCAAAGGCTGCTTTCCCCTTTGAGGGGGAGAGCTGACTGGTGGTGATTTAAGCTGAGGATCACCACATCTCAGCGAGGGGCAAGGTTGAGAGGCCTTCATGACTAACCTCAGCCGGTACAGGCATTACCCATGCAGTGGTACAGGCATTACCCATGCAGTTGTTCTCGCTCTGCATCACGAACCAATTGGATGTTCTAGCTACCTGTCTGCATTTGTCTGCATAACAATAGTGATACAACAATATAAACAAATTGTTTATAAAGTGCTTCGGAGAAACCTAAAAGGTGTGGCCCTTTCTCTATTTTACTTCAGAAGATGTCAATTTATTCAGATTTTAATTGTTCCTCCGTAATGGAATTTTGCACATTGGAATATTCTGGTCATCTCTGGCGCAGATGGCCTTTTAGGATTGTTTTGCATACCTAGCCATACCTCCACTGTGATGTCTATAGACACAGATATACAGGCATAGATTTTCAAATTGCAGCCCAGGTACATGACGAGCATTACTCTTCAGTCAGCCATTACAGAAACCATCGGGTGACCTTTGTTGATAAAATCAATGAGAATTTGATGGTCTTGTGACTATGCATTAAAAATGCTAAATTGTAAAATGATCATGTTATTGAGTCTCACGTTCTTCTGCCAACATTTGCATTTATGCAGTGTCTTTCATGACCTCAGGATTTCCCAAAGTGTTTTACAGTCTTTAAGTACCCATAAAAGGTAATTATAAAATAGCAAACATGGCAACCAATTTGTGCACTGTAAGGTCCCGTAAACACCAGTGATATAATAAGCAGGCAATTTGATTCAGTAATATTGTCTGAGGTATAAATATTGTCCAGGATAATGGGGAGAACACGCCTGCTTTTCTTCAAATGCTGCTAATGGATTTTTTATAGTCACCTCAGAAGGCAGAAATAGCCTCAATTAAATATTGGAAAGCCTGAAGCTATTTGTTTTCAGTCCTCACTACAAACTCTCTTCCTTGGTTACTGACCCCACCCCTTTCTGAATCTATTTGCAAACTTGATATCATTTTTGACCCCAAGGTGAGCTGCTGACCACATATTCACACCATCACCAAGACCGTCTATTTTCTTCTCCGTAACAATGCCCTCACCTCAGCACATCGGCTGGTGAAGCCCTCATCCGCGCCTTTGTTACTTATTTAAGACTATTCCAATGCACTCCTGCTTGGGCTCTCAGTTTCTACGCCCTCTAAACTTGAGGTCATCGAATACTCCAAGGTGTAGTGGTCAGTCACCCCTGGGTTCGCTGACCTGACCTGCCTCTTGCCTAAACAGTGCCTCCATTTTAAAATCCACACCTTTCTTTTCAAATCCCTTTGTGAACTCATCCCCTCCCTATCACTTTATTCTCTTCCAGCTGTGCAAACCCTCCAAGATTCAGGCCTTTTCATCACCCCTAATTTTAATTGTTCCACCTTTTCTGTCCATTCCTTCCGTTGTGACACATCTCCCCCTCTCTTACCTCTACTAGGACGTTCCTTAAAACCTAGAACATTGGCCAAGCTTCTGACCATTTGCCTTCACACAGCTTAATGCGCTTGATGTCAAATGTTGCATTATAGCTGTGGAGCGCCTTGGGACATTTTTACATTAGAAGTGCTGTATAAATGCAAGTTGTTGTTATTCAATCTGGGAGCACTCCTGCTGACATCCTTTAAACATATATAGAAATGTCCATTCATGGTGAAAACGTCAGTTCCTAAACTCTGCAAGAATAGTGTCATTGAGATGATTGTGTAGGATGTGCATTCCTCGCTTGGTTAGATACAGTGGGCAAGTGTATTTCTTCATCTTTGGAATGTCAGATATTCCTGTCATGTCATTTCAGCTCACTGTCCTTTCATCTTTGGGAGCTGGGTAAAAATGATGCCAGGCCAAAATGAATGAAAGTGCTCTTTCTTTGAAAGTTGTAGTTATCCTACGCGAGTCTAGATGGTGCACAATGTTTTTCTCCCCATTTATTGTCACAATGTCCTCTCCTCAACCAGCACTGACTCATTGCCAGAGCATTGTTTTCACGGGTGTCAGCTGCTCACGAATGTCTCACTAAAGTAAACATCCTTTGTGTGAGTCTACAAAATTAGGGCCAGCAAACAGCTTTAGGGGTCATCGCAATTTAGCTTCATCCTGTCCTCATCCATTGTCTACACAGATTAATTTGCTTAAGGGGCTGCTAGATGTCAGTCTGGAGCAGGAACTTGATTTCTCCCTCCCTAACCCAGGAGCACTGAAACATATTGCAGCAACCCTACTGCTACCTAGGCTGACACCTCGAACTCGGCACAGACTGAACATCAAACTGAACAGGGCAGCACGGTAGCACCGTGGTTAGCTCTGTTACTTCACAGAGCCAGAGTCCCAGGTTCGATTCCCGGCTTCGGTCACTGTCTGTGCGGAGTCTGCACGTTCTCCCCGTGTCTGCGTGGGTTTCCTCTCACAAGTCCCGAAAGACATGCTGTTAGGTGAATTGGACATTCTGAATTCTTCCTTAGTGTACCCTAACAGGTGCTGGAATTTGGCAACTAGGGGCTTTTCACAGTAACTTCATTGCAGTGTTAATGTAAGCCTACTTGTGACAATAAAGATTATTAAATTAAATCTAGAGTCTACAGGGCTCAGATTCATGCTGTCACGAATGGCTTAGCCCTTGGGGAAATCAGCTGAATTCATTATTCAATGAATATTATTCCTATTTTGGGAGATCGAGAGGTTGGAATGTAAAAATGGAAATGTACCATCAAAAGAAGTATTCAATCGCAGAAGGTGTAACACCTGCCACTTTACCTCTTCCTTTCTCACCATCCCAGGGCCTAAACACTCTTTTCAAGTGAGACAGTGCTTCATGTGCACCTCCTTCAATCTGGTCTATTGCATTTGTTGCTCCCAATGCTCTACATTGGAGACACTAAACGCAGACTGGGTGATTGCTTTGCAGAACACCCCCAGTCCGTCCGCAAGCAGGACCCAGATCTTCCTGCCGCTTGCCATTTCAACTCATCGTCCTGCTCTCACATCCACATGTCCGTCTTTGGCCTACTGCAATGTTCCAGTGAAGCCCAGCGCAAGCTGGAGGAACAGCACCTCATCTTCCGATTAGGCACGTTACAGCCTTCCGGAATTAACATTGAGTTCAACAACTTCAGACTGTGAACTCTCTCCTCCACCTTCACCCCATTTTTATTTCCAGCAATTATTCTTTTTTCCTTTGATCAGTTTTTCACTCATATATGATATTGCTACCTGGAATGAGCAGGTTGTCTTATGAGGAAAGGTTGGACAGACTGGGCTGGTTTCCACTGGAGTTTAGAAGAGTGAGAGGTGACTTGATTGAAGTATGTAAGAATCTGAATGGTATTGACAAGTTGGATGTGGAAAGGATGTTTCCTCTTGTGAGTGAGTCCAGAACTAGGGGGCACTGTTTTAAAATGAGGGGTCACTCTTTTCGGACAGATGAGGAGAATGTTCTTCTCTGCGGTTTGCGTGGCTTTGGAACTCTCTGCCTTAGAAGGTAGTGGAGGTGGGGGTCACTGAACATTTTTAAGATTGATTCCCTTGCCGAACAAGAATCTAAGGTAACTAGGGGTAGATGGGAATATGGAAAACGAAACACAAAGAGATCAACCATGACCCTTTTGAATGGTGGAGCGGGGTCAAGGGGGTGAATGGCCTACTCCGACTCCTATTTTTCATGTTTGCATTTTCCGTATTCTTACTGCAGTCTGAATGCAGAAGTCATTGTGGCTTTCTGTTATGTATTGTAACCAATGCCCTATAGTGTGCCACATGACTACATGGCACTTGGGAGATTTCCCTCTCTTCCATCTTAGACATTGGGCAAGCAACACCTCTGTAAATAAAGTCTGACAACTGGTTAAGTAACCTGCAGTGTGGCAACCTGGCTATCCTTTGTCTAAAATTCTTCTATCTGCCGGTTAGACCAATTCAAACGGGCTAAACTCAGTAGATTCATTCGGATAATCACTGGTGGCAAATCGTAAAAAATCCAATCGCTTGTCCCAATCTCTTGAAGATTCATGTCAATCGGCCCTAATCATGATTTTGAGAGTCTGATGATATCTCTAAAGCTCCCTGAGTTTGTGGGTGATAGGCAGTTGACTTTAGTTGCTGGATACCTAAACTACAAATTATGTCCTGGAAAATTTTATACAGTTAGAATCCTGGTCAGATTGTACTTCTGAGGGTAGGCCATAGCATGAAATAAACTATGTCAACTTTTCCACTTCCACCTAAGCTGTAATTGTTCTTAAAGGTATAGCTTCCAGAAATTGGGTGTCCATATCGATGAACGTAAACATATATTGATGCCCTGCCTTCATTTTAGGCAATGGTCCTTCGCAATCTACATATACCTGACTAAGTGGTTCTTGAAACACTGGTATGGATATCAAAGGTGCTGGTCTAATCACATGTTGTGGTTTACTTATTACGTGACTGGTATGATCGATTCTACAGAATTGCAGTACAACCTTATGCAGTCTTTGGCCAGGAAAATGCTTGTTGACTGATGCCTGAGTTTTCCCACATGTCCTGCAACTGGTATCGCACGTGCCACTCAGTGGGTGCACCTACGCCACATGGGCTGCATAATTTAAAGAAGGCAGCTCATCATCACCTTCTCAAGGGCAATTAGGGACAGGCAACAAATTCTGGCCTAGCCAGCGAAGCCCAGATCCTGTAAAAATGATTTTTTTTTAAAAACTGCAGTATTGTCCTACGATATTTGGGCAGTAACATATGTGTCTATGCATGCTCTTAATATGTGTTGGTATGTGTGAATTATCCAACCATGTCAGTAGCGGAGTAATGTTAATTGGAGTATTGAGTCCAGTTCTGGGCACCATGATTTGGTAGGCTTTTGAGTAGGTGAGGAAAAGATTCATGAGAAAGGTTCCAGGGAGAAGGAACTTTAGTTATGTAGATATATTGTAGAAACTGGGGTTGTTCTTTTTCAAGGAGATTTGATATAGATGTTCAAAATCATGAGGAGTCAGGGCAGATAGTTCAGGAGAAATGGTTCGTATTGGTGGAAGGATTGAGAACCAGGCTGCACTAATTTAAGTGACATGAGGAAAACATTTTTTATGCATCCAGTGGTTAGGATCTGTAATGCACATCCAAGGTGTTGATAGCAAGTTCCCACCTTTGCCCTATTCTGAGGGAAGCTTCTGCTGCGGGGTAACAGCGACCATCCCACCAGCAGGGGACAGTCAATTAGACCAAATAATGCTCCTATTGCGGGCACTGTATGCACACCTTCTGAAATGTTCCAGATGGCATACAGCCCCCTGCCTCTCACCCATGGCCGAGGCTGAAGTCATGCAGATGGATGAAGGTGATCTCTTAGCAGCAGACTAGGGACCAGCAGCATCTTGATTTCCATGCGCCCCTGCACAATGCTGACCTAGCAACCAGGGCCATATTTTGTTTTTAGACATTGAAAATTCTTCAGATAAGATGCCTCCATCCTGAAGCCTCCTCGTAGTCTGCACACTTGCAGTAGCAGCATCCACGTTTCCTGGCAAAACATCTAGCCGCCCAGAGGCTCAGACCTCACATTGGTCCTCCTGCTATGAAGCCTGCCTGCCAAACTTAAATTAATGGGGCCCCTGGGGCTGATCTCTTACTTGGCCATCTGCTCATTCTACAGCTCCATCAAGGCCACATCTGGGTTCCCATTCCAGAGTTCAGACTGCTGTTAGGAATGAAACGCTGAAACAAAAATTCTGCCTTTAGCCTTGCTGATACTTTGTGCAAACTTGCTGAACCTGTATATTGATTGCTCGTTAGAAATTGGGTAATTAAGAGTGCAGGCTGAATTTAGTGGCCACAGTGGTGGGCCCATCCACTGGCTGCAGACAACCCGGCCCCTGCCATTTCAGTGAGAAGGACATGATTGAAAGTCAATCAGACCCCTATCTGTTGGGCTTCCAGGTCATGGAGGGTAGATGTCCCATTTCTGAGAGCTGCCACAAATCAGAGAACTGGTAGCTCTTTAGTACCAGCAATGCCAGGAGAATGGTGATCACTGCCAGTACTTAGAGAAGGAGGAATAGCTGTAGAGCCCTGAAACTCAGGAGGTGAGAAGGCCTCGCCAGAGACAGTAGGGCCCTGGTGAGGTGGGGGGACTGTGTGCCAGCGGGTATTTTCCTGCAGGAACGCCCTTGTTGCCTGTGGGTCCTCTATTGAGTCCAGGGTTCACAAGCAAGAGGAACTGCCTCCACTCCCCAACTCAGGCTACAGTAGGTTTACCAGGGTATATCTGGCAGTCTCTCCGCATGATGTGCCCCACACCACTGGTAGAATACCAGCAGCGGTGGATTGAAGTTTTTATGTGACCATTAATTGGCAGGAACGTGATAGAATACTCTCCACTTTTCTGGATGAATGCAGCTGCAATGACACTCAAGAAGCTTGACGCTATCCAGGACAAAGCAGCCCACTTTATTGGCATCTCACCCACAAATACTCACTCTCTCTGCCGCTGATGCACAGTAGCAGCAGTATGTACCATCTATACATCTATACATCCCCTTGCCATCTAGAAGGACAAGGGCAGTAGATACATGGGAACGCCACCACCTGGAAGTTCCCCTCCAAACCACACAATATCCCAACTTGGAAATACATCACCATTCCTTCACTGTTTCTTGGTCAAACCTTGGGATTCCCTCCCGAACAGCACTGTGGGCGTACCTCTGCCAAATGATCTGCAGCAATTCAAGACAACAGCACCCCACCACCTTCTCTAGGGCAATTAGGAATGGGCAATATAATTGCTGGCCTAGGCACATCCCTTGAATTAATAAAAAAGGGAACAATTTCAAGCGCTCAATCTCATTTCTGCATGTGGTCAATGGTGATTTTTACAAGTTTATATTTTCATCCTTTTTCTTGCTTTTCCTTTTGATCTCTCTCCCTTTATCTTAATCCAACTGCTTCCCTTCTCTTTCTTTCTTTTTCTGTTCTTGATTTGATATTGAAACCACAAACTTCAAACTAGTCTCCTCCCCAGTCTTTCCCCTGTTTTTTCCTCAATCCATAAATCTCATCCGTCAAGGGGATACACTGTTGGTCTCGCCATTCACTGAGGTCCTAGGACGCGAGTTGCCCACGCTGTGCCTTTATCAGTTCACACTACGGTTATTTTAGCCTGAGGCTAAAGAAGCAAAGAAAATCCGACTAACAGGGCATGTTCCAGTCGATGCTGCCAATTTATGTGGCTACCTATAACTGCATGTGTGCCATTGACTTTTCAATGGTATCCCACTGACTGACAAATTAATAGAACTCAGCTCGAAAACTCCGGAAGAGAAAAACAAATTCTGAGAGCCTGTCTCTCCTACACTTAGTATTTCCACCACTTACTGATATCAGGGTGTCAACAGCAGGAAGGACTTAGGGAATAACAATTATTCATGCACTATTGGCAGTCCCGCTGCAGTGAATGGGGGATATGGCTGAGTGCCAAATTCTCCACCCGATAGCAGCGGCAGTGGAGCGGACTCAGAGGAGAATCCCTACCTATGGACTGAATTCTCCTGTTGCCCAGCCGCGTGTTTCTCAGCGCTCTCTCGCCACTTGTCAATAGGATTTCCCATTGAAGATCTCCCCCCCCGGCCCCCACACACACACACACAGTCGCCGGGAAACCTGCGCTGCTAGCGGGAACAGAGAATCCCAACGGCCGGAGAATCCCGGCCTTTATCTGAACGCCATCCCTTGATTTAAAAATTCGAACAACACTTCAGGTTAGATGCAAAATCAGGGTTCTTCAATAATTCAAGAACTTCAGTAAACATCAAGGATACAAATCCTTTGCTATCATGAACATATAAATCATAGATGGACTAACGGAATTTAATTTATATAAGCAAACTCATTGCTTTCCTCAATAATCAAAGACCCCTCCCACCCAGGTCATTCTCTCGTCCAACTTCTAGGAGATATAAAAGTCTGAGAACTCGCACTGACACGTTCAAAAACAGCTTCTCCCCCGCTATTACCAGACACCTAAACAACCCTCTTATGGACTGAACTGATCTCTTCACACATCTTCTCTGCTGCACTCCGCATGCTTCACCCAATACCTGTGCCTATGTATTTACATTGTGTATCGATGTATGTCCTATGGTTTTTCCATGTATGGAATTATTTGCCTGGTCTGGACTGTACACAGAACAATTCTTTTCACTGTACCTCGGTACATGTGACAATATATCAAATTCAAATTAACTTGAATATCATAAACAGAAAAAGTACATTGGCATTATAATTAAGATAGTGAGCAGAGACGAGGGGCGTCATTCTCCGCCCCCCCAGAGGGTCGGAGAATGGCCGTTGGCCGCCGTGAATCCCGCCCCCGCCGAATTCTCTGAAGGGAGAAAAGTCGGCGGGGCGTTAATGGCGCCGCTGCCGCGGAGAATGTCACGGGTCTGCGCAAGGCAGGCGATTTTTCGGCCTGCCGATATTCTCCCTTCCGGATGGGCCGAAGTCCCGTCGACGTGATGACCGTTCACATCGACGTAAATTAAACCTCCTTTTCATCGGCGTGACCCGGTGCTCCAGGCTCACGCCGACCAGCGTGGAGGTGAGTGACGGCCTGGGGGGTTGGCTCTGGGCAGGAAATGGCGTGGCCGCAGTCTGATTGCGTGAGGAGAGGTGTGTCTCGGGTTGTGTGTGTGTGTGTGTGCGGCGGGGGGGGGGGTGGTTAGAGTAGGCTGGGCTCCGGGTGAGTGCCGGGAGGGGGTCCGTGCCGGGGGTGGAGGTTGGGGGGGGGGGGTCCGTGCCGGGGTGGAGGTTGGGGGGGGGTCCGTGCTGGGGTGGAGGTTGGGGGGGGGTCCGTGCCGTGCCGGGGTGGAGGTTGGGGGGCGGTCCGTGCTGGGGTGGAGGTTGGGGGGGGGGGTCCGTGCCGGGGTGGAGGTTGGGGGGGGTCTGTGCTGGGGTGGAGGTTGGGGGGGGGTTCGTGCTGGGGTGGAGGTTGAGGGGGGGTCCGTGCCGTGCCGGGGTGGAGGTTGGGGGGGGGTCCGTGCTGGGGTGGAGGTTGGGGGGGGGGGTCCATGCCGGGGTGGAGGTTGGGGGGGGTCCGTGCTGGGATGGAGGTTGGGGGGGGGGTCCGTGCCGTGCCGGTGGTGGAGGTTTGGGGTGGGTCCGTGCTGGGGTGGAGGTTGTGGGGGGGGGGTGGTCCGTGCCGAGGAGGGGAATGGGGGGGGCAAGTGAGTTGGTCCACCTGGCCAGGTGCCAGCCTCCAACAGTTGGACCCATGCGGTCCATGCCACCTGGCTGGGGGGAGGAGGGGATATGGGCAATGATGACATGTCGTCGTTCCCCTCCCCCCCACCAGGCCGTCATGTTTTCAGATCATCCAGCGATGTTGGCCGCCGTGGTGGCAGCCGCTCATGTCTATGTTGCCCTGGATGAGGAGGAGGAGGAGGAGGAGGAGGAGGAGCGTGCCAGAGAGGCGGCGCAGGCTGCCGCAGAGGGGCAGGCGGCAGCCGCCCAGGCTGGAGGGACACCTGACCGACAGGACGAGGAGGGGGAGGAGGACGTCGCGGCCCCACGGCAACGGAGGCACCCGAGGGCGCCCCGTGTGTACCGGCCCCGGCAGTCATACCAGGACCTCACGGACTGGGAATGCAGGAGGAGACTCCGGATGAGCCGGGAAACCGTGGCACACATCTGCCACCTGCTGGCACACCTGTCACCGCGTGGCACTGGCGGGGGACACCCTCTCCCCGTGTCCGTCAAGGTTACGGTGGCCCTGAACCTTTATGCAACGGGGTCATTCCAGGCACCGAGTGGGGACCTGTCCGGCATATCGCAGACATCGGTGCATCGGTGCATCCGGGCAGTGACAGATGCCCTATATGCCATGGCGCACCGCTACATCCGCTTCCCCGTGGACCGGGCCAGCCAAGATGCCCGGGCCGTGGGCTTCTCTGCCGTTGCCGGGTTCCCCATGGTCCAGGGCGCGATCGATGGGATGCACGTTGCCGTGCGGCCACCTGCAGATAACAGGGCCGTGTTCACTAATAGGAAGGGGACCTATTCGATGAACGTACAGGTGGTCTGCGACCACCGCATGATGATCCTGCACGTCTGCGCCCGTCACCCAGGCAGTGTACACGACTCATTCGTGTTGTCGCGGTCATCCATCCCCAGCATGTACGAGGGACGCCATCCCCGGCTGAGGGGCTGGTTGCTGGGCGACAGGGGCTACCCATTGCGATCGTGGCTGATGACGCCTATACGGAGGCCACGCAATGAGGCGGAGAACCGCTACAATGATGCCCATGTAGCGACAAGGGGAGTGATCGAGAGGTGCTTTGGCGTGCTGAAGATGCGTTTCAGGTGCCTGGACCTCTCTGGGGGCGCCCTCCAGTATCGGTCAGATAGGGTCGGCCGCATCATTGTGGTGTGCTGCGTCCTGCACAACATAGCCCAGCAGAGGGGCGATGTGCCGCAGGCAGAGGAGGGCGGAGTGGAGGAGCAGCAGGAAGAGGCCCAGTCCTCCCCAGATGAGGGGGATGGGGGCAATGGTCAGGGCAGACGGGGTAGACACAGGCGGGTGGCTGTCCACCGTTACCGGCTGGCCCAGCGGGCACGGGACAGACTGATAGACGCCCGCTTCACTGACTAGATGGGCATGGGAATCGGGTAGTATGGCCACAGACCGCACACCATGGCAACAGCCGACCACCCACACCCCCCACCCATCCACCCACCCAGCACCCTCACCCCCCTCCCCAACCCCACCCACCCCACCCGCATGCACACCAACCCCCCCCCCCCATTGCCGATCCACCTGCGGCACAACGGGCCGGGCTCACACAGTTGCGGGTGGACGCGTGTCTATTGCAGGCCATGGAGGATGATGACAACCCGCCCTGCGATGAGCTCCTGGCTCTACATCGTTGGACTATGTCTGACCCATGGCCACAGTACCCCACCATCCACCCGGACCATCCCTGCATGCAGCTGTGACACTGCAGCGCACGGTCCCGTCCTCTGCCCGGGGGATGTTGATGGCGGCCCAGGGGGAAGGGGGCAGACTCACCTGGGGCTGAGGTAAGACCACCCCTCACACACACACTTGCGCTCAACGTACATGACACCCCCGCACACTTTGGACACAGCACAAAGGCAGCTTCGGTAGGTGTAACATTGACTTTAATAACCAAAGGAGTTCATGCACGTGCCCCAGCCCCTAAAACTCATCTGTGCCCTGCACCCGTGCCAACTTACTCAGTGTCTAATTGTTTGGCCTTACGGGCCCCTTTGACTACGTCTACGTGGTTCCCCAGACGGTACAGCAGAACTGGAGGTGGACTCCTGTGATTCCTGCCCTCTGACACTGGATCCCTTTGGCGGCCGTTTCCTGGGGTGTCCTGGCCTAGATGGGCCAAGCTGCGGCCCGGGCGACTGGGATGGCGAGCTGCCAGCCTGTCCTGCCCGTTGCCCACCCGATGCACCTGGGACGGAAGGGGGAGGAGTCCGAGGTGTCGCGGTGTACCGGGACCTCCCCTACAGAGGGAGCCGGGGACGGACCACACCACCTCCTCCTCCCTCGGGGTGCCCGATGGCCCCCAGGCCTCTACATGGGTGGGGGATGCGAACGGACTGGCCATCCGACGCCCCCCCGACATCTGGCGCTGCCAGTCCTGGAGGCCCGTGCTGGTATCGACAGGGGTCTGCAGGTTTGCAGCCATGGAGCCCAGGGGGTTGGCAAACCCTGTCTGTGACAGTGCGACGCCGGCTCGCACATGGCCACTGGCGCCGATGCCCTCAGCGATGGCCTGCAGAGACTGGGCCATGGCCTGCTGAGACTGGGCCATGGCCTGCTGAGACTGGGCCATGGCCTGCAGAGACTGGGCTATGGCGTTGAGCGCCTCTGCCATCTGGCGCTGGCACTGGCTCATGGCCTCCTGTGAGAGGGCAGCCATTTCCTGGGCCACAGACGCCGCCTGCACGGAAGGCCCCAGGCCTCGCAAACCGTTCCCCATGTCTGACACCGTCGCACCCATTGCCTCCACCGCGGACGCCACCCGTGCGGTGTCAGCCTGGGTGGCACGCATGACCGGCACCACTCCCCAGCTCCTGGACGCGGGTGGACTCCTCCACCTGCGACCGCAGCCGCCGCAAGCCGCCCGTCACCCTCTTCGCTCGTCTCCGGGTCGGTGGTTGCAACGGATCTATGTGTGGGTGTGGTAACTGCAGGAACCCGGGATCCATCTGGGCGGCAGATGTTCGCTTGTGCTGGGCTGCCCTCCGACCGCCCGGTCCCTCTGCTGCTCCTACTTCCACCTGCTGTACCGGGACGGCTGTGTTGTGCGCACCAGTGAGTGTACCAGACGCCTCATCACTAAAGTGCCCAACCGTGGTGAGTGTTTCTGCGATGGTGGAGGGTGTTGGTGACAGCAGTGGCGTTGTGTCGTGCTCTTCGTCCCACTCTGAGTCCATGGCACTTTGGGGTGGGGGTTCGTCTCCACCCATCCACTCTGACTCACTGTCCGGTATTTCGTCTTCCTGGGTAGTGCTGTCCCGGGTAGGGGTGTCCTGGGTAGTGCTGTCCCGTGTAGGGGTGTCCTGGGTAGTGGTGTCCTGGGTAGTGGTGTCCTGGGTAGTGGTGTCCTGGGTAGTGGTGTCCTGGCTCGGATGTGACGGGGGCCTGTGGCTGCCCCCCTCATCGCTGGGTGGTCGCTCCCGCACGTGACGGGGGTGTCGTCTCCCTGTTGTTCCAGGTCTCTCCGTCTCCCGTGGTGTGCGAGGGGCATCCTGCGGGCGTCGCATGCTGGAGGGTGCGGGTCTCTCCGTCTCCTGTGGTCTCCGAGGGGCATCCTGCGGGCGTCGCATGCTGGAGGGTGCGGGTCTCTCCGTCTCCTGTGGTCTCCGAGGGGCATCCTGCGGGCGTCGCATGCTGGAGGGTGCGGGTCCCTCCGTCTCCCGTGGTCTCCGAGGAGCATCCTGCGGGCGTCGCATGCTGGAGGGTGCGGGTCTCTCCGTCTCCTGTGGTCTCCGAGGGGCATCCTGCGGGCGGTCTGCATCTGCGGGGATGGGTGCCTGGACGTTTGGTCCTGCGATACACAATGAAGCATGCATGGTTAGACAACAGGCAGTGATCAGGTGATACGGGGGAGGGGGATATAGGGGAGGGGGGATATGGGGACGGGCTGTCGGTGGCTCACTCGCTAGTACGCCCCCGACCTCTGCATCAGCAACCTCCCGGTCCTCAGGTCCGCCAGCCAGTTCCAGGGCCCTTTCCTCGTGTACGGTCAGTGGCCTCTCATCAGCGGGCCCTCCTCCAGTCCTCACATGCTCCCTATTGTTGTGTGCGCGCTTCTCCTGTGGGGGGGGGGGGGCAGGGGTAAAAGGCAACAGTGTTAGGCAGGTATATGAATGCACGCCATCGGTTGCGCGTGCATTGCAGAGGTTAAGGTTAGGGCTGGATTCACTTGGGGATATGGGCGATATGGGGGAGGGGGGATATGGGGGAGGGGGGATATGGGGAGGGGGGATATGGGGGAGGGGGGATATGGGGAGGGGGATATGGGGGAGGGGGGATATGGGGGAGGGGGGATATGGGGAGGGGGATATGGGGGAGGGGGGATATGGGGGAGGGGGGATATGGGGGAAGGGGGATATGGGGAGGGGGATATGGGGGCTATGGGGAGGGGGGATATGGGGGAGAGGGGATATGGGGGATATGGGGGAGGGGGGATATGGGGGAGGGGGGATATGGGGGAGGGGGGATATGGGGGAGGGGGGATATGGGGAAGGGGGGATATGGGGGAGGGGGGATATGGGGGAGGGGGAATATGGGGGAGGGGGGATATGGGGAGGGGGGATATGGGGGATATGGGGAGGGGGGATATGGGGGTGGGGGGATATGGGGGAGGGGGGATATGGGGAGGGGGGATATGGGGGAGGGGGGATATGGGGAGGGGGGATACGGGGGATATGGGGAGGGGGGATATGGGGGAGAGGGGATATGGGGGAGGGGGGTTATGGGGTATGGGGGATATGGGGGATATGGGGAGGGGAGATATGGGGGAGGGGGGATATGGGGGATATGGGGGAGGGGGGGATATGGGGGAGGGGGGGATATGGGGGATATGGGGAGGCTCACCCTGCCTGCTCTGACGAGGTCATTCACCTTCTTGTGGCACTGGGTGCCTGTCCGTGGTGTCAGGGCCACAGCGGTGATGGCCTCTGCCACTTCCCTCCACAGACGCCGGCTGTGGCGTGGGGCAACTCTGCGGCCGTGCCCGGGATACAGGGCGTCCCTCCTCTGTTCCACCGCCTCCAGGAACGCCTCCACATCGCGTGACTCGAACCACGGGCCTGAGCGACGGCCAGCCATCCAGTCGGGTGTTGCGGTCGGGTGTTCCGGTCGGGTGGGGGGGGAGCAGCGCGGCCTTATGAGCCGTCACGCCGTGCAGCGCGTATGACGCTGCACGGCGTGAACCACTGCGCAAGCGCGGATCCCGTTACGTCGCTGCTAGCCCATTTCGGGCCGGAGGCTATCGACCCATTTTTCCGACGTGACGCAAGTCGGATTTGCGCCGTTTTTTGCGCCGATCGGCGGACCTTCCGCCGATAACGGAGAATTTCGCCCAATATGTCCTCTGTGTGTGACAGTCCTTGAAGAAGGGGTTGGGGAAAGACCTGCTCCATAGGAGGAATATAAATGTATTAAAAATAAAATTGGTCTCATTTCAACTTCATAAAACAACGTGAAAGAATGGCACAGAAAATTAAACACTGGAATTATTGAGCTAAAATGACAGAGCTAAATTATTTCTGACCATATAAGGTGCCAAGTCAAATTTGGAAGTATTGCATATACTGTTAACAGTTTCAACTTGTGCTGTGGTGCATCATAATAACCAACAAGTAGTGAGTTAAAGTATTCAGGTGCAAAATGGGGAACAATCTTTGTGACTTTGTATGGGACTCCACAATCTCACGAGCAAGGTTTTTCAACGTTCGCCATAGCTTTGCGAATTGATGCATGGATTTTTATATTGCACATCGATACCCTGGGATATGGGGGAGGAAAAAGGGGAGGTTACTCCCTCCACACGTTGAAATCATCATGCACAATGTAACGTGAAGCAGAACAGTGATTTCCTTTCTGCCTCTCTCCAGAAGCTCAGGAAAAAAATTAAAACCAGATACAGCCACGGGCCATCCCCAAGCACATTTGAATTTCTTCCCCTTCCAAAAAAACTAGCACCTCCTGGAGGACTTCCTTAAAAGCTGAGAGTCGTTCAGCAGCAGTCTAAATATAGAGTAACTTGATGGCAACAAAAAGTTCGGGGAGTTAATCTAACTTCTATAACTATGCTTTAACCCGCTGACAGCAGCTGTTGCTTCATCGCCATATTCCGTTCACTACTTTAACTTGATTGTAAAGTTACTAATTGGAAACAGAAAATCTATTACCTTTTTCTCCTCGCAACAAAAAGATTCACAAGGGAAGGGGGGGTGGGGGAGACAGACAGACATAAGGGGCTCAGATGGAGCAGGACACGTAAAGTAACGTTACTTGTTTGTGCCTTACCTTTTAGCCTTTTTAATGTGACAAGAGACAGCCTGGGTGTGTCGGGAATATCTAACAGTGAAGTGTTTTAGCAACAACAGCACGTGGGATGGGCTGGGCTGAGCTGGCATTCACATCAGAATTTTCCAACGCATCCCAGCCAAGTGCAACCGTAGGCCTGGAGAACTTCCTCAATTCTCTGTACAGCACGAGCAACTGCTGACTGAGAAATCATTCCATGACTAAATCCTGCTCAGGCAGTTTGATTTACATCTGTCGAGCTCCAAGAGGGCAGCACTAAAGCAAAGGCATCCAGCATTCATGAGCGGACCCTCTTTTACTCCATGTACAATTATTCTTTTTTTAAAAAAGGAACTCGATAATAAAATCCTTCACATCATTCCAGCTCTGTTTTTCTTACAGCATAGTTTTAAATAATGCAAGCCTACTTGCTCTCACAGGAGGGTGGTGCACAGATCAATTTAAACATGAGTAAACTGCCAACAGTATTTCACTGGAAATTATTTGCCTATGATCCTATTTCTTAAATGGTTCAAATTATCTTTCCAGAAATATTATCATTTGGGTATCCCCTTGGCGTCTATTGCTCTATCATCTGTTCACTTCTGTTACTGCAAAGTGATTGCAGTATCTGAATGATTTTATTGTGATCGATGATGATGAAAAGGAGTACTGGGTATATCTTCCAACTGGAATTGAGAAGACCAGAGTCTGGCATAAAAAGCAGTGAGACGAATTCTGTTGAAAAGTAAGGTCAACCTCAGGAAATACCAGAATCATTCGGGGCTGTAATAAAAATGGAAAATAATGGAAATACTCATCAAGTCTGGCAGCAGGGGGTAGGGTTGGGGTGCGGCACACGGGGGAGCACACTGGTTAGCACTGCTGCCTCGCAGCATCAGGGACCCGGGTTCAGTTCCGGCCTTGGGTCACTGTGTGGGGTTTGTACATTCTCCCCATGTCTGCGTGGGTTTCAAGAACAAGAACAAAGAACAAAGAAATGTACAGCATAGGAACAGGCCCTTTGGCCCTCCAAGCCCGTGCCGACCATGCTGCCCGACTAAACTACAATCTTCTACACTTCCTGGGTCCGTATCCCTCTATTCCCATCCTATTCATGTATTTGTCAAGATGCCCCTTAAATGTCACTATCGTCCCTGCTTCCACCACCTCCTCCGGTAGCGAGTTCCAGGCACCCACTACCCTCTGCGTAAAAAACTTGCCTCGTACATCTACTCTAAACCTTGCCCCTCTCACCTTAACCCTATGCCCCCTAGTAATTGACCCCTCTACCCCGGGGAAAAGCCTCTGACTATCCACTCTGTCTATGCCCCTCATAATTTTGTAGACCTCTATCAGGTCGCCCCTCAACCTCCTTCGTTCCAGTGAGAACAAACCGAGTTTATTCAACCACTCCTCATAGCTAATGCCCTCCATACCAGGCAACATTCTGGTAAATCTCTTCTGCACCCTCTCTAAAGCCTCCACATCCTTCTTGTAGTGTGGCGACCAGAATTGAACACTATACTCCAAATGTGGCCTAACTAAGGTTCTATACAGCTGCAACATGACTTGCCAATTCTTATACTCAATGCCCCGGCCAATGAAGGCAAGCATGCCGTATGCCTTCTTGACTACCTTCTCCACCTGTGTTGTCCCTTTCAGTGACCTGTGGACCTGTACTCCTAGATCTCTTTGACTTTCAATACTCTTGAGGGTTCTACCATTCACTGTATATTCCCTACCTGCATTAGACCTTCCAAAATGCATTACCTCACATTTGTCCGGATTAAACTCCATCTGCCATCTCTCCGCCCAAGTCTCCAAACAATCTAAATCCTGCTGTATCCTCCGGCAGTCCTTATCGCTGTCAGCAATTCCACCAACCTTTGTGTCATCTGCAAACTTACTAATCAGACCAGTTACATTTTCAAAGAACAACAAAGAACAAAGAACAAAGAAATGTACAGCACAGGAACAGGCCCTTCGGCCCTCCAAGCCCGTGCCGACCATGCTGCCCGACTAAACTACAATCTTCTACACTTCCTGGGTCCGTATCCCTCTATTCCCATCCTATTCATGTATTTGTCAAGATGCCCCTTAAATCCTCCAAATTTTCCTCCAAATCATTTATATATACTACAAACAGCAAAGGTCCCAGCACTGATCCCTGTGGAACACCACTGGTCACAGCCCTCCAATTAGAAAAGCATCCTTTCATTGCTACTCTCTGCCTTCTATGACCTAGCCAGTTCTGTATCCACCTTGCCAGCTCACTCCTGATCCCGTGTGACTTCACCTTTTGTACTAGTCTACCATGAGGGACCTTGTCAAAGGCCTTACTGAAGTCCATATAGACAACATCCACTGCCCTACCTGCATCAATCATCTTTCTGACCTCCTCGAAAAACTCTATCAAGTTAGTGAGACACGACCTCCCCTTCACAAAACCATGCTGCCTCTCACTAATACGTCCATTTGCTTCCAAATGGGAGTAGATCCTGTCTCGAAGAATTTCCTTCCACATTCCAAAGATGGGCAGGTTAGGTGGATTAGCCATGCTAAATTGCCCCTTGAGGTCCAAAAGATGTGCAGGTTAGATGGGGTTATGGGGAGAGGGTGGGGGAGTGGGTCTAGGTAGGTTGCTCTTTCAGAGGGTCGGTGTAGACCCGATGGGCTGAACGACCTCCTCCTGCACTGTAGGGATTCTATGATGACTACCAGCTGTGGAAGGAGCAACAGAATTAATATAGGCTGGATTCTTCCGCGGTTTCGAAACCCTGATGTCAGGACCTGAGAGATCCATAACCCACACTTGCCATCAGCCATACCGGCTGAGAAACCTTCCTGTAAATGGCTTACTAATCGGCTGCCTCGAAGCTTGCTCTCCTTTATTAAGGACGTGTTCCATGGTCAATGGGCATTACCCCCCAGAACAGCATTTTAATTTAAAGCTTTTAAATTTCCTTTGTGTTGCAGCGTCCCTTTAAGGGTCTAACCCCCCCACCCCCTCCATTTTAATTTGATAATATGTCAGTTTGTTAATTTGCCAGTTTGGTAATTTCTTCTTTGTGTTTATTGGTTGTTGTGTTTTACTCAGATGGGTTTTTTAGGACGTGGGTGAGCTCCTGCACTTGTCAGCTGAATCGGAGGCAAGCAACGCGAGCAAGGCGAGGTAGGGGCTGGTGAGGCGGGCTGAGGACTGTGAGGGCGCCTGGACAAGGGTGTTCTCTCGCTGGCCTCAACACCAATCATCAAAGAGCTAACATCCCCACTGGGCTGCAGGGGAAACCACTCTGCAGAATTGCGATTGTGGTCTTTCAAGAATGCAGCCCTGGTTTTGAGGCAGAGAAGCCTCCAGTTTGGATGCCCTCCTCCCCCTCACCCCCCTTACCAGAGGGTGCTTCCATCAATCTGGTGGTCTCCACGCACAGGTAGGACCATTCTGCTGCCGGCAAACTGGCAGAGAGGTGGCAACATTGCTCCTAAATGCAACCTCAGCAATGTTATTCGGCTAAAGTACAAGCAAAATACAGCAGATGCTGGAAATCTGAAATAAGAACAGAAAATGTTGGATAAACCCAACCGGCCTGGCAGCCTCTGTGGAGAGAGAAACAGAGTTAACATTTTAAGTCCGTAGGTCTCTTCTTCAGAGCTGAAGAGGGGTACAAAGTGATGAATTATATAGTCGGCAAGCCGGGTGGAAAAGGTGAAGCAGAATAAAAGGTTAGTGTTAGGTCAGAGCTAAGGCGAGATTGATCAAGATGAAATGCAGACAAGACAAACGGAGTGTTAATGATAACATTAAGGACTAAAGAAGGTGCTGATTGTGGCACAACAGTAAGATAGGAGAATGTGTTAATAGGAGAACCAAGGTCAATGCTCAGTGAAAGCAAAGAACTGTGACAGATGGTCCTGCCGGGAAAGGGGTGGGGTTATTTTGGTACAAAATAAAACTTAAAAGGGGTAATGATGGAGAAGGACACCCCTTCTTGGGTTTTCTTTGTTTGGCCCAAAGCAACCTCCCCCCCCCCCCCCCCCCCCCCCACACACACCTCCTAGCTGTCGTGTAACAATTATTGAGATGGTTTAGTAAATTAAAGACAAGACACAAACAGGGCTACAATACTCTAGGACAATTAAGTATATCAATCACTAAACACACACACAGTTCATGTAGAATATACCCATTGATCAAAAATATACCTAAGTGCCCTGAATTCCTTAAGACTTCCCTTTCCCCCAAACAATATCCAAATTAAATAAATTTATAAGTCAAATCCAGTTTATAGTTACCACACAATACAGGGCTGGTAATAAAGTCTGGGGAATGTCTTTTTCTAGTCCAATGAAGATATTTAAATAGCCTATACAAAGGATTCTGCACGGCTTCGACTCTAAGACTTAGATGTAAAACTAGACTCCTGCCGGTAAGTTGTGAACTCGCCTCTCAGGCTGATAGATGTACACTGGCCTGACTGCTTTTGAGGGTTCTGGCAATTATACCATTTTGTCTCTTCGATTCTTCATTCTGTGCATTTGGTTATCTACTTCTTTCAAATTCCTCATCTAGAAATTAGCATGTGTATACCTCCACTGATTTCTAAGTTGTCCAGGTAAATTGGGGTGGATTCTCCGCTGTCGGGATTCTCCGTTGCGCCGGCAGCCCAGGGATTTCCCGACAGTGTGAGGCTGCCCACAATGGGAAACCCCATTGGCCAGCTGGCGACATGCGGAATCCCGGGGGCAGGAGAGAGAATCCCGTCCGTTGTTTCTACTTGTAGAGAGATTTACACCTGATTCTGTCAGTTGCCTGTTAATCTCGTTACTGGGAAAGTCGCATCCATTCCTGCCTTTTGAATGCTGCTGTCACTAAAGAGATTTCTATTTGTTGCTGGGCAGATTGCATCCTATCATGCCTTGTTAAATTTGTTTTACTGCTGTTACTAGGCAGATCCATGGCAATCCATTTAAAACTCTTATTGTCCAAGCAGTTAGCAGCTTTATTTTCTTCCAACCAATATTTACCACCTCAAACTTCTCTACGTTGAAATTAGTTGCCAATAACTGCCCATTCTGCTAGTTATTAATCTGTCTCGTTTGTTTCTTTATACTAACGGCACACGCCAATTTGGTGTCACCTGCAAATTTTGAAATTGTGCTATTGATGCCTGAGTTCAAATTGTTACTGCAAACTGTGATCTATTTGATCCCAGTATACAATTCTGATCTTTTGACAATCTGAGTAGCTTCTCTCAGCCCAACTCCCTGTTTTTTGTTTCATAGACAGATTGTTATCCATATATATTGACCTTAGCCGTGAATCTAGTTCTTCTTCTTTGGCTACCCTGAGGGTCGAGGATAACTTATTTCCACTCCGGGGGTTGGGCTCTGCGACGGCTGAATAGACCAATCCTGGAGCCGCAGAGTGCCACAGATGGGGTAGGTGGTGATTGATGAGGCGGGCGGGTGGTACGCTCTGGATTCAAAGTAGCTCTTTCCACTACTTATGTTTGGCCTCCACATGCTTCACTCAGCGACGTTCAGGGTGTTTGGCACCTTCGCGAATGCTTGTCCTCCAGTTTGTGCATTCTAGGCTAAGTCATTCCCACGTGCAGTTGGGATGCTGATTTTATATAGAGTGGCTTTTAGCGAGTCCTTGCAGCATTTCTTCTGCCCTTCTAGTGATCGCTTGCCATTGTGGAGCTCGGAGTAGAGCGCTTGTTTAGGGAGTTTTCTGTCGAGCATGCTGATAATCTGGCCCATCTACTACAGCTGGTCGAGCATGACCAGTGCCTCAATGCTTGGGATATTGGCCTTGGAGAGGACGTTCATGTTGGTACACCTATCCTGCCAGAGGATTTGTAGGATTTAGCAGAGCAACTTTGGTGGTACCTCTCCAAGGATTTGAGGTGTCTGCTCTACATTGCCCATTTCTTGGAGAACCTTTGTTTTCTGGATGTTTAGTCTGAAACCTATTGTCTCGTACGCCTCGGCGAATGCATTGACAATGGTTTGTTGTTCAGCCTCTGAGTGTGCGCAGAGGCAGGCATCATCTGCATACTGCAGCTCGATGCCAGAAGTTAGGATGGTCGTGGTTCTGGCCTGGAGGCATTGGAAGTTGAAATGTTTCCTGCTTGTCCTGTAGGTTATTTCCACTCCGGCAGGGAGCTTCAGGGTGGCGGGGTGGAGTGTCACTGCAAGGAAGATGGAGAAATGCATTGATGCGATGATGCAGCCCTGTTTGACCCCAGTTTGAGCACATATTGGGTCTGTGGTAGAGGACCATGGCTTGCATGTCATCGTGGAGCAGGTGGAGAATGGTGACCGTCGAATTTGAGGAGAATGTTCCACAATCCTACACAACTGCGAGATCGAAGACGGTCATGTACAGAGGTTGATGCTGCTCACTGCACTTTTCCTGGATTTGTCGCGCGCTGAAGATCATATTCTTGTGCCTCTTGACAGCCTGAAGGCACATTGAGACTTAGGGAGGAACTCTTCGGTCAGTGGGAAGAGGCGGTGGAGGAGGATTCACGCAATGATCTTTCCCATGGCAGTCAGCAGGATTGGATTGGATTGGATTGGATTTGTTTATTGTCACGGGGCTGGTTTAGCTCACTGGGCTAAATCGCTGGCTTTTAAAGCAGACCAAGGCAGGCCAGCAGCACCGTTCAATTCCCGTACCAGCCTCCCCGAACAGGTGCCGGAATGTGGCGACTAGGGGCTTTTCACAGTAACTTCATTGAAGCCTACTCGTGACAATAAGCGATTTTCATTTCATTCATTTCACGTCTACCGAGGTACCGTGAAAAGTATTTTTCCGCGAGCAGCTCAACAGATCATTAAGTACATGGGAAGAAAAGAAAATACATAATAGGGCAACACAAGGTATACAATGTAATTACATAAGCACTGGCATCGGATGAAGCATACAGGGTGTAGTGTTAATGAGGTCAGTCCATAAGAGGGTCATTTAGGAGTCTGGTGACAGTGGGGAAGAAGCTGTTTTTGAGTCTGTTTGTGCGTGTTCTCAGACTTCTGGATCTCCTGCCTGATGGAAGAAGTTGGAAGAGTGAGTAAGCCGGGTGGGAGGGATCTTTGATTATGCTGCCGGCTTTCCCCAGGCAGCGGGAGGTGTAGATGGAGTCAATGGATTGGAGGCAGGTTCGTGTGATGGACTGGGCGGTGTTCACAACTCTCTGAAGTTTCTTGCGGTCCTGGGCCAAGCAGTTGCCGTACCAGGCTGTGATGCAGCCCGATAGGATGCTTTCTATGGTGCATCTGTAAAAGTTGGTAAGGGTTAATGTGGACATGCCGAATTTCCTTAGTTTCCTGAGGAAGTATAGGCGCTGTTGTGCTTTCTTGGTGGTAGCGTCGACGTGGGTGGACCAGGACAGAGAGGGACCAGGAGATCCCTCTTTAACTTCCACAGTCGGATGTGTCTCCTGTCTTGAAGGTGGTCACAATTACGGCGACCCTGAAATCTCCCGGCATGCTCTCTTCCGTTCAGGCAAGGGCGATGAGGTGGAGCATTCATATCGAGAGTGCCTCTCTGCCATATTTTAATACTTCAGTGGGGATTCCATCTGCGCCAGAGGCCTTGTTGTTTCTCAGCTGTCGGATGACCTTTTTGACTGCATGGCGGGCCGGGGTTGTCCTGAGCGGGTTGCGGGTAGTGTGTTGCGGGGATGGCATCGAAGGCACATCTATCAAGGGTTGTATCTTGGTTGAGGAGGTCCTCGTGACATGAATCTACCATGTGGTAACTTATCAAAGGCCTTTTGAAAATCCAAATGGGAACAGCCTGGAGTTATCTGCCACATTGTATTGCTTCATCAGGGCAATACATCCAAAATTGGCCAAATCAGCGCCAAAGATCACAAAATCTCAAGCACAAATTGCAGCCAGCAAATCAAGTTTTCGCAAAATTTTGCACCAGTTGAAAAAAAGTTACGTGGGAATTGGTCCCACTGACAAAGTGGCCACATCCCCAGATCGAATTAATTATCATGTCAATTTTCTGCTAATTGCATCTGGTTACGGGCCTACGAGGAGACTCTTAAAATTGTTTTTTTTTCAGGTGTATGGTGTCACTTTTTAAAAACTTATAAATATTGTTTTCAAATTACCAAAGAACTGACTACTGCACACCAATGTAACTGGTAAACTGGTTTCTTCTCATGTACTTAATGATCTGTTGAGCTGCTCGCAGAAAAATACTTTTAACTGTACCTTGGTACACGTGACAATAAACAAATCCAATCCAATCCAAATGCTTCTGTGTAGTTTGCTAAACTCATTTTCAGTCACATAAACGTGGGTTCCTCAGACCATTGGTACACCGATGAAAGATGCTTAGTTTTCATTTTTAGCTTTAGTAATGAAGCTGCACCAATATACAGATGAAGAATATTATTTTGTGGAATTTTTAAAAAAAGAAATACATTCTAAAACGGTGCGATGGTTAATGTAAGAATTTATGCTCGCCAGTCCAAATAGCTCGGGCGCAAACTTGTACACAAACAACTTCTGAAAACCAGATGAAGTTCATGCATTAACAGGAAAGTGGGCCATGCTTTTTTCAGGATCACCCAGCACTGTGTTGAGAGGGGGGTGAATATATCAACTTGGAAAATTCCAAACTCCTCGAGGATCTGGGCTTTCAGGCAGTGTGAGCTGACCTGAGTCGGTGGTGACAGTCTCAATCTGCCCCGACAGAAGTAAAAAACATCCCTTGGAGCCCGTTTTTACAGTGGGGAATGAAACGATAAGCCATTCACAATAATCAGCAGGTTCTGCAGTTGTTCTTTTATAAAGAGAAGGCACTTGAGGTCAGACATTGCCCTTGATACTTGGTGCAAGCTGTCACTAGGACACTGATATGCGTTGTCAGGAAAAACAAGATCAGGAAGCAGTGGGATAAGGAAATTGCACCATCTCACCCACAAGCTCAGAATTGTGTACTTTTAATTCGTTTATGGTACACGAGCGTCGCCATGCATTTATTGCTCATCCCTAATTGCCCTTGACAGGGCAGTTCAGAGTCAACCGCATTGCTGTGTGTCTGGAGTCACATGTAGGCCAGACCAGGAAAGGACAGCGCAGTCTCACAGTGGTTAGCACTGTTGTTTCACAGCTTCAGGGTCCTATGTTCGATTCCCGGCTTGGGTCACAGTCTGTGCGGAGTCTGCACGTTCTCCCCGTGTCTGCGTGGGTTTCTTCCGGGTGCTCCGGTTTCCTCACTCAGTCCAAAGATGTGCAGGCTAGGTGGATTGGCCATGACAAATTGCCTTCAGTGTCCAAAAAGGTTGGGTGGGGTTACTGGGATAGGGTGAAGTGTGGGCTTAAGTGGGGTTCTCTTTACATGGGCCAGTGCGAACTCGATGGGCCGAATGGCACTGCACTGATTTCCTTCCCTTTTAAAAAAAATTTAGAGCACCAAATTCATTTTTTCCAATTAACTGGTTGTTTAGTAATCCATCTACCCTGCACATCTTTGGGTTGTGGGGGCGAAACCCACGCAAACACAGGGAGAATGTGCAAACGCCCCACGGACAGCGACCCAGAGCCAGGATCGAACCTGGGGCCTCGCCGCCGTGAGGCAGCAGCATTAACCACTGCACCACCGTGCTGCCCTGTGATTTCCTTCCCTAAAGGACATTAGTGAACCAGTTTTTACAACAATCGACAAGTGTTTCATGGCCATCATTTCCAGATTTGTATTGAATTCAAATTTCACCATCTGCAGTGGCGGGATTTGAATCTGGATTCCCAGAGCATTACTCTGGATCTCTGGTTAAGTAGTCCAGTGACAATACCACTACGCCACTGCCTCCATGGGTGAAACCGATAACAGCATGGAGTGGGACTCAATATTCCTCTCCTGACCTCGGAGACTGAGGGAAGCACCTCTACCCAGAAGGAAAAAACACTAAAACGGGAAATAAGAATACTGGTCAGTTATAACCCGGACAGGAGGCCGAGAGATCTGCGATTTCAGAACCACTGTACCTCAGCTGAGTACAATTTACCTCGATGAAGGGGTGGAGAGGGGAGCGACCCTTCTTAATCCAGTGCCCTCTGTGACATAAATATCCCGGCCCACACTTGGGAGACCCTTTGGGGCGTAGGAGGGGTAGATATATAAGTAAAATAAATCTGAAGTTTTTCTGCAGTCGTTGCTCCGAGTGGTCGCTTGCCTGAAACTTTACATGGTCCGAACTGCTCTTGCACACTTTAAAATGGAACACCAGTAAAACGGTGTAATAGGAATACTCGTCCAAACTGTTTTTCCCTTCAATCACAGTTCTCTCTGGTCTGTGCAGTTTGATTCTGTTTTGAATCATCAGGGCAGCTGCTTCGCTTTTTTTTAAAACAAAGCTTGCACAGGAAAGGAACTCATAAAAAACTCTACGGCATTGCTCAATAATAATACACTGGAACATTTCTGCAATAGGCTGCCAGGCAACTGTATACGGTCAACAGCAGTTTGGAAAACCAGTGGGCTTGTTGGAACATAAATGACTGCCTGAAATTGGGCCTTCAAGGTTCAGCAGCCCATAATGAAGAAAATTCTTCCAACCGGGAGGTGGGGGGAGGGGGCGGGGTGGGGGGGGGGGGGGGGGTGGACAAGCTTGCACGTAGAGTGTAGCATCTGACCTCTGCTTCTCTCAAGCAGACACAGTCAAAACAGAAATAAACTACAGTGCAAGGTTTGACCAGCAGACAATTTTACAGCAATATTACATTTCCTGGCGGCAGTTATCGCATGTCACAGGCTGTCAGGCAAGTGCTAGGATGGTCTTTGAAGACTAAAAAAAAAGGAGGTACACAAATAGAAGCAGCCGCCAGCATGACTCCAATGGGCCTGCTGTAAAAAGACAACACTATAGCGTATCAGAAACTTGACAAAAGTTCAATACTTGACAATTTGACCCCCTACGTTCCCTCAATTAATTCCGCTTTTGTTTTCTTCAGCTTTTTAAAAATTAAATTTAGGAGTACCTAATTCTTTTTTCCCAATTAAGGGCAAATTTAGTGTGGCCAATCCACCTACCCTGCACATCTTTTTTGGGTTGTGGGACTGAGACCCACGCAGACATGAGGAGAATGTGCAAACTTCACACGGACAGTGACCCAGGGCCGAGGTCGAACTCGGGTCCACAGCACCGTGAGGCAACAGTGCTAACCACTGTACTACCGTGCCGCCCTTCTTCAGCTTTTTTAATGATCTTAATAATAATCTTTATTATTATTGTCACAAATAGGCTTACATTAACACTGCAATGAAGTTACTGTGAAAATCCCCTAGTCGCCACACTCCGACGCCTGTTCAGGTACACTGAGGGAGAATTCAGAATGTCCAATTCACCTAACAAGCAGGTCTTTTGGGACTTGAGGGAGGAAACCGGAGTACCCGGAGGAAACCCACGCAGACACGGTGAGAACATGCAGATTCCGCACAGACAGTGACCCAAGTCGGGAATCGAACCTGGGACTCTGGCGTTGTAAAGCAACAATGTTAACCATACCATGCAGTCAGAGCCATTTTAAGAAACAAGTGGATGAAGTAACACCTGGAATAAATTGAGCAAATTAAACACAGGGGGAACATTAGACAAGTAGGCTATGTGCAGTCATCACTCTGAGGATCTACAAGGAGGTCTTCACTTGGCATTTTTAAAAAAATGTACAGTCAAGAAAATATACATTTAACTGCATCTGGTGGGTATATTCATTTAGAAACTATGGGTTAAATTTTGCCCGCTGAGTTGCCAGACTGACATCAGCCTCAGTTCCAGGCTGCGAAGCCGGAAGTGGCTATGGTGGCAGAGCAGTCGTGATCTTTTCAGAGGCTACCAATTGAGAATTCGCCTCCTGGAGTCCAGTGCAATTAAGGGAGGCGGACCAGGGAAATGGGAAAAATGGGAAGCCCAATAGAAGAAGCCAGGATGATGGCCAGTTAGCTGCATCACTGGGAGAGGTGCACGCCGCTGCGGCAGTCAGAAGGATACCTCAAAATGGAGGCATTCTGCTACAAAGGGAAAAATTAAAAATTGCACTCAACCATCGGTGGCTGTCGTATCACAGAGTGTCCAAACTGGGGTAAGTGGCAGAGGACACTGAGAGTCTCCTCCAGGTAAATGACCATCACCAGTCTTAACTGGGGTTCACCCATCCGTTGGCATCATTAACATTCCCGCAACTGCTCATTAATGGGTCTAATTGGCTATGTGCTGTCGGGTGGGGGGGAGCTTCTGCCCCATTGACCTCCCCGCTGCTCTGAGGCAGGAACATGTCATGCAGCTGATCTGACCCACTATTTTGCAACTTTGCTCCTGCCTCCTAACCCATCTCTGGTGCACCACGAGAATTCAGCTCCATATTTGGAATATACCCCCACTCATTTTGTCTACTCTTTATTTTCATAACAAAGTACATATTATATCATTTAGACTAAGTGCCAGCAAAGGAAGATCATTGTTCCCTTCCTTCCTCCTCTGCAACTACTTTAGCTTCACACAAACATTTTTCTTTATTCGTTCATGGGATGTGGGAATCACTGGCTGGGTCAGCATTCATTGCCCATCACTGAGGGCATTTAAGAGTCAACCACATTGCTGTGGGTCTGGAGTCACATATAGGCCAGACCAGGTAAGGACAACAGATTTCCTTCCCTGAAGGATCTTAGTGAACCAGATGGGTTTTTACGACAATCGATAATAGTTTCATGGTCATCATTGGACTTTTAATTCCAGATTTGTATTCAATTCAAATTTTACCATCTGCCCTGGTGGGATTCTAAGCCAGGTCTCCAGAGCATTATCCTGGCCTCTGGATTACTCGTCCAGTGACAATACCACTATGCCACTGCCTCCCATCATCCATAGATTTTGTGCAGAGGTAAATCTGTTTCTTTGGCAGTTCCTTCTATTTACCTGCAGGAAGATTCAAATCGCATTGTATTAGTTATCATAGAATTTACAGTGCAGAAGAAGGCCATTCGGCCCATCGAGTCTGCACTGGCTCTTGGAAAGAGCACCCAACTTAAGCCGTTGCTTCCACCCTGTCCCCGTAACCCAGTAACCCCACCTAACTTTTTTTGGACACTGAGGGCAATTTTATCATGGCCAATCCACCTAACCTGCACATCTTTGGACTGTGGGAGGTGATGTGTTAGGCAGTTTGGTTCGATGTGGACTGCACTCGATGCAGGGATGTTCGAAACAGACGTCTAACACAGGAGAAGATCCAACACTGTTTTATTCAACTAGATGAACTGCTGTACATAGTCAGCTGTGGGTCGACACTATATTGATCTGACTGGTGACCTTGTAGTAGCCTGACCAGATTTACTAGCTACCGCATGGTGTTTGTGCTTGCTAGCTCGTGGACTCTCACTGTCTCAGTAGCTGGGTCCCGAGAGAGTGGGGAACCAAGTGCCCTCTGGCTTCATAGTGGTAGTGTCCTGTCTGATGATTGGCTGTGCTGTGTTGTTTGCTTACTGGTCATCCTATGTGTCAATCACTGCCTGTCTGCATCTCATTATATGCATGAGTGGATATTATGACATCTCCCTCCCTTTTTTTTGAGTTAAATAAATACTGAGGTATGTATATATATATGCCTGACTTTATACAAACAGTGATTGAACAAGCGTATATACATGGGAAGGTGTCGATAGTGCAGATACATGGCAATCTAAACAATATTTACAAGAGTTAAGTCGATGGATTCAGTCACAAAAATTTACAAAAGTTAAGTCTATAGATTCAGTCTTTGTGGCGGGCGACGAATTCTTGTTCATCGCCGCAGAGGTGGATCGGGAGCCACATGCACGTGGAGAGGTGGGATCGCTGCCATTGCGGTGGTCGCGTGGGCCGGCAGGATCGCTGGCAGATCGGTTGCCTCGTGGCAGGGCACGTCCGGAGGAAGCATGACAGCCGGCGGAGCACTGCGGTCAGGTGGTGGGCGTGGAACTCTTCGCAATTCCCTTCTGTTGCGCCGTAGCAGGGAGCCATCTGCCATGCGAACAATGAAAGACCTCGGGGCAACTTGTTTGACAACAACAGCTGTGGCTGACCAACCGCCCTCAGGCAACTGGACGCAAACATGATCGGCTGGAGCCAGCTCAGGTAAATCCGTGGCATGAGCATCGTATGTGGCCTTCT
This sequence comes from Scyliorhinus torazame, assembly GCF_047496885.1. Taxonomy (NCBI): domain Eukaryota; kingdom Metazoa; phylum Chordata; class Chondrichthyes; order Carcharhiniformes; family Scyliorhinidae; genus Scyliorhinus; species Scyliorhinus torazame. The sequence continues at coordinate 283,218,329 of NC_092713.1, read as the reverse complement.
GTTGGGCCCGGGACTGCTGCACTTTTTGTAGTACCGTGAGGTGGTCAAGGTCTGGAACATGGATGTCTGGAACTGTGGTCCTCGGAGTGCGATTCATGAGCATCTGCACTGGGGACAACCCAGTGGACAGTGATTGTCCTGTATGCCAGCATTGCCAGGTTGAAGTCGGAGCCTGAGTCTGCAGCTTTGCACAGCAACCACTTGACAATATGGACCCCTTTCTCGGCCTTCCCGTTTGATTGCAGGTAGTGGGGACTGGAGGTAACGTGACGGAAGTTGTAGGACTGTGCAAAATCAGACCATTCTTGGCTGTAAAAGCAAGGACCGTTGTCGCTCATTACCGTGAGCGGTATCCTGTGCCTGGCGAACGATTTTTTGCAGGCTTTGATTACCGCCTTCGACTTGAGGTCGGACTGTTTCACCACTTCTGGGTAACTGGAGAGATATTCGACCAGGAGTACGTCGGCCCTTGCCGTGAAAAAGGTCTACACCTACTTTGGACCACGGAGAGGTCACAATCTCGTGCTGTTGCAGTTTTTCCTTCGGTTGAAACTTCTGACAGCTGGGGCAGTTGAGGACTGGTGTTGGCAATATCCTGGTTAATGCAAGGCCAGTAAACCGCCTCCCGAGCTCTGCAACGGCATTTCTCGACTCCAAGGTGACCCTCATCGAGTTGACCCAGCACCACAGCCTGCATGCTTTGAGGAATAACGATCCTGTCGAGTTTCAGAAGGATTCCCTCCATAACCGTCAGCTTGTCTTTAACATTAAAGAATAGGGGACATTGTCCCTTCTGCCAGCCATGGGTAAGGTGCTGCATCACATGCTGCAGTAAAGGATCCTTGGCCGTTTCCTCACGAATTTAGACCACCCGTTCGTCAGAGGCTGGGAGGTTGGTGGCACACAATTGCACTTGCGCTTCTATGTGGCAGATGAAGTCACCTTGTTCACACGGTGTGGTGATGGACCGGGATAGGGCATCTGCAATGATCAGCTCTTTGCCTGGCGTGTAGACAAGTTCGAAGTCATAGCGGCAGAGTCGAAAAAGAATTTGCTGTAACCGAGGTGTCAGGCCACTTAAATCTTTCTGGATTATATGGACTAGAGGCCTGAGGTCCATTTCCACCGTGAATTTCGGCAGGCCGTAAATGTAGTCATGAAACTTGACTATTCCTGTCAGGAGACACTGACACTCCTTTTCGATCTGGACATACCGTTGCTCATTGGGCGCCATGGCCCTGGAGGCATATGCCACTGGAGCCCAGGACGCGGAGTCATCTCGCTGGAGGAGCACCGCCCCAATGCCGTCCTGGCTTGCATCAGTCGATATCTTGGTTTCCTTGGTTGGGTCGAAGAACGCTAGAACCGGGGTTGTGGTGAGCTTTGCCTTCAGCTCACGCCATTCCGCTTCATGTGTGGGCAGCCACTGGAATTCCGTTGACTTCTTGACGAGATGGCGGAGGGCCGTGGTGTGGGATGCCATATTGGGAATGAATTTCCTGAGAAAGTTGACCATCCTGAGGAAGCGGAGGACCGCCTTCATGTCCTCCGAGGTCTTCATGACGTTGATCGCCAAGACCTTGTCGGCATCTGGCCGCACACCCTGCCGCGAGATGTGGTCGCCTAGAAACTTTATATTAGATTGACCAAATGAGCACTTGACCCTGTTGAGCTGGAGGCCATGTTCATGAATTCGCTGGAAGACCTGCTTGAGGCGAGCGATGTGTTCCTGGGGCGTTGTGGACTAGATGATCACGTTGTCCACGTATACTCGTACCCCCTCGATGCCCTTCATCATCTGCTCCATGATGCGATGAAACACTTCGGAGGTAGATATGATACCGAAAGGCATTCGGTTGTAACAGTAGCGGCCGAACGGGGTGTTGAACATGCACAGCTTGCGACTGGACGTGTTCAGCTGTATTTGCCAAAAACCCCGGGAAGCGTCCAGCTTAGTGAAGAATTTGGCATGAGCCATCTCACTGGTTAACTCTTCACGCTTCGGGATCGGGTAGTGCTCCCACATGATGTTGCGGTTTGGATCCTTGGGATCAATTCAAATGCGGAGCTCCCCTGATGGCTTCTTTACGCAGACCATGGAGCTGGCCCAGTCTGTTGGCTCCGTGACCTTCGAGATGATGCCCTTGTCTTGGAGGTCCTGTAGTTGCTTTTTCAGACGATCCTTGAGGGGCGCCGGCACCCAGCGTGGTGCATGGATTACAGGGGTGGCGTTCAGCTTGAGCAGTATTTTGTATCGGTACGGGAGTGTGCCCATTCCATCGAATACACTGCGTGATAATGTCATCTATGTCGGCTTGCAAATTTCCATCGGGTGAGACCGTCGCCGGTGACGATGACATGGTGTGGACTCGCTGAACCAGGTTCAGGAGCTTGCAGGCGCGAGCACCGAGCAGGGACGCCCTGTCAGGCCTGACGATTTCAAATCGTAACGTTACCTTGATCACCTTGTTGGATACCCTTAGTTGACACGAGCCACTGGCAGCTATGGCATTGCCATTGTAGTCAAGGAGCTGGCAGGCCGGTGGAAGAATGCTTGGTTGGGCCCAGATGGTGTCGAGGTCGGATTGTGAGATCAGGTTCGCAGACGCGCCGGTGTCCAGTTTAAATCGGATGCGGACCTTGTTAACTGTGAGGACAGCACACCACTCGTCGTCGGGATCCACACTGAGGATCGAGAGGCGTTGCGTAGGTGTGGTGGAGGCCAGCTCATGTGTGGTTATGATGCCCACCCGATATGGAGACTTGAGGCAGTCAGCATCAGGGTCCGTTGGGCTGTCGGTATCAGAATCTGGCATGCCTTGTTGTATTGAATGGATACTTTTGCGCCGCAGCTGGGATTGCTGGCTGCTGAGCGGTGGAGCGGATCTGCAGAGGGCTGCGTAGTGGCCAAGCTTGGCACACTGGAGACATCGGCGTCCTCTTGCCGGACAGTGCCGCTTTAAGTGGGTGGAGCCACAATTCGGACACGTCATGACGCTGACGTCAGCGCGATCCGTGCGCCATCGCGCATGTGCAGTGCGGTCGGCTAACGTACGCACCTGCACACTCGGGTTTTCGGTCTCATCGTCCACTCGGTCGTGGCGCGCATGCGCAGGGATCCGAGGAAAGCGCGCGAAACGGCCACTCTCCTCGATGCTCAGGCCCTGCATTTGTGCAATGGCCTGCACCCTATCTGCCTCGTGGGAGGCCAGCTTTGCAGTTTCTGCCGCCCTGATGTGGGAGTAACGATTCTTGGCATGCTCATGGACAATGCACGTCTCAATAGTGACAGAGAGGGTCAACTGTTTGATTTTAAGGACCTGCTGCCGAAGGGAGTCGGAGTGGACCCCGAAAACGATCTGATCCCGGATCATGGAATCAGCCGTCGAGTCATAGTTACATGACTGCACTAGGATGCGGAGATGGGACAAGAAGGCCTGAAAAGGTTCATCCTTACCCTGAAGCCTCTGCTGGAAGACGTACCGTTCAAAGCTCTCATTCACCTCAACGTCGCAGTGGCTGTTGCACTTCAGCAGGACTGTTTTGAATTTTGTTTTGTCTTCGCCGTCGGCGAACGTAAGCGAATTGTAGATGTGGATGGCATGGTCCCCCGCAGTGGAGAGAAATAGCACGATCTTCCTGGCATCCGATGCTGCCTCGAGGTCGGAGGCCTCGATGTACAAGAGGAACTTTTGCTTGAAGATTTTCCAGTTGGCGCCGAGGTTGCCGGAGATGCAGAGTTGTGGAGGAGGCTGCATGTTTTCCATATAGCTGGATGACTGCTTGCTGGTCGATGCTGATTCACTCGAGGTAGGTCCGTCAAGATCAAATCACTCTGGTACCATGATGTGTTAGGCAGGTTGGTTTGATGTGGACTGCACTCGATGCAGGGAAGTTCGAAACAGATGTCTAACACAGGAGAAGATCCAACACTGTTTTATTCAACTAGATGAACTGCTGTACATATTCAGCTGTGGTTCGACACTATACTGATCTGACTAGTGACCTTGCAGTAGCCTGACCAGACTTACTAGCTACCGCATGGTGTTTGTGCTTGCTAGCTCATGGACTCTGACTGTCTCAGTAGCTGGGACCCGAGAGAGTGGGGAACCTAGTGCCCTCTGGCTTTATAGTGGTAGTGTCCTGTCTGGTGATTGGCTGTGCTGTGTTGTATGCTTACTGGTCATCCTATGTGTCTATCATTGCCTGTCTGCATCTCATTATATACGAGTGGATATTATGACAGGAGGAAACCGGAGCACCCGGAGGAAACCCGCACAGTCACGGGGAGAACGTGCAGACTCCGCTCAGACAATGACCTAAACCAGGAATCGAACCTGGGACCCTGGAGCTGTGAAGCAACTGTGCTAACCACAGTGTGTGTGGATGTGTGTGTGTATGAGATGCATGTGTATGGGGGTGTATGGGATGTGTTTGTGTATAGGTTGTGTGTGTGTTGTGTGTGTGAGTGGTGTGTGTTGTGATGTTCTCTGTTTTCTTTGTAAGGATGGCTTGGATGTGTAATATTCAACAAAGAACATCAAGCTATATTACTGAACAACGCTGATTTATTAACACTTATTTCAACTAGATTCAAACGTATTCCTCAGTACAAAGGTTGCTAAAATAAAACTATGCTATAACTATATCTACAGAACTCTCAAATACATTACTCTCTCTCACGTCTAAACATCTTCTCCCAGAATCAAGGGTTGTCACGTGATCTTATGTGACTGCTCTTGAGCACCATCTGGTGGTTAGATGTATTTACATGAAATTATTAACCCTTCATCTCCCACACAATGTCCATATTGTTATATATGTGTGTGTGTGTGTGTCTACATGATGTGAGTGTGTGTGTCTACATGATGTGAGTGTGTGTGCATGGGATGTGTGTGCATTGGTTGTGTGAGTGTGTGTGTTGTGTGTGTGTGTGCGTATGGGATGTGTGTATGGGATGTGTGTGTGTGTGTATAGGATGTGAGCGTGAGTATGGGATGTCTGTGTGTTTGTATAGGTTATGTGTGTGTATGTATGGGATGTGTGTGTGTATGGAATGCATGTGTGGAATAATGATGTGTATGGGTGTCTGTGTGTGTCTATAGGATGTGAGTGTGCATGGGATGTGTGTGTGTATGGGATGCATGTGTATGGAATGTGTGTGCATGGGTGTATCTATGTGACTATAGGATGTGAATGTCCGTGTGTATGTGATGTGTGCGTGAGTATATCGGGTGCGTGTGTGTGCTGTGTGTGTGTTCTGTGTGTTTGTGTCCTGTATTTTTCTTTGTTTATACATGGTTGTATATGTGTACATGTAACAGCTGTGATAATATCTCGATGGAATGCCTTTCCATGTGTTAGTATGAATTGTCATACTTCAGGATTGTTACCTATTTGGCATGTAAGCAATTTTCAAACTAACTTACAATATGATGCTGCTTAGAAATTATATTCAGTCACCAAAGAATAATTTCGATTGAAAATGCATTATTTTCTCTCTGGGCCAGATGTTTGCTACCAGAGTGTGAAGCTCGAGTAGGGAAATTCCCTCACTCTGCAGTCCCAGTTCAGTTCAAAGGGCCACAAATTGCATGTATTTCACTCTTGACAGGCTGGTGTGGGGTGGAGTTGGGCTTTGGAAGAAGATGTTAGGCCGCCAAGGTAGCAGGTGAGTGTTAAGACCGGCTGGTTAGAAGCCTTGCATCCATTCTTTTGGGCTTTATCCCAATAGTATTAAAAGCAATTAGGCCCTCTGGCCCTCGCACCCCCTCTCCCACATCCTTTCCCTATGGCCCCTCGCACCCTCCATATCCCCTCACCCCCACCCTTTCCCCAGGATCCTGCACACCCTCCATACCCTCACCCCATGACCCCTCACACCCTCCATACCCCCTCACCCCCACCGTTCCCCATGACCTCTCGCATCCAACATACCCCCTCACCCACCCTTTCCCCATGATCCTGCAAACCCTCCATATCCCCTCACCCCCCCCCCTCTCCCCATGACCACTCACACCCTCCATACCCCCTCATCCCCACACTTTCCCCATGGCCCCTCACACCCTCCATACCGCCTCACCCCCACCCTCCATTGGTCCCTTGCACTCTCGATACCCCCTCAGTACAAACTCTCTCCATAGCCCCTCGCACCCTCATACCCCCTCACCAAACCCTCTCCCCATAGCCCTGTCACCCCCTCCCCCATACTCCCTCACACTCATCCTCTCCACATGGCTTCTCGGACCTTCTATACCCCCTCACTCCACCCTCTTCCCATGGCCCCTTGCACTCTCTATACCCCCTCACCCCAATCTCTCTCCATGGCCCCTCGCACCTTCATAGCCCCTCACACAACTCTCTCCCCATCGCCCCTCACACCCCACCCCCCATACCCCTCTCACTCCCATCCTCTCTACATGGCCCCTCGGACCTTCTATACCCCCTCACCCCACCTTCTACCCATGGTACCTCACATCCTCCATACCTCCTCACACCCACACTCTCCCCATGGCCCCTCACACCCTCCATACCCCCTCACTCCGATTGTCTCCCCATGGCCCCTCGGGCCCTCCATACCAACGAAATGCCAATGCATGCCCTTTCAATGCCTATTCACAGAGTATGTGCAAAACCAATGAGCTACATAATAACAATGGCATTTGGAAATACTAAGAGAATAAACATCCATTCAAAAATGTTATTTAAAAAACACTGTTGTTCCTACAACACAAGTGAAGCATCAGTCGGACCATTAAAGTATCAATAACCATGGCTTCAAACACTTTACAGCTCTTTATCTGGTCCAAATTAATATGAAAACATTGACAAATGAGATCACAGAAAGGGCAACTTACTAGAACCATTTAAGACTGTCAATCTGAAGGGCCAAATGAGCCATGGAGAAATTTGCCTGACTCCATGAAAATTGTGGGGAGCTAGGAGATGCCTACCCCCGCAATGCAGCTGGCTAGCTTGAGAGTGCAGGGTGCAGACTTGTTAAAATAACCTGTGCTGGGGATGGTGATAGGAATCTCTGAAATGGGTCCCAGCCACCATTTGTAAATGGCTTTACATTCTGGCCAGAATCCTCCGGCTGTTGGGATTCTCTTTTCCCACTGGCAGTGCACCCCGCTCCTGCGTTTCCTGGTGGAGTGGGGTAGCTTTGATGGGAAATCCCACTGACAAGCAGCGGGAAGAGAGAATCCTGTAGCCAGCGAACTGCACGCCACCGAGAAACATGCGGCTGGGGGACTGAAGAATCCAGCCCTCTGTGAAAATCCACCCTCTGTCTCTGTTTCTCGATGGTTTTCAGTTTGAAACAACAAAAAATGCAGCAAGATCTCAGATTTCTCTTCAGCCTGAGGAGGATTTCTGGAGATTTCAGATTGAGGCAGCTATATCCTGTACAAAAAAAGTTAGTGCTGGCTAATTTCAGATATTTCTTTTCTGCAAAGCAATTTTAGACTAATATGAAGGTGTGATGAAATTTGATCAAAGCCTGTATATATTTTTTGGGACTGTCCTTAGCTGAAATATAGATCAGTCCAGTTTTCTGAGGACACTGGTTTGTAAATTGGATTTCCTGGCTGTGACATCAGACTTCTGAGGCTGCTAACAAAACATAAGTTAGTTGGGTACAATGAAGAGACTGAGAGATTTCAGGTCTGGCAGAAAAATAAGCTGTGTGCAAAAAGGAGCAGAATTAAATATGTGCCTTCTAAAAATAAGAGGACTGAAATGTCAGATGGTGGAAAGAACTTACAGTTAAAAATTTAAATTTAAACAAGATGATGTGAATTCAGTTGCGATGGAGGACAACTTGGATGTTTGGTTGGCTGAATTGTTCTTTCCAAGGGTTTGGACATTAAAAGCATGTGGACATAGGACAAAAATTGGGTATCGGAGGTTAAAACCGGAGCAGTATATTTCAGAGTTTGTTTTTAAAAGTGAAAGCACTGAAACCAGCACCCATGATAGCCGTGATGATAGTTTATTGTCTGGTTTCAAAGATAATTGGAAATGGCTGGATCCAAAGTGTAAGAAGGGACATGACTGGGGAATTTCTCCCTGTGTTCCAGATCAGAGCAGTACCCAGAAGCCAGATGGACTGCCAAGTTTTGAAGCTCGACACGAAATACTGAAATACAACATTTTATAAAAGGACATAAAATTACTATTTTAAAATTGCAAAATGAAAAGGGAGATCTTCTTAGAAGACTGAATTATGTAAATCACAACCAAACAGTAAAATGCACACATTTGCAGGAAAATTGGGACCTGGGAATTATCGTAGAATTTACAGTGCAGAAGGAGGCTATTCGGCCCATCGGGTCTGCACTGGCCCTTGGAAAAAGCATTCTACCTCAGCTCACACCTCCACCCTATCCCCACACTTCCACCCCATCCTCGTAACCCCACCTAACCTATTTTGGACACTATAGCATGGATAATCCCCTAACCTGCACATGTTTCGACTGTCGGAGGAAACAGGAGCACCCGGAGGAAACCCACGCAGACACGGGGAGAACGTGCAGACTCCGCACAGACAGTGACCCAAGCCGGGAATCGAATCTGGGACCCTGGAGCTGTGAAGCAGCTGTTCTAACCAGCGTGCTATCAAGCTGCCCCTAAATTCATGCAAGTTTAATTGTAATTTCAGTTGTCGCATTTGTGGTTTTTATTTTTGTTTATGCCCCTAACCTTTTAAATATATGCAGAATTGCAGTGTAAATATGATATGCATAGTTGTGAAGTGTGATAAAAAGAGAAAATCTTACCTTTTTTTGTATGTAGTAAGTTATTTGCTAAAATTTTATGGTGTTGAGAATTTATGTTTTGAAATTGTTGTACAGAAGCCCTTACTTTAGTAAAGTTTTATTTGCTTCGAAGGGGGAAGCGTAATGAAATGGTTTCAAACCCTATATTTTTTCAAGATTGGAATGGAGCTGAGCCAGAGACCAGGTCCAGATTTCTGGGGGGAAGGAGTTAGTTAATTGAATTTCCTGGCAGTAATATCAGGTTTCTGAGAAATGAGTCTGTGCCTTCGGTTGCTAAGTAAATGGAAGCTAAATGAGAAGAATAAATAGGCTAAAAGCTTGGAAGCCTGTGGCCAGAACAAGATGGGCTCTAATTTTGGGTTGCTTGTCAGTAGAAAGAGAACAGACACAGGAGTTCTTGGTGAATCTCTGTGTGGGAGCCAGGTTTTGAAGGTGCTGCCAAAGGAGCCTTGGTGAGTAACTGCAATGCACTTGTACATGCTACACACTGCTGGCCCTGTGCATCGGGCCTTAAGATGGCAAGTGGAACGCTGATCAAGTGGGCTGTTTTGTTCTGGATGGTGCAGATTTTCTTGAGTGCTGTTGGAAAGCACTCATCCAGGCAAGTGGAGAAGATTTCAGCAGGCTCTTAACTTGGGTGGCACGGTAGCACAGTGGTTAGCACCGTTGCTTCACAGCGCCAGGGTCCCGGGTCCGATTCCCATCTTGGGTCACTGTCTGCACGTTCTCCCTGTGGAAGATGCATGGGTTTTCTCTGGGTGCTCCAGATTCCTTCCACGAGTCTCGAAAGACGTGCTGTTAGGTAATTTGGACATTCTGAATTCTCCCTCTGTATATTCTCTCTCACCTCCATTGGTGTGAAGGGTAAGATCCTGGCATGGATAGAGGATTGGCTGACTGGCAGAAGGCAGAGAGTGGGCATAATGGGGTCTTTTTCAGGATGGCAGCCGGTGACTAGTGGTGTACCTCAGGGGTCGGTGCTGAGACCACAACTTTTCACAATACACATGAATGATCTGGAGGAAGGAACTGAAGGCACTGTTGCTAAGTTTGCAGATGATACTAAGGGGTAGGTAGTATTGAGGAAGCAGGCTGGCAGCAGAAGTACTTGGACAGGCTAGGAGAGTGGACAAAGAAGTGGCAGATGGAATACAATGTGGAAAAGTGTGAAGTTATGCACTTTGGAAGGAGGAATGGAGGCAAAGCTATTTTCTAAATGGGAAGATGTTTCGGAAATCAGAAGCACACAGGGACTTCGGAGTCCTTGTTCACGATTCTCTTAAGGTTAAGGTGCAGGTTCAGTCGGCAGTTAAGAAGGCAAATGCAATGTTAGCATTCATGTCACGAGGGCTAGAATACAAGACCAGGGATGTACTTCTGAGGCTATATAAGGCTCTGGCCAGACCCCATTTAGAGTATTGTGAGCTGTTTTGTGTCCCTTATCTAAGGAAGGATGTGCTGGCCTTGGAAAGGGTCCAGAGGAGGTTCACAAGAATGATCCCTAGAATGAAGAGCTTGTTGTATGAGAACTCTGGGTCTGTACTCATTGAAGTTTAGAAGGATGATGGGGGATCTTATTGAAACTTACAGGATATTGCATGGCCTGGATAGAGTTGATGTGGAGAGGATGTTTCCACTTGTAGAAAAAACTAGAAGCAGAGGATACAATTTCAGACAAAAGGGACGATCTTTTAAAACAGAGAAGAGGAGGAATTTCTTCAGCCAGAGGGTGGTGAATCTGTGGAACTCATTGCCGCAGAAGGTTGTGGAGGCCAAATCACTGAGTGTCTTTAAGACAGAGATGGATAGGTTTTGATCAATAAGGGGATCACGGGTTATGGGGAGAAGGCAGGAAAATAGGGATGAGAAAATATCAGCCATGATTGAATGGCAGAGCAGACTCGATGGGCCGAGTGGCCTAACTCTGTCCCTATGTCTTATGGTCTTATGGTACCTGAACAGGTGCCAGTAACTTTTCACAGTATCTTTGTCGCAGTGTTAATGTAAGTCTACTTGTGACAATAAAGATTATTATAGGCAGTGAATAGGCTCTGGGGAGTCAGGAGGTGAGTTACTCATCGCAGAATTACCAACCTCTGACCTGCATTTGTAGCCATAGTATTCATGTGGCTGGTCAATGTGTAAGGGCACTTCCTGTTCATTCCCTTATATCCCATTTCTTTCATTTTGCCGCTTTCATTTTTGATCCATGGATGTTTAATGGACATATACCTTTCAGTCAAACAGAGGAAACAAGGAACGCAGAAGTTGCAATATAGTATGCTGTACTAGCTTTTGAACAGCAAAACTCAGATTATTTTGCACCTGACAGAGATCAGAGGGATTTGGTTTGATTGGCTGGCTGGTGACCAATGAACTAGCAAAAGGCCGTATCCTTCCCAGCGACAGACAGTGATTGAGTCCTACCTGAATGGGTTGGTTTACAGAGAAGCAAGGAAAGAACAGTCGGGTTCTGGATGCTCAGAGAAGAAGGCGTGAGTTTTTCTGTCTCCCTTTGTCCCCAGAAAAGCTGCATAGTTGGTGTATTTCTGAGTCTACAGAGAACCTGGATGAATCTACAGTGAAAACCATCACTAACTCAAAGCAGAAATCTCGAAATGAAAGCTTGGACTGAAGGAAGATGTGCTCGAAGATAACACTCTGAAACAAAGACTCATATCCCTTTACTTTCATCATCATTTTTACACCCCTCCTTTCCCCTCTGTGTTTGTTTGTCTGTCTTGTGTGTATGTGTGTGTAGAGGGTGGGGCGAGTTAAAGAGTGCGGGTTTGGAATTATATAATAGTTAACTAGTTGTATCTGCTGCATATTTAATTATAGTTATTATTAATAAAATTAATTGTGTTTAAACTTACAAACCTGTCGACTGTAGTTATTGGGCCAAAGGTCAAATAGGGCTGAAATTCATCGTGCACTAGCCCACAGGGGTCGTAATAATGGTAACTTCTAGGATGTTGATGAATGATTCAGTGATGGTGATGCCCTTGAATGTCATGGGGAGATGGTTAGTTTTTATCTTATCGGAGATGGTCATTGCCTGGCACTTCCTAGTTATCAGCCTAATCCTGCATGTTGTCCAGGTCTTGCCGCATATGGATAGGACCAGAAGGAGCTGCAAATGGAAAGGAAACTGTGCAATCATCAGAAACATCCCTATTTCTAGTCTTTTGATGGAAAATATGTAATTGATTGAAGCAGCTGAAGATGGTTTTGTCTAGAACACTGCACTATTAAACTCCTGCATATCCTGGGGCTAAGATGCTGACCTCCAAAATCACAACCATCACCCTTTCTGCTGGAGCTATGAAGAAAGGTCCTTGACCTGAAATATTAACTTTCTCTGTGCAGATACCATCAGTCCAGCTGAGCATTGTCAGCATTTTCTGTTTTGTTCCTTTGTGCTAGGTTTGACTCCAACTAGTGCAGAGTTTTCCCCCGATTTCCATTTACTTTGCTTTTACTCAAGCTCCTTAATGCCACACTCAGTCAAATGCTGCCTTGATGTCAAGGGCAGTCACTCTCATCTCATCTCTGGAATGCAATTCTTTTCTCTATGTATGCACCAAGGCTGTAATGAGCACTGGAGTTTAGTTATCCAGATGGAACTCGTTATAATCCCTACGAGACCCACAGGGATGACCCGATTGATCCCCTTGTGGGGCTCGTGCAGTACTAGCTCTCCTGCTGAGGGACAGAGGCCCAACAGCAGGCTCGTTAATTCCCCGAGATAAAAGCGAGCTTGGGAAGGAGCCAGTATCTCGGGATGGTCCCGCTGGGACTTGGACTGTTGCTTAGTTGCTATATTTCTTAACTCTGAGTAGGAAATAAATTACTTTTGTGTCTCCCTTTCGGGACTCCTCATTGACTACAGTAGAACTAAACAAGGATTGTATTGCCTGGAATTTCGTAGGTGTTTTTGTTGAAGTTTTTAAGATGTAAAAGGGAATAGATCAGGTGGCAGAGACCTGTTTCCACTAAACGGAGAATTCTAGACGAGAGGACATGGTCTAAAAATTAGAATCAAATCTTTCAAGAGTGAAATTAGGAAATGCTTCTCCACAAAAAAGGCGTCAGAAATCTGGACCCCTTCTGCAAATGACAACTGTTGTTGGATTAATTCTTCATTTTGAATCTGAGATTGCTGAATTGTGGCTACCCCAAGTGATTAAAGAATATCAGGCAATAGTGAATCAGTATATTGAGATATGTCACAGAGCAGTCATGATCTTATTAGGTGGTGAATAGGCCCAAGTGGCTAAATGACATACTCCTATTGCTATGTTCCTATCTTTAATTCCCCTCTGCCTTATCCCATGTAATATTCATAGTCCAAGAAGGTAGATAAACAATTCACTCCAAATCTTAGCTGCTACAGCTATATAATGGACTGCTAGGGCATAAATGAGAATATTATAGATAGTCTTCATTCCTCAATGTAGAAAATTGGCTCCAACGTATTCTTCCATCTCTCCATTCCAGACAACTCTATTCAATCCTAATCATTTCTATTTCAAAAATTCAAATTATGATAGCCTTTTGTATGAAATAAGTTAAGTCTTCTGACTTGTTGGTGGGAGTTTGAGTCCCTTCCCTGGCCTGTCATATCAACAGAAAAGCACAAAGCAGCAGAGAATCCTTAATGTTTTGTACACTATACGGGTGCAACGGATTAGAATTAATTTTCATGCTTGAAAATAACATCTATCTATATCACAATAAATAATGGTGAGTATAAGTGGTTGCAGCTGAAATAATCTCACTTAAGTGTTCAGATGATGATAAAGCACTCGTCAGTTATCTCACATTTACTTTTAGATGCTTTCTGCTTTTTCCTTATGGATACACGATGTACAGTAAAGATTGCAAGAACAGGAAGATAATGAGAATGCTTTATGAACACAATATCAAATTTACTAACAAAGCATCAATTTAGCAGCAATCTAAAAATAAACATTCAACTGAATGTCAGATGAAGGATCAGGTCACAATGAATGATTGGATATCCCTCAGTGATAAAAATCATCTTTATTGCCTGACATTCTGTTGATAATTACTTTACAGGGACAAGCGCTCCATTTACCAAGTGACGATGTAGGTCTATTTATTTATTTATATTGGAGAAGATTCCTGTGTAGTTATGGTATCAAACAAATCGTACATCATACATGAGTTTGTCACCACAGAAGGCAAACACTGACAGTGAAAACTGTTAACTAACTGAGTTGTGTAGGTTTGGGCCACCCAGGAGGTTGACCGGGTATTACAGATTGGAATTTTTGCAATGCTGTAGGTTAGACAGTGAGATTGTACAACTGATTCTATTCAATAGTTTGAGACTTTATCCTTCCAAAGCGATGGAGAAATCAAGGAAGCTGAAAGGTAGGTTTGCACTGGGATTGCAAAGGCCAGTCCAGAATAAGGCGTATATGATGAGAGATCAAGCTTAATTATGTCCTTATTTCAGCTCAGTTTAATTGTCTTATACTCATCTAACCATGGAACAAGTGAGTCCCACTTCCTGGTTATTGGATTATTTACTTGTAAGGCAGTGGTGGGATGAGCTGGGGATTCATTCGTGCCCCTGCAAAAAGAAACAGATTGAAACTATAGTGGTTGCGGTCAGGAGGTGCATGTTTGTAATGTATTTCTCCGTAAATGAATGTATACAAATGTGGAGAAGATTGGCTCCAGTTCTATCCTTCACTACTGAGCTTTCTGAATGATAACATGGTTGCAAGAGATGGTTACCTTAAGGTGAAAGTTGGAAACTAAGAAAACATTTTTTTAAGACAGAGAACTAAATTCTGAGTGCTCATTGTGGAAAATGGCAGAACACACATTAGGGCATAGGCAGTCAATTCAAATAACTCATTCCAGATGGTAAAACAGTATAATCCTTACCTATCAGTCAATGGGTGAAATCCCAGTTACCTTCTGTTCTATGTGACTCTTCTGATAGAAGATACTACAATTAATTCAATTTATCTCTGTATATTTGACTGTTTTACATGCAGGGAGGTAGGTTTTTGTCAAGGCTGAGGTCTCAAAGAAAATCCAGAAGGCAGTGAAGCATTGTATTAAGACCAGCTGAGACAAACTCCATGTAGGATATTTAGTACACTATGAAAGAGAGTGTCATGAGAAATGGAAATGCCCTGACAATGTAATCAGTTGTGATGGTAAGACAGTACTTATCAAACATGGCAATCAAACTGTTCAGGTTCATTCATCACAATTAATCGGAATTAATTACAAAATCTCAAACTCTGAGCTGTTGATGGAAATAAATGATGCACCTTGCAGAGAAAATGCTGATGTGCTTTGTGACGAAGGCCCTGAGGAAAAGAGGCAGTAACCCAAGGTTTGGATAATGTAATGTGAGTGATCATGATACACAAGAGAGAGCTATCAACTCCGTCGGCCAATTGCCCAGAAGGGGTACTCAGGTGACATATATTCCAGCATACGTTTATGTGAGACATACATGAAACTCTACTGGCAAATACTATTCAAATACTATTCAGGATGATGGCCAAGAGGTGAAGTCCATGGACTGGCAGAATGGGATGCAAGAGCAGAAAGTAAAAGAGCACAGTGGAAGTATTGATAGTCAATCTGGAAGAGGCTCTTCCATAACCAGAGGAAGAGCCTCCAACAGAATCAGTGAGAGATCTCATAGTGGTATTTGCAGAAGATATAAAAGTGGCAGTAGAGTTTGCAACTTGAATAGATTAGACATTAAAATAAAGGTCACAAAGCGATCTCAACACAGAACCAGAAGTAAAAGTCCATGAGGTTTTGATGGCTGCCCATAAACTTGATAAACAAATAAGAGAAGAAAATCAAAGGGAATTAGAGAGTTTCAGAGTGCTTGAAGTTTATTACATGGTACCAGATCTTGTCATATAGGTGGATTTGGACTAAAACGTCCTTGTAGGTAGGCAGGCTAAAGAAAGGCTAGTTGCTGTGGGTTTTGAAGAGAAACTGGGTGATACAGCCATTAAAGATATTCTTGCATAGCTGCAAAAGTAATCTTGAAAACACCTTTAGTTTTTTTGGCCACATATTCATGATTGGTCAATGGACAGAGAAGCCATGTTTTTGGCGGGCAATATTTTTCAGAGCAAAGAATTTTTCAAACCACCCAGAGAGTCAGGAGCAGAAGTGGAGTGTCTGATCTGAATGTGTTCACCTCTGCAGAAAATGGGGTACTGCAGATGGCAGGAGAGCAGAACGGCTGAGTAACCGCAGATGGTGAGGTTAGAATGACCAGGCATAAGAGTGAAAATGCACCCAACCTTGTGCATATGGACATATAGGAGGCACAGGAGGAAACAAGAATTAATAGTTTGAGCCCAACATGACTCTTCATTAGCTCCGAAGATGAGTCATATAGGACTCAAAATGTTAACTCCGTTTCTCTCTCCACAGATCAGCTGAGTTTTCCCAGCATTTTCTGTTTTTATTTCAGATTTCCGGCTTCTGCAGTATTTTGCTTTTATTGAAGCACTTTTTGAGACTGAAAGCAGGAACTCAGAAGGGGAGGTTTGGTGTAAGGGAAGGGAATGGGGTGGGAAGCAAGAAAGGTTCATGGGCACACCACCTTCAACTTGCTCATCAGGCCTGATGGCAGGATGAGGGTAAACTGGGTGTTGAGAAGAGGCATAATGTAGGAACATACTCAGTGATGCTGGATGATATCAGCTCTGTTGTTATCAGCCCCGTGATGTTGAGAATCATCTCCTCTGTAGGGCAAAGGAGATGCAGGTACCCTTGCCCACTGATAGTTTTGCTCTGCTCCCTTTTATTGTGTGCAACCTCAACCTGCAATAGAGAGGACAGATTGTCTGTGATTGTGGTACCTGTCTATCTGGAGGTATGTGGATGCAGTAAGTGGTGAGTGTGAAGCTGACTGCATTGATAAGGTGTGTGAGGATGAGGTGAAATATCTGAGTATTGGGTGTCGGCCATGAGGGCCAGCGAGTGCCGCTGGCTGATTGACAGGGGTGTGGAGAATTGAGCAACGTGAGTGATTGGTGGTATGGTGCGTAGGAGATGTCATTTGAAGATGCACTCACGGACCATGACTACCCACATTAAATCATTAGACCTCTTGTGGCACTGCTACCAGGTCATTGAGCCCAGCTCCTGGAATTCCACAGAACCCTTACAGTGCAGAAGGAGGCCATTCGGCTCCGTGAGTCTGCATCAACCCTCTGAAAGAGCACCACACCTAGGCCCACTGACCCGTTCTATCCCGGTAACCCAACCTAACCTTCACATCTCTGGGCACCAAGGGGCAATTTTATCATGGCCAATCCACTGAACCTGCAACTACTTTTACTGTCGGAGGAAACCGGAGCACCCGGAGGAAACCCACGCAGACACAGAGAGAATGTGCAAAATCCACATAGACAGTCACCCAAGGCTGGAATTGAACCCGGGTCCCTGGCGCTGTGAGCCAGCAAAGCTAACCACAGTGCCACTGTGTCACCCAACTGATCTTCCTGGTCACCTGCTCCCATTTCCTTTATTATCCCTCTGTTGATTGCAGCTAGCGTGAACAGGCCACAAATCATGGAACCGCAAACGAAGGCCAGGGCACATAAATTTGTAGCCCCATATCTCAATACTTACCCCAAAAACTTAATAGCGATTTTATTTTTCTTGAAAATTCAGGAAGGCACGGGAATCATCCCATCATATAAACCTCAGATGACTGAAGACAAGTTTCCGAAACCTTGTAGAGACATCAGAGACAAGAAAAACAACAGAGGAACAAGCAACGATTTTCCAACAATCAATGTCTAGTTCTACATCTCGGGAATCAGTAAATGGCAGCTGACTTTCTATTCCTGGCTACCATCAATTGTTAGTTTGAGGCGTTAGCACTGAATGAATGATGCCGAACACTAATTAATCTACTGGAATTGATCTTCTGCTGAGTAGACATGGTATCGAAAGCCTGTGGGAAGGATCCAGCTGGAAGAAAGCTAACAGCTAGGCTTTCTGTGTCCCTTCAACAATACATTGCACAGATTCCTTATGCCACTTAAAGTGGGCTATTTCATGTAAAGAAACTCTTTTTCAAAAATCAGTTCCTAAAGTCTCACCATCTTTGAGATTCAAAGCTTATTGACAGTACTTGTTTCTTGAATATTTCCTTTATTAGCAAACTTCATTTGACAGCATGCTGTCAGTTCGTCAATGATTTACAAAAGAGATTGGCACTTGGGGCAGCATTGCTCTGCACACAGTGAACTAATCCAAATTTAATTGCTTGCTGACCATGGGAGGATCAATATCAAACTCAAAATCTTTTAAGGCAAAAGTGTAATTTATAATTAAGAAGCTTTATCCTGTTGCCCCATTTACATTTCAGGTTCAATATACTCTCAAAAGTGAATACCTTACCAGTTACCTTGAATTCATCATCTTCCTTTCTTCTGTAAAGATTTGTTAGCACAGATCATAAGGTGAGAAAAGTAGTATTTGAAGAAATTGATGTGAGTCCACAGTTTTCATCTTTTAGTTATTTTTATTTTCTTTTGCTCCTTTTGCTTATACGCCACGTCACACATAAAACCTTCCTTCAGCTCGCAACGAGGGGAAGCACTGCATTTAGTGTGCTGTTAATTGTGACTTCTCGTGAAAAATGGCGAATACATCACAGACAACGTCCATAAAATAACCAACTCCTCACACCAGGGCTGACTGAAAAGGTAATAAGTGGCAAAACCACTCATTGATTTTGTTCAGTCTCATGAACACCATCATTCTATCACACTGACAGTCAAAATGCATTCATTTATATTTGTGTAGCTCAAGGAAATCAGCTGAAGTATCATGGTGATGCACTTTGTCCTATAGCACAAGTCACGATGAGATTCGCCTCCCGTTGCTCGTTGTCAATCCAAGTGTGAGTAACACATATCAAATGGGAGCGGTTTTCTACGTAGTCTATACTGTGGCTTTCCTTTATCGTTCTGTTAGCCTTTCCTTTCCGTTCAGGCTCCCTGTCACCTCCTGCATTTTGCATTGCTCTCTAACCATGTGGAGGGACAGGGAACCTGCCTCCCACAGAGTAACTGCAGCAACAATTTGCGCAGGCGCGAAGGACAACAACTTGTTTTTGTTTGGTGCCTTTAACATAACAAAAAAATCCTGAGGTCTTTCACGGGGTTATTATAAAATAAAGGTTGACCCCAAGATATTCGGTCAGGTGGTCTTCTGGAGTGTCTTAGAAGAGGAAAGCAAGTTAGAGTGGCAGAGAGATGCAGGGAGGGTATTCCAGAGCTTAGGGCCTAGACAACTGAAGGCACAACCGCCATCGAGCGAATTAAATTAAGTATGCACAAGAGGCCAGCAGCAAAGGAGCACAGATATCTTGAAAGGATGTGGGGCTAGAGGATACAGCAGAGATGGGCAGGGGAAAGGACAATGAGGGATATGAAAATAAAGATAGGAATTTGCTTAACCAGGAGCCGGTGTAGATCAGCGGGTAGCGATGTAGAATCAGAATTGATTAAAATTAGTGCAGACCTTTGGATGATTTTTAAGTTCTGGAAGGATATCAGTAGCAATTCACTCCCATCTAAGAGACTATACGGTCATGCACAATCCATACATTATGGATGTGAGAGAATTGTTCCTGTTCAATGTCAAGGAAAATGCACATTAAGTCGAAGTGGACAAGTGACTTACACAATTCATTTTACTTGGATCTTGATATCAACTCACATACTTATATAGTGCATATTGAATAATTTAGCTTCTGTATCATAGATTATCATAGAATTTACAGTGCAGAAGGAGGCCATTCGGCCCATTGAGTCTGCACCGGCTCTTGGAAAGAGCACCCAACCCAAGGTCAACACCACCCACCCTATCCCCATTACCCAGTAACCTCACCCAACACTAAGGGCAATTTTGGACACTAAGGGCAATTTATCATGGCCAATCCACCGAACCTGCACATCTTTGGACTGTGGGAGGAAACAGGAGCACCCAGAGGAAACCCACGCAGACACGGGGAGGATGTGCAGACTCCGCACAGACAGTGACCCAAGCCGGAATCGAACCTGGGACCCTGGAGTTGTGAAGCAATTGTGCTATCCACAATGCTACCGTGCTGCCCTGTGCATTAGTTATGTGCATAATATACTGTTATGATCTGCTAACGATTAAAGAAAAATTCAAATACCCAGTGATTAACTGAAAGAATTATTCTTCAAGCCTCCAAGTTTTTAAACAAAAACATGCCTCACTGTGTCTGTAAAAAAAACAAACCAAGCTGGTATTCCTAACATAACACCATAGTTTGCCAATATTCAACTGCCTCGTCGCACCCAAGTTGTTCTCAGGACAATAATCTTAATATAATAATCTTTATTATTATTGTCACAAGTCGGCTTACATTAACACTGCAATGAAGTTACTGTGAAAATCCCCTAATTGCCACAGTACGAAGCTTGGGCGTCATTCTCCGACCCCCCGCCGGGTCGGAGAATGGCCGTTGGCCGCCGTGAATCCCGCCCCCGCCCCCACCGAAGTCTCCGGTACCCCCGCCCCCGCCGGCATAAATCAAAGCTGGTATTTACCGGCGGGACCAGGCGGCGTAGGTGGGCTCCGTGGTCCTGGGGGGGGCGCGGGGGTTTCTGACCCCAGGGGGTGCCCCCACGGTGGCCTGGCCCGCGATCGGCGCCCACCAATCCGCGGGCGGGCCTGTGCCGTGGGGGCTCTCTTTCCCTTCCGCCTCCGCCACGGCCTCCACCATGGCGGAGGCGGAAGAGACTCTCCCCACTGCGCATGCGCGGGAAACTGTCGGCGGCCGCTGACGCTCCCGCGCATGCGCCGCATTTCCGCGCCAGCTGGCGGGGCACCAAACGCCATTTCCGCCAGCTGGCGGGGCGGAAATCCCTCCGGCGTCGGCCTAGCCCCTCAATGTTGGGGCTCGGCCCCCAAAGATGCGGAGCATTCCGCACCTTTGGGCCGGCGCGATGCCCGTCTGATTGGCGCCGTTTTTGGCGCCAGTCGGCGGACATCGCGCCGTTGGGGGAGAATTCCGCCCCTTGTTCGGGTACACGGAGGGAGAATTCAGAATGCCCAAATCACCTAACAAGTACGTCTTTCGGGACTTGTGGGGGGAAACCGGAACACCCGGAGGAAACCCACACAAACACAGGGAGAACGTGCAGACTCCGCACAGACAGTGACCGAAGTCGGGAATCGAACCTGGGACCCTGGCGCTGTGTAGCAACTGTGCTAACCACTGTGCTACTGTACCACTCTTGAAGGTCATTGAATCTCGTGAGAGGCCTCTCTCGAAACTCAAAATGTCTCGTGAGATTTAATTGAGTCTCGAAAAACGCCGCGACCTTGATCTCACTCTCGCTAGGCGAGATCCGAATATGCATATTTAAATAATGCATTAAGTTCATTTAAATATTCATTCGGTGGATTCTCCGAGGGCCCCGGATTCACTGACTGCACCTGGGAGACTTCACCAGGGCGGCGTTTACTACTGGTCCACACAAACGTGACCGGTCGTAATGGCATCGTGGGGGCGGGGGGGGGGGGGCGGGGGGGGTGGTATCTCAGGCCATTCGTGACCTCTGGGTAGTCAGGCATTGGACAAGGTGGCACCCTGACACTTCCTGTTATCACTTGGGCACCTTGCCAATGCCAGGCGGCACCTTGGCACTGCCAAGCTGGTCAGGCCGGCAATCGCAAGGTGCCCGGGTGCCAGGTTGCCTGTGCCAGGGGGAGGGCCGGGGGGGGGGGGGGGGGAGGGCATAGGCCTTGCTCAAAAGAAGTGTGGGGGGGGGGGGAGGGGGGTGTCGAAGACCCCAGAAGAGGTACGTTGGGTGAAATCTGGGATTCAGGAGGCCAACGTTTGGCTTATGAGGGGGGGGAGTCAAATGATCTGCCCTGACCTGGGAGTAGGCTTACTGCACTGGTGAGCTGAATTTGCCGGTGCAGGAAATGATGTAACTGGAGCCTCGACGGGATGTTTCCTGCCAAGGCCAAAAACAAAAGCCTAGTGTCGTTAGATAGCGGGGTCATTCTTGATGCTGCAGCACCGAGAAACAGCTCGCTAAACACACCCAAAACGGGATATAAAAATGTTTTGGTTGAATCACGCCCTTAGAGTATAAATCAAGTTCAATTTTTGCTTCCTAATTCCATCCAAGAGTTCCCTTGTATGAGATCTTGAGAGTTCATTTACTTCTTATTCTGGAATCAAACAAGGTATGCCACAGGTGTCCAGACTTAACTCTGATTTCTCCTCAGTGTTCCAACTAGTCTCCTCGGTACAAGATTTTATGGAGACCACCTTCCATATTTCTTCAAAATCTCAGGACAGTGCATTTCTCAGTTCAAGCTTTGGCCTCACTGAATTCATGTTTAATGAATTAAAGATCAGGAACTCCCCAGGTTCGTAATGGCCTCTACACGCTTTGTCCTGGTTTTGGATGGACACAGTCTGTTCCCGCAGCTCCTGGCAGACTCTACATTCTCTGCCTGATACTGAGCTGAACTTCATCTTTGCTGTGAGAAAAATAGACAGAAAAAAGTACAAAAGGGCACCTCACTGATATAACTCTATCACCATAGAAGCGGAACATGTTTGGTATATTCCAAAACAGAATTATAAATTAACTATCTTCTACCTTCAAAACAACCCTTTGATTCTGGGGACCAGATGAATAATTTATGGCCCTCTTTCCAGACTTGTTGATTCCACCAAGTTTGTTGTTTACAAAGGCGGACTTCCGCACCCACCTGATACAAAATTGCATAGAATCATCTGTCGATCAGAGTTGTCAGTATCTATTTGTTGAGTAGAGGCGTAGAAGTTCATTAAAAATATTACATTTCAATTCTGTTAGGATTCATGCACCAAAGTGAGCTACAACTTCATGCACTGCATCTGAATTATAATCAATATGCACACTTTGAAATGGGAAATATGATTGTCATCAACTTTATTCCAATGTTTCTCTAGTACTGCTGTACTGAGACTCATCTGCTCCAGTAATTATCAGGACTCGTTTAAAAATTATTTTACGGGATGTAGGTGTCACTGGTTAGGTCAGCATTTATTGCCCATTCTTTGCCCTTGAGAAGATAGTGGTGACTCTCCTTATGAACTGCTGCAGTCCATGTTGTGTAGATACACCCACAGTGCTGTTAGGAAGGGACATCCAGGATTTTGACTCAGTGACAGTGATATATTTCCAAGTCAGATGATGTGTGGCTTTGACGAGATCTTGTAAGTGGTGATGTTCCCATTCATATGATGTCCTTGTCCTTCTAGGCTTTGTAAGGTGCTGAGAAATTCCACAGTGCACCCTGTAGAAGGTAAACACTGCTGCTACAATGCGTACGTGATGAAGGAAGTGAATGTCTAAGGTAGTGGATAGTGTGCCAATCAAGCTGGCTGATTAATTCGAGCTTCATGAGTGTTGTTGGAGCTGCAATCATCCAGGCAAGTGGATAGTATTCCATTGCACATCTTGTCGATGGTAGACTGGTTTTGTGGAGTCAGGAGGTGAATTTCTCTTGCAGAATTCCCAGCCTCTGACCTGCTCTTGTAGCCACAGTATTTATGAAGCTGGTCCAGTTCAGTTTCTGTTCAATGGTAACCCAAATTTATCGCTTTTGGAGATTCAGTGATGGTAATGCCATTGAATGTCAAGGGGAGATGGTTAGATTTATTTTTGTTGGAGATTGTCATTGACCACTTGTTTAGTGCAAATGTTACTTGCTACTTATTAACCCAAGCCTGAATGTTGTCCATATGGATGAGGACAGCTTCAGTATGAGGAGTCACGAATGGTGCTAAACATTCATCGGCAAACTTTCCCTTTTCTGACATTACGGTGGAGAGGAGGTCACCGATGAAGCAACTGAAAATTGCTGGGCTTGGACACTACCCTGAGGAACTCCTGCAGTGACGGCCTAGGACTGAGATGATTGACCTCCAGCAACTACAATCATATTCCTTTGTGCCAGGTATAACTCCAACGAACGGAGCATTCTGCTCCTGGGGTCGTTTGCTCGAGTTTCCTGACGCCACACTCGGTCAAATGATGCACTGATGTCAAGGGCAGTCACTTTCACCTCACCTCTCGAGTTCTTCTTCAGTTCCTAAATTCAATAGTTTTAATGGTTATTGTTCCTCAGTATTGCTCTGCCTGATCCTTCTTGTTCAAATTACTGATGCCTGACTGCCCTTACTACAATTTGGTAGTTGTAACATATCTATGATTGTCACCAGCCTTAGAAATATCGTGGCTACAAAAGGAGGGCTAAGGCTCGGAATCCTGACTAACTCACCTCTTGAATCTCCAAAGCCTGTCCACCATCTACAGGGCACAATTCAGGAGTTTGAGGGAATACTATCCACTTGCCTGGATGAGCGCAAATTCAACAAAACGCAAGAAGCTTGACGCCATCTAGGAGAAAGCTTGATTGCTACCCATTCCACAAACAGTCACCCCCTCCATCACCGACGAATAGTGGCAGCCATGTGTACCATCTGCGAGATACGCTGCAGGAAGGTTCCTTAGACAGCACCTTTCAAATCCACAATCACTACCATCTAGAAGGACAAGAACAGCAGACAAAAGGGAACACCACCACTTGAAGGTTTCCCGCCAACATACATCACCGTTTCATCACTGTCGCTGGGTTAAAATCCTGAATTCCCTCCCTAACAGCAGTGTGGGGGTACCTGCACCTTAGGGACTGCAGCAGTTTAAGAAGGCAGCTCACCACCACCTTCTCACGGGCAACTCGGAATGGGTGATACACAGTTTCCTAGCCAGTGATGTCCAGACCTGTAGAACAAATTTTTAAAAACTTTCAACTGTCCACAGTATGTCGTGATGTCCTGCAGGAGGTGGCTTTAATAAAAAGAAATCTATTTCATAGCAGCCCTCTGCAATGCATCCAGCATCCACAGTAATTTGCTTTTATCCAGACCTCTGCAATATCCAGGTTATGGTGTCATATATATGAAATTGAGTTTGTTGAAATTGCAGCTTGCATTTAAATGCTTAGAAAATGCTGGAAATACTCAAAAGATCTGACAGCCGTCTGTACAGAGAAACAGAGTAAACTGGCTGGATTCTCTGCACCCCGACGACAAAATCGCGGCTGGCGCTGGGGTGGACAATCCAGTTTCCCGCATGGAATTGGGACCCGCGCTGGTTCCCCGATTCTCCGGGCCCTGAAAAGCGACGTACTCTCCGCCTACCTGCAGCCATTGCTGGAGGCCCGCCCCGCTCTTCTCCGCTCCCGACCGGCCGAAGTCCCGACGGCATGGTTCTAATCTGGTCCTGTCAGTCTGGATACTAGAGTGGCGGCCGCGGACTCAGTCCATGGCCGCCATGGTCGGTGACGGGCTGATCGGAGGGCAGGGGGGGCCTTATACGGCACCCTGCTCATTTTTGGCAGCAATCCGGATCGGGCGCGCAGCTGATGGGGGGCACTATTTGGAGGGTTCAGCTCCGCGGTCTGAGTCTGCCATGGAGCATGGCGCGGCAGCTGGAGGCTGCTGCCTTGCGCATGTACGGCCTCTGACCTGGAAGTGCGGGGGCCCGTATCTGCAGCAAAATCTGCGAGCCTCACAACGGCTCCCTGCTAGCCCCCTGCAGGGCTCTGAATATGTGGCCCTTTTACGCCAGTTTTTCTGGGGACATAGTCCCCAAAACAGAGAATCCAGCCCAATTTGTCAGGTCCATTACCTTTCATCAGGCTATTTACCTGAACCATTAGCTCTCTCTCCACGGACGCTGCCTGACTTGCTGAGTACTCCCAGCATTTTCTATACTTATTTCAGATTGCCGGTCTCTGCAATATTTTATTTTGGTATTTATATAAAGTCTTCGATGTATTAAACCATCCCATGCCAATTCACAGAAGCGAAATTTGATGAAGATAATACAGAGCCTTTAGGGAAGCGGCCTGTCATTTATATTGGAGCATGTTTAAGTGAGGACATCCCAGAATCGGAACTCATCACATCTGAGATGGCAACACCAGTTCCATTATACTAAAGTGAGCAATATGTTGATGTCCCTTCTTGATCAAATTCATCCCGATGGGAATTTCTAAGGTGTCAAATTTATGATAATCAGGCAAGGTTTTAGTTCAATTCAGTGAATTTGTACCATTCACACACTGTTTATTTCTTCAACATAGAGCCACACGGAGCTACTGAGTGCACTGGTTGACAAATAGAACAGTGCATTCGAGTGCACTGAGTTTGCTGGCCCCCAGTGAAAGGTACTCCTGTTTTTTTATGCATTGGTGTGGATCTATGTTCTGCCCACAAAACGGGCCTCCATTATAGTCAAGGACAGTTGCAACAGCAGAAATTTGGTTGCACAGAAAGAACTTGCAGAAATGATAAAATGACAATTGAGCTTGTCTCTGTTGGAAGCACTGTCAGTCTTTTGACAGCATACTTAAAACAGCTGAGATTGATTCAGCAGTAAAGCCTGAAAAAATTTTAATGAGCGAGAAGGGCAAGCTTTTCAGATAATATTAAAATGGTTTGGTCATGAACAGAGAAAGCTGACCGAGGTTTTAATGGGAGCAGGCCACCCCTTAAATATAACCTCTTGAGAAGTGTATCCTTTTGACCCTCTTGATGTTGTCTGGCAGTCCTTCATTAACTTAGTTCTCCCAAGAAAAAGTTATAATGTGAAAGTGATGCACGATCAATTAAACTCAAAGACAAGGTTGTATCATAACTGAAGGCTTTAATCGACTAGAACTGTTCCCCAGCAGCTTCGGTACAGAAAGTGAGGGCTGCTGGGACGGCACCTGTTCTTATACCCTGTCTGTCAGGGTGGAGCTACATACCAAACAGCCAATGGTAAGCTGCTAGGCTTACCCAATGGTCTACAGCCTCTCGGGTACTTCAATACCTGATACTACCACAGAAAGCACTTGAAAATATTGAAAACACAAAACCCCCTCTTTATCAGATTGGTATGTTTTACTGCGCTTATGTTTTTCAAGTGTTTTTTAATCATTTTTTTTTCCATTTATTTAAAAATAGAGGTTAGGCTGTGGATGTCATTTATAACACCATCCTTCAGTCTGTGATTGCCAGGTTTGAATTCTGCCTGGATTTATGAATGAGGGTTTGGTTTAACACAGTGGGCTAAACAGCTGGTTTGTAATCCAGAGCAAGGCCAGCAGCGCAGGTTCAATTCCCGTACCGGCCTTCCCGAACAGGCGCCGGAATGTGGCGACTCGCGGCTTTTCACAGTAACTTCATTGAAGCCTACTTGTGACAATAAGTTATTATTATTAGCTGCAATCTCTGTGGACGCCAAGAATTCCACACCAAGTGACCAGGAAATCACTTACATCTTTCCATGTAGGTATTAAACAGTTGTGGGGGAGGGTTTGGGGGTGTAGGCCCGGGGGGGAGGGGGGGAAGGGGGGGGGGGGGGGGGAGTCCTCAGTCTTATTCAGAAAGGCCACAAGAATTGTCAAGTGTGGGAAATGAAAATCAAAACCTAATGCAATCTTTTGTGGCTAGCATTAAAACACATACACAGCGAAATGTTGGAGGTTTGAACCTCTCTCTATCACCAAGTGCAGATAACTCTCAAACACTTTGGTGGCAAATTTCCCCTCAATATCCCAAGTTTAAATACAAAAAATGGTTTTGAATCAATACCAGCATCTGAGCGATTCCTACAGTTCAGCAATTTAACAAGCATGAAATGAACATTGTGATACATATATATGAAATAGCAGTTTTCCCAATTGGAAGATTGTCAAGATTGTCAACAGAAACAATTGGAGTGGGTAAAATTGACCAGAATGGTGCATTTCACTGACAATGTATTTCATTTTATTTACCATCCCAATTGGCAGAGAGTGCAGGAATACTTAACGCTGGCACAAACCTCTGACTCACATCAAGGCAGAAATCACCAACTAAACAAATGTCACATTCACCATCTGTAAAAAGTGGCAGCAACTTGTTAGAATCATATTTGTAAAAAAAATATTTTTTTCTTTTAATCTGTGGATGGAAACAGTACTGGCCCATAACGTCTGTATTCCTCAGCATTGCATTTTAGGGGGTAGCCCTCTGGTGAGCTGGGATTCCCTTTCGGATGTTCCCACATAAGGATTTACCCAGCAATTGCCCAGAAGTGCTAACTTCCCCTGGGCAATTGCGCTGGGCTGCGAACCATCCGTCAGAAGCGATTTAACCCTGTAGTTACTCTGAAAGAGTTAGAAGGAAAAAAACTTTGAACTCCTGAGGAACTATTAAAACACGCAGATACAGCTTTGCATGGGACACCCAGGACAGATAAGACCCCCCAAGAAACTCACTACACCATTCCCACACCCAACCCAACCCCCCACCTTTACCTGAACCTCACCACACCACCCCCCCCCGAACCCATCCCTCCGGTGCAACCTGATCCCACCTGACTCCGGGTGCTCCGGTTTCCATCCATAACTCCTGAACGACCCCGCCCCCGCCTGACCGAGCCAACACCACCACCATGCCCTGGCCCGGACTGAGCCCCTCCATCCCGGACTGAGCCCCTCCCTCCCAGACTGAGCCCCGTCCCTCCTGGAGCATGCTCCATCCTGGACTGAGCCCCGTCCCTCCTGTACTGAGGTCCCATCCTGGACTGAATCCCCTCCCTCCTGTACTAAGGCCCCATCCTGTACTGAGCCCCGACCCTCCTGGACTGAGGTAAAGGTAAAGGACTGGTGATTTACTGGAAATCACATTATGGAGACAAGCTTTAAGTTTTGAATCTGCTGTTTTTAAAATCAGCATGTTTTGGGGAATGCATTCACACTGGGGATAAACCGTTCATCTGCTCCGAATGTGGCAAGGGATTCACTTGTACACCTTACTTACTGAGACACCAGCAGGTTCACACTGGGGAGAGACCGTTCACTTGCTCGTAGTGTGGGAAGGGATTCACTCGCTTATCCCACCTGCTGAGACACCAACGCAGTCACAGCAAGGAGAGACCATTCACGTTCGCTGAGTGTAAGAAGGGATTCACTCAGATAGCCCATCTTCTGACTCGGCAGTAAGTTCACAAGTGTCTGCAGGGGTTGGATTCTGCAGTTATTGCTGCTGTTAATCACATCCCGGAATGAACCTTGTTCATTCTGATAGTTAAAGTTTATTTCTGATGATAATAATCCCAATAACTGGCTGGAATCTAATCCTCTGGATAAAATACCGTGGCAGCAGGGTAGCACAGTGGTTAGCACTGTTGCTTCACAGTACCAGGTCCCAATTTCGATTCGTGGCTTGGGTCACTGTCTGTGTGGAATCTGCACGTTCTCCCCGTGTCTGTGTGTGTTTCCTCCGGGTGCTCTGGTTTCCTCCCATAAATCCTGAAAGATGTGCTTGTTAGGTGAATTGGACATTCTGAATTCTCCCTCCATGTACCCAAACAGGCGCCGGACTGTGGCGACTAGGGGATTTTCACAGTAACTCCATTGCAGTGTTAATGTAAGCCTACTTGTGACAATAAAGACTATCATAAATTATGATGTGCTGAGAAAGAAGGCTGCCCCAACTCGCTCTCTCCCTGTCTTACCAAAAATTCCATGTGCGGTTATCTTCATCTGAATACAATATTCGGAAGTCTGGCACGGGATTCTCCGAGCCTCCAGTCCGAAATCGCGATCGGTGCGGGAGAGTTGAGTGGGTGCTGACGCTGAGATCCGGTGCGACTCTGGTCGTGTGATTCTCCCGTCCCCGGAGAATTGCCGCGAATGGCGCACGCGCGGTCTACGCTGCGCGGGTAGGGGGCCATTGACAGAGGCCCCCACGGCAATTCGCCAAGTGTAACTGGCCGAGTTCCCGATGGCGTGGGTCTCTCATGGTCTCACCCGTCGGGAACTCGGCACGGCGGCTGCGGACTCAGCCCTGGTGGGGGGATCTTTCACCGGAGGGGGGCCTCTCAGACGGCCAGGCTATACATCGGGGGCCACCGATCCGTGGGCGGCACGATCTCGGGGGGGGGGGGGGGGGGGACTATCATTTTGGTGCCGGTTCCCGGTGTGGGTCTGCCATGTCACACGGGGCGGCCGACGCAGGCCAGCGTGCGCATGCGTGGATCCCCGACCGGAGGTGCAGGGCCCCATATCGGCAGCCGGAGTGGCAAGGACTACTCCGGGGCCCTGCTAGCCGCCTTCAGGTAGGTGAATCGCTCTGGACTTTCTCCAGGAAAGTCCAGAGTGATTCCCCCGCGTTTTGACACTGAAGTGGGACATGGGATTCCGCCCCTGAAATGCTGAGATGAGGAGAGTATTGATCTAGCTCTATATTCTCCTCCATTGGTGAGAATCTCCAGTCATGGAATCCATAGAATCCCTACAGTGCAGAAGGAGGCATTTCAGCCTATCGAGTCTGCACTGACCCTCTGGAAGATCACCCTACCTAGGCCCACTACCGCGCCTTATCTCCATAACCCTACCTAACCTCCACATCTTTGGACTGTGGGGGAAAACCAGAGCACCCGGGGGAAACCCACGCAGACACGGGGAAAACATGCAAACGCCACACAGACAAGTCCACATGACCCTACTACAGAACTGTAGAAGGATCATATGGGTCCGAAACATTAACTCTGTCTCTCTGACTCCACAGATGGTGCCAGACCTGCTGTGTTTATCCAGCGTTTTCTGTTTTTATTCCAGTTTTCAATCAGCAGGCATTCAAAATTGTCAAACTGATGGTAGTGAAACGTGAGAAAATATCTACATTTTAGGTAGACTATAATGGAAAAAGGCTGAACAGGAAAAGGTACCACCACATGCCCCAGGTGGCTACCTATGTCTCAGAGATGAGTAGCCATATTATCCATTCCCATAATCTCTGGACCAATAACTAGCTGAGGAGCACTGCATTTTAGCAGCACTGAGATTGCTACTCTGACTGATAAAGTGATCTATCATTCAGGAGGTTCCAGATAATCTCCAGCGGCTCTTCCTATAAGTACATGGGGGGGGGGGCGATTCTCCAAAATGGAGACAAAGTGTTTGCGCCGTGGTGAACGCCGTTACGGCGAGAAACGGGCACGGGGATGACCGATTCTGTCCCCCACAGTGGGCCAGCAGAGCGCTGGAGCGGTTCCCGCCGCTCCAGCCTCCCTTCCCGGCACCAAATGAGCGCCGCGCCAACTCGTGCATACGCAGTTGGGCCGCGCCAACCTGCGCCTGCGCGGGGGACTTTGTCAGCGTGCCGGCCCCGACGCAACATGGCGTGGGGATTCAGGGGCCGGCTGCGCAACAAAGTAGGCCCGTGGGGGAGAGGCCGGCCCACCAATCGGTGGGCCTCGATCGCGGGCCAGACCCCATCGGAGGCCCCTCCCCCGGTGAAGGAGCGCTTTTCCCCGCCCCACAGGCCGCCCCCCCGACCCTTCGTGCAGAGTTCCCGCCAGCAGTGACCAGGGGTGAACGGCGCCGGCGGGACTCTGTCATATCCGCGCGGCCGCTCGGCTCATCCGGGCCGGAGAATTGGCGGACCCGCCGATTACATCCGCCCGCGGCCGGTGCCGTGTCAAACGCGCCAGCACAAATGGCGCCGATTCTCCGCACTTCAGAGAATCGCGCGCCGCCGTCGGGGTGCGGTTGCGGCGATTCTCCGGTGCGGGGCTCGGAGAATCGCCCCCATGATGAGGTAAATTTCTGTGTTTACTACATAGGCAATACCTGAAGATCTACTCCACCAGATTACTGCACATGTGGTGAAGACAAATGGTAACCCTGTTGTTCTGACCTCAGACAGGTCTGAAAAGATGGTGGAACACACACGAGTAATCTGTCCATGCGTGTTCACAACTCTCCTCTGATAGTACAACAATAAGATGCTTTGACAGTGAATTGAATAGAATTCCCACTCTGAATGCATTCATTGGCGTAACGTATAGGCTTAAAATGTATTTTCCAAATGAGGTTTGATGGAGCACTGGATTTACACTCCATGTTGTATCAAACCAAGTGACTTCAAGGGCATCCCAGATGTTAATTGCTTCACCAATGACAGCTGTTCTTCAGCTGCTGTAAGCTCTGAAATCACTTACCTTTGTTCCTTTAGGATGCCGCTTAAAACATATCCCTTTGACAAACCTTTTGGTTTCAAATATCTTATTATGTGGCACAGCGTCAAATTTTGTTTGCTAATGTTCCTGTGAAAGGCACTATGCAAGTACAAGTCCAAAGTAGTGTGAGACTAGCCCCTACAGACAGCTTCACTCCTGGTCAGATTGTGTCTTGGTTCTAGGCTTATACAGCAAGGTAAACAGCTTTACCTTAGTCCCTCCCTGGCAGTATTGTAGCCAATCTGGCTCCAGAAACAACACCAGACTTATAGCATGTGAATGCACTTGGTATTCTTTGCCAAAGGTTTGGCCAATGCATTCTTTGCCTTCACACTCATCATCAAGTGTTTCTGCTAAATCCTCAATTATTCCCGATGAGCAATCAAAGTCCACGTTTGGATTGTTTGGCTTAACAATGTTACCATAATTATAATTGTACATTTACACGGGAGGAAACCATGGAATATGAGCAGAACAAATTTTGCTCATGGAAAGTATGATTGATGTTTATAATGCTATCTTTGTTTGAGCTCCTTGCATAACCCTGTATTTCTCTCTGGGAAGAACAGTAGTAAGTTTGATTAAAAGCAATGATTTCTGATATAAAAAGAGAGAGTCAGGCTTAACTTACTGCACGAGGACCTTCACATATCATTCAGCAAAACCGCAACAGTTGAGAAGTAATAAAGGTTTCACCTGGAGCCTGTTACAAAGTAATCTGACCATGTCTCATGGGCCTGACTAGTGCACTGAATCTGAAATTAAGTAGCTTTTTGAGACATGAGGCCTGAAATTTCGATTAGCTTTCTCCACTTCAGCTGGTAAGAGCTTGGATGGAATTTAATGATCATAGCGACGGGCCCGTCCACCAACTGGAGAGATGGCGCCAACGTGTGCTGTGGTCATTTCTAGGAACCCCATTGGATTAAGTACCAATCTGGCTGCCTACCAGTGAAGTTTGTGGTTCCACCAGGGACAATTTCCTAATGGGCTTCCAAATATGGGCGTATATCTTGCCCCGTAGAGCTGTTGTCCAATCAGAGGCTGGCAAGTCTCCAATAGTGGCAGTGCCACTGGGAGCAGTGGCCACCGCCGGTATTGCAGTAGGCCCAAGCTGGAGATTGTTGGCTGGAGCTCTGGAGTGAAAGTGAGAGGGTTGGGATTGCTTGGGCAAATCAGGGAGGCCCCAGCAAGGAGGGCGAGGGAGGTTGTTTTCAAGGATAAGGGCCAGTTTCCAGAGGATTCCTCCATTCCTGCTGGCAGGTCCCTCAGTTGGGCTCAGGGTGCTGGAGAACGACAGATCCCCATACCAGGTTGCAGGCAAGATTTACCTGAAGGAGTTCCCAGATGGCATGAACTACCCTGTCGTTGGTAGAATACCAGTGACGGCGGGTTGAGGCCCTTGTATGGCCACTTAAATGCCTCAATTAGCCTCTGGTTGGGAAGGCCATTCTCACCCCTTACTGCCGCGGACATAGTATGAGCATATGAAGAAGGATCAGGAGTAGGCAATTTGGACCCTCGAGCCCTGCTCCGCCAAATAATAAGATCATGGTTGATCTGGTCGTAACCTTAAATCTGCATCCTGCCTACCCCCGATAACCTATCACCTTCTTGCTTACCAAGCATCTATCCACCTCTGCTTCCACCATCTTTTCAGGAAGAAAGGTCCAAAGATTCACGACTCACTGAGTGAAGAGATTTTGCCTCGTCTCCCATTTAAATGGGTGACCCCTTATTTTGAAACAGTGATCCCTAGTTCCAGATTCTCCCACAAGAGCAAGCATCCTCCCCACAGCCACCATTTCACATCCCCTCAGGATCTTATATGGTTCAATCAAGTCACCTCTTACTCTTCTAAACTCCAGAAACTACAAGCCTAGACTGTCCAACCTTTCCTCAGAAGACAACCCATCTGTTCCAGGTATTAATCTGGTAGACCTTCTTTGAACTGTTTCCAATGCGTTTACATCCTTTCCTGAATAAGGTGACGAATACTGTGCACAGTATTCCAGATGTGGTCTCACTCGTGCTTTGTATTTCTGAAGCATAACCTCCCTACCTTTGTGTTCAATTCTCCTCACAATAAATGATTGCATTCTATTAGCATTTGTAATTATTTATTGTACCTGCATACTAGCCTTTTATGATTCATGCACCAAGACACCCAGATCCCTCTGCTTCGCAGAGCTTTGCAGTCTCTGACCATTTAGGTAACATGCTTCTATTTTATTCTTCCTTCCAAAAGGGCAATGCCACATTTTAACACATTATACGCCCTTTGCCATCTTTGCCGACTCACTTAACCTATCTATATCTTATTGTAAACTCCTGATGTCCTCCTAATAAGAGGGGGAGTTGGGAAGGTAACGGGATCTCCAACCCATAC
This sequence comes from Scyliorhinus torazame, assembly GCF_047496885.1. Taxonomy (NCBI): domain Eukaryota; kingdom Metazoa; phylum Chordata; class Chondrichthyes; order Carcharhiniformes; family Scyliorhinidae; genus Scyliorhinus; species Scyliorhinus torazame. The sequence continues at coordinate 283,184,016 of NC_092713.1, read as the reverse complement.
TTTCCCATCCGCATTACAAAGAACAAAGAAATGTACAGCACAGGAACAGGCCCTTCGGCCCTCCAAGCCCGTGCCGACCATACTGCCCGACTAAACTACAATCTTCTACACTTCCTGGGTCCGTATCCTTCTATTCCCATCCTATTCATATATTTGTCAAGATGCCCCTTAAATGTCCCTATCGTCCCTGCTTCCACTACCTCCTCCGGTAGCGAGTTCCAGGTACCCACTACCCTCTGCGTAAAAAACTTGCCTCGTACATCTACTCTAAACCTTGCCCCTCTCACCTTAAACCTATGCCCCCTAGTAATTGACCCCTCTACCCTGGGGAAAAGCCTCTGACTATCCACTCTGTCTATGCCCCTCATAATTTTGTAGACCTCTATCAGGTCGCCCCTCAACCTCCTTCGTTCCAGTGAGAACAAACCGAGTTTATTCAACCGCTCCTCATAGCTTATGCCCTCCATACCAGGCAACATTCTGGTAAATCTCTTCTGCACCCTCTCTAAAGCCTCCACATCCTTCTGGTAGTGTGGCGACCAGAATTGAACACTATACTCCAAGTGTGGCCTAACTAAGGTTCTATACAGCTGCAACATGACTTGCCAATTCTTATACTCAATGCCCCGGCCAATGAAGGCAAGCATGCCGTATGCCTTCTTGACTACCTTCTCCACCTGTGTTGCCCCTTTCAATGACCTGTGGGGGGTGATGGTGGCACACTGGGATTGTCACTGGACCAGTAATCCAAAGGCCCAGGATGCTGCTCTGGGGGCATGGGTTCGAATCTCACCACGGCAACTGGTAGAATAGGGCAGCACGGTAGCATTGTGGATAGCACAATTGCTTCACAGCTCCAGGGTCCCAGGTTCGATTCCGGCTGGGGTCACTGTCTGTGCGGAGTCTGCACATCCTCCCCGTGTGTGCGTGGGTTTCCTCCGGGTGCTCCGGTTTCCTCCCACAGTCCAAAGATGTGCAGGTTAGGTGGATTGGCCATGATAAATTGCCCTTAGTGTCCAAAATTGCCCTTAGTGTTGGGTTGGGTGGGGTTACTGGGTTAGGGGGATAGGGTGGAGGTGTTGACGTTGGGTAGGGTGCTCTTCCCAAGAGCCGGTGCAGACTCGATGGGCCGAATGGCCTCCTTCTGCACTGTAAATGCTGTAAATGCTATGACCTGTACTCCTAGATCTCTTTGACTTTCAATACTCTTGAGGGTTCTACCATTCACTGTATCTTCCCTACCTGCATTAGACCTTCCAAAATGCATTACCTCACATTTGTCCGGATTAAACTCCATCTGCCATCTCTCCGCCCAAGTCTCCAGACAATCTAGATCCTGCTGTATCCTCAGACAGTCCTCATCGCTATCCGCAATTCCACCAACCTTTGTGTCGTCTGCAAACTTACTAATCAGACCAGTTACATTTTCCTCCAAATCATTTATATATACTACAAAGAGCAAAGGTCCCAGCACTGATCCCTGTGGAACACCACTGGTCACAGCCCTCCAATTAGAAAAGCATCCCTCCATTGCTACCCTCTGCCTTCTATGGCCTAGCCAGTTCTGTATCCACCTTGCCAGTTCACCCCTGATCCCGTGTGACTTCACCTTTTGTACTAGTCTACCATGAGGGACCTTGTCAAAGGCCTTACTGAAGTCCATATAGACAACATCTACTGCCCTACCTGCATCAATCATCTTAGTGACCTCCTCGAAAAACTCTATCAAGTTAGTGAGACACGACCTCCCCTTCACAAAACCGTGCTGCCTCTCACTAATACGTCCATTTGCTTCCAAATGGGAGTAGATCCTGTCTCTAAGAATTCTCTCCAGTAATTTCCCTACCACTGACGTAAGGCTCACCGGCCTGTAGTTCCCGGGATTATCCTTGCTACCCTTCTTAAACAGAGGAACAACATTGGCTATTCTCCAGTCCTCCGGGACATCCCCTGAAGACAGCGAGGATCCAAAGATTTCTGTCAAGGCCTCAGCAATTTCCTCTCCAGCCTCCTTCAGTATTCTGGGGTAGATCCCATCAGGCCCTGGGGACTTATCTACCTTAATATTTTTTAAGACACCCAACACCTCGTCTTTTTGGATCACAATGTGACCCAGGCTATCTACACCCCCTTCTCCAGACTCAACATCTACCAATTCCTTCTCTTTGGTGAATACTGATGCAAAGTATTCATTTAGTACCTCGCCCATTTCCTCTGGCTCCACACATAGATTCCCTTGCCTATCCTTCAGTGGGCCAACCCTTTCCCTGGCTACCCTCTTGCTTTTTATGTACGTGTAAAAAGCCTTGGGATTTTCCTTAACCCTATTTGCTAATGACTTTTCGTGACCCCTTCTAGCCCTCCTGACTCCTTGCTTAAGTTCCTACCTACTTTCCTTATATGCCACACAGGCTTCGTCTGTTCCCAGCCTTTTAGCCCTGACAAATGCCTCCTTTTTCTTTTTGACGAGGCCTACAATATCACTCGTCATCCAAGGTTCCCGAAAATTGCCGTATTTATCTTTCTTCCTCACAGGAACATGCCGGTCCTGTATTCCTTTCAACTGACACTTGAAAGCCTCCCACATGTCAGATGTTGATTTGCCCTCAAACATCCGCCCCCAATCTATGTTCTTCAGTTCCCGCCTAATATTGTTATAATTAGCCTTCCCCCAATTTAGCACATTCATCCTCGGACCACTCTTATCCTTGTCCACCAGTACTTTAAAACTTACTGAATTGTGGTCACTGTTACCGAAATGCTCCCCTACTGAAACATCTACCACCTGGCCGGGCTCATTCCCCAATACCAGGTCCAGTACCGCCCCTTCCCTAGTTGGACTGTTTACATATTGTTTTAAGAAGCCCTCCTGGATGCTCCTTACAAACTCCGCCCCGTCTAAGCCCCTGGCACTAAGTGAGTCCCAGTCAATATTGGGGAAGTTGAAGTCTCCCATCACCACAACCCTGTTGTTTTTACTCTTTTCCAAAATCTGTCTACCTATCTGCTCGTCTATCTCCCGCTGGCTGTTGGGAGGCCTGTAGTATACCCCCAACATTGTGACTGCACCCTTCTTATTCCTGATCTCTACCCATATAGCCTCACTGCCCTCTGAGGTGTCCTCTCGCAGTATAGCTGTGATATTCTCCCGAACAAGTAGCGCAACTCCACCTCCCCTTTTACATCCCCCTCTATCCCGCCTGAAACATCTAAAGCCTGGAACGTTTAGCTGCCAATCCTGCCCTTCCCTCAACCAGGTCTCTGTAATGGCAACAACATCATAGTTCCAAGTAGTAATCCAAGCTCTAAGTTCATCTGCCTTACCCGTAATGCTCCTTGCATTAAAACATATGCACTTCAGGCCACCAGACCCGCTGTGTTCAGCAACTTCTCCCCGTCTGCTCTGCCTCAGAGCCACACTGTCCCTATTCCCTAGTTCTCCCTCAATGCTCTCACCTTCTGACCTATTGCTCCCGTGCCCAACCCCCTGCCATACTAGTTTAAACCCTCCCGTGTGACACTAACAAACCTCGCGGCCAGGATATTTATGCCTCTCCGGTTTAGATGCAACCCATCCTTCTTATACAGGTCACACCTGCCCCGGAAGAGCTCCCAGTGATCCAGATAATGGAAACCCTCCCTCCTACACCAGCTGTTTAGCCACGTGTTTATCTGCTCTATCTTCCTATTTCTAGCCTCACTGGCACGTGGCACAGGGAGTAATCCCGAGATTACAACCCTCGAGGTCCTGTCTTTTAACTTTCTGCCCAGCTCCCTGAACTCCTGCTGCAGGACCTCATGCCCCTTCCTGCCTATGTCGTTAGTACCAATATGTACAACGACCTCTGCCTGTTTGCCCTCCCCCTTGAGGATTCCCTCTACCCGTTCGGAGACATCCTGGACCCTGGCACCAGGGAGGCAACATACCATCCTGGAGTCTCTTTCACGTCCACAGAAGCGCCTATCTGTGCCCCTGACTATAGAGTCCCCTATTACTATTACTCTTCTGCGCTTTGACCCTCCCTTCTGAACATCAGAGCCAGCCGTGGTGCCACTGCTCTGGCTGCTGCTGTTTTCCCCTGATAGGCTATCCCCCCCGACAGTATCCAAAGGGGTATATCTGTTCGAGAGGGGGACAACCACAGGGGATTCCTGCACTGTCTGCCTGCCCTTTCTGGTGGTCACCCATTTCTCTGCCTGCACCTTGGGTGTGACCACATTTACATAACTGCGATCTATGACGCTTTCCGCCACCTGCATGCTCCTAAGTGCATCCAATTGCTGCTCCAACCGAAGCATGCGGTCTGTGAGGAGCTCCAGTTGGGTGCACTTTATGCAGATGAAGCCATCCGGGATGCTGGAAGCCTCCCGGACCTGCCACATCTCACAGTCAGAGCACAGCACCCCTCTAACTGACATTGCGTCAATTAATTAAAATTTGTCTTTTTTTTTTTAAATACTTTTTTTTAAATTTCAAAGTTACTGTCAACTATCTGTTTCCTAGCACTAGATTTCTAATAGAAATGCGATAGCTAACTATAATACTCTCCGATCTCTGGCTTAGATATCCTCTAAATTATAATTAAGTTATTATGTTTAATTAGTTCCCAAATACTCAAATTTTTTTTAAATTTAGGTTAGAATCCCAACCAGCCACTCTGGCCACAGCTTTTCTGTGATGTCACTTTAGTTTCCCCCCGACACACACAATTTGAAAAAAGGTATAAAAGTAAAAATAACTTACTTACCTTCTTACCTTCTGAGTGTCTTAGATGTTCTCAGGTTCTCTCGCTGACAGAGACTGCTCCTCCACCTCCGAACCTTGACCTGCACAATGCTAATAATATAATAATAATATAATATGGCACTTACCTTACACCAATGGGTCTTATTATTAGGTTAGAGGAGGAGGGCGGGTGGGAGACACTACACGTGTAGTGTCTCGGGTTTCCTCTCCACCAGAATTTATTAGTTGGGGGGGGGGACTTCCCAGAGGTCCGCGGGTCGAACTTCCGGTTCCCGCCTTATATAAAAACAAATAAAACAGAAAAGAAGAACAGACACGGGACCAGGCAAGGCTTTTAAATACACTACTCACCTCCAAGAAGGCCCCTGCGCACCGCTGCCGCCGAAATCCGAAGGGCTGCTCCTGTAAAGGCAAGGCTTTTTAAAGTAAGTACTCACCTCCCAGAAGGCCCCTGCGCACCGCTGCCGCCGAAATCCAAAGGGCTGCTCCTGTAAAGGTAAGGCTTTTAAATACACTACTCACCTCCCAGAAGGCCCCTGCACACCGCTGCCACCGAAATCCGAAGGGCTGCTCCTGTAAAGGCAAGGCTTTTTAAAGTAAGTACTCACCTCCCAGAAGGCCCCTGCGCACCGCTGCCGCCGAAATCCAAAGGGCTGCTCCTGTAAAGGTAAGGCTTTTAAATACACTACTCACCTCCAAGAAGGCCCCTGCGCACCGCTGCCGCCGAAATCCGAAGGGCTGCTCCTGTAAAGGCAAGGCTTTTTAAAGTAAGTACTCACCTCCCAGAAGGCCCCTGCGCACCGCTGCCGCCGAAATCCAAAGGGCTGCTCCTGTAAAGGTAAGGCTTTTAAATACACTACTCACCTCCAAGAAGGCCCCTGCGCACCGCTGCCGCCGAAATCCAAAGGGCTGCTCCTGTAAAGGTAAGGCTTTTTAAAGTAAGTACTCACCTCCCAGAAGGCCCCTGCACACCGCTGCCACCGAAATCCGAAGGGCTGCTCCTGTAAAGGCAAGGCTTTTTAAAGTAAGTACTCACCTCCCAGAAGGCCCCTGCGCACCGCTGCCGCCAAAATCCAAAGGGCTGCTCCTGTATAGGTAAGGCTTTTAAATACACTACTCACCTCCAAGAAGGCCCCTGCGCACCACTGCCGCCGAAATCCGAAGGGCTGCTCCTGTAAAGGTAAGGCTTTTAAATACACTACTCACCTCCCAGAAGGCCCCTGCGCACCGCTGCCGCCGAAATCCAAAGGTCTGCTCCTGTATAGGTAAGGCTTTTAAATACACTACTCACCTCCAAGAAGGCCCCTGCGCACCACTGCCGCCGAAATCCGAAGGGCTGCTCCTGTAAAGGTAAGGCTTTTAAATACACTACTCACCTCCAAGAAGGCCCCTGCGCACCGCTGCCGCCGAAATCCGAAGGGCTGCTCCTGTAAAGGCAAGGCTTTTTAAAGTACTCACCTCTCAGAAGGCCCCTGCGCACCGCTGCCGCCGAAATCCGAAGGGCTGCTCCTGAAAAGGCAAGGCTTTTTAAAGTAAGTACTCACCTCCCAGAAGGCCCCTGCGCACCGCTGCCGCCGAAATCCAAAGGGCTGCTCCTGTAAAGGTAAGGCTTTTAAATACACTACTCACCTCCAAGAAGGCCCCTGCGCACCGCTGCCGCCGAAATCCAAAGGGCCTGCCCCCCACCAAGCTTGACTCCAAGGGGAGCTTTAAATTCCTCCCTTCAACTGAGATTTTGGAAGGAGAATCTTCCTGAGAATCAAGAACATGCCTAAATGCAGTATTCCAACTGAACTGGATTCTTCCCATGATCCAGTTCCACAGCTAGAGGGATAATGGGCTCAAGTTTCTGTCATGATATGCAGACATGCACATAATGAGATACAGATAGGCAGCTAATGAGCACAGAGAACAGGACATAACCAATCAGCAGGCAGAACACTTGGGGGTGGTTTCCCACTATAAAAGACACAAGGCAGTCACACTCCGCCTCTTTCCACTGGGGACATCGACAGAGTGAGTCCGGTGTATATATCACATAACACCTATAGCACGTGGCTAAGAGCTAGTCTGGTTCAGTCAGACAGAGTAATCACACTTAGGTTAGCAGAGAGTCGAACTCACAGAGAACTGTGCTAACTGTGTGACAGGTTCAATAAATCAAATTGAACTAACTTCAAGATCTGGAGTATATTTCAGTTATAGCTGCATCCAGTTGCAGCCCGTGTTATCTCAGTGTGCTTAACACAACATGGCACCAGAAGACTGCTATCCCTAGGTGGTTTACCTCAATCTGTTCCGTGACGACCAGCAAATGTATCCCGGCCCCATAGAGAGGATCCAGGTTCCTCAACAGCTGCGGACCTCCAGCAATCTCAGTGCCATCTGGCGGACTTTCAAGCAAAGGTTTCTGCTGTATATCGAAGCCTCAGACCTCGAGGGTGCGTCTGATATAAGAATGATCGCGCTTCTCCTCTCAACTGCGGGGGATCAAGCCATCCAACACTTCAACTCGTTTAACTTCACCGAAGGACAGGACAAGACAAAGTTTCAGACCATCCTGGACAAGTTTGATAGTCATTGTGAAGTGGACACCAATGAAATCTTCGAGCGCTATATATTCAAACAACGCCTACAAGGTAAAGCTGAATCTTTCAATTCCTTCCTAACTAATCTCCATCTACTAGCGCTGTCCTGCAACTTTGGTGATACTGCTGAATCCATGATCAGAGACCAAATTGTTTTTGGAGTTCACTCTGATCTTCTGAGAGAGCAGCCACTGAAAATCAAGCATATGACCCTGTCAGTCACGATTGATACATGTACAGTGCATGAGCATACCAAAAATCGGTATTCCCAATACAAATCGGCTGAAAATGAGAAACTTGCCTCCCACTTGGCAGACAGTGTGCAGGCCATCGCCTGGATGCAGCGCCTCAGCATTGATGAAAGCGGCCATTTTGCGCGCTCTTCCCGGAGCCCCACGCATGCGCAATGTGAATGGGATAACGAAGCGGCTGATCACCAGACTGCGCAGGTGCGAACGTCTGCCGACCGCACTGCGCATGTGCGATGACGCACGGAGCGTAACAACGTCATGACGTGCCCAAACTGCAGCACCGCCCACTTAAAGAAACACTGCCCTGCAAGAGGCAGGCGCTGTTTAAATTGCGGAAAGCCTGGACACTATGCAGCCTTGTGCAGGTCTGCACCACCAGTCAATGACCAGCGATCCCAATTCCAACACAGGTGCGTTCGGAGTGTCCAACAAGGTTTACAGGATTCTGATCCTGGCAGTATAATGGATCCAGAGGACGATTGCCTGGAGTCCCCCTACCATGTGGGCATCATCACCACACGTGAACATGCCTCTCCGACATCATCACGGAGCCTGCCCATCCTCACTGTGGATTCTGCGGACGAATGGCGTGCGGTGATGCAAGTAAATCAATGCTCTATCCAGTTCAAGCTGGACACAGGTGCTTCTGCCAGTCTCCTTTTCACAGGCAGATTTCAACTGCATCAAGAAGCCACCCAAGCTCCTTCCAGCAGCCTGCCAGCTCCTGGACTATAATCGCAATGCCGTCAGAGCACTGGGACCCTGCCATCTGCTCATCGCCAACAGGAGCATCCACGCAAGGATAAGGTTTGAAATCGTCAAGCCAGACAGGGCCTCCCTGCTCAGCGCACATGCATGCAAGCTGCTCAACCTTGTGCAGCGGGTGTACACAATGACCTCCCCCAACGTGAATCTTCAAGCCGGCATTGACGACATCCTCACTCAGTGTCCGGATGTGTTTGACAGGATGGGCATTCTGCCATGTCGGTATAAGATCCTGCTGTGGCCTGTTGGCACGCCTGTGGTCCACGCTCCATGCCGGGTCCTGGATCCACTGAAGGAGCGCCTGAAGGCGCAGTTAAAGGATCTTCAGAACCAGGGCATCATCTCCAAAGTTACAGAACTGACTGACTGGGTCAGCTTGCTGTTATGTGTAAAGAAGCCTTCGGGGGAACTGCGCATCTGCATTGATCCCAAGGATCGCAACCAGAATATAATGCGGGAACACTACCTCATCCTGAAGCGGCAGGAACTAACAAGTGAGATGGCACACGCCCGGTTTTTCACAAAGTTAGATGCGTCACACAGGTTCTGGCAAATCCAGCTGGATGAGTCCAGCAGAAGGGTCTGCACCTTCAACACACCGTTTGGCAGGTACTGCTATAACCGTATGCCATTCGGTATTGTCTCGGCCTCGGAGATCTTCCATAGAATCATGGAGCAGATGATGGAGGGCATTGAAGGGGTTCGTGTGTATGTGGACGACGTTATCATATGGTCCACAACCCCCGAAGAGCACATCTCTCGTCTCCAGCAGGTATTCCGCCGTGTCCATGCCAATGGCCTCAAGCTGAACAGGGCCAAGTGCTGCTTTGGCATGTCGAAGTTCTTAGGTGACCAGATATTTCAGCAGGGTGTGCGCCCGGACACAGACAAGGTCAAGGCCATCGAAGCCATGAAGACCCCTGAAGACAAGAAGGTGGTGCTGCGCTTTCCAGGCATGGTAAACGTTTTGGGCAGGTTTATCACAAACCTGGCCTCACACACCACGGCCCTCAGACACCTGGTGAAAACGTCTACTGCCTTTGAGTGGCAGGCAGTTCATCAAGCAGAGTGGCTGGAGCTGAAAGCCAAGCTCACCACTGCACCTGTACTGGCATTTTCTGACCCCAACAGGGAAACAAAAATCTCGACAGATGTGAGCCAGGATGGCATCGATGCGGTCCTGCTGCAACGCGATGACACCTCATCCTGGGCACCGGTTGCCTACGCATCACGGGCGATGACACCCACCGAGCAGCGGTACACCCAAATTGAAAAGGAATGCCTCTGTCTTCTCACTGGAACTCTCAAGTTCCACGATTATGTCTACGGCCTGCCGCCGTTCACTGTCGAGACGGACCACAGGCCTCTGGTCCACATTATCCACAAGGACCTGAATGACTTGACTCCCCGGCTGCAGCGCATCCTCCTCAGACTCAGAAGGTACGACTTTGAGCTCGTGTACACGCCTGGCAAGGAGCTCATTATTGCGGATGCCTTGTCCCGCACCATAACATTGCCTGCTGACCCGCCGGCATTCATCCAACAGATCGAATCACAGGTGCAGCTTTGGGCCAGCAACCTCCCGGCGTCGGATGAAAAGGTGATCTGCATTCGCGACGAGACAGCCAAAGACCCGCTTCTGCAGCGTGTCATGCGCCACCTCGCCAATGGCTGGCAAAAAGGGCAGTGCCCTCAATTCTTCAATGTGAAGGATGACCTGATGGTGGTTGATGGTATCCTCCTCAAGCTGGACCGCATTATCATTCCACTCAGTCTCCAGAGCTTGGTTCTCCGGCAAATCCACGAGGGACATCTGGGTGTCGAGAAGTGCAGGCGCAGAGCCAGGCAAGCTGTCGACTGGCCTGGGATGAGTCAAGACATCTCAAATATGGTCCTCAACTGTCCGACTTGTCAACACTTCCAGCCAGCACAGAGCAAGGAGACGCTGCAGCAGCACGAAATCGTGACCTCTCCGTGGTCCAGGGTGGGCATCGACCTCTTTCATGCCAACGGTCATGATTATGTGCTAATCATTGATTAATTTTCCAACTACCCAGAAGTCGTGAAGCTCTCGGACCTCACATCCAAGACCGTCATCAAGGCCAGTAAGGCGACGTTCTCCAGGCATGGTATTTCACTCACTGTCATGAGTGACAATGGTCCTTGCTTCAGCAGCCAAGAGTGGTCACGATTTGCCCAGCTATATCAGTTTCATCACGTCACTTCCAGCCCACATTACCCGCAGTCCAATGGGAAGGTTGAGAAAGGGGTGCACATAGTGAAGCAGCTCATCTGCAAGGTCGCGGAGTCTGCTTCTGACGTCAACCTTGCGCTGCTTGCGTACAGGGCGACCCCTCTGCGCCCGGCATGTCACCAGCTCAACTCCTGATGAACAGGGACCTGCGGACGACTCTTCCAGCCATACACTTGCCTGATCTGGATCACCTCTGGTGCTGCAGAAGGTGCAGAAACGCAGGGACCGGCAAAAGCAGGGCCATGATGCTCATGCCACCGATTTGCCTGTGCTATCCCCGGCGGATGCTGTTCGGATCAAACTACCTGATGGAGGCAGGTCAGCCCCAGCGGTTGTTTTTCGACAGGCTGCTCCTCGATTGTATGTTGTGCGTATGGCTGATGGCTCTGTTGTGCGGCGAAACAGACGGGCATGCGCACAGTTGCCCGCCCGCAACCACATTCTTTGTTGTTTCCATCTGTTATTGTGCCACCGCCTGACACCTCGAACCACGAGGCCACCAGTCCGGCTGCAATCCCGCCCATCAAGGAGCCGTCGTCCCCGCCACCACCTCTTCAGCGGTCGACCAGGATCAGGCGCAAGCCCCAGAGACTGGACTTATGACCATTTGTTTGTTTCAGTTTTTGCACATTAGACACCTGTTTTCACATGTACATATGTTTCCATCTGCCATTTTATGTAAATAAGTTAGTTTTTCGGCCTACACATGTAAATACTTTCAGATATGCCACAGAAAATAATTTCAAAAAGGGAGATGTCATGATATGCAGACATGCACATAAAGAGATCATAGAATTTTTTTCATAGAATTTACAGTGCAGAAGGAGGCCATTCGGCCCATTGAGTCTGCACCGGCTCTTGGAAAGAGCACCCTACCCAAGGTCCACACCTCCACCCTATCCCCATAACCCAGTAACCCTACCCAACACTAAGGGCAATTTTGGACACTAAGGGCAATTTAGCATGGCCAATCCACCTAACCCGCGCATCTTTGGATTGTGGGAGGAAACCGGAGCACCCGGAGGAAACCCACGCACACACGGGGAGAACGTACAGACTCCGCACAGACAGTGACCCAAGCCGGGAATCGAACCTGGGACCCTGGAGCTGTGAAGCAATTGTGCTAACCACTATGCTACCGTGCTGGCCATACAGACAGGCAGCTAATGAGCACAGAGAACAGGACATAACCAATCAGCAGGCAGGACACTCAAGGGTGGTTTCCCACTATAAAATGCACGAGGCATTCACACTCCGCCTCTTTTCACTAGGGACATCGACAGAGTGAGTCCGATGTATATATCACATAACACCTACAGACACCTACAGGCTAAGAGCTAGTCTGGTTCAGTCAGACAGAGTAACCACACTTAGGTTAACAGAGAGTCGAACTCACAGAGAACTGTGCTAACTGTGTGACAGGTTCAATAAATCAAATTGAACTAACTTCAAGGTCTGGAGTATATTTCAGTTATAGCTGCATCCAGTTGCAACCCATGTTATCTCAGTGTGCTTAACACGACAGTTTCGCGTTCAGGGGTGAAGCAAGTCACTGATCTTGCTCACTTTTCAGTAAAATTTTAGGACTGTGAAATAAGTGATTGTGATTGGATTAAGATAGAAGCTCAAATAAAATTAAACAAACCCTTGAAAACCTAAATGCCACAAATATTTAAATTCAACTTTTCAGGTCCAGCGAAGGTGTTTAGTAATAATTATGAAGACTGTATGCTGCTAAAAATCCATCTCATTTAAGAAGATGAGACTAACAGCATAGGACTGGGACACCTTGTCAGTTCAGTTGGTTGAAATGCCTCCGCAGAGCAAACTCTAAAGAAGCATAGGATCATTACCAACAACTTCTCCATCCACACACTAATCTGCACATATGAATACTCCAGACGTTCCTGTCAATTTCAGTAGAAGGATGATGTCGATCGTTTCACCAATATTTAATACTGCAAAATTTGACCCACTGACTTCCTGTGGTGGCCTAGAACAGAACAACCATCAGAACGAAAACATTTCTCCTCATCTCGGTCTGAAATGGCCAGTCCTTGTCCCAAGACAATGACTTCTTGTTCCAGACTCACCAATCAGGGTAAATGACCTCTCTGCATCGCTGGCCCAAAGCAATAGTCCTCACTTTTCCTTCTCCCTTGTCTAAGGTGGACTGTTTCTCTCTCTACTTTCCCTTTAGATATCCTCCAGACATCCCCAAAAGAGTAGGCCACAGATCTTCAGGGGTGCAGGTTAGTTTCATCAGAATGTTACCAGGCTTCAAAAGGTCAAATTATGAGGTAAGATTACATAAACAAAGTTTATGGTCCCTGGAACTTTTAAAAAACCATTGAAGGGATGCGGGCATCGCTGGGTGGCCAGCATTGATTGCTCATCCCTAATTGAAAATGAAATGAAAATCGCTTATTGTCACAAGCAGGCTTCAAATAAAGTTACTGTGAAAAGCCCCTAGTCGCCACATTCCGGCACCTGTTCGGGGAGGGTGGTACGGGAATTGAACCGTGCTGCTGGCCTGCTTTAAAAGCCAGTGATTTAGCCCTGTGCTAAACCAGCTCCAGAGAATTGCCTTTGAGAAGGTGGTGATGAGCTGACTTCTTGAAGTGCTGCAGTCCAAGTTGTGTCGGTACACCAGCAGTGGTGTTACGGAGGGTGTTCCAGGATTTTAGCCCAGCAATATATTTCAAAGTCAGGATGGTTAGTGGCTTGGAGTGGAACTTAGATGTGTCTGCTGCCTTAGCCCTACTAGATGGTAACAGTCATGGGTTTTGAAGGTGCTGTCTAAGGAGCTTTGGTAAATTCCTGCAGTACATATTGTAGATGGTACACACTTGCATCAACACTGCAATGAAGTTATTGTGAAAATTCCAGAGTCGCCACACTCCGCCATCTGTTCGGGTACACAGAGGGAGAATTCAGAGTGTCCAATTCACCTAACAAGCACATCTTTCGGGACTTGTGGGAGGAAACCGGAGCACCCGGAGGAAACCCATGCAGAGGGTGCAGACTTCGCAGAGACAGCGCCCCAAGCTGGGAATCAAACCCGGGTCCCTGGCGCTGTGCCATCCACATGTCTGGGTGATGTTTAGATTCTCTCATACATAGAAACATTGAAAAAAGGAGCAGGATTAGACCAGTTGGCCCTTCGAGTCTGCTCCGCCATTCATTCTGATCATGGTTGATCACCCAACTCAGGAACCTGTTCCAGTTTTCCCCCCATATCCTTTGATTCCTTTAGTCTCAAGGGCTATATATAATTCCTTGAAAACATACAGGGCTGAATTCTCCATTTCGGAGACAGTCTTCTTCCCTTGGAGATCAATCGTCTCTGATTTGTGCTCACAGAAGGAATCCAGAGGCCGAATAACTATCCCTTGCCGGGACATCTATGCATGGCGGGGATTGCGAGGAATTCCTGCTATCAAGCAGCCATTTTGAAATGGCTACCCAATGGCAAGATCAGGTGGCTTGGCCCCCTCCCCCCAAAGCAATTTCTACCCCCGTGGGATTGTCTGGCATTGCAGATCAAAGTTCTGAAGGGGATTAAATCCAGTTGATGAAGTTTTCCCTTTCGAGGAATTGATAGGTGCTGCTTCCTCTGCCTGAGCCAGCAGGTATTGCACAGGTGAGTTTTAACACTGTTTTTTTTCCACTGTCTCTGTCTGGACTGCTCTTTAGTTTCCAGGCAGGGGTCTCTGTAATGGGTGGGGGGGGTTCCAGGCAGTAGTCACTCTTATTGGGGGGTTTCTAGTGAGTGTCTCTTATGCAGGGGTTTCTCGTATAGGGAGGAATTCTGGTGGGGGTGGGGTGGGCAGGATTTGCAATGAGGAGGGGAGGCAGGCGCTCCGATGGACTAAGGGCAACTCCATAGAAGAGTTACCCCTTGGCCCACCAGGAGGTCCACCACGCCAGGGCCACACTGGGAAATGCCTGCACCAATTCCTCCCATGTGAATCCCGGCCCAGACGATTTGACGCATTTGCTGGCTCGGGGTGCGAACCTCGATGCTGGATTCTCCGCTGCATCGGGAACTCCTCTACCGCCGGTGGGTGGCAAGAGAATCCAGCCCTATCATGATTTGGCCTCAAGTGTTTTCTGGATAGAGACTTCCACAGGCTCACCAATGTCTGGATGAAGACATTTCTCCACATCTCAGCCTGAAATGGTTACCCCGCATCCTTCGATTGAGACCCCTGGTTCTGGACTCTCCCGACATTGGAACATCCCTCTTACATCTAGCCATGTTGGAATTTTATAGGTTTCTGTAAGATCATTCCTCTAAACTTCAGCGAATATAATCCTAACCGATTCGATCTCTCCTCATACGTTCATCGCGCCATCCCAGGAATCAGTCTGGTCAACCTTCACTGTACTCCCTCCATAGCAAGAAAATCATTCCTCAGAATAAGGAGACCAAAACGGCACACAATATTCCAGGTGTGGTCTCACCAAGGCCCTGCATCACTGCAACAAGCTATCCCTGCTCCTGTACTCGAATCCTCTCATTATCAAGGCCAACATAACATATGCCTTCTACACCACCTGCTGCACCTTGTTGGAGATGGGTCAATGGCCAGCACTTGTGTGACATGGATGTTACTTGTCACATTTTAGCCCAAGCCTGGATGTTGTCCAGGCATTGGTACTTTTGCACACGGACTGCTTCAGTTTTGAAGGAGTCACGGATAGTGCTGAACAGCATGCAGTCAACAACGAACTTTATGTTGAAAGGAAGGTCACTTCTGACTTTATGTTGGAAGGAAGGTCACTGATGAAGTAGTTGAAGATGTTTGGGACTCGGACAATATCCTGAAGAATTCCTGCAGTGATGTCCTGGGACTGAGATGAATGACCTCCAACAATCCCAACCATCTTATTTTGTGTTAGCTATGACTCCAAACAGCAGAGTTTTCCCATGATTCTCATTAAGTCCAGTTTTGCTAGGGGCAAAAGCTACCTTGTAGTCTCATGTTCTTAGTAAGTACACAGTCCATGTAAACAAATAGACAAAATGTGGACAGACACATCTCACTCTGAAACCAAATGGCAGATGCCACCCAGTTCAACTTCTGTGGATTTCTTATCAACTCCCCCCACATGCTTGTCACAATGTGAGGCAACCGGTTTCTCTGTAAGTCTGTCTTTCACACAAGGGTTTCCAATCTCTGCTCTCCAAGAATATACCTTGGAATTCTCTCCCAAACAACATTTCCTCTTGGATATCATCACCAAAAATCCCCTCCAGGGTTTCAAACTCTCCCATTGATGTTCCTCTGCCCTGGAGCGCATTCAATCTCTCAGATACCCATTCATGCGAACAGAAAACCACTGCTTCACAGGCCCATAGTGTGGAGTCACCAATCTTTGGATAGCCTTGGATCTCTGGTTTCGCGCAAGCTTTTTTAAAAAAAATGTTCATTGAAAATGTTTCATTATAAACAAAGTAATAGAAAACAATTCATTCAAATTATAATGACAAAGAATACAGCAATCAAAGGCACAAATTAACTTTACCCCCCTCCCCCCAACATTAAACTAAACCCTTAAAAAAAAAAATTTAGAGTACCCAATTCATTTTTTCCAATGAAGGGGCAATTTAGCGTGGCCAATCTACCTACCCTGCACATCTTTTGGGTTTTGGGAGCAAAACACATGCAAACGCGGGGGGGAATGTGCGAATTCCACATGGACAGTGACCCAGAGCCGGGATCGAACCTGGGACCTCAGCGCCGTGAGACAGCAGTGCTACCATTGCGCCAACATGCTGCCCCTAAACTAAACCCTTTAAAAACTGATGGTGACTTAACTCTTTAAAAAAGAAAATGAATCGTTGCCATCTTAAGTAGAACCCTTCTGCCAACCCCCTAAAGGTGTACTTGACCTTCTCCAAATCTAGGAACGACATGAGGTCACCCAACCAAGCCGAGGCACTGGGCAGAGTAGGCGACCTCCACCTAAGCAGAAGTCTGCAAGCTCTTAACGAGGCAAAGGCGAGGACATCCGCCTTCACCCCTGTCTGCAGCACCGGCGAGTCTGTTACCCTCGGTAATAGCCAGCAGCGGACATGGCTACAGATTGACATTAAGTATCTCTGACATGGTATTGAAGAAAGAGACCCAAAAGCTTACTAACTGGGGACAAGACCAGAACATGAGTGTGGTTAGCTGGCCCCCGAGCACACAGCTGACACCTACCTTCCACCCCAGAGAAAAATTCACTCATCCTCACCTTGGTCAGTACCCTTGCACCACCTTGAACTGGATCAGACTAAGCAGAGCACAAGAGAATGTGGAGTTGTGGAGTTAACCCTGTGAAGAGCCTCGCTCCGTACCTCACCATCCAGAATAGCACTCAGTTCACCCTCCCATTTCATCTTTACCTCATTCACCAAAGGGAGGAGAGACCTATCCACCACAAAAAGATCAGCATGCGAGTATACTAGTGGACATGGGAGAAAAAGGAAAAATCTTTATCACCCCCCACCCCACCCCCCCACAAACTGTTCCATGAAAACGAACAAAGCTTGGCCACCCCTGATGGAGTCAGAGATTGGGCCTGGACTGATCCACCCTGGGATCCAGAACATGGTTTAAGTCACTCCCTAAAATATGCTGATGCAAATCCAAATCAAGGATGGAGGCGAGCACTGGTTAATAAAACCCACAGTCCAAAGATGTGCGGATTAGGTGGATTGGCCATGCTAAATCGCCCTTAGTGTCCAAAAAATGTTAAGTGGGAGTTACTGGGTTACGGGGATAGGGTAGATACGTGGGCTTCAGTAGGGTGTTCTTTGTAAGAGCCGGTGCAGACTCGATGGGCCGAATGGCCTCCTTCTGCACTGTAAATTCTATGATTCTATGATCCCTTCCGCAACCTTGTCTGCTCTCTGACCTGCAAATGAGTCTCTTCCAGAAACACCACATTGGCATTTAAACTTTTAAGGTGAGCAAATACCCTTGACCTTTTCACTGGGCCATTCAATGCCCTGACATTCCAAGTAGCCAAACAAACTGAGGGCCGCTCACTGCCCCTCGCTCTGGAGTCAGCCATTTCCACCAAGAAGGATTATCCAACAGTTACATAGAAAGTACAGCAACTAGGCCCACCCAAGATGGCCGCCAAACCCACTAACAAGATTAAACAAAGAATAATCTGCAGTCAGCGTCAACAAACTAGCGCTGTCCCCAACCCACCCCCCCCCCCCATTCCCCACCTCAGATATTCCTACACCCAAATATGCACACAGAAAGTAGTACGGCAAACATAAACAACTAAAATCTACTTCTAATAAACCTAACCCCAAACAGAACAAAAACACCAAGCTTATTATCTAAAACAGAACTAATATAATGAGCTATAGCCCTCCCCACCCCCCCCACCCCCATCACTCCGCTTCTGTTAGCTAACTCTTCTGTTAGCAGGGTGGCTCCTGCCCAGAGTACACAAAAAAGACATAAAGTAAAAACCCCTTAAAACATTATACTCCAACAGGGAGCTATATATTTTCACAAGTTAGAACAAATAGAGCAAAAACCCACATTAAATTAAACCCTCTATCCAAGTCCAACTGGCAAAACATTCAACCCAAACAAGAACAGAAAAATGCAAACATAAACAAGGATCCCCAACAATTCCACATATCCACATTTCCATCCCCAATATCCAAAAACCTCAATCAACCTGCGCCCAGCCCATGCTTCATTACAAACGAATCTGCCTCCTCTGGCGCATCAAAAAAAGTAGTTTCCCTCAAAGGTCACTCTTAGCCACACCAGGTACACCACCCCAAACTGGACTCCGCTTTTATACAGGACGGCTTTGGTCTTGTTGAATGCCTCCCGCTTCTTTTCCAGCTCCGCTCCCACATCCTCGTAAAGCCTGGTGGCATGACCTTCCCATTTGTAGTCACGATGGTCCTTTGCCGATCTCAGGACCTGCTCTTTTTATGGGAAGCTGTGAAGCTTCACGGTTACAGCTCGCAGTAATTTGATTGGATTTCTGTCAGAATGTCCGGTGGGCTTGCTCCAGTTCGGGAGGGGCTGTGAGTCCATCTTCCCCCACCATTTTCCCAAACACCTTTACAAAATACTCTGCGGGACTTCCATCCCATATGACAAGCCCACAATTTGGATATTTTGCCTCCTGGAACGATTCTCCAAATCACTCACTTTGGCCTTCAGTGCTTCATTCGCATCAGCCATCAGAGACATCTCCACTTCCAGTGAGGCAATCTGGTCCCTGTGCCTCGAAAGTGCCATCTCCATGCCTTGTATTATGTCATCATGTGCTTTTTTCGTTTCGTTGGTCCTCTACAACACCAAATGAATGGGGGCCAGGCCTCTTCCATCGATTTACGGATGTCCCCTGACACAACCCGCTGGTGTTTGTCAAATTTCGCCGCCAAGGTGCTAGTTATGACTCAGCCGTTCGTGGAGTGGCCAGAGTCACAGGAATGCCTCCGCCAATCTCTCCACCGACGCGCTCCGGGAAACCGATGATTCAGCCGACGAACTTCTACTTTCAGGCTTTCTCCCTCTGGGTTTTCTAGGCATTTCACCCAGGCAGGTACCTTATTCCATTAAACAAGTGGGTTTTTGAATGAAAATAAACTCTCTGGAACTAAGATAATAGGACTAAGAGTATCCGAGCGGGAGCCACCTCAGCTAGTTTCCCAGACTATGTGCTTTCACCCTGAACTCAGAAACTAATTATCTTGTATTTTGCCATTGGGACAGTTAAAAACAAAATGGGCAACGGGGGAAGCAAAGAAAGATTTCCTGGCCATTTAAAATATTACATTGCTGCTTTTTAGGAATTTTAAATAATGTCTGTCATTTTATGGAGGTGTGCAAAAAACAACGTCCCATTCAAAGGATGATGCAACATCGTATCATTAACAGTCAGCAACCTGTGGGTTATGTATCTGAGAAGACGCAACTTTGCCAGTAAATCAATTCATAGTCAGATTCTCAATTTTAGACTCACCATCAATTTTCCTTTTTGCTTTTTTCATTTGCTGAAGTAAACGTGGGTCAGTCTCGGGAGATAATATTAAACAACGGGCAACGCACACAGCACTTTTCTTTATCAATCATACCCTGCTTGCAAGCTGTTATAAGTAAAGTGGCAAAGCTATTTGTCTCAGTCATGAGGCGCCTGTCTTGCTGCACCATACAGGAGGCAGACCCATCAGAGTGCACTCTGCGTTGCTGCTCTCTGTTCTCTTGTGGCTTCATTAGTAGCACCATCGCGCACTGGCTGCTGAAGTCCCAAATCTTCAAACTCTGCACTGACAGTTATAAAGTACAACCAGTGCCGCAAAGATCAAAACCTTGATATTCCCTTAAATCCTGTAGCAGCTCCACACACCCTGAGCTCAAACAGGCAAATGCAAAATGATTAAAGCTTTAAATACATAAAGCTCCAGGGCATTATGGGAGATTCAATTCAGTTATTTTTGTTGTACTTTCATTTTCTTATCTAAATATTGTACTGAATGGAATTAGTTCCTCCTAATCCTGGTCCAAGAAGATATGAAGGCAAGAAGGGTGATCCATCTCTACTTGTCAAGGCTCCCTTTATTCTGGATACATTAACTCAATTTTCACCTCAACTCTGAGCTATAAACATTTTACTCTCTGTTGAATTACAAATCTATCGACTTCCCTTCTGAGTGTTTCAATGAAGTCTGGTTTTACTGTATTCCATGCAAGTCTGCCCCCCACCACCCCCCACTCCACTCCCACTGGGTCAGACCAGAGGAGCACAATAAAGTTTAGTAGCAGAAAAAGGACATTAGGTACAATCTCATCCGTTTCAAAGTGGATAGGGTCCTGATTTAAGAAGGAGTAAACTGTTACTCATTCAACAATTTCTCCTCAACCAGGCCAAATTTAGGTTTTTCCTGTGTCTACTCATTGGTTGCTACTCCAGCCTGGAGCCCACACTTTCTACACTTCCCCCAACTTATTTTTGATTAATTTTCTCTGTGCTCCTCTTACACCCATCTCTCCACTTAATTTTGCCTCTTTCATTTCTTCCCTTTTGGGGATTCTGCCCTTAAATGCATTCCAACCATTCAGTACTACTTGACCTTCCTACTCCCCTGCCACCATTCCAGGCACTTCTCATTGCGCCTGAGACATTCTCTTAAAGGTCCATCGAGATAGTTGACACAGTCTCCTTATGAACAGCAACCCAAATGCCTCATCCTATTCTCTTGCTGACCTTCCTGCCCAGCTTCTTGGGGCTAATCTTGCCAATCTCCACCCTATCCAACTCATCCCGCCCAGTGCTGACCCTTTTGGACGTTGCTATTCGATCAGTCTCTATCTGCACCTCCCACCAGAATGTCTGTTCACTTCTGGATAAGGTGCCCATCTTTCATAATCTCATTCGGGATAATTGTATTGACATCATTGTCTTGGCAGAAACCTGTCTGAGGGGTGACGACACCCTCCCCTCAAGTGAAGCCACGTCCTTCCGAACCATGCCCACCTCCCTGGCCAAATGATCCTTCCGCTGTTTGCCCTCTCAGGCTACCACAACGGCAGTGTGACTTTTATTGTCAAATTGTCAGTCTCCCTGTTCCTCTGGCCCTCACTCCTTTTTTGGCATCTTACCTTGTTTCATCTCCCTCTTCTTTAAAACCCTTTTTCTCTACTGCATGCCCAAATATCCTAAAATCTCTCTCAGTGAGATATCTTCAATGCTTTCCTCCTACAGCTTCTTCTTCACTGAACGATGATTTCAAGCGTCTCTGAGTTCATTGCCCTCCTATCCTTCCTAAAGTTTTGCCTCACATAAAATTCCCAACCCAGACACACTGCTACTCCCTTGATCTTGCCACCTCATGTGACCTTGCTACTCTGATCGTGTTCAATTATAAAGTCATTTCTGAGGTCTTGTATCACTTGATATCCACATCGCCTTCCTCTCCCAATCCGCTACCCTTCCATGTCTGCCCAGAAAAAAACACTATCCCAATTGATTTACGACTGCACTTTCAAAATCCCAACATCTAGCCTTTGACCATGATATATGTGCAGCTACTGATCTACTCAACAACACCCTCATTTCTAACTTTGGAGTTCCAGTCCCCAGTAAAATTAGTGGTCTCTCTTATCCTGGCCATTCGCCCGTTAGGGCTCTTCTCTCCACTTCCTTAAGTCTAACGGATGCAGATTCACTGTACACGGTAGACAACTTATTCAGCCATTCACCACCAGATCTGGTTGGGCCATATTGTCATTGATAACACCCAGCTCTACCTCACCAAACACACTTCCCAATCCCCTACATTCTGACCACACATTCTTCACCATCATAAGGCTACTTACTTTCACCTCTGCACCTCTGCCCAACTCCACCCTGCCTCACCTCATCTACCACTGAAATCCATGGGCAGGATTTACCGCAACCCAATGGCGACGGGGCGGAGAATCCGTTTTCGCGCACAAAATCGGGACCGGCGCGGTTTCGCTCTTCTCCGCCCCACCGACAATCGGCGTACTCCCCGCCAAGTATCCACTGCCTTAGGCCATTGCCTGAGGTCCGCCCCACTATTCTCCGTCCCTGACCGACCAAATTCCCGTAGGCATGGTTCTAACATGGTCCTGCCATTCGGGAACCTCGCGTGGGAATTGTGGACTCAGTCCGGGGCCGTCACAGTCAGGGGAGGGATGATCGACGGGCAGGGGGGCTTCATTTGGGGCTGGGGGCAATGTATGCGGGTGGTCCAGGTCGGGCGGGCGGCTGATGCGGGGCATTATTTCGGTGGTTCAGGGCCGCGGGCTGAGACCGCCATGGAGCACGGCGCGGCTGCTGCAGGCCACCGCCGTGCGCATGCGTGGACTTTGACCCGGAAGTGCAGGGGCTCGTATTGGCAGCTAGAACTGCGAGCTGTACAACAGCTGCCTGCTAGGCCCCTGCAAGACGGTGAATCTGTGGCCTTTTGACGCCAGTTTTCCAGGCGTAAAAGACCAGTGGCGGGATTCTCCGGATCCGCGGCAGGTTGGAGAATCCCCAGGGGGGCGGCGTGAATCCCGTCCCTCCGCTCCGACGCTGGCTGCCGTATTCTCCAGCACCGGTTTTCGGGTGGGGGCGGGGATCATGCCGCGCCAGTCGGGGGCCGTTGGCAGCGGCCCCCCCGGCAATTCACCGGGCCCCGATGGGCCGAGCGCCCGTCGGTTACTGGCCAGTCCCGCCGGCGAGAATTGGACATGGTCCCACACGGCGGCACCTGGCAGGTAGGCCAGCTGGTGTGGTCCTCGGGAGGGCATGGGGGATCCGGCACCAGGGGAGGCCCCCACGGTGGGCTGGCCCGCGATTGGGGCCCACCGGTATCTGTGGGTGGGTTTGTGCCGTGGGGGCACTCCTTCCTTCCGCCCTGGCCTTTGTAGACACCCCCCCTGCGCATGCGCCAGAACACGCCGGCCGGTCTGTGAATGCGTGGGACCATGCCGCCGGTTCTGCGCATGCCCCATGTGCCGGATTCTCCGCAGCTCAACGCCAAAATCGCATGTGGAGAATCCAGTTTGACGCCGTAATCGGGCTTAGCACCGATTCGGTGATTCTCCAGGCATCGAAAGTCAGTGTCACCGCAGAGTATGCCGCACTGCGGGGGGGGGGGGGGGGGGGGGGGGTGGCCATTTCCAGAGACCTGGGCCGGGATTCTCCGGGAACCGGCGGGGTGGGCAACTCCGACGCGAAGGAGTGGCGTGAACCACTCCGGCCTCGGGCCGCCCCGAAGGTGCGTAATCCTCCACACCTTCAGGGGCTAGGCCGGAGTGTTTTACGCCCCGCCGGCCGGCGTGGAAGGGGCTTGGCGCCGGGCCTCCGCGCGTGAGTTGGCGCATGTGCGGGAGCTCTAGCGTGTGCTATCGTCATCCCAGCGCATGCGCGGGGGGGGGGGATCATCTCCGCGTCGGCCATCGCGGAGGGCCACAGCAGCCGATGCAGAGAATAGAGTGCACCCACGGCACAGGCCTGCCTGCGGATCGGTGGGCCCCGATCGTGGGCCAGGCCATCGTGGGGGCACCTCCCGGGGCCTGATCCACCCGCCCCCCCCCCCCCCCCCAGAGGACCCCGGAGGCCACCCCGCGCAGGCAGGTTCTGCCGGTAAGTACCTACTCTAATTTACGCCGGCAGAACCGGCCGAAAACAGGGGGCCACTCGGCCCATCACGGGCCGGAGAATCGCCGGGGGGGCCGCTGCTAGCAGCAGCCGACCGGCGCGGCGTGATTCCCACCCCCATCAAATCCCCGGCACCAGAGAATTCGGCAGCCGGCGGGGGCGGGATTCACGCCACACCCCGGCGATTCCCCGACCCGGCTCAGCAATCCTCTGCTCCCGACCGGCTGAGTTCCCGACGGCGTGGAACTAACCTGCTATTGCCAGTTGGGATGCTCGTGTGGCGGCTGCGGACTCAGTCCACGGCTGCCCAAAAGCTGCGAGATTCACTCCGGGTACCTGCTAGCCCCTTGCAGGGCTATGAATTTGTTTAACATTTTTGCAGGAATTTCAGGAGTGAAACTCCGCCGTTTTGACTCCAGCGTGGGTACGTAGTCTCAATAATGGAGAATCCAGCCCCACAGTTTTGACGCCAGCGTGGGGACATAGTCCCAAAAATTGAGAATCTAGCCCCATGTGTTTGTTACCTCCTGGCTTGACTATTCTAACACACTCTTGGCTGACGGTCTACATTACCCTCTGTAAACATTGGGGCCGGGATCTTCCCTTCTGGGGACTAAGTCCCCACGCTTGCGGGAAAACCGGTGCCAGCGACTCCAGTCCCCAAGGTGAGGAATTCTCATCTTTCTAGGGGGCTAGGTTGACGCCGGAGGGGTTGGCGCCGCTCCAGCCGGCGCCGAAGGGACATGTTCGCGCATGTGCGGAACGTCCGGCGTGATTCTGCGCATGCGCAGGGGATTCTCTTTCCGTGCCGGCCCCCGGGCAATATGGCAGTGCCCTACAGGGGCCCAGCACGGAAGGAAGAAATTCCCCATGGAACAAGCCCGCCCGTAGATCGGTGGGCCCCGATCGCGGGCCAGGCCACCGTGGGGGCCCCCCCCGGGGTCGGATCCTCCCGCGCCTCCCCAAGGACCGCCCACGCATACTCACCTGCCAGGTCCCGCCGGTGCGTGAGTTGAGTGATTCACACTGGTGGGATTGGCCAAAAATAAACTGCCGCTCGGCCCATTGGAGCCCGGAGAATTGCCAGGGGGGCCTTGTCAACGGACCCCGACCGGCGTGGCGATGATCCCGCCCCCGCCCAAAAAACGGCGCTGGAGAATACGGCAGCCGACGTCGGGGCAGGATTCGCGCCTCCCATTGGGCATTCTCCGACCTGAGAATCCCGCCCTAGACCTCCAGTACTCTGTTGTGGAGCATCCGAAAACAAGCGCCGCCCCCGATTCGGTCGTAAAAAGGGATTCTCCGCCCGATCGCAGGGCTGCACGGTAGCATTGTGGATAGCACAATTGCTTCACAGCTCCAGGGTACCAGGTTCGATTCCGGCTTGGGTCACTGTCTGTGCGGAGTCTGCACATCCTCCCCGTGGGTGCGTGGGTTTCCTCCGGGTGCTCCGGTTTCCTCCCACAGTCCAAAGATGTGCAGGTTAGGTGAATTGGCCATGATAAATTGCCTTTAGTGTCCAAAATTGCCCTTAGTGTTGGGTGGGGTTACTGGGTTATGGGGATAGGGTGGAGGTGTTGACGTTGGGTAGGGTGCTCTTTCCAAGAGCCGGTGCAGACTCAATGGGCCGAATGGCCTCCTTCTGCACTGTAAATTCTATGAAATCGGCAATTACGAAATCGCCGTCAGCAAGCGGAGAATCCGCCCTAAGTGTTCAAGAGACCATTAAATATGTTTCTGTGAGGAGAGTAACAATGGGATGTCATAAGAAGATACCAGGTCCAATTCTCCCATCACCCATAGGACCACAAGATCACTAACAAACATTGACTCCTGGACAAGCAATGTCTTGATTTTAGGATTCTCATCCTAATTTTTAAATCCTTCCATAGCCTTGACCTCCACTTCCTCTGAAATTTCCAGCAGCCCTATAACCCTCCGAGATTTCAATCCTCTTCCACTTTTGGCCTCTTGAGCACTCCCAATTTTAATCACTCTATGTTTGCTGGTCATGGCTTCAGCCACCAAGGGTCTAAACTTTGGGATTCTCTCTCTATCCCTGTCTGTCACCCTTTTTGTCTGTGCACCTTAAAATGCTCCTTAAAACATCTTTGATTAAGTTGTTGCTCATCTGCCTTGATAACTCCTTAGGTCGTTTGGTGTCAAATTTTGTTTGGTTATCTCCTGTGAAGCTTCTTGGGTTTTTCTACAGGAGATGGGACTATGTAAATACAAGTTGTTTTTGTTTATAAAGCTTAACATTGAGTCACGACAGAGATGGAAATGAAGTACATGCCAATGAGACTCAGCATGAAGAGATTTCTTGCTTTCCTATCTTAGAGACAGGGTGAGGAAGAATGCTGATATTTCATTTAGTATCAACATCTGATCCATCTTATGACACCCCAGTGTTGCTCTCCTCACAGAAACATATTTAATGGTCTCTTGAACACTTAGGGCGGATTCTCCGCTTGCTGACGGCTATTTCGTAATTGGCGGTCAGGCGGAGAATCCCTTTTTACGACCGAATCGGGGGCGGCGCTTGTTTTCGGATGCTCCACACCCTCCAAAATGGCGCCATCGGGGAGTACGCCGCACAACGTAGGGACAGCCTCAGGACGTTACCTGAAGGCCCTCCCCCAATGCTCTGCCCCCGATGGGCCGGGTTCACGACGGCGGTTCACTTGTGCTCTCATTTTTCGTGAACCCGCGCGTGGCAGCTGCAGATTGTGTCCGGCACCGCTACAATCTGGGGGGGGCCGGCTTCGCCGAGGGCTGGGGGGATTGGTGGGGGGTGGTCCGGGGCGGCGAGGGGGAATCCATGGGGGGCTCTATCTGGTAGGTCCGGTCCGTGCGCGGCCGAGGCCATGTTGTGCAGCGCCGAATTGGCATCGGGAAACAGAGAATCCCGCCCTGTATTTCAGCTTTGAAGCTAATTAATAATAATAATTGCTTATTGTCACAAGTAGGCTTCAATGAAGTTACTGTGAAATGCCCCTAGTTGTCACAATCCGCCGCCTGTTCGGGGAGGCTGGTACGGGAATTGGACCCGTGCTGCTGGCCTTGTTCTGCATTACAAGCCAGCTGTTTAGCCCAGTGTGCTGAACCAGCCCCTATAAGGATCAGGATTCTCTATTTGGGAGACTGAGGGCTGAATTCTCCATCCGGCGGAGCCCAAAACACACTTCTCGATCGGACGGAGAATTGGGCGTCGAGGGAAAAGCTGAATTAGCGCCAGGCGCTGATCCGAACGAGATGATCCGACTCCCCCACTGGCCTCAGCATTGAGCTTCATGACCACTGGTCAGCGGGAGGATGTAAATGAATCCATTTAGCGGGTCCAGCACCCTCCAGTCCCCTGGGCCGGGAACCATGTGGGCGTGGATCATTTCTGGTATTTAGACGCGTGACCCTAATGTGGTGGACCTCATGGATTCCTTGTGTAATTTGAATGCACTTTGCACTAAGAATGTGATGTTATGTTATTCTTTTGATCAAGGAGGCAAACTATGAAGACCCAGGAGGCCCTTGTAGGTAAGGAAATGGAAGTTTACTTTAGTCATAGAAAATGGCCACTGTGGCACGTACGCACAGTAGGTCCCAGTCGGGAATACCAGAATACCGGTACCTCTGGGCCGGCTTTAACATAGCACAGTAACGAGCCACAGCTGGGTGTGAATCACCCAGGGAAACTCACATTCCATGAGTTCCATGAGGAGATTGAATAGGGTAGAATAGGGTATCCCCATGGTCCTCATGAAGGTTATTACACAAACTACTAAAGATATTGAGTGACGCTGGTGAAAGTGGATCATTGATCCTGGCTGATAATAAAATTTGTCTTCCAAAGCGGCAAATGCAAGAAAAAAATATTAATTGGAGGCATCCGTAGAGGTTATAATCTGATTCCTTGGCATAGAATTGGATTAACGAGTGATTTAGTAAGTGGAGAGGTTCCAGTTGGAGTGCTGCATTAAATCCCATCGAGGAACAACCTGCCAGCTCAAAAATATTAGCTTCACTGAAGGGGTTGGAAGATGCTACGGAGGAACATCCTGGATTGTTTCCTGGCCGTGTTGTGATGACATCTCAGATCCATTAAATTAGACAGCAAGAGGAAAAATCTGCACAAAAAGGAGATGGCGTAGAAATTCAGTTATCTGATTCAATTTTTGATAAGAGGGAGAATGAGAGAATGAGGCTGAAATGTTTAACCCATTTTCTTTAGTAGAAGTACAACAGGCAGATCCTGAGTTGAGGCAACTGTGTCAAACAGCCTACTCAGAGACTGAATCAAGAATCAAGACCTGGGGTGAGTGTTATTGTTTAACGGACAAAGTGCGAATGAGGAAATGGAGACCACCTCAATCACAGCAGATGGGGATTGGGCAGGAGTAGATCAGGTGGTAGTTCCATCTGAATATCATGATGGAATTTTACAAGTGGCTCAGGAAATTCCAATGGCAGGTCACTCAAGTATTAGAAAGACACAAGCTAAAATATTGAAACCTGTTTATTGGTCAGGATTGCACAAAGACATGATTAGATTCTGCTAGACATGTCATACATGCCAGGAAGAGGAAAAACCCCAATCATTAATTAAACTTGCACCCTAAATTTCAATACCAGAACCATTTAGCAGGGTATTAGTAGTTTGTGCAGGGCCCCTACCTAATGCCAGAATTAGTAATCGGTATATTTTAACAATTCTGGATGCTTTTCTGAGGCAGTGCCTTTGGGGGAAATTACCGTAAAAATGGTCGTGGAGAAGTTAGTTACATTTATTTCCAAGATTTGGATTACACAAAGAATAACAATCGAATCATGGTTCAAATTGTATGCCACAAATATTCAAAGAAAATAACAAGTAACTTGGGTCTAAATTTATTTCGGTCTTCATCTTATCATCTGCAGTCACAATGAATGTTAGAATGATAGAATCATTAGACCATGATTAAAGCCTATTGTCAGGAATGTTCCAGTGACTGGGACAAAGGAATTCCATTTTCACTGTTTTCAATTGGGGAAGCCCCTAATTAGGCAATAGGATTCAGTCAACTGATATATGAGCATGAGGTGAGAGGACCCCTTCAAGCAAGTAAAAAATAAAATAGACAAAAACTTAGAAACTACACTTTTGACTAATGTGTAAAATTTCCAAGAGAGATTAATCAAAGTGAGTGAGTTGGATGGGTTTGGTGGGGTGGGGGCCGGCTCTGACTGGGGGGGGGGGGGGGGGGAGTCGGGACAGAGGTGTGGGGAGCAGTTGGGAAGGAGAGGGTGGCGGTTGGGTCAGGTTGGGTTGGGGGGTTTGGATGTTGGGTCAGCCGGGCACTTCAGCGTGGTTAGGAAGGATGAGGTCAGATGAGGAGGGGGTGGATCGTGATGGGGTGGGGGTTTGGGATGGGCAATACTGTGTATGGTGCGCTTAGATGGGGGGGGAGCAATGGGGGAGCCCCGGGGTTGCAGAGTGTAGGACCAGTCTGGGTCTTTAAAATAATTATGCTGAAGTTAGAAGTGCATTTATTTCTTCTAACTTGTTCAGAGTATAATAAGATAAAGATAATGGCAAGAGGCGATTGTCATAGAAAATGAAAATGTCCCTTAAAGATGCCTTTTCACATTTATTCTGTGGAAAGGTGTTCGGAACAATGTATAACTCAAGTTTAATTTATGTTTGTATTTGTATTAAGAAAGGTGGAGCAGGGAGGGCACAGTGGTGCAGTGGTTAGCACTGCTGCCTCATGATGTCAAGGACCTGGATTCGATCCCGGCTCCGGGTGACTGTCTGTGTGGTGTTTGTACATTCTCCCCGTGTGTGCATGGGTCTCACCCCACAACCCAAAACAAGGTGCAGGGTAGATGGATTGCCCCTAAATTGCCCCTTAAGTGGAAAAAAATAATTGGATACTCTAAATTTGTTTTTTAAAGAATGGTGGAACATGCTTTCAGTTTCATTTCGTTTTTTTCATGAGCGTGGTGCTGGGAATCCGAGAGAGCTTCTGAGCAAAAAAGGTCAGGATTAGTTCATATACATGCATTTTTAATGAGGTTTTACAACCCCTGAAGTGAAGAGATGGGTTACAAAGGGATTAGTAGTTTAGTGATTTTGAGAAAAAACAAAGTCACAAAAACTATGAGATTGCCTCGCAACAGGAGTCCAGTGACAGACAGAGAGGCAGGAAAAAACAGAAAAGAGGTTCAGAGTGTGTATGAAACAGAGTGAAGACAGAAGTTTGAAGTTCTCTGGTAAGAAATAATGCAAAAGTGCTGGGTGCTGGGTTCAGCGAACGCATGTTTGCTGTTCAGCTGATGTAATGTATTAGTGAGTTTAGATTGCGGTTTTGGAAGAGACACCAGCTAGGTAAAAGCATCTTGTGAATACTCAGAAAACTGACAGAAGTAAACCATTTGTATCTGGGCCAGTTCAGGTAAGAAGCCTCGGTGTTAAGATAGTGGTTTGGGGTTTTGTGTCTGAGGGTATTGCTAGGACAAAAGGCATTGTGTGAGTTTGAATTATTTTCTTGTGTTTGCGCTGAGATCTTTCCAACCTTTTTACCTGATTAATTTTTTCCCCTTGTTTAATATATGTTTTATGTTAAACGTTCATCAGTAACGCCTGAGAATTTGTACAGCATCGTTCCTCCACAGTTCCAAACAAAGAACAACGTTAGGATCGAGAAAGTCAGATTTTATTCTGGGATTGACTTTTCCAGTATTAACATCAGCTGGGATCATAACAATGTCTACTATTAACAATCCTAAAGGGCATTTGATCTCTCCTAAGGGGCAACATACCACTCCCAAAGGACATTTTACCTCTCCCAAAGGTGACCGTGGACCTATTCCTGTCTCTATAAATAACTTTACTAATTGTAAACTTTTTACTGATAGGTGTAAAGTACACAAGTCTTGTTTTGGCTATCCCACTCATGAAAACAGGATCTGATTAAAGGCTGCACTTTAACACGTGCACCTGCCTCTGTGTACAACAGATGTGCAAAGTGCAATCCGTTCCCATTTTCTCCTCTGGCAAAAATAGTGGTTGCTGGGTTTGGGAGTGGTTCTTCCGGAATTGGGCCTCCTGTGTCTCCTGTGTGGGCAGCGGGGTGGTTAGCACAGGGCCCAGGGTTCAAGATTTGGTGACCAGCTTGGGTCACTATCTGTGCAAAGTCTGCGTGTTCTCCCCGTGTCTGTGTGTGTTTGCTCCGGGTGCTCCGGTTTTCTCCCACAGTCCAAAGATGTGCAGGTTAAGTGGATTGGCCATGTTAAATTGCCCTTAGGTTAGGTGCGGTTACTGGTTTACGGGGACAGGGTGGAGATGAGAGCTTAAGTCGGGCGCTCTTTCCAAGAGCCGGTGCAGACCTGATGGGCCAAATGGCCTCCTTCTGCACTGTAAATTCTATGATCCATGATCTGTAGACTCTCTCCATCCTTGTGAAAATTTTGTCTTATCACATGGCTTCAGTGATGTCATTGTGTGGGTGCAGATGGGCTGTGGCTCTGTGAGTTTTTACTTTCGCTTTGAGTTTGGAGCTGATTTGTGGCTCTGTGGGTTTCACTTTTGCTTCGAATGTTGGACTGGGTTTTGAACTGCACAGGTTGAATAAAGTGTTTCTCTATCTTCATTTTAAAAGCTGTTTCCAATCTACTTGATAACTTAAAAGAGATAATGGCTTTCTGGAAGGAATTCAAACCTGCTGTTTGAGAAGGGGAACAGAGTATCACAAACAAGTCTTATACCAGTAAGGGTGCCGTGTGCTGGGCCACACCTTTGAAAAGTTTTTTTTGGTTTATGGGATCTTGTTATTGAATTGGAACGGTTAAAGGGGGAATTCATTAAGTGTTATACATAGATTACTGTAGCTGTGTGGGCGGCTTTATGCTTGTAGTTGATAATAATTCTTATTGGATAAAAGCAAATTACTGCGGATGCTGGAATCTGAAACCAAAGAGAAAATGCTGGAAAATCTCAGCAGGTCTGGCAGAATCTGTAAGGAGGGAAAAGAGCTAACGTTTCGAGTCCAGAAGACTCTTTGTCAAAGCTTTTCCAGCATTTTCTCTTGGGTTAATAATTCTTACTGTGTGTGTTTATAAAAATGTTAACTAAATTCGTAGAAAAAAGCTTGTTTTTTGATTACAAGCGCCTTAGAACTCTGTTGAATAAAACCTGCAGCGGGATTCTCCCGAATCCCCGCAATGGCCCGACGCCGGTGTAAAAAGTGGCGCAGACCACTCTGGCGTTGTGCTGACCGGAAGTTGTGGAATCCGCCACACTTTGGGGGGCTAGGCTGGCGTCGAAGGGGTTGGCGCCGTGCCAACTGGCGCCGAAGGGCCTGCGAGAGTTAGCGCATGCTCAGAACCGCCGGCCTGGTTCCACGCATGCGCAGACCGGCCGGCGTATTCTAGCGCATTCGCAGGAGGGTGTCTTCTCCACACCGGCCATGGCGGAGCCCTGCAGAGGTCGCCGCGGAAGGAAGGAGAGCCCCCACGGCACAGGCCCGCCCGCAGATCGGTGGACCCCGATCGCGGGCCAGGACACCGTGGGGGCACCCTCCCCCGGGGCCGGATCCCTCTGCGCCTCCCCAAGGACCGCATCAGCCGGCCTACCAGCCAGGACCACGTGTGGGACCTTGTCCAATCCACGCCGGCGGGACTGGCCAGAAACGGACGGCTGCTCGGAGAATTGCCAGGGGGACGACGACGACCGACGTAGCGTGATCCCCGCCTTCGCCCGAAAACTGGCGCCGGAGAATACGGCAGCTGGCGTCGGTGCGGCGGGGCGGGATTCACGCCGCCCCCCGGGGTCAGAGAATCCTGCCCCTGAAAGACAGTCTCTTGTGCTCATCGTAACCAAAATCAATAAACAGTTGTACGTCAGATGAAGTCCATAATATACTTTAGTATATTATGCTCCTGAACTCCCTTTAGAATTGTATCCTTTATCTTATATTGCCTCTCGGTTCGGTCTTCCGACCAAAATGTATCAACTTCACACTTCACCGCATTAAATTACATTTGCCTAGTACTTAACAGGATGTGTTTAACAACAAACATTAGATGCAGACCCACACATTCAATTTATCTCCTCTCTTTTGATTTATATATCCAATTCTCCTCTCCTTTGTTCTTTCCTTTTTTAAGGTGAGACAATTCATCTCTTCACAGCACAATCCCTCAGAATCATTATAATGGCCCAGACTTTCCTTGGGATTTAATGCCACATCAAGCCACAGGAATCCGTGAACAGCACAAAGGGACCTTTGGAATAAGTAACTTATGCCATTAATTATGCCATTTTGTATTATTTGAAAAATCTTTTTCAGTGTCTTTCGATGCTCAGCATCCCAAAACACACGTGATCATAATTTTCCTACCTTTAAACTAGTTTTCACACTGCTGTCACTGAGACTAAATGATAATGGTGTCGGTGACCCAGTAGCGTCACTTTAATTGATTGAGAAGAGGGTTCATGTAAATGAGGACAAAAAGAATCATTTGACGTTAAATTCAAAAGGAGCTGCAATTTGGGCCAGAATTTTACTCTCCCCACCGACGGATTGTGAGGGATACCACCCAGACTAACTAGAACACAATTTTAGAAATATAAAGTTTACCCTTAAACCTTTGTCCCTACAGCTGAAATTCACCTATTTGCACTCTTAAACCACAACCTTCAACCACTGTCACGGCAAGAGCAAACAAATAGGGTTTGTTTGCCGACATTGGGAAAGGAGGTAGGCATGGCCGGAAAATTATGAGGCCAACCAGCATGCCAGCTTCCTGACCCATTCCCGATAGCGACCATTTTGACCGACTCGTGTTTGGCAGGTTGTGAAGCGGGCAAGCAATTCGACTCATCAGGAGCCTTTCTGAGACGGTTAAAGAGGTTAACTGGGTTTTTCTTGACAGCCTCCAGTTTCCCAACCCAATGAGGAACAGGCCAACTGTCTGGAGGCAGGCGACTAGTGGCCGACTGGGATGTCAGTACTTCTTGCAGGCTTACAGGCTCTCTCTGCTTCTCTGGGTGGGGGGTGAAGCCATAGACTGTCCTGTGGAGGGGTTACCTCCAGTCCCCCACAATCATAGTGGTGGTCTAGCTGCTTTTGCAATCTTTTGTTAAGGTTTCAAAAAGAGGCTGAGAGGGCACCTCTTACCCTGGACAGAAGTCAGGTACTTCTCTGAAGCTGGACAGCCTCTGATTGAGTGCCTGTTCACCACCCTTACTTGAACAGGGAATCTGCCTGCATGCCAATTAAGGGTTCAACCAAGTGAAAACCTTGACTGTCATCAGATTCCCAGCAGAGGTGTTCTGGATCTGGAAACAAACCTGGCTCCTGTTTCCCGCCTCTGTGGGGAAAATTCAGCCCATGAGGTGGAACAAACACTCTTTTTAATTTATCCAAATTAAACTTAACGAGAAACAAAAGTCTTCTTTGATTTGTCTTAAGAGCACGGTAGCATTGTGGATAGCACAATTGCTTCACAGCTCCAGGGTCCCAGGTTCGATTCTGGCTTGGGTCACTGTCTTTGCGGAGTTTGCAAGTCCTCCCCGTGTGTGCGTGGGTTTCCTCCGGGTGCTCCGGTTTCCTCCCACAGTCCAAAGATGTGCAGGTTAGGTGGATTGTCCATGCTAAATTGCCCTTAGTGTCCAAAATTGTCCTTAGTGTTGGGTGGGGTTACTGGGTTATAGGGATAGGGTGGAGGTGTTGATCTTGGGTAGGGTGCTCTTGCCAAGAGCCGGTGCAGACTCGATGGGCCGAATGGCCTCCTTCTGCACTGTAAATTCTATAATAATCTACCTTTAAACCAACATTATGGTTATATTGAGGAAATAGTAAACAGTCCAATCTGTAAATGGTCATTAGCTTTGCCATTGTTTTGGTGCTATGTTTGCTAAAACATATTCTAATTAAGAAACCTGCAAACTTTGGGGTAACTTAGCAAGAAAGTGATTGGTGTATTGGAAGTCAAAACCAATTTCACTGATTTTGTCATCGCAGGAAAATTTAGGCCACCATATTGAGATAATAATGAAAAAGATGGTTTGTCTATTATGGTGTTAAGGCCAAGTGGTCACATTTAATAATGTGCAAAAAATTGATTTACACAATATGATTACCCTTGGAAATGGATAGGATTTTTATTGTCATTAGTTTATGGCTACACGTGTTATCGTTAACAGTTTTAATCAGCCTTATTCTTACCCATAAACGAATCCTAATTAACAGATGGAATTTCACAGAAAACGTGGATATCAGAAGGAAGAACAGACAAAATAATCCCACAGATAGTAATATTTACTGCTCCTCATGTATGGTTTAAAATGCCTACATAATTTGTCAGAATTTTATCATTATAGGCGGTTGGTAAAATACTGTGGATCATGGAGAGATAGAATAACACTTTAGTGGAATGATCCATACCCTTTAACACAATCACTGATTTCAAAGTACTGCATCAAGACTCGAACATTCTGGGCAGAGAATGCAACACAAAATAGAAAGGAGGTCAATCGTGAAAATGCGGATTTCTGAATTAAGTATATCGGTCGTAGATGCAACCAATAAACAGCCAACAACAAAGGTGGCCATGTATATTTTCACACTGCAGTGCATCCAGATACCTTGAGTAAGTGTTCCCTCCAGCTATTACCCACAATCCTGCTCAAGGACTCCTTTGACAAGACTAGCAACAGTGTCATTTTTGCATTCTCTATAAAAGCTTGATCAGTAAGAATGATGAGACATTGGCATTGGGAAGCTCTGCTGAATAATTCTACTTTGTCCTTTAACCTCAGTATCCCACACACTTCTCAAACAGAATCCTCCTGAGGAGCATTGTTCGAGCTTATGTTACCATTGCAGGAGCAGCTGCTGTTGAACAGAGAGCTCTGCCAAATCTCAAACATTTTGCCAGAATAACATTTAATCAGTAACGGTTTGTGAATCTGCACATCGTTTTAGGTCACAATGCTACAAATACCCTTAGTTAAGACATCTGAACTGAGTTCAGAAATTACAATCTGAGTCAATAGTCTCCCTGCAGTAAAGTAACTCAGTGTGCCATGGATTTCAAAATGAAGAAATGCAATTCCTGTAATTCAGCAGACCATAAAAAACAATGATTTCTTCTGTGCATCAATTTGTAAACCTATCCATTTGAACATGCGTTTATCATCATGCCGAGAATTCTAATTCATGGTAATTTCCCAATCTGAGGCACACAGTGGAGAAGAAGAGTCAGACAGAGATGATGTTATTCATCACAAGGAGGGGGTAAACATATTGTAACGTGAGTCAACAGAGGCTAACAGGTAGGATGGATGAGTGAGTAGTACTGAAATATATTGGGATATGCCTTGCTGAGGCAAAACATGACTTGCAAGGAGTACCTTCTGCATAGAGACCTATCAACTATTGTGAGTATTTGCTGACCTTACTCCTGAAAGGATCGTCTTTCCGATCTCACACAGTTACAGATATAAGGAAGGAAATTCCATGGAATATGACCTTTGCTGATTACCAACCCCATTCCCCCTTTGGGAACATTGCACAGGCTCATCCAACAATTTCCCTCAGTATCTTATAATGTTGGCACTCTTCAGAGGTTCAAGGCTTGTCTGTCTAGAGTCCATTGACCAGACCCACTAATGCTCTTTGAGAAGCCAAGATGCCTCCATTCACTTAGCATACCGGTAATCTTTATTAATAAATAACACAGTGATCATCCCAGTTGTATAGAGAGAGCAGCTTTTCTGTTTATGTATCTTTGCGAGCTCTCTGAAAACCTGATGAAAAACTATGCCCCTTTCTACATTGTACTTTGTTAACTTCAAAGTTATATGTTGCACAAAATACTTCATGGCATATCCACCCCAAAATCCTTCGGAACAGTCTATCCACGACATGGTTTATTACACTCGCCAAATCATAACCTCCTGATATTACTCATTCAAGAATAGGCTCTGTTAAGCATTATCTTTCTATACTATGTTTAATCAATGGCGATTACCTAACCATTAAAGTTACACATTAAACACTCTTGGTTGACATCATTCCTTTTTTTAAATGTATTTGTGTGCAAAATTTGAGCTTTGCTGGCTAGGCCTGCATTTATTTTCCATCCCTAAATATGCTTGGGAAAGTGGTGACTTACCAGTTTAACGCATGTACTCTATTGCAATACATTTCCAACATTAACACTCGCACCTCCCCATCACATTATACAACCTCTCCCCATCTCCCAGGGGAGCATTAAATTCTGCTCGTTGGCTGTAATTAGTGTACCTATCATTATTAAATGTTTGACATTGTGGTCATAATAGACTGTTTTGAGCTAGGGAATGAAAAGAAATCATGAAAAAAAGAACAAGATTTCTGTAATGTTTTTAGGATGACCTCAGGATGATCCAAAGAACTTCACAGCCAAGAAAGTGCTTTTGAAGTCGAGCCACTGTAGGAAACCACTGCTGCCAATTTGTGCACAGTGAGCTCCTCTTGACAGCAGTGAGGTGGATGGATAGATAATGGGCTAGCAATTTTCCTTGGATGATAGCACAGTTGGTGGTTATAGCATTGGTTGCCTGTTATACCATCACTGAATACTCAATTCTAGCGTCGGCAATGAAATTGAATTGAATGCGGGAGTATAATGATTGACCAAAGCGATACCACCGTTGCATTGCTCCCTGAGACAAATTCCTACCCCAATCTGTTTTACTGATGTCTGCTGAGGGATTAATGTTGACCAGGGTATTGATAGAAGAGTCAAAAGAAACTAAGGATCGGGAAATTCTCACAAGACGTATCTCAAATTTTAGCACCAAGACTTCTGGTTGCGGCTATGCGGAGCTAAGTCGCACATTCGGCAGCTCCCGCAAAAAATGGACTTTTGGGCTCGTTTCAGGGCCCCCAACGACATTCTTTTGACGTTTCCCACTGTGGGAAGGAGAGTACAATAGTTCCCTGACAGTATATGGCTTTGACCAGGAGCGGGGCGACTAAAAAAGTGGTGGTGGACCCAAAGAAGGTGCAAGGGAAGAAGAACAAAATGGCGGCAGGCGTGGACCAGGCAGCGTGGTGCAGTGGGCGCAGGAGCAACAGGTTGTCCAGCGCTGTTTCAGGGAGATTAAAGCGGACCTGCTGGAGATGATGAAGGCTTCTATCGATAAGCTGCTGGAGACACATACAGCCCAGGGGGTGGCGATCCGCGAGGCCCGACAAAAGGTCTCCGACAACGAGGACGAGATCTTAGCCTGGCAGTAAAGGTGGAGGGAAATGGTAGGAGCGGTTCGAGGAGATGGAGAATCGGTTGAGGCGGAAGACTCTGCGGATTCTGAGCCTCCCGGAGGGGCTGGAGGGGCCAGACGTGGGGGCCTATATGGTCACCATGTTGAACTCGCTGATGACAGCGGGGTCCTTCCAGGGGCCCCTGGAGCTGGAAGGGGGCCATGGAGTGCTGGCGAGGAGGCCCAAGGCTAACGTGCCTCTGCGGGCGGTGCTGGTGCGGTTTCATCGGTTCGCTGATCGGGAGTGTGTGCTCAGGTGGGCCAAGAATTTTCCTCGGATGGTGATGTCTAGCACGAGGGGACATACCTTTAAATTGAGGGGAGATAGATATAGGACAGATGTCAGAGGTAGGTTCTTTACTCAGAGAGTAGTAAGGGCGTGGAATGACCTGCCTGCAACAGTAGTGGACTCGCCAACACTACGGACATTCAAATGGTCATTGGATAGACATATGGACAATAAGTGAATAGTGTAGATGGGCTTTAGAGTGGTTTCACAGGTCGGCGCAACATCGAGGGCCGAAGGGCCTGTCCTGCGCTGTAATGTCCTATGTTCTATGTTCTAAGACGGAGAGGAGCAGCAGGTGGGAGAATGCGGAGGTTCGAATATACCAGGACTGGAGTGCGGAGGTGGCGATCAGGAGGGCCGGGTACAATCGAGCGAAGGCGGTGCTGCACAGGAAGGGGGTGAAGTTTGGCATGTTGCAACCAGCGCAACTGTGGGTCACCTACAAGGACCGGCACCATTATTTTCAGTCTCCGGAGGAGGCGTGGGCCTTTATTCAGGCCGAGAAGTTGGACACAGATTGAGGGTCGGGATGAGTGTTTGGGGATTGCGGTTGATATGTTACTTTTTGAGGGGGGGGTCCTTTGCTCTTGTTTTTTTTCTTTCGTGTTCGGTGAGGGTGGTTAGGGAGGGTTGGGCACTGTTTTGGTTGGGTTGGTCGGGGGGGGGGGGGGGGGGCTCTTGGAGGGGGGTAAGCAAACGGACAGGGGTGAATGGCCGGCAGTGAGATGGGGCACCGCGGGGGAGGGGGAGGCCCGAGTCGGGGGTGAGGGGACAAGGCCTGTAAAAGGAGCTGCGTCAGAGGTGGCGGGGCCGGGTAGGTGGTAAGCGCGGGCTTTTTCCCACGCTGAAGATTGGAGGGGGCGGGGCCAGGGCGGTGAAGCGAGGGTTGTTCCCCGCGCTTGGGATGGAAGGGGGAGGTGGAGAGCCTGCGGATGGGGAATGGAAGAGGAGAGTGTTTCACACAATGGGAGGAGTCGAAGGAGAGGCGGGAGTGGCCGGGGTCAGCAGGAGTCAGCTGACTTGCGGAAGTGCAATGGGGGGAGTAAAGCAGCTAGGATGGGTCCTAGCCGGGGGGGAGGGGGGGTATATCAAGTTGCTGCTGCTATGGTCAAGGGGGAGCCGGAGCGAGTGGGGGGGGGTCTGCCGCCGTGGGGTACGGGCCGGGCGTGGGGTGCGGGCGCGCGGCTGGCCGAGGAGGGGTTATGGCTAGTCGGCGGGGAGGGGGGCGGGTAGCCCCCTGATCCTACTGATAACCTGGAATGTAAGGGGACTGAACGGGCCGGTCAAGCGGGCCCGCGTGTTCGCGCACCTGAAGGGGCTGAAGGCGGATGTGGTCATGTTCCAGGAGACACACCTGAAGGTGGCAGACCAGGTAAGATTGAGGAAAGGGTGGGTAGGTCAGGTGTTTCATTCGGGGCTGGATGCCAAAAATCGAGGGGTGGAGATCTTGGTGGGAAAGAGGGTGTTATTCGAGGCATCGAGTATTGTGACAGATAATGGCGGTAGGTACGTAATGGTAAGTGGTAAGTTGCAGGGAGAGAGGGTGGTACTGGTCAATGTGTATGCCCCGAACTGGGTCGATGCGGGTTTTATGCGGCGCATGTTGGGTCGGATCCCAGATATGGAAGTGGGGGGTCTGATAATGGGGGGAGACTTTAACACGGTGTTGGATCCGGCACTGGATCGCTCCAGGTCTAGGACGGGTAGGAAGCCGGCGGCGGCTAAGGTGCTGAGGGGGTTTATGGACCAGATGGGAGGGGTGGACCCTTGGAGATTTGCAAGGCCGGGGGCCAGGGAATTTTCATTCTTCTCACATGTCCATAAAGCTTATTCCCGGATTGACTTTTTTATTTTGAGCAGGGCGCTGAGAGTAGAGGATATCGAGTACTCGCCGATAGCCATTTCGGATCACGCCCCACATTGAGTGGACTGAGAGCTGGGGGAGGAGAGGGGCCAGTGCCCGTTGTGGCGCTTGGAGGTGGGGCTGTTGGCGGACAAGGAGGTGAGTGAGCGGGTCCAAGGAAGCATAGAGAGGTACCTGGAGGCCAACGATAACGGGGAGGTCCGAGTGGGGATGGTACGGGAGGCGCTGAAGGCGGTGGTTAGTGGAGAGCTGATCTCCATTAGGGCCCACAAGGAGAGGAGAGAGCAGAGGGAGAGGGAGAGGCTGGTGGGGGAGATGGTGAGGGTAGACAGGAGGTATGCGGAGGTGCCTGAGGAAGGACTGTTGAGGAAGAGGCGCAGCCTCCAGGCCGAATTTGACCTGGTGACCACCAGGAAGGCGGAGGTGCAGTGGAGGAAGGCCCAGGGGGTGATTTATGAGTATGGGGAAAAGGCAAGCCGGATGCTGGCGCATCAGCTTCAGAAGCGGGACGCAGCTAGGGAGATCGGGGAGTTAAGGACAGGGGAGGGAGTGTGGTGCGGAGTGGGGTTGGCATCAATGGGGTCTTCAGGGACTTTTATGAGGAATTGTATCGGTCCGAGCCCCCACTGGAGGAGGGAGGGATGGGCCGCTTTCTGGACCAATTGAGGTTTCCGAAGGTGGAGGAGGGACTGGTGGCGGGATTGGGGGCCCGATTGGGCTGGAGGAGCTGACCAAAGGGATAGGAAGCATGCAGGCGCTGAAGGCACCGGGGCCGGACGGTTTCCCGGTCGAATTCTATAAAACATATATGGACCTGTTGGGCCCGTTGCTAGTTAGGACCTTCAATGAGGCAAGGGAGGGGGGGGCTTTGCCCCCGACGATGTCCCTGGCACTGATCTTCTCGATCCTGAAGCGGGACAAGGATCCCCTGCAATGTGGATCTTACAGGCCGATTTTGTTGTTATATGTAGATGCCAAGGTGCTGGAGAAGGTCTTAGCCACGAGGATTAAGGATTGTGTGCCGCAGGTCATCAACGAAGACCAGGCTGGGTTCGTGAAGGGGAGGCAGTTGAACGCGAATGTGCGGAGGCTTCTGAACATTATCATGATGCCGGCGAGGGAGGGGGAGGCGGAGATAGTGGTGGCGATGGACGCTGAGAAAGCCTTCGATAGGGTAGAGTG
The DNA here is from genome assembly GCF_047496885.1 of Scyliorhinus torazame. NCBI lineage: Eukaryota > Metazoa > Chordata > Chondrichthyes > Carcharhiniformes > Scyliorhinidae > Scyliorhinus > Scyliorhinus torazame. The sequence continues at coordinate 283,142,634 of NC_092713.1, read as the reverse complement.
GGGGTACCTGTGGGAGGTGCTGAAGAGGTTTGGGTTTGGGGAGGGGTTTGTCAGGTGGGTTAGGCTGTTGTATGAGGTCCTGATGGCGAGTGTGGCCATGAACAGGAGGAGGTCTGAGTACTTTCGGTTGCACCCAGGGACGAGGCAGGGGTGTCCCCTGTCCCCCCTGCTCTTCGCACTGGCGATTGAACCCCTGGCTATGGCACTGAGGGAGTCGAGGAACTGGAGGGGGTTGGTGCGGGGTGGGGAGGAGCATAGGGTGTCACTCTATGCGGACGACTTGCTGCTATATGTGGCGGACCCGGTGGTGGGAATGCCGGAGGTAATGAGGATCCTCAGGGAATTCGAGGATTTCTCGGGGTACAAGCTCAACATAGGGAAGAGCGAGCTGTTCGTGGTTCACCCAGGGGACCAGGAGAGGGGGATTGGCGAGCACCCACTAAAAAGGGCGGAGAGGAGCTTCAGATATTTGGGTGTCCAGGTGGCCAGGAGCTGGGGGGCCCTGAATAGGCTTAATTTCACAAGGCTGGTGGAGCAAATGGAGGAGGAGTTCAAGAGGTGGGACGCGTTGCCGCTGTCATTGGCGCGTAGGGTGCAGTCAGTCAAAATGACGGTGCTCCCAAGGTTTTTGTTCCTGTTCCAGTGCCTCCCCGTGTTTATCCCGAAGGCCTTTTCTAGGCGGGTCAACAGGAGCATAATGGGGTTTGTGTGGCGCGAGGCACTCCGAGGGTAAGAAGGGTGTTCCTGGAGCGGAGTAGAGATGGGGAGGGGGCTGGCGCTGCCCAACCTCTATGGGGACTACTGGGCCGCCAATGCGACAATGGTGCGCAAGTGGGTGATGGAGGAGGAGAGGGCTGCATGGAAAAGGCTGAAGACTGCGTCTTGTGTGGGTACGAGTCTGGGGACGCTGGCAACGGCGCCGCTGCCGCTCCCTCCAAGGAGGTATACCACGAGCCCGGTAGTGGCGGCTGCCCTCAAAATCTGGGGGCAGTGGAGGCGGCACAGGGGGGAAGTTGGGGCCTCGGTGTGGACCCCAATACGGGGGAACCACCGGTTCGTCCCAGGTTGAACAGATGGAGGGTTTTCGGGGTGACACAGGGTAGAGATACGAAGGTTGGGAGACCTGTTTGTGGACGGGAAGTTAGCGAGCCTGGGTGAGCTGGAGGAGAAGTATGGGCTCCCCCCGGGGAACACCTTCAGGTACTTACAGGTAAGGGCGTTTGCCAGGCTGCAGGTGGTGGAATTCCCATGGCTGCTGCCACGCACAGTACAGGACAGGGTGCTCTCGGGGGGGTGGGTGGGAGTGGGGAAGACTCAGAAACTTACCAGGTGATGCAGGAGGAGAAGGAGGCCTCGGTGGTGGAGGTGAAAGGTAAGTGGGAGGAGGAGTTGGGAGAGGAGATCGAAGAGGGGACGTGGGCCTAGGATGCCCTAGGGAGGGTGAACTCTTCCTCTTCGTGTGCGAGGCTCAGCCTCATACAGTTTAAGGTGCTGCACAAGGCACACATGACCGGGACAAGGATGAGCCGGTTCTTTGGGGGCGAGGACAGGTGTGTTAGGTGCTTGGGGAGCCCAGCGAATCACACCCATATGTTCTGGGCATGCCCAGCGCTGGAGGAATTTTGGAGGGATGTAGCGAGGACGGTGTCAAGGGTGGTAGGTTCCAGGGTCAAGCCGGGCTGGGGGCTCGCAATATTTGGGGTGGCAGAGGAGCCGGGAGTGCAGGAGGCGAACGAGGCCGGTATTCTGGCCTTTGCGTCCCTGGTAGCCCGGCGGAGGATTCTTCTTCAGTGGAATGATGTGAGGCCCCCAAGCGTGGAATCCTGGATCAACGATATGGCGGGGTTTATTAAGTTGGAGAGGGTGAAACTCACCTTGGGAGGGTTGGTACAAGGGTTCTTTAGGCAGTGGCAACCGTTCTTAGACTTCCTGGCAGAACGGTAGACATTGGTCAATGGCAGCAGCAACTCGGGGCGGGGGGGTGGGGGGGGGGGGGGTTTACTTTATTTTTGTTTTTTATTTACACTGGGGATCTGAGGGGGTGTATATATTTGCTATGTTTGCTTTGTGTTAAGTCGGGTGTTAATTTATTATTTAGGTACAGGGGGAGGGGGGTATGGAGGGTCGCTTTTTTGGACTGTGTTTTGTACTTAACCCTGTTGGGTTCCTTTTTCATTTCGTTAGTGATATTCTGTGAAAACCTTAATAAAACATTTTTTTAAAAATTATTCTTTTTTAACACCACGCTAAAAGTGTCAAGAAGGGCTGTAAAAATGGCAATATCAATGACCCCTCCTTTCAGATCCATGGTTGATAATTATGATTATTGTACATGACTCCCAAATAATCCAAAATATTATTGGTATCTATAGATGCGTTTGTTTCTGTTCCCGATGTTTTAATTTTTGAAGTTAGAAATAGCCTTGCGGCACACGTAACGGATATAATTCCCACTTATATGACTGTGATACTTTCCTTTTTAATTCCTGTATTCCCACAAAGATGTTTTTGTGGTTTGGTTCAGGACCTGGCATCTGGAGAAACAGCAATTGGGAGCATTCAACATTTATTAAGTGCAGACAAGACTGGAATCAATAATTTAGCAGCAATGAATTATCTGCCCCTGTCCGTAGATCATTAACAATCATTCCATTCCATCTAGTGTCATATCTCCTGAAGCAATTTCGATTGATACTCCAAGGATGGAATCTTCCCAAAGCATTGGCTCAGGTGACAAAAGCAATGTGAAGCTCACAGGCTGCACTGTCAGCTTTTCTCACTGTGTTCAACAACACTCTGTGCATTTGGAAAGGGGAAGTGAGATTCACACTGTGACCTGGAGGGGAAGGCCTAAAATGACATCTCGATCTCTGACTTAAATAAAAGGCCCCCTCACAAGGAAATCCTACCCCACCTTCCCTCCACCCCCCCCCCCCCCCCCCCCACAACAACCTAAGAATCGAGAATCAGCACCTCCCTGTACCACAACACCAACACCCTCACGACCCCCCCCCCTCCCTCAGGCATCTGGGTTCCCCCCTTCACCCCACATAAGGGGGACCCCCAAATGGGGCTCCCCAGATGTCCTGCCCCAGCACTGCCAATCTAGCACTGCCAAACTGCCACTGCCAACCTACCAGGCACTGTCCGGCCATGTCCTTCACCACCTCGGAGGTAAAGTTACCTCGCATCGTTGCTGTGGTTATCACAACTGGTTTTGGTTTTTGAAAACCAGTAGTGATTTGTCCTGACGCGATGTCACACCAACTGGGTGGGAGGACAAGGCGCGGGCGGACGTTATGGCGTCAAGGCTGGTAAGTACATGTTAGTTTATTTAAATGCATAGAAGTCAGGGTCACGCTCAGAAAGATGGCAAACCGTTTTGGCCCTCTCGCGAGATTTCACGGCCATTATGGGATTTGCGCCCACAGCTAACGCAGCTGTTCGATCACAGACCAAATGTGTGGATTTTGAATGTAAAGAGGATGGGTTATTTGCCACCAGTGTTTTGGCAGGGCCCTCCCTGTAAAGGTTCCAACAACGACATACGGTCAATACCATTCCATTTTATTCTGGAGATTAACAGCAATGATCCTGTAAGGTGGAGAGAGCAATGCCTTGTTGATTGCCCCACAGAGAAATATCATGCCATGATTACTTCCAAGTTAAATATAAAATAATGATTATAATGGCAAGTGTGGAACAGACTGCCAGATGGGAAGAAGCTGCACTGCCAGCCTCTCTAAAACCTGTTGCAATCTCCTTCAAACAGTGAACAGAAAGATGTGGAGGCATCAGTGAGCTGTTTCTGCAAACTCAAGGTTCAATATACACTCAGAAGAAGCCTGAATAAATATTAAAGTAGTTGTTTATTCTACTGGCATCAAATATTTAGAATTGAAGAGGCTTCCATTAATTCCTATTTTTTTAGTTCAGCTTCCTCCTGATCAGGAGTAAGAGCAAGGGCAAGGGTCAAGATTGAATGCTTTTGTTGAACAGAGCTTTGGAATGTGTATCATAATTTAGCACCCGACATCAATCCTGCCAAACCCAATCCTAGATTTGCTTGGTGTTTGACATAGTGGGAGTACCATATTCACATTTGATACTTATCCATGCAATGCAAATGCCAGTCATAAGCATGTTTGTTATTGCTTCTCTGAGATAAGATTTTAAACAAGGTTGGTGTGGTAGTATGTATTGGGGGTCATGTGGGACTGGAAGCCCTAATGTCATTGGCTGACAGATCCCGGGTCCTGGTTGGCCGTTGACCTCAAGCTCCGCCCTGAAGGCGGAGTATAAGAAGCCGGAGTCTTCCCCCGCAGGCCAGTTTACTATCAGGCTGCGGGGGAACAGACACGCTTAATAAAGCCTCATCGACTTCACTCTATTCGTCTCATGGAGTCTTTTTGCGCTACAATTTATTAAGCGTGCCTAAAAAGGACTATGGAGCTCAGGATCATTCCAGAATGCCTGAGGATCAGCCCCCACGCAGTGAACGCGGCAGCAGCCTTCAAACACTGGCAGACTTGCTTCGAGGCCTACCTCAGAACGACCACCGGCCGAGTCTCAGACGAACAAAAACTGCAGGTCCTGCACTCGAGGGTGAGCACGGAGATTTTCTCCCTCATTGAAGACACCAACGATTTCCAGACGGCGTTCGCAGCACTGAGAAGTCTCTACGTTCGCCCAGTTAACCAAATCTACGCTCGCTACCAGCTCGCGACGAGACGGCAAGCTCCCGGAGAATCGATGGACGAGTTCTACGCCGCGCTGCTGATTTTGGGACGAGCCTGCAGCTGCCCGTCGGTGAACGCAAACGAACACACGGACATGTTAATGCGCGATGCTTTTGTGGCAGGTATGCAATCCTCCCAAATCCGCCAAAGACTTCTAGAAAAAGAGTCGCTAGGACTCTCAGAGGCACGGGCCCTAGCAGCCTCCCTAGACGTGGCCGCGCGTAATACCTGCGCCTACGGCCCCGACCGCGCGGCAGGCCATTGGGCCCCGTACGTACCCATCGCGGCAAACCCCCTACCCCCCCCCCCCCCAGACACCCTACAGGCTTGCGCGGTCCAAACGCCGAGTTGCACCGGGGGTGCCCGCTGTTATTTCTGCGGCCAGGCGAAACACCCCCGACAGTGCTGTCCGGCCCGCGCAGCCGTCTGCAAAAGCTGCGGGAAAAAGGGCCATTATGCGGTTGTGTGCCGGTCCCGTGAGGTCGCCGCCGTCCCGGGAGCACAGGGAGCCCTGCAAGCAGTCTATGCGCCCCAACCCCCCCAGCACGCCATGCACGACCCGCAGGCGCAGCCGCTCTGGGTCCCGACCACCGCGGTCCCGGGAGAACTGAGAGCCCTGCACGCCGCCTACGCTCCCCAACCCCCCTCCCCGCAGCCCATGTATGACCCGCCGCCGGCGCTACCGCTTTGGGTCCCGGCCAACACTCTCCACGGAGAGGAGGGAGTTTTTCGCGTCCCTAACGCCACCCTAACCCCCGTCCCGCGCCCCACGCCTGACCCGCCTGCGCCACCTACTTGGACCCCGACCACCGCTGTCCCCGGTGAGGGAGCTCCGCGCGGTCCTTGCGCTCGTGGCCCCACGCCTGACCCGCCGGCGCCGCCTACTTGGACCCCGACCACCGCTGTCCCCGGTGAGGGAGCTCCACGCGGTCCTTGCGCTCGTGGCCCCACGCCTGACCCGCCGGCGCCACCTACTTGGACCCCGACCACCGCTGTCCCCGGTGAGGGAGCTCCACGCAGTCCTTGCGCTCGTGGCCCCACGCCTGACCCGCCGGCGCCGCCTACTTGGACCCCAACCACCGCTGTCCCCGGTGAGGGAGCTCCACGCGGTCCTTGCGCTCATGGGGCCACGCCTCACCCGCCGGCGCCGCCGACTTGGGCCCCGTCCACCGCTGTCCCCGGTGAGGGAGCTCCGCGCGGTCCTAGCGCTCGCGGTCCTAGCGCTCGCGGTGAGGGAGCTCCGCGCGGTCCTAGCGCTCGCGGTCCTAGCGCTCCCCAGCCCCCCCAGCACACCATGTGCGACCCGCAGACGCCGCCATTTTGGGTCCCGACCACCACGAGGGGAGGAGGGGCGCCGCCATCTTGGACCGCCCAGCCACGTGCGATATATGGGGGCGGCCATTTTGTTCATCCCCGACGCCATCTTGGACGGCAACAACGGACCCCACTCCACTACTACAACCACGCTTCGATTACGCTCAATCAGGCTCGGCCCCGGACACTCCAGACGACGACGACAACGGTCCTAATAAACGGCCATGAGACGCCATGCCTAGTCGACTCCGGGATCACGGAAAGCTTTATACACCCCGACACGGTAAGACGCTGTTCCTTGACCACCTATCCCAGCGCACAAAAGATTTGCCTAGCTGCAGGATCCCACTCCGTACAGATCCAGGAATTCTGCATAGTTACCCTTACGGTGCAGGGGAGGGAGTTCAAAAACTACAAACTTAACGTCCTTCCCCAACTCTGTGCCCCCACCTTGCTGGGATTAGATTTCCAATGTAATCTACAGAGCCTTACGTTCAAATTCGGCGGCCCCATACCCCCACTCACTATCTGCGGCCTCGCAACCCTCAAAGTGCAGCCCCGTCCTTGTTTGCGAACCTCACTCCGGATTGCAAACCCGTCGCCACTAGGAGCAGACGGTACAGCGCCCAGGACCGGACCTTCATTCGGTCCGAAGTCCAGCGGCTACTAAAGGAGGGCATAATCCAGGCCAGCAATAGTCCCTGGAGAGCGCAGGTGGTAGTAGTGAAGACAGGGGAGAAACAAAGGATGGTCATTGACTATAGCCAGACCATCAACAGGTACACACAACTAGACGCGTACCCTCTCCCCCGCATATCCGACATGGTCAATCGGATTGCCCAATATAAAGTCTTCTCCGCCGTGGACCTCAAGTCCGCCTACCATCAGCTCCCCATCCGCCCAAGTGACCGCAAGTACACAGCCTTCGAGGCAGACGGGCGATTATACCATTTCCTACGGGTCCCTTTTGGCGTCACAAACGGGATCTCGGTCTTCCAACGGGAGATGGACCGAATGGTTGATCAACATGGGTTGCGGGCCACGTTCCCGTATCTCGACAATGTAACCATCTGCCGCCACGATCAGCATGACCACGACGCCAACCTCCAGAAATTCCTCCAGACCGACAAAGCCTTGAACCTCACGTACAACGAGGACAAGTGCGTTTTTAGCACCGACCGGCTAGCCATTCTGGGCTACATAGTACGCAATGGGATAATAGGCCCCGACCCCGAACGTATGCGCGCACTCATGGAATTTCCCCTCCCGCACTGCCCAAAAGCCCTGAAACGCTGCTTGGGGTTCTTTTCGTACTACGCCCAGTGGGTCCCCCAGTACGCAGACAAGGCCCGCCCCCTAATACAGACCACGACCTTCCCTCTGTCGACAGAGGCTTGCCAGGCCTTCAGCCGCATCAAAGCGGATATCGCAAAGGCCACGATGCGCGCCATCGACGAGTCCCTCCCCTTCCAGGTCGAGAGCGACGCCTCGGACGTAGCTCTAGCGGCCACCCTTAACCAAGCGGGCAGACCCGTGGCCTTTTTCTCCCGGACCCTCCACGCCTCAGAAATCCGCCACTCTCCAGTAGAAAAGGAAGCCCAAGCCATAGTGGAAGCTGTGTGACATTGGAGGCATTACCTGGCCGGCAGGAGATTCACTCTCCTCACCGACCAACGGTCGGTAGCCTTCATGTTCGATAATGCGCTGCGGGGCAAAATCAAAAACGACAAGATCTTAAGGTGGAGGATCGAGCTCTCCACCTTCAACTACGAGATCTTGTATCGTCCCGGAAAGCTGAACGAGCCGTCCGATGCCCTATCCCGCGGCACATGTGCCAACGCACAAATTAACCGCCTCCAAACCCTCCACGAGGACCTCTGCCACCCGGGGGTCACTCGGTTTTACCACTTCATCAAGTCCCGCAATCTCCCATACTCTTTAGAGGAGGTCCGTACAGTCACGAGGGACTGCCACATCTGCGCGGAATGCAAGCCGCATTTTTTCAGGCCAGATGGAGCGCACCTGATTAAGGCTTCCCGCCCCTTCGAGCGCCTCAGTCTCGATTTCAAAGGGCCCCTCCCCTCCACCGACCGCAACGCATATTTTCTTAACGTAGTGGACGAATAGTCCCGCTTCCCTTTTGCCATTCCCTGCTCTGACATGACCGCGGCCACAGTCATTAAAGCCCTGAACAGCATCTTCACACTGTTCGGTTACCCCGCATACGTCCACAGCGACAGGGGGTCCTCTTTTATGAGTGACGAGCTGCGCCAGTTCCTGCCCAGCAAGGGCATAGCCTCAAGCAGGACGACCAGCTACAACCCCCGGGGGAACGGGCAACTAGAAAGGGAGAACGGCACGGTCTGGAAGGCCGTCCTACTGGCCCTACGGTCCAGGGACCTCCCAGTTTCAAGGTGGCAGGAGGTCCTCCCGGACGCTCTCCATTCCATCCGGTCGTTATTATGTACGAGCACTAATCAAACGCCGCATGAGCGTCTCCTTGTCTTCCCTAGGAGGTCCTCCTCTGGAACGTCGCTGCCGACCTGGCTGGCGGCCCCAGGACCTATCCTGCTCCGAAAGCATGTGCGGGCACATAAGGCGGACCCGTTGGTCGAAAGGGTTCACCTCCTCCACGCGAACCCCCAGTACGCCTACGTGGAGTACCCCGACGGCCGACAGGACACGGTCTCCCTGCGGGATCTGGCGCCCGCCGGCAACACGCACACCCCCCCGACACCAGCAACCCAACCCCCCCCCCCTTCCTGCCACCGCCGCACCCCGCGACCGCCCCCTTCCCAGGAGGATCGGTCCCCCTCCCCTTTGCACCGACAGCTGAAACCGTACGGCTCCTGGAGGCGACAACACTGGTACAAGCACCACCACCACCGCCGGGGCCGAGGCGATCGACACGGACAACCAGACCGCCCGACTGACTCGTGGCGTCGATGTAAAACAAATATGGACTGTTCACAAGAACATTTTGCTTTTCTTCCTATACCCTCTGTAAATAGTTGCAACAGGACGAAATTGTCCAATACTGTATTGCCATGTGAATGTTTTATCCTCCCAGGACCAGCCCTGTATACCCTTACCACCATACGAAGCATCACCCCGCCGGGTTCATTTTTGACAAGGGGTGAATGTGGTAGTATGTATTGGGGGTCATGTGGGACTGGAAGCCCTAATGTCATTGGCTGACAGATCCCGGGTCCTGGTTGGCCGTTGACCTCAAGCTCCGCCCTGAAGGCGGAGTATAAGAAGCCGGAGTCTTCCCCCGCAGGCCAGTTTACTATCGAGCTGCTGGGGAACAGACACGCTTAATAAAGCCTCATCGACTTCACTCTATTCGTCTCTTGGAGTCTTTGTGCGCTACAGTTGGACATACACTAAAGGATGTTTTGTGCTCTGATCTCTGTTAGTGAATATGGAGGCAGCATATGGAGAGAACAGGAAGCCTGAAATAAAAACTAGAAAATGCTGGAAAGACTCAGCCGACCTGGTGACATCTGTGGAGAGAGAGAGCTGACATTTCAGGACAGTGATCTTTCATTAGAACTGTGAAGAAAAAAGTTTGAAATGTAAGCACTGTTAAAACTGGAAGCATGGCCTTCAGAGTTTTAAGTGTAAGAAGTTCAAGAAGCTTTTCAAGAAGTTCAAGAACTTTTTCCAGAACGTTTCCAGGTATGGTTCACATTATGGCAGCACAGTAGCATAGTGGTTAGCACAGTTGCTTCACAGCTCCAGGGTCCCAGGTTCGATTCCCGGCTGGGTCACTGGCTGTGCGGAGTCTGCACGTTCTCCCTGTGTCTGAGTGGGTTTCCTCCGGGCGCTCTGGTTTCCTCCCACAGTGCAAAGATGTGCCGGTTAGGTGGATTGGCCATGATAAATTGCCCTTAGTGTCCAAAAGATGTTAAGTGGGGGTTACCGGATTATGAGGATAGGGTAGATACGTGGGCTTCAGCAGGGTGCTCTTTGTAAGGGCTGGTGCAGACTCGATGGGCCGAATGGCCTCCTTCTGCACTGTAAATTCTATGATTCTATGAGAAGAAGGATGCTGAATTCTAAAGCGGTTCCGTTCCTAGGATTAAGTTAATGGAATTTATATGGCCCCTGCCAGTGAATGTATGAGGAGTTCCCTATGAGAAGCTTTGAAAAGAAACTCGAGGGCATCACAAAGAATAAGGAACAAATGGATTTCTCAAAATTTTTCAAATTGGACTAATTTTGTTAATTCCCATTCATTACATACAAATATCCTACCAGAATTCCTCTGTGAATTATTCTGTATTTATAATGGGGATTCTCATTATCCAATTTATCATAAATAAACTCCAATGGAGTATGGAGAGTAATTGAATAAAAGAAGTGACTTGGGGCACGAGATACATCAATTTGTGCAGCGAGTTCTATGTTTTGGTGGTACTGAACTCTTGGCTTGGCCTGCTTCATTATGTGACACTCCATACATGATTAAATAAGGCAATTTGCATCAGGTGTGTTTAATATTACCGAAACTACACAAGAGCACGTGTCAGTTTCCCCATCGTCTGGGCCTCTACAGGCGGCTAAAAGAGGAAAGCCTGGTGAATTTCCCGGCACAGAAGCACAGAAAGAACAGCAAAAGAGGAAAGATGGCTGGGTTAAGGACTTAATTGGCCCAGGGAATGCAGTAAATTGAAAGCTCCTATATATCACCTGAGTTGTCTTCAGTGGGACTGTGCTCATCTTCAGGTGGAAGGATGCGGATGCTCAATTAACTCATCTACATTCAGGTTACCTGACCATTTGTCTTTTAAAGTTATATAATTCCAGTATTACAAATGTAGCATCCATCAAATCACTAGAATGCTTACAAATTTAGTTCGGTAACATTGGGCAGAATCTCACCAGAATTTGGCAAAGTGTCAGGTTCACACAGGTGCATGTCGTCGCCGTGCGCATGTGCGGCCACGGACCTGCCAATCTCCGGCCGTTTATGTCGGGAACGCCGGGAGTTTTACCCGGCGGCGCTGCTAGCCCTCCACCGAGCGGAGCTTCGGTGCGGGGGCGCCCCCGACATTTTCATTGTAAAACTAGACACTTCCTCCGGACGTAGCCACAAAATCGGAGAATCCAGCCCTTTATATCCAAACTTTTAGAAAATATATAAATTAAAAATGTAACTTTAAAATGTCTTTGGAATTTTTATCATGGAAAGGAGGGAATGACATTCTAAACTTTTCCAATGCATTTTTCAGTGCCAGTTTGTACAATAATATTTATGACTTAGTACACATTCAACAAGGTGTTTTTACAATGAAAATGTTCTTCTTCTTCCAGTTTCTTCTATTTTACTTGGGTCATTGCCAAGCTGGTTGATCATCCTTCGCCATCTTCACCTGTCAGCCACCCATTCCTCCTCCAACCCTATCTTTCTTTTTGGTCTTACGCCTACCTTCTCCTTCTGCTTGACAGTTCCATCTCCATTACTCGCCTCACTACATTTCCTCTCTCGCTCTTCCTGGCTACATCCTTCATTGCTCCCATAACTTTCGCAGCTTTCATAGTGAGAATAGTGTGTAAAAAATTGAAGGTCATGTCTTATTGCTGGTTTCTATGCTGATTTCATCGACAAACATTATAAGCCACTCAGTTGCATCAAACGGTTATAAAAATTACAATATAACTGGATAGGCATCTCAATGCAAACTAGGCATTAGATCAGGATATGATGGAAACATTCCCAGCTCAATCAAACCATCAAAGTACTCATTTTGTGGGGGACAGGGGGCTGGGTTGGGAGAGCTGTCTCATTAATGAGTTAAGTACCAGCCTGATATATGTGCATAATCATACACATCAGTTAACATCTCAGATTCCTCATCACCAAATCTCACTGTGTCTGCATGTTGAACATCACTTGAGGAAGTTCTGAGAGTAGCAAAGGCTCAGAATGTACTCTGTTTTGAGATCTTCAATGTCCACCATCAAGAGTAGCTCTGCAGTACCACAGCTGACTAAGGTGATTGAGCCCAGAAGGACAGAAGTGCGAGAGACTGGGCTTGTGACAAGTGGTGGAAAAACTAACAAGAAGGAGCAATCTACTTGATGTTGGCTTCACTGATCTATCTGTAACAGGAGTGTCTGTCTATGAAAGTCGCTCGACCATTACACAGCTTTTTTTTATGGAAACTAAGCCCTTCATTGTGCCATACAGCACACCACATTTACTAGGATAGATTAAAAACAGATCTCGCAGCTCAAAACCGGCTCTCTGTGAGGCATGGTGAGCCATCAGCAACAGAATTGTATATTATCAGAATCTGTAACCATATCCTTCAATCATTGGCATATCCCTCATTCCCCATTCAACACCAATCCTTTTGTTTTCAATGCTTCAATGAGGAATATAAAAGAGCAGGCTAGATGTTAACCGGTTTTCCTTCATGCTAAAGAGTGGAAACTGCACAGCATATAGGGAGCTATGTGATCTCACAACCAATGGACCAGGATAAGAGTCTGAAGCATTACCACATCCAGTCATGTATGGTGGTGGACAATGAAGAAACTGACAGATGGAGAAGGCTTCAAGAACAAAAGGAATGCATTTAATTGGAATCTTTCAGGATCAAATGATGTACCAAATCACTTTATAGCCACTTACCAGTAAGTATTTTTTAAGTGTAGTTATTGTGGTAATGTAGGAAATACGAAAGCCATTTGGTCCCAGCAAGGTCCTACAAACTGCAATGTAAAAATGACCAGGTTATCTACTTTTCGATCATTGTGAAGGAATATATGTTGACAAGGACAACGGGGAGAGTTTCTTTGTTTTTCTTTGAAACAATGTCATGGGATCTCTTACATCCAGCTGAGAGGGCAGAAGAAACCTCAGTTTAACTTCTCATCCAAAAGATGACAACTCTGACAGTGTCATGCTTCCTCAATAATGCACTGGAGCATCGGCCTAGATTTCTGTGGCCATATCACTGGAATAGGGTTAGAATCTACAACCATGCGATTCAAAAGCGAGAGTATTACCACTAAATCAATATCCCCATCTTCAATAATGGCAGAGCCCATCATGTGAGTGCAGAAGAGAAAGTTGCAATCCCCTTCAGCCAGCAGTGCCAAGTGGATGATCCTTCTCACTCTCCTTTGTGGTTCCCAGTATCACTGGAGCTAATCTTTAGCCAATTCAGTTCACTTCATGTGACAGCAGAAATGGCTAAGTGTATTTGTCACAGTAAAGGTTCTCGACTCTGGTTGTACTGTTGAAGACTTTTGCACGAGATATAGACTTGGCCAAGCTGTTCAGTACAGTTATAATATTAGCATTTACTTGATGATGTGGAAAATTTCTCAGGTACGTCTTATTCACTAAAAGCAGAACAAACTCAACCTACCAATTATCAACAAAGTGATGGAAGGAGTTGGCAACAGTGTTATCATGCAACATTTACTCACCTAAACTCTGCTCAATGGTATTCAGTTTGGGTCCACAAGGGCTACTTAACTTTAAAGCTCATTGCAGCCTTAGTTCAAACATGGAAACAAGTTGAATTCAAGAGGTGAGGTGAGTGACTGCCCTGGATGTCAAGGCAGTATTCATTCAAACGTGACCCCACACAACACCAGTAAAACTGAAGTCAATGGGGATCAGGGAAACCTCTCCAGTGGGTGGTAACATAGCTGGCACAGAGGAAGGTGGTTGAGGTTAATCATCTCATCCCCAGGGTCTAAGCTGGAGAAGTTTGTCAGATTAACATCCTTGATCTAACTATCTTCAATTCGAATGACATTTCCTCTAAAAGATCTTAGGTGGGCCTGCTTCTTAATGATTGAACATTATTCAGCTCCATTAATAATTCCTGAGGTAATGAAGTTATACATGCCCATAGGCTGCATGATCAGCACCACATCCAGGCTTTGGCTAATAAGGGACAAGAAGCATAATTTACCCCACACAACAGGAGAGATCTTAACCACATCCCCCGAGCATTCAATGGAATTTGCATTGGCAAATCCCTCATCATCAATATCCTGGGTTGCTATTGACCAGAAACTGAACTGAACAAGCCACAAAAAAACTATGGGTTCTAGGCCAAGTAAAAGCCTGGATAGGCCGAGATTCACCGATATCGCGGCCAAGTGTCGACGGCGGCGTCAAAACCGGTGCGAGCGATGCCGGAGTCAACGGGCCTCCAGGTCCAGTAATTCTCCTCTTCCTCGGGGGCTAGAACGCTGCCAGAGTGCTGCGCGCTGCTCCGGTGCTGAAAGCCGGCCCTACATGGCCGGCGCGGGTCCGCGCATGCGCGCCACGGCCGTCTCTGCGCCGGTGCGGAGCTACATTTCGGCGACCGGACAGCGGGCCTGCGCGGAGGAGGTAGGCAACCTCCAGATCGCGGCCACCCACCGATTGTAAGCCCCCGATCGCGGGCCTGGACCTGGTGGAGGCTCCCCTGGAGTCAGATCCCTCCGCCCTCCCACCAGGACGCCCACATCGGCCGCGGGTCCGGGCTCCGCCGGGCAGTACCAGATCTGAACCACGCCGGCGGGAGTTCGGCCCGCTGCGCGTGGAGAATCGCCGCGGGGGCCTATTTCCGCCCCTCCCCGGCGGTTCTCTGACCCGGTGCGGGCTCGGAGAATCCTGGCCCCTCCTGTTATGAATGGCTCACTTTCTCATTCTCAAAGACTCTCCACCATCTATGAGGCTCCTTCGGCAGTAACTCCCAAAACTCCAATTTCCACCAACTGGAAGGACAAGAAAAGAATTTGCATGGGACGACCACCTTGCTCCACACCCCTTCTAAATCAGTATCGCCCTCACTTGACATAAAGCTTTATTACCAGGTCAAGATCTGGAACTCCCTACCCAACAACATTATGGAAGAATCTTCAACACGGTGGTTCAAGAAGGGAATCGATTATCTTTTCAGGGAACTAGAGTTGCCTTGCTAGTGATGCACGCATCCCAAGAATGATTTTAAAAAGATCCTCCTTACAAGTACAGTTAGTTTATCTAAGCCATTACGTAGTCAAAGTTAGAAATGTTAATGCTACAGAAAGGAATAGGTCCCTGCCTTTCAGATCAGAACCATATCAAATCCTCATAGGGCGGAATCTTCCCCAAAACAGCAAAGTGTCAGGATTTCACAGACTACTGCTGTGGAGCTCTCCAGTTCCACAAACCAGTTTTCTCACGGCACAGGTTGCGCTGCCAAGTTGGCACTACCAGATTGGCAGCACAGCCAGGTAGTGCCAACCTGGCAGTGCCAAACTGTGCCAGGGGGCAGTACCCTACCCCCACAGGAGCTATACTTACCTTTGCATCCCCAGAGGGATCCCTCAGATTGCCTCAGATTCCAATTTTAAATACACTGGTCTTGGGAGTCAAGATAGGTCAACATGGAAAGGGGTAATGAATGAATGGAATTGATTCAGGATTGCAAATGTACAGCAGGTATTTGGTAAGGTAAAGGCAATGGAGGATGAAAGGTCATCCAGGAGAGCTCTGGAATAGTCAAATTTGGAGGCATATGTAAAAGTATATGAGATGTAAATTTGAAGATGTTTTCAAATGACCTGGAAAGTAGGCTGGTATACTGAACAGTGAACATACAATCAATGTGGTGGAGTGGTTCAGCCTCTGTTGCAATGTTACAACAGTGGAAATGAGTTGTTTTTGTAATGAGAGGTCATAGAATCTGCAACAATAGTTTGGGGTTGAATTTTTAAAAATTAATTTACAGGATGTGGGCATTGCTGGCCAGGCCAGCATTTATTGCCCATCCCTAATTGCCCTTCAGAAGGTGGTGGTGAGTTGCCTTCTTGAACCGCTGCAGTCCTTGAGGTGTAGGTACACTCACTGTGCTGTTAGGGAGGGAGTTCCAAGATGTTGCCCCAGCAACAGTGAAGGAACAGCGATATATTTCCAAGTCAGGTTTGTGAGTGACTTGGAGGGGAACCTCCGGGTGGTGGGGCTCCCAGGCATCTGCTGCTCTTATCCTTCTAGATGGTAACAGTTGTGTGTTTGGAAGGTGCTGTCCAAGGAACCTTGTTGAGTTACTGCAGTGCATCTTGTAGATGATACACAAGGCTGCCACTGTTCATCAGTGGTGGAGGGTTTGAATGTTTGTGGAGGGGAGAGCAATCAAGCGGACTGCTTTGTCCTGGATAGTGACGAGCTTCTTGAGTGTTGTCGGAGCTGCATTCATCCAGGCAAGTGGAGAGTATTCCATTACACTCCTGACTTGTGCCTTGTAGATGGGGGACAGACTTTGGGGAGTCAGGAGGTGAGTTACGCGACATAGGATTCCTAGCCTTTGACCTGCTCTGGTAGGACAGTATTAATGTGGCTAGTCCAGTTCAGTTTCTGATCAATGGTAACCCCCAGGATGTTGATTGTGGGGGATTCTGCGATGGTAATGCCATTGAATGTCAAGGGGCAGTGGTTAGAGCCTCTCTTTTAGGAGATGGTCATTGCCTTGCACTTGTGTGGCGTGATTGTTACTTGCCACTTATCAGCTCAAGCCTGGATATTGTCCAGGTTTTGCTGCATTTGGACATGGACTGCTTCATTATCTGAGGAGTCGCGAATGGTGCTGAACATTGAATACAACATCAAGGTTGCAAACTGTCTAGTTTAACCAAGACAGTGACTGAAAGGGGGAATGGAATCAATGGCAAGTGTACAGACATGCAGCAGAAGCCAAAGACAACGTACTTTATCTTCTCAATTTTAAACTGGAGAAAATTGCAGCTCGTCTAAGACGGGATGTCGGACAAGTAGTCTGACAACACATATAATTGGGTGAGGTGCCCACAGTGAGAAGGAATCAATCAAGTTGGTAAGCCAGGTTTTGGTGGGTCTTTGGATGTCAGGATTAGGTCATGTGTGAGGATAGAAGTGTAGAAAGTATCGCAACTGCTACAATGCGAAGTTCCAGATAGCCACAGGCCATTAATCACAGCATTCAGAGGCTGCACTTGGTTTCTCCAGAAACTGTGTTCCTTTTATAAGACAGCACAACTTCTAAGATGTTTTTCCAAAAGATTTATGGATGTGGCTTGCTGCAAAAAATGTTTTGCTTTGTCCATTCCATACTTCATCACCAGTTCTAATTCTCCAAACATCAGCTTGTCTGGAAGAAACACATTTTAAACTAAAGAAAATCAAAATGATCTCAACCATGCTGCTGTATTGGCCTTCCATTTCCTCTGGGGAGGGAGGGTGGAAAAAAATCGCAAGGGTCACTAATGGGCCACCGGCAACAATAAACAAGGTTTATTAATATCACACCTTTAACATAGTAAAACTTCCCAAGATGCTTCAAAGGACCATGCATGAAAATTGGCACCAAATCACATAAGAGAGGCTTGATCAAAGAGGTAGGTTTTATGATGCGACTTAAAGGACCATGGAGAGGGAGAGAGGTGGAGTGATCAAAAGAAGATTGGACTCTTTACAAGCTCACACAAAGCAGCAATGAACCATTCACCCACTCAGCCGGGGAAAGTACATGACGTGAGGAAACTCGGAGCTCAATTTTATGCAGCTGTCACGGAAGGGGTGGGGCTGGAAGATGCAGCAAGCCATTCAAACGTCCATTGACTTCGGTGGGAGTGGAAAATTCCACCCTAAGTCTGAGAAAAGTAGGGGAATGGAGAATAAATGAAGGTTGATGGTAGGGGGGCGTTGTTTCTCTGACGGGAAAAGCAACTATTTTACTGTCGAGCTCAAAAAATGTAAAAATAAACACTTAAAAGAATCACTCTCACTCAGTAACAATATAATTTATAACCATACCAATTTACTTCAAATAGTTTTAGTCAGTTTCAATAGAGGCATATGTAAAAGTGTACGAGATGTTAATTTGAAGATGCCCTCAAATGACCTGGGAAATTGGCTGATGTATTAAATATTTCCAGTGAGTATACAGTCAACAGATGAATGCCACATACTGAATTACTTCGATCATCTTTCAGTTCATTTTAAAACAATATGTGCATTTCTAACAATGACACTTCATGAAAATGCTTTGCCAAATCCACTATCATGAAGTAAGGATTGTGTGCACATCCACACTACCCTCCCCCATATAGTTATTCCCCAACCTATAATCTCAATCAATCTTGCCTTACTTTAAAAAGGCATTATCAGCAAGATAAAATATTTGGTGTGTATCTATTTTAACTGTATGGCAAAGGGTGCAGTCATCTCAATATGTTATTAAATGCATTTGATGGTGCAAATAAGTAAACGCTTTAAAAAGTCAGGTTGATTTAAAAATGAGTGAAAATCTTCTTGGAAGATACATATTATAAATACATATACCAATTCTGAGGCCCAAGCTGATGGTTTTTGGGCTAGATTTTTGACAGAGGATGTACATAAAGAATGTAAACACCCCCCACCCCAAATGGACAGAAGTTAAAAGAGAGCAGAATTTTGGAAATGCGGTCAATGTCCTGTAGCACTTCTGATGACAAGTCATCGAATTTTGTGAAGTCATTGTTTTATAAGAAGAGTGATAGATCATCTCAAATAGGTGCAAATGCTCCTTCCAGCAAGAATATATAATTCCAAGTGAAACATGGACTCATTTATTTGCATCAAAGGGGCAATATCCGCAAGATAAAACGTTCAGGATTGTTTGACTGACAGTTCAATAGCATGAGGCTAGTGTGTTCTTGGAGGAATCTGAGGCATAGCAATCTATGGGGCTGGATTCTCTGCCATCGGGTGCTCTGTTTTGCCGGCAGCCCGGGGGTTTCCCGACAGCGTGGGGCTGCCCCACAATGGGAAACCCCATTGACCAGCCGGCAAAACGGAGCATCCTGCTGCCATGCTGAACCAGAAACCTGGCGCAGCGGGAC
This sequence comes from Scyliorhinus torazame, assembly GCF_047496885.1. Taxonomy (NCBI): domain Eukaryota; kingdom Metazoa; phylum Chordata; class Chondrichthyes; order Carcharhiniformes; family Scyliorhinidae; genus Scyliorhinus; species Scyliorhinus torazame. Next base: position 283,123,723 of record NC_092713.1, on the reverse strand, counting down.
GGAGAATCCAGCTCATGATGTTTTGTATCTCTGAGAAACAGTGAAGGAAAACTCACAATGTGGGTGCCCTAGTTGTTTGAAAAGGTGCTGGTGAACCTTCTCCTTGTAGGGTTTTAAATTGATAATAAGGTGGTATTGGAAAGACTATGTAAATTTAAAATGGATAAGACATCAGGGCCGGATGAGATGCATTCGAGGTGACCAAGGGAAGTGAGAAAGGGAATTGCGGAAACACTGGCAATGGTTTTCCAGTCTTCCTTATAGTGTCGGGGGTGGTGACGGAGGACTGGAGAATTATACCTTTGTTCAAAAAAGGGCATAAAGGTAAGTCCTGCAACTACAAACAGTCAGTTTAACTTTGGTGGTGTAGAAACAATAATTCAAGAAAAATTAATAGTCATATGGACAAAAGTGGGTTAATTAAAGAAAGCTGGCATGAATGTCTTCGGGGGAAATTGCACTTAACTATCTTGTTTGAGCTCTTTGATGAGGTATCTTGTTTGAGCTCTTTGATGCGGTAACAGCGAGGGTTAATGAGGAAAATGGACTTCCAAAAGGCGTTTGATACAGTGCAACACAACAGACTTCAGAGCAACATTACAGCTCATGAAATAAGAGGGACAGTAGCAACCTGGGTAAGGAACCGAGTGACAGGAATGTGCAATGTTCCAAAGATATGCAGGTTAAGATTAGACTGGCTATGCTAAATTGCTCCTTAGCGTCCAAAGGTGTGTAGGTTAGATGGATTGGCCATGTGTGGAGTTACGGGCATAGTGTGATGAAGTGGGTAGACTGTACTTTAGGAGGGTCGGTACAGACTCAGTGGGCTGAATGGCCTTCATCTACCACTTCTATGGATTCTATATTTTTGAGCTGGAGACAGGTTTCTGGTGGAGATCCCCAGGGATCAGTATTGGGAGCCTTGTTCTCCCTGATTTTTTTAATGACCAGACCCGAGTGTACAGAGCATAATTTCATAGTTGTTGGATGTGAGGAGGAAAGTGCGCTATTTCTTTTGTGCCAACGGCATTGAAAGGGATGAGAAGCAGAAGTTAATTCTCCTGACAGCATACCCCGATGATTAGTCTTATAAAAAGCTTAACTTACCCAGCAGCCACTGACTCTAAAACATGGATGAGCTTGTAGACCTGGTGAGAAACCTGGTGGCCATCTATCATCCTCCAATATTATGGCTTTAATACAGTTGTGAGAACCCTGGACAGTAGTGTCCTCAGGTTGGGTGAAAGGTCCCCACATAAAGAAGCCTGCCTTTCCGGTGAGGGCACCCTTTTGCCTCGCCCATTATCAACCCAACATTCTGCAGGGACACCCTGGTGGTCTAAACAACGTCAGGATAACCCCAGATGTACGCAGGAAACCTCTCTGAAGGAATAAAGGTGTCAGCCGCTGGACGGTTTTAAGTTCTGCAGAAGGACAGGACCTAGAAAAGAGTGCCAGAATTGACTGAACGTACCACCCAGGCAAGAAGCCAAAGCCTCCTCAGGTCCAGGCTTTACAGGTATACCAGCCATCAGAGGGAGGAACAATTCACCTGAACTGCATCGTCACAACTTAGGTCGCCCTAATAAGGATATGGTTGCCCGTCAACGGTCATTCCTTAGAGATGGAGGTAGATGCAGGAGCTGCCATCTCTGTCACTGTGGAAGAGACATTCTATCGCCTTTGAACGGGTACTCTGTCCTTAATCCTAAGGGATACCAGGGCCAGACTAGCCACGTATGTGGGATAACCTTTGAAAATTATGGGGACAACTCCACGCCTGTAGCGTATAGACAGCAGTCGGCCCCACTCCCATTCATAGTCATGCGAGGGTCAGGATCAAGTCTCATGGGCAGAGATTGGCTCCAGAAGATCCAACTGGACTGGCTGGAAATTTAAAAATTGTGGATTACTGGATTGTATCATTTATTAGTAAATATACTGAAGTCATTTAAGGGGGCTTTGGTAAAATGCAAGGAGCAAGGACCAGAATCTATGTTGACACCGCTGCCATGCCAAAATATTTCAGGGCATGGCCAGTCCCATGCTCATTGCTTGACAAGGTTGAAACTGAGATTGAGCGGTGGGAAAACCTTGGGATAATATGGCCAGTGCAGTTTGCGGAGTGGGCCGCACCCGTAGTTCCCGTCCTCAAACACAACATGTCAGTCCACCTTCGTGGGGATTATAAACTCAGGGCCAACAAGATGTCACAACTGGAGCAGTACCCCATGCCACACATAGAGGATTTGTATGCCAAATTGGCAGATGGGCAAACCTTCACGAAACTGGATATACGCCACGTCTACCTTCGGCTCAAACTAGATGGACCATCCTGGAAAGACATCACAATTAACATCCATAAGGGTCTGTATGAAAATACATGCCTGGAGTCTCGTCAGCATGTGCCATCTTAATAATTTTTATTAATAATCTTTATTATTGTGACAGTGACAAGTAGGCTTATATTAAAACTGCAATGAAGTAGGGCAGCACGGTGGCGCAGTGGGTTAGCACTGCTGCCTCACAGCCCTGGGTCATTGTCCGTGTGGAGTTTGCACATTCTCCCCGTGTTTGCATGGGTTTCGCCCCCCACAACCCAAAAGATGTGCCGGCTAGGTGGATTGACCATACTAAATTGCCCCTTAAATGGAAAAAATGAATTGGGTACTCTAAATTTTTTTTTAAAAATGCAATTAAGTTACTGTGAAAAAGGACGGCAGATTTCTTTCCCTAAAGGAAAACCAGATGTGTTTTTTACGACAATCAACAATGGTTTCATGATCATCACTAGACTTTTAATTCCAGATTTGTATTGAATTCAAATTTCACCATCTGCAGTGGCGGGATTTGAACCTTTGGATTACTAGTCCAGTGATAATACCACTATACTGCCACCTCCCTTATGTGACTTAATTCCCAAAACAATATGGCAGACTTAACTGAACTTTGAAGTGACCTAGAAAATCATTCCATGGCATCAAATTTATGCAGTGCAGTCATTCACAGAATTGCAGAAATACAGGATTGTTATGGTGCTGGAGGAGTCCATTCAGCCCAACATTTCTACCCTTAGCTCCAATCTCCTACCTTCTCCCTGTAGCCCTGCACATCATTCAGAGTGCTACCTGCCTGCACCACAATCTCAGGCAGTGCATTCCAGAACTTCATCATTCAGAATCACAGAATCTTTACAGTGCAAAAGGAGGCCATTTGGCCCATTGAATCCACACTGGCTCTCTGAAAAAGCATTCCAGCTAGTCCTTCCCCCCTACTTTATCCCGGTAACCTTGCACATTCTTTCTTTTCAATTGCAATTCAACTCCCTTTTGAATACTTTGATCAAACCTGCCTCCACCACACTCTCAGGAAGTTTGCTTCAGACTATAACCCCCCTCTGGGTGAAAAATGATTCCTCACATCACTTCTCCTCCTTTTGCCCATTATTTTGAATCTGTGCCCTCCAGTTCTTGATATACTCCTGAGAGGAAACAGTTTTTTCACTATTTATTCTGTACACACCTTGCATGATTTTTAATACCTCTTATCAAATCTCCGCATAGCCTTCTTTTTCCAACGAAACTGTAATCATTCCAGGGAAGACCAGGCGAGATGAAATTAAGGTTTATTCTTTAACAGAGTTAAAGCCACAGCCGTGGGGTAGAAAGCAAATGTCCCAGCAATCAGGAACACCCCAGCCTGGGTCAGGGTCAGTATTTACAGCCCCGCTAATATGTCCCTATTGGGCGAGGTGCTTTTACAGAGTTTGTGTCACACTGAACCAGGGAACTAATCACACTACATAAGTGGGGGAAAAAGCACTGGAAAATTAATTTACCTATGGCTGAGAAACTGCATGATGCCACTGCAGATACATTCTGACAATCCCCCATGAATTAGGGTTACCAATCCTTCCAGTTACCCTGGAGTCTCCTGGAATAAAGATTAATCTCCAGGGCAATGTTGCAAGCAACCAGGGAGAAAGATTATCATGGCATTGAAAAAAGGGTGCAATTTTCATTTTTGTTTAAATAATATTGGAGGGGGATCAAAATGGTGATGAAACTGGACAGGTGGATGGAGGTGGAATATCCCACGTGAAAGCTTCCAGAAATACTTCCAATTACTGCAGACAACGTGAGCATTAATGGATTTGCACACTTTTCTTGACATTGTTTCTGCGTACAGTTGGCAAACCATTAGCAAGACGCTAACTGCACAGGTTTGTGCAAAATCAGGTGTATTCAATCCCGTGTGGCAAAATGGCATTGAAATTCTGTTAATCCGTGATCCTGGACAATGTACCAATCAAACCTTATTACCTCAATACATAACGTATTTCAAAAAGAAATTAAAGACAAAATTGTAATCTTCCCAAAAATGTGCCAGCATGCGATCCCTCAATAATGAATTTGATTAACTCAGCAGTTATTGGTGACTCCGATGCGGACTTAAGTGTTTTCTCTGAATTCAGGCTTCGTAGAAAGCCAATTGATTATTTTTCAATGGTTGGGTTCCTTCATTTCTAAAGGCGCTGCGCAGCTGAAAAAGGAAAGGTGGTGATGTGCTGATATGGGCTGAAGAGAAACTCAATACAACCTCAGCTGAGAACATTACAGTTTCAGCAGATCTTGAGTTCATGTGAGTCCTCATTTTCCCAGAAAAGTCTTTTTCCCAGAAAAGTCTCAGGAATCAAGGTACACTGACGTGTACCCACTCTCTAATTGCCGGAAGGAATTTGAGTTAATCCGAGTACCTAATCAAGGCAGTCAATGAAATTTGATCTGGGCACCCAAAAGGATTTGTTGCATGGGAAGATTTTTAGCAACATTTGAAAGTCTTGACATGATTGTAATAACGCTGCCTTTCAACAGACAGTAGGTATAGCTGTGAGAAACAATACAGTTTTAGATAAGGTTTTAACCAACCTGCGTCCCCACTGCAAAAAGAGGTCATGTGACATCATGGCAGTAGTGACCATAACTCGATCTTCTGGTCTCCCCGGTTGCCCATGCTAATGAATCAATAAGGTATTCTGATTCCTGAGCTTTTGTCTGCTTGGTATTTTCCCATTTTTGGCCCAATGCACTCGATGCATTCTAAATTAGGGGCGGCACGATGGCACAGTGGTTAGCACTGTTGCTTCACAGCATCAGGGAACCGGGTTCAATTCTGGCCTTGGGTGTCTGTCTGTGTGGAGTTTGCACATTCTCTGCGTGTCTGCATGGGTTACCTCCAGGTGCTCCGGTTTCCTCCTACAGTGCAAAAATGTGAAGTTTAGGTGGATTGGCCATGCTAAATTATCCCTTAGTGTCCAAAGATTACGAGGATAGGGTGGGGGAATGGGCCTAGGTAGGGTGCTGTTTCAGAGGGTCAGTGCAGAGTCAATGGGCCGAATGGCCTCCTTCTGCACTGTAGGGATTCTATGATTCTGTAGGGATTCTAAGATTCCTCTATCACTTCTACTAGATATAATGGGCTGGATACTCCGCTGTTGGGATTCTCCATTTCGCCGGCAGAGCACCCACGCCCGGGGATTTCCCAATGGCATGGGGCTGCCCACAATGGGAAACCCCATTGGCCGGCTGGCGAGACGGGGAGTCCCGCCGCTGGTGGGGGCGCTCTGCGGGATGGAGAATCCCGCTCAAAGCATTTAGCATCCCTTGCTGTCAGTGTTTATTTGTACTTTCCTTGTAGCTATGATCGAATTCGTCAAAGCTATAAAACTTGGATCACGCCGAAGGTGAAGTCTCTTATCCATTAACATCAAAGTATTTTACAGTGGGAACTCCCAGAAGCAGAGGGAGTATCATAACAAGATGCAATGCATCATCGCAAATGCAAAAGAACAATTCTATTGTGACCAGGTAATGCAGTTAAATAAGGATAATCCATCATCCTGGTATCACACTTGAAACTATTGACATAATCTTCCCAGTCCTTACGGTTCCTTGCAATTCATAATGGAGATCAGTCCAGCCATTATTCATCACTAATATTTTTAATAGATTTTAGCAGACATTGCTGATGTCATGACATCTCTGGACTTTTCCCAATTACTAACATTGCTACCGACGAGAAAACCTCCTCTGATCCAACTGTGCGAAGTCTTCCACACAGTCTTGGTAGTTAAACCTGGAAAGGTGGCAGTTCCAGACCGAGTTCCAGCCAAGTTTACCTGATACTTCACCTATGAGTTTAGTGTTCCGTTATGTGATGTCTTGAATGTTTCCTTTGACAACGGAATAGTTCCATATTAATGGAAGCAAGCAACTGCTGCTTCAGTACTGATTAAACTCAACGGTGAAGTATCAGATAGAGTTTGGGTTCTTATCAAGGGAAAACATGCATTGTTTCACAAAGCCAGTTGGGAGCAAGCTTTAAAATGTAATGTGGTTGAAAACAAACTGCCTATAACCCTTGTGGACTGAAGTGCTGTGTGTAAGCCATTCATTGGACTATTAAAATGGCCATTGCCAACCCTGTGAGTTATGACAATATCAGCTGGAATTCTCCGGCCGTTTTGAATCTCTTTCCCCGCCTGCAGCGCACCCCCTCCCATGGGTTTCCGGTGCGTGGGGTGGCTTCAATGGGAAATCCCAATGACTAGCGGCAGGAGTGGAGAATCTCGGCAGCAGTGCACGGCACATCGCCAAGAAACACACGGCTAGGGGATCGGAGAATCCAGCCCATCATCTCCAGATAGTTCTGAGACTCAAGAAAATACCTAATTACATATGAACATACACAGTCATCCGGGAAATTCGCAAATCCCTTTGTTTAAGGGTGGAACATCACCAAAACAACTCAGCATTCCAGCCAGCTTATTTTTCTGGTTCACCATAAACAAAAAACACATTGATGTTCAACATACAGTGGATGAATATGAAGGATCTCTATGGACCTCCCATTGTACTATGATGTTCCTTCACCCAAGCTCAGACTGGGTGTCAAAAGACAAACAAAGTATATTTATTGACCTGATCACTCACATTATTTAGAAAAGGACTTTGGACCTGCAAATGTCACCAGGGAGACATGTTTTATCCCTGCTTTTAAAACAAGAGTCAGCTCTGCAGAGACAGACACACCATCAGAAAGCCATTAAACCAGCTGCAGACCAACTACACAGCCACGGTAATATGTAGCAATACCTTGAAAGTGGGAGAAGGACTCCCAGCAAACTGTTCTGATATCCAGTTTACCTGATAGCCAATCTCCTCGAAATTTAAATGTAGTAAACCTCTCAGTTTACTGAAAACCCTCAGCTTACCAAACCTTTACTAAAAGCATCAACTCATCTGAGAAACTAAAGGCCTTGCACAAAGGAGAGATTGAGATAATTATACATTGTAATCATATTTTCTTTTCTTCATCTCTATCTAATCTTTGTCTGAGTGATAATATATATGAGGTGTCAGATCTCTAACCTCCAGAGTAAGTGTGGATAACAAATAACTTTCTTTTAAAACTCATTAAAAAGCTTGCTGCTGGGATTATTGTAAATTGCGGACAACTAAGAGAACAAAAATACATACAGCTCACATGCAACATTGTTCACGGACAGTAAGAAAACATACAAATTCTGTCTGTGACAAAGTTGAGATTAAAAGCTGAGAAAAGTGTGCAATGCTTCTCCAAGTGATAGGTATGTGAAATATAGCTCATTTCAATCCCTCATCTCACCACAGAATCAATCCCATTCACTGTGGGAATAGTCACACAGAGCAGGTGACCGTGCAATGATTAATAGAAAGATTACTTTGATGTTTAATGGTGTATTGGTTAATGGTTCATCATTCTATAACTATTTGAAATATCTCTGTGTCAATATAGACATACATCTTACCACATCATTCAGTAACGTAACACACCTGCCTGCCTAATTAAGAACCTGTAAAAAACAGCTTTTCTATTATTTCCACCTCAAAGAAACAAATGTTTTCTTCCATTCCCCCTTTTAACTTTTATGGATATCTACATACAACACATTAAATCCATTCTAAGGGATTCTGTAAGCAATGAGCTTCAACAAGTCTGCTAATTGCTCTCTTCATCACCAAGGGCCACAGGAGAGTAATCTACAGTGACTCCTTTTCTGGTAGTCCCTCACTCACTGTGGGGATCACCTCAGTATCTCCCATATTTGGATATGGATGCGATGACTTGCCTCATACCAAAATAAATCAACTATCGTACATGGAATGACTACTATATTTGGCTCCCTGTATGTTTACAGTGTCTATTTCATCAGGTGGTAGAATTCTTACCTCTGGTGCTGTGAATTTGTGACCCACCTTCGAAGCCTCATCTGAGTTGACACCCACGACAGTGCTGGTGGACTTTTGTATTTTCATAGGTGCATTCCTTTGCATAAACATAGTGGTTGAGCCGAACATTGAAGATCTCACAGCATTATTTGAAGGCAGCAAGGAATTCTCCTGGTGTCCTAGCCAATACTTATCTCTTAATTTTGACCAAGCTTCTAGGTATCGGACATAATGTGCGTAATTTACTGGCCTCGTCATGCCCGACTTGGTGACACGACGAGGCTATTGACTCTCGCGAGGTTAACCCGAACCTCGCGAGATGGCGTGATCGGGGGTTCACTCTCAGTGGTCGTGATCCAGATCAGCATATTTAAATGAGCCTGGGTCCGAATGGCTGTGTCTGGGAGACCTCGCCAGTGTGCCATTTAGAACTGCTTTCCACAAACATGGACCTGGTGTAATAGCACCTGGTAGGAGCGGTCTCCCAGGCCATTAGAGGCTCCTGGATGGTCAGGCATTGGGCAGAGTGGCCCCTGGCACTCCCACTGACATCAGGACACCTTAGCACTGCTAGCCTGGCACCTAGGCGCTGTCACCTGGACAATCTGGCAGTGCTACACTGGAACTTCCAGGGTGCTGGGGTGGCACTACCAGTTTGGCAGGGGAACTACCATGGTGCCAGGCTGGCAGTGCAAGGGTGCCCATGCCAGGGATAGAGTCCGGGGTGTCTTACCCATAAGAGCTGGGGTGAGGGGGGTCTCAAGGGCGGCAGAAGAGGTACGTTGGGTGTAGTAGGGGAGGTCCAGAAGCCGCAGTGGAGTCTCTGAGGGGGGCCCAAAGATCGGGGCTGCCTTTAAAAATGGCACCCCGATCCGCAAGTCACCTTCCTGCTGGTGAGCTGAACTCGTCAGTGCAGGATATGATGAAAGTGCAGCCTCAAAGGGGCGTTCCTTGCCAAGGCTAAAGCAACCAGCAAAGTGCTGTTGAATAGTGGGGTCTTTCTCGACGCCTGCACCCAAAATCGGACTCTTTATCCCTCCGGTTGAATCGCGCCCAATATCTCCCTATGTGGCTCGGTGTCATGTTATGTTCATGTGGTAGCGCAGCCCCTTTAACTAGGCGGGCCTTGTGGCCCATGTGACCGGCTCGGGTCCAATCATGCGGGAGCGCGTGAACCAAGGCCAATAGCGAGTAAGTGTGGGGCCCTGGTAACAGGGGCCTAGGCAGTGTGGAGCCCCCAGCCAGAAAGCTAAGACCCATGTATTGCGTTCTGTGCCTGTACATATACCAGCCTTTACCTTCCATCAATAAACCCTTTTGTTACTCCTGGTGTCATGATATTCAGGTAAACATCATAGCACAGACATACATACATACTGATGGACAGATCAACGGACCAATCAACACACACAACACGACAGCCAATCATAGGCGAGAGCATACACAGTACAAAACAGGGAACACAACACTTCCTGGACACTCGAGCAGGAGACGGCTCAGGGCACAGAGCTCATTGCAGGCCACTCAGACAGCCACCATGTGCAGAGTGCCACGACAAGATAGAATTAGGAATAGGTCCACAGAATCAAGGGTCATGATCGAACCTCAGTAAACAGTTTATCAGTGTAAATAGATGCTTGAAATAAAACTGCGTTGTACCATTCACAACCATGTTGGTTCATCTATGTGGCAGAATACCCAACACTTCATAGTACCAGGAGTGAATTTGGTACCTACCTACAAATCCTCCGGAATCTGCCATCCTGCGCCATGGACCGTCAACACACCGCAGCCGCAGCAAGTCGCTGGAAACCTCGGTGTTAATTGGAAGCTGTTCAAACAGCGCTTCCAGCTCTTTCTGTAAGCCAACAAAAAGGAAAGCGCCTCGGACACCAGAAAGATCGCCATCCTCCTCACCACGGCAGGTCAACATGCCATCCATGTCTCCAACTCCCTGGTGTTCGCGGAAGGCAAGGACAAGACCAAATACAAGACGGTCCGTCTCAACCTCGACCAACAGTTCAACGTCGAGGTCAACGAGAGCTTGTGGAGTTATCTCTTTCAGCAGCGCCTGCAAGGTAAGGATGAGCCCTTTCAGTCATTTCTTACGCATCTCCGCATCCTCGCGCAGTCCTGCGGTTACGACACCACCTCCAATTCCATGATTCGGGACCAGATCGTTTTTGGGGTCACCTCGGGCACCCTACGCCAGCAGCTCTTAAACATAAAAGGCCTCACCGTAGCCTCCGCAATCGAAGCCTGTGTCCTGCACGAAAACGCGACTAGCCGTTATACCCAATTTCAGGCGGCCGAATCGGCGCGGCAAGGGTCCTACGCGGCCGGATCGGCGAGGCAGGTGAGCCACGAGGCCGAACGGGTCCAGGCGATCGAGTTCCTCCTGGCCCCCGGCCCAGACGAGGGCAGACATTTTGCGCGCTTTTCGAGGCCTCCGGCGCTGTGTGCGCCAAAAACTACGCCTACACTGAGGGACGTGATGCGCAGGCGCGCTTGACGCAAGACCGAACCGCGCATGCGCAGTGGCGCAACGAACGCCATGACGTCACGACGTGCGGCAACTGTGGAGCCGCACATTTAAAGCGGCAATGTCCCCCAAGAACCCGACAATGCCTCCGCTGTGGCAAGGTGGGCCACTACGCTGCTTGCTGTCGAGCAGCTCAACCTGTCAATGTTCCCCAACTCCGACAACCTCGCAGGGACGTGCGGACCATTCAGCCTCCTTATTACGAATCGTGCCCAGACGATATCCAGACCAGTGACACAGACGACCGGGACGCCTTCCGTGTTGCGGTCATTGATGGGAACCAAATGTCTCCACCCAGGACCCACCAGCCGGTGCAAGTTAACACGATCAACCCAAATTCGTCGCCCACCTACTAGACTGGACTTATGAGACTGCTTGTACATTGAACTCATACTACCACTGTGTTAATATGTTTATGTTCTTATCGTTACAGGAATTTGTTTTATCGTTCAACCGTTCTTTGTTTATGGTACAACCTCGTTGTTATGTCACACCCGACATCGCCCCTTGTATATAGTTTAGCCCCATGTACATGCTGTAAATATTGCACACACACACATTTAGCTACACTCAGTACACATCTCTATTTATGACCACGTAGGCACATGTTCTTGTAAAAAAGGCGGGATGTCATGATATTCAGGTAAACATCATGGTGCAAACATACATACAGATGGACAGATCAACGGACCAATCAACACACACAACACGACAGCCAATCACAGGCAAGAGCATACACAGTACAAAACAGGGAACACGACACTTCCTGGGCACTCGAGCAGGAGACGGCTCAGGGCACAGAGCTCATTGCAGGCCACTCAGACATCCACCATGTGCTGAGTGCCACTACAAGATAAATTAGGAATAGGTCCACAGAATCAAGGGTCATGATCGAACCCCAGTAACCAGTTTACCAGTGTAAATAGATGTTTGAAATAAAACTGCGTTGTACCATTCACAACCGTGTTGGTTCATCTGTGTGGCAGAGTACCCAATACTTCACCTGGAAGCCCCCAGAATGTTATCTTGAGCCAGCACATTGATGACAAAGTAAAAGGTTCGATCGCAGCCTGCAGTACTTTGTGATTCGAGGGGAGATGGAGCACTCAAAATAAAAAGACCAACAACAATCGAGAAACAACAACTGTAAACATCCAACATGTGAGTGAAAAGCCCATTATTGGTAAACTAGACCCGTTTGGCCAAGGATCTGACGATTGGAGCCAAACGGCTCCGCTATTTCTTCACTGTGAACGGGATCACAGGGGAAGACAAGCAGTAGGTGATACTTCTGACAGTTTGTCGGCCGCACACCTATAACTTGATAAGAAACCAATGTCTCTAGAGGTACCTGACTCAAAGACCTTTGACCAGTTAGTCAAGTTGGTCAAGGAACATTTTAACCCCAGGACCTCGATCATCCTCCAGCAAATTCATTTCCGCTGTCTTCAACTATATATCACCTACCAAAAGTTACTACTGGGACTCTTGAGAGGGGGTAAACCAATATCACGAATAGGCTCTGCAAGGGTGCAACGTCGGGCCTTGCCGCAAGCAGCTGACAACAATACTTTCCAGCACAGACTTAACACGCAAATCGTCAACGCGGATGCATTGAACCAACTCCTTTTATTGAAAAGCATCCGCCAGTATCCCAAGAAATCATATTGGCATTGAACCTCTTGGACACATTGCCAGTGTCAGCTGGCCACATCCGAAACTGGACCCAGGACACAGACTGGGTGGCACCATGGAAAGTCCGAACAGTTGAGACCCTACTTCAACTGTCCAATGAGGATGGTGTGATCCTGTGGGGCACATGTGTCATCGTTTCACCACTGGCCTGGGGAATCTCTCTTACAGAAGTTACATGGCGCCCACCCAGGGCAAACAGAGATGAAGATGCTGGTACACAGCTATATATGGTGGGAGCGGCCTGGTCACTGTGAAGCAGGGTCCATGTTGACTATGTAGGCCCTTTCCTGGGCAGGAAGTTCTTAGTTTTAGTGGATGTCCACTCCAAGCGGCTACCTATACAGAAAATGGTGACAACGGCCTCGGTGGCTACGGAGGATGCCTTAAGCCGAGTGTTCACCGTACGTGGGCTGCCAGAATCGATTGCATCTGACAATGGCCCCACTTTTACAGGGGACGACTTGCAAACTTTTACTTGAACGAACAGCATGCGCCACACCAGGACGTCCCCATACCACCCTGTGTCCAATGGTTTCTCCGAGAGGTCTGTACAGACTTATAAAAACGCCATGAGAGGGCGGCACGGTGGTGAAGTGGTCAGCACTGCTGCCTCATGGCACCGAGGACGTAGGTTTATCCTAGCCACGGGTCATTGTCTGTGTGGAGTTTGCACATTCTCCCCATGTCCATAAGACCATAAGACATAGGAGCAGAATTAGGCCACTCGGCCCATCGAGTTTGCTCCGCCATTCAATCATGGCTGATATTTTTCTCATCCCCATTCTCCTGCCTTCTCCTCATAACCGCTGATCCCCTTATTGATCAAAAAGCTATCTATCTCTGTTTTAAAGACACTCAGTGATTTGGCCTCCACAGCCTTCTGCGGCAAAGAGTTCCACAGATTCACCACCCTCTGGTTGAAGAAATTCCTCCTCATCTCTGTTTTAAAGGATCGTCCCTTTAGTCTAAGATTGTGTCCTCTGGTTCTAGTTTTTCCTACAAGTGGAAACATTCTCTCCACATCCACTCTATCCAGGCCACGCAGTATCCTGCAAGTTTCAATAAGGTCCCCCCTCATCCTTCTAAACTCCAACGAGTACAGACCCAGAGTCCTCAACCCGTTCCTCATACGACAAGCTCTTCATTCCAGGGATCATTCTTGTGAACTTCATCGGGACCCTTTCCAAACCCAGCCCATCCTTCCTTGGATATGGGGCCCAAAACTTCTCACAATACTCCAAATGGGGTCTGACCAGAGCCTTATATAGCCTCAGAAGTACATCCCTGGTCTTGTATTCCAGCCCTCTCGATGTGAATGCTAACATTGCATTTGCCTCCCTAACTGCCGACTGAACCTGCACATTAACTTAATTGAATCATGAACAAGGACACTCAAGTCCTTTTGTCCTTCTGATTTCCTAAGCATCTTCAAATTTAGAAAATAGTCTATGCTTCCATTTCTTCTTCCAAAGTGCATAACCTCACATTTTTCCACATTGTATTCCATCTGCCACTTCTTTGCCCACTCTCCTAGTCTGTCCAAGTTCTTCTGAAGCCCGCCTGCTTCCTCAATACTACCTGTCCCTCTACAGGTTTTTGTATCATCTGCAAATTTAGCAACCGTGCCTTCAATTCCTTCTTCCAGATCATTAATGTATATTGTGAAAAGTTGTGGCCCCAGCACAGACCCCTGAGGCACATCACTAGTCACCGGCTGCCATCCTGAAAAACACCCTTTTATCCCCACTCACTGCCTTCTTCCAGTCAGCCAATCCTCTATCCATGCCAGGATCTTACCTTCAATACCATGGGCTCTTAACATATTTAACAGTCTCCTATGCGGCAGCTTGTCAAAGTCCTTCTGGAAATCTAAATAAATCACGTCCACTTGTTCTCCTTTGTCTAACTTCCTTGTTACTTCCTCAAAGAACTCGAACAGATTTGTCAGACATGACCTCCCCTTAACGAAGCCATGCTGACTCAGTCCTATTTTACCATGCACTTCCAAGTACCCCGCGATCTCATCTTTAAAAATGGACTCTAAAATCCTACCAATGACCGAAGTCAGGCTAACCGGCCTATAATTTCCTGTCTTCTGCCTCCCTACCTTCTTAAACAGTGGTGTTACATTAGCCATTTTCCAGTTCTGGGACCCTTCCTGCCTCCAGTGATTCCTGAAAGATCATCACAAATTCCTCCACAATCTCCTCAGCTATCTCTTTTAGAAACCTTGGGCGGGATTCTCTGACCCCCCGCCGGGTCAGAGAATCGCCGGGGACGGTGTGAATCCCGCCCCCGCCGGCCGCCGAATTCTCTGGCACCGGAGATTCGGCGGAGGCGGGAATCGCGCCGCGCAGGTCGACGGGCCCCCCCCGGTGATTCTCCGGCCCGTAATGGGCCGAAATCCTGCTGCTGTAATGCCGGTCCCGCCGGCGTGAATTAAACCACCTCCCTTACCGGCGGGACCAGGCGGCGCGAGCGGGCTCCGGGGTCCTGGGGGGGGGGCGCGGGGCAATCTGGACCTGGGGGGTGCCCCCACGGTGGCCTAGCCCGCGATCGGGGCCCACCGATCCACGGGCAGGCCTGTGCCGTGGGGGCCACTCTTTTACTATGCGTCGGCCATGTTGGTCTCCGCGATGGCCGACGCGGAGGTGACCCCCCCCCTGCGCATGCGCGGGGATGACCTCAGCAGCCGCTGACACTCCAGCGCATGCGTGGACTTCCGGCTGCCGGCAGAGTCCCTTCGGCCAGCCGGCGGGACGGCAACCAGTCCGGCGCGGGCCTAGCCCCTAAAGGTGAGGGCTTGGCCCCTAAAGGTGTGGAGAAATCCGCACCTTTGGGGTGGCCCGACGCCGGAGTGGATCACGCCACTCCATCCTGCCGGGACCCCCGCCCCGCCGGGTAGGGGAGAATCGCGCCCCTGGGGTGTAGTCCATCCGGTCCAGGTGATTTATCCACCTTCAGACCTTTCAGTTTCCCCAGAACCTTCTTCTTAGTAATGGTCACTGCACTCACCTCTGCCCCCTGGTTCTCCTGGAGCTCTGGCATCCCAATGGTGTCTTCCACCATGAAGACTGATGCAAAGTAACTATTCAGTTTGTCTGCCATTTCTTTGTTTCCTATTATTACTTCTCCAGCCACATTTTCCAGTGGTCCAATGTCTATTTTTGCCTCTCTCTTAGCTTTTATATATTGAAGAAGCTATTCCTATCTTCCTTTATATTACTAGCTAGCTTGCACTCATACTTCATCTTTTCCCCCCTTATTGCTCTTTTAGTTGTCCTCTGCTCACTATTAAAGGCTTCCCAATCCTCTGGCTTCCCACTAATGCTCGCCACTTTGTCTGCTTTTTCTTTCGCTTTTATGCTGTCCTTGACTTCCCTCGTCAGCCATGGGTGCCTTGTCCTCCCTTTAGCACGTTTCTTCCTCCTTGGGATGCATTTCTGTTGTCCCTCCCGAATAACCCCCAAAACTCCTGCCATTGCTGTTCCACTGTCTTCTCTGCTAGGCTCCTTTTCCAATCAACTCTGGCCAGCTCCTCCCTCATGCCTTTGTGGTTATCCTTATTTAATTGTAATACCGTTACATCTGACTCCAGCTTCACCCTCTCAAACTGCAGGGTTAATTCTAGTCACTGCTCCCAAAGGGTTCCTTCATCTAAGTTCCCTAATCAAGTCTGCCTCATTACACATCACTAAATCCAGAACTGCCTGTTCCCTAGTAGGCTCTGTCACAACCTGCTCCAAAAAACCATCTCTTAAGGCATTCCACAAATTCCTTTTCTTGGGATCCAACACCAACCTGATTTTCCCAGTCCACCTGCATATTGAAGTCCCCATGATTATTGTAATATTGCCATTTTTACATGCCTTTTCTTCTCTACTGATTTATTTTCTGCCCCACCTCCTGACTGCTGTTAGGGGGCCTGTACATAACTCCCATCAGAGTCCTTTTACCTTTGTGATTCCTCAACCCTACCCACAGAGATTCTATGCATTCGGATCCTTTTTCGCTCCTTGCTATTGATTTAACTTTATTCCTTACTAACAATGCAACCCTGCCCCCTTTGCCAATCTGCCTGTCCTTTCGATAGGACACATATCCTGGTATATTTAGATCCCAGCCCTGATCCCCTTGCAGCCACGTCTCTGTGATGCCCACAACATCGTACCAGCCAATTCCAATGAGCGCAACAAGCTCATTTCCCTTGTTCCCTATACTGTGCATATTTAGGTACAACACTCTCAATCCTGCATTGACCACCTCCCTTTTCACACTTGTCACCTTTTTTGCTCTGACTGAGGGTGATGTTGTTCTTTTATTTTGGTTCTCTATTTCCCCTTCGGTTATTACACCTTCTAAGCTCACATTCTGGTTCCCACCCCCCTGCCATACTAGTTTAAATTCTCCCGAGTGAATTAACAAACCTCCCAGCCAGGCTATCAGTGCCCCTCCAGTTTAGATGTAACCGGTCCTTCTTGTACAGGTCCCACCTGCCCTGGAAGAGATCCCAATGGTCCAAAAATCTGAAACCCTCCCTCCTACACCACCAGTTTAGCCACGTGTTCAGCTGCACTATCTTCCTATTTCTAGCCTCACTGGCACGTGGTACAGGGAGTAATCCTGAGATTACAACCCTCGAGGTCCTGCTTTTTACCTTACTTCCTAACTCCCTGAACTCCTTCTGCAGGACCGCAAGACTCTTCCTGCCTCTGTCGTTAGTACCTATGTGTACTACGACCTCTGGCTGTTCACCCTCCCCCTTCAAGATGTCCTGTGTTCGTTCAGCGACATCCTGAGAGACAAGTCCCGATAGACGTGCTGTTAGGTGAATTGGACATTCTGAATTCTCCCTCTGTGTACTCGAACAGGCGCCGGAGTGTGGCGACTAGGGGATTTTCACAGTAACTTCATTGCAGTGTTAATGTAAGCCTACTTGTGACAATAAAGATTATTATTATTAACCTGCATCCCACAAACCCTTAACCAAATCCTCCTCCCCCCCACCCAGAAGGCGGCCGAACCCCCACCCTGCACCACATACCGGCCGCCATGACCAGGTGCTCTGGCCACTGAGGCCACCAACTACCAAACCACTGGACTGCATGCGTGGTCGGACTGTCTAACTCTGAACATTTTCTGTTTCCCCCCGCCAGCAGAAGGCCGCTCATAAACACCGGAAGCGGGAGAAAACTGGCGGGGGACCGCCGGACCTGTGGCCCCTCACCATTGCAGAGCAGAGGACCCCGGATGTGGTCGGCGGCCAGAGGAAAGTGAGGTCGCAGGGCAAAGAAGAGAGGTCCTGCTGAGTTGCGGTTCCCCATGTCACGTGCATCAAACCCCCCCCCAACAACAAGCCCACACCACCCTCATCTCCACACGATCCTCACCCTCATCCTCACTCCACCCTCACTCCACCTCCCTCACCCTCTTCCTCACCGCCACTCCACCCCCACACCATCCTCACAGCCACGATCGCAACAGATAACCTGGGCGGGAGGGCCTCCCAAACATGTCAGGAATCATCGAGTGTGCTACGATGAAAGCATCATGCACACTGCCCGGGTATCGGGCACAGAAGTGTATGATGCGCAGCTGATGGTCACATATCAGCTGCACATTCATCGAGTGGAACCCATTTCAGTTTGTGTAGAGCAGCCTGACATCTGCAGGTGCTGGGAGGGGGACATGGATCCCATCACTCACCCCCTGGACCCGGAGCTTGTCGACGATGGTGCCAAACCCTGCCGCTCGGGCAACCTGTTGGGCTTGGTCCACATTGAAATGGACGTATTGAGCCGACTGGGCATCTCTCTTGATGGCGCGAATGCACCTGTGCACTGAGGTCTGTGAGACCCCGGACAGGTCCCCACTCGGCGCCTGGAAGGACCCAGTCGCATAAAGGTTTAGTGCGACCATCACCTTGACGGCCATTGGGAGTGGGTGTCTTCCCCCATACCCCCGAGGTGCCAGTTGTGTCATGATCTGGCAGATATGTGGCACTGTCTCTCTGCTCAGCTGGAGTCTCCGACTCCATGCCCGGTCTGGCAGGTCCTCGAATGACGGGCGCTGCCGGTACATGCAAGCCCTCATGCCGTGCCTCCTTTGCATCTCCCCTTGTTGGATGACTGGCTCTCCACCCTGGGTGGCTGCCTCCTTTTCCTCAAGCTGTGCTGCAAGATGGTTGCCTTGCAGGTCGCGGCAATGGCGGTCCATGCCTGGGCATCGCCCTAGTTTCGTGGGTGGGGTCACCCTGCCCATTTGGCCCATTCCCCCGATAAACCGCCCTTCCAGACCCCGGTCCTGGCAGGGACCCGCCGCAACGCAGCCAGCTCAGCCAGTGTCTGGCCCGGTAGCCCACAGTCATGCCACTTTGTGTCCTCTCTTTCCCTCATAAGTCACGATGCTGTTTTCACGATTTTTAAAAGCACAAGTGAACCGCGTCGTCGGGAACGCGGCCCATCGGAGGAGGAGAATCGCGGAGGCCTCGGAAAGTACCGGGTCGGGCCCGCTACTGATATGCAAACCGTGTTTACGGTACATGTGTTCCCTATTGCATTGACGCCGCTGTCGAGGTGATAGAGAACTGCGTGTTGGCATTAAATCAGCGGCCGTCGCGATTTCGGCGTCAGAACCGATTCTCCGGCCAATGAGTTTCCCGATTTTGCCGTCTCCCAAATGGAGAATCCAGCCTCATATCGCTGGATAATAATGCAAAATAATCACTCTGCAATATTTCTTCCTATTGTATGCTTCGGCTATATTTTAAACGGTCAAATGTGCTAAGTTATGGCAATGCAGTTTTTCACAATAAATATCAGACCCTCAGTGCTGCAACACGGAATCTCAGGAGTCACAGCACATACGAGTTTGTGACTTACAAAGGAAGGAGGGATACGCCAGGGGAAAGGGTGCCATATTATTTTGGATGTTGTAAAGATACACTGACAATATCCCAAAGAGGCTTTAATGCTGTTGCCAAAATTTCCTTCCACCCCATCAATGCTATTGTGCAAAACCTCACAACGTAAGTACTACTGGGATTTTTAATACATACATATTTAAATCTAGTCAATTCCAATCTGAGATTTTCATTTACTCTATGATCGGTCAAATTGTTTAAATCAGTGCCAATTTGATATCCAAACTACATTGCCACAGATGTTAGCTTGAAGTAAGATGAATCAATCCCAGGTGGATTGTCCCACACACAACAATGCAGTTCTACGTGGATTGTGAATTGATGATTTCAAAATAAAATGCAACAGGGTATGTTGCCTCAGTCTCTGCAGTTGATAAGTATATTCTTTGTTTCCTCCACGGGTCAGGAAAAAAAGTTCAACTCTACAATTAAAACAACAACTTAACATTTAACAGAGAAAATGTCTCAAGATGTTTGACATGAACATTATCAAACAAAATTTGACACTCAGCCACTTAGGAAGACATTTGGAGAGGAGACAAAAAGCTTGATCAAAGAGGTAAGTTCACCAAAGCACTGGTGGTGGAGGGAGTGAAGGTTTGAGATGGTAATTGGGGTGTCGATCAAGCAACTTCTTTGTCCAGATGGTGTCGACCTTTTTGAGTATTGTTGGAGTTGCCTTCATCCAGACAAGTTTTGTGATTTGTGATCCAGGATTTCTCACTTTCCACCACACCCCTCTTCCCTCACATCAACCTTCCCCTTCTGATTTCTGGCCATCATACACTCAAGAACTGCCCTCTGCCGACAGCCATTGAACCAAAGGAAGGAGAGGGAAATGAACAGCAGAGAATGGCACAGCTCTAATGGAGAGGCCCCAACACTTCATTTGTCACTCACAGTCACCAGCTCAGATACTGGCACTGCATAATACCCTTGGAGGGGAGTTTGGATCAACGTGTGGCAAGTGGGATGCAACCAGGCCAGGGAAAACGGATAGTTTGTTTGACAGCGCAGTGGAGAGTGACGTCGCAGAAGAATCCTGCTGCAGTGCGCTTAGATAATCTCAAAGTTTAAAAGGGAGAATTATTATTTGAAGGGAAAATCTGACACATAAGTAACCTCTATCTAAAAGCACTGTCTGACAAAAGGATACCTGAAGCATTCTGGTTGAATTCCGCACTTGCTGTATTTCAACAATTTGGAGATTAATGTTTTGAATGAAATGTCACTGTAGGTTGAGTTATTGCCATCTTTGGCTGATTTCATTCTTCCAGTTCTTCTGCACTCATGCCCCACTAGGCAGCATGAAGAGCCAGGAACAAAAACCTGAGTAATGTAACATTATGCTGTGGTCCTAGAAAATAAAAAGATCAATAATGGACACCAAGGCTAACAAGCGCAGAATGAAGTGTTTTATTTCAATGTAGACATTTTTAAGGAATAAAAGGCTGAAGTGGAGCGAGGAGAAAGATGAAAACATAATGCAGGTTCTTATTCCTACACTCCTATAATCTGTGACACAGGTCGACACGGTGGTTAGCACTGCTGCCTCACAGTGCCAGATACCCGGGCTCAATTCCGGCGTCGGGTGAGTCTCTGTATAGAGTTTGCACGTTCTCCTTGTGTCTGCGTGGGTTTCCTCCGGGTGCTCCGGTTTCCTCCCACGGTCCAACGAAGGGCAGGTTAGGTGGACTGGCCATGCTAAATTGCCCATGTCCCAAAGGTTAGTTGGGGTTACTGGGTTACAGGGATAGGGTGGGAGCCTGACCCTAGGTGGGGGCAATTTTGGCGGATCGATGCAGACTCGATGGGCTGAATGGGCTCCATCTGCATTGGAGGGATTCTATGAAATGCGACCGGGGCAATCTCTACCCATTTCCTAACAGTCACCAGTCCATGTCACGAGCAAAAGCACAGTGTAGGGTCCCCTACAATACGGCAATCTTCATTTTGCAATAAGCCCTTATCTGAGAACGTTTAATTCTAACGATAATTGTGTGTTTTATTCCCTAGTTCTAACATTACTCACTTTGATAATTCTTTAAAAAAATCAATTTTGGAAGCAAGGCAGAGCGAAAGCTTCTGTCCAATGTGGAGATACTGGTGAAAGTTCTCCTATTAACTGCTTATAATTATCATCTCCAGTGTCAGGCTGAGAGCTAATACAGCAACATATTCTCATGCTCGAGAACCTATCACAGAAATTCAACTGCTTAATGACCTCTGTGACACATCAGTCCCCATTATCAATGTTTCCAACTGCATCGGAAAGGGTTTGGTGGATTGCCACGGAACTGCATCAGCTATTTTTTATTTGGAGTCAACTGCATTACGCTGTTGAATTACTTGCATCTCACTTAGACCAGACAATACGGATGTCCTCACAACTTTGACTTTTCTCACATTAGTTATCTTCAGTTCTTCAATTCGAACACACAACTCAAATGTAAAATGAAGAAAAGACTAATTCAGAAGTGTTGAACTATAATCTGATGTAACTGTCATCTTTTATTATACAATGGCCCAGATTTTCCTCTCAGTGATGGAGAAACAACTTTTGTTGTTCATCTCACGTACAGATGCCCATGGACGTTTGCAGTCTTGTCAGGAGAGATTTCTGCTAATCTGCCATCTGTTTCTTTGCAGCGTCCTCTGCAAGGAATCTGTGTTGTTTGCAAGCTGATCGAAGGCAACAGTGAGGCTCTTCAACCAATCAGATTGAAGAATCCTCACTTTGGGCAGCACGGTAGAACAGTGGTTAGCACTGTTGATTCACAGCTCCAGGGTCCCAGGTTCGATTCCTGGCTTGAGACACAGTGCAGAGTCTGCACGTTCTCCCCGTGTGTGCGTGGGTTTCCTCCGGGTGCTCCGGTTTCCTCCCACAGTCCAAAGATGTGCCGGTTAGGTGGATTGGCTATGCTAAATTGCTCTTAGTGTCCAAAATTGCCCTTAGTGTTGGGTGGGGTTACTGGGTTATGGGGTTGGGGTGGAGATGTGGGCTTGGGTAGGGTGCTCTTTCCAAGAGCCGGTGCAGACACGATGGGCTGAATGGCCTCCTTCTGCACTGTAAATTCTATGATTCTATGTTAATGTAAGCCGACTTGTGACAATAAAGATTATTAATTATTAAAACACGCAGGACCGAAATTTTGTGTCCCCTGCCGATAGGTTTGTAGGTGAGTGGACCCATGAAATTCTCTGGGTGGCTTTCCCCATCGCTACCAACTTCGTCCCCCGCCCGCTCCACCCCCCCCCATTTTCCTGCAACCCATCAGAAATATTATAGGGGTGGGAGAGGCCAAGAGCTGGTCAGCCCGTCTTTCTTCGCCCTAATGCTGCCCCATGTGTGCTTCAACACTCATGGGCCGCAACTTCGAGGTGGAAAGGTGGAGCTAAGGGATAGGAGGGGAGAAGGCCAGTAGGTTAACTCACTCAGGTCTTGGGTGGGAAAGGCGGAGCGGGAACCTCCATTCTTGGCCCCTTTCCTAAAAGCCCCACACCAAGGTCTGCCCTCTCTTAATTTCCTCTCCCTCCGGCCTTTCAAATATCACCTCTTCAGGACATCCCCTCCTGTCCCCTGGACTTACCTTCATGCTGGGCCCTTGGCCCTTAGAATCTGGGGACTGACTGTAATCTCAGCAGTGGATCTCACCACTCCCACCAGCCAAATCTGATTGACCAACCGTTCCCTGAGATGGGACCTTCTCAGGTGAGAAGAATAAGTCCCATCTCCAGCCAATAAAAGCTCCACAGCGGGGATACATTCTCACCACCTTCCTCCGAAACCCCACTGACCAGAAAATCCTGCCTGCAGTGTCGAAACCAGAAGGTGAAGAACAGGAAATATTCATTACAATTAAATCATATACCAGATGGGAAATAAAAATTGGAAAATATACACGGAGTTAAGGGGGAAAGATTAAAAAAACTGAAATACTTTAAAAACATTATTTTTGTTTTAAAATCTCCAAAATTAATTTTCTTCTGAGAAAATGAGACTCCACCCCGAGAAAATTATTTTTCAAGGCCAGAGACGTCATACACCAATAATTGTCATTTATTGTGCCATTAAAAACTCAATTTATTCCTGAAAACATTAGACCTAACTTTTTCAGTTTATTTAGTGCACAATGAGTGGGCAATTAACCCTCAAGTTCCCACCATTACAGTGATTCCAGTGCAAGGTCTATCAGCAACAACGCACTCCGGGCATCCCTGAAGGCAACTTCTGGATTTCCACTTTTAACTGCACAGTTCATTTGGATTCACTAATCCTGTTCCTGAGGTAGCTATCTGCAGACTCATCCACAGTTCCCCCTTTTTCTCCATTTTATTTCCCTCATCCAGGCACACAACATGAAAACAAATATTTAGAAGTGAGGGGAGAGCACTCGACACAGCCACCATTGGGCCAGCAACTCCTACATTTTCATTTTTACTAAAGCACACCTTCATATCTGACCTGCTGAATCGGGAATTCATTCAACTTTCATCTGAGCCGCTATTTCTTGTGCTCGGTAGGAACTATGATTAGCTGTTTTTCAAGTTATATTTAATTCATGATTTTATTCAATGATATATCTAGCTGCAACTTTCTTTTTATCTCACTTTGTTATGCAAAACAAACACATCATCATGTTTCCCTGGCCTTTAAATTTCTTTTTCCTTTGGAAGAATTGATTCAGAATCATAAATTAATCATCTAAAATTTGAAAATATCTTTGTTGCAAACTCTGAACATTTTTTCTGTTTATTTTGGCAGACACAACTGAACATAATACTTATCATCTCAACACCACCAGTAGCAACGGCACTGAATTACACCCTTGGATTTATATGAAACTACTTATGTAGCCAAGAATGCTTTTTGTATGCCAAAAGTTGCAAAGATGTCTTGGAGGTGTTATCGGTGTTGGGCAGTTTCAAACAATGGGCAATATTGAATCAGCTGTCTGGTAAATACCTTGCCCCAATTTCTATCCCATTGAGGTTAGTGGTGAAGAAAGTCAAATGGGGTTTGAAATAAGCAGCAGATTTGACATAACTGATTTTTCATTATTGCCCAATATCATACAGACCGGGACAATCAAATTGACAAGAGTGGTCTAGAATATGCGATTCTCGGACAAATTCATTTTGGAATGAACCAAGGATGAAGCTATCTTAGATGCAGCATTATTATGTAATGGAATAGTGCTAATTAGCAATGTTGTAGTAAAAGATCCACTGGGAAATAGTGATCATGTCACTGAATTCCAGGTTAAATTTGGAAGTGCCATACTCCAATCGCAAACAAGAATCTTAAAACTTAAACAAAGCCAATTATATAGGTATGAGGGGAGAATTGACTAAGGTACATTGGATTAGCAGACGAAGAGCTATGCCTGTAAATGAATAGTGGGAAGCATTGAAAGAGAAACAAAAACCCAACCATGGCTCACTCAGGAAGTATTAATTTAAAAGTAGAGGCGGACGATATTGCAAAATTCAGTACGATGTCTGAGGAATTTAGAAACCAGCAAAGTGCAACCAAAATGTTGATTAAAAAAGAAGTAGAATGTGAGAGTTACTAGTCATAAATATAAACAGTTTTAAAGAACTTTTATAAGTATACAAAAAGGAAGAGAGTGGCTACAGTTAATAGTGGACCATTAGATTCAGAGACATGAGTAATGAGAAAATGGCAGAGGCATTAAACAAATAGAAGGCATACATTTCACTCCAGAAACAATAGTAAACTAGAGGCTAAAAAGAATGAGAAAATTAGGGAAATTAACATCAACAGAGAAAAAATATTGGGAACATTTTCGGGGAGATTTCTCAGATTCGAAAGGAGATAATTCCAGAGAGAGTCGGAGAGTTTGCTGTGATTTTTCAGAATTTATTGGATTTGGGAACGGCCTCTTCAGTTTGGATGTTGGCAACTGTTACTCCTGGAGAGAGAGAGAAAACAGGGAACGCTAGCTGAGTTAGCCTTTCATCAGTTGTTAGGAAGATGCTGGAATCTATCATTGAGGGAGTTTTTCAAAAGCACTTAAAAGAAGCATAGCATGATTAGAAGTCAACATGGTATTAATAAAGGGAAATCATACCTAATAAATACTTTGGAGTTTGTTGAGGATGTAACTTGATGGATAGATAAAGGGAAACTAGGAGATGTGGGGTGCGATCTAACGCAAATGTTTCTAAGTGTCATTTGTGGTGTGTTTTGCTGGGAGATTCCCGCTGGCCCAGCAGGCAGGTTCCCCCCCATTATCTAACCAAACTTAGTCACTTTTGTGGGTCCTAGGTGGCAGTGCCAAGGTGCCTGTGTTCTGGGGGAGGGTAAGGGGGCCACCCTGCACTGTCCCTGACCGCCTGCGATGGCCCACAAGATCCACCCACGTGCCATTCCGCCTGGTCCACATTTCAGTGGACCAGTACTGAATGCCGCCCGGCCGGGGAGGCCGTTAGATGCCGGGAGATTGATTAATCGCGGGTGAGTATGCACAGCAGGTTTAAAACCTACTTAGGCGATGTGGATTGGTCACACCCATTGTGGGCGGGATACTGATCGCGCCACCTCGCGACATCCGGGTAGATCTCGCGAGGTGTGCTGGCTGCCGGGAAGCCCGTGGCATGCTTCGGCCGGCATCAGCTGGCCACGCCGTGCTCTCGTTCCAGCACAAAATGGTTGGTAGATCGCGCCCCCAATATACCTAGATTTCCAAAAGGCATTTGATAAGGTGCCACACAAAAGGTTGATTGGCAAGACATATACACATGCAATTGGAGATAATGGGTGTGAACAAAGAACAAAAAACAAAGAAATGTACAGCACAGGAACAGGCCCTTCGGCCCTCCAAGCCCGTGCCGACCATGCTGCCCGACTAAACTACAATCTTCTACACTTCCTGGGTCCGTATCCCTCTATTCCCATCCTATTCATATATTTGTCAAGATGCCCCTTAAATGTCACTATCGTCCCTGCTTCCACCACCTCCTCCGGTAGCGAGTTCCAGGCACCCACTACCCTCTGTGTAAAAAACTTGCCTCGTACATCTACTCTAAACCTTGCCCCTCTCACCTTAAACCTATGCCCCCGAGTAATTGACCCCTCTACCCCGGGGAAAAGCCTCTGACTATCCACTCTGTCTATGCCCCTCATAATTTTGTAGACCTCTATCAGGTCGCCCCTCAACCTCCTTCGTTCCAGTGAGAACAAACCGAGTTTATTCAACAGCTCCTCATAGCTAATGCCCTCCATACCAGGCAACATTCTGGTAAATCTCTTCTGCATCCTCTCTAAAGCCTCCACATCCTTCTGGTAGTGTGGCGACCAGAATTGAACACTATACTCCAAGTGTGGCCTAACTAAGGTTCTATACAGCTGCAACATGACTTGCCAATTCTTATACTCAATGCCCCGGCCAATGAAGGCAAGCATGCCATATGCCTTCTTGACTACCTTCTCCACCTGTGTTGCCCCTTTCAGTGACCTGTGGACCTGTACTCCTAGATCTCTGACTTTCAATACTCTTGAGGGTTCTACCATTCACTGTAGATTCCCTACCTGCATTACACCTTCCAAAATGCATTACCTCACATTTGTCCGGATTAAACTCCATCTGCCATCTCTCCGCCCAAGTCTCCAAACAATCTAAATCCTGCTGTATCCTCTGACAGTCCTCATCGCTATCCGCAATTCCACCAACCTTTGTGTTGTCTGCAAACTTACTAATCAGACCAGTTACATTTTCCTCCAAATCATTTATATATACTACAAACAGCAAAGGCCCCAGCACTGATCCCTGTGGAACACCACTGGTCACAGCCCTCCAATTAGAAAAGCATCCTCCCATTGCTACTCTCTGCCTTCTATGACCTAGCCAGTTCTGTATCCACCTTGCCAGCTCACCCCTGATCCCGTGTGACTTCACCTTTTGGACTAGTCTACCATGAGGGACCTTGTCAAAGGCCTTACTGAAGTCCATATAGACAAAATCCACTGCTCTACCTGCATCAATCATCTTTGTGACCTCCTCGAAAAACTCTATCAAGTTAGTGAGACGTGACCTCTCCTTCACAAAACCATGATGCCTCTCACTAATACGCCCATTTGCTTCCAAATGGGAGTAGAGCCTGTCTCGAAGAATTCTCTCCAGTAATTTCCCTACCACTGAAGTAAGGCTCACCGGCCTGTAGTTCCCTGTTATCCTTGTTACCTTTCTTAAACAGAGGAACAACATTGGCTATTCTCCAGTCCTCCGGGATATCACCTGAAGACAGTGAGGATCCAAAGATTTCTGTCAAGGCCTCAGCAATTTCCTCTCCAGCCTCCTTCAGTATTCTGGGGTAGATCCCATCAGGCCCTGGGGACTTATCTACCTTAATATTTTTTAAGACGCCCAACACCTCGTCTTTTTGGATCTCAATGTGACCTAGGCTATCTAGGTCTCCACCCTTCTCCAGACTCAACATCTACCAATTCCTTCTCTTTGGTGAATACTGATGCAAAGTATTCATTTAGTACCTCCCCCATTTCCTCTGGCTCCACACATAGATTCCCTTGCCTATCCTTCAGTGGCCCTTTCCCTGGCTACCCTCTTGCTTTTTATGTACGTGTAAAAAGCCTTGGGATTTTCCTTAACCCTATTTGCCAATGACTTTTCGTGACCCCTTCTAGCCCTCCTGACTCCTTGCTTAAGTTCCTTCCTACTTTCCTGATATTCCACACAGGCTTTGTCTGTTCCCAGCCTTTTAGCCCTGACAAATGCCTCCTTTTTCTTTTTGATGAGGCCTACAATATCTCTCGTTCTCCAAGGTTCCCGAAAATTGCCGTATTTATCCTTCTTCCTCACAGGAACATGCCGGTCCTGAATTCCTTTCAACTGACACTTGAAAGCCTCCCACATGTCAGATGTTGATTTGCCCTCAAACATCCGCCCCCAATCTAGGTTCTTCAGTTCCCGCCTAATATTGTTATAATTAGCCTTCCCCCAATTTAGCACATTAATCCTAGGCCCACTCTTATCCTTGTCCACCAGCACTTTAAAACTTACTGAGTTGTGGTCACTGTTCCCGAAATGCTCCCCTATTGAAACTTCTACCACCTGGCCGGGCTAATTCCCCAATACCAGGTCCAGTACCGCCCCTTCCCTAGTTGGACTATCTACATATTGTTTTAAGAAGCCCTCCTGGATGCTCCTTACAGACTCTGCCCCGTCTAAGCCCCTGGCTCTAAGTGAGTCCCAGTCAATATTGGGGAAGTTGAAGTCTCCCATCACCACAACCCTGTTGTTTTTACTCTTTTCCAAAATCTGTCTACCTATCTGCTCCTCTATCTCCCGCTGGCTGTTGGGAGGCCTGTAGTAAACCCCCAACATTGTGACTGCACCCTTCTTATTCCTGATCTCTACCCATATAGCCTCACTGCCCTCTGAGGTGTCCTCCCATAGTACAGCTGTGATATTCTCCCTAACCAGTAGCGCAACTCCGCCACCCCTTTTACATCCCCCTCTATCCTGCCTGAAACATCTAAACCCTGGAACGTTTAGCTGCCAATCCTGCCCTTCCCTCAACCAGGTCTCTGTAATGGCAACAACATCATAGTTCCAAGTACTAATCCAAGCTCTAAGTTCATCTGCCTTCCCCGTAATACTTCTTGCATTAAAACATATGCACTTCAGGCCACCAGACCCGCTGTGTTCAGCAACTTCTCCCTGTCTGCTCTGCCTCAGAGCCCCACCGTCCCTATTCCCTAGTTCTCCCTCAATGCTCTCACCTTCTGACCTATTGCTCCCGTGCCCACCCCCCTGCCATACTAGTTTAAACCCTCCCGTGTGACACTAGCAAACCTCGCGGCCAGGCTATTTATGCCTCCCCACTTTAGATGCAACCCGTCCTTCTTATATAGGTCACACCTGCCCCGGAAGATCTAACCAAATCCGTTCTAAGTGTGGTAGTGAGCAGGAATCGGCAGGTGTTTCCCAAAGGATGACCCAGCGAAACCGTCACTGGCATCCAACGTTAATTACGGCACTTAATGATGCCCCACGAGCTTTTGGCGCAAATTACTGTCTGACCAGCTGATTAGCCAGGACCCCACCTGACAGCTAACGAGGGGGAGAGCACTTAAACCGACCCAACGTAGAAAACCCCAGACAGCACTCAGCCATGCCACCGTGTAGACCAATGCTGCGATACGGAGATGTCGACCGAACTAGGCTCTTGGACGTGGTCGACTCCAGGAGGGATATCCAGTTCCCACGAGGGATCGGAGTATCAGCCACAGGTCACCCAGTGCCACCTGGGAGGTGTGGCAGCAGCGATCAGCTCGTGCAGTGTCACCAGGAGAACTGCCACCCAGTGCCGCAAGAAGGTCAACAAAATCCACCAGGCCACACGGGCGAGTTGGCATTGGCCCCCTGGCATCGGTCCCGCCTGCCATCCCTGGATGCTCCCGCCGATGGTTCGGCGCCTGGCACCGCCCCCCCCCCACATCACAATACCACAGTGCACCCTGGCACTCAGCAGCATACTGTACCCATGCCCGGCAGTGGTACCTATGCCTGTTCCCCCGTCATGCCACCCCACCCCACTCCCGATACATGTCCCCCTCCGTGACCCCGCAGGAGAAGTTCACGCAGAATCGGCTCTTATATCTATTGAACTAGCCCTCTATTGCACCAACATTGCTGCTCTCTCTCAGGAAGACAAGGCTGACTGATAAGGGCTCACTGAAGGAAGACAGAAGTGGCTTCCATTTTCTTCTGGAAGGATGAATGGAGAATGAGGATAGGCTACATGGGGCTGAATTCTCCGGTCGCTGACGCCGAAATCGCGTTCGGCAATCGGCCGGAGAATCAAAGTTCCCGACCAAATCATCGCTGCTTTTGCGATGCCCCACCCCTCCAAAGCAGAGTACGCCATGTTTCGTCGGCTTCAGGACATTGCCTGACGCCCTTCCCCCCCGATGCTCCGCCCTGACTGGCCGTGTTCCCGATGGCGTCGGTCCCGTGTGCTCTCATTCGTCGGGAACTCGGCGTGGCGGCTGCAGGCTCAGTCCAGCACCGCCAGTTGGGGGTGGGGGGCGGTGGCGATCTGCGGGCAAGTGGGGACTTTATTAGGGGCTGGGGGCTTGTGGGGGGGTGGTCTGGGTCGCGCGAGCCGGCCAAAGGGGGGGTACTATTTTGCGGGATTGGTTCACGAGCGGCCTCCACCATGTAGCACGGCGCAGCCACTGCAGGCCGCCGCCGTGGGCATGCACGGCCACGGACCAAGACCTGCCAATTCTCCAGGCTGAATCGGCAGCTAGAGCTGGGTGCTCTACGCTGCAGGCTCGCAAGCCCCCAGCAAAACGGAGCATAAAACGCCACTGTTCCCACACCGGCGTAGGGACATAGCCCCAGAATCGGAGAATCCAGCCCATGGTGGAGGATTTACGATCATATCATCTTTTTTTTTTTTTTTTAATTTATTGGCATTATCTACGATCATATCACTTTTGATTAAAAACATGACTACACTTTCTGTCAGGGTCAAGAATATATCATGAAGTTGCATTTTCCACTCCACCGAACGCACCACCTGACCATCGCCAGCGCCAATGCACAAACTCTCAACAGCCCTGAGGAGATGATACAACAGTTCTATGAGGATCTGGATCAATTAGTTACGTCCACGTCTGTCAATGATAAGCTCATGGTCCTGGACGACTTAAATGCCCATGTGGGAAAAGTCAGGGATAAATGGATAAATCCGGCCTCCGTGATTCTCTGGTCCCCGTGGCCGGGAATCACGTGGGCACAGGCCACTTGTGGCAACCATCATGGCCCATTGTGAGGTCTACCACGCCATGGCCACGCTGGTGGAGACCTCCGAGCCCATCCGAGGGCCAACATCCCTCCCCACCCCCCTCCAACAATGCATGCCACCCCATAGGGCCCGACAGGGACCCTGTAATAGAGGGACCCTCCATAGGATCCCTGTAATAGGGGGACACCTCAGGGAACTCCTGTCATAAGGGGACCCAACATAAGGACTCCTGTAATGGGGTAAACCCCTACAGGGCACTTACAAAATCTTTTAGCCAGACGGGTTGTTTGGAGATAATTATCCCTTATCATGTCTTGAGAAATTCACTTACCCCTGAATGTACCAGTGCTAACTTTTGTTGCATTTTTAGTTTAGAACTAATGGCTTTATTTTATTATAGCAATTTCAATGCTGAGTCTATCATTGAGGACTGCAACAGTGTGCCCTTCAGAGGAACACAGGACAAAGAATAGGCTATTTAGCCCCTCAAGCTTGTACCGTCATCCAGTAAGATCATAACCGATCTGAGACTTAGCTCAACAAACCCGTCATTCCTCTCATTACATTTGGTTAACAAAAATCTATTGATCTCACATTTAAAATTAACATTAGATCTGGCACCAATTATTGTGAGCGGAAGAGAGTTCCATGACTGATATGTCTGATATCACACCTGGATTACCAGGTTTAACATGTAGGGACTCCATTGGTTACTTTCAGCTTTCCTCCGTTACAACTGTGAGAGCAGTTAGCCTCACTATTATTCTCATAACAAGATCTGGGCCAGTATCTGCAATATTGCCATCGTCCACCAACTGCATTAAATCTTCAAGAAGTTTTTTGAAGTTTATTTATTAGCTATAACCTGCCTGTCATAACCCCATATTGATTTGAAATTATATTGTCTTTATTTCACAGGGAACATTGAATTTTGCCCTTTAACACAGACTTCATTTTTTTCTCCTATAAATGTCAAAATCGCATTTCTGCAATTGCCAGCATTAAGTTCTTGACCTTTTCTTCAACAATTAGGAGATTTGCAGTTATTTTCCAGTCTTACCTGCATGAAATAATCGGCTGAAATATCTTGTCGCAAAGTCAGAGTGTCATGCAGTATAGAAGAGGCCCTTCGGCCAATTGAGGTCTGCACCGACAAGGCTACATTGAATCTACATTAATCCCACTTTCCAGCACTTCGCCCATAGCCTTGAATGTTATGAGGTTTCCCGCCTTGATTACCCTCTCAGGCAGTGCATTCCAGACTCCCATCACCCTCTGCATGAAAAAGGTTTTCCTCAAATCCCCTCTGTACCTCCTGCCCCTCACCTTCAAATTATGCCCCCCTCGGGCGGCACAAGGTGCAGTGGTTCGCACTGGGACTGCGGCCCTGAGGACCCGGGTTTGAACGGCGGCCCTGGGTCACTGTCCGTGTGGAGTTTGCACATTCTCCCTGTGTCTGCGTGGGTTTCACCCCCATGGCCCAAAGAGGTGGTTAGGTGGGTTGGCCACGCTAAATTACCCCTTAATTCAAAAAAATAAATAAATAAAAGGGTACTCTAAATTCTTTTTTTTTTAAAATTATGCCCCCTCATTATTGGCACTTCAACTAAGGGGAACAGCTGCTTCCCATCCACCCTGTCCACACCCCTCATAATCCTATACCGCAGGTCCAGTGCAAGCAAATCCTTCCGAGAGTGTGGTGATCAGAACTGTATTCCAGCTATGGCCCAGCCAACGTTTTTTACAACTCCAATGTAAGCTCACTGCTTTTACAATCTATGCCTAAGGGATGAAAGCAAGTGTTCCATATGCCTTCTTAGTGACTCTATTATTCTGCCCTGCCACCTTCAGAGGTCACTGGACAAGCACCTCAAGATCCCTCTGTTCCTCTGAGTTTCCTCATGTCCTGCCATTCACTGAGTGCTCCCTTGTCTTGTTACTCTTTCCAAAGTACATCACCTGGCACTTTTCAGGGTTAAATTCCATCTGCCTCTGATCTTCCCATTAACCGGTCTACATCATCCTGTAACAAAAGACCTTCTTCCTCACTATTAACCACCCTACCAATCTTCATGTCATCCAACAATTTTCTTATCATTCCCCCCACAATCACAACTATGTCGTTTTTTATATTCCGAATAAGAAACTCAGCACTGATCCCTATGGTACACCACTGGACACCAGCCTCAGGTCACCCAAACAGCCTTCTACCACCACCCTCTGTCCCCTACCACAAAGCTAAGCCAGCTTTGGATCCAACTTGCCAAGTTACCTTGGCTCCCCTGTGCCTTCTTCCTTCTTCCTCAGTTTCCCATGTGGTACCTTGTCTAAGGCTTTGCTGAAATTCATACAAACTACCTCAACTGCACTCCACTCATCGACACATCCGATCACCTCCTCGAAAAATCCAATCAAATGCATTAGGCATAGGGACTTCTGGTGGCGGCTATGAAGGAGTAAGTCACACATTTGGTGGCTCCCGCTCGGGTCGGACTTTTGGACCTTTCCCCCCAATTTTCTACCTGACTTGATCTGTAAAACTGAAGACAGAGGCAATTGTGTACTGAATTCCCACATCAGTTGATGGAGAGAAGGACTGGAGGTGCTCGTAAAGGCAGAAACAGAAAGACAGAGAAGGCTTGGGCTGAAGCTGCAGCGGGAGACAACATGGCGGAGGGCCGGACCTCTGGTTTGTCGACCCAGCGGTCAATGGAGTTGCTGATGCAAGTTATTCAGGAAGGCTTTGCTAAGCAGAAACGGGACTGCTTGGACCCGATAAAAGAGTCGATTGAGCGGCTGGAGCTTAGATTGGACGCCCAAGATCGGGCGATCCAGAAGGTGGAGAAGGTGCTGGCTGAGGAGGAGGAACATCAAACTGCGGTGGAGTTGGAGGTGGGGATGTTGAGAGACCAGCAGAAGAAGCTCCTGGAGAAGGTGGAGGACTGAGAGAATAGGTCCCACCGGAACTTGAGAAACGTTGGGCTCCGGAGGGGTCTCAAGGAGCGGACGCTGGGACATACATCGCAGATATGTTTGAGAAGCTTCTGGGGGATGGGGCATTCTCCCGACCCTTGGAGTGGACAGAGCTCACAGAGCACTCGCGAGGAAGCCGCGAACGGAGACTCCCCCGAGGGCAATGGTGATGAGATTCCACAGGTACTTGGATAAGGAGCGCATTCTACAGTGGACCAGGCAGACACGGAGCTGTAAGTGGGACAAAAGTACCCTGTAAGTAGGACAATAGTCTCCACCTGAGTGTGGAGGTGGCCAGGAGAAGAGCAGGCTTCAACCAGACGAGGTTGATCCTTTTTAAGAAAAAGGTGAAGTTCAGACGCCCGTCTCTGGGTCACGTATGAGGAACAGCACTTTTATTTTGAGTCGCCTGAGGACGCGCTGGACTTGGTGAAAAGGAAAGGATTGGTGGTGGACTGAGAACTTTTGAACTTTGCTGCAGCGTTCAGGGTTTTTTCCTTTTGTTTCTCTGTTCTTTAAAAAAAAAGTTTCTCGTTTTTCGTTTTGGGGAAGCTGTTTATAATGCCTCCTGTATTGATTTGGGACCAGTGGCAGAAATGAGTGAGTTAAGGTTTTCATTTGCACTGTTGGAGGATGGAGATGTGCTTGTTTAGATTTTGGTGTTTTTCTGTCGGGCAATTGTGTGGGGATTGTTTGATGTTGGAGTATGTTTGTATGGTCAGGGGGGAGGGTGGGGAGGAAATAATAGGTGGGAGACTATCCGGCGCCAGGGATGGGGGCCACCAAGCTAGCTGGGCGAGCTAGCTCTCGGAAGCGCAGTGGGGGGGGGGGGGGGGCTGTGCATATGTTCAGTTTATAAAAGGAGTTGGGTTACAGAGTGTTGTTACCAGGGAGGGAGGGGGGAAAATGTTCTGCTGACGAGGGAGAGACTTGGGCCAACGGACAGAGAGGAGGTTGGGGGCAGAGGCAGCCTGGGAGCGGGCCAGTGGAGGTGCCGAGCATGGGCTGGAGGTGGGCCCATAAAAGGGGATGGCTGATCGGCGAAGGGGGGGGGGCAATGAGCCCCCCAACTAGGCTGATCACCTGGAATGTTCGAGGGTTAAATGGGCCGGTCAAGAGGGCATGTGTGTTCGTGCATCTTAGGGGACTGAAGGCGGACGTGGTAATGTTGCAGGAGACGCACCTTAGAGTAACTGACCAGATAAGATTGAGGAAAGGCTGGATCAGTCAGGTCTTTCACTCGGAACTGGATTCAAAGACTAGAGGGGTTGCGATCCTGATCAATAAGCAGATGGTGTTTGAGGCGGGTAGAATAGTCTCGGACGTGGGAGGTCAGTACATTATGGTCAGTGGGAAATTGGAGGGGGTGCAGGTGGTATTAGTAAATGTGTATGCGCCAAATTGGGATGATGTGGAGTTCATAAAGAGGATGCTGGGGAAGATACCGGACCTGGACTCGCACAGGTTGGTCATGGGAGGGGACTTGAACACATTGACCCTGGCTTGGACCGGTCAAGCACGAAAACAGGCAGGGTTCCAGCAATGGCAAAAGAACTAAAAGGGTTCATGGAGCAGATGTGGGGGGGGTTTGGATGCATGGAGATTTGGCAGCCGAGGGTGAAGGAGTTCTCCTTCTACTCACATGTGCATAAAGTGTACTCCCGGATCGATTTCTTCATTTTGAGCAGGGCCTTACTGGCAGGGGTGGTGGACGCGGGGTACTCGGCGATCACAATCTCAGACCATGCTCCGCACTGGGTTGACCTGCAGGTTAGTAAAGACAGTAACCAGCGCCCACACTGAGGTTAGATGTGGGACTTTTGGCGGATGAAGGAGTGTGTGAGCGGCTGAGGAAATGTATTCAGAGCTACCTGCAGGTCAACTACACAGGGGAAATTTCAGCAGCGATGGTCTGGGAAGCACTGAAGGCGGTGGTCAGAGGGGAGCTGATCGCGATATGGGCCCATAGGGAGAAGGTGGACAGGGCAGAGACGGACCGGCTGGTTAAGGAGATACTACAGATCGATAGGAGGTATGCGGAGACCCCAGAGGCAGGGTTTTTAAGGGAATGGTGGAAGCTACAGACGGAGTTTGGCTTGTTAACCACAGGGAGGGTGGTGGAGCAGCTGAGAAAGGCGAGGGGGGCG
Source organism: Scyliorhinus torazame (assembly GCF_047496885.1). Classification (NCBI taxonomy): domain Eukaryota; kingdom Metazoa; phylum Chordata; class Chondrichthyes; order Carcharhiniformes; family Scyliorhinidae; genus Scyliorhinus; species Scyliorhinus torazame. The sequence continues at coordinate 283,087,375 of NC_092713.1, read as the reverse complement.
ATCTATGAGTATGGAGAGAAGGCCAGCAGAATGCTTGCAGCAACTTAGGAAGGGGGAGGCAGCTAGGGAAATAGGGAAAGTAAATGACGGAGATGGGAACCTGTTTGGAGATTCAGCAGGGGTGGATAAGGCATTTAGGGATTTCTACAGTCGGCTGTATAGGTCAGAACCTCCTACGGGGCCGGAGGGGATGAGGCACTTCTTGGGGGGGGGACTGAATTTCCCAAAGATGGACGGGGAGCTGGTAGAAGGGCTGGGGGCCCCGATCGGGTTGGAAGAGATAGTGGAGGGTCTGAAGGCCATGCAGGCGGGTAAAGCCCCGGGGCCGGACGGGTGTCCAGTGGAATTTTATAAAAAGTTCTCTGGGATATTGGGGCCGGTGTTGATGAGGATGTTCAATGAGGCAAGGGAAAGAGGGGTGCTGCCCCCGACGATGTCACAGGCTGGTGATTCTGAAGCGGGACAAGAACCCGGAGCTGTGTGGGTCCTACAGGCCAATATCCCTGTTGAATGTGGACGCCAAACTGCTTGCCAAAATTTTGTCCTCCAGGATTGAGGATTGTGTTCCGGCCGTTATTGGGGAGGACCAGACGGGGTTTGTTAAGGGTAGGCAGTTGGTGGCCAATGTAAGAACGCTGCTAAATGTGATCATGATGCCCCCGGAAGGTAGGGAGGTGGAGGTAGTGATTGCAATTGATGCAGAAAAGGCTTTTGATCGGGTAGAATGGGATTACCTGTGGGGGTACTGAGGCAGTTCAGATTTGGGCGGGGCTTTTTTGACTGGGTCAGGTTACTGTATCATGCTCCTGTGGCAAGTGTACAGACAAATAGGACAACATTGGACTATTTTAGACTGTACCGGGGGTCGAGGCAGGGATGCCCCCTCTCCCCACTGTTGTTCGCGCTAGCTATTGAGCCGTTGGCAATTGCTCTGAGAGACTCAAGGGGCTGGAAGGTGCCGGTCCGGGGGGGGGGGGGGATGCAGGTGGAGCACAGAGTCTCGCAGACGACCTGCTTCTGTATGTATCAAACCCGTTAGAGGGGATGGAAGAAATCATGAGGATTCTGGGGGAATTTGGCCGGTTTTCGGGGTATAAGCTAAATATGGGGAAAAGTGAGATGTTTGCGATCCAGGCGAGGGGACAGGAGAGGTGATTGGGGGAGCTGCGATTTAGATTAGTGGGGGGAAGCTTCAGGTACCTAGGCATTCAAGTGGCGCGGGAATGGGATCGGCTGCATAAATTAAATCTGGCCGGCTAGTAGACCAAATGAAGGACGATTTTCGGAGATGGGACGCGCTCTCATTGTCATTAGCTGGGAGGGTGCAGACGGTGAAGATGCCGGTCCTTCCGAGATTCCTGTTCATGTTTCAGTGTCTCCCCATCTTTATTCCGCGGTCCTTTTGTAAACGGGTCAACGAAGTGATCTCTGGCTTTGTTTGGGCGGGCAAGACCCCGCGGGAAAGGAAGGTAATGCTTGAGCGGAGTCGGGGTGAGGGCAGGCTTGGGCTGCCAAAGTTTAATAACTATTACTGGGCGGCGAATATAGCCATGATCAGGTAGTGGGTGGTGGGGGAGGGTTCAGCATGGAAGCGTATGGAGGTGGCTTCATGCAAGGGCACCAATTTGGGGGCGTTAGTAACTGCGCCTCTGCCATTCCCGCCGGCACAGAACTCCACCAGCCCCATGGTGGTGGCGGCCCTGAGAGTCTGGGGGCAATGGAGGAGACATGTGGGAGCAGAGGGAGCATTGGTCTGGTCCCCAATCTGTAATAATCACTGGTTTGCCCCGGGAAGTATGTATGGGGGTTCTGGATATGGCGGAGAGCAGGGATTGGGAGGATGGGGGATATGTTTATAGAGGGGAGCTTTCCGAGTATGCGGGCACTGGAGGAGAAGTTTGGGTTGGCGAGAGGAATAAAAAACTTGGGTTAGAGCCCTTGCCTCCAACAGCAGCCTGGGGTACAACTCATCTGGACCTGATATTTGTCCACCTTTAAGCCCGTCAAAACCTCCAATATCTCCTCACTCCCTATTTCAAAGGGCAGAATTCTCCATTTGGGGGTCGATGTTCTCCCTCCGTAGCTGAATTACACCTGATTTCCCCCAATCTGTCAACATGCCAATTTATGCATGGCGAGGATTGATAGGGATTCCGAGGGAATCCCGCTATTGGGCCGCCATTTTGAGCAGGTGGCCCGATAGCGAGGTACCATGGCTGGCCCTCCCCCACAGAGCCAATTACAGGGGCCCTCATCAGAGGTCCCCCATAAGAGACATCTGCCAGAGATTACCCCATGAGAGAGACCCCCACCAGAAACCCCCTATGAGAGAGCCCTACCTGGAACCCCCCATCCCCACCCCCGCTCAATATGAGAGGCCCTTGCTTGGAAGTTCCCCCGCTCCCTTCCCCCGTCTGGAAGCTAGAGAACAGTGTAGACAGAGGCAGTTAAAAAAAAAATCATTGCTTGAAAACTCACCTGTGCAATACCCTGCTGGCTCAAACAGAGGAGGCAGCTGCTATAAATTCCTGGAAAGAGAAACTAGTCAGCTGGGTTTAAACCCCCTCAGATCTTTGATCTGAAAGCCTTTCATTCATTTATATCTCTGAAATTACTTTAATAGGCTACGATTGACAGCTTCCACACAAATCCAGCTGTCTGCATTGTGTAATTCATCTCCCTTCATGCTTGAGAGACTTTCAAGTAGTCAGTTGTCAAACCTAAGGCAATGTTTATAAACATCTAGGTATGATTGACAGCTGCTGGACCACATCAAGGACAGTTAAGTGTTTTCTGCAGAGAGAGCGCTTTCAGGCCACCCACTCAAAATGGTGGCTCAATAGAGGGATTCGCAATGGACTCCCTCACAATCCCCGCCATGCATTAATTTGCATGGCAATGGAGGGGAATCGCTTCTGGATTTGCGCTCATGCTCGGATCGCAAATCAGTGATGATTCATCTCCAGTGAGAGAACATAGAGCTGGATTCATTGTTTTGGATGCTACGTGCCGACGCTGGCGTGGGAACTGTGGCGTTTTACGACACCAAAATCGCCGCTGAACCCTCATTGATCTGGCGACCGGTGAGGGCTGACAGCCGCTCCGAGTAAAACTCCCGACTCCCACGATATAAACGGCTGGAGAATGGCCGGGTCCATGACCGTGCGTGCGCACGGCGACGACCTGCAGTGGTTGCGCCCAAAACATGGCGCCAGCCATGCGCGGTCCAGATCTGCCAAATACCGCCCCCCTGTCCACCCCCCCACCAGTTCCCCCCCCCCCACCCTCCCGGAAGCCCGCCTGGCCAGCAGCATGGCTCCTGGCCAACTGTGGTGACGCTGGACACAAACCACCGCCACCATGCCGGGTCCCTGACTGCTGAGACCATGCATCCCCCGCGCAGTCGGGAACTCAGCCCATCGGGGGCGAAGCATCGGGAGAGGGCCTTCAGGTGACACGCCAATGCCGTTCCAATAGTGTGCGGCACGCAACGTGATAACGCCATTTCGGAGGGGGATAGAAAACCAACGTTAAACCGGCGCTGCCCCCAATTTGGGCGTCGGAAGGGATTCTCTGCCCGATCGCCGATTATATCAGCACCGGGCAATGGTGAATCCCGCCCAATGTCTCTCAAACGGAGAATCCTGCCCATGACGTTAGAGTTCTGTATGAGGAGACACACTTCAGTAAAGAGGAACTGGTTGGATCAGTGATAGATTAATGAGAATTTTCGACCATGCCCCAAGTGCCGCACTATTGTGTCAGAGCCAAATTTCATCCAGGTCTATCATTATCGTCAGGCACTGGTGATATGTGGGGCATCACCCAGAGCCCTGTGAGGGAATGCATCTGCCAAGTCACAGTAGCCATATCCTATAGGGTTCCTCAGCTCATCAACTTTGACATGTTACACAGTGCAATATCTGAAGGGATCTACATCATTCTGCAGGATTACTGGATTTTATAAAGTGCTTGGGGTTGTGTATGGAACCATATCCCATTGAAGACATTGAATCTGAATATGTTTACATACATAAACAGAAACGGGGTTCCATTCATTAAATATGATCCTTTGTGATGCCCAATAGTACAGATCACCAGGAAAGTGCTCATGATGCTTTCATCCTCCAGCATTCAGTCTCACAGAAGCCTCAAATTGATTGTGTCGAGCAGCTAGATGGATTCTAAACTGATGACAGCCTACTACAGGATCAATAGTAAAGTATAGGGAAGCTGTGTGCATGGCAAGTGGTGGAAAGGACAGTCAAGATGCTGAAATCATTATTCTGGTGCCTGGGCAGGTCAGGGGGGCCTTTCCATTCCTCACCTGTCAAAGTGACGAGGATTGTGGTGGTCTGGCGCACATCGCATAACTTTAATGTCTTGTGGGAAGAACAGGCGCCGGAATGTGGCGACTAGAGACTTTTCACAGTAACTTCATTTGAAGCCTACTTGTGACAATAAGCGATTTTCATTTCATTTCATTTCATTTTCAAAAACTGACCCTTAACCTTGCAGATGAGAGTCTGGCAGAAATGACTGACAGGGAAGTGGTCCAAAAATGGTTGGCCGTGCTTCATGAAATACTTGAGGAAGCCACGGCTGAAATGGACCGGCAATAGAAACTGACTTTTCTAGTTAGCTATAACCATGAGAGTAAGGGAAGATAATAGAGGTAAAAGGGTTAAATGAGAACTCATTAAGAATAATTAACTTTTAAGTATATGTGGTGTCGCTCCCGTTTTGAAAAGTGCCTGCATGTTTGGGTCCGTTCTTGTCATTTTTTTTCGACCTTTTTAGGGTGTTGGAAGGTGGGAGGGATGTGGGTTTTTTGCGTGCTTTTTGCGTGGTTTACCTGAATGTTTCCTTTTTGGGCTCTTTGATTAGTTGGAGTTTGGCTGGGGGGAAATAATACAGAAAGCAGTTAAAAGGGTTGGGTTAAGATGGATGCTTCAGGGGAACTTTGTGCAATCTTTTTCTGTGTCTGTATGGGAAGGACTGAGAGTGCCTGTTATTTCTTATCTCTTTTTTTCTCTTGTTTAACTTGAATTGTGCTATTGTGGGGGCTGTTTCTGACTTGTATCGAGTGTTCGCTTAAGTCGGGCTGATCTGGGAAGTGGTAGGGATGGGTCGGGGGAGGGGTGACTGGGAACAATGGGTGGGAGACGCGCTGGCGCCGAGGCTGGGAACCCCAGGCTAGCTGAGTGGGGCTAGTCAACGGACGCTGAGGTGGGGTTGTGAATATAGTTAGATTAGAGCAGGGGTTAGGTGATAGGATGGTGTTGCGGTGGGGGGGGGGGGGAGAGGGGGGCCGTTCTGCTGACGGGGATGGAACTGGGCATGGCAACATGAGGAGGTCATGGGTGGAGCCGGCCAGGAGGCAGGCCAGATGAAGCGCGACACATGGCTGGAGGGCTGGCCAAGGAAAGAGGATGGCTGATCGGCAAGGGGGGGAGGGGGGGGGCGAGGGGGGGGGGGGGGGAATGCCCTCCAACCAGGCTGATCACCTGGAATGTTAGAGGGTTAAACGGGCCAGTGAAGAGGTCGCGTGTGTTTGCGCATCTGCGGGTTCTGAAGGCAGACATAGTCATGCTGCAGGAGACGCACCTGAAAGTGGCAGACCAGGTTAGGTTAAGGAAGGGCTGGGTCAGTCAGGTCTTTCATTTGGGGCTTCTAAGATGAGGGGGATTGTGATCCTGATTAATAAAAGGGTACAATTTGAGGCGGAGGGCACAGTCGTGGATGGGGGTGGCAGGTTCGTTATGGTGAGGGGTAAGCTCGAAGGGGTGAGAGTAGTCCTGGTCAGTGTGAATGCCCCTAATTGGGACGATGTGGATTTTATTAGGAGAATGCTGGGGAAGATCCCCGACTTGGACTTGCGTAAGGTGATCATGGGCGGGGACTTTAACACAGTCCTGGACCCGACGGGCAGGTTGCCAACGATGGCAAAGGAACTGAGAGGGTTCATGGAGCAAACGGGGAGAGCAGATCCCTGGAGATTTAGCCTGCAGATGGCGAGGGAGTTCTCGTACTATTCCCACGTCCACAAGGTGTATTCCCGAATTGACTACTTTGTTGTGAGTAGGGACCTGCTGGCCGGAATGGTGGGGGCAGAATATTCGGCAATTGCTATATTGGACCATGCTCCGCACTGGGTAGACCCGCAGTTTTGTAAGGACAGCTTTCAGCGCCCACCATGGAGGCTGGAAGTTGGATTAATCGCAGATGAGGCGGTGTGTGAGAGGCTGAGGAAATGCATGCAGAATTACCTGCAGGTGAATGATACTGGAAAAGTCTTGGCAGCGATGCTCTGGGAGGCACTGAAGGCAGTGGTGAGATGGGAGCTGATTTCAATCCGGGCGTACAGGGACAGGACAGACAGGGCAGAGACGGACCGACTGATTAAGTAAATTCTACGGACAGGCAGGAGTTACGCGGAATCCCCGAGGCCAGAGTTACTCAGGAAACGACAGAGGCTGCAGGCCGAATTTGGGGTGCTGACGACAGGCAAGGCTGTAGAGCAGCTTAGAAAGTTAAAAGGCGTGATTTATGAGCATGGGGAGAAGGCCAGTAGAATGCTTGCACAACAAGTAAGGAAGAGGGAAGCGGCTCGGGAAATAGGGAGCGTAGTGGATGGGGAGGGCAATCTAGTGGGTGACCCAGCAGGGCTGAACAAAGTCTTTAGGGACTTTTATAGCAAGCTGCACACTTCGGAGCCCCCCGGGGTCCGAGGGGGAAGAGGCGATTCCTGGATGGACTGACCTTCCCAAGAGTGGGGAGGGGGTTGGTAGACGGACTGGGGGCCCTGGTCAGGATCGAGAGGTATTGGGGGGCCTGAAGGTCATGCAGTCGGGTAAAGCCCCGGGGCCGGACGGGTATCCGGTGGAGTTTTACAAAACATTTGCCGGGATAGTGGGACCGGTGCTGGTCAGGGTCTTTAACGAGGCAAGAGACAGAGGGAGTTTACCCCCCGACGATGTTGCAGGCCACCATCTCACTTATTCTGAAACGGGATAAGGACCCGGAGGCTTGTTTGTCATACAGGCCGAACTCTTTGATCAACGTAGACGCCAAGTTACTGGCCAAGATCTTGGCGACTAGAATTGAGGACTGTGTACTGGATGTAATTGTGGAGGACCAAACCGGGTTTGTAAAGGGGAGGCAGCTGGTGGCCAACCTAAGAAGGCTGCTCAACGTGATTATGATGCCCCCGGAGAGTAGGGAGGTAGAGATAGTGTAGCCATGGATTCTGAAAAGGCTTTTGACCGGGTCGAGTGGGATTATCTGTGGAAGGTACTAGGACGGTTCGGGTTCGGGGCAGGGTTTATCGACTGGGCTAGGCTATTATATCAGGCCCCGGAGGCGAGTGTAAGGACGAACAGGACGACATCGGACTACTTTAGACTGCACCATGGGACAAGACAGCTCTGCCCTCGCTCCCCACTGCTGTTTGCGTGGTCATAGAGCCGCTGGCAATTGCACTGAGAGCTTCTAGGGGCTGGAAAGGGCTGGTCCGGGGGGGAGAGTCTCGTTATACGCAGACGATCTGCTGTTATATGCATCGGACCCAATGGTGGGGATGGACGGTATTATGGCCACCCTGAGGGAATTTGGCCGGTTCTCTGGATACAAACGGAACATAGCTCAGAGCGAGCTGTTTGTAATTCAGGCGAGGGGGCAGGAGAGTAGGCTGAAGGGGTTGCCGTTCAGGCTAGTGGGGGAGAGTTTCCGATATTTGGGGATTCAGGTAGCATGGGACTGGGCAGGTTGCACAAGCTCAACCTGTCCCGACTGGTGGAACGATTGAGGGAGGAGGTCCGGAGGTGGGATGTGCTCCCGCTGTCATTGGCGGGGAGGGTGCAGACTGTTAAGATGACGATTCTCCCGCGGTTCTTGTTTGTTTTTCAGTGTCTCCCCATCTTTATCCCACGGTCCTTCTTTGAGAGGCTGGATAAAATTATTCTGGGATTTGTATGGGCAGGGAAGTCCCTGCGGGTGAAGAGGGTGATGTTTGAAAGGAACAGAGGAGAAGGGAGGCTGGCGTTGCAGAACTTCAGCAACTATTACTGGGCGGCCAACATAGCGATGATAAGGAAATGGATGGTGGGTGCGGGGTCGGGTTGGGAGTGGATGGAGGCTGCTTCGTACAGGGGCACTTGCTTAGCAGCCCTGGTCACGGCGCCTCTGCCACTTCCGCTGGCACGGTACCCCTCCAGCCCGATAGTGGTGGCGGCTCTTCGGCTCTGGGGCCAGTGGAGGAGGCATGTAGGGGAGGTAAGAGCATTGGTGTGGACCCCAATCTGTGGCAAACACCGATTTGCCCCGGGGAACATGGACGGGGGATATCGACTGTGGAGAAGGGCGGGGATTGTGAGGATGGGGGATCTATTCCTGGAAGGGAGCTTTCCGAGCATGAAGGCGCTGGAGGAGAAGTTTGGGCTGATGAGAGGGAACGACTTTAGATACTTACAGGTGTGGGATTTTGTACGCAGACTGGTGCCGTCCTTCCCACGTCTCCCGCTGAAAGGGAGGCAGGACAGCGTAGTTTCTAGGGGGGAGGTGGGCGAGGGTAGAGTCTCAGACATCTACAAGGAACTAATGGGAGCTGAGGATATGCAGACCGAGGACCTGAAGCTTAAGTGGGAAGAGGAGCTCGGGGGGGAGATGGAGGACGGTATCTGGGCAGAAGCCCTGAGCCGAGTAAACATGACCGCAACATTTGCCAGGCTCAGCCTGATCCAGTTTAAGGTCGTGCACCGGGCCCACATGACAGTGGCCCAGATAAGCAAATTCTTCGGGCTGGAGGACAAGTGTGCTAGATGCGCCGGAGAGCCGGCTAACCATGTACACATGTTCTTGTCGTGCCCTAAACTCAGGGGGTATTGGCAGGGATTCGCAGATGTCATGTCCCGTAATTGAAAGCTGGGTGGTAATGAGCCCTGAGGTGGCAATCTTTGGGGTTTCGGAGGACCCGGGAGACCAGGAAAAGAGAGAGGCAGACGTTCCGGCCTTTCCTTCCTGGTAGCCCGGCGACGAATACTGTCAGCATGGAGGGACTCAAAGCCTCCGAGGGCTGAGGTATGGCTATCGGACATGGTGAGCTTTCTTTGCCTGGGGAAAGTCAAGTTCGCCTTGAGAGGTTCGCTATTAGGGTTCGCCCGAAGGTGGCAGCCATTTATTGACTTCTTCGCAGAGGAGTGAGCATCAGCGGGGGGGGGGGGGGGGGGGGGGGGGGGGGCAGGGTAGAGTAGAGTAGGGGGATATTGAGGCAGGTCCTTGCGTGAGCAGGGCCGTGGTTTGCACTGTTTAATTTGCGTCTTGACTTCTTTTTTTTGTACTGTACAATGTCACTTTTTCTATATGCCTAAAATACCTCAATAAAATTGTTTGTTAAAAAAAAAAGAATAATTAACAATAATCATATCAAGTATTACTTGAGTGCAACAATAGCTGGGAATCCACTCAGGGTTAATCCAGATCATACACTTTAATTTCTTTCTTAAACTTAGGTTTCACATCTGCAAGGTCAGTGACGTCAACTAGCTAAAAGGCCCCATTGTATCGTAAGAATTGGTGCTGCTGTCACAGTACGGGTAGTCCCGTTTCTATGGTAACAGCCAGTCTCGGGTGATAATGTCTTAACAAAAACTGTGTTTTTCCAATTAATGTTAGATGCAGGTGTGGATAATTTGGAAAATTGGCAAATGATGGAATGGGAAATTTGCACCAATACATTTAAATACATATACCTCTTAAATTGATGGACAGACATTTTGGCCAAATTGAGTAAATTATAAATTAGTTAAAGCCAATCAGAAGTAAAAAGAAGGCTAGACCTTAAGATAATAATCTCCTTAAGAATCACTTACCGGAATGGAAAACTCATCCCGGGATCACCCCATCTATGTTTCTGAAACCTATTTCCTTTGCTGCTTGCTTTTGCTAATCACCATCTTTCTTTTGTTTAAATAACTTAGTTATTTCATCCTGTGTATTATGAGTTGAAGAATTATTACGATTACTACGAATCAAAATTCAACGACTTTATTCACTAAAGACAATCAACCTGACTAGCTTGCTGCAGGGCTAGTTGGAATTTTGTATTGAAAATAAGTTTACCAGTGGCACAGCTGACAAATAAAAGTGGACTTTGCCAAAAAGCACAGACTTGACCTCTGTTATTTGGGAACTGAGAAGGGATAACAGATATCCAGGGTTCCGAATAGACACAGAGATCCATCAACCAGGGAGTAGAGAGTAGCTGGTGGCTCTACCATTTGGACAGTGATGCGAGTGGCAAGATGCGCTTTCCCTCCCCCTCTCCCAGGAAAAAACACAAAAGAGCAGGTAAGATTGATTGTGAAACTGTGAACATCTATTAAACCAGGAAATACTCATTGCAAGATTAAAGTAGTAGTTATCGCTAAACTTAACATAAACATTGTGCTGCTTAATGGAATGTTTTAAATACAAATTAAGTAAAGTAGCTATTTGCTCCTTTGTAAACAGTTGTAATGTTAAAATGGTGGATGTTAATAAAAAAAATAAACAATTTAAATTGACTTCAGACTAAGACTAAAGAACAGCAGCAATAAAGTAAAGTACAATGCAATCATACATAGATATCAATCTCAATAAATATCACCATAATTCTAGACAAACAGACAACAAAAACAGACATGTCTCCTCATATCCATGTCTCAGGATTGTTGCGACAAAGTATGAGTGGAAGGAAGTGGATTCTACAGGAGGTGCCACCTGTGCCTTGCCTTTCCCATGACCTGACTCCTCTTGTGTCATACCACGACTATTCATTGACCACTGACGGGAATTCTAAGACACCTTCCTCCAAGCAGACACAAAAAATAATCACAGGATGCTTTGAAGTCAAGGTATAATTTACCAATTGCAATTTTCAAAATTTCTGAAACAAGAGACATACTGTCAAAGCTTTTAGTCTTGCACAAATCAGAACAGATGCAGGAATGCCAAATTTCAAAAAGAACAGTACCAGAAACTGCATGAGAAAAGTGTGCTGATTGACTGGCAAACTAATCCTGATTAGTTGAGGTGTTGCCATGGAGAATGCACCAGGGAAGTATTGTACCCAATGCTTTAGTTCAATTCAAATAAAGTGCAATGCCTAGACTTGTTCATTTCGCTTGCTGAGGATAGGTCCCTGTGAATGTATATATGTAGCATTTAACAAGTGTGAGTGAGCAACATTATGAACCTGGATGGTTATCTTAAATTGTTATTATAATTCTTTAGCACATTCGAGATTGTACAGCAAGTACTGTCCAATCGTGGAATCATATCTCATGTTAGAAATTTAGTTGTGAGTCTTTTCAAGCTTGGGCTCATTGACTACAGTCAGTACTCTGTGAACAGCCAAGGGGACATGCTGTCTGATACCGACCACCAGTCATTAGGATGTACAGCCTACATATCTGACATCGCAACAACGCTGAAAATACCGGGAGCAGAATTCTCCGTCAGCGGGATCCTCCAGTCGGCCGGCAGTACACCCACAACCACGTGTTTTCCGACGGTGTGAGGTGGCCATAATGGAAAACCCAATTGGTCGGCTGCGGGAATAGAGAATCCCGCTGTAAGCAGGGGCGCGCCACGTCAGAAATTACAGCTGGCGGGCCGGAGAATCCCACCCCACATTACCCATTCGTAGCGTAGCCACCTAAATTGGCCAGCTCCCGATTTAAAATGGCAAACGGCAAAGGCTGATGGGAAAGTCAGCCAATACAGAGACCAGCAGCTGCAGGTTTGTTGTGTATTTACCTCTGCGAAGGCCAGACAACATCAATACCAGCGACCATCAGCATAACAATGTAGCAGCCATCTGCATACTGATGGGCAATCCCCGGGAACAATAAGTAACATTTTGGGCACACAAAGCAAAGCCAGACTCCTCGGCGCCAGCAGGAGCCAACACAAAGGAGGTGAACGAGCACCTCAAGACCGCTCATCGATCAGGGAACCGCTCCAGTATTGGAGAAATCAAACCAAGCGATTGGGACAAAGTCCAATCACTTGGGACCAGGTACAGGGTCCGCCCCAAAAGGCGGGAAGCCCCTGGGGACTATAAGAGTTAAGCCCCAAGTTCAAATCGCTCTCTTCACCTCTGCGTCCTGCCCGGGTCACCCAGCAACATAAACCAACCTTGACCGTGACCGGTGCAGTGACCCCCGAACAAAGTAAGTCTTAATTCAACGCTCGCTATGAGATAGGCACTCCTAGCTACCAATCCGTACCACCTTCGAATCCCGCAGACTCAGAACCCGAATGAAAGGCCATTTGTTCCCCTGACCTGGTGGGCCAGTCCGAAGTTAAGTATAGGCCTGTTAGTTGTAGAAGTAGCTTAGACGTAGAATTCATGAGTAGCGATTACTGTGTATAATAAATGTGCTTTGATTTGAATCTTATTAATCGGTGTATCGGGTTATTGATCATTACTCGGACTTGAACCTCGTGGCGGTATCATAAAGATACCTGGCGACTCGAGAGCAAAGGTAATAAAACAGAGCAATTGAACCAAGGAGAAAGTTAGCAACAGTATGGTAGGCAGAAACTTCCTTTTTCAGTAATACTCATGTTTTGTACGACTAACATCTAATTGCAATTTTTCACCTCAAATCTGTGGTTACAAAGAAAAAGAGCGGGATTCTCCATCCTGCTGTACCTGTTTTCTGGTGCGGAGCGCCCCCTACGGGCAGCCGGATCCTTCGATCTGGCAGCTGGCCAATGGGGTTTCCCATTGTAGGCGCGCCCACGCCAACAGGAAACCTGTGAGTGCACTGCTGGCAAAACGAAGGATCCCGCCGACAGAGAATCCTGCCCATGGTCTTTACACACACCCAATGAGGCAATGGTAAATGCATTTAATGACCAGTTTTGTTCAGACTGAATCATGATCCTACACAACAAACAAGCTCTTCGCTATTCATTGCATCGGTCACATTTCCAACAAACGTTTCTAATTTTAAAACTTTAATTTACTGTACAAACCCTTGCAGATCATGTTAAGTCCTTCATTTTTTTCTGACGTTATCCACATTTTGTAGCACAGTGTAGTTAACACTCAGAGTCTGTACAATATCCTGTGATACCAATACATTAACTTTTCCTGATGCCCTATGCTTCTCATTTCCTAGAAACTACGGATACCTCAGTGAGTGTGTTGAAGTCTTCAGGGCCAAATTCGTGGTACCGCTTCTGCTCATCTATCTTTGGCGATGCCAGCTTTTATTCTATAAGCAATTGTACAGCTAATTACTTTTTTCCGCTTTCTTTTTACGAACTATTCATTCCACTTTACCATTTTATCAACATTTTTAAAATGTTTCTCCGCATTTATATGAGTGTAAAGGGTTATTTAAAGGTCACTCATCTCTCTTACTCACACTGGCTAAATTTGTGGGTGTCCCCTGTCAGGTTTAGCCTTGATTGCTTCATGTAGTCTGACATTTGCAAGTATGTTAAGGAAAAAGGACTCCTACGTCACACTCGTATTCATTCACTATAGGTCTGCTAAAATCCCAGCCAAAATCATATCCAACCTCCAAAACTTAGGACTTGGCTCCTCCCCCAGCAACTGGATCGTCGACTTCCTGACCCATAGACTACAAACAGTAAGGATAAACAACAACACACACCTACTCCACCTCCAGGTCCTGCAATGCTGTGTACTTAGCCCCCTACTAAACTCACTATGCACACACAACTGTATGGCAAAATTCGGCTCCAACTCCATCTACAAGTTTGCTGGTGACATGTAGTGGGTCGGATCTCAAACAATGATTAGTCAGAGTACAGGAGGGAGATAGAGAACCTAGAGGCGTGGTGTAACGACAACAATTTCTACCTCAATGTCAGCAAAACTGAGGAGCTGGTCATTGGCTTCAGGAAGTAAAGTGCCATACATTTTCCCGTCTGCATCAATGGTGCCATTGTGGAGACAGTTCACAGCTTCAAATTCTTACGTTTACACATCACCAACAATCTCTCCTGGTCCACCTACATTGACGCCATGGTCAAGAAAGCACAACAGCATCTATACTTCCTCAGGAAACTAAGGAAATTCAGCATGTCGACATTGACTCTTACAGATTTTTACAGATGTACCATAGATATCATTCTATTTGGTTGCCTCACAGCCTGGTTTGGCAACTGCTCGGCTCAAGACCAGAAGAACTACAGAGAGTCGTGAGCACAGCCCAGTCCATCACACAAGCCCGCCTCCCATCCACTGACTCTGCCTATACTCCCGCTGCCTTGGGAAAGCAGGCAGCATAATCAAAGACCCCTCCCACCCAGGTTATTCACTCGTCCAACCTCTTTCATCGTGCAGGAAGTACAAAAATCTGAGAACCCGCATTAGCAAATTCAAAACCAGCGGGCTGGATTCTCCGATTCTGGGGCTATGTCCCCATGCTGGCGTGGGAACGTGGCGTTTTGCACCAGAAAAACTGGTGCAAAACGGCCACCGATTCCCCGTTTTGCTGGGGGCTAGCAAGATGGCAGCATAGAGCATCTGGCTCTAGCTGCCGATACGCTCCAGAGAATTGCCGGTCCGTGGCTGCGCATGCGCACGGTGGCGGCCACTCGTGGACCTGGCCCGTGAAATAGTCCACCACTTAGCTGGCTCGCATGCCCCGGACTGCCCCACCCAGTGCCCCCAGCCCCAGGTAATGTCACCTCCTGCGTGCGGATCGGCCCTCCCCTGACTGTGGCCGCAGCCGAGTTCCCGATAGGTGAGACCATGAGAGAGCGACGTCGTCGGGAACTCGGCCTGTCGGGGGCGGAGCATCCGGGGGCGGGCCTCAGGCAATTTCCCGAAGTCGTTGATGCAGGGCTAAGAGTACGCCGCCCTGGAAGGGGCGGAGAATCACGCAAGCGGCGCCGCTCCCAATTTGGTCGGTGACTTGGATTCTCCGGAGAATCCAGCCCCTCTTCTTCCCTGCTGTTATCAGACTTCTAAATGGCCCTCTTGTGGACTGAACTGATCTCTCTACACATCTTCTATAATGTTGTAACACTATACTCCTTCTGCTTCACCCAATGCCTATGTATTTACATTGTGTATTAATTGTATGTCCTATGTTTGTAGCACAGTGGTTAGCAGTATGCCGAACAGCGCCAGGGATCCGGATTTGATTCCCGGCTTGGATCACTGTGCGGAATCTGCACGTTCTCCCCGTGTCTACGTGGGTTTCCTCCGGGCGCTTTGGTTTCCTCCCACAAGTCCCAAAAGATGTGCTTGTTAGGTGAATTGGACATTCTGAATTCTCCCTCAGTGTATCCGAACAGGCGCCGGAGTGTGGCGACTAGGGGCTTTTCACAGTAACTTCATTGCAGTGTAAATGTAAGCCTACTTGTGACACGAATAAAGATTATTATTATGGAACGGACTGTCTGACTTTTCACTATACCTCGGTACACGTGGCAATAAATCTAAATCTAGCGCTGCTCAGCTCTGTGGGAAAGGACACTGTGCAGAGATCGTTCAATATTTTCACCAAATGTCAGCCACAAGAATTGCCGCTTTCTTTGAGCAAGTGCTGTTGTTTTGCCGCTGACTGTAAAATCCGGACAAATGGAAATGTTTGGCCATCTTGCTCTCTCCCTTCTCACTGACTGACCTCCCTTATCTTTGATGGACTTCAAAATTTTGGTTTCAATTTCCTTTGCAATTTTCTCTGTTCTTTCCGGGTTAATTATTTCAAAAGTGAAAGCCTGCTGAAAGGCCCACCTCCGTCCTTGCTGCAATACCCTACACCTGAATTACCTCTGATCTGGTTCATTCCTGGGGGGTGGGGGGCGCGGGCGGCATGGTGGCACAGTGGTTAGCACTGCTGCCTCACAGCGCCAGGGACTTGGGTTCAATTCCGATCTCGGGTGACTGTCTGTGCAGAATTTGCACTTTCTCCCTATGCCTGCGAGGGTTTCCTCTGGGTACTCCGGTTTCTTCTCACAGTCCAAAGATGTGCTAATTAGGTGGATTGGCCATGCTAAATTTCCCCTTGCGGGTGGGATTGCTGAGGTGGTCTATCGAAGGTCGGTGCGGACTCGATGGGCCGAATGGCCTCCTTCTGCACTGCAGTGATGCCATGATTCTGTGATCCTGGGCCTCTGGTGGCTCACGTTCCCTCTGAAACTACCACTTCTCTGATGACGCTAGTTGGCTGCCAGCTCTTGGTGGGTGGGGTCCTTGATCCCGGGGAAGGCCTGCAGTGGCCAATTCAGAGCCTGAGAGGCACTGAATACCAGCCGGCCTTCCCAGGGGAGACAACAAGGGCCTCTGACCAGCTCTCCAGCCAGTAAGTGAAATCCTTACACCTCCATAAAATCTTCCCTATATCACCTTATGTGTGTGTGTGTCCAACCAGTGAAACAGGATGATGTAGGGATGGTGACAAAGAAATTAACACCATCCAAGCATGCCAATTAAAACACCACACTAAAAATTAATTTTCTCCACCACAGGCACACTGTGGCAACAGTGTGTTCTATATACAACATGCACTGCTGTTGTATATTAGTCTCATATTAGCCACATTAAGCCTCCTTCAACAGCACCTTCCGAACCCATGCCCTCTAGTCTACATGCTAATGGATGAGGTTAGAAAATGCCTGGGAACATCAACACCTGCAGGTATTCCCTCCAAGCCACTCAGCATTCCCATTTGGAATATATCATTGTTCCTTTCCTGTTGCTGGTTCAAAATCCTGGAACTCAGTTCCTGCCAGCACTGTGGGTGTATCTACATCAGATTGACTGCAGTGGTTCAAGAAGACAGCCCACCTACGCCTGCTCAAGAGCAATTAAGGATGAGCAACAAATGCTGGCCTTGACAGCAATCTTCAAATCCCATGAAAGAATAAAAATAAATCCCTCCACATACGGCGCACAGCGGCAGCAGTGTGTATCGCCTATAAGATATACTGCAGCAATATGCCAAAGCTGCCTGGAGAGCATTTTCAAAACCCACGGCCTCTGGGAGCACCACCAACTGAACGTTCTGCCCCCCATTACGTGCCATCTTGGTTTGGACCAATACCGCTGTACCTTTGCTGTTGCTGGTTCCAAACCCCAGAAGCCTCTACTTCTAGGGTGCACCTACAGCATTTTAAACTGCAGCAACTCAACAAGAAGCCCACCACCACCATCTTGTCAAGGGAAAGTAGGGATGGTCAATAAATGGTCTTGATACGAACCCTGGGTTATTGTTGATCGGTTCGACTGCATTTCTTATGATCGAAATTTGCAGAGATTGTTTGCAATTGGTTCCTTGACCCTTAATAACTTTGCAAATGGCCAACCACAGAGTGCGGGACTGGAATCATATGAAAGACAGGATGAGAAGAGGTGGCAAACTCATTTCCCAAGGCCCTGGGTTACCCAGTTGGGTTCCATATCAGTCATGGAACAATTTCATTACTTCTCTCGTCCACAAGTGATCAGATGTGTTGAGTTCAATTCCTGGTGTCCATGTCAGCTGTCCTTCGGTTGCTTTATTACATTACAGGTTCTGCACAAGTAGAAACCATGTTTGTTGCAGCAGGGTTTCAAATGCTCAAGTACAGATGCTTGACAATTTAATAAAACTACTGCAAAATGTGACACTGATTGTTCCAGAATACGATTTTGACAAACCCGGTTATATTATTTTATCATTTGAATGAGACAATATTGTTGCTCTTCTTTGTCATTTATGTCAAACAGCAGGTGCTTTCACAGCTTTGCTGAGCCTTCACTGGTGCTGCACCAAAATTGTATCAACCCATATTGACAAAGCCACAACGTTGGAAGAATTAGTGAAAATGAACGATCAGAAACAACTCGTTTGACACACAAATGGAAGAAGCCAATATATCATCGAAAGTATTATAGACTTGAATGTGCCAAAACTTCTTGTTGACTCCTATCCTTCAAAATGTTGAATACTCTATATCTGTTCACCACCAGTCTTGTCCTTGTTTATCCATATAGTTCTTGTGCACCCAACCCTCCCCTGCCTCGCCCCACACATTTTATTGAAAATTCATCGCTTTGTTTATAAATCCTTCCCCAACTACACCCTGCACCAAACACCGGCCCACTCCACAACCCGGGTGCTATGTACATACCTCGTCGCACCTAATATGGTGTTGTGACTGTGGTGTTGGGTGCTCTGAGGTACAGACGAACCAACACGGTTGCGATTGGTACAACGCAGTTTTATTCCAACTAGTTATTTACACATCTGTCTTGGTACTCAGCACGTGGTGACTTGTGAGTGTCTTGTTAATGAGGTCCTGGCCTTGTCCTGTCTCCAGATGGACTGCCCAGGAGGTGTTGTGTTTCTTGTCTTATACTGTGTCTGCTCTTGTCTGTGATTGGCTGTCGTGTTATGTGTGCTAATTGGTCTGTTGGTCTGTCTATCATGATGTGTGTGTTGTGATGTGTGTTTGAATATCATGACAGTGACGAGGCCATTGAATCTCGTGAGAGGCCTCTTGCAAGATTCACAACGCTCGAGACGTCTCACGAGATTCACCCGAACTGGGCGAGACGTCACGATCTGGATCGTGTCTTCGCGATCTGGTTCTTGACCGGGCGCCATTTAGCACTGGTCCACACAAATGTGCTCTCGGTGTAACAGGACCTGTGGTGGGCTCCCAAGCCATTGGCGACCCCTGGGTGGATGGGGACAGGGAACGGTGGCACTCTGGCTCTCCCTCTGGAGCCCAGGCACTTTGGCGCTGCCAGCCTGGCAGCTTAGCACTACCACTCTGGCACTGCTAAGGTGCCCAGGAGGCACTACCAGGTTGTCAGGGACATTGCCAGGGTGCCAGGGTGGCACTGCCAAGGGCCAGTGCCTTTGGGGGGCCATACCTATGAAAGGGGGAAGTGATGGGGCGTATGAAGGGTGAGGGCTGGTGAACGGCAGATATGAAGGGGTCTACAAAATGGGACGGTTGAAGCGTTCGGGTCTTAGAGGGGAGGCGAAAGAGGGGGTAGGAAGGCTTGAAAAGGGGAGGCCCTTCAGTGACCCGCATAGTGGGGTGTCCTCACTTGTGGGGGGGGGGGGGGGGGAGTGGGTTAGTGCTGATGTGTGCAGGGGGGGGGGGTGAATTACCCATGGCTGGGTGGGTGTGTGGGACCCTCAAGCTGACGAGACATCAGGGCACCTTTTCAAAATGGTGGCCCGATCTCTGAGAAGCTGGTCTCATCAGCGGGTTCAGCTCACCAGGATGTACCAGAGACTCCCCAAGGCCCCAAAAAATGACTTTCCCAAAAACAGACTGAAAGGGTAACACCTGGATGGCACTACCAGTGTGACCAGGTGGCATTGCCAAGGTGCCAGGCTGGCAGTGGCAAGGTGTCTGGAGGTCCACAACTGGGTTGCCTCCAATCGCCTGGGACACCCCCCCAGGTACCGTTCCTCCTGGTTACCGTTTGTGGGGACCAGTACTGAACGACGCCTGGCTGGGGTCTCCTCAGCGAGACCAATAAGTGCTGGGTGGCCGTTAGATCCGGAGCAAGTGTGATTAAGTGAGTGCTTATGGGCGGGACCCAGATCGCGATGTCTCGCGTGATATAGTTAGATCTCGCTCGGCATAGCATCCATCAGGAAGCCTCTCCCAAAACCTACCAGCGGGTTCCTGTGGGACGTGGCTGGTACATCACGCCCTAAGTGTGGATCTCACCCAAAAGGCCAGTGAGAAACACCCCGCCAAACCCACCCAAAATTACACTCAGGATTCCACCCATCTTTCAATCGCCTTCAATCCTATTTCCCATCCTTGTTAAGCTCACCTGAAATGCCATCAGTGTTGTCCTGCCTATTTCTGAAGTGCTTTGGGACATTTCTTTATGTTAACACTGACGTATAAGTGGAAGTTGTTGCTGTTGTTTGTCTAGCAAGGTCACATAAAAATTCCTTGGCAGTTCCTGTGGCTGTACATTGCACTGCATTGTACAAGGATAACTGTTCTGCTAATACACAATACACAGGGCATTCCTTAAGGCTGGCTGAACAGAAAATGTCTATCTTACAACGGCAGCTCAGCATGTCGCTATTGCAGCTCCAGCCCCAGGCTCCAGCAGTATCCAATATTCCTCATTCTCATCAATATATTCGTTTTTCGTGTTTTCAGCAGATTTTGGGATACACCAACTGATAAACATAAGCAATAACTGAATGTAAGTCGAATAGTGTGCAGAGAATGTCCAGTACAGAATGTTTTATCTTCTCTTTGGCTCTCGTTTCCTGCATCAGCACTCTATTATATCAGGACAAAGGGTTCACCATCATTCAGGTGTACGGCTGTAATTCATAGAATTTACAGTGCAGAAGGAGGCCATTCGGCCCATCGAGTCTGCACCGGCTCTTGCAAAGAGCACTCTACTTATGCCCACACCTCCACCCTGTCCCTGTAACTCAGGAACCCCACCTAACCTAATGGCAATATAGTGTGGCCAATCCACCTAACCTACACATCTTTGGACTGTGGGAGGAAACCGGAGTACGCGGAGGAAACCCACGCACACACGGGGAGGATGTGCAGACTCCGTACAGACAGTGACCCAAGCCAAGAATTGAACCTGGGACCCTGGAGCTGTGAAGCAACTGTGCTAACCACTGTGATACCGTGTGGGTGGATGGGTGGATGGATGGATGGATGGGGAGGAAGTAATTATTATGGGGTTGGGGGGAACGGGTGAGAGATTGTAGAGCGTGTGATCGTCTGAGGAAATCGCATGGGGATCAAGATTAATCATTGAGGAGGGCAGCCTTTGAATCGCTGGGATGGGGGGAAGTCAGATCGCAGAGGTCAGGTTGTGGGCTCATCATCAATTGCGGTGGGTCAGTGTCGGATCAGGTAGGCATTTGTGCAGGATGTGGGGGTCATTGATCACAAGATGGTAGGGATTCGGTGAAGGGTTCAGCGTCAGGTCGCCAGCGGTCTCAGTATCAGAATGTGAGGGTGGGAAGTGTCAGAATGTCAGGGGGGTCAGTGCCAGAATGTGAGGGGGGGGTCAGTGTCAGAATGTGAGGAGGGGTCACTGTCAGAATGTCAGGGGGTGTCAGTGTCAGAATGTGAGGGGGGTCAGTGTCAGAGTGTCAGGGGGGTCAGTGTCAGAATGTGAGGGGGGGTCACTGTCGGAATGAGGGGGAGGGTTAGTGTCAGAATGTAAGGGAGGGTCAGTGTTAGAATGTGCGGGTGGGTCAGTGTCAGAATGTGAGGGTGGGTCAGTGTTAGAATGTGAGGGGGGGGTCAGTGTTAGAATGTGAGGGGGGTCAGTGTCGGAATGTGGGTGGGGGTTAGTGTCAGAATATAAGGGGGGTCAGTGTAAGAATGTGAGGGGGGTTAGTGCAGAATGTGAGCGGGGTCAGTCATAGAATGTGAGGGGGGGTCAGTGTCAGAATGTGAGGGGGGGTCAGTGTCAGAATGTGAGGAGGGATCAGTGTCAGAATGTGAGGAGGGGTCAGTGTCAGAATGTGAGGGGGAGTCAGTGTTAGAATGTGAGGGGGGGTCAGTGTCAGAATGTGAGGGGGGTCAGTGTCAGAATGTGAGGGGGGTCAGTGTCATAATGTGAGGGGGGGTCAGTATCAGAATGTGAGTGGGGTCAGTGTCAGAATGTGAAGGGAGGTCAGTGTCAGAATGTGAGGGGGGATCAGTGTCTCAATGTGAGGGGGGGTCAGTGTCAGAATGTGAGGGGGGGTCAGTGTCTCAATGTGAGGGGGGGTCAGTGTCAGAATGTGAGGGGGTCACTGTTAGAATGTGAGGGGGGGGGTCAGTGTCTTAATGTGAGGGGGGGTCAGTGTCTCAATGCGAGGGGGTCATCAGTGACTGAATGTGAGGAGGGTCAGTGTCAGAATTTCAGGGGGGGTCAGTGTCAGAATTCGAGGGGGGGTCAGTGTCAGAATGTGAGGGGGGGTCAGTGTCTCAATGTGAGGGGGGTCAGTGTCAGAATGTGAGGGGGGGTCAGTGTCTCAATGTGAGGGGGTGGTCAGTGTCAGAATGTCAGGGGGAGTCAGTGTCAGAATGTCAGGGCGATCAGTGTTAGAATGTGAGGGGGTCACTGTTAGCATGTGAGGGGGGGTCAGTGTCTCAATGTGAGGGGGGGTCAGGGTCTCAAAGTGAGGGAGTCATCAGTGACAGAATGTGAGGAGGGTCAGTGTCAGAATGTCAGGTGGGGTCAGTGTCAGAATGTGAGGGGGGGTCAGTGTCAGAATGTGAGTGGGGGTCAGTGTCTCAATGTGAGGGGGGGTCAGTGTCTCATTGTGAGGGGGGTCAGTGTCAGAATGTCAGGGGGGTCAGTGTCAGAATGTCAGGGGGGGTCAGTGTTAGAATGCGAGGGGGTCAGTGTCTCAAAGTGAGGGGGGGTTAGTGACAGAATGTGAGGGGGGGGTCATTGTCAGAATGTGAGGGGGGCTCAGTGTCAGAATGTGAGGGGGGTCAGTATCAGAATGTGAGGCGGGGGGTCAGTGTCAGAATGTGAGGGGAGCTCAGTGTCAGTATGTGAGGGGGGTCAGTGTCAGAATGTGAGGGGGGGTCAGTGTCAGAATGTGAGGGGGGCTCAGTGTCAGAATGTGAGGGGGGGTCAGTGTCAGAATGTGAGGGGGAGTCAGTGTCAGAATGTGAGGGGGGTCAGTGTCAGAATGTGAGGGGAGCTCAGTGTCAGAATGTGAGGGGGATCACTGTTAGAAAGTGAGGGGGGCGTCAGTGTCAGGATGTGAGGGAGACAGTGTTAGAATGTGAGGGGGGGTCAGTGTCTCAATGTGAGGGGGGTCAGTGTTAGAATGTGAGGGGGGGTCAGTGTCTCAATGTGAGGGGGGTCAGTGTCAGAATGTCAGGGGGGGTCAGTGTCAGAATGTGAGGGGGTCAGTGTTAGAATGTGAGGGGGGGCAGTGTCTCAATCTGAGGGGGGTCAGTGATAGATTGTGAGGGGGGGGTCAGTGTCAGAATGTGAGGGGGGTCAGTGGCAGAATGTGAGGGGGATTCAGTGTCAGAATGTCAGGGGGGGCAGTGTCAGAATGTGAGGGGGGTTTGTGTCAGAATGTGAGGGGGACTCAGTGTCAGAATGTGAGGGGGGGTCAGTGTTAGAATGTGAGGGGGGGGTCAGTGTTAGAATGTGAGGGGGGTCAGTGTTAGAATGTGCGGGTGGGTCAGTGTCAGAATGTGAGGGTGGGTCAGTGTTAGAATGTGAGGGGGGGGTCAGTGTTAGAATGTGAGGGGGGTCAGTGTCGGAATGTGGGTGGGGGTTAGTGTCAGAATATAAGGGGGGTCAGTGTAAGAATGTGAGGGGGGTTAGTGTCAGAATGTGAGCGGGGTCAGTCATAGAATGTGAGTGGGGGTCAGTGTCAGAATGTGAGGGGGGGTCAGTGTCAGAATGTGAGGAGGGATCAGTGTCAGAATGTGAGGAGGGGTCAGTGTCAGAATGTGAGGGGGAGTCAGTGTTAGAATGTGAGGGGGGGTCAGTGTCAGAATGTGAGGGGGGTCAGTGTCAGAATGTGAGGGGGGTCAGTGTCATAATGTGAGGGGGGGTCAGTATCAGAATGTGAGTGGGGTCAGTGTCAGAATGTGAAGGGAGGTCAGTGTCAGAATGTGAGGGGGGAATCAGTGTCTCAATGTGAGGGGGGGTCAGTGTCAGAATGTGAGGGGGTCACTGTTAGAATGTGAGGGGGGGTCAGTGTCTCAATGTGAGGGGGGGTCAGTGTCTCAATGCGAGGGGGTCATCAGTGACTGAATGTGAGGAGGGTCAGTGTCAGAATTTCAGGGGGGGTCAGTGTCAGAATTCGAGGGGGGGTCAGTGTCAGAATGTGAGGGGGGGTCAGTGTCTCAATGTGAGGGGGGTCAGTGTCAGAATGTGAGGGGGGGTCAGTGTCTCAATGTGAGGGGGTGGTCAGTGTCAGAATGTCAGGGGGAGTCAGTGTCAGAATGTCAGGGCGGTCAGTGTTAGAATGTGAGGGGGTCACTGTTAGCATGTGAGGGAGGGTCAGTGTCTCAATGTGAGGGGGGGTCAGTGTCTCAATGTGAGGGAGTCATCAGTGACAGAATGTGAGGAGGGTCAGTGTCAGAATGTCAGGTGGGGTCAGTGTCAGAATGTGAGGGGGGGTCAGTGTCAGAATGTGAGTGGGGGTCAGTGTCTCAATGTGAGGGGGGGTCAGTGTCTCATTGTGAGGGGGGTCAGTGTCAGAATGTCAGGGGGGTCAGTGTCAGAATGTCAGGGGGGGTCAGTGTTAGAATGTGAGGGGGTCAGTGTCTCAAAGTGAGGGGGGGTTAGTGACAGAATGTGAGGGGGGGTCATTGTCAGAATGTGAGGGGGGCTCAGTGTCAGAATGTGAGGGGGGTCAGTATCAGAATGTGAGGTGGGGGGTCAGTGTCAGAATGTGAGGGGAGCTCAGTGTCAGTATGTGAGGGGGGTCAGTGTCAGAATGTGAGGGGGGGTCAGTGTCAGAATGTGAGGGGGGCTCAGTGTCAGAATGTGAGGGGGGGTCAGTGTCAGAATGTGAGGGGGAGTCAGTGTCAGAATGTGAGGGGGGTCAGTGTCAGAATGTGAGGGGAGCTCAGTGTCAGAATGTGAGGGGGATCACTGTTAGAAAGTGAGGGGGGCGTCAGTGTCAGGATGTGAGGGAGACAGTGTTAGAATGTGAGGGGGGGTCAGTGTCTCAATGTGAGGGGGGGTCAGTGTCAGAATGTCAGGGGGGGTCAGTGTCAGAATGTGAGGGGGTCAGAGTTAGAATGTGAGGGGGGGCAGTGTCTCAATCTGAGGGGGGTCAGTGATAGATTGTGAGGGGGGGGTCAGTGTCAGAATGTGAGGGGGGTCAGTGGCAGAATGTGAGGGGGATTCAGTGTCAGAATGTCAGGGGGAGCAGTGTCAGAATGTGAGGGGGGTTTGTGTCAGAATGTGAGGGGGTGGTCAGTATCAGAATGTGAGTGAGGTCAGTGTCAGAATGTCAGGGGGGGTCAGTGTCAGAATGTGAGGGGGGGTCATTTTCAGAATGTGAGGGGGGGGGGGGGTCAGTGTCAGAATGTGAGGAGGGGTCAGTGTCTCATGTGAGGGGGTGTCAGTGTCTCAATGTGAGGGGGGGTCAGTGTCAGAATGTGAGGGGGGTCAGTGTCAGAATGTGAGGGGGGGTCAGTGTCAGAATGTGAGGGGGGTCAGTGGCAGAATGTGAGTGGAGCTCAGTGTCAGAATGTGAGGGGGATCAGTGTTAGAATGTGAGGGGGGGTCAGTGTCAGAATGTGAGGGGGGGTCAGTGTGAGAATGTGAGGGGGGGTCGGTGTCAGAATATGTGGGGGGCGTCAGTGATAGAGTGTGAGGGGGGTCAGTGTCAGATTGTGAGGGGGGCTCAGTGTCAGAATATGAGGGGGGGTCAGTGTCAGAATGTGAGGAGGGGTCAGTGTTAGAATGTAGGGGGGTCAGTGTCAGAATGTGAGGGGGGTTCCGTGTCAGAATGTGAGGGGGGGGGGGGGGGGGGGGGTCAGTGTCAGAATGTGAGATGGGGCCAGTGTCAGAATGTGTGTGTGTGTGTGGGGGGGGGGGGGGTCAGTGTTAGAATGTGAGGGGGGGTCAGTGTCAGAATGTGAGGCAGGGTCAGTGGCAGAATGTGAGGAGGGGTTTGTGTCAGAATGAGGGGGGTGTCAATGTCAGAATGTGAGGGGGGGGGTAAGTGTCAGAATGTGAGGGGGGTCAGTGATAGAATGTGAGGGAGGGTCAGTGTCAGAATGTGAGGGGGGGTCAGTGTCACAATGTGAGGGGGGTCAGTGTCAGAATATGAGGGGGGGTCAGTGTCTTAATGTGAGGGGGGTAGTGTCAGAATGTCAGGGGGGTCAGTGTCAGAATGTGAGGGGGTCAGTGTTAGAATGTGAGGGGGGGTCAGTGTCTCAATGTGAGGGGGTCAGTGTCTAAATTTAAGGGGGGATCAGTGTCAGAATGTGAGGGGGGGGTCAGTGTCAGAATGTGAGGGGGGTAGTGTCAGAATGTGAGGGTGTCAGTGTTAGAATGTGAGGGGGGTCAGAGTCTCAATGTGAGGGGGGGTCAGTGTCAGAATGTCAGGGAGGGGTCAGTGTCAGAATGTGAGGGGGTCAGTGTTAGAATGTGAGGGGGGGCAGTGACTCAATCTGAGGGGGCTCAGTGATAGATTGTGAGGGGTGTCAGTGTCAGAATGTGAGCGGGGTTCAGTGTCAGAATGTCAGGTGGGGGGCAGTGTCAGAATGTGAGGGGGGTCAGTGTCAGAATGTGAGGGGGGTCAGTGTTAGAATGTGAGGGGGGTCAGTGTCAGAATGTGAGGCGGGTCAGTGTCAGAATCTGAGGGGGGGTCATGTCAGAATGTGACGGGGGTCAGTGTCAGAATGTGAGGGGGGGGTCAGTATCAGAATGTGAGTGAGGTCAGTGTCAGAATGTGAGGGGGAGTCAGTGTTAGAATGTGAGGGGGGGTCAGTGTCAGAATGTGAGGGGGGTCAGTGTCAGAATGTGAGGGGGGTCAGTGTCATAATGTGAGGGGGGGTCAGTATCAGAATGTGAGTGGGGTCAGTGTCAGAATGTGAAGGGAGGTCAGTGTCAGAATGTGAGGGGGGAATCAGTGTCTCAATGTGAGGGGGGGTCAGTGTCAGAATGTGAGGGGGTCACTGTTAGAATGTGAGGGGGGGTCAGTGTCTCAATGTGAGGGGGGTCAGTGTCTCAATGCGAGGGGGTCATCAGTGACTGAATGTGAGGAGGGTCAGTGTCAGAATTTCAGGGGGGGTCAGTGTCAGAATTCGAGGGGGGGTCAGTGTCAGAATGTGAGGGGTGGTCAGTGTCTCAATGTGAGGGGGGTCAGTGTCAGAATGTGAGGGGGGGTCAGTGTCTCAATGTGAGGGGGTGGTCAGTGTCAGAATGTCAGGGGGAGTCAGTGTCAGAATGTCAGGGCGGTCAGTGTTAGAATGTGAGGGGGTCACTGTTAGCATGTGAGGGAGGGTCAGTGTCTCAATGTGAGGGGGGGTCAGTGTCTCAATGTGAGGGAGTCATCAGTGACAGAATGTGAGGAGGGTCAGTGTCAGAATGTCAGGTGGGGTCAGTGTCAGAATGTGAGGGGGGGTCAGTGTCAGAATGTGAGTGGGGGTCAGTGTCTCAATGTGAGGGGGGGTCAGTGTCTCATTGTGAGGGGGGTCAGTGTCAGAATGTCAGGGGGGTCAGTGTCAGAATGTCAGGGGGGGTCAGTGTTAGAATGTGAGGGGGTCAGTGTCTCAAAGTGAGGGGGGGTTAGTGACAGAATGTGAGGGGGGGTCATTGTCAGAATGTGAGGGGGGCTCAGTGTCAGAATGTGAGGGGGGTCAGTATCAGAATGTGAGGGGGGGGGTCAGTGTCAGAATGTGAGGGGAGCTCAGTGTCAGTATGTGAGGGGGGTCAGTGTCAGAATGTGAGGGGGGGTCAGTGTCAGAATGTGAGGGGGGCTCAGTGTCAGAATGTGAGGGGGGGTCAGTGTCAGAATGTGAGGGGGAGTCAGTGTCAGAATGTGAGGGGGGTCAGTGTCAGAATGTGAGGGGAGCTCAGTGTCAGAATGTGAGGGGGATCACTGTTAGAAAGTGAGGGGGGCGTCAGTGTCAGGATGTGAGGGAGACAGTGTTAGAATGTGAGGGGGGGTCAGTGTCTCAATGTGAGGGGGGGTCAGTGTCAGAATGTCAGGGGGGGTCAGTGTCAGAATGTGAGGGGGTCAGAGTTAGAATGTGAGGGGGGGCAGTGTCTCAATCTGAGGGGGGTCAGTGATAGATTGTGAGGGGGGGGTCAGTGTCAGAATGTGAGGGGGGTCAGTGGCAGAATGTGAGGGGGATTCAGTGTCAGAATGTCAGGGGGAGCAGTGTCAGAATGTGAGGGGGGTTTGTGTCAGAATGTGAGGGGGTCAGTGTCAGAATGTGAGGGGGTGGTCAGTATCAGAATGTGAGTGAGGTCAGTGTCAGAATGTCAGGGGGGGTCAGTGTCAGAATGTGAGGGGGGGTCATTTTCAGAATGTGAGGGGGGGGGGGTCAGTGTCAGAATGTGAGGAGGGGTCAGTGTCTCATGTGAGGGGGTGTCAGTGTCTCAATGTGAGGGGGGGTCAGTGTCAGAATGTGAGGGGGGTCAGTGTCAGAATGTGAGGGGGGGTCAGTGTCAGAATGTGAGGGGGGTCAGTGGCAGAATGTGAGTGGAGCTCAGTGTCAGAATGTGAGGGGGATCAGTGTTAGAATGTGAGGGGGGGTCAGTGTCAGAATGTGAGGGGGGGTCAGTGTGAGAATGTGAGGGGGGGTCGGTGTCAGAATATGTGGGGGGCGTCAGTGATAGAGTGTGAGGGGGGTCAGTGTCAGATTGTGAGGGGGGCTCAGTGTCAGAATATGAGGGGGGGTCAGTGTCAGAATGTGAGGAGGGGTCAGTGTTAGAATGTAGGGGGGTCAGTGTCAGAATGTGAGGGGGGTTCCGTGTCAGAATGTGAGGGGGGGGGGGGGGGTCAGTGTCAGAATGTGAGATGGGGCCAGTGTCAGAATGTGAGGGGGTGGTCAGTGTCAGAATGTCAGGGGGAGTCAGTGTCAGAATGTCAGGGCGGTCAGTGTTAGAATGTGAGGGGGTCACTGTTAGCATGTGAGGGAGGGTCAGTGTCTCAATGTGAGGGGGGGTCAGTGTCTCAATGTGAGGGAGTCATCAGTGACAGAATGTGAGGAGGGTCAGTGTCAGAATGTCAGGTGGGGTCAGTGTCAGAATGTGAGGGGGGGTCAGTGTCAGAATGTGAGTGGGGGTCAGTGTCTCAATGTGAGGGGGGGTCAGTGTCTCATTGTGAGGGGGGTCAGTGTCAGAATGTCAGGGGGGTCAGTGTCAGAATGTGAGGGGGGTCAGTATCAGAATGTGAGGGGGGGGGTCAGTGTCAGAATGTGAGGGGAGCTCAGTGTCAGTATGTGAGGGGGGTCAGTGTCAGAATGTGAGGGGGGGTCAGTGTCAGAATGTGAGGGGGGCTCAGTGTCAGAATGTGAGGGGGGGTCAGTGTCAGAATGTGAGGGGGAGTCAGTGTCAGAATGTGAGGGGGGTCAGTGTCAGAATGTGAGGGGAGCTCAGTGTCAGAATGTGAGGGGGATCACTGTTAGAAAGTGAGGGGGGCGTCAGTGTCAGGATGTGAGGGAGACAGTGTTAGAATGTGAGGGGGGGTCAGTGTCTCAATGTGAGGGGGGGTCAGTGTCAGAATGTCAGGGGGGGTCAGTGTCAGAATGTGAGGGGGTCAGAGTTAGAATGTGAGGGGGGGCAGTGTCTCAATCTGAGGGGGGTCAGTGATAGATTGTGAGGGGGGGGTCAGTGTCAGAATGTGAGGGGGGTCAGTGGCAGAATGTGAGGGGGATTCAGTGTCAGAATGTCAGGGGGAGCAGTGTCAGAATGTGAGGGGGGTTTGTGTCAGAATGTGAGGGGGTCAGTGTCAGAATGTGAGGGGGTGGTCAGTATCAGAATGTGAGTGAGGTCAGTGTCAGAATGTCAGGGGGGGTCAGTGTCAGAATGTGAGGGGGGGTCATTTTCAGAATGTGAGGGGGGGGGGGGTCAGTGTCAGAATGTGAGGAGGGGTCAGTGTCTCATGTGAGGGGGTGTCAGTGTCTCAATGTGAGGGGGGGTCAGTGTCAGAATGTGAGGGGGGTCAGTGTCAGAATGTGAGGGGGGGTCAGTGTCAGAATGTGAGGGGGGTCAGTGGCAGAATGTGAGTGGAGCTCAGTGTCAGAATGTGAGGGGGATCAGTGTTAGAATGTGAGGGGGGGTCAGTGTCAGAATGTGAGGGGGGGTCAGTGTGAGAATGTGAGGGGGGGTCGGTGTCAGAATATGTGGGGGGCGTCAGTGATAGAGTGTGAGGGGGGTCAGTGTCAGATTGTGAGGGGGGCTCAGTGTCAGAATATGAGGGGGGGTCAGTGTCAGAATGTGAGGAGGGGTCAGTGTTAGAATGTAGGGGGGTCAGTGTCAGAATGTGAGGGGGGTTCCGTGTCAGAATGTGAGGGGGGGGGGGGGTCAGTGTCAGAATGTGAGATGGGGCCAGTGTCAGAATGTGTGTGTGTGTGTGTGGGGGGGGGGTCAGTGTTAGAATGTGAGGGGGGGTCAGTGTCAGAATGTGAGGCAGGGTCAGTGGCAGAATGTGAGGAGGGGTTTGTGTCAGAATGAGGGGGGTGTCAATGTCAGAATGTGAGGGGGGGGGTAAGTGTCAGAATGTGAGGGGGGTCAGTGATAGAATGTGAGGGAGGGTCAGTGTCAGAATGTGAGGGGGGGTCAGTGTCACAATGTGAGGGGGGTCAGTGTCAGAATATGAGGGGGGGTCAGTGTCTTAATGTGAGGGGGGTAGTGTCAGAATGTCAGGGGGGTCAGTGTCAGAATGTGAGGGGGTCAGTGTTAGAATGTGAGGGGGGGTCAGTGTCTCAATGTGAGGGGGTCAGTGTCTAAATTTAAGGGGGGATCAGTGTCAGAATGTGAGGGGGGGGTCAGTGTCAGAATGTGAGGGGGGTAGTGTCAGAATGTGAGGGTGTCAGTGTTAGAATGTGAGGGGGGTCAGAGTCTCAATGTGAGGGGGGGTCAGTGTCAGAATGTCAGGGAGGGGTCAGTGTCAGAATGTGAGGGGGTCAGTGTTAGAATGTGAGGGGGGGCAGTGACTCAATCTGAGGGGGCTCAGTGATAGATTGTGAGGGGTGTCAGTGTCAGAATGTGAGCGGGGTTCAGTGTCAGAATGTCAGGTGGGGGGCAGTGTCAGAATGTGAGGGGGGTCAGTGTCAGAATGTGAGGGGGGTCAGTGTTAGAATGTGAGGGGGGTCAGTGTCAGAATGTGAGGCGGGTCAGTGTCAGAATCTGAGGGGGGGTCATGTCAGAATGTGACGGGGGTCAGTGTCAGAATGTGAGGGGGGGGTCAGTATCAGAATGTGAGTGAGGTCAGTGTCAGAATGTGAGGGGGAGTCAGTGTTAGAATGTGAGGGGGGGTCAGTGTCAGAATGTGAGGGGGGTCAGTGTCAGAATGTGAGGGGGGTCAGTGTCATAATGTGAGGGGGGGTCAGTATCAGAATGTGAGTGGGGTCAGTGTCAGAATGTGAAGGGAGGTCAGTGTCAGAATGTGAGGGGGGAATCAGTGTCTCAATGTGAGGGGGGGTCAGTGTCAGAATGTGAGGGGGTCACTGTTAGAATGTGAGGGGGGGTCAGTGTCTCAATGTGAGGGGGGTCAGTGTCTCAATGCGAGGGGGTCATCAGTGACTGAATGTGAGGAGGGTCAGTGTCAGAATTTCAGGGGGGGTCAGTGTCAGAATTCGAGGGGGGGTCAGTGTCAGAATGTGAGGGGTGGTCAGTGTCTCAATGTGAGGGGGGTCAGTGTCAGAATGTGAGGGGGGGTCAGTGTCTCAATGTGAGGGGGTGGTCAGTGTCAGAATGTCAGGGGGAGTCAGTGTCAGAATGTCAGGGCGGTCAGTGTTAGAATGTGAGGGGGTCACTGTTAGCATGTGAGGGAGGGTCAGTGTCTCAATGTGAGGGGGGGTCAGTGTCTCAATGTGAGGGAGTCATCAGTGACAGAATGTGAGGAGGGTCAGTGTCAGAATGTCAGGTGGGGTCAGTGTCAGAATGTGAGGGGGGGTCAGTGTCAGAATGTGAGTGGGGGTCAGTGTCTCAATGTGAGGGGGGGTCAGTGTCTCATTGTGAGGGGGGTCAGTGTCAGAATGTCAGGGGGGTCAGTGTCAGAATGTCAGGGGGGGTCAGTGTTAGAATGTGAGGGGGTCAGTGTCTCAAAGTGAGGGGGGGTTAGTGACAGAATGTGAGGGGGGGTCATTGTCAGAATGTGAGGGGGGCTCAGTGTCAGAATGTGAGGGGGGTCAGTATCAGAATGTGAGGGGGGGGGTCAGTGTCAGAATGTGAGGGGAGCTCAGTGTCAGTATGTGAGGGGGGTCAGTGTCAGAATGTGAGGGGGGGTCAGTGTCAGAATGTGAGGGGGGCTCAGTGTCAGAATGTGAGGGGGGGTCAGTGTCAGAATGTGAGGGGGAGTCAGTGTCAGAATGTGAGGGGGGTCAGTGTCAGAATGTGAGGGGAGCTCAGTGTCAGAATGTGAGGGGGATCACTGTTAGAAAGTGAGGGGGGCGTCAGTGTCAGGATGTGAGGGAGACAGTGTTAGAATGTGAGGGGGGGTCAGTGTCTCAATGTGAGGGGGGGTCAGTGTCAGAATGTCAGGGGGGGTCAGTGTCAGAATGTGAGGGGGTCAGAGTTAGAATGTGAGGGGGGGCAGTGTCTCAATCTGAGGGGGGTCAGTGATAGATTGTGAGGGGGGGGGTCAGTGTCAGAATGTGAGGGGGGTCAGTGGCAGAATGTGAGGGGGATTCAGTGTCAGAATGTCAGGGGGAGCAGTGTCAGAATGTGAGGGGGGTTTGTGTCAGAATGTGAGGGGGTCAGTGTCAGAATGTGAGGGGGTGGTCAGTATCAGAATGTGAGTGAGGTCAGTGTCAGAATGTCAGGGGGGGTCAGTGTCAGAATGTGAGGGGGGGTCATTTTCAGAATGTGAGGGGGGGGGGGGTCAGTGTCAGAATGTGAGGAGGGGTCAGTGTCTCATGTGAGGGGGTGTCAGTGTCTCAATGTGAGGGGGGGTCAGTGTCAGAATGTGAGGGGGGTCAGTGTCAGAATGTGAGGGGGGGTCAGTGTCAGAATGTGAGGGGGGTCAGTGGCAGAATGTGAGTGGAGCTCAGTGTCAGAATGTGAGGGGGATCAGTGTTAGAATGTGAGGGGGGGTCAGTGTCAGAATGTGAGGGGGGGTCAGTGTGAGAATGTGAGGGGGGGTCGGTGTCAGAATATGTGGGGGGCGTCAGTGATAGAGTGTGAGGGGGGTCAGTGTCAGATTGTGAGGGGGGCTCAGTGTCAGAATATGAGGGGGGGTCAGTGTCAGAATGTGAGGAGGGGTCAGTGTTAGAATGTAGGGGGGTCAGTGTCAGAATGTGAGGGGGGTTCCGTGTCAGAATGTGAGGGGGGGGGGGGGGGTCAGTGTCAGAATGTGAGATGGGGCCAGTGTCAGAATGTGTGTGTGTGTGGGGGGGGGGGGGTCAGTGTTAGAATGTGAGGCAGGGTCAGTGGCAGAATGTGAGGAGGGGTTTGTGTCAGAATGAGGGGGGTGTCAATGTCAGAATGTGAGGGGGGGGGGTAAGTGTCAGAATGTGAGGGGGGTCAGTGATAGAATGTGAGGGAGGGTCAGTGTCAGAATGTGAGGGGGGTCAGTGTCACAATGTGAGGGGGGTCAGTGTCAGAATATGAGGGGGGGT
This sequence comes from Scyliorhinus torazame, assembly GCF_047496885.1. Lineage (NCBI taxonomy): Eukaryota > Metazoa > Chordata > Chondrichthyes > Carcharhiniformes > Scyliorhinidae > Scyliorhinus > Scyliorhinus torazame. Next base: position 283,054,120 of record NC_092713.1, on the reverse strand, counting down.
CAGTGTCTTAATGTGAGGGGGGTAGTGTCAGAATGTCAGGGGGGTCAGTGTCAGAATGTGAGGGGGTCAGTGTTAGAATGTGAGGGGGGGTCAGTGTCTCAATGTGAGGGGGTCAGTGTCTCAATTTAAGGGGGGGATCAGTGTCAGAATGTGAGGGGGGGGTCAGTGTCAGAATGTGAGGGGGGTAGTGTCAGAATGTGAGGGTGTCAGTGTTAGAATGTGAGGGGGGTCAGAGTCTCAATGTGAGGGGGGGTCAGTGTCAGAATGTCAGGGAGGGGTCAGTGTCAGAATGTGAGGGGGTCAGTGTTAGAATGTGAGGGGGGGCAGTGACTCAATCTGAGGGGGCTCAGTGATAGATTGTGAGGGGTGTCAGTGTCAGAATGTGAGCGGGGTTCAGTGTCAGAATGTCAGGTGGGGGGCAGTGTCAGAATGTGAGGGGGGTCAGTGTCAGAATGTGAGGGGGGTCAGTGTTAGAATGTGAGGGGGGTCAGTGTCAGAATGTGAGGCGGGTCAGTGTCAGAATCTGAGGGGGGGTCATGTCAGAATGTGACGGGGGTCAGTGTCAGAATGTGAGGGGGGGGTCAGTATCAGAATGTGAGTGAGGTCAGTGTCAGAATGTGAGGGGGGGTCAGTGTCTCAATGTGAGGGGGGGTCAGTGTCAGAATGTCAGGGGGGGGTCAGTGTCAGAATGTGATGGGGTCAGTGTTAGAATGTGAGGGGGGGTCAGTGTCTAATGTGAGGGGGTCAGTGTCTCAATGTGAGGGGGGCATCAGTGACAGAATGTGAAGAGGGTCAGTGTCAGAATTTCGGGGGGGGTCAGTGTCAGAATGTGAGGGGGGGGTCATTTTCAGAATGTGAGGGGGGCTCATTGTCAGAATGTGAGGGGGGGTCAGTGTCTCAATGTGAGGGGGGGTCAGTGTCTCAATGTGAGGGGGGGGGGTCAGTGTCAGAATGTGAGGGGCGTCAGTGTCAGAATGTGAGGGGGGGTCAGTGTCTCAATGTGAGGGGGGGTCAGTGTCAGAATGTGAGGGGGGGTCAGTGTCAGAATGTGACGGGGGGTCAGAGTCAGAATGTGAGGGAGGGTCAGTGTCAGAATGTGAGGAGGGGTTTGTGTCAGAATGAGGGGGGTGTCAGTGTCAGAATGTGAGGGGGGGTTCAGTGTCAGAATGTGAGGGGGGTCAGTGATAGAATGTGAGGGAGGGTCAGTGTCAGAATGTGAGGGGGGGCAGTGACTCAATCTGAGGGGGGTCAGTGATAGATTGTGAGGGGGGTCAGTGTCAGAATGTGAGGGGGGTCAGTGGCAGAATGTGAGGGGGGTTCAGTGTCAGAATGTCAGGTGGGGGGCAGTGTCAGAATGTGAGGGGGGTCAATGTCAGAATGTGAGGGGGGTCAGTGTTTGAATGTGAGGGGGGTCAGTGTCAGAATGTGAGGCAGGTCAGTGTCAGAATCTGAGGGGGGGGTCATGTCAGAATGTGAGGGGGGTCAGTGTCAGAATGTGAGGGGGGGGTCAGTATCAGAATGTCAGTGAGGTCAGTGTCAGAATGTGAGGGGGGGTCAGTGTCTCAATGTGAGGGGGGGTCAGTGACAGAATGTGAAGAGGGTCAGTGTCAGAATGTCGGGGGGGGTCAGTGTCAGAATGTGAGGGGGGGTCATTTTCAGAATGTGAGGGGGGCTCATTGTCAGAATGTCAGGGGGGGTGGTCAGTGTCAGAATGTCAGGGGGTCAGTGTTAGAAAGTGAGGGGGGTCAGTGTCTAATGTGAGGGGGGGTCAGTGTCTCAATGTGAGGGGGGCATCAGTGACAGAATGTGAAGAGGGTCAGTGTCAGAATGTCAGGGGGGTCGGTGTCAGAATGTGAGGGGGGGTCATTTTCAGAATGTGAGGGGGGCTCATTGTCAGAATGTGAGGGGGGGTCAGTGTCTCAATGTGAGGGGGGTCAGTGTCTCAATGTGAGAGGGGGGGTCAGTGTCAGAATGTGAGGGGCGACAGTGTCAGAATGTGAGGGGGGGTCAGTGTCAGAATGTGAGGGGGGTCAGTGTCAGAATGTGTGTGTGGGGGGGGTGTCAGTGTTAGAATGTGATGGGGGGTCAGAGTCAGAATGTGAGGGAGGGTCAGTGTCAGAATGTGAGGAGGGGTTTTTGTCAGAATGAGGGGGTGTCAGTGTCAGAATGTGAGGGGGGTCAGTGATAGAATGTGAGGGAGGGTCAGTGTCAGAATGTGAGGGGGGACAGTGACTCAATCTGAGGGGGGTCAGTGATAGATTGTGAGGGAGGTCAGTGTCAGAATGTGAGGGGGGTCAGTGGCAGAATGTGAGGGGGGTTCAGTGTCAGAATGTCAGGTGGGGGGCAGTGTCAGACTGTGAGGGGGGTCAGTGTCAGAATGTGAGGGGGGTCAGTGTTAGAATGTGAGGGGGGTCAGTGTCAGAATGTGAGGCGGGTCAGTGTCAGAATCTGAGGGGGGGGGGTCATGTCAGAATGTGAGGGGGGTCAGTGTCAGAATGTGAGGGGGGTGGTCAGTATCAGAATGTGAGTGAGGTCAGTGTCAGAATGTGAGGGGGGTCAGTGTCTCAATGTGAGGGGGGGGTCAGTGTCAGAATGTCAGGGAGGGTCAGTGTCAGAATGTGAGGGGGTCAGTGTGAGAATGTGAGGAGGGTCAGTGTCTAATGTGAGGGGGGGTCAGTGTCTCAATGTGAGGGGGCATCAGTGACAGAATGTGAAGAGGGTCAGTGTCAGAATGTCAGGGGGGGTAAGTGTCAGAATGTGAGGGGGGCTCATTGTCAGAATGTGAGGGGGGGTCAGTGTCTCAATGTGAGGGGGGGTCAGTGTCTCAATGTGAGGGGGGGTCAGTGTCAGAATGTGAGGGGCGTCAGTGTCAGAATGTGAGGGGGGGTCAGTGTCAGAATGTGAGGCGGGGTCAGTGTCAGAATGTGAGGAGGGGTTTGTGTCAGAATGAGGGGGGTGTCAGTGTCAGAATGTGAGGGGGGGGTCAGTGTCAGAATGTGTGGGGGGGGTCATTTTCAGAATGTGAGGGGGGCTCATTGTCAGAATGTGAGGGGGGGTCAGTGTCTCAATGTGAGGGGGGTCAGTGTCTCAATGTGAGAGGGGGGTCAGTGTCAGAATGTGAGGGGCGTCAGTGTCAGAATGTGAGGGGGGTCAGTGTCAGAATGTGAGGGGTGGTCAGTGTCAGAATGTGTGTGTGGGGGGGGTCAGTGTTAGAATGTGAGGGGGGGTCAGAGTCAGAATGTGAGGGAGTGTCAGTGTCAGAATGTGAGGAGGGGTTTGTGTCAGAATGAGGGGGGTGTCAGCGTCAGAATGTGAGGGGGGGTCAGTGTCAGAATGTGAGGGGGGTCAGTGATAGAATGTGAGGGAGGGTCAGTGTCAGAATGTGAGGGGGGCAGTGACTCAATCTGAGGGGGGTCAGTGATAGATTGTGAGGGGGGTCAGTGTCAGAATGTGAGGGGGGTCAGTGTCAGAATGTGAGGGGGGTCAGTGTCAGAATGTGAGGGGGGTCAGTGTTAGAATGTGAGGGGGGTCAGTGTCAGAATGTGAGGGGGGGGGGTCATGTCAGAATGTGAGGGGGGTCAGTGACAGAATGTGAGGGGGGGTCAGTATCAGAATGTGAGTGAGGTCAGTGTCAGAATGTGAGGGGGGGTCAGTGTCTCAATGTGAGGGGGGGTCAGTGTCAGAATGTATTGGGGGTCAGTGTCAGAATGTGAGGGGGTCAGTGTTAGAATGTGAGGGGGTCAGTGTCTAATGTGAGGGGGGGTCAGTGTCTCAATGTGAGGGGGGGCATCAGTGACAGTATGTGAAGAGGGTCAGTGTCAGAATGTCAGGGGGGTCAGTGTCAGAATGTGAGGGGGGGTCATTTTCAGAATGTGAGGGGGGGTCATTGTCAGAATGTGAGGGGGGGTCAGTGTCTCAATGTGAGGGGGGGTCAGTGTCTCAATGTGAGGGGCGTCAGTGTCAGAATGTGAGGGGGGTCAGTGTCAGAATGTGAGGGGGGGTCAGTGTCAGAATGTGTGTGTGGGAGGGGGTCAGTGTCAGAATGTGAGGGGGGTCAGTGATAGAATGTGAGGGAGGGTCAGTGTCAGAATGTAAGGGGGGGTCAGTGTCAGAATGTGAGGGGGGTTCCGTGTCAGAATGTGAGGGAAGGGGGGGTCAATGTCAGAATGTGAGGAGGGGACAGTGTCAGAATGTGTGTGTGGGGGTGGTCAGTGTTAGAATGTGAGGGGGGTCAGTGTCAGAATGTCAGGGCGGTCAGTGTTAGAATGTGAGGGGGTCACTGTTAGCATGTGAGGGGGGATCAGTGTCTCAATGTGAGGGGGGGTCAGTGTCTCAATGTGAGGGGGGGGTCAGTGTCAGAATGTGAGGGGCGTCAGTGTCAGAATGTGAGGGGGGGTCAGTGTCTCAATGTGAGGGGGGGGGGTCAGTGTCAGAATGTGAGGGGGGGTCAGAGTCAGAATGTGAGGGAGGGTCAGTGTCAGAATGTGAGGAGGGGTTTGTGTCAGAATGAGGGGGGTGTCAGTGTCAGAATGTGAGGGGGGGGGGTCAGTGTCAGAATGTGAGGGGGGTCAGTGATAGAATGTGAGGGAGGGTCAGTGTCAGAATGTGAGGGGGGGCAGTGACTCAATCTGAGGGGGGTCAGTGATAGATTGTGAGGGGGGTCAGTGTCAGAATGTGAGGGGGGTCAGTCGCAGAATGTGAGGGGGGTTCAGTGTCAGAATGTCAGGTGGGGGGCAGTGTCAGAATGTGAGGGGGGTCAGTGTCAGAATGTGAGGGGGGTCAGTGTTCGAATGTGAGGGGGGTCAGTGTCAGAATGTGAGGCGGGTCAGTGTCAGAAACTGAGGGGGGGGTCATGTCAGAATGTGAGGGGGGTCAGTGTCAGAATGTGAGTGAGGTCAGTGTCAGAATGTGAGGGGGGGTCAGTGTCTCAATGTGAGGGGGGGTCAGTGTCAGAATGTCAGGGGGGGGTCAGTGTCAGAATGTGAGGGGGTCAGTGTTAGAATGTGAGGGGGGTCAGTGTCTAATGTGAGGGGGGGTCAGTGTCTCAATGTGAGGGGGGGATCAGTGACAGAATGTGAAGAGGGTCAGTGTCAGAATGACGGGGGGGTCAGTGTCAGAATGTGAGGGGGGGTCATTTTCAGAATGTGAGGGGGGCTCATTGTCAGAATGTGAGGGGGGGTCAGTGTCTCAATGTGAGGGGGGGTCAGTGTCTCAATGTGAGGGGGGGTCAGTGTCAGAATGTGAGGGGCGACAGTGTCAGAATGTGAGGGGGGGTCAGTGTCAGAATGTGAGGGGGGTCAGTGTCAGAATGTGTGTGTGGGGGGGGGGGTCAGTGTTAGAATGTAAGGGGGGGTCAGAGTCAGAATGTGAGGGATGTGAGGGAGGGTCAGTGTCAGAATGTGAGGAGGGGTTTGTGTCAGAATGAGGGGGGTGTCAGTGTCAGAATGTGAGGGGGGGGGTCAGTGTCAGAATGTGAGGGGCGACAGTGTCAGAATGTGAGGGGGGGTCAGTGTCAGAATGTGAGGGGGGTCAGTGTCAGAATGTGTGTGTGGGGGGGGGGGGTCAGTGTTAGAATGTGAGGGGGGGTCAGAGTCAGAATGTGAGGGAGGGTCAGTGTCAGTATGTGAGGAGGGGTTTGTGTCAGAATGAGGGGGGTGTCAGTGTCAGAATGTGAGGGGGGGGTCAGTGTCAGAATGTGAGGGGGTTCAGTGATAGAATGTGAGAGAGGGTCAGTGTCAGAATGTGAGGGGGGGTCAGTGATAGATTGTGAGGGGGGTCAGTGTCAGAATGTGAGGGGGGTCAGTGGCAGAATGTGAGGGGGGTTCAGTGTCAGAATGTCAGGTGGGGGGCAGTGTCAGAATGTGAGGGGGGTCAGTGTTAGAATGTGAGGGGGGTCAGTGTCAGAATGTGAGGTGGGTCAGTGTCAGAATCTGAGGGGGGGGTCATGTCAGAATGTGAGGGGGGTCAGTGTCTAATGTGAGGGGGGCATCAGTGACAGGATGTTAAGGGGGTCAGTGTCAGAATGTCAGGGGGGGTCAGTGTCAGAATGTGAGGGGGGGTCATTTTCAGAATGTATGGGGGGCTCATTGTCAGAATGTGAGGGGGGGTCAGTGTCTCAATGTGTGGGGGGGTCAGTGTCTCAATGTGAGGGGGGGGTCAGTGTCAGAATGTGAGGGGCGTCAGTGTCTGAATGTGAGGGGGGATCAGTGTCAGAATGTGAGGCGGGGTCAGTGTCAGAATGTGAGGAGGGGTTTGTGTCAGAATGAGGGGGGTGTCAGTGTCAGAATGTGAGGGGGGGTCAGTGTCAGAATGTGTGGGGGGGTCATTTTCAGAATGTGAGGGGGGCTCATTGTCAGAATGTGAGGGGGGGTCAGTGTCTCAATGTGAGGGGGGCTCAGTGTCTCAATGTGAGAGGGGGGGTCAGTGTCAGAATGTGAGGGGCGTCAGTGTCAGAATGTGAGGGGGGTCAGTGTCAGAATGTGAGGGGGGGTCAGTGTCAGAATGTGTGTGTGGGGGGGGTCAGTGTTAGAATGTGAGGGGGGGTCAGAGTCAGAATGTGAGGGAGGGTCAGTGTCAGAATGTGAGGAGGGGTTTGTGTCAGAATGAGGGGGGTGTCAGTGTCAGAATGTGAGGGGGGGGTCAGTGTCAGAATGTGAGGGGGGTCAGTGATAGAATGTGAGGGAGGGTCAGTGTCAGAATGTGAGGGGGGCAGTGACTCAATCTGAGGGGGGTCAGTGATAGATTGTGAGGGGGGTCAGTGTCAGAATGTGAGGGGGGTCAGTGTCAGAATGTGAGGCGGGTCAGTGTCAGAATCTGAGGGGGGGGTCATGTCAGAATGTGAGGGGGGTCAGTGTCAGAATGTGAGGGGGGGGTCAGTATCAGAATGTGAGTGAGGTCAGTGTCAGAATGTGAGGGGGGGTCAGTGTCTCAATGTGAGGGGGGGTCAGTGTCAGAATGTCAGGGGGGGGTCAGTGTCAGAATGTCAGGGGGGGGTCAGTGTCAGAATGTGAGGGGGGTCAGTGATAGAATGTGAGGGAGGGTCAGTGTCAGAATGTGATGGGGGGCAGTGACTCAATCTGAGGGGGGTCAGTGATAGATTGTGAGGGGGGTCAGTGTCAGAATGTGAGGGGGGTCAGTGGCAGAATGTGAGGGGGGTTCAGTGTCAGAATGTCAGGTGGGGGGCAGTGTCAGAATGTGAGGGGGGTCAGTGTCAGAATGTGAGGGGGGTCAGTGTTAGAATGTGAGGGGGGTCAGTGTCAGAATGTGAGGCGGGTCAGTGTCAGAATCTGAGGGGGGTCATGTCAGAATGTGAGGGGGGTCAGTGTCAGAATGTGAGTGAGGTCAGTGTCAGAATGTGAGGGGGGGTCAGTGTCTCAATGTGAGGGGGGGTCAGTGTCAGAATGTCAGGGGGGGGGTCAGTGTCAGAAAGTGAGGGGGTCAGTGTTAGAATGTGAGGGGGGTCAGTGTCTAATGTGAGGGGGGGGTCAGTGTCTCAATGTGAGGGGGGCATCAGTGACAGAATGTGAAGAGGGTCAGTGTCAGAATGTCAGGGGGGTCAGTGTCAGAATGTGAGGGGGGGGTCATTTTCAGAATATGAGGGGGGCTCATTGTCAGAATGTGAGGGGGGTCAGTGTCTCAATGTGAGGGGGGGTCAGTGTCTCAATGTGAGGGGGGGTCAGTGTCAGAATGTGAGGGGCGACAGTGACAGAAAGTGAGGGGGGGTCAGTGTCAGAATGTGAGGGGGGTCAGTGTCAGAATGTGTGTGTGGGGGGGGGTCAGTGTTAGAATGTGAGGGGGGCTCAGAGTCAGAATGTGAGGGAGGGTCAGTGTCAGAATGTGAGGAGGGGTTTGTGTCAGAATGAGGGGGGTGTCAGTGTCAGAATGTGAGGGGGGGGTCAGTGTCAGAATGTGAGGGGGGTCAGTGTCAGAATGTGAGGGGGGGTAGTGACTCAATCTGAGGGGGGTCAGTGATAGATTGTGAGGGGGGTCAGTGTCAGAATGTGAGGGGGGTCAGTGTTAGAATGTGAGGGGGGTCAGTGTCAGAATGTCAGGTGGGGGGCAGTGTCAGAATGTGAGGGGGGTCAGTGTCAGAATGTGAGGGGGGTCAGTGTTAGAATGTGAGGGGGGTCAGTGTCAGAATGTGAGGCGGGTCAGTTTCAGAATCTGAGGGGGGGGGTCATGTCAGAATGTGAGGGGGGTCAGTGTCAGAATGTGAGTGAGGTCAGTGTCAGAATGTGAGGGGGGTCAGTGTCTCAATGTGAGGGGGGGTCAGTGTCAGAATGTCAGGGGGGGTCAGTGTCTCAATGTGAGGGGGGGTCAGTGTCTCAATGTGAGGGGGGGGTCAGTGTCAGAATGTGAGGGGCGACAGTGTCAGAATGTGAGGGGGGGTCAGTGTCAGAATGTGAGGGGGGTCAGTGTCAGAATGTGAGGGGGGGTCATTTTCAGAATGTGAGGGGGGGTCATTGTCAGAATGTGAGGGGGGGTCAGTGTCTCAATGTGAGGGGGGGTCAGTGTCTCAATGTGAGGGGCGTCAGTGTCAGAATGTGAGGGGGGTCAGTGTCAGAATGTGAGGGGGGGTCAGTGTCAGAATGTGTGTGTGGGAGGGGGTCAGTGTCAGAATGTGAGGGGGGTCAGTGATAGAATGTGAGGGAGGGTCAGTGTCAGAATGTAAGGGGGGGTCAGTGTCAGAATGTGAGGGGGGTTCCGTGTCAGAATGTGAGGGAAGGGGGGGTCAATGTCAGAATGTGAGGAGGGGACAGTGTCAGAATGTGTGTGTGGGGGTGGTCAGTGTTAGAATGTGAGGGGGGTCAGTGTCAGAATGTCAGGGCGGTCAGTGTTAGAATGTGAGGGGGTCACTGTTAGCATGTGAGGGGGGATCAGTGTCTCAATGTGAGGGGGGGTCAGTGTCTCAATGTGAGGGGGGGGTCAGTGTCAGAATGTGAGGGGCGTCAGTGTCAGAATGTGAGGGGGGGTCAGTGTCTCAATGTGAGGGGGGGGGGTCAGTGTCAGAATGTGAGGGGGGGTCAGAGTCAGAATGTGAGGGAGGGTCAGTGTCAGAATGTGAGGAGGGGTTTGTGTCAGAATGAGGGGGGTGTCAGTGTCAGAATGTGAGGGGGGGGGTCAGTGTCAGAATGTGAGGGGGGTCAGTGATAGAATGTGAGGGAGGATCAGTGTCAGAATGTGAGGGGGGGCAGTGACTCAATCTGAGGGGGGTCAGTGATAGATTGTGAGGGGGGTCAGTGTCAGAATGTGAGGGGGGTCAGTCGCAGAATGTGAGGGGGGTTCAGTGTCAGAATGTCAGGTGGGGGGCAGTGTCAGAATGTGAGGGGGGTCAGTGTCAGAATGTGAGGGGGGTCAGTGTTCGAATGTGAGGGGGGTCAGTGTCAGAATGTGAGGCGGGTCAGTGTCAGAAACTGAGGGGGGGGTCATGTCAGAATGTGAGGGGGGTCAGTGTCAGAATGTGAGTGAGGTCAGTGTCAGAATGTGAGGGGGGGTCAGTGTCTCAATGTGAGGGGGGGTCAGTGTCAGAATGTCAGGGGGGGGTCAGTGTCAGAATGTGAGGGGGTCAGTGTTAGAATGTGAGGGGGGTCAGTGTCTAATGTGAGGGGGGGTCAGTGTCTCAATGTGAGGGGGGGATCAGTGACAGAATGTGAAGAGGGTCAGTGTCAGAATGACGGGGGGGTCAGTGTCAGAATGTGAGGGGGGGTCATTTTCAGAATGTGAGGGGGGCTCATTGTCAGAATGTGAGGGGGGGTCAGTGTCTCAATGTGAGGGGGGGTCAGTGTCTCAATGTGAGGGGGGGGTCAGTGTCAGAATGTGAGGGGCGACAGTGTCAGAATGTGAGGGGGGGTCAGTGTCAGAATGTGAGGGGGGTCAGTGTCAGAATGTGTGTGTGGGGGGGGGGTCAGTGTTAGAATGTAAGGGGGGGTCAGAGTCAGAATGTGAGGGATGTGAGGGAGGGTCAGTGTCAGAATGTGAGGAGGGGTTTGTGTCAGAATGAGGGGGGTGTCAGTGTCAGAATGTGAGGGGGGGGGTCAGTGTCAGAATGTGAGGGGCGACAGTGTCAGAATGTGAGGGGGGGTCAGTGTCAGAATGTGAGGGGGGTCAGTGTCAGAATGTGTGTGTGGGGGGGGGGGTCAGTGTTAGAATGTGAGGGGGGGTCAGAGTCAGAATGTGAGGGAGGGTCAGTGTCAGTATGTGAGGAGGGGTTTGTGTCAGAATGAGGGGGGTGTCAGTGTCAGAATGTGAGGGGGGGGTCAGTGTCAGAATGTGAGGGGGTTCAGTGATAGAATGTGAGAGAGGGTCAGTGTCAGAATGTGAGGGGGGGTCAGTGATAGATTGTGAGGGGGGTCAGTGTCAGAATGTGAGGGGGGTCAGTGGCAGAATGTGAGGGGGGTTCAGTGTCAGAATGTCAGGTGGGGGGCAGTGTCAGAATGTGAGGGGGGTCAGTGTTAGAATGTGAGGGGGGTCAGTGTCAGAATGTGAGGTGGGTCAGTGTCAGAATCTGAGGGGGGGGTCATGTCAGAATGTGAGGGGGGTCAGTGTCTAATGTGAGGGGGGCATCAGTGACAGGATGTTAAGGGGGTCAGTGTCAGAATGTCAGGGGGGGTCAGTGTCAGAATGTGAGGGGGGGTCATTTTCAGAATGTATGGGGGGCTCATTGTCAGAATGTGAGGGGGGGTCAGTGTCTCAATGTGTGGGGGGGTCAGTGTCTCAATGTGAGGGGGGGGTCAGTGTCAGAATGTGAGGGGCGTCAGTGTCTGAATGTGAGGGGGGATCAGTGTCAGAATGTGAGGCGGGGTCAGTGTCAGAATGTGAGGAGGGGTTTGTGTCAGAATGAGGGGGGTGTCAGTGTCAGAATGTGAGGGGGGGTCAGTGTCAGAATGTGTGGGGGGGTCATTTTCAGAATGTGAGGGGGGCTCATTGTCAGAATGTGAGGGGGGGTCAGTGTCTCAATGTGAGGGGGGCTCAGTGTCTCAATGTGAGAGGGGGGGTCAGTGTCAGAATGTGAGGGGCGTCAGTGTCAGAATGTGAGGGGGGTCAGTGTCAGAATGTGAGGGGGGGTCAGTGTCAGAATGTGTGTGTGGGGGGGGTCAGTGTTAGAATGTGAGGGGGGGTCAGAGTCAGAATGTGAGGGAGGGTCAGTGTCAGAATGTGAGGAGGGGTTTGTGTCAGAATGAGGGGGGTGTCAGTGTCAGAATGTGAGGGGGGGGTCAGTGTCAGAATGTGAGGGGGGTCAGTGATAGAATGTGAGGGAGGGTCAGTGTCAGAATGTGAGGGGGGCAGTGACTCAATCTGAGGGGGGTCAGTGATAGATTGTGAGGGGGGTCAGTGTCAGAATGTGAGGGGGGTCAGTGTCAGAATGTGAGGCGGGTCAGTGTCAGAATCTGAGGGGGGGGTCATGTCAGAATGTGAGGGGGGTCAGTGTCAGAATGTGAGGGGGGGGTCAGTATCAGAATGTGAGTGAGGTCAGTGTCAGAATGTGAGGGGGGGTCAGTGTCTCAATGTGAGGGGGGGTCAGTGTCAGAATGTCAGGGGGGGGTCAGTGTCAGAATGTCAGGGGGGGGTCAGTGTCAGAATGTGAGGGGGGTCAGTGATAGAATGTGAGGGAGGGTCAGTGTCAGAATGTGATGGGGGGCAGTGACTCAATCTGAGGGGGGTCAGTGATAGATTGTGAGGGGGGTCAGTGTCAGAATGTGAGGGGGGTCAGTGGCAGAATGTGAGGGGGGTTCAGTGTCAGAATGTCAGGTGGGGGGCAGTGTCAGAATGTGAGGGGGGTCAGTGTCAGAATGTGAGGGGGGTCAGTGTTAGAATGTGAGGGGGGTCAGTGTCAGAATGTGAGGCGGGTCAGTGTCAGAATCTGAGGGGGGGTCATGTCAGAATGTGAGGGGGGTCAGTGTCAGAATGTGAGTGAGGTCAGTGTCAGAATGTGAGGGGGGGTCAGTGTCTCAATGTGAGGGGGGGTCAGTGTCAGAATGTCAGGGGGGGGGTCAGTGTCAGAAAGTGAGGGGGTCAGTGTTAGAATGTGAGGGGGGTCAGTGTCTAATGTGAGGGGGGGTCAGTGTCTCAATGTGAGGGGGGCATCAGTGACAGAATGTGAAGAGGGTCAGTGTCAGAATGTCAGGGGGGTCAGTGTCAGAATGTGAGGGGGGGGTCATTTTCAGAATATGAGGGGGGCTCATTGTCAGAATGTGAGGGGGGTCAGTGTCTCAATGTGAGGGGGGGTCAGTGTCTCAATGTGAGGGGGGGTCAGTGTCAGAATGTGAGGGGCGACAGTGACAGAAAGTGAGGGGGGGTCAGTGTCAGAATGTGAGGGGGGTCAGTGTCAGAATGTGTGTGTGGGGGGGGGTCAGTGTTAGAATGTGAGGGGGGCTCAGAGTCAGAATGTGAGGGAGGGTCAGTGTCAGAATGTGAGGAGGGGTTTGTGTCAGAATGAGGGGGGTGTCAGTGTCAGAATGTGAGGGGGGGGTCAGTGTCAGAATGTGAGGGGGGTCAGTGTCAGAATGTGAGGGGGGGTAGTGACTCAATCTGAGGGGGGTCAGTGATAGATTGTGAGGGGGGTCAGTGTCAGAATGTGAGGGGGGTCAGTGTTAGAATGTGAGGGGGGTCAGTGTCAGAATGTCAGGTGGGGGGCAGTGTCAGAATGTGAGGGGGGTCAGTGTCAGAATGTGAGGGGGGTCAGTGTTAGAATGTGAGGGGGGTCAGTGTCAGAATGTGAGGCGGGTCAGTTTCAGAATCTGAGGGGGGGGGTCATGTCAGAATGTGAGGGGGGTCAGTGTCAGAATGTGAGTGAGGTCAGTGTCAGAATGTGAGGGGGGTCAGTGTCTCAATGTGAGGGGGGGTCAGTGTCAGAATGTCAGGGGGGGTCAGTGTCTCAATGTGAGGGGGGGTCAGTGTCTCAATGTGAGGGGGGGGTCAGTGTCAGAATGTGAGGGGCGACAGTGTCAGAATGTGAGGGGGGGTCAGTGTCAGAATGTGAGGGGGGTCAGTGTCAGAATGTGTGTGTGGGGGGGGGGTCAGTGTTAGAATGTGAGGGGGGGTCAGAGTCAGAATGTGAGGGAGGGTCAGTGTCAGAATGTGAGGAGGGGTCTGTGTCAGAATGAGGGGGGTGTCAGTGTCAGAATGTGAGGGGGGGGTCAGTGTCAGAATGTGAGGGGGGTCAGTGATAGAATGTGAGAGAGGGTCAGTGTCAGAATGTGAGGGGGGGCAGTGACTCAATTTGAGGGGGGTCAGTGATAGATTGTGAGGGGGGTCAGTGTCAGAATGTGAGGGGGGTCAGTGGCAGAATGTGAGGGGGGTTCAGTGTCAGAATGTCAGGTGGGGGGCAGTGTCAGAATGTGAGGGGGGTCAGTGTTAGAATGTGAGGGGGGTCAGTGTCAGAATGTGAGGTGGTTCAGTGTCAGAATCTGAGGGGGGGTCATGTCAGAATGTGAGGGGGGTCAGTGTCAGAATGTGAGGGGGGTGGTCAGTATCAGAATGTGAGTGATGTCAGTGTCAGAATGTGAGGGGGGGGTCAGTGTCTCAATGTGAGGGGGGTGTCAGTGTCAGAATGTCAGGGAGGGTCAGTGTCAGAATGTGAGGGGGTCAGTGTTAGAATGTGAGGGGGGTCAGTGTCTAATGTGAGGGGGGCATCAGTGACAGAATGTGAAGAGGGTCAGTGTCAGAATGTCAGGGGGGGTCAGTGTCAGAATGTGAGGGGGGGTCATTTTCAGAATGTGAGGGGGGCTCATTGTCAGAATGTGAGGGGGGGTCAGTGTCTCAATGTGTGGGGGGGTCAGTGTCTCAATGTGAGGGGGGGGTCAGTGTCAGAATGTGAGGGCCGTCAGTGTCAGAATGTGAGGAGGGGTCAGTGTCAGAATGTGAGGCGGGGTCAGTGTCAGAATGTGAGGAGGGGTTTGTGTCAGAATGAGGGGGGTGTCAGTGTCAGAATGTGAGGGGGGGTCAGTGTCAGAATGTGTGGAGCGGTCATTTTCAGAATGTGAGGGGGGCTCATTGTCAGAATGTGAGGGGGGGTCAGTGTCTCAATGTGAGGGGGGGTCAGTGTCTCAATGTGAGAGGGGGGGTCAGTGTCAGAATGTGAGGGGCGTCAGTGTCAGAATGTGAGGGGGGGTCAGTGTCAGAATGTGAGGGGGTGTCAGTGTCAGAATGTGTGTGTGGGGGGGGGGTCAGTGTTAGAATGTGAGGGGGGGTCAGAGTCAGAATGTGAGGGAGGGTCAGTGTCAGAATGTGAGGAGGGGTTTGTGTCAGAATGAGGGGGGTGTCAGTGTCAGAATGTGAGGGGGGGTCAGTGTCAGAATGTGAGGGGGGTCAGTGATAGAATGTGAGGGAGGGTCAGTGTCAGAATGTGAGGGGGGCAGTGACTCAATCTGAGGGGGGTCAGTGATAGATTGTGAGGGGGGTCAGTGTCAGAATGTGAGGGGGGTCAGTGTCAGAATGTGAGGCGGGTCAGTGTCAGATTCTGAGGGGGGGGTCATGTCAGAATGTGAGGGGGGTCAGTGTCAGAAAGTGAGGGGGGGGTCAGTATCAGAATGTGAGTGAGGTCAGTGTCAGAATGTGAGGGGGGGTCAGTGTCTCAATGTGAGGGGGGGTCAGTGTCAGAATGTCAGGGGGGGGTCAGTGTCAGAATGTCAGGGGGGGGGTCAGTGTCAGAATGTCAGGGGGGTCAGTGATAGAATGTGAGGGAGGGTCAGTGTCAGAATGTGAGGGGGGGCAGTGACTCAATCTGAGGGGTGTCAGTGATAGATTGTGAGGGGGGTCCGTGTCAGAATGTGAGGGGGTCAGTGGCAGAATGTGAGGGGGGTTCAGTGTCAGAATGTCAGGTGGGGGGCAGTGTCAGAATGTGAGGGGGGTCAGTGTCAGAATGTGAGGGGGTCAGTGTTAGAATGTGAGGGGGGTCAGTGTCAGAATGTGAGGGGGGGTCAGTGATAGATTGTGAGGGGGGTCAGTGTCCGAATGTGAGGGGGGTCAGTGGCAGAATGTGAGGGGGGTTCAGTGTCAGAATGTCAGGTGGGGGGCAGTGTCAGAATGTGAGGGGGGTCAGTGTTAGAATGTGAGGGGGGTCAGTGTCAGAATGTGAGGTGGGTCAGTGTCAGAATCTGAGGGGGGGTCATGTCAGAATGTGAGGGGGGTCAGTGTCAGAATGTGAGGGGGTGGTCAGTATCAGAATGTGAGTGAGGTCAGTGTCAGAATGTGAGGGGGGGTCAGTGTCTCAATGTGAGGGGGGGTCAGTGTCAGAATGTCAGGGAGGGTCAGTGTCAGAATGTGAGGGGGTCAGTGTTAGAATGTGAGGGGGGTCAGTGTCTAATGTGAGGGGGGCATCAGTGACAGGATGTGAAGGGGGTCAGTGTCAGAATGTCAGGGGGGGTCAGTGTCAGAATGTGAGGGGGGGTCATTTTCAGAATGTATGGGGGGCTCATTGTCAGAATGTGAGGGGGGGTCAGTGTCTCAATGTGTGGGGGGGGTCAGTGTCTCAATGTGAGGGGGGGGTCAGTGTCAGAATGTGAGGGGCGTCAGTGTCTGAATGTGAGGGGGGATCAGTGTCAGAATGTGAGGCGGGGTCAGTGTCAGAATGTGAGGAGGGGTTTGTGTCAGAATGAGGGGGGTGTCAGTGTCAGAATGTGAGGGGGGGTCAGTGTCAGAATGTGTGGGGGGGTCATTTTCAGAATGTGAGGGGGGCTCATTGTCAGAATGTGAGGGGGGGTCAGTGTCTCAATGTGAGGGGGGCTCAGTGTCTCAATGTGAGAGGGGGGGTCAGTGTCAGAATGTGAGGGGCGTCAGTGTCAGAATGTGAGGGGGGTCAGTGTCAGAATGTGAGGGGGGGTCAGTGTCAGAATGTGTGTGTGGGGGGGGTCAGTGTTAGAATGTGAGGGGGGGTCAGAGTCAGAATGTGAGGGAGGGTCAGTGTCAGAATGTGAGGAGGAGTTTGTGTCAGAATGAGGGGGGTGTCAGTGTCAGAATGTGAGGGGGAGGTCAGTGTCAGAATGTGAGGGGGGTCAGTGATAGAATGTGAGGGAGGGTCAGTGTCAGAATGTGAGGGGGGCAGTGACTCAATCTGAGGGGGGTCAGTGATAGATTGTGAGGGGGGTCAGTGTCAGAATGTGAGGGGGGTCAGTGTCAGAATGTGAGGCGGGTCAGTGTCAGAATCTGAGGGGGGGGTCATGTCAGAATGTGAGGGGGGTCAGTGTCAGAATGTGAGGGGGGGGTCAGTATCAGAATGTGAGTGAGGTCAGTGTCAGAATGTGAGGGGGGTCAGTGTCTCAATGTGAGGGGGGGTCAGTGTCAGAATGTCAGGGGGGGGGTCAGTGTCAGAATGTCAGGGGGGGGTCAGTGTCAGAATGTGAGGGGGGTCAGTGATAGAATGTGAGGGAGGGTCAGTGTCAGAATGTGATGGGGGGCAGTGACTCAATCTGAGGGGGGTCAGTGATAGATTGTGAGGGGGGTCAGTGTCAGAATGTGAGGGGGGTCAGTGGCAGAATGTGAGGGGGGTTCAGTGTCAGAATGTCAGGTGGGGGGCAGTGTCAGAATGTGAAGGGGGTCAGTGTCAGAATGTGAGGGGGGTCAGTGTTAGAATGTGAGGGGGGTCAGTGTCAGAATGTGAGGCGGGTCAGTGTCAGAATCTGAGGGGGGGTCATGTCAGAATGTGAGGGGGGTCAGTGTCAGAATGTGAGGGGGGGGTCAGTATCAGAATGTGAGTGAGGTCAGTGTCAGAATGTGAGGGGGGGTCAGTGTCAGAATGAGGGGGGTGTCAGTGTCAGAATGTGAGGGGGGGGTCAGTGTCAGAATGTGAGGGGGGTCAGTGATAGAATGTGAGAGAGGGTCAGTGTCAGAATGTGAGGGGGGTCAGTGATAGATTGTGAGGGGGGTCAGTGTCAGAATGTGAGGGGGGTCAGTGGCAGAATGTGAGGGGGGTTCAGTGTCAGAATGTCAGGTGGGGGGCAGTGTCAGAATGTGAGGGGGGTCAGTGTTAGAATGTGAGGGGGGTCAGTGTCAGAATGTGAGGTGGGTCAGTGTCAGAATCTGAGGGGGGGTCATGTCAGAATGTGAGGGGGGTCAGTGTCAGAATGTGAGGGGGGTGGTCAGTATCAGAATGTGAGTGATGTCAGTGTCAGAATGTGAGGGGGGGGGGTCAGTGTCTCAATGTGAGGGGGGTGTCAGTGTCAGAATGTCAGGGAGGGTCAGTGTCAGAATGTGAGGGGGTCAGTGTTAGAATGTGAGGGGGGTCAGTGTCTAATGTGAGGGGGGCATCAGTGACAGAATGTGAAGAGGGTCAGTGTCAGAATGTCAGGGGGGGTCAGTGTCAGAATGTGAGGGGGGGTCATTTTCAGAATGTGAGGGGGGCTCATTGTCAGAATGTGAGGGGGGGTCAGTGTCTCAATGTGTGGGGGGGTCAGTGTCTCAATGTGAGGGGGGGGTCAGTGTCAGAATGTGAGGGCCGTCAGTGTCAGAATGTGAGGAGGGGTCAGTGTCAGAATGTGAGGCGGGGTCAGTGTCAGAATGTGAGGAGGGGTTTGTGTCAGAATGAGGGGGGTGTCAGTGTCAGAATGTGAGGGGGTGTCAGTGTCAGAATGTGTGGAGGGGTCATTTTCAGAATGTGAGGGGGGCTCATTGTCAGAATGTGAGGGGGGGTCAGTGTCTCAATGTGAGGGGGGGTCAGTGTCTCAATGTGAGAGGGGGGGTCAGTGTCAGAATGTGAGGGGCGTCAGTGTCAGAATGTGAGGGGGGGTCAGTGTCAGAATGTGAGGGGGGGTCAGTGTCAGAATGTGTGTGTGGGGGGAGGTCAGTGTTAGAATGTGAGGGGGGGTCAGAGTCAGAATGTGAGGGAGGGTCAGTGTCAGAATGTGAGGAGGGGTTTGTGTCAGAATGAGGGGGTTGTCAGTGTCAGAATGTGAGGGGGGGGGTCAGTGTCAGAATGTGAGGGGGGTCAGTGATAGAATGTGAGGGAGGGTCAGTGTCAGAATGTGAGGGGGGCAGTGACTCAATCTGAGGGGGGTCAGTGATAGATTGTGAGGGGGGTCAGTGTCAGAATGTGAGGGGGGTCAGTGTCAGAATGTGAGGCGGGTCAGTGTCAGATTCTGAGGGGGGGGTCATGTCAGAATGTGAGGGGGGTCAGTGTCAGAAAGTGAGGGGGGGGTCAGTATCAGAATGTGAGTGAGGTCAGTGTCAGAATGTGAGGGGGGGTCAGTGTCTCAATGTGAGGGGGGTCAGTGTCAGAATGTCAGGGGGGGGTCAGTGTCAGAATGTCAGGGGGGGGGTCAGTGTCAGAATGTCAGGGGGGTCAGTGATAGAATGTGAGGGAGGGTCAGTGTCAGAATGTGAGGGGGGGCAGTGACTCAATCTGAGGGGTGTCAGTGATAGATTGTGAGGGGGGTCCGTGTCAGAATGTGAGGGGGTCAGTGGCAGAATGTGAGGGGGGTTCAGTGTCAGAATGTCAGGTGGGGGGCAGTGTCAGAATGTGAGGGGGGTCAGTGTCAGAATGTGAGGGGGGTCAGTGTTAGAATGTGAGGGGGGTCAGTGTCAGAATGTGAGGGGGGGTCAGTGATAGATTGTGAGGGGGGTCAGTGTCAGAATGTGAGGGGGGTCAGTGGCAGAATGTGAGGGGGGTTCAGTGTCAGAATGTCAGGTGGGGGGCAGTGTCAGAATGTGAGGGGGGTCAGTGTTAGAATGTGAGGGGGGTCAGTGTCAGAATGTGAGGTGGGTCAGTGTCAGAATCTGAGGGGGGGGTCATGTCAGAATGTGAGGGGGGTCAGTGTCAGAATGTGAGGGGGTGGTCAGTATCAGAATGTGAGTGAGGTCAGTGTCAGAATGTGAGGGGGGGTCAGTGTCTCAATGTGAGGGGGGGTCAGTGTCAGAATGTCAGGGAGGGTCAGTGTCAGAATGTGAGGGGGTCAGTGTTAGAATGTGAGGGGGGTCAGTGTCTAATGTGAGGGGGGCATCAGTGACAGGATGTGAAGGGGGTCAGTGTCAGAATGTCAGGGGGGGTCAGTGTCAGAATGTGAGGGGGGGTCATTTTCAGAATGTATGGGGGGCTCATTGTCAGAATGTGAGGGGGGGTCAGTGTCTCAATGTGTGGGGGGGGTCAGTGTCTCAATGTGAGGGGGGGGTCAGTGTCAGAATGTGAGGGGCGTCAGTGTCTGAATGTGAGGGGGGATCAGTGTCAGAATGTGAGGCGGGGTCAGTGTCAGAATGTGAGGAGGGGTTTGTGTCAGAATGAGGGGGGTGTCAGTGTCAGAATGTGAGGGGGGGTCAGTGTCAGAATGTGTGGGGGGGTCATTTTCAGAATGTGAGGGGGGCTCATTGTCAGAATGTGAGGGGGGGTCAGTGTCTCAATGTGAGGGGGGCTCAGTGTCTCAATGTGAGAGGGGGGGTCAGTGTCAGAATGTGAGGGGCGTCAGTGTCAGAATGTGAGGGGGGTCAGTGTCAGAATGTGAAGGGGGGTCAGTGTCAGAATGTGTGTGTGGGGGGGGTCAGTGTTAGAATGTGAGGGGGGGTCAGAGTCAGAATGTGAGGGAGGGTCAGTGTCAGAATGTGAGGAGGAGTTTGTGTCAGAATGAGGGGGGTGTCAGTGTCAGAATGTGAGGGGGGGGTCAGTGTCAGAATGTGAGGGGGGTCAGTGATAGAATGTGAGGGTCAGTGTCAGAATGTGAGGGGGGCAGTGACTCAATCTGAGGGGGGTCAGTGATAGATTGTGAGGGGGGTCAGTGTCAGAATGTGAGGGGGGTCAGTGTCAGAATGTGAGGCGGGTCAGTGTCAGAATCTGAGGGGGGGGTCATGTCAGAATGTGAGGGGGGTCAGTGTCAGAATGTGAGGGGGGGGTCAGTATCAGAATGTGAGTGAGGTCAGTGTCAGAATGTGAGGGGGGTCAGTGTCTCAATGTGAGGGGGGGTCAGTGTCAGAATGTCAGGGGGGGGTCAGTGTCAGAATGTCAGGGGGGGGTCAGTGTCAGAATGTGAGGGGGGTCAGTGATAGAATGTGAGGGAGGGTCAGTGTCAGAATGTGATGGGGGGCAGTGACTCAATCTGAGGGGGGTCAGTGATAGATTGTGAGGGGGGTCAGTGTCAGAATGTGAGGGGGGTCAGTGGCAGAATGTGAGGGGGGTTCAGTGTCAGAATGTCAGGTGGGGGGCAGTGTCAGAATGTGAAGGGGGTCAGTGTCAGAATGTGAGGGGGGTCAGTGTTAGAATGTGAGGGGGGTCAGTGTCAGAATGTGAGGCGGGTCAGTGTCAGAATCTGAGGGGGGGTCATGTCAGAATGTGAGGGGGGTCAGTGTCAGAATGTGAGTGAGGTCAGTGTCAGAATGTGAGGGGGGGTCAGTGTCTCAATGTGAGGGGGGGTCAGTGTCAGAATGTCAGGGGGGGGGGGTCAGTGTCAGAATGTGAGGGGGTCAGTGTTAGAATGTGAGGGGGGTCAGTGTCTAATGTGAGGGGGGGTCAGTGTCTCAATGTGAGGGGGGCATCAGTGACAGAATGTGAAGAGGGTCAGTGTCAGAATGTCAGGGGGGTCAGTGTCAGAATGTGAGGGGGGGGTCATTTTCAGAATGTGAGGGGGGCTCATTGTCAAAATGTGAGGGGGGTCAGTGTCTCAATGTGAGGGGGGGTCAGTGTCTCAATGTGATGGGGGGTCAGTGTCAGAATGTGAGGGGCGACAGTGACAGAAAGTGAGGGGGGTCAGTGTCAGAATGTGAGGGGGGTCAGTGTCAGAATGTGTGTGTGGGGGGGGGTCAGTGTTAGAATGTGAGGGGGGGTCAGAGTCAGAATGTGAGGGAGGGTCAGTGTCAGAATGTGAGGAGGGGTTTGTGTCAGAATGAGGGGGGTGTCAGTGTCAGAATGTGAGGGGGGGGTCAGTGTCAGAATGTGAGGGGGGTCAGTGTCAGAATGTGAGGGGGGGCAGTGACTCAATCTGAGGGGGGTCAGTGATAGATTGTGAGGGGGTCAGTGTCAGAATGTGAGGGGGGTCAGTGTTAGAATGTGAGGGGGGTCAGTGTCAGAATGTCAGGTGGGGGGCAGTGTCAGAATGTGAGGGGGGTCAGTGTCAGAATGTGAGGGGGGTCAGTGTTAGAATGTGAGGGGGGTCAGTGTCAGAATGTGAGGCGGGTCAGTGTCAGAATCTGAGGGGGGGGGTCATGTCAGAATGTGAGGGGGGTCAGTGTCAGAATGTGAGTGAGGTCAGTGTCAGAATGTGAGGGGGGTCAGTGTCTCAATGTGAGGGGGGGTCAGTGTCAGAATGTCAGGGGGGGTCAGTGTCTCAATGTGAGGGGGGGTCAGTGTCTCAATGTGAGGGGGGGGTCAGTGTCAGAATGTGAGGGGCGACAGTGTCAGAATGTGAGGGGGGGTCAGTGTCAGAATGTGAGGGGGGTCAGTGTCAGAATGTGTGTGTGGGGGGGGGGTCAGTGTTAGAATGTGAGGGGGGGTCAGAGTCAGAATGTGAGGGAGGGTCAGTGTCAGAATGTGAGGAGGGGTCTGTGTCAGAATGAGGGGGGTGTCAGTGTATGAATGTGAGGGGGGGGTCAGTGTCAGAATGTGAGGGGGGTCAGTGATAGAATGTGAGAGAGGGTCAGTGTCAGAATGTGAGGGGGGGCAGTGACTCAATTTGAGGGGGGTCAGTGATAGAATGTGAGGGGGGTCAGTGTCAGAATGTGAGGGGGGTCAGTGGCAGAATGTGAGGGGGGTTCAGTGTCAGAATGTCAGGTGGGGCGCAGTGTCAGAATGTGAGGGGGGTCAGTGTTAGAATGTGAGGGGGGTCAGTGTCAGAATGTGAGGTGGGTCAGTGTCAGAATCTGAGGGGGGTTCATGTCAGAATGTGAGGGGGGTCAGTGTCAGAATGTGAGGGGGGTGGTCAGTATCAGAATGTGAGTGAGGTCAGTGTCAGAATGTGAGGGGGGGTCAGTGTCTCAATGTGATGGGGGTGTCAGTGTCAGAATGTCAGGGAGGGTCAGTGTCAGAATGTGAGGGGGTCAGTGTTAGAATGTGAGGGGGGTCAGTGTCTAATGTGAGGGGGGGGCATTTTCAGAATGTGAGGGGGGCTCATTGTCAGAATGTGAGGGGGGGTCAGTGTCTCAATGTGTGGGGGGGTCAGTGTCTCAATGTGAGGGGGGGGTCAGTGTCAGAATGTGAGGGGCGTCAGTGTCAGAATGTGAGGAGGGGTCAGTGTCAGAATGTGAGGCGGGGTCAGTGTCAGAATGTGAGGAGGGGTATGTGTCAGAATGAGGGGGGTGTCAGTGTCAGAATGTGAGGGGGGGTCAGTGTCAGAATGTGTGGAGGGGTCATTTTCAGAATGAGAGGGGGGCTCATTGTCAGAATGTGAGGGGGGGTCAGTGTCTCAATGTGAGGGGGGGTCAGTGTCTCAATGTGAGAGGGGGGGTCAGTGTCAGAATGTGAGGGGCGTCAGTGTCAGAATGTGAGGGGGGGTCAGTGTCAGAATGTGAGGGGGGGTCAGTGTCAGAATGTGTGTGTGGGGGGGGTCAGTGTTAGAATGTGAGGGGGGTCAGAGTCAGAATGTGAGGGAGGGTCAGTGTCAGAATGTGAGGAGGGGTTTGTGTCAGAATGAGGGGGGTGTCAGTGTCAGAATGTGAGGGGGGGGTCAGTGTCAGAATGTGAGGGGGGTCAGTGATAGAATGTGAGGGAGGGTCAGTGTCAGAATGTGAGGGGGGCAGTGACTCAATCTGAGGGGGGTCAGTGATAGATTGTGAGGGGGGTCAGTGTCAGAATGTGAGGGGGGTCAGTGTCAGAATGTGAGGCGGGTCAGTGTCAGATTCTGAGGGGGGGGTCATGTCAGAATGTGAGGGGGGTCAGTGTCAGAATGTGAGGGGGGGGTCAGTATCAGAATGTGAGTGAGGTCAGTGTCAGAATGTGAGGGGGGGTCAGTGTCTCAATGTGAGGGGGGGTCAGTGTCAGAATGTCAGGGGGGTGTCAGTGTCAGAATGTCAGGGGGGGGGTCAGTGTCAGAATGTCAGGGGGGTCAGTGATAGAATGTGAGGGAGGGTCAGTGTCAGAATGTGAGGGGGGGCAGTGACTCAATCTGAGGGGTGTCAGTGATAGATTGTGAGGGGGGTCCGTGTCAGAATGTGAGGGGGTCAGTGGCAGAATGTGAGGGGGGTTCAGTGTCAGAATGTCAGGTGGGGGGCAGTGTCAGAATGTGAGGGGGGTCAGTGTCAGAATGTGAGGGGGGTCAGTGTTAGAATGTGAGGGGGGTCAGTGTCAGAATGTGAGGCGGGTCAGTGTCAGAATCTGAGGGGGGGTCATGTCAGAATGTGAGGGGGGTCAGTGTCAGAATGTGAGTGAGGTCAGTGTCAGAATGTGAGGGGGGGTCAGTGTCTCAATGTGAGGGGGGGTCAGTGTCAGAATGTCAGGGGGGGGGGTCAGTGTCAGAATGTGAGGGGGTCAGTGTTAGAATGTGAGGGGGGTCAGTGTCTAATGTGAGGGGGGGTCAGTGTCTCAATGTGAGGGGGGCATCAGTGACAGAATGTGAAGAGGGTCAGTGTCAGAATGTCAGGGGGGTCAGTGTCAGAATGTGAGGGGGGGGTCATTTTCAGAATGTGAGGGGGGCTCATTGTCAGAATGTGAGGGGGGGTCAGTGTCTCAATGTGAGGGGGGGTCAGTGTCTCAATGTGAGGGGGGGGTCAGTGTCAGAATGTGAGGGGCGACAGTGACAGAAAGTGAGGGGGGTCAGTGTCAGAATGTGAGGGGGGTCAGTGTCAGAATGTGTGTGTGGGGGGGGGGGTCAGTGTTAGAATGTGAGGGGTGGTCAGAGTCAGAATGTGAGGGAGGGTCAGTGTCAGAATGTGAGGAGGGGTTTGTGCCAGAATGAGGGGGGTGTCAGTGTCAGAATGTGAGGGGGGTCAGTGTCAGAATGTGAGGGGGGTCAGTGTTAGAATGTGAGTGGGGTCAGTGTCAGAATGTGAGGCGGGTCAGTGTCAGAATCTGAGGGGGGGGTCATGTCAGAATGTGAGGGGGGTCAGTGTCAGAATGTGAGGGGGGGGTCAGTGTCAGAATGTCAGGGAGGGTCAGTGTCAGAATGTGAGGGGGTCAGTGTTAGAATGTGAGGGGGGTCAGTGTCTAATGTGAGGGGGGGTCAGTGTCTCAATGTGAGGGGGGCATCAGTGACAGAATGTGAAGAGGGTCAGTGTCAGAATGTCAGGGGGGGTCAGTGTCAGAATGTGAGGGGGGGTCATTTTCAGAATGTCAGGGGGGCTCATTGTCAGAATGTGAGGGGGGGTCAGTGTCTCAATGTGTGGGGGGGTCAGTGTCTCAATGTGAGGGGGGGTCAGTGTCAGAATGTGAGGGGCGTCAGTGTCAGAATGTGAGGGGGGTCAGTGTCAGAATGTGAGGCGGGGTCAGTGTCAGAATGTGAGGGGTTTGTGTCAGAATGAGGGGGGTGTCAGTGTCAGAATGTGAGGGGTGTCAGTGTCAGAATGTGTGGGGGGGTCATTTTCAGAATGTGAGGGGGGCTCATTGTCAGAATGTGAGGGGGGGTCAGTGTCTCAATGTGAGGGGGGGTCAGTGTCTCAATGTGAGAGGGGGGGTCAGTGTCAGAATGTGAGGGGCGTCAGTGTCAGAATGTGAGGGGGGGTCAGTGTCAGAATGTGAGGGGGTGTCAGTGTCAGAATGTGTGTGTGGGGGGGGGTCAGTGTTAGAATGTGAGGGGGGGTCAGAGTCAGAATGTGAGGGAGGGTCAGTGTCAGAATGTGAGGAGGGGTTTGTGTCAGAATGAGGGGGGTGTCAGTGTCAGAATGTGAGGGGGGGTCAGTGTCAGAATGTGAGGGGGGTCAGTGATAGAATGTGAGGGAGGGTCAGTGTCAGAATGTGAGGGGGGCAGTGACTCAATCTGAGGGGGGTCAGTGATAGATTGTGAGGGGGGGGGTCAGTGTCAGAATGTGAGGGGGGTCAGTGTCAGAATGTGAGGGGGGTCAGTGTCAGAATGTGAGGGGGTTCAGTGTTAGAATGTGAGGGGGGTCAGTGTCAGAATGTGAGGCGGGTCAGTGTCAGAATCTGAGGGGGGGGTCATGTCAGAATGTGAGGGAGGGTCAGTGTCAGAATGTGAGGAGGGGTCTGTGTCAGAATGAGGGGGGTGTCAGTGTCAGAATGTGAGGGGGGGGTCAGTGTCAGAATGTGAGGGGGGTCAGTGATAGAATGTGAGAGAGGGTCAGTGTCAGAATGTGAGGGGGGGCAGTGACTCAATTTGAGGGGGGTCAGTGATAGATTGTGAGGGGGGTCAGTGTCAGAATGTGAGGGGGGTCAGTGGCAGAATGTGAGGGGGGTTCAGTGTCAGAATGTCAGTTGGGGGGCAGTGTCAGAATGTGAGGGGGGTCAGTGTTAGAATGTGAGGGGGGTCAGTGTCAGAATGTGAGGTGGGTCAGTGTCAGAATCTGAGGGGGGGTCATGTCAGAATGTGAGGGGGGTCAGTGTCAGAATGTGAGGGGGGTGGTCAGTATCAGAATGTGAGTGAGGTCAGTGTCAGAATGTGAGGGGGGGTCAGTGTCTCAATGTGAGGGGGGTGTCAGTGTCAGAATGTCAGGGAGGGTCAGTGTCAGAATGTGAGGGGGACAGTGTTAGAATGTGAGGGGGGTCAGTGTCTAATGTGAGGGGGGCATCAGTGACAGAATGTGAAGAGGGTCAGTGTCAGAATGTCAGGGGGGGTCAGTGTCAGAATGTCAGGGGGGGTCATTTTCAGAATGTGAGGGGGGCTCATTGTCAGAATGTGAGGGGGGGTCAGTGTCTCAATGTGTGGGGGGGTCAGTGTCTCAATGTGAGGGGGGGGTCAGTGTCAGAATGTGAGGGGCGTCAGTGTCAGAATGTGAGGAGGGGTCAGTGTCAGAATGTGAGGCGGGGTCAGTGTCAGAATGTGAGGAGGGGTTTGTGTCAGAATGAGGGGGGTGTCAGTGTCAGAATGTGAGGGGGGGTCAGTGTCAGAATGTGTGGAGGGGTCATTTTCAGAATGTGAGGGGGGCTCATTGTCAGAATGTGAGGGGGGGTCAGTGTCTCAATGTGAGGGGGGGTCAGTGTCTCAATGTGAGAGGGGGGGTCAGTGTCAGAATGTGAGGGGCGTCAGTGTCAGAATGTGAGGAGGGGTCAGTGTCAGAATGTGAGGGGGTGTCAGTGTCAGAATGTGTGTGTGGGGGGGGGGTCAGTGTTAGAATATGAGGGGGGGTCAGAGTCAGAATGTGAGGGAGGGTCAGTGTCAGAATGTGAGGAGGGGTTTGTGTCAGAATGAGGGGGGTGTCAGTGTCAGAATGTGAGGGGGGGTCAGTGTCAGAATGTGAGGGGGGTCAGTGATAGAATGTGAGGGAGGGTCAGTGTCAGAATGTGAGGGGGGCAGTGACTCAATCTGAGGGGGGTCAGTGATAGATTGTGAGGGGGGTCAGTGTCAGAATGTGAGGGGGGTCAGTGTCAGAATGTGAGGGGGGTCAGTGTCAGAATGTGAGGGGGGTCAGTGTTAGAATGTGAGGGGGGTCAGTGTCAGAATGTGAGGCGGGTCAGTGTCAGAATCTGAGGGGGGGGTCATGTCAGAATGTGAGGGGGGTCAGTGTCAGAATGTGAGGGGGGTGGTCAGTAGCAGAATGTGAGTGAGGTCAGTGTCAGAATGTGAGGGGGGGTCAGTGTCTCAATGTGAGGGGGGGTCAGTGTCAGAATGTCAGGGGGGGGTCAGTGTCAGAATGTGAGGGGGTCAGTGTTAGAATGTGAGGGGGGTCAGTGTCTAATGTGAGGGGGGGTCAGTGTCTCAATGTGAGGGTGGGCATCAGTGACAGTATGTGAAGAGGGTCAGTGTCAGAATGTCAGGGGGGGTCAGTGTCAGAATGGGGGGGGGGGTCATTTTCAGAATGTGAGGGGGGGTCATTGTCAGAATGTCAGGGGGGGTCAGTGTCTCAATGTGAGGGGGGGTCAGTGTCTCAATGTGACGGGGGGGTCAGTGTCTGAATGTGAGGGACGTCAGTGTCAGAATGTGAGGGGTGGTCAGTGTCAGAATGTGAGGGGGGTCAGTGTCAGAATGTGTGTGTGGGGGGGTGTCAGTGTTAGAATGTGAGGGGGGGTCAGTGTCAGAATGTGAGGGAGGGTCAGTGTCAGAATGTGAGGAGTGGTTTGTGTCAGAATGAGGGGGGTGTCAGTGTCAGAATGTGAGGGGGGGGGGTCAGTGTCAGAATGTGAGGGGGGCCAGTGATAGAATGTGAGGGAGGGTCAGTGTCAGAATGTGAGGGGGGGTCAGTGTCACAATGTGAGAGGGGTCAGTGTCAGAATGTGAGGGGGGTCAGTGTCTTAATGTGAGGGAGGGTCAGTGTCAGAATGTGAGGGGGGGGTCAGTGTCAGAATGTGAGGGGGGGTCAGTGTCAGAATGTGAGGGGGGCTCAGTGTCAGAATGTGAGGGGGGGTCAGTGTCTCAATGTGAGGGGGGGTCAGTGTCAGAATGTGAGGGGGGCTCAGTGTCAGAATGTGAGGGGGTGTCAGTGTCAGAATGTGAGGAGGGGTCAGTGTTAGAATGTGAGGGGGGTCAGTGTCAGAATGTGAGGGGGGTTCCGTGTCAGAATGTGAGGGGTGGGGGGGGGTCAGTGTCAGAATGTGAGGAGGGGACAGTGTCAGAATGTGTGTGTGGGGGTGGTCAGTGTTAGAATGTGAGGGGGGTCAGTGTCAGAATGTCAGGGCGGTCAGTGTTAGAATGTGAGGGGGTCACTGTTAGCATGTGAGGGGGGATCAGTGTCTCGATGTCAGGGGGGGTCAGTGTCTCAATGTGATGGGGTCTTCAGTGACAGAATGTGAGGAGGGTCAGTGTCAGAATGTCAGGGGGCGTCAGTGTCAGAATGTGAGGGGGGGTCAGTGTCAGAATGTGAGGGGGGGCAGTGTCTCAATGTGAGGGGGGTCAGTGTCAGAATGTCAGGGGGGTCAGTGTCAGAATGTGAGGGGGTGTTCGTGCAAGAATGTGAGGGGGGGTCATTGTCAGAATGTGAGGGGGGCTCAGTGTCAGAATGTGAGGGGGGTCAGTGTCTCAATGTGAGGGGGTGTTCGTGCAAGAATGTGAGGGGGGGTCATTGTCAGAATGTGAGGGGGGCTCAGTGTCAGAATGTGAGGGGGGTCAGTGTCAGAATGTGAGGGGGGGGTCAGTGTCAGAATGTGAGGGGAGCTCAGTGTCAGAATGTGAGGGGGGTCAGTGTCAGAATGTGAGGGGGGGTCAGTGTCAGAATGTGAGGGGGGGTCAGTGTAAGAATGTGAGGGGGGCTCAGTGTCAGAATGTGAGCTGGGGTCAGTGTCAGAATGTGAGGGGGGGTCAGTGTCAGAATGTGAGGGAGTCAGTGTTAGAATGTGAGGGGGGGTCAGTGTCTCAATGTGAGGGGGGGTCAGTGTCAGAATGTCAGGGGGGGTCCGTGTCAGAATGTGAGGGGGTCAGTGTTAGAATGTGAGGGGGGGCAGTGTCTCAATCTGAGGGGGGTCAGTGAAAGATTGTGAGGGGGGGGTCAGTGTCAGAATGTGAGGGGGGTCAGTGGCAGAATGTGAGGGGGATACAGTGTCAGAATGTCAGGGGGGGCAGTGTCAGAATGTCAGGGGGGTTAGTGTCAGAATGTGAGGGGGGTCAGTGTTAGCATGTGAGTGGGGGGGGGTCAGTGTTAGAATGTGAGGGGGGGTCAGTGTCAGAATGTGAGGGAGGGTCAGTGGCAGAATGTGAGGAGGGGTTTGCGTCAGAATGAGGGGGGTGTCAGTGTCAGAATGTGAGGGGGGGGTCAGTGTCAGAATGTGAGGGGGGTCAGTGATAGAATGTGAGGGAGGGTCAGTGTCAGAATGTGAGGGGGTCAGTGTTAGACTGTGAGGGGGGCAGTGTCTCAATCTGAGGGGGGTCAGTGATAGATTGTGAGGGGGGGGGTCAGTGTCAGAATGTGAGGGGGGTCAGTGGCAGAATGTGAGGGGGGTTCAGTGTCAGAATGTCAGGGCGGGGCAGTGTCTGAATGTGAGGGGGGTTAGTGCCAGAATGTGAGGGGGGTCAGTGTTAGAATGTGAGGGGGGTCAGTGTCTCAATGTGAGGGGGGGTCAGTGTCAGAATGTGAGGGGGGGGTCAGTATCAGAATGTGAGTGAGGTCAGTGTCAGAATGTGAGGGGGGTCAGTGTCTCAATGTGAGGGGCGGTCAGTGTCAGAATGTCAGGGGGGCAGTGTCAGAATCTGAGGGGGGGGTCATGTCAGAATGTGAGGGGGGTCAGTGTCAGAATGTGAGGGGGGTGGTCAGTATCAGAATGTGAGTGAGGTCAGTGTCAGAATGTGAGGGGGGGACAGTGTCAGAATGTCAGGGAGGCTCAGTGTCAGAATGTGAGAGGGTCAGTGTCTAATGTGAGGGGGGGTCAGTGTCTCAATGTGAGGGGGGCATCAGTGACAGAATGTGAAGTGCGTCAGTGTCAGAATGTCAGGGGGGGTCAGTGTCAGAATGTGAGGGGGGGTCATTTTCAGAATGTGAGGGGGGCTCATTGTCAGAATGTGAGGGGGCTCAGTGTCTCAATGTGTGGGGGGGTCAGTGTCTCAATGTGAGGGGGGGGTCAATGTCAGAATGTGAGGGGCGTCAGTGTCAGAATGTGAGGGGGGGTCAGTGTCAGAATGTGAGGCGGGGTCAGTGTCAGAATGTGAGGAGGGGTTTGTGTCAGAATGAGGGGGGTGTCAGTGTCAGAATGTGAGGGGGGGTCAGTGTCAGAATGTGTGGGGGGGTCATTTTCAGAATGTGAGGGGGGCTCATTGTCAGAATGTGAGGGGGGGTCAGTCTCTCAATGTGAGGGGGGGTCAGTGTCTCAATGTGAGAGGGGGGTCAGTGTCAGAATGTGAGGGGCGTCAGTGTCAGAATGTGAGGGGGGTCAGTGTCAGAATGTGAGGGGGTGTCAGTGTCAGAATGTGTGTGTGGGGGGGGGGTCAGTGTTAGAATGTGAGGGGGGGTCAGAGTCAGAATGTGAGGGAGGGTCAGTGTCAGAATGTGAGGAGGGGTTTGTGTCAGAATGAGGGGGGTGTCAGTGTCAGAATGTGAGGGGGGGTCAGTGTCAGAATGTGAGGGGTGTCAGTGATAGAATGTGAGGGAGGGTCAGTGTCAGAATGTGAGGGGGGTCAGTGTTAGAATGTGAGGGGGGTCAGTGTCAGAATGTGAGGGGGGTCAGTGTCAGAATGTGAGGGGGGTCAGTGTTAGAATGTGAGGGGGGTCAGTGTCAGAATGTGAGGCGGGTCAGTGTCAGAATCTGAGAGGGGGGTCATGTCAGAATGTGAGGGGGGCAGTGACTCAATCTGAGGTGGGTCAGTGATAGATTGTGAGGGGGGTCAGTGTCAGAATGTGAGGGGGGTCAGTGTCAGAATGTGAGGGGGGTCAGTGTTAGAATGTGAGGGGGGTCAGTGTCAGAATGTGAGGCGGGTCAGTGTCAGAATCTGAGAGGGGGGTCATGTCAGAATGTGAGGGGGGTCAGTGTCAGAATGTGAGGGGGGGGTCAGTATCAGAATGTGAGTGAGGTCAGTGTCAGAATGTGAGGGGGGGTCAGTGTCTCAATGTGAGGGGGGGTCAGTGTCAGAATGTCAGGGGGGGGTCAGTGTCAGAATGTGAGGGGGTCAGTGTTAGAATGTGAGGGGGGTCAGTGTCTAATGTGAGGGGGGGTCAGTGTCTCAATGTGAGGGGGGGCATCAGTGACAGTATGTGAAGAGGGTCAGTGTCAGAATGTGAGGGGGGGTCAGTGTCAGAATGTGAGGGGGGGTCATTTTCAGAATATGAGGGGGGGTCATTGTCAGAATGTGAGGGGGGGTCAGTGTCTCAATGTGAGGGGGGGGGGTCAGTGTCAGAATGTGAGGAGGTTCAGTGTCAGAATGTGAGGGGGGGTCAGTGTCAGAATGTGAGGGGGGGGTCAGTATCAGAATGTGAGTGAGGTCAGTGTCAGAATGTGAGGGGGGTCAGTGTCTCAATGTGAGGGGCGGTCAGTGTCAGAATGTCAGGGGGGCAGTGTCAGAATCTGAGGGGGGGGTCATGTCAGAATGTGAGGGGGGTCAGTGTCAGAATGTGAGGGGGGTGGTCAGTATCAGAATGTGAGTGAGGTCAGTGTCAGAATGTGAGGGGGGGACAGTGTCAGAATGTCAGGGAGGCTCAGTGTCAGAATGTGAGGGGGTCAGTGTCTAATGTGAGGGGGGGTCAGTGTCTCAATGTGAGGGGGGCATCAGTGACAGAATGTGAAGTGCGTCAGTGTCAGAATGTCAGGGGGGGTCAGTGTCAGAATGTGAGGGGGGGTCATTTTCAGAATGTGAGGGGGGCTCATTGTCAGAATGTGAGGGGGCTCAGTGTCTCAATGTGTGGGGGGGTCAGTGTCTCAATGTGAGGGGGGGGTCAATGTCAGAATGTGAGGGGCGTCAGTGTCAGAATGTGAGGGGGGGTCAGTGTCAGAATGTGAGGCGGGGTCAGTGTCAGAATGTGAGGAGGGGTTTGTGTCAGAATGAGGGGGGTGTCAGTGTCAGAATGTGAGGGGGGGTCAGTGTCAGAATGTGTGGGGGGGTCATTTTCAGAATGTGAGGGGGGCTCATTGTCAGAATGTGAGGGGGGGTCAGCCTCTCAATGTGAGGGGGGGTCAGTGTCTCAATGTGAGAGGGGGGTCAGTGTCAGAATGTGAGGGGCGTCAGTGTCAGAATGTGAGGGGGGTCAGTGTCAGAATGTGAGGGGGTGTCAGTGTCAGAATGTGTGTGTGGGGGGGGGGTCAGTGTTAGAATGTGAGGGGGGGTCAGAGTCAGAATGTGAGGGAGGGTCAGTGTCAGAATGTGAGGAGGGGTTTGTGTCAGAATGAGGGGGGTGTCAGTGTCAGAATGTGAGGGGGGGTCAGTGTCAGAATGTGAGGGGTGTCAGTGATAGAATGTGAGGGAGGGTCAGTGTCAGAATGTGAGGGGGGCAGTGACTCAATCTGAGGTGGGTCAGTGATAGATTGTGAGGGGGGTCAGTGTCAGAATGTGAGGGGGGTCAGTGTCAGAATGTGAGGGGGGTCAGTGTCAGAATGTGAGGGGGGTCAGTGTTAGAATGTGAGGGGGGTCAGTGTCAGAATGTGAGGCGGGTCAGTGTCAGAATCTGAGAGGGGGGTCATGTCAGAATGTGAGGGGGGTCAGTGTCAGAATGTGAGGGGGGGGTCAGTATCAGAATGTGAGTGAGGTCAGTGTCAGAATGTGAGGGGGGGTCAGTGTCTCAATGTGAGGGGGGGTCAGTGTCAGAATGTCAGGGGGGGGTCAGTGTCAGAATGTGAGGGGGTCAGTGTTAGAATGTGAGGGGGGTCAGTGTCTAATGTGAGGGGGGGTCAGTGTCTCAATGTGAGGGGGGGCATCAGTGACAGTATGTGAAGAGGGTCAGTGTCAGAATGTGAGGGGGGGTCAGTGTCAGAATGTGAGGGGGGGTCATTTTCAGAATATGAGGGGGGGTCATTGTCAGAATGTGAGGGGGGGTCAGTGTCTCAATGTGAGGGGGGGTCAGTGTCTCAATGTGACGGGGGGGTCAGTGTCTGAATGTGAGGGGCCTCAGTGTCAGAATGTGAGGGGGGATCAGTGTCAGAATGTGAGGGGGGGTCAGTGTCAGAATGTGTGTGTGGGGGGGGTCAGTGTTAGAATGTGAGGGGGGGGTCAGTGTCAGAATGTGAGGGAGGGTCAGTGTCAGAATGTGAGGAGTGGTTTGTGTCAGAATGAGGGGGTGTCAGTGTCAGAATGTGAGGGAGGGGTCAGTGTCAGAATGTGAGGGGGGTCACTGTGAGAATTTGAGGGGGGATCAGTGTTAGAATGTGAGGGGGGTCAGTGTAAGAATGTGAGGGGGGTTCCGTGTCAGAATGTGAGCGGGGGGGGTCAGTGTCAGAATGTGAGGAGGGGGTTGTGTCAGAATGTGGGGGGTGTCAGTGTCAGAATTGGAGGGGGGGTGTCCGTGTCAGAATGTAAGGGGGGGTCAGTGTTAGAATGTGAGGGGGGTCAGTGTCTCAATGTGTGGAGGGTGGTCAGTGTCTCAATGTGAGGGGGGGTCAGTGTCAGAATGTGAGGGGGGTCAGTGTCTCAATGTGAGGGGGGGTCTGTGTCAGTATGTAAGGGGGGGTCAGTGTTAGAATGTGAGGGGCGTCAGTGTCTCAATGTGAGGAGGGTGGTCAGTGTCAGAATGTGAGGGGGGTCAGTGTCGGAATGTGAGGGAGGTCAGTGTCAGAATGTGAGGGGGAGTCAGTGTCTCAATGTGAGGGGGGGGGTCAGTGTCAGAATGTGAGGAGGTTCAGTGTCAGAATGTGAGGGGGGGTCAGTGTCAGAATGTGAGGGGGGTCAGTGTCAGAATGTGATGGGGGTCAGTCTCAGAATGTGAGGGAGGATCACTCTCAGAATGTGAGTGGGGCTCAGTGTCAGAATGTGAGGGGGGGTCAGTGTCAGAATGTGAGGGGGGCTCAGTGTCAGAATGTGAGTGGGGGTCTGTGTCAGAATGTGAGGGTGACTCTGTGTCAGAATGTGAGGGGGGGTCAGTGTCAGAATGTGAGGTGGGGTCAGTGTCAGAATGTGAGGGGGTGTCAGTGTCAGAATTTGAGGTGGGGTCAGTGTCAGAATGTGAGGGGGCTCAGTGTCAGAATGTGAGGTGGGGGTCAGTGTCAGAATGTGAGGTGAGGTCAGTGTCAGAATGTGAGGGGGGTTCAGTGTCAGAATGTGAGGGGTGGGGGTCAGTGTCAGAATATGAGGGGGGGTCAGTGTCAGAATTTAAGTTGGGGTCAGTGTTAGAATGTGAGGGGGTGTCAGTGTCAGAATATGATGGGGGGTCAGTGTCAGAATTTGTGGGGGTGTCAGTGTTAGAATGTGAGTGGGGGGGTCAGTGTCAGAATGTGAGGGGGGTCACTGTCAGAATTTGAGGGGGGGATCAGTGTTAGAATGTGAGGGGGGGGTCAGTGTCAGAATGTGAGGGGGGTTCAGTGTCAGAATGTGAGGGGGCTCAGTGTCAGAATGTGAGGCGGGGTCAGTGTTAGAATGTGAGGGGGGGGGACAGTGTCAGAATGTGAGGGGGGGTCAGTGTCTCAATGTGAGGGGGGGGGGTTAGTGTCAGAATGTCAGGGGGGGTCAGTGTCAGCATGTCAGGGGGGTGAATGTTAGAATGTGAGGGGGTCACTGTTAGAATGTGAGGGGTGGTCAGTGTCTCAATGTGAGGGGGGGTCAGTGTCTCAATGTGAGGGGGTCATCAGTGACAGAATGTGAGGAGGGTCAGTGTCAGAATGTCAGGGGGGGTCAGCGTCAGAATGTGAGGGGGGGTCAATGCCAGAATGTGAGGGGGGGTCAGTGTCAGAAAGTGAGGGGGGGTCAGTGTCTCAAGTGAGGGGGGTCAGTGTCAGAATGTGAGCGGGGTCAGTGTTAGAATGTGAGGGGGTGCCAGTGTCAGAATATGAGGGGGGGTCAGTGTCAGAATTTGTGGGGGTGTCAGTGTTGGAATGTGAGTGGGGGGGGTCAGTGTCAGAATGTGAGGAGGGGTCACTGTCAAAATGTGAAGGGGGTCTGTATCAGAATGTGAGGGAGGATCAGTGTCAGAATGTGAGGAGGGTCAGTGTCAGAATGTGAGGGGGGTCACTGTCAGAATGTGAGTGGGGTCAGTGTCAGAATGTGAGGGGAGGTCAGTCTTTAAAATGTGAGGGGGGTCAGTGTCTCAATTTAAGGGGGGGGTCAGTGTCAGAATGTGAGGGGGGTCAGTGTCTCAATGTGAGGGGGGGTCAGTGTCAGAATGTCAGCGGGAGTTCAGTGTCAGAATGTGAGGGGGTGGGTCAGTGTCTCAATGTGAGGGGGGCATCAGTGACAGAATGTGAGGAGGGTCAGTGTCAGAATGTGAGAGGGGATCAGTGTCAGAATGTGAGGGGGGATCAGTGTCAGAATGTGAGGGGGGGGTCAGTGTCAGAATGTGAGGGGGGGTCAGTGTCTCAATGTGAGGGGGGGTTAGTGTCAGAATGTAAGGGGGGGTCAGTGTCAGAATGTCAGGGGGGTGAATGTTAGAATGTGAGGGGGACACTGTTAGAATGTGAGGGGGGGTCAGTGTCTCAATGTGAGGGGGGGTCAGTGTCTCAATGTGAGGGGGTCATCAGTGACAGAATGTGAGGAGGGTCAGTGTCAGAATGTCAGGGGGGGTCAGCGTCAGAATGTGAGGGGGGGTCAATGCCAGAATGTGAGGGGGGGGTCAGTGTCAGAATGTGAGGGGGTTCAGTGTCTCAAGTGAGGGGGGTCAGTGTCAGAATGTGAGCGGGGTCAGTGTTAGAATGTGAGGGGGTGCCAGTGTCAGAATATGAGGGGGGGTCAGTGTCAGAATTTGTGGGGGTGTCAGTGTTGGAATGTGAGTGGGGGGGTCAGTGTCAGAATGTGAGGAGGGGTCACTGTCAGAATTTGAGGTGGGATCAGTGTTAGAATGTGAGTGGGGGGTGTCAGTGTCAGAATGTGAGGGGGGTCAGTGTCAGAATGTGATGGGGGTCAGTCTCAGTATGTGAGGGAGGATCACTGTCAGAATGTGAGTGGGGCTCAGTGTCAGAATGTGAGGGGGGGTTAGTGTCAGAATGTGAGGGGGGGGGGTCAGTGTCAGAATGTGAGGAGGGGGTTGTGTCAGAATGTGGGGGGTGTCAGTATCAGAATTGGAGGGGGGGAGTCAGTGTCAGAATGTGAGGGGGGTCAGTGATAGAATGTGAGGGAGGGTCAATGTCAGAATGTGAGGGGGGGTCAGTGTCTCAATGTGAGGAGGGGTCAGTGTCAGAATGTCAGGGTGGTTAGTGTAATAATGTGAGGGGGGTTCCGTGTCAGAATGTGAGGGGGGGGGGGTCAGTGTCAGAATGTGAGGAGGGGACAGTGTCAGAATGTGGGGGGGGGGGGGGTCAGTGTTAGAATGTGAGGGTGGGGTCAGTGTCAGAATGTGAGGGAGGGTCAGTCAGAATGTGAGGAGGGGTTTGTGTCAGAATGTGGGGGGTGTCAGTGTCAGAATGTGAGGGGGGGGTCAGTGTCAGAATGTGAGGAGGGGTCACTGTTAGAATGTGAGGGGGGTCAGTGTAAGAATGTGAGGGGGGTTCCGTGTCAGAATGTGAGGGGGGGGGTCAGTGTCAGAATGTGAGGAGGGGGTTGTGTCAGAATGTGGGGGGTGTCAGTGTCAGAATTGGAGGGGGGGAGTCAGTGTCATAATGTGAGGGGGGTCAGTGATAGAATGTGAGGGAGGGTCAGTGTCAGAATGTGAGGGGGGGTCAGTGTCACAATGTGAGGGGGGTCAGTGTCAGAATGTGAGGGGGGTCAGTGTCTCAATGTGAGGGGGTAGTGTTTGAATGTCAGGGGGTGTCAGTGTCAGAATGTGAGGTGGTCAGTGTTAGAATGTGAGGGGGGTCAGTGTCCCAATGTGTGGGGGGGTCAGTGTCTCAATGTGAGGGGGGTCAGTGTTAGAATGTGAGGGGGTGTCAGTGTCAGAATGTGAGGGGGGGGGGGGGTCAGTGTCAGAATGTGAGGGGGGTGTCAGTGTCAGAATGTGAGGGGGGGGTTAGTGTTAGAATGTGAGGGGGTGTCAGTGTCAGAATGTGAGGGGGGGGGTTAGTGTCAGAATGTGAGGGGGGTCAGTGTTAGAATGTGAGGGGGGTGTCAGTGTCAGAATGTGAGGAGGGGTCAGTGTCAGAATGTGAGGGGGGTTAGTGTCTCAATGTGAGGGGGGGTCAGTGCCAGAATGTAAGGGGGGGTCAGTGTTAGAATGTGAGGGGGGTCAGTGTCTCAATGTGAGGAGGGCGGTCAGTGTCTCAATGTGAGGGGGGGGGTCAGTGTCAGAATGTGAGGGGGTTCAGTGTCTCAATGTGAGGGGGGGTCAGTGTCAGTATGTAAGGGGGGGTCAGTGTTGGAATGTGAGGGGCGTCAGTGTCTCAATGTGAGGAGAGTGGTCAGTGTCAGAATGTGAGGGGGGTCAGTGTCAGAATGTGAGGGGGGTCAGTGTCAGAATGTGAGGGGGGGTCAGTGTTAGAATGTGAGGGGGGGGTCAGTGTCTCAATGTGAGGTGGGGGTCAGTGTCAGAATGTGAGGGGGTTCAGTGTCAGAATGTGAGGGGGGGGGTCAGTGTCAGAATGTGAGGGGGGGTCAATGTCAGAATGTGATGGGGGTCAGTCTCAGAATGTGAGGGGGGGGTCAGTGTCAGAATGTGAGGGGGGCTCAGTGTCAGAATGTGAGTGGGGGTCTGTGTCAGAATGTGAGGGTGGCTCTGTGTTAGAAAGTGAGGGGGGACCAGTGTCAGAATGTGAGGTGGGGTCAGTTACAGAATGTGAGGGGGGGTCAGTGTCAGAATTTGAGGTGGGGTCAGTGTTAGAATGTGAGGGGGTGCCAGTGTCAATATGAGGGGGGGTCAGTGTCAGAATTTGTGGGGCTGTCAGTGTTAAAATGTGAGTGGAGGGGTCAGTGTCAGAATGTGAGGAGGGGTCACTGTCAGAATTTGAGGGGGGATCAGTGTTAGAATGTGAGGGGGGGTCAGTGTCAGAATTTGAGGGGGGATCAGTGTTAGAATGTGAGGGGGGGGTCAGTGTCAGAATGTGAGGGGGGTTCAGTGTCAGAATGTGAGGCGGGCTCAGTGTTAGAATGTGAGGGGGGGTCAGTGTCAGAATGCGAGGGGGTGTCAGTGTCAGAATATGAGGGGGGGTCAGTGTCAGAATTTGTGGGGGTGTCAGTGTTAGAATGTGAGTGGGGGGGTCAGTGTCAGAATGTGAGGGGGGTCACTGTGAGAATTTGAGGGGGGATCAGTGTTAGAAAGTGAGGGGGGTCAGTGTAAAAATGTGAGCGGGGTTCCGTGTCAGAATGTGAGGGGGGGGGTCAGTGTCAGAATGTGAGGAGGGGGTTGTGTCAGAATGTGGGGGGTGTCAGTGTCAGAATTGGAGGGGGGGCGTCCGTGTCAGAATGTGAGGGGGGTCAGTGGTAGAATGTGAGCGAGGGTCAGTGTCAGAATGTAATGGGGGGTCAGTGTCACAATGTGAGGGGGGTCAGTGTCAGAATGTGAGGGGGGGCCAGTGTCTCAATGTGAGGGGGTAGTGTGAGAATGTCAGGGGGGGTCAGTGTCAGAATGTGAGGGGGTCAGTGTTAGAATGTGAGGGGGGTCAGTGTCTCAATGTGTGGGGGGGTCAGTGTCTCAATGTGAGGGGGGCATCAGTGACAGAATGTGAGGAGGGTCAGTGTCAGAATGTGAGGGGGGTGTCAGTGTCAGAATGTGAGGGGGGGGGTCAGTGTTAGAATGTGAGGGGGTGTCAGTGTCAGAATGTGAGGGGGGGGTCAGTATCAGAATGTGAGGGGGGTCAGTGTTCGAATGTGAGGGGGGTGTCAGTGTCAGAATGTGAGGGGGGGTCAGTGTCAGAATGTGAGGGGGGTCAGTGTCTCAATGTGAGGGGGGGTCAGTATCAGAATGTAAGGGGGGGTCAGTGTTAGAATGTGAGGGGCGTCAGTGTCTCAATGTGAGGAGGGTGGTCAGTGTCAGAATGTGAGGGGGGTCAGTGTCGGAATGTGAGGGGGGTCAGTGTCAGAATGTGAGGGGGGTCAGTGTTAGAATGTGAGGGGGGGTCAGTGTCTCAATGTGAGGTGGGGGTCAGTGTCAGAATGTGAGGGGGTTCAGTGTCAGAATGTGAGGGGGTGGTCAGTGTCAGAATGTGAGGGGGGTCAATGTCAGAATGTGATGGGGGTCAGTCTCAGAATGTGAGGGGGGGGTCAGTGTCAGAATGTGAGGGGGGCTCAGTGTCAGAATGTGAGTGGGGGTCTGTGTCAGAATGTGAGGGTGGCTCTGTGTCAGAAAGTGAGGGGGGACCAGTGTCAGAATGTGAGGTGGGGTCAGTTTCAGAATGTGAGGGGGGGTCAGTGTCAGAATTTGAG
Organism: Scyliorhinus torazame; assembly: GCF_047496885.1. NCBI lineage: Eukaryota > Metazoa > Chordata > Chondrichthyes > Carcharhiniformes > Scyliorhinidae > Scyliorhinus > Scyliorhinus torazame. Next base: position 283,015,322 of record NC_092713.1, on the reverse strand, counting down.
GTGGGGTCAGTGTTAGAATGTGAGGGGGTGCCAGTGTCAATATGAGGGGGGGTCAGTGTCAGAATTTGTGGGGCTGTCAGTGTTAAAATGTGAGTGGAGGGGTCAGTGTCAGAATGTGAGGAGGGGTCACTGTCAGAATTTGAGGGGGGATCAGTGTTAGAATGTGAGGGGGGGTCAGTGTCAGAATGTGAGGGGGGTTCAGTGTTAGAATGTGAGGGGGGGTCAGTGTCAGAATGCGAGGGGGTGTCAGTGTCAGAATATGAGGGGGGGTCAGTGTCAGAATTTGTGGGGGTGTCAGTGTTAGAATGTGAGTGGGGGGGTCAGTGTCAGAATGTGAGGGGGGTCACTGTGAGAATTTGAGGGGGGATCTGTGTTAGAAAGTGAGGGGGGTCAGTGTAAGAATGTGAGGGGGGTTCCGTGTCAGAATGTGAGGGGGGGGGGTCAGTGTCAGAATGTGAGGAGGGGGTTGTGTCAGAATGTGGGGGGTGTCAGTGTCAGAATTGGAGGGGGGGTGTCCGTGTCAGAATGTGAGGGGGGTCAGTGGTAGAATGTGAGCGAGGGTCAGTGTCAGAATGTAATGGGGGGTCAGTGTCACAATGTGAGGGGGGTCAGTGTCAGAATGTGAGGGGGGGCCAGTGTCTCAATGTGAGGGGGTAGTGTGAGAATGTCAGGGGGGGTCAGTGTCAGAATGTGAGGGGGTCAGTGTTAGAATGTGAGGGGGGTCAGTGTCTCAATGTGTGGGGGGGTCAGTGTTTCAATGTGAGGGGGGCATCAGTGACAGAATGTGAGGAGGGTCAGTGTCAGAATGTGAGGGGGGTGTCAGTGTCAGAATGTGAGGGGGGGGTCAGTGTTAGAATGTGAGGGGGTGTCAGTGTCAGAATGTGAGGGGGGGGGGGGTCAGTATCAGAATGTGAGGGGGGTCAGTGTTCGAATGTGAGGGGGGTGTCAGTGTCAGAATGTGAGGGGGGGTCAGTGTCAGAATGTGAGGGGGGTCAGTGTCTCAATGTGAGGGGGGGTCAGTATCAGAATGTAAGGGGGGGTCAGTGTTAGAATGTGAGGGGGGTCAGTGTCTCAATGTGAGGAGGGTGGTCAGTGTCAGAATGTGAGGGGGGTCAATGTCGGAATGTGAGGGGGGTCAGTGTCAGAATGTGAGGGGGGTCAGTGTTAGAATGTGAGGGGGAGTCAGTGTCTCAATGTGAGGGGGGGGTCAGTGTCAGAATGTCAGGGGGGAGAATGTTAGAATGTGAGGGGGTCACTGTTAGAATGTGAGGGGGGGTCAGTGTCTCAATGTGACGGGGGATCAGTGTCTCAATGTGAGGGGGTCATCAGTGACAGAATGTGAGGAGGGTCAGTGTCAGAATGTCAGGGGGGGTCAGCGTCAGAATGTGAGGGGGGGGGTCAGTGTCAGAATGTGAGGGGGGTCACTGTGAGAATTTGAGGGGGGATCTGTGTTAGAAAGTGAGGGGGGTCAGTGTAAGAATGTGAGGGGGGTTCCGTGTCAGAATGTGAGGGGGGGGGGGTCAGTGTCAGAATGTGAGGAGGGGGTTGTGTCAGAATGTGGGGGGTGTCAGTGTCAGAATTGGAGGGGGGGTGTCCGTGTCAGAATGTGAGGGGGGTCAGTGGTAGAATGTGAGCGAGGGTCAGTGTCAGAATGTAATGGGGGGACAGTGTCACAATGTGAGGGGGGTCAGTGTCAGAATGTGAGGGGGGGCCAGTGTCTCAATGTGAGGGGGTAGTGTGAGAATGTCAGGGGGGGTCAGTGTCAGAATGTGAGGGGGTCAGTGTTAGAATGTGAGGGGGGTCAGTGTCTCAATGTGTGGGGGGGTCAGTGTTTCAATGTGAGGGGGGCATCAGTGACAGAATGTGAGGAGGGTCAGTGTCAGAATGTGAGGGGGGTGTCAGTGTCAGAATGTGAGGGGGGGGTCAGTGTTAGAATGTGAGGGGGTGTCAGTGTCAGAATGTGAGGGGGGGGGGTCAGTATCAGAATGTGAGGGGGGTCAGTGTTCGAATGTGAGGGGGGTGTCAGTGTCAGAATGTGAGGGGGGGTCAGTGTCAGAATGTGAGGGGGGTCAGTGTCTCAATGTGAGGGGGGGTCAGTATCAGAATGTAAGGGGGGGTCAGTGTTAGAATGTGAGGGGGGTCAGTGTCTCAATGTGTGGAGGGTGGTCAGTGTCTCAATGTGAGGGGGGGTCAGTGTCAGAATGTGAGGGGGGTCAGTGTTTCAATGTGAGGGGGGGTCAGTGTCAGTATGTAAGGGGGGGTCAGTGTTAGAATGTGAGGGGCGTCAGTGTCTCAATGTGAGGAGGGTGGTCAGTGTCAGAATGTGAGGGGGGTCAATGTCGGAATGTGAGGGGGGTCAGTGTCAGAATGTGAGGGGGGTCAGTGTTAGAATGTGAGGGGGAGTCAGTGTCTCAATGTGAGGGGGGGGTCAGTGTCAGAATGTCAGGGGGGAGAATGTTAGAATGTGAGGGGGTCACTGTTAGAATGTGAGGGGGGGTCAGTGTCTCAATGTGACGGGGGATCAGTGTCTCAATGTGAGGGGGTCATCAGTGACAGAATGTGAGGAGGGTCAGTGTCAGAATGTCAGGGGGGTCAGCGTCAGAATGTGAGGGGGGGTCAATGCCAGAATGTGAGGGGGGGGGTCAGTGTCAGAATGTGAGGGGGGGTCAGTGTCAGAATGTGAGGAGGGGGTTGTGTCAGAATGTGGGGGGTGTCAGTGTCAGAATTGGAGGGGTGGTGTCCGTGTCAGAATGTGAGGGGGGTCAGTGGTAGAATGTGAGCGAGGGTCAGTGTCAGAATGTAATGGGGGGTCAGTGTCACAATGTGAGGGGGGTCAGTGTCAGAATGAGAGGGGGGGCCAGTGTCTCAATGTGAGGGGGTAGTGTGAGAATGTCAGGGGGGGTCAGTGTCGGAATGTGAGGGGGGTCAGTGTCAGAATGTGAGGGGGGTCAGTGTTAGAATGTGAGGGGGTTCAGTGTCAGAATGTGAGGGGGGGGTCAGTGTCAGAATGTGAGGGGGGTCAATGTCAGAATGTGATGGGGGTCAGTCTCAGAATGTGAGGGGGGGGTCAGTGTCAGAATGTGAGGGGGGCTCAGTGTCAGAATGTGAGTGGGGGTCTGTGTCAGAATGTGAGGGTGGCTCTGTGTCAGAAAGTGAGGGGGGACCAGTGTCAGAATGTGAGGTGGGGTCAGTTTCAGAATGTGAGGGGGGGTCAGTGTCAGAATTTGAGGTGGGGTCAGTGTTAGAATGTGAGGGGGTGCCAGTGTCAATATGAGGGGGGGTCAGTGTCAGAATTTGTGGGGCTGTCAGTGTTAAAATGTGAGTGGAGGGGTCAGTGTCAGAATGTGAGGAGGGGTCACTGTCAGAATTTGAGGGGGGATCAGTGTTAGAATGTGAGGGGGGGTCAGTGTCAGAATGTGAGGGGGGTTCAGTGTTAGAATGTGAGGGGGGTCAGTGTCAGAATGCGAGGGGGTGTCAGTGTCAGAATATGAGGGGGGGTCAGTGTCAGAATTTGTGGGGGTGTCAGTGTTAGAATGTGAGTGGGGGGGTCAGTGTCAGAATGTGAGGGGGGTCACTGTGAGAATTTGAGGGGGGATCTGTGTTAGAAAGTGAGGGGGGTCAGTGTAAGAATGTGAGGGGGGTTCCGTGTCAGAATGTGAGGGGGGGGGTCAGTGTCAGAATGTGAGGAGGGGGTTGTGTCAGAATGTGGGGGGTGTCAGTGTCAGAATTGGAGGGGGGGTGTCCGTGTCAGAATGTGAGGGGGGTCAGTGGTAGAATGTGAGCGAGGGTCAGTGTCAGAATGTAATGGGGGGTCAGTGTCACAATGTGAGGGGGGTCAGTGTCAGAATGTGAGGGGGGGCCAGTGTCTCAATGTGAGGGGGTAGTGTGAGAATGTCAGGGGGGGTCAGTGTCAGAATGTGAGGGGGTCAGTGTTAGAATGTGAGGGGGGTCAGTGTCTCAATGTGTGGGGGGGTCAGTGTTTCAATGTGAGGGGGGCATCAGTGACAGAATGTGAGGAGGGTCAGTGTCAGAATGTGAGGGGGGTGTCAGTGTCAGAATGTGAGGGGGGGGTCAGTGTTAGAATGTGAGGGGGTGTCAGTGTCAGAATGTGAGGGGGGGGGGGGTCAGTATCAGAATGTGAGGGGGGTCAGTGTTCGAATGTGAGGGGGGTGTCAGTGTCAGAATGTGAGGGGGGGTCAGTGTCAGAATGTGAGGGGGGTCAGTGTCTCAATGTGAGGGGGGGTCAGTATCAGAATGTATGGGGGGGTCAGTGTTAGAATGTGAGGGGGGTCAGTGTCTCAATGTGTGGAGGGTGGTCAGTGTCTCAATGTGAGGGGGGGTCAGTGTCAGAATGTGAGGGGGGTCAGTGTTTCAATGTGAGGGGGGGTCAGTGTCAGTATGTAAGGGGGGGTCAGTGTTAGAATGTGAGGGGCGTCAGTGTCTCAATGTGAGGAGGGTGGTCAGTGTCAGAATGTGAGGGGGGTCAATGTCGGAATGTGAGGGGGGTCAGTGTCAGAATGTGAGGGGGGTCAGTGTTAGAATGTGAGGGGGAGTCAGTGTCTCAATGTGAGGGGGGGGTCAGTGTCAGAATGTCAGGGGGGAGAATGTTAGAATGTGAGGGGGTCACTGTTAGAATGTGAGGGGGGGTCAGTGTCTCAATGTGACGGGGGATCAGTGTCTCAATGTGAGGGGGTCATCAGTGACAGAATGTGAGGACGGTCAGTGTCAGAATGTCAGGGGGGGTCAGCGTCAGAATGTGAGGGGGGGTCAATGCCAGAATGTGAGGGGGGGGGTCAGTGTCAGAATGTGAGGGGGGGTCAGTGTCAGAATGTGAGGAGGGGGTTGTGTCAGAATGTGGGGGGTGTCAGTGTCAGAATTGGAGGGGGGGTGTCCGTGTCAGAATGTGAGGGGGGTCAGTGGTAGAATGTGAGCGAGGGTCAGTGTCAGAATGTAATGGGGGGTCAGTGTCACAATGTGAGGGGGGTCAGTGTCAGAATGAGAGGGGGGGCCAGTGTCTCAATGTGAGGGGGTAGTGTGAGAATGTCAGGGGGGGTCAGTGTCAGAATGTGAGGGGGTCAGTGTTAGAATGTGAGGGGCGTCAGTGTCTCAATGTGTGGGGGGGTCAGTGTTTCAATGTGAGGGGGAGATCAGTGACAGAATGTGAGGAGGGTCAGTGTCAGAATGTGAGGGGGGTGTCAGTGTCAGAATGTGAGGGGGGGGTCAGTGTTAGAATGTGAGGGGGTATCAGTGTCAGAATGTGAGGGGGGGGGGTCAGTATCAGAATGTGAGGGGGGTCAGTGTTCGAATGTGAGGGGGGTGTCAGTGTCAGAATGTGAGGGGGGGTCAGTGTCAGAATGTGAGGGGGGTCAGTGTCTCAATGTGAGGGGGGGTCAGTATCAGAATGTAAGGGGGGGTCAGTGTTAGAATGTGAGGGGGGTCAGTGTCTCAATGTGTGGAGGGTGGTCAGTGTCTCAATGTGAGGGGGGGTCAGTGTCAGAATGTGAGGGGGGTCAGTGTTTCAATGTGAGGGGGGGTCAGTGTCAGTATGTAAGGGGGGGTCAGTGTTAGAATGTGAGGGGCGTCAGTGTCTCAATGTGAGGAGGGTGGTCAGTGTCAGAATGTGAGGGGGGTCAATGTCGGAATGTGAGGGGAGGTCAGTGTCAGAATGTGAGGGGGGTCAGTGTTAGAATGTGATGGGGGGCCAGTGTCTCAATGTGAGGGGGGGGTCAGTGTCAGAATGTCAGGGGGGAGTATGTTAGAATGTGAGGGGGTCACTGTTAGAATGTGAGGGGGGGTCAGTGTCTCAATGTGTGGGGGGGTCAGTGTTTCAATGTGAGGGGGAGATCAGTGACAGAATGTGAGGAGGGTCAGTGTCAGAATGTGAGGGGGGTGTCAGTGTCAGAATGTGAGGGGGGGGTCAGTGTTAGAATGTGAGGGGGTATCAGTGTCAGAATGTGAGGGGGGGGGGTCAGTATCAGAATGTGAGGGGGGTCAGTGTTCGAATGTGAGGGGGGTGTCAGTGTCAGAATGTGAGGGGGGGTCAGTGTCAGAATGTGAGGGGGGTCAGTGTCTCAATGTGAGGGGGGGTCAGTATCAGAATGTAAGGGGGGGTCAGTGTTAGAATGTGAGGGGGGTCAGTGTCTCAATGTGTGGAGGGTGGTCAGTGTCTCAATGTGAGGGGGGGTCAGTGTCAGAATGTGAGGGGGGTCAGTGTTTCAATGTGAGGGGGGGTCAGTGTCAGTATGTAAGGGGGGGTCAGTGTTAGAATGTGAGGGGCGTCAGTGTCTCAATGTGAGGAGGGTGGTCAGTGTCAGAATGTGAGGGGGGTCAATGTCGGAATGTGAGGGGGGTCAGTGTCAGAATGTGAGGGGGGTCAGTGTTAGAATGTGAGGGGGAGTCAGTGTCTCAATGTGAGGGGGGGGTCAGTGTCAGAATGTCAGGGGGGAGAATGTTAGAATGTGAGGGGGTCACTGTTAGAATGTGAGGGGGGGTCAGTGTCTCAATGTGACGGGGGATCAGTGTCTCAATGTGAGGGGGTCATCAGTGACAGAATGTGAGGAGGGTCAGTGTCAGAATGTCAGGGGGGGTCAGCGTCAGAATGTGAGGGGGGGTCAATGCCAGAATGTGAGGGGGGGGGGTCAGTGTCAGAATGTGAGGGGGGGTCAGTGTCTCAAGTGAGGGGGGTCAGTGTCAGAATGTGAGCGGGGTCAGTGTTAGAATGTGAGGGGGTGCCAGTGTCAGAATATGAGGGGGGGTCAGTGTCAGAATTTGTGGGGGTGTCAGTGTTGGAATGTGAGTGGGGGTGTCAGTGTCAGAATGTGAGGAGGGGTCACTGTCAGAATTTGAGGGGGGATCAGTGTTAGAATGTGAGTGGGGGGGGGTCAGTGTCAGAATGTGAGGGGGCTTAGTGTAAGAATGTGAGGCGGGGGTCAGTGTCAGAATGTGAGGCGGGGTCAGTGTTAGAATGTGAGGTGGGTCAGTGTGAGAATGTGAGGGGGGGGGTCAGTGTCAGAATGTGAGGAGAGGTCAGTGTCAGAATGTGAGGGTGGTCAGTGTCAGAATGTGAGGGGGCGGGTCAGTGTCAGAATGTGAGGGTGGTCAGTGTCAGAATGTGAGGGGGCGGGTCAGTGTCAGAATGTGAGGGGGGTCAGTGTCAGAATGTGAGGGGGGGTGAGTGTGAGAATTTGAGGGGGTGTCAGTGTCAGAATGTGAGGAGGGGTCAGTGTTAGAATGTGAGGGTGGGTCACTGTCAAAATGTGATGGGGGTCTGTGTCAGAATTTGAGGGAGGATCAGTGTCAGAATGTGAGGAGGGTCAGTGTTGGAATTTGAGGTGGGGTCAGTGTTAGAATGTGAGGGGGTTCCAGTGTCAATATGAGGGGGGGTCAGTGTCAGAATTTGTGGGGCTGTCAGTGTTAAAATGTGAGTGGAGGGGTCAGTGTTGGAATGTGAGGGGGGTCAGTGTCAGAATGTGAGTGGGGTCAGTGTCAGAATGTGAGGGGAGGTCAGTCTTTAAAATGTGAGGGGGGGTCAGTGTCTCAATGTAAGGGGGGGGTCAGTGTCAGAATGTGAGGGGGCTCAGTGTCTCAATGTGAGGGGGGGTCAGTGTCAGAATGTCAGCGGGAGTTCAGTGTCACAATGTGAGGGGGGGAGTCAGTGTCTCAATGTGAGGGGGGCATCAGTGACAGAATGTGAGGAGGGTCAGTGTCAGAATGTGAGAGTGGATCAGTGTCAGAATGTGAGGGGGGATCAGTGTCAGAATGTGAGTGGGGTCAGTGTCAGAATGTGAGGCGGGGTCAGTGTCAGAATGTGAGGGGGATCAGTGTCAGAATGTGAGGGGTGTCAGTGTCTCAATGTAAGGGGGGGGGTCAGTGTCAGAATGTGAGGCGGGTCAGTGTCTCAATGTGAGGGGGAGTCAGTGTTAGAATGTGAGGGGGGTCAGTGTCTCAATGTGAGGGGGGGGCTCAGTGTCTCAATGTGAGGGGGGCATCAGTGACAGAATGTGAGGAGGGTCAGTGTCAGAATGTGAGAGGGGATCAGTGTCAGAATGTGAGGGGGGATCAGTGTCAGAATGTGAGTGGGGTCAGTGTCAGAATGTGAGGCGGGGTCAGTGTCAGAATGTGAGGGGGATCAGTGTCAGAATGTGAGGTGGGATCAGTGTCAGAATGTGAGTGGGGTCAGTGTCAGAATGTGAGGTGGGTCAGTGTCAGAATGTGAGGGGGAGTCAGTGTCAGAATGTGAGGGGGGTCAGTGTCAGAATGTGAGGGGGGTCAGTGTCAGAATGTGAGGAGGGGTCAGTGTCAGAATGTGAGGGGGTTCAGTGTCAGAATGTGAGGGGGTGTCAGTGTCAGAATGTGAGGTGGGTCAGAGTGAGATTGTGGGGGGGGGGGTCAGGTGTGAGAATGTGAGGGGGGGGCAGTGTCAGAATGTGAGGGGGCGTCAGTGTCAGAATGCGAGGGGTGGGTCAATGTGAGAATGTGAGGGGGTCAGTGTCAGCATGTGAGGGGGGGTCAGTGTCAGAATGAGAGGGGGGGGTCAGAATATGAGGGGGGTCAGTGTCAGAATGTAAGGCGGTGCTCAGTGTTAGAATGTGAGGGGGGGTCAGTGTTAGAATGTGAGGGGGGTCAGTGTGAGAATGTGAGAGGGGGGTCAGTGTCAGAATGTGAGGGGGGGTCAGTGCCAGAATGTGAGGGGGGGTCAGTGTGAGAATGTGAGGGGGTGTCAGTGTGTGAATGTGAGGGGGGTCAGTGACAGAATGTGAGGGGGGCTCAGTGTCAGAATGTGAGGGGGGGGGGTCAGTGTCAGAATGTGAGTTGGGGGGTCAGTGTCAGAATGTGAGGGGGGGTCAGTGTCAGAATGTGTGGGGGGTCAGTGTCAGAATGTGAGGGGGGGTCAGTGTGAGAATGTGAGGGGGGGTCAGTGTGAGAATGTGAGGGGGGTCAGTGACAGAATGTGAGGGGGGTCAGTGTTAGAATGTGAGGGGGGGTCAGTGTCAGAATGTGAGGCGGGGTCTGTGTGAGAATGTGTGGGGGGGTCAGTGTCAGAATGTGAGGGGGGGTCAGTGTCAGAATGTGAGGAGGGGTCAGTGTCAGAATGTGAGGGGGGGTCAGTGTCAGAATGTGAGGCGGGGTCAGTGTTAGAATGTAAGGGGAGTCAGTGTCAGAATGTGAGGGGGGGTCAGTGTGAGAATGTGAGGGGCGGTCAGTGAGAATGTGAGGGGGGTCAGTGACAGAATGTGAGTGGGGTCAGTGTCAGAATGTGAGGGGAGGTCAGTCTTTAAAATGTGAGGTGGGTGTCAGTGTTAGAATGTGAGGGGGGTCAGTGTCAGAATGTGGGGCGGGGTCAGTGTCAGAATGTGAGGCGGGGTCTGTGTGAGAATGTGAGGGGGGGGTCAGTGTGAGAATGTGAGGGGGGTCAGTGTTAGAATGTGAGTGGGGGGATCAGTATCAGAATGTGAGGGGGGGTCACTGTCAGAAATTGAGGGGGGATCAGTGTTAGAATGTGAGGGGGGGTCTGTGTCAGAATGTGAGGGGCGGCTCAGTGTCAGAATGTGAAGGGGGGGGTCAGAATGTGAGGGGGGGGTCAGTGTCAGAATGTGAGGGGGGTCAGTGTCAGAATGTGAGGAGGGGTCTGTGTCAGAATGTGAGGGGCGGCTCAGTGTCAGAATGTGAAGGGGGGGGTCAGAATGTGAGGGGGGGGGTCAGTGTCAGAATGTGAGGGGGGATCAGTGTTAGAATGTGAAGGGGGTCAGTGTCAGAATGTGAGGGGCGGCTCAGTGTCAGAATGTGAAGGGGGAGTCAGAATGTGAGGGGGGGTCAGTGTCAGAATGTGAGGGGGCTTAGTGTTAGAATGTGAGGGGGGGTTCAGTGTTAGAATGTGAGGGGGGTCAGTGTTAGAATGTGAGGGGGGGTCAGTGTCAGAGTGTGAGGAGGGGTCAGTGTCAGAATGTGAGGAGGGGTCAGTGTCAGAATGTGAGGGGGTTCAATGTCAGGTCTGGGGGGAGTAGTGCGGACTGGCCCGGACGTAGGCTGTGGGGATGTGGTGGACGGACCCTGAGCACCATTGCCGCAGCCAGAGAGGCAGCCAAGCAGCTGCACGCGCTGCTGACTGCCCACTTGGAGCCTTGTGCCACGGGTCATGTATGTGTCCCCCCAGGGCACCTCCCTGCATGTCCTCTAGCCCCAGACGATGCTCCAGCACAACCAGTGCCACCTTTTTCCCTGGGGTAAGTGTGTGTAATAAGTGTAATATGTATGTGCGGCTGCAGCTTTTCAGTCTCCTGACTGCCAATCACGGACCCGGCGTATCCCGCACCACTTTTCATTGGAATCAATGGTGTTCCACGCTGCCCGGTGCTAGCCTCTCAACGGTAGCGGAATCGGTCCAGGTGCAGTGCCAATTTTTCTGTCGTAAATGTCCACTTAGTCTCAGTGACGGAGAATTTCTCTCTTAATGTTGATAATTGTGTTATGTTGATAGTTGTTGTTTATGCTGCTTCGGATAACACAGGCTGCAACTTGATGCAGTCTTAACTAAAGAATGCTCCAGACTCTGAAATGCGTTCAACGTGTTTATTGAGCTATTAACACAGTTCTCAAATGAGTTCAACTCTCTGCTAATCTAACTGTAGTAACTGAGTCTAACTGTACCAGCTTACTCTAAGTCATGTGGTGATGCTGCTGATCAACCCTGTCTAACTCTCTAGATGTCTGTCTGTGGAAAGAGGCAGGGTGTGAGTGCCTCATCCCTTTTATAGTGTTTATGTCATGCCCCCTTGTGGTGATGCCACCTCTGAGTGTCCTGACTGCCCATTGGTTGTGTCCTATTCTGAATGTTCATTGGTTGCATGTTTGCATATCATGAAATCTCCCCCTTTTTTCTGTTGTTTTTTTGTAGATGTATATACATGTGAATGTGTCTGTCTAATGTGACTGACTGAGGAATACAGAACAGAACAAACAAGACAAATGCTCATCAGTCCAGTCTCTGAGGCTTGCGTCTGATCTTCGTCGACAGCCGGAGAGGTGGCGGAGGGGATGACGGTGTCTTGGCAGGCGACAGGGTGGCACGACTGGTGGCCTCGTGGTTCGAGGTGTCTGGAGGTGGCAATTCGACATGTGGATATGGAGGGGAAAGTGGTTGTGGGCAAGCAACTTTTCGCAGTGCCCTTCAATTCCTTCGCACAATGGAGCCATCAGGCATATGTATGACATGGGATCTGGGCGCGGCCTCTCGAACAACGACAGCCGGAGCAGACCACCCACCATCCGGTATCTTGATCCTGAGCGTGTCTGCCGGGGATAACATGTCCAGATCGGTGGCATGTGCGTCATAGCCCTGCTTCTGGCTGTCGCAAAGATGCTGCATCTTCTGCAGCACCGGGAGGTGATCAAGGTTGGGCAGGTGTATGGCTGGGAGTGTCGTCCGCAGGCCCCTGTTGATCAGCAGTTGAGCTGGCGACATGCTAGTGGACAAGGGAGTCGCCCGGTATGCAAGTAGTGCAAGGTGTATGTCGGAAGTGGAGTCCGAGGCCTTGCGGATGAGCTGCTTTTTCGACTTTGCCATTGAACTGTGGATAGTGCGGGCTGGAGGTGACATGCCTGAAATTGTAGCTCTTGGCAAATGTGGATCATTCTCGACTGTGGAAGCATGGGCCATTGTCGCTCGTGATGGTGTTCGGGATGCCATGCCGTGAGAATGTCCCTTTACACGCTTTGATGACGGTCCGTGAGGTGAGGTCTGGCAGCTTCAGCACCTCAGGATAGTTTGAAAAGTAATCGATGATTAAGATATCGTCACGACCATGCGCGTGGAATAGATCAATGCCAACTTTTGACCACGGAGAGGTCTCTACGTCATGTGGTTGGAGCGTCTCCTTGCTCAGCGCTGGTTGGAACCTCTGACAGGTTTCGCAGTTCAGGACCATGTCCGTGATGTCCTGGTTGATGCCGGGCCAGTGGACAGCTTGCCCGGCCCTGCGTCTGCACTTTTCTACGCCGAGGTGTCCCTCATGAATCTGTCGCAGCACCATGCTCTGGAGACGTAGCAGGATGACTATCCTGTCCAGCTTGAGCAGGATGTTGTCGATCAGCATCAGGCCGTCCTTGACGTTGTAGAATTGAGGGCATTGCCCTTTCTGCCAGCTATTGCTGAGGTTGTGGATGACTCGCAGCAACAAGGGGTCTTTGGCCCTCTCTTCTCGGATGAGAACGATCTTCTCATCTGTTGCCGGGAGAGTGCTTGCACACAGTTGTACCTGCAATTCAATGTGCTGGATGATCTCCAGTGGTTCACTGGGTGAGTTGACGGAGCGGGACAATGCATCGGCGATGATGAGCTCCTTGCCAGGTGTGTACACCAAATTGAAATCATACCTCCGGAGTTTGAGCAGAGTTCCCTGCAAACGAGGCGTCATGTCGTTCAGGTCCTTTTGGATGATGTGGACCAGAGGCCTATGATCCGTCTCAACAGTATATGTTGGCAAGCCGTAGACATAATCATGAAATTTGAGGATGCTGGTGAGAAGACCTAAACACTCCTACTCAATCTGCGTATATCTGGTCTCAGTGGGTGTCATTGCCTGTGACGCGTATGCTACTGGTACCCAGGATGATGTGTCGTCTCTTTGAAGCAACACCGCCCCAATGCCATCTGACTCGCATCTGTGGATATCTTGGTCTCTCGGTCTGGGTCAAAGAATGCAAGGACGGGTGCAGTGATGAGCTTGGCTTTCAGCTCCAGCCACTCTGTTCGGTGCTCCGCCTTCCACACAAAGGCAGTTGATTTTTTCACCAGTTTGCGTAGGGCCGTGGTGCGTGTGGCCAAATTCGGGATGAACTTGCCAAGGAAATTGACCATTCCCAGGAAGCGCAGTACTGCCTTCTTGTCCTCGGGGACTTTCATTGCCTCGATGGCTTTAATTTTGTCTGTGTCCGGGTGCACACCGTGTCGCGAAATCTGATCGCCCAGGAACTTCAGCGTGGATGTCCCAAAACAGCACTTGGACCTGTTTAGCTTGAGGCCATGTTCATGTATGCATCGGAATACTGTCTTGAGTCGCGACATATGTTCCTCTGGGGTTGTGGACCAGATTATGATATCGTCAACGTAGCCACAAACCCCTTCTATTCCCTCCAACATCTGTTCCATGATGCGATGGAAAATCTCTGATGCCGAGATGATGCCAAATGGTATTCACCTGTAGCAGAATCTGCCAAAAGGCGTGTTGAAGGTGCAGAGCCTTCTGCTGGATTCTTCAAGTTGGATTTGCCAAAATCCTTGGGATGCGCCCAATTTTGTGAAGAAGCACGCGTGTGCCATCTCACTCGTGATTTTTTCCCTCTTTGGGATGAGGTAGTGATCCCGCATAATGTTTTTGTTTAGATCCTTGGGGTCAATGCAGATGCATAGGTCCCCCGAAGGCTCCTTAACGCACACCATCGAGCTAACCCAGTCAGTTGGTTCAGTGACCTTGGAGATGATGTCTTTTTGTTGTAGACTTGTGAGCTCTGCCTTCAGGCGCTCTCTCAGTGGAGCAGGGACACGTCGTAGTGCGTGGACCACTGGCTTGGCATCAGGCCGCAGTAGAATCTTGTACTCATACGGCAGCGTGCCCATCCCGCTAAATACATCTGGATACTGGGTTAGGATGTCGTCGATGCTGGCCTAAAGATCCGAATGGGACGGCGTCGTGGTGTAGACCCTTTGAATGAGGTTCAGTTGCTTGCAGGCATGTGCACCTAGCAGGGACACCCGTCTGGTTTAACAATCTCGAAGCGTAAGCTTGCTTGTGTGTGTCGGCTGGACACCTGCAGATGGCAGGACCCCAGTGCCTTGATTGCGTTTCCATTGTAGTCCAGGAGTTTGCAGGCAGCTGGAAGGATTGTGGTGGGCTTCTTGATTCTCTTGATGTCCACCTGTGAAATCAGGTTGGCGGAGGCACCTGTGTCCAGTTTGAACTGGATGGGGCAGTGGTTGACCTTCATCACTGCATGCCATTCGTCCTCGGAATCCACGGCCAGGATTGATTGGATTTGCGATGTGTCCGATGTGGCGTATTCGCTCTTCGTAATAATGCCCGCTCGGTAAGTGTTGTCCAGGTATTCATATCTGGATCCGTCGCACTGCCTGGATCAGAGTCATGCATTCGTTGTTGCACACTTCTGATGCGCCGCTGTCGGAATTGGGAGCGCTGGCTCCTGACTGGTAGTGCAGATCTGCACAGGGCTGCATAGTGGTTTAGTTTCCCACAGTTTAAACAGCGTTTGCCTCTTGCAGGGCAGTTTTTAAAAAAAATGGGTGGTGCCGCAGTTCGCACATGTCATGACGTCGGCGTCATGATGCTCAGTGCATCGTTGCGCATGCACGGTGCGGTTCTCGGACGTCAGCACCTGCGCAGTGCGGTTTTCGGCCGTTTCACATTCCTGATCGCATTGCACATGTGTTGGGCCCTGGGACGAGCGCGCAAAATGGCCGCTTTCGTCAATGTGGAGGCGCTGCATCCGGGAGATGGCCTGAACACTCTCCACCTCGTGGGAGGCTTGATTTTCACTGTCTGCCGTTTTGTACTGTGAATAGCGGTTTTTAGAGTGCCCGTGCACAGTACACGTTTCAATCGCGACTGGCAGGGTCTTGTGCTTGATTTTCAACAATTGCTCTCGCAGAGGATCAGAGTGGACTCCAAAAACGATTTGGTCTCTGATCATGGAGTCAGTGATATCACCGAAGTTGCAGGATTGGGCTAGCAGTCTAAGGTTAGTTAGTTAGGAGTTGAAGGATTCGTCTTTGCCTTGCATCCTCTGCTTGAAGATGTAGCACTCGAAGATTTTGTTGGTGTCCACCTCGCAGTGGCTGACAAATTTGTCCAGGATGGTTTGGTACTTTGTTTTGTCCTGCCCTTTGGAAAAGTGAAAGGAGTTGATGATCTCTATCGCATGGTCACCCGCAGTGGTGAGTAGAAGAGCTATCTTCCGAGCATCGGTCGCGCCATTGAGGTTGGATGCTTCTACGTATAGTTGAAATTTCTGCTTGAATGATTGCCAGTTGGCACTAAGATTGACGGTGGTACTGAGCTGATGAGCCTGAATCTTGTCCATTGTGCCTGTATTCAGTAGCTGGTTGTCACGGATCTTGCTGAGTTGAACTAAATAGATTGAACAGTCACTCCTGGTATCATGTTGTGTTATGCTGCTTCGGATAACACAGGCTGCTACTTGATGCAGTCTTAACTAAAGGATGCTCCAGACTCTGAAATGAGTTCAACGTGTTGATTGAACTATTAACACAGTTCTCAAATGAGTTCAACTCTCTGCTAATCTAACTGTAGTAACTCAGTCTACCTGTACCAGCTTGCTCTAAGCCACGTGCTGGGGTGTGATGCTGATTAACCCTGTCTAACTCTCTAGATGTCTGTCTGTGGAAAGAGGCAGGGTGTGAGTGCCTTATCCCTTTTATAGTGTTTATGTCATGCCCCTTGTGGTGATGCTACCTCTGAGTGTCCTGACTGCCCATTGGTTGTGTCCTATTCTGAATGTTCATTGGTTGCATGTTTGCATTTCATGACAATAGTTTCATGTTATATAATTCCAGCTCAGTAAACTACCGAGGATTGGCCAGCAATATCTATGTTCTCAAAAGCGGTATCAGTGAGACAACTGGATATTCCAGTAACTGTTCAATGAGTGGCAATATTTCCTCATGATGAATATTACTGGCCCACATCTGGCGATGGAAAGCTGCCTTGAAGGTTGATTGCTTTATGACTCAGAGATAAATTGAGGGTCATTACACATCAGAGTCAAATTGGCCACGACCTCACTTTACCAGCGCAAAAATTACGGTCATGTAGTGGTATTGTCACTGGATTAGTAATCCAGAGACTCAGGCTAATTCTCTGGGGTCCTGGGTTTGAATCCCAGCATGGCAGATGGTGAAATTTGAATTCAATAAAGACATCAAATTAAAAGCTTAATGATGACCACAAAACCATTGCCGATTGTCGAAAAAACCCATCCGGTTCACTAATCTCCTTCAGGGAAGGAAATGCCGGCCTTACCCAGTCTGGCATACACGTGGTTCCAGACCCACACAGCGATGCTGTTGACTCTTAACTGCCCCAGCAGTAAATGGCCTAGCAAGCCACCCAATCCAAGGGCAATTAGGAATGGGCAACAAATTCTGGCCCCAGCGATGTCCACATCCCAAGCATGAATAGAAAATAGATCATTCATGTGAGTTATTCAGTCTCCCTAATCAGTTAAACAAATCGTGAGGAAAATAATTATAGCAGTACAGCCAGTCATTAATGCCTCACTTACTGTCGGAAGACTCAACAAATGCAGCAAGCCTAAAAACTGAGTTGATAACTGGTTCCAAAAGCAGTACACCAGAGGAAAGGATGATGCTGGTTGGGTTGTGGTAGGGGTGGGACGGGGGGAGGTCGGGAGGCTGTGACAAACATCTAATGCAGAGCACCACCCAGGGAGAACAGAAATTGCAGCCTGCCTGTTTAAACATCCAGCTCATTAACGCAAGCAGATTTTAAATAGACAGACTCTGTATTGATTTTAAATTTGGCAGCCCTGTTGAGAGCAGTGGGTGACAGAGCACGGATAATCAGAAGGCAGATCACTGATACTCCGCTGCACTTCCAAAAGCATTGTACCTGCAAACATGGGGATAATACATCCTCACTGCATTATTTAAGAAACATTTTTGCACAAAACACAATCTCACACTGCTGTTATTGGTGTCTGCCAACATGACCTGCAGCCATATTTCCCAGTTGACTTTTTGCAGAGTTCCCATGGCTCTCCCCAGGAAGCCACAAGTTTCCAGTATAAACAGTCTTTGATATGCAAAGCAAATGCAGCTTTTTTTTCTTTAGCCTGTATATATTCAGAGATTCCTTCCTACAGCTCCTTCAGGCTACACCTACCTCAAAGACATCCCTCACAGATACAGAAGAACTAAGTGCCCAGAGCTCTTGATTGCACAGAGCATGCCAATTTATATGATAAATACAAAACCTCGCATGATTCAGCTCGACTTACATTTATAAATAAAAGATGAAGAAAATGACATTCAGAATGCCAGCAACTAAAAGAAAATCGTTCGGATTCAGTCATTTCTAAGCATAAACTTGCTTTTATGTTGCATTAAGTTTTGACACTGGACAAAAAGAGTTCAGAAACCAGAAGCAGATCTAGATAATGGAACTGTTCTTTGAAAAAGGACGTTTTGTATTCTGTAATGGACAATACAAATATTGATAGGTAAACTTCAAAAAGAAAATGCAAACTTTTCAATGTTATTTATTTGCTATATATTGTGGGCAGCACGGTAGCACAGTAGGTAGCACTGTTGCTTCACAGCGCCAGGGTCCCAGGTTCGATTCCTGGCTTGTGTCACTGCCTGTGCGGAGTCTGCACATTCTCGCATTGTCTGCGTGGGTTTCCTCCAGGTGCTCCGGTTTCCTCCCACAGGTTCCGAAAACATGCTTGTTGGTGAACTGGGCATTCTGAATTCTCCCTCAGTGTACCTGAACAGGCACCGGAGTGTGGTCACGATAATTTCATTGCCGTGTTAATGTAAGCCGACTTGTGACACTAATAAAAATTATTATTAATTTCCTTGTTTTATTTCCCCCTTTCCTGCAGAAAGTGTCTGAAACTATTTGGCATCTTCCCAAATGATCTTCCCGAATGACATGGTTCAGCTTGGTAATTCATTGCTTGAACAGGCACTTATAGCCATTACTTTGACACCGAGTGTATAGAAACGAGCTCTCTCCTGCATTTTAATGAGACCCAATCTATAGGATTGCGAAGCTTGAGTTTATTTTGAGATAAGATAAATCTGCACACCGTCAAATGACAAATTTAAGCACATCTGTCAAAAGCCTTGCTGTCTCTCATCAAAATGGAACCCAGAAGCAAACAAACTCTGTGGGTGGGATTCTCCAACCCCCCGCCGGGTCGGAGAATCCCGGGGGGCGGCGTGAATCCCGCATCCCAGCTCCGACGCCGACTACCGTGTTCTCCGGCGCCCGTTTACGGGCGGGGGCAGGGATCATGCCACGCCGGTCGGGGGCCGTTGGCAGCGGCCCCCCGGCAATTCTCCGGGTCCCGATGGGTCGAGCGGCCATCCGTTTCTGGCCAGTCCCGCTGGCGTGAAATGGACATGGTCCCACACGGCAGAACCTGGCTGGTAGGCCGGCTGGTGCGGTCCTCGGGGGGGGCGAGGGGGGGATTCGGCCCCGCGGAGGGCCCCCAAGGTGGCATGGCCCGCTATCAGGGCCCACTGATCTGCGGGCGGGCCTGTGCCGTGGGGGCACTCCTTCCTTCCGCGTCGGCCTCTGTAGAGCTCCGCCATGGCCGGCGCGGGGAAGAAACCCCCTGCGCATGTGCCAGAACACGCCAGCGGTTCTACGCATGCGCCAGAACATGTCAGCCCTTTGCCGCCGTTTGGCACAGCGCCAACTCCTCCAGCCTGGCCTAGCCCCCGGAAGTGCGGAGGATTCCGCAACGTCCGGGTGGCCCAATGCCGGAGTAGTTCGCGTCGTTCTTGGCGCCGGCGTTGGGCCACCCCACCATTTGCGGTAGAATCCCGCCCTGTTACTTCCTGCTCTCTTTATCCTACCCCCACAGGAGTACACACTCTGCGAACTCATGCAAACTCCCATGGCCAATCTTTGGAGAAAACTCTAAAGTTAAATAAGTCTTGCACTGAGCACCCTGGTCGATGCCTTGCATCTAATCTCAAAACAAGGCTCAGTGTCCGCCTTGGCTCAATGGCAATCTTCTCTTGAAGTCGTGAAACAATACGGGTTTCAGAGCTGACTACAGAGTACTGAACAGAAAATCAAGGCTAGGAACCGTGTGGTGTCAGAGGTGCCATTCTTCAAATAAGGCATTAAACCAAGGCCCTGTCTGGCCTCTCAGGTGAATATAAAATATCCGCAGCACTATTTTGAAAAAGAACAGCAGAGATCCCTCTAGTATTCTGGCCAACATTTATTTCTCAATCAACTTCACGAAAAAAGATGATCAGGTTTTTATTTGATTGCCGTGAGAAAATTGATTCATTTCCTACACAACAACAATGACTACACTTCAAAAGTATTTGACTAGTTGCAAAGCACTTGAGGATACAAGCGTGAGAAAGGCACTATATAAAGGCAGTCAAAAGCAAATGGTGACTTACATCTTGGAAGGCATCTGCCTTCCAGCTTCCTCACTTATCCCTTATGCATTAAAGCTGCAATTAAGAATTTTCACAAAATGAAACACAGAAATCAAAATTGTAACAACTAAAGGAGAGGTTCATTGTGCAAATCACCGACTATTTATGAAGAAAAACATGTACTTTTCCCACTTTTCTCCTCCAATCTACTGGTTGGTGTGACCTGACCTCTGCCTCATTTCACTTTCATCCAACTGGACAATACAATATTTCCAGATTAACTATTAAATATGTTTTCAGAGCATGTTGATACCATATCTAGTTCCTCCGGCTATTCCCACTAATGCTTCAGGAGCAGCACAGTAGTTACAATAACCAAAGGCTACCTAAGCCTAAGTCAGATCCTAGGGGCTCAATAATGTGGCTATGCACTGATAGCAAGTTCTGCACCAGGAATTCGGTGCTGTTCCGACTTCTGTGCCCACCGGAGTGTGTCCGATAATCCGTAAGGGCAAACTGTAGGCCTTCATTCCACCCAATGCCTGCTGGAGGGTGGGATGCAAGCTCACAGAGGCTGCAGGCCCTGACCATGACAAGGTCACGGCCACCAATTTAAAGGGCTCTGGCACGGGATTGAGTTAAGGCGCCCATCAGATGAACAATCTTGTTGATCTCTTGGGGGCTGGGGGTGAAGATTTGTGCATTATCCAGTCTTGCTAAGTAAGTGAATTTAAATCTTAGGTAATCTTTGCAAACCATGTCATTCTTCACAGGTGGTAGAACTTTAACATTTCGGCATTGAGCAGTTATATATTTTAATAAGAATCTTTTTATTGTCACAAGTAGGCTTACATTAACACTGCAATGAAGTGACTGTGAAACGCCTCTAGTCGCCACATTCCGGTGCCTGTTCGGGTACACAGAGGGAGAATTCAGAATGTTCAAATTACCTAAAGTACATCTTTCGGGACTTGTGGGAGGAAACCGGAGCACCCGGAGGAAACCCACCCAGACACGGGGAGAACGTGCAGACTCCGCACAGACAGTGACCCAAGCTGGGAATCGAACCTGCGACCCTGGTGCTGTGAAGCAACAGTGCTAACCACTGTTCTACCGTGCCGACCTGTGTCTACAACAACAGAGTGAGGGAAGAGGTGAACGGATCAAACCAGTCCCTCGATTCAGTGAGGTCTCCCTTGGAGCCCTCTGTGTGCAGTATCGGGCGGATGTTAGCAGTTCATGCCAATTTCCGAGAAGAAAAGTCCAGCCAGACACATGCTGCACGGGAGTGGTAGCTGAGGTGGTCAACAGTGTGGGTGTAGTGAAGAGGACCTGGTCCTAGTGCCAGAAAGGTCTCAATGACCTAATAAAATCAGCCCAGATTGAGTGTGGCCTTAGTATGAGCAATCGTCATCCAGTCTCGCTAGTGAATGCAGGAAGCAATTAAGGTTAGCTATTCCTCATAGGTGGCATGATCCCAGAAGGACACAGCTGTCCTGGACCATGCCTTTGTCCATTTCAAGCACTGATCTGATAATGGATTGGAGGCATAGCATATGATTGCTTGAAATCTTTGATGAATACTCTGTGCCAAATCTTTTCAGGAGAAGTGAGCCCACAACATCAGCGAGAGAATCCATACAAGCGGGGATCTACCGAATATTGAAGTCCTGGCTCCTTTTGAAGAGCTAGTGCTAGCCCTGCTGAAGTCTGACTCCTCCAGGAGTATAAATGGAGGCGTGATTTGAGGAAGGCCTGTGCCTGGTGAGATGGCAAAAGGCACAGAATGATTGAAAAGCGGAGATGGCAAGTGACATTTTAATGGAGGGTAGGCATTATGCAATGTGGCTGGTTAATATAGTTGACATGCTGAAACCGCAAAAAACTTCCATCACGGAAGCTTCACATCATCGTTCAAGGGTACTGTGGTAGTATGTATTGGGGGTCATGTGGGACTGGAAGCCCTAATGTCATTGGCTGACAGATCCCGGGTCCTGGTTGGCCGTTGACCGCTAGCTCCGCCCTGAAGGCGGAGTATAAGAAGCCGGAGTCCTCCCCCGCAGGCCATTCTACTATCGAGCTGCGGGGGAACAGACACGCTTAATAAAGCCTCATCGACTTCACTCTATTCATCTCACGGAGTCTTTGTGCGCTACAATTTATTAAGCGTGCCTAAAAAGGACTATGGAGCTCAGGATCATTCCGGAATGCCTGAGGATCAGCCCCCACGCAGTGAACGCGGCAGCAGCCTTCAAGCACTGGCAGACTTGCTTCGAGGCCTCCCTCAGAACGGCCACCGGCCGGGTCACAGAAGACCAAAAACTACAGGTCCTGCACTCGAGGGTGAGCACGGAGATCTTCTCCCTCATCGAAGATTCGGAGGATTTCCAGACGGTGTTCGCAGCACTGAAAATTCTCTATGTCCGCCCAGTTAACCAAATCTACGCTCGCTACCAGCTCGCGACGAGACGGCAAGGTCCTGGAGAATCGATGGACGAATTCTACGCCGCGCTGCTGATTTTGGGACGAGCCTGCAGCTGCCCTTCGGTGAACGCAAATGAACACACGGACATGTTAATGCACGATGCTTTTGTGGCAGGTATGAATTCCTCCCAAATCCGCCAAAGACTTCTAGAAAGAGAATCGCTAGGACTCTCAGAGGCCCGGGCCCTAGCAGCCTCCCTAGACGTGGCTGCGCGTAATACCCGCGCCTACGGCCCCGACCGCGCGGCAGCCCATTGGGCTCCGTACGTACCCGTCGCGACAAACCCACCCCCCCCCCCCGGACACACCACAGGCTTGCGCGGTTCAGACGCCAAGTCACACCGGGGGTGCCTGCTGCTATTTCTGCGGCCAGGCGAAACACCCCCGGCAGCGCTGCCCGGCCCGCGCAGCAATCTGCAAGAGCTGCGGGAAAAAGGGCCATTTCGCGGTTGTGTACCGGTCCCGCAAGGTCGCCGCTGTCCCGGGAGAACAGGGAGTCCTGCAAGCCATTTACGATGCCCACCCGCTGGGTCAGCCACTCTGGGTCCCGACCACCGCGGTCCCGGGAGAAGAGGGAGCCCTGCACGCCGCGTACGCTCCCCAACCCCCCCCCGCACCCCATGTATGACCCGCCGGCGCTACCACTTTGGGTCCCGACCACCACTCCCCACGGAGAAGAGGGAGTTCTGGCCGTCTCTAACGCCCCCCTAACCCCCCCCCCCCGCGCTCCACGTCTGACCCGCCGGCGCTACCAACTTGGGTCCCGACCACCGCTGTCCCCGGAGAGGAGGGAGCCCCGCGCGGTCCTAACGCTCCCCAACCCCCCCAGCGCCCCATGTGCGATCTGCAGACGCCGCCATTTTGGGTCCCGGCCACCATGAGGGGAGGAAGGGTGCCGCCATCTTGGACCACCCCAAACCTCTATGACGCGTGGGGGCGGCCATTTTGTCCACCCCCGCCGCCATCTTGTGACTCCCAGCCACGTGCGATGTATGGGGGCGGGCATTTTGTTCATCCCCGACGCCATCTTGGACGGCAACAACGGACCCCACTCCACTACTACAACCACGTCTCGCTTCGATTACGCTCGATCAAGCTCGGCCCCGGACACTCCAGACGACGACGACAACGGTGCTAATAAACGGCCACGAGACACCATGCCTAGTCGACTCCGGGAGCACGGAGAGCTTTATCCACCCCGTCACGGTAAAACGCTGATCCTTGACCACCTACCCCAGCGCACAAAAGATTTCCCTAGCTGCAGGATCCCACTCCGTACAGATCCAAGGATTCTGCATAGTTACCCTAACGGTGCAGGGGAGGGAGTTCAAAAACTACAAACTAAACGTCCTTCCCCAACTCTGCGCCCCCACCTTACTGGGATTAGATTTCCAATGCAATCTACAGAGTCTTACGTTCAAATTCGGCGGCCCAATACCCCCACTCACTATCTGCGGCCTCGCAACCCTCAAGGTGCAACCCCCGTCCTTGTTTGCGAACCTCACCCCGGATTGCAAACCCGTCGCCACTAGGAGCAGACGGTACAGCGCCCAGGGCCGGACCTTCATTCGGTCCGAAGTCCAGCGGCTACTAAAGGAGGGCATAATCCAGGCCAGCAATAGTCCCTGGAGAGCGCAGGTGGTAGTAGTGAAGACAGGGGAGAAACAAAGGATGGTCATAGACTATAGCCAGACCATCAATAGGTACACACAACTAGACGCGTACCCTCTCCCCCGCATATCCGACATGGTCAATCGGATTGCCCAATATAAAGTCTTCTCCACCGTGGACCTCAAGTCCGCCTACCATCAGCTCCCCATCCGCCCAAGTGACCGCAAGTCCACAGCCTTCGAGGCAGACGGGCGATTATACCATTTCCTAAGGGTCCCATTTGGCGTCACAAACGGGGTCTCGGTCTTCCAACGGGAGATGGACCGAATGGTTGATCAACATGGGTTGCGGGCCACGTTCCCGTATCTCGACAATGTAACCATCTGCGGCCATGACCAGCAGGACCACGACGCCAACCTCCAAAAATTCCTCCAGACCGCCAAAGCCTTGAACCTCACGTACAACGAGGACAAATGCGTTTTTAGCACCAATCGGCTAGCCATTCTGGGCTACGTAGTGCGCAATGGGATAATAGGCCCCGACCCCGAACGTATGCGCGCCCTCATTGAATTCCCCCTCCCGCACTGCCCAAAAGCCCTGAAACGCTGCCTGGGGTTCTTTTCATACTACGCCCAGTGGGTCCCCCAGTATGCAGACAAGGCCCGCCCCCTAATACAGACCACGACCTTCCCTCTGTCGACAGAGGCTTGCCAGGCCTTCAGCCGCATCAAAGCGGATATCGCAAAGGCCACGATGCGCGCCATCGACGAGTCCCTCCCCTTCCAGGTCGAGAGCGACGCCTCCGACGTAGCTCTAGTGGCCACCCTTAACCAAGCGGGCAGACCCATGGCCTTTTTCTCCCGGACCCTCCACGCCTCAGAAATCCACCACTCCTCAGTGGAAAAGGAAGCCCAAGCCATAGTGGAAGCTGTGCGACATTGGAGGCATTACCTGGCCGGCAGGAGATTCACTCTCCTCACTGACCAACGGTCGGTAGCCTTCATGTTCGATAATGCACTGCGGGGCAAAATCAAAAACGACAGGATCTTAAGGTGGAGGATCGAGCTCTCCACCTTCAACTACGAGATTTTGTATCGTCCCGGAAAGCTGAACGAGCCGTCCAATGCCCTATCCCGTGGCACATGTGCCAACGCACAAATTAACCGTCTCCAAACCCTCCACGAGGACCTCTGCCACCCGGGGGTCACTCGGTTCTTCCACTTCATCAAGTCCCGCAATCTCCCATACTCTTTAGAGGAGGTCCGTACAGTCACAAGGGACTGCCACATCTGCGCGGAATGCAAACCGCAATTTTTCAGGCCGGATGGTGCGCACCTGATTAAGGCTTCCCGCCCCTTTCAACGCCTTAGTCTCAATTTCAAAGGGCCCCTCCCCTCCACCGACCGCAACACATATTTTCTTAATGTGGTGGACGAATACTCCCGCTTCCCATTCGCCATTCCCTGCTCTGACATGACCGCGGCCACAGTCATTAAAGCCCTGAACACCATCTTCACACTGTTCGGTTGCCCCGCATACGTCCACAGCGACAGGGGATCCTCTTTCATGAGTGACGAGCTGCGCCAGTTCCTGCTCAGTAAGGGCATAGCCTCAAGCAGGACGACCAGCTACAACCCCCGGGGGAACGGGCAAGTAGAGAGGGAGAACGGCACAGTCTGGAAGACCGTCCTACTGGCCCTACGGTCCAGGGACCTCCCAGTTTCACGGTGGCAGGCGGTCCTCCCGGACGCTCTCCACTCCATCCGGTCGTTATTATGTACGAGCACTAATCAAACGCCTCATGAGCGTCTCCTTGTCTTCCCTTGGAGGTCCTCCTCTGGAACGTCGCTGCCGACCTGGCTGGCGGCCCCAGGACCCATCTTGCTCCGAAAGCATGTACGGGCACATAAGGCGGACCCGTTGGTCGAAAGGGTTCACCTCCTCCACGCGAACCCGCAGTACGCTTACGTGGAGTACCCCGACGGCCGACAGGACACGGTCTCCCTGCGGGATCTGGCGCCCGCCGGCAACACACACACCCCCCCCGACACCATTCACCCAACCCCCCCCCTTCCTGCCACCGCCGCACCCCGCGACCGCCCCCTTCCCAGGAGGATCGGTTCCCCTCCCCTCAGGCCCGACCAAGAATAAAGCCCAAGCTGAAACCATAAGGCTCCCGGAGACGACAACACCGGTACAAGCACCACCACCACCACCGGGGCCGAGGCGATTGACACGGACGACCAGACCACCCGACCGACTCGTGGCGTCGATCTAAATCAAAATATGGACTTTTCACAAGAACATTTTGCTTTTCTCCCTATACCCTCTGTAAATAGTTGAAACAGGACAAAATTGTACAATACTGTATTGCCATGTGAATGTTTTTTTTCCTCCCAGGACCAGCCCTGTAAACCCTTACCACCATACGAAGCATCACCCCGCCGGGTTCATTTTTGACAAGGGGTGAATGTGGTAGTATATATTAGGGGTCATGTGGGACTGGAAGCCCTAATGTCATTGGCTGACAGATCCCGGGTCCTGGTTGGCCGTTGACCTCTAGCTCCACCCTGAAGGCGGAGTATAGGAAGCCGGAGTCCTCCCCCGCAGGCCATTCTACTATCGAGCTGCGGGGGAACAGACACGCTTAATAAAGCCTCATCGACTTCACTCTATTCGTCTCACGGAGTCTTTGTGCGCTACAGGTACGTTGTGTCTGGTCATGTCAGATAGCAAAATGGTTGATGTACGTTGTGTGATATGGCTAATGTGGCAAGGTACTTTACACCCGATTACCCCCGTACTGATCTCTGTCACTTGGAGGAGTGTCTTCTGTGCAAGCTCCACCGGACGCCATCCAGCAACCTTCCTCCTCCTCCGAGGAACTCTTGAGGATGCAGTGTCACATCCTCGCACAGCACCCAGCGCCACAGCAGATTTGAGCACATCGGCATGGAAGGCCATGTCAGATAGGTACACTACACAGACTGATGAGTGCACTTCAAATTTGCACATGCGGTTGCCAAAGAGAGTGGTGGAGCAGGCCTCGGGCAGTGCCCAGGCTGACCAGAGATGAATTCTCAGTCATATTGGAAGCCTTTGGAGTTCTCCACAAGGTGGCAGATGCTCGATATTTAGCGCGAGGTCCGTGAAGATTTGGCAGATATTCCAGAGGGGTTACATGCTTTGTCATTGCCTGTGGAGGTGTCCATCTCGGCCATATGTGGCGTGATGACCCACTCTTTGGAGCATGAAGTTTCCACCAAGGACAGGTGAAAACTGCCCTGGAGGGGCAAACAAAGCACATAGCAGATTCAATCATTGCAATGCACTCTGATCTGCACACCATCATTAGGATATCAGACCAGACCCCAATTTTTGTTAGGATACCAGAGGAAAAATTCTAAACAATTTGCAATTTGGAAAGGAAAGGATACTTCACCCCAGGAGTGATGACTCTGACCAATAGTTA
Source organism: Scyliorhinus torazame (assembly GCF_047496885.1). Taxonomy (NCBI): domain Eukaryota; kingdom Metazoa; phylum Chordata; class Chondrichthyes; order Carcharhiniformes; family Scyliorhinidae; genus Scyliorhinus; species Scyliorhinus torazame. Next base: position 282,988,575 of record NC_092713.1, on the reverse strand, counting down.
ACTTTTATTTTAAAACAAACTTTAATTCAAACACTGAATTAACCACAGTAATGTCAAATAAATTGTTTTACAACTAACAGTTAAACAGTTCTTTAGTAAAAGAAAAACTTTTAACTCACTATCTACACCCGCCGCTGTATATATATATTCCAGCAAAGCAACCCAATACAGTTCAAAATTCACTCATAAATAAAGTTAGCAATCAGGGTTATTTTTAAAAATTAATTTACGGGACGTGGGCGTCGCTGGTCAGGCCAGCATTTATTACCAATTCCTAGTTGCCCTTCAGAAGGTGATGGTGAATTGCCTTATTGAACTGCTGCAGTCCTTCAGGTGTAGGTACACCCACTAGGCTGTTAGGGAGGGAGTTCCAGGATTTTGACCCAGCGACAGTGAAGGCAAACCAAATATATTTCCAAGTCAGGGTGGTGAGTGACTTGGAGGGAAACCTCCAGGTGTTGGGGTTCCCAGGTATCTGCTTCTCTTGTCCTTCTAGATGGCAATAGTCAAGGGTTTGGAAGGTGTGGTCTAAGGAACCTTGGTGAGTTATGGCAGTGCATCTTGTAGATGGTACACAAGGCTGCTGCTGTTCATCGATGGTGGAGGGTTTGAATATTTGTGGAAGGGAGAGCAATCAAATGGGCTGCTTTGTCTTGGATGGTGTCAAGCTTCTTGAGTGTTGTTGGAGCTGCATTCATCCAGGCAAGAGGAGAGCATTCCATTACATTCCTGACTTGTGCTTTGTAGATGGTGGACTTGCTTTGGGGGAGTCAGGAGGTGAGTTACTCACCTTACAATTCCTAGCCTTTGACATGCCTTGCTGGCCACAGTATTCATGAGGCTAGTCCAGTTCAGTTTCTGATCCATGGTGACCCCCAGGATGTTTATTGTGGGGGATTCGGCCATTGAATGTCATGAGTTGACGGTTAGATCATCTCTTGTTGAATATGGTCATTGCCCGTTCGCTGTACACAGCTTTTTTGTATAACCTTCATTAGTGTCACAAGTAGGCTTATATTAGCACTGCAATGAAATTACTGTGAAAATCCCCTAGTCGCCATACTCCGGCGCCTGTTCGGGTACACTCAGGGAGAATTCAGAATGTCCAAATTAACTAACAGCACGTCTTTCGGGACTTGTGGGAGGAACCCCACGCAGACACGGAGAGAACGTGCAGACTCCACACAGACAGTGACCCAAGCCGGGAATCAAACCTGGTTCTCTGATGCTGTGAATCAATAGTGTTAACCACTGTTCTACCGTGCCACCTTTGGAGAGAGACCCTTTCAGGAACAATGTGAAAACCCTTCTGTCTTGTCAGATTTAAATCCTATGGCAAAATGGCCAAAATCACACACAGACCTGGCTCCACCCATTAATTACATCATCTGTATCCCACTAAGATATCCCATGACCTGCTTACCTAGAATTAAACACCATCCCTCATTAATTATCTACACCCCGGGAACCTCCAAAAACGTAAACGACATTCCATTAACCATCTCTCAGTAAACAAGGGATGGATAAAATCAATTATTACTTAACTATTGTGCCTCCTTAATCTCAGCTTTATCAGGCATACTGCCTGTATGCATTTGAACCCAGGGTTTTTAATAACATTATTACAACAAAATATAAAACGTAATATATCACAATTTACTACATTCATCACACCTCCCCTTTAAAAAAAAAACAACAATATGTTGATTCTTGATTTCTCGAGGAATTAAGGGCTATGGAGAGAGAGCGGGTAAATGGAGTTGAAATCAGCCATGATTGAATGGTGGAGTGGACTCGATGGGCCGAATGGCCTTACTTCCGCTCCTATGTCTTATGGTCTTATGTAAATATGGCTTCATTTTCCAAAGCCTTTTCAACCTTAAACACTATTTATTACTAAACACTACTATTACACTATATGATACATATCTCATCATGTTTATACATACAAATGTAAACATCAATATAGTCCATTTCATTCTTTCTTTCCCTACAGATGACACAAAAATAGATGGGACAGTGAGTTGCAATGAGGAAATAAGAACCTTACAAATGGATACAGAGAGATTAAGAGGGTGGGGCAAAATGTGGCAGATGGAGTTTAACGTCATCCATTTGGTCGAAAAAATGGAAAGGCAACTTATTATCTAAATGGGGAGAAACTTTGGGGTTCTCCGTTGCAGAGAGATCTGGGTGTCCTCCTGCATGAGTCACAGAAATGAGCATGCAGGTGCAGCAGATAATAAGGAAAGCAAATGGAATGTTGGCATTTATAGCAAAAGGAATTGAGTATAAAGATAAGGAAGTGTTGTTGCAACTATACAAACATTGGTAAGACCGCACCTGGAGTATTGTGCACAGTTTTGGTCCCCTTATTTGAGGAAAGATGTAGTGGCATTGGAGGCAGTCCAGAGGAGGTTCCCTAGATTGATTCCACAGGTGAGGAGTTTTTCGTATGCGGAGAGATGGAACAGTTTAGGCCTATACTCTCTGGAGTTTCGAAGAATGAGGGGTGATCTCATTGAAGTATACAAGATGCTAAAAGGGATGGATAAAGTAGACGTGGAACTGATGCTTCCTCTTGTGGGCATTCTAAAACGAGAGGTCATAACTTAAAATAAGAGGTGGCAAATTTAAAACAGATTTGAGGAAAAACTACTTCTCCCAAAGGGTTGTGAATCTGTGGAATTCACTACCCCCGAGTGCGGTGGATGCAGGGGCAGTGAGTAAATTTAAGGAGGAGTGAGAAAGATTTTTAATTAGTAATGGGTTAAAGGATTATGGAGAACGGGCAGGATAGTGAAGTTGAGGCCACGATGGGATCAGCCATGATCGGCTCAGGAGGCTAAATTGCCTACTCCTGCTCCTACGTCATGTGTTCTAGGGAGGAGTTGGACTGGCTGATTTTGTAATCCAGCTCTTGGCCTGTAACATTGTCGGTAGCAGAGGAGGAACATATCAGCCATGATAGAATGGCACAGCAGACTCAATGGGCCGAATGACATAATTCTATTCCTATATCTTATGAACTTATGAACTCATTCCATTCTTCTTACTTCTCAAAGTCGGGATAATGAATCTGCAATCACATTTTCTCTTTCTGCCACATGTATAATTTAAAGTTAAATAGTTATAGCAGTAAACTCTATCTAAACAGTCTTGCCTTTTGATCTTTAAACTTCTCCAGAAATTTCAATGGGTTATAATCTGTATAAGAAATTGTCTCTGATGAATTGTTGGCAACATCAATGTCAAAATGTTGCAATACAATAACAAACTCAATGTTGCCTTTTTGATGGTTGACTACTTCTTTTGATGAATATTTCATTTTCTGGAAAAATAAGCAATAGGTCTTTCTATACCTTTGTCATCTTCTTGTAACAGTACAGCACCAAAGCCCACATCACTCGCATCAATGGCCACCTTTAACTGCTTGACATAATTCAATGTCACCAAAACTGGTGTGGTGTTTAGACACAGTTTTCAGATTGTCAAATGCCTCCTGACACTCCGACCTCCAATGAAATTTTCGGTTCTTTTTTAAAAGTTCAGTCAGTGAAACAACCACACTGCACAAAATTTGGAACTTTATCTGAGGTGATGTCCGGGCCACTGCTGAAAAGTCAGGGACAATGTTGCCCTCCACTTGGTCAGGCCATCCTCTATGATTTGACATCTATTGACGGTTTATCAGTTTATGGCAAGACTCCTGTCCCATCTGGGAGGAAGTTCCACCTCTGAGAGCTCCTGACCAAACAGCTGACAGCCCTCTAGTCACAGCAGAGCCATCAGTTGTGGTGATCACTGCTGGGACAACAAACAGTGCCCAATGCAGAAGTGCCTTAGAACCTGGAGTGTCGCCACAGCCAAGTTGTTAGATTTGGAGGGTTGGGGGGGGGGGTTGGGTTTCAGAAGGCAGACAGAGCTGGTGCACATGAGGGGAATACCATCGGTGGGGACCTCCGTTGGGCATAGGGTAACTGAACAGAAAAAAACCCCGCCCTCAGCCTGCAAAAAGGCCATCAGATCGCCACATGGCATGGACAAAATTAATTGGCCCAAAGCCGGCTGAGCCACCCCCACCACTTGTAAAATTCCAGTAGAGGATAGTAGGCGATGGGCAGAATGGCGCTGCCACATCACCCAATGTTATATCCCTACCATCTCCAGACTGACTCCCAAGGAGAGTCCTAAAATTCGACCTCATCTCCAATATAGATGCAGAGCATAAAGGGTAATGGTTGACAGTTCAGCCAAAACGTGTATTGAACAGACAGCAGCATACTGAGCAAGAGCATCTTATTGGGCATGAAACATAAAGCGGTCTACATTATTAGTGACATGTGGTAAAATGTCTTCTGGGCTTTTTCCAAATGGGGACTTGAAGAACTTTCATCAGTCTGATTACATGTTGGCAGTATTGGCTATGTGAGTTTCTGGGGAGAGGGACCTTGGTTGAAGTCATCTGTAACTTGCAGGAACTCTGATGAGGTCACCAATCTCACAAATCAATTTATAGGCGGCCACAGGAAGGGTCAGGCCTTAGTATATTTTGCTGGTCTGATTGAAACATACCATGCCACTCTTCTGCCAACCTCACTGACGAGCCACACAATGCCTCCATGCCAATCGTCCGCGTGCTGCACAAATACTTTTCTCACCAGTTCTGCATCTCAAAGAGCAATGATATAGGCACCATTATTCGTCTTCAAACATCAAAATCATTCATCCATTAATAAAACCAGAAAAATACAGTGTGGGTGGCCAATGAGACACTCTTCACCTTCCCATATGAGATACAATAATTTCCTCTCCATAATTTTCTTGTTTGAGTTACCTAGTGAATGACACGGAAGAAAATTAAAGTCAGATATCAGAGGCAGTAAACGTCCTCCATCAGTTTTATATGGCTCTGTGTCAAAATTTGTTTGATAAAACTACTGTGAAAGGCCTTGAGATGTTTTATTACATTAAAGGCACCATATAAATATAAGCTGCTAGTGTTGTTGTGGAAATAAAAGATTAACATCCTCCATCATAAGAAAATAATTTTAATGTTATAACCAATCAGAATTCCACTCCCATTTTTTTAATGTGGAATATATTTCAGTAGATTTATAATAATTCAGATCTTATCATCTAATTGTATTTGTTAAGCCTGAGATTTAAATATTGGTTGGAATTCTCCTGGCAATTTGCTGGTGGTGGGATTCATTGGCTCTGCTCGCAACACACCCCCGCCCACAGGTTTCCCAGCGGCGTGGGGTGGCTTCAATGGGAATTCCCATTGTCGTCGGCTGGAGCAGCAAGCGGAGCGCCACCTCCTGCTGCTGAGAAGCGGACGGGCTGGGAAGCCGGAGAATCTCACCCATTATTTGGCGATTGAAACCTAGCCGTTTGTGTCCAATCAGAAAGCAGTAAATCTACTAATTGCATTGGTGGAGGGCAGGACTGTGTAACCAAATAAATTGGCGATGAATGAGAATGGATAGCAACTCGGATTGCTGATCAGAGTGGGTTAGAATGTAGTTGCTAAAGTGCTGAGATGATTTTAAAGGGCAGGGGCTCCTATTAGACTGGGTGGGGGGGAATGGGTTGGCATGGCATTGCTGAAGAGAATAGGTTCCTGCTACGTTTTGTCTCGTTTAAAGATTCTGGGTAAGATTTACTGCACGCTTGGGAAAGCAACAGTTAAGTTTCGTTGGAAGTCCAAATGTCTCCTGCTCCTCCACATGTGTGCTCAAGGATTGAACAGACAGAATTGAGCAAAACTGTCATTTGGACTGCTCTGAATTTCCTCAGCGTCAAATAATCGTCTTTTTGAACCCAAACAATAAGAGTAGGATGCCTTCAAAATGTCAACCTTGTTTCTCATCTTGCTGTCACTGGATAAGGAGCAGGTAGCTCTGAACAAGCCATTCACACAAAAGTTGGCCATTGTCAATAGCAGACATGCATTCGGGGAGAGGGTAAAGATCAAATCTAATTTTTGCTCATCCCTCATCACTAGGCCTAACCTAGCACATCAGGTAAGTAACAGATGGATGGAAATCTGCTCTGGGAGATTTACAATGTAAAAAAATAGCGCTGATCAAAATTCTGATCTAAACCTTGAAAACTGCTACTTTCGATCTGAACATTCAATTTCCCTTAAAATTATTCTTTCCCCTTTCAATTTTGAAACCTATTCCTGTCAACTTTGTGGGAGGTGAGGGTAAGGTTCATGTTAAGGGGCTAATATCAAAGTTAGATTTTTTTTCTGGCGCTCTTCCATGCCGACATTATTTTCTTTAATTGTGACTCCACACTACCTACATTAGAGAGAATGGTCAAGTAAACTGTGCCCTGTTAAAGAAACATAGAAACATAGAAAATAGGAGCAGGAGAACGCAATTTGGCCTTTCGAGCCTGCTGCGCCATTCATTATGAGCATGGCTGATCATCCAACTCAATAACTTTTTCTCACATCCCCCATATCCTTTGATGCTAACGAGTGACTGTGTGGAGTTTGCACTTTCTCCCCGTGTCTTTATGGGTTTCCACCGGGTGTTCCGGTTTCCACCCACAGTCCAAAGATGTGCAGGTGAGGTGGATTGGCCATGATAAATTGTCCCTTCGTATCCAAATGGTTAGGTGGGGTTACGGGGATAGGATGGGTGCCTGACTCCAGGTAGGGTGCTCTGTCAGAGGGCCAGTGCAGACTCGATAGGCCGAATGACCTCCTTCTGCACTGTAGCCATTCTATGATTCCTTTAGGCTCAAGAGTTATATCTAACTCATTCTCGAAAACATACAATGTTTTGGCCTCAACTGCTTTTTCTGGTAGGAAATTCCACACTCTCACCTCTCTCTGGTTGAAGAAAATTTTCCTCATCTCATTCCTGAATGGTTTAACCTGTAACCTTAGACTGTGACCCCTAGTTCTGGACACACCCACCATCGGGGACAATCTTGCTGCACCTATTCTGTCTAGTCCTGTCATGAATTTTATAGTTTTCTATGAGATCCCCCCCTCATTCTTCTAAACTCCTGCAAATATAATCCTAACTGCCTCAATCTCTCCTCATATGTCAGGCCTGCCACCCCAGGAATCAGTATGGTAAACCTTCGCTGCACTCCCTCGACAGCAAGAGAGTCCAAATAAACCACATCCACTGGCTACCCCTCATCAACTCTACTAGATACTTCCTCGAAGAATTCCAGTGGATTTTTCAAACATGATTTCCCTTTCGTAAATCCACGCTAACTCTGTTCTATCCTACCACTGTTTTCCAAATGCTCTGATATTAAATCTTTTACAATGGACCCTAATATTTTCCCCACGACCGACGTCAGGCTGACAGGTCTTTAATTTTGTATTTTCTCTCTCGCTCCCTTTTTAAATTGTGGAGTTAGAGTAGCTGCCCTCCAATCTATAGGAACTGTTCCGGAGTCTACAGAATCTTGGAAGGTGACCCACCAATGCATCCACTGTTACCAGGGCCAGTTCTGTACGTTCTCTGGCCCTCGGGATTTATCAGCCTTCAATCCCATGAATTTCCCCAACACCATTTCTTTACTAATGCTGATTTCCTTCAGTTCCTACCTCTCACTCAACCCCGCGTTCCCCAACATTTCTGGCATGTCATTTGTGTCCTCCTTTGTGAAGACAGAACCAAAGTATGTATTTCATTGGTCAGCCATTTCTTTGTTCCCCATTATAAATTTGCTTGTTTCTGACTGAGTCTTCACTGATCTTTTTCTCTTCACATATCTATAAGATTTTATGTTCCCAGCAAACTTACTCAAGTTCTATATTTTCCCCTTCTTAATCAATCTCTTTCTTTGTCTTCCTTCCCTGAATTCTAAATTGCTCCCAAATCTCAGGTCTGCTATTTTTTCTGGCTAATTTGAATGCCTCTTCCTTAGATCTAATATTATCTCGAATTTCCCTTGTAAGCCATGGTTTAGTCACCTTTCCCATTGTATATTTGTGCCAGGCAGGAATGAACAATTGTTGCAGTTCACCCATGTACTCTTTGAATGTTTGCCATTACCTATCCCCCGTCATCCCTTTAAGTAATGTTCCCCAATCCGTCATAGCCAGCTCACAAGTCATATCATCATTGTTTCCTTTATTTAGATTCAGAACGCTAGTCTCAGAATCAGATATGTCACTCTCCATCATGATCGCTCATCCCCAAGGGGCCTCACCAAACTAGATTGCCAACTATTCCTTTCTCATTACACAGTACCGAGTCTAGGGTGGTCTGTTCTCTAGTTGGTTCTTCAACATATTGGTCCAGAAAACCATCCTATATACCCTCCAGGAATTCCTCCTCTACGGTATTGTCTGTAAATGGTGCTCCACACTAGTCTATACAAGGTGAGCAAGGTTGACTAGGAGCTGGCTTCAATCAACCCTTGCCTCAAACAGTGAGATGAGGATAGGTAACCCACATCCCACCTCTTCAAGGTATTGGCGATTGGCGCTTCAATGCATGCCCTACTGCACCTGAATTCCTTTGCAATAAGATTAAAGAAAATGTAATTAGCATTTGAACTCATAACATAGAGGTAGATTTTCATCTTGCTGGTGTCAATCTGGCTGAGCAGGTTGTTCACCTATTAGAAACTGCCCAATTCTTACTTCTCTTGAAATCGATGGAGTTCAAAATCAGCCAAAAGGGCAGCTGATCCACAAAGTCAGCATTGCGCTTGGGTGGAAAGTTGAACAACAATGCCATACTTCATGGTAATGTTCTTACCAAATAGTTTTCTTCGATCAAAGCAAAAGTTTAAGTCTCGGTCAGTGGTGGGCAACCTGCGGCCTGGGTCCTGTGTGTGGCCCACAAGACATTTTGTTGGCACTTACCCACGTGCAGGGTTGCCACAATCCGTTGAGTTCCACCAGCGTAGGTTTTATCCTACTGGTATGGCTAACGCAAGGGCAAGTGGAGTGAGGTGCATGCTGACTGCACGCAACATTAACTGGGAGAGCCATGCACTCCTTCTGCGTCCAAAGTGCAAATATTTATTTTGCTTTTATCATTTGAAGTTGATGATAGTTCTATTAATATGTGAATGTAACTCGTTGTGAAATATTAAATATATTTAATCTTATTCATGGGACCACGGTTAGTGAACAAGCCCGACTTCAATCTTGCGGCCCACTGAGATGAAGGAGGTCATTCATACGGCCCACTCACTAACTTAGGTTGCCCATCACTGGTCTAGATAAAGGTCGGTGCTGTCAACCTGACGCAATACATGTTGCTGGAAAATCAACTGTGTAGATGAGATCCATTATGTTTAATAACAAATTATTCAAGGATAGCTATCTTTCAAGATCTAAACTCCAAGATCTTATGAACCTCTTACATCCTTTAGCACTGAGATCTCCTTGTTAAATCTTAAATCCCACTGTGAGTCAACCTAACGAACTGATTTTGCTTTAATAAATGTCAGTAAATCTGTAATTGCGCTGTTCTATTGAATTAGTATCAGCTTTAAGCTTTCAAAGCACAGTTTATTGAGCAAAAATGTAATATAGCCATCCAGTGTTGAAACAAAATGTCAGAGCTAATCGGCAAGTGAGTTAAAATGCTGTAGCATCGCATGGCACCATCAGAAAAGGTCAGATTGAAGAATGCATGGAATACAAGTAACTTGTCCATTCCCCTTGGCTAATTAAATGGAAAGGCTATGTGCAGAAAAATAGATACACGGGAGTGAATTGTATATGTTGGTGTACTCAAGAGGTTCCGATCAATCATGTGGAGAATAATGGGTAACTGACAGCAAGGTACAAGCTACAAACTGATCATTGGTTTAATGGTCAATGTACAGAGTAGCTTATGAGATGCTTATGAGATGCCTCAAATGTCATTACAAATTTCAAGGGGTTCCCCGCAAGATATAGAAAGGTAACCTGAGGGAGTATCCCTCAGGAAGGCACTTTACTAACTTGCCAAAAGCCTCGTTAAAGACAGGCACCAGAAAATCAATGTAGGAAAATGTAAATAAAATAGAAGGTTAAGAATCAGCACATTGGCAAATGTGGTCCATTTTCATTAATATTCTCATCAACAGGAAAATCACTGTATACCTTGTGGTAAACCACTGTTGCACCTGTATTAGGTGATGTAAGGTAGGACCTGTACTACAGGTACAGCGGTAGTCCCTGCCTGCTGGCTCCACCCAGTAGGCGGAGTATAAATATGCGTCCTCCATTCAGCAGTCATTTTGCCAGCTGCTGTGGGAGGCCACACATCTTAGAGCAATAAAGCCTCAGTTGTATCCAACTCTAGTCTTCATTCAATTGATCGTGCCTCAATTTATTGCTCTAAGATTTTCTAAAAGATGGACCTCCGTATCAAGCCAGATCGCCTGCAGCTGGATCCGCAATCAAGAGACGCCAAAAAGGACTTTAATCACTGGCTAGCTTGCTTCGAGGCGTACATCAACTCAGCGACCACCCCTGTTCTGGAGGCTCAGAAGATACAGATCCTGTACTCAAGGTTGAGCTCCAACGTGTTTCCGCTGATCCAGGATGCCCCGAACTACGCCGACGCCATGGCGCTTCTCAAAGAAAACTACGCACAGAAAACGAACACGCTCTTCGCCAGGCACGTACTCGCCACTCGCTCTCAACACCCTGGTGAGTCCATAGAAGACTTCTGGCGGGCCCTAATCCCACTCGTCCGGGACTGTGACTGTCAGGCCGTTACGCCCACCAAACATTCCAACCTTCTTATGCGGGCGCGTTCGTAACGGGATTGAGTCGGACCTCATATGCCAAAGATTGTTAGAATGGGCAACGCTCGACCTAGCTGAAACAAAGAAGCTGGTGCTCTCCATGACGGTTGCCTCACGTAGCATTCAGGCTTACCCCACCAGCCGCGCGGCCCACCCCTCGTGGACCCCACAGACGGCCACCTCAGCGGGGGCCTTACCCAGCCAGTACGCCTGTGCCACAAGCCAGCCCGCGCACCGCAGGGGTCCCCGATGTTACTTCTGCGACCAGCAGAAGCACCCTCGCCAATGCTGCCCGGCCCGTGCTGCCCTTTGCATTCTTGCATCAAAAAGGGGCACTTCGCCGCGGTGTGCCAGGCCTGCGCAGTCGCCGCTATCGCCACCCCTCTAGCCTACACACAATGGGAGCCACCATCTTCAACTCCCCGGACTACGCGCGGCCAGTGGGTGCCGCCATCTTCACCTCCTGGGGCCACACGTGGCCAGTGGGCGCCGCCATCTTCTCCCCCTCAGTCCACGTGCGGCCCATGGGCGCCACCATCTTGTCCAACCACCACAACGTGCGGCCCATGGGCGCCGCCATTTTGTCCCCCGCAGGATCTTCAGGCGCCGCCATCTTGTCTCCCCCACAGGACATGGACACCGACAGCATTCCAGGACCTGGGCCCCCCAGGCTCCCCATCATCCGACATCAGCGACGACCGACCACGACTCGCCTCAGTGACGATCGACCAGTCTCGTCCGCACAACCTGGCCACTGCATCGACCAGTGTAAAAATCAACGGCCACGTGACCTCTTGCCTGCTGGACTCCGGGAGCACCGAAAACATCATACACCCAGATATGGTAAGGCGTTGCTCCCTCGCGGTACACCCCGCCAACCAAAGAATTTCCCTGGCCTCCAGATCCCATTCCGTTGCGATCCGGGGGTTCTGCACGGTCACACTCACGGTCCAGGGCGTAGACTTCAGCGGCTTCCGCCTCCACGTCCTTCCTAACCTCTGCACTGCCCTACTACTCGGCCTGGACTTCCAGTGTAACCTCCAGAGCATAACCCTCAATTTCGGCGGGCCCCTACCACCCCTCACTGTGTGCGGCCTTTCAACCCGAAAGGTCGATCCGCCTTCCCTCTTCGCCAATCTAACCCTGGATTGCAAACCCGTCGCCACCAGGAGCAGAAAGTACAGCACCCAGGACAGGACCTTCATCAGGTCCGAGGTCCAGCGGCTGCTTCGGGAAGGCATCATCGAGGCCAGCAACAGCCCCTGGAGAGCCCAAGTGGTAGTCATTAAAACTGGGGTGAAACACAGATTGGTCGTGGACTACAGCCAGACCATCAATCGGTACACGCAGCTCGACGCATACCCCCTCCCACGCATATCTGATATGGTCAATCAGATTGCACCGAGTCTTCTCAACAGTAGACCTCAAATCCGCCTATCACCAACTCCCCATTCGTAAATCAGACCGTCCATACACCGCTTTCAAGGCGGACGGTTGTCTCTATCACTTCCTCAGGGTCCCCTTCGGCGTCACTAACGGGGTCTCAGTCTTCCAAAGGGAGATGGACTGAATGGTCGACCGGTACGGTTTGCGGGCCACCTTCCCGTACCTAGACAACGTCACCATCTGCGACCATGGCCAGCAGGACCATGATGGCAACCGTGCCAAATTTCTCCACACCGCCACTCTCCTCAACCTCACCGACAACAAGTAAAAGTGCGTGTTTAGCACGACCCGCTTAGCCATACTCGGCTATGTGGTCCAGAACGGAGTTCTGGGGCCCGATCCCGACCGCATGCGCCCCCTCATGGAGCTTCCCCTCCCCCACTGCCCCAAGGCCCTCAAACGCTGCCTGGGGTTCCTCTCGTACTGCGCCCAGTGGGTCCCAAACTATGCGGACAAGGCCCGCCCACTCATTCAGTCCACCCATTTTCCCCTGACGGCCGAGGCACAGCAGGCCTTCACCCGTATCAGAGCCAATATCGCCAATGCCTGGGTACACGCAGTAGACGAGACACTGCCCTTTCAAGTAGAAAGCGGCGCATCGGACGTCGCCCTAGCCGCCACCCTCAATCAGGCAGGCAGACCCGTGGCATTCTTCTCCCGCACACTTCATGCCTCAGAAATTCGGCACTCATCCGTCGAAAAAGAGGCCCAAGCTATCGTTGAAGCTGTGCGGCATTGGCGGCATTACCTGGTCGGCAGGAGATTCACTCTCCTCGGTTGGTAACCATCATGTTCAATAACACACAGCGGGGCAAGATCAAAAACAATAAAATTTTGCGGTGGAGGATCGACCTCTCCACCTATAATTACGAGATTTAGTATCGCCACAGCAAACTCAACGAGCCCCCAGACGCCCTATCCCGAGGTGACAGCGCAAAGTAGACCGACTCCAGACCCTGCATGGCAGCCTTTGTCACCCAGGAGTCACTGGGTTGTACCATTTCATAAATTCCGCAACCTGCCCTACTCCGTCGAGGAAGTCCGGACAATCACCAGGAACTGCCAGGTCTGTGCGGAGTGGAAGCCGCACTTCTACCGGCCGGACCGAGCGCGCCTAGTGAAGGCCCCCCCGCCCTTTGAACGCCTCAGCGTGGATTTCAAAGGGCCCCTCCTCTCCACCAACCGAAACAAGTATATTCTCAGTGTGGTCGATGAGTACTCCAGGTTCCCCTTCGCCATCCCCTGCCCCGCTATGACGTCTACCACCGTCAACAAAGATCTAAACACTATCTTCACTCTGTTCGGTTTCCCCGCCTATATCCACAGTGACAGGGGATCCTCATTCATGAGCGATGAGCTGCGTCAGTTCCTGCTCAGCAGGGGTATCGTCTTCAGCAGGACGACCAGCTATAACCCCCGGGGAAACGGGCAGGTAGAGAGGGAGAACGGGACAGTATGGAGGGCCGTCCAACTGGCCCTACAATCCAGGAACCTCCCAGCCTCTCACTGGCAGGAGGTCTTCCCTGATGCACTCCACTCCATTCGGTCACTGCTGTGCACCGCTACTAACAACACACCCCATGAACGTCTTTTTGCCTTCCCCAGGATGTCCACATCCGGGGTGTCACTCCCGACTTGGCTCGCAGCTCCAGGCCCGTCCGCCTCCACAAGGTGGACCCGTTGGTGGAAAGGGTGCAATTGCTCCATGCCAACTCCCAGTATGCCTACATGGCATACCCCGACGGCCGCCAAGGTACTGTCTCCCTCAGGGGCCTGGCACAAGCAGGTTCCACACACACACCTCTCCGGCCCAGCGCCACCCTCCCTTCCCCTGGTGCTCCCAGCATTAACCCCACCAGGACCATCCGTCCTTCCCCTGCCCACGCCCGAGGATGAAGAGGATTTTGGCATGCTCCCGGAGTCACCGAACATCAGGCCAGCATCGACATCGCCGCCACCGCTACGTCGCTCCCAGCGGAACATCAAGGCACCAGACCGGTTAAATCTCTAACTGGCACCGGACTTCAAACGACATTTTTATTTCTGATCAAATACTGTAAATATAAATTCATTGCTGCATATAGTTCTCCACCACCCCCGCCCGACTCAATTTTAACAGGGGGGTGAATGTGGTAAACCACTGTTGTACCTGTATTAGGTGATGTAAGGTAGGACCTGTACTACAGGTTCGCTGGTAGTCCCCACCTGCTGGCTCCGCCCAGTAGGTGGAGTATAAATAAGGGTGTCCTCCATTCAGCAGCTATTTCGCCAGATGCTGTGGGAGGCCACACATCTTAGAGCAATAAGGCCTCAGTTGTATCCAACTCTAGTCTTTGTTCAATTGATCGTGCCTCATACCTCAAAGTCCACCACTGTTTAATCTATTTCCTTGGCTCATTTTTCTGAAAAGTGCTTCTTCTTTTTACGTGGTATTTTTCTGAATGTTCGTTTTTATTTTTTCATGATAACATTATAAAAGGACAGTAAGTAAATCTGTTCAGAGGTGTAGTGCAATATTTGGGTTAACTTTTTACTCAGTTTACAGATTTTCTACAGATATGAAGCAACGTGGCTCCCGTAAATCATGTTCAAAGTCAGGGCACAGGATTCTCCGTTGCCCGACGCTGATATTGTAATCGGCAATCGGGCAGAGAATCCCTTCCGACGACCAAATCGGGGGCGGCGCTGGTTTGGTGCCAATTTTCCAGTCTCCGCCCACTCCAAAATGGCATAATTGTGTCGCGTGACGCACGCCGTTGGAATGGCGTTGGCGCGTCATTTGAAGACCCTCCCCCGATGCTCTGCCCCGATGGGCCGAGTTCCCAACCACGTGGTTAACGTGTGATCTGAATTGTCGAGAACCTGGCATGGCGGTGGTGGACTGTGTCCAGCGCTGCCACAGTGGGCCGGGAGCCATCCCACTGGCTGGGGGGGGGGCTTCCTCGAGGGCTGGAGGGACTGGTGGGGGAGTGGCCTGTGGGGCTGTATCTGGCAGGTCGGGTCCACGCACAGCCAGCGCCATGTTTTACGGTGCGACCGTGCAGGTCATTGCCATGCGCATGTGCAGCCACGGACTCTGCTATTCTCTGGCCATTTTCGGCGCGGTAGCCGGGAGTTTTACCGAGCGCTGTTGCTCGCCACTCACCGGTCCCGGAATTGGTGAGGGCTAGCAGCGGTATTGATTTTGCCGTCGTAAAACGCCCAGGGACTCTCCGTTTCAGCCAGCACTTAGCTGGAATCCATCTCAAATACAAAATAGGAAAAGGGCACATAATCCTTCCATAATCCTCAAACTGATGCTGAACCGCCATCTCGCACGCTTCCCACCTATTTAAAGGAATTCTTGCACTTTACATACTATCAAACAGATCAGCCAACAGGAATCTTATGCTAGAGCTGACGGGGAGTTGAATTGTCCTTCCTGATAGAAGAAGCTTTTAGAATACAGCCCAGAGCGGGATTTTCCAGACCCTTCCCCCTGTAGAAGTCAACTATTTCCTAATACACCTGATAGGTAAAAGATAGCTATTTAGGATAAATATTAAGCCCTTGTTTTACCCATTTTAAATTCAGGATTTCAACACTCTCATAACCTCAGGTCATCTCAAAGCATACAGCTTACAAAACAGCATAACACAGCATAATTCACTTTACTAAGTTCCATTATTCTAGCAAGACAGTACAACATCAAAACAACAGAAACACTAAAGAACCTGATACATGCAACAGCAGTAGAGATTAAAACAAACACTTTAACTGAACTAATGAATACATTTTTCAAGACAGTGTCCAAGGACAGGGCAGGCTCCATAGCAACAGCATAGCAACGACACAGTAACATGAAGGTTCTATTGTTATAACAACTAAGTCAGCAAAAGACCAGTTCAAGCTGGTTGCGATAACACAATATCGCATTCCTTAACATACACAAGTAAGTAGACACGAAACAATTAAATCTAATGTTGCACATTCAAGACTGACAGCTCACCGCCAAATCAAACTCATTTGATTCAAACCCAAACCAATTAGGATTACATAGGGGTGTAGATAGATGGCTAAAGACTGATATGATTTAGTATAACTGTGTGTGTCCGTACGGCCATCTTTATTCATGAATCATCTATACTTTGATCTAAACTATTCGCTGTCTCTATACTTTCACTTTTCCACTCTAACTCTTGAAGTAAATGCAAGCTGTTTTGCCGAAAGCAAGAAACCATTTCTGTATTATTTTGAAAATTAAATTGTGCACAAGTTACTTCCCTTTAAGTCCTTTTTGCTAGCCGGACTTATTAGAGAATAAGATTTAAGTGACTCTCAATTGTAATCAAATAGAGGCAATAAATGATTCTTATTTGCACCCGAGAAGTTTTAAATCAAATTTCTACTGAGTTTTAGTGTTCGCAAGTGCCACTAATTCTGCATGGTAGATCTCTACAACCCCCCCCCCCCGCCATGGCATCATTTCTGGTGGTGGAGGCCAATGGAATCCTCAGGTCCCACCAGTGCCTACTGTGTTTTGTGTGGCGCGTACCCTCTACTACCAGGGAACCCAGTGCAGGGGGTCACCATCAGCGGGACCAGTAATTCCAGCGGCAGGAAGGGCTGGAAAATTCAGCCCTCAGTGTTATGTTCTTCCTCTCTTCAACGTCAACATACCAATCTAACACAATAGGTGAATCAATAATGTGGGTTCCTTATTTGAAGATAATACTATATACAGATCGAGTTAACTGGTGCATGTCAGCATATCACAACACTCCGTAGAATATAGAGAAGAATATCAGCACCTTCATGTAATCTTTAATTCTCTTCTAAAGCAGGAGGGAAAATGCAAGATCTTCAGGGTTTTATCAGCGATTTGAATCATCAATAGTTTCTTAACTGAATAAGGCAATGTTCTGAGACAGCTAAAATCATGGAGCGGTTTCTTTCCAGATGAATTGATATCAGAATTAGTCTCAATGGGATTAACCAAATATATTAAAGATGATCATATTTTGCAAATCAAGAAAGAAAATCCTGTTTGTGTTAAAGAGTGCAAATTCCTTTGTACATAATTCCAGCCGTGATACACTGCCAAGAGTGTCCCCTTTCCAAGACAAACACACGAATATTTGCAGAACATGAACTTCTAGATACAGCCTTACACATCTGTAACAAAATACTCTCCAGTATCTTAGTGATTAAATACACTGCCAGTGTATTTTGGGCCAGGTGGACAAGGAAGATCCCAGGTTTGTCCACTTGCCTGTGCTGCGCTATCTTATTCTGACTGAGTTGGCAGTGGGGGACATCAGTCGGATGGTGCGTTTGTGTCTCGGTTCAAGCGGGCTAATCATCAGCCTGCTTATCCTTTCAACACTTTCTCACTGTTTCCCGAAGAAATCAGAGTGTGTGTGAAACTGGCCACCCCCGGAATGAACACGAGGAACATAGGCCCCCCCCCCGGAATGAGCACGCCCGCCGATCGGTAGCCCCTGATCGCGCGGGACCTCGGCATTCTGGCTGCGGGGGCCGTCCTGGTGGAGGGGCGGGGGGATTCACTCCAGGGGTGGCCTCCACGGTGGCCAGGCCCACGATCGGGACCTACCGATCGGCGGGCACGCTCATTCCGGGGGGGGGCCTATGTTCCTCCGCACCTGGCCCCTGTAGGGGCGATGTTACCCAGGGGCCGGCGCGGAGATGGCCGGCGCGCGCATGTGCGGACCCGCAACGGCTGTGCAGGGCCAGCTTTTGGCGCTGGAGCAGTGCACAGCACTCCGGCGCCATTCTAGCCCCCAAAGAAAAGAATTCTGGAGGCCCATTTACGCCGGCATTGCTTGCGCCGGTTTTGACGCCAGCGTCAACACTTGGCCGCGATATCGGTGAATCCTGGCCAGGGTGCATGGATCTATAAATGGAAGCAAATGAGTCATTAAGACCCATTTCCATTTATTTACATCCCCCGCTGGCAGGCGGGTAAGAACTCCGATCCAGCCCCCAGTGGGGGTCGGGCCATCGTGATCGGATCGGCGCCCGGCGAGCCTCGGCGCCGATCCCGGTTTTTTGATTCCATGCTGCATTGTAGACCCTGCTTCCAGGGGTGGGCAGGGCAGAATCCAGGCCATGGTGACGATATGTAGGCTCAGAGGATGGATAATAAAATTATTTACACAATTAAATCATAGTGAATAATAAGGGTACATCTAAGAGGAGAGTTAATCTAAGAGGCAACATCCATTGCTGCTAAAGAATGATGTAATCTGGTTGCGAAGGGTATAATTGTTTCAGTTTCCTTTCAGGAGAAGGTGCAGGGAGAACCCCTTCAATGTTTCTCCAGTTGTTGAGGAGTTGGTTATCGGAAAGCAGAGAGGTTTTCCACACAACTGGCCAACTGCTGATTCACTCGGGATTGAAGTAAATCTTTACTGTGAATACTGATGGGTATTCATAAATTGATATTAGCTGTGGTATTGCATTGTTAAAGTTTTATTGGATTCTGTATTAGAACTAAGGACACTTTTTATGTTTTATAGTCATGAACCTTGCGATGAACGTACCCACTTTAAAGTGTATTGTGTGTTAATTGGTTCTGTAACAAACTTGTAAATTAGTTGGATAGTATAACATCTCTTGTTGTCTTCAATATACAGAATAAGAAACCATCTCTTGTATTTTCTGAAAGTGGGAAAATACATTTTTCAAGAGAGACCAACAGACTCTTCTAATATTCGCTTTGTGAAATTTGGCCAACAAATTATATAACAGGCTATCTAGGAAAAATTTACATTCCTTAACAGTCGCTTTCCTTGGGGGAGATGTAGTTAATTTTCTCAGACCCAAAATAAGTGTCTGTTTGAAGTTACTGCCTTGAACACAGGTGAAGGTGATTGTTGAAAGGGTACTCCAAATCTAGGGTAGCCTATATTTGGGGCTCGAGTTATAATCCACATCATCATTAGTGGAGGATTCAGTGATGGTAATGCCATTGAATGTCAAGAAGTCATGATGAAGACTCTTTCTTGTTGGAGGTGGAAGGTTCTCGCAGATGGGCAACTTTATCGTGCCCTGAGCCTTATAACCTATGGCCAATAGCTTATAAAGTCATCTCAGGGTGTCATGGTGGCATAGTGGTTAGCACTACTGCCTCACAGCACCAGGGACTCAGGTTCATTCCGGCCTTGGGTATCTGTGTGGAGTTTGCACATTCTCCCCGTGTCTGCGTGGGTTTCCTCCGGGTGCTCCGGTTTCCTCTCACAGTCCAAAGATGTGTAGGTTAGGTGGATTGGCCATGCTAAATTGTCCATTAGTGTCCAGGGATGTGCAGGTTAAGTGGGCTTGCTGGAATGGAGCAGGGGAGTGGGCTTAGGTAGGGTGCTCTTTCAGAGGGTCAGTGCAGACTTGATGGGTCAAATGGCCTTCTTCTGCACTGTAGGGATTCTATGGTTCTAAGTTTGGCAGGTCAAGCTGGTCAAAGAAGGTGGTCCTCACTTTTTAAACAAGGTTAAGGCACCACTTTCCATAAAATACAGCCCTATATCTCAACACCGAGAGAGAGAGAGAGCGAGAGAGAATAAGAGATAAAGATCTGCGAAGGAAGGAACAAATTTGTGGAAAATAAATGAGGTAGTTACTTATTGATTATTGCAGACATGTAATAATGTCTGCTGGTTAGCTCAGTTGGCTGGATGGTTGGTTCCTGATGCAGAGCGTATGCCAACAGCGTGGGTTCGATTCCTGTACTGAGATTATTTATGAAGGCCCTGTTGTCTCAACCTTGCCCCTTGCCTGTGGTGTGGTGACCCTCAGGTTAAGTCACCACCAGTATGGTCCTCGGGCACTATGGCAACTTTCATTTAATTGCGGACAATATTGTTTTAACCAGCAGTAGAAAGAGAGAAGAAATTAAGAGCCTGTATCTCCTTTTCTGATGTCCTCCCAACAATTAATGCATTGTTTTTCCTACCTATTGCCTTCCCATCATCAAAGAGCTTCTTATTTTTTTGAAAGGATGTTTGATAGTGCATTTAAAAAGTGTTGCGGTGTTTTTGAAGATGGCAATATACTGAAATAAAGATGTTTAACAGGATTTAACATCGTTCTGATGAAATATCGTAGACCTGAAACATTAGGCTGTACGTTCCTTGGAGTGGCAATATATTGCCCTGTTAGAGGTCAGGGGGATGGCCTCAGAGGTCAAGGGGAAATGGAGGTCTACATTGTGGATCGGGTAGGAGGGGTAGAATAGTTCCTTGGGGTTGGGGGATCCCCATGCGGGCGTGTGTGATCAGGAAGTATTAGGAATCCCCACATGAGCCTGGGGGTGTGGGAGAGGTCCCGTGGGTGGGCAAGTTGGAGGCTGGGGGAGACCCTTGACAGTCAGGTGGTTGCCATGTCCCATAGGGATTAGGGGGTGGGGGAGTCCTGTTGGAGTGCGATGTCCTGTAGGGGAGGGTAGTTGGGTGTTAGGCAAGACCCCTGGAGGGGCTGGGGTTATGGGGGTGGGGTGGGGGGGGGGGTCCCATGGGGGGTTCAGTCTGCACCTATGCAATAGTTACCCAGAAGTTAGAAATGATTTTAATCCTTGTAACATTTTTCTGGGTAACTACTGGTGTAACTCAGTCAGAACCATCCAAAGTTTGTGATTTAAATCACATTTTTGGATGGTTCCCAGTGCATTGCAATCACCCAGCAAATATATGTGCTCTGAACAATTGCAGTGCAAACCTTACCTTGGATCCTCCGAAGGAGATTTCCCAAGACTTTTTTGGGGTACCCCCACTATCGAACACTGGGGAGTTCAGAGGTTACGGCATTAATTCTGTTTCACTCTCCAAAGGTGCTGCCAGACCTGGTCAGTGTTTTTATTCCAGGTTTCTAGCATCCACTGTATTGTGCTGTTGATATTTAACAGGGTCTGTTGGAGTAGTACATTAAGATACAGGATACTCACAAATATAAGATTTTTACAACATTGTAGATATATATAAATATATCTCCTAAGATTAAATACACTCTTTATATATTCAAAATCTCATGACTGTATGCCCTTCCTGCCGACAATACTTTACTTCTACTTGTTAAATGTTAACATTTGCATTGTCACTTGTTTAACCATCTATACAAACACGTCCTGTTGAATTGTATCCTCGATATGCTTGTGCTTCAGTTTTGTCTCCCAGCCCCTCAGCTGGTTGGGGCGCTACACTCCATCCAACTCTATTCAGCACCCCAAGTTGTCCCAGGTTTTGCGATGTAACTATAAATAATATAAAATCAAAGCATATTAAACTAAGGGCGGGTGCATTACAATAAAAGGGGGACTGAAATATGCCTGCGCACAATTTGGTCCAAATATTGCCCAGCTTCTAAGCTAATTTCAAAGAACAAAGAAATGTACAGCACAGGAACAGGCCCTTCGGCCCTCCAAGCCCGTGCCGACCATGCTGCCCGACTAAACTACAATCTTCTACACTTCCTGGGTCCGTATCCCTCTATTCCCATCCTATTCATGTATTTGTCAAGATGCCCCTTAAATGACACTATCTTCACCTGAAGACTATGATATCCTGACTGCCCGAGGATAAGGGAAAGTAATAGAAGAACAGTCAGTCATATTTTAAACAAAAGTCTCGAGTCTGTTGGTAAGAACCTTCACCTGAATGCTCAATGCTTTTCTCCCTCCCTCACTCCTAATTTTCTCAATCTCTTTAAACCTCACGTTGTCACGCACAATTTGGCAGCTAATGAAGCAACTTTGACAACTTCTACATTGGCAACTGTGATAGCCACATTTTCTTTAACCCCCCCACCCCCACCCCATCCTTGTTTGCTTTTCGCCTTTCTGGTTTCCTTTTAATTTTTAGCTTCTCAAATAGAAAATCACTGTGATGAAGCCTCATCACTGTGGTAACTGTGGCGTTATCATAAATGTACTGAACTGTAAGGGTTAATGGAATGTCTAAATCAACCACTAGAGGGAGCTGGATGTACAACTATATAAGGCATCGGTGCAAAGCCTTGTGGGTGAGCGGTTGAGGAGAAAGTTAGAGGACAGACTGAAGGAAACATTGTGTGAGTGAGAGCAGATCATAGTTAATGTAATAGTGTAGAGATTAGTTGTAGATGAGTGTAGATTATATGTTTATTATCAACTATGTATTATGTAGGAGTAAGTGTCGAATCCAATTAAGTAGTGTTAATAAATTTATAGCCTTGTTCAAGTTAAAAGCTATTTGTGGTCTTTGTGAACACCACGCCAACCATCCTTAAATTAGCAACACAAAGAACACCACAATAACCAGTACTCTTTTACCAGTGCAGCTGATGCTAGTGCCATTAGATGCAGTGACAAGCTTCAATACTGGGGTATCATATTCTGTAGTCTTCAGACGGGACTGTGCAGGAACTGAATCATACCGTTCAATTCTCCGTTTCTACAGAGCACAACTCAGTGGCTGAATTCTGCTATTACAATCATATAATTTAAGAGAGATTGTGATTGAAATACTGCCCACTGGCATGGATCTGGGTGCCACAACAACATAATCAACAAGATAATTAAATATAATATCTCATCAGTGTGCAAAAGGAGGATTTTCAACTAGTCATGGATAAAAGAATTAAACGTATTTCACACTGCAAACCAGTGGTAATTGGATCTTCACATGGTAGCAAATATACTTTGGTAGAGTTCAACGGTTCAGTTAAGATTTTCTCTTGAGTCCAGTCACTTTAAAGCAAAATTTTACCATTGCACATTTAGAATGTCTCCTGCTGCCCATGCTTGCCTTCAATAATTTTACCATTCATTCTTTCGAATATCTCCATTATGAAATTCCTAGAAAACCAGCAGTATTACATCTCTGTTATCTATTTGTCACAGCGAGAGAAGTTTTTGTCAAATCTTGATAAAGCTCCAACCTCCTGTCACAGGGAGATTAATGTTATCCAGTAATTAAGTGCACAAGCACACTGAGCAATACCAGCCTCCATCAGCTTTGCTGAAGTTGCTGGGAGAGCAAATCGTAGGCAAAGTCGATTGAGGGAGCTTTGTCATCAGAAAAACATAATGGTTTGCCTATTTTGATTGTGTTTTTAAATAAATTCAACACCTTTTTCACATTTCGGAGTTACCCCATGTGCAGAATGCAGCACATGACTATGATACACTTGGGATATTTTTCAGGGAACCTCTGAATTAGAGGATACAGACACCAGACCAGTATGCATTGGTGTGTTCAATAATGGTCCCATGACTATTATTGTACTGTTCAGGCATGGTGTAGCTGCATAGAGGCCTGATTAGCCCCTTGGAAGCCATCCTCTGACATTCCTGGACTGGTGGAATGGCAAAATGATGGCTGGAGGGGGAAAAAGGGAATTGGATTGCATTGTGGCAGCTGGCATTGAAACCTCCAAAGGCTTGTATTCAGAGCTGGTCACAGTCCAGATGCACATTGATGGAAAGGTAGGCTTCCTGTTGAGAAAAGCTGCTGACTTGTCCTTTCGTGAGTGCTTGGATAATGCACTGCGCAGTCAATGTTGCGCTGTACATAAAGGATGTCAGCCACCACTCCCGGTTGCGTCTATGCAGAGCTAAGTCGCACGTTCAGCAGCTCCCACAAAAAACGGTTTTTGGGCTCTTTTCAGGGTCCCCAATGGCATTTTTTCGACATTTCCCGGTGTGGGAAGAAGACTGCAACTTTCCCCCGACAGTGTATGGCTTGGCCCAGGAGCGGGGCGACTAAAAAAGTGGTGGTGAAGCCAAAGAAAGTGCGAGGGAAGAAGAGCAAGATGGCGGCGGGCGGGGACCAGGCAGCATGGATGCAATGGGCGCAGGAGCAGCAGGAGGTTATCCAGCGCTGCTTCAGGGAGCTCAAAGCGGACCTGCTGGAGCCGATGAAGGCTTCTATTGATAAGCTGCTGGAGACACAGACGGCCTAGGGGGTGGTGATCCGCGAGGTCCGACAAAAGATCTCAGATAACGAGGACGAGATCTTGGGCCTAGCGGTAAAGGTGGAGGCGCACGAGGCGCTCCACAAGAAATGGCAAGAAAGTTTCGAGGAGATGGAGAATCGGTCGTGGCGGAAGAATCTGCGGATCCTGGGCCTCCCGGAGGGGCTGGAGGGGTTGGACCTGGGGGCCTATGTGGTCACCATGTTAAACTCGCTGATGGGTGCGGGGTCCTTCCAGGGGCCCTTGGAGCTGGAAGGGGCCCATAGAGTGCTGGTGAGGAGGCCCAAGGCTAACGAGCCGCCGCGGGCGGTGCTGGTGCGGTTTCATCGGTTCGCTGATCGGGAGTGTGTACTCAGGTGGGCCAAGAAAGAGAGGAGCAGCAGGTGGGAGAACGCGGAGGTTCGAATATATCAGGACTGGCACGCGGAGGTGGCAAAGAAGAGGGCCGGGTACAATGGGGTGAAGGCGGTGCTGCACAGGAAGGGGGTGATGTTTGGCTTGCTGCAGCCGGTGCAACTGTGGGTCACCTACAAGGACCAGCACCATTATTTTGAGTCCCCGGAGGAGGCGTGGGCCTTTGTTCAGGCCGAGAAGCTGGACACAAACTGAGGGTCGGGATGGGGGGTCGGGCGTGGGGATGGGCGGGGATTGTTGTTGCTGTGTTACATTTTGAGGGGGGGGTTCTTTGTTCTTGGTTTTTCTTGATTTGGTGTGGGTGGTTAGGGTGGGTTGGGCACTGTTTTGGTTGGGTCTGTCGGGTGGGCTCTTGGAGGGGGGCAAGTAAACGGAGTAGGGGGTGGATGCCCGGTAGGGGGGCTGGGGCCCTGCGGGGGAGGGGGAGGCCTGAGTCGGGGGTGAGGGGACTGGGCCTTTGAAAGGAGCTGCGCCAGAGGTGGCGGGGCCGGGCAGGTGGAAAGCGCGGGCTTTTTCCCGCGCTGAAGGCTGGAGGAGGCGGGGCCAGGGCGGGGAAGCGTGGGTTTTTCCCCGCGCTTGGGATGGAAGGGGGAGGCGGAGAGCCTGCTGGTGGGTAATGGAGGGGGAGGGGAAGTCCCACAATGGGAGGAGTCGAAGGAGAGGTGGGAGTGGCCAGGGTCAGCAGGAGTCAGCTGACTTGCGGGAGTGCAATGGGGGGGAGCAAAGCAGCTAGGAGGGGTCCTAGCTGGGGGGGGGGACGACGGGGGACCGAGTTGCTGCTGGTATGGTCAAGGGGGAGCTGGAACGAGTAGAGGGGGTTGGGACGGGGGTCTGCCGCCGTGGGGAACGGGCCGGGCATGGGGTGCGGGCGCGTGGCTGGCCAAGGAAGGGTTATGGCGAGTCGGTGGGGGAGGGGGGTGGGTAGCCCTGATTCGGCTGATAACCTGGAACGTAAGGGGACTGAATGGGCCGGTTAAGCGGGCCCGAGTGTTCGCGCACTTGAAGGGGCTGAAGGCGGATGTGGTCATGCTCCAGGAGACACACCTGAAGGTGGCAGACCAGGTAAGATTGAGGAAGG
Source organism: Scyliorhinus torazame (assembly GCF_047496885.1). Taxonomy (NCBI): domain Eukaryota; kingdom Metazoa; phylum Chordata; class Chondrichthyes; order Carcharhiniformes; family Scyliorhinidae; genus Scyliorhinus; species Scyliorhinus torazame. Next base: position 282,962,960 of record NC_092713.1, on the reverse strand, counting down.
GGTGGTTAGGTCAGGTGTTTCATTCGGGGCTGGATGCCAAAAATCGGGGGGTGGCGATCTTGGTGGGAAAGAGGGTGTCGTTCGAGGCGTCGAGAATTGTGACAGACAATGGCGGCAGGTACGTAATGGTAAGTGGTAAGCTGCAAGGGGAGAGGGTGGTGCTGGTCAACGTATACGCCCCGAACTAGGACGATGCGGGTTTTATGTGGCGCATGTTGGGTCGGATCCCGGACTTGGAAGTGGGGGGCCTGATAATGGCGGGGGGTACTTTAACACAGTGTTGGATCCGGCACTGGACCGCTCCAGGTCTAGGACGGGTAGGAGGCCGGCGGCGGCTAAAGTGCTGAGGGGGTTTATGGACCAGATGGGAGGGGTGGGCCCTCAGAGATTTGCAAGGCCGGGGGCTAGGGAATTTTCATTCTTCTCGCATCTTCATAAGGCTTATTCCCGGATCGACTTTTTTGTTATGAGCAGGGCGCTGATAGCGAGAGTAGAGGATACCGAGTACTCGGCGATAGCCATTTTGGATCACGCCCCGCATTGGGTAGACTTAGAGCTGGGGAGGAGAGGGACCAGCGCCCATTGTGGCGCTTGGTGGTGGGGCTGTTGGCGGACGAGGAGGTGAGCGAGCGGGTCCGAGGAAGCATAGAGAGATACCTGGAGGCCAACGATAATGGGGAGGTCCGAGTGGGGATGGTCTGGGAGGCGCTGAAGGCGGTGGTTAGGGGAGAGCTGATCTCCATTAGGGCCCACAAGGAGAGGAGAGAGCAGAGGGAGAGGCTGGTGGGGGAGATGGTGAGGGTAGACAGGAAGTACGCAGAGGTGCCTGCGGAGGGACTGTTGAGGGAGAGGCGTAGCCTCCAGGCTGAATTCGACCTGGTGACCACCAGGAAGCGGAGGCACAGTGGAGGAAGACCCAGGGGGCGGTTTATGAATATGGGGAAAAGGCAAGCCGGATGCTGGCGCATCAGCTTTGGAAGCGGGACATAGCTAGGGAGATCGGGGAGTTAAGTCCGGGGAGGGAGTGTGGTGCGGAGTGGGGTTGGCATCAATGGGGTCTTCAGGGACTTTTATGAGGAACTGTATTGGTCCGAGCCCCCACTGGAGGAGGGAGGGATGGGCTGCTTTCTGGACCAATTGAGGTTCCCAAAAGTGGAGGAGGGACTGATGGTGGGATTAGGGGCCCCGATTGGGCTGGAGGAGCTGGCCAAAGGGATAGGGAGCATGCAGGCGGGGAAGGCACCGCGGCCGGACGGTTTCCCGGTCGAATTCTACAAAATAATATGTGGACCTGTTGGGCCCGTTGCTGGTTAGGACCTTCAATGAGGCAAGGGAGGGGGGGGGGGGCTTATTCCCCGACGATGTCCCACGGCACTGATCTCCTTGATCCTGAAGCGGGACAAGGATCCCCTGCAGTGTGGGTCTTACAGGCAGATTTCGTTGTTAAATGTAGATGCCAAGGTGCTGGCGAAGGTCTTAGCCATGAAAATTGGGGATTGGGTGCCGCAGGTTATCCACGAAGACCAGACGGGGTTCGTGAAGGGGAGGCAGTTGAACGCGAATGTGCGGAGGCTCCTGAACGTTATTATGATGCCGGCAAGGGAGGGGGAGGGGGAGATAGTGGTGGCGATGGACGCTAAGAAGGCCTATGATAGGGTAGAGTGGGGGTACTTGTGGGAGGTGCTGAAGAGGTTCGGGTTTGGGGAGGGTTTCGTCAGGTGGGTTAGGCTGTTGTATGAGGTCCTGATGGCGAGTGTGGCCATGAACAAGAGGAGGTCTGAGTACTTTCGGTTGCATCGAGGGACGAGGCAGGGGTGTCCCCTGTCCCCCCTGCTCTTCGTACTAGCAATTGAACCCCTGGCTTTGGCACTGAGGGAGTCGAGGAACTAGAGGGGATTGGTGAGGGGTGGGGAGGAGCATAGGGTGTCGCTCTATGCGGACGACTTGCTGCTATATGTGGCGGACCCGGTGGGGGGAATGCCGGAGGTAGTGAGGATCCTCAGGGAGTTCGGGGATTTCTCAGGGTACAAGCTCAACATGGGGAAGAGCGAGTTGTTCGTGGTTCACCCAGGGGTCCAGGAGAAGGGGATTGGCGAGCTCCCACTAAAAAGGACGGAGAGGAGCTTCAGATATTTGGGGGTCCAGGTGGCCAGGAGCTGGGGGGGCCCTGCATAGTCTTAATTTCACGAGGCTGGTGGAGCAAATGGAGGAGGAGCTTAAGAGGTGGGATGCGTTGCCGCTGTCCTTGGTGGGAAGAGTGCAGTCAGTCAAGATGACGGTGCTCCAAAGGTTTCTGTTCCTGTTCCAGTGCCTCCCCATTCCTATCCCGAAGGCCTTCTTTAGGCGGGTCAACAGGAGCATAACGGGGTTTGTGTGGGCGCGAGGGACTCCGAGGGTGAGAAGGGTGTTCCTGGAGCGGAGTAGGGATGGGGGGGGGCTGGCGCTGCCTAACCTTTGTGGATACTACTGGGCCGCCAATGTGACGATGGTGCGCAAGTGGGTGATGGAGGGGAAGGTGGCTGCATGGAAGAGGCGGGAGACGGCGTCTTGTGAGGGTACGAGTCTGGAGGCGCTGGCAATGGCGCCGCTGCTGCTCCCTCCAATGAGGTATACCACGAGCCCGGTGGTGGCGGCTACCCTCAAGATCTGGGGGCAATGGAGGCGGCACAGGGGGGAAGTTGGGGCCTCGGTGTGGACCCCGATACGTTGAACCACTGGTTTGTCCCAGGGAGAATGGATGGAGTGTTTTCAGGGTGGCACAGGGCAGGGATAAGAAGGTTGGGGGACCTGTTTGTGGATGGGAAATTCGCGAACCTGGGTGAGCTGGAGGAGAAGTACGGGCTCCCCCCCAGGGAACACCTTTAGGTATCTACTGGTAAGGGCGTTTGCCAGGCGGCAAGTGGTGGAATTCCCGCTGCTGCTGCCACGCACGGTACAGGACAGGGTGCTCTCGGGGGTGTGGGTTGGGGAGGGGAAGATCTCGGCAACATACCAGGTAATGCAGGAGGAGGAGGAGCTGAAAGGTAAGTGGGAGGAGGAGTTGGGGGAGGAGATCGAGGAGAGGACATGGGCAGATGCCCTTGGGAGGGTGAACTCTTCTTCTTCGTGCGCGAGGCTCAGCCTCATACAGTTTAAGGTGCTGCACAGGGCACACATGACCGGGACAAGGATGAGCCGGTTCTTTGGGGGTGAGGACAGGTGTGTTAGGTGCTCAGGGAGCACAGCAAACCACACCCATATGTTCTGGGCACGCCCAGCGCTGGAGGAATTTTGGAAGGGAGTAGCAAGGACGGTGTCGAGGGTGGTAGGATCCAGGGTCAAACCGGGCTGGGGGCTCGCAATATTTGGGGTTGCAGAGGAGCCGGGAGTGCAGGAGGCGAAAGAGGCCGGTATCCTGGCCTTTGCGTCCCTGGTTGCCCGGCGAAGGATTCTTCTTCAGTGGAAGGATGTGAGGCCCCAAGCGTGGAATCCTGGATCAACGATATGGCGGGGTTTATTAAATTGGAGAGGGTGAAATTTGGCTTAAGGGGATCGGTGCTAGGGTTTTTCAGGCGGTGGCAACCGTTCTTGGACTTCCTGGCAGAACGGTAGACAATGGTCAGTAGCAGCAGAAACCGGGGGGGGCGGGGGGGAATGTCAGCCACCTCTGAATAATGACAGAGCTCGTCCATTCTGACTATTGTTGCCCATTGAGAAAGTAATTACCGATGGGCTCTCGTTAAGAGGGCGTTATTGACCCGTACACTTCCGACTGGGAAATATTGGTGACGTCTCTTGCAGCAGCCTGGAAGGAGTCTGAGGCCAAAAGATTCCGGTGGAAGTTCCAATGAGCCACTGAAGAAGCACAGGTCTGGAAGAACACTGTGAGAGTGAAGCACCGATGCACTGTTCCTCTAACCTAATAACAATAACTTGTAATTATATCGCAGCTTTGACATAATGAAACATCTCAAGGCTCTTCACAGAGGCATTATAAAGTAAAATGTGAAGCTGCGCCACGTAAGAAAATATTAGCACAAGTGACCAAATGCTTGATCAAAGAGGTAGGTTTCAAGGACAATGTTAAAGATGGAAAGTGAGATAGGGAAGCGGAGAAATTTAGGTCCCAATTAGGATCCAGCCAAATGAAGGCATGGTATTAATGGTGGGGTGATTAAAATGAGGGATTCTCAGGTGGCCAGAATTAGAGGAGTTCAGAGATCTCAAAAGTTTTTTTAATTCATTTACGGGATATGGGCATTGCTGGTTAGGCCAGCATTTATTGCCCATACATGGATGCATACATAGAGGGTAGGAGCAGGAGGAGGTCTTTTGGCCCTTCGAGCCTGCTCCGCCATTCATCACGATCATGGCTGATCATCCAACTCAATAGCCTAATCCTGCTTTCTCCCCATAGCCTTTGAACCCATTCTCCCCAAGTGCTATATCCAGCCGCCTCTTGAATATATTCAAAGTTTTAGCATCAACTACTTCCTGTGGTAATTAATTCCACAGGCTCACCACTCTTTGTGTGAAGAAATGTCTCCTTATCCAAAATGGTTTCCCCTGAATCCTCAGACTGTGATCCCTGGTTCTGGACACACCCATCATTGGTAACATCTTCCCTGCATCTACCCTGTCTAGTCCCGTTAAAATTTTATAAGTCTCTATGAGATCTCCCCTCATTCTTCTGAACTCCAGCGCGAATAGTCCCAACCTAGTCAATCTCTCTCATATGACAGTCCTGTCATCCCTGGAATCAGTCTGGTAAACTTTCGCTGCACTCCCTCGAGAGCAAGAACATCACTAGTTGCCCTTTAGAAGGTGGTGGTGAGTTGCCTCCTTGAACTGTTGCAGTCCTTGAGGTGTAGATACACCCACTGTGCTGTTATGTTAGGGAGGGTGTTCCAGGATTTTGTCCCATCGACAGTGAAGGAGCGGTGATATATTTCCAAGTCAGGTTGGTGAGTGACTTGGAGGGGAACCTCCAGGTGGTGGGGAACCTCCAGGTATCTGCTGCTCTTGTCCTACTAGATGGTAGTGGTCATGGATCTGGAAGGTGTTGTCTAAGGAACCTTGATGAGTTACTGCACTGCATCTTGTAGATAATACACATGGCTGCCACTGTTTGTCGATGAGGGAAGGTTTGAATGTTTGTGGAAGGGGGAGTAATCAAGTGGGCTCCTTTATCCTGGATGGTGTCAAGCTTCTTGAGCTGCACTCATCCAGGCAAGTGGAGAGTGTTCCATTATGCGCCTGACTTGTGCCTTCTAGATGGTGGACAGAATTTGGTTACTTGCCGTAGGATTCCTAGCCTTTGACTTGCCCTGGTAGCAACAGTATTAATGTGGCTAGTCCAGTTCAGTTTCTGATCAATGGTAATCCCCAGGATGTTGATTGTGGGGGATTCAGCGATGGTAATGCCATTGAATGTCAAGGGGCGGTGGTTAGACCCTCTCTTGTAGGAGATGGTCATTGCCTGGCACTTGTGTGGCACGAATGTAACTTGCCACTGACAGCCCAAGCCTGGCTACTGTCCAGGTCTTGCTGCATTTGGACATGACTGCTTCATTATCTGAGGAGTTGCGAATGGTGTTGAACATTGTACAGCCATCCGCAAACATCCCCACTTCTGATCTTATGATGGAAGGCAGGTCATTGATGAAGCAGCTGAAATGGTTGGGCCAAGGACACTACCCTGAGGAATACCTGCAGTGATGTCTTGGAGTTGTCAGGAATTACCGAGCTAGGGAGGAGACATGGCCATATTGAGATTTGAGAACAAGCATGAGAATTTTAAAATCAAGACATTGTTTAACCAGGAGCCAGTATAGGTCGGGATGCCACGTAGGTCTGTGAGCATAGGGGTAATGGACGAATGAGATTTGGGATGAGCTAGGACAAGGACAGCAGAGATTTGCATGATCTTTAATTTTGGGAATGGCCACTGTGCATTAGAATCATCAAGTCTGGAGACAACAAAGGCAGGAATGAGCCTTTCAGCAACAGACAAGCTGAGGTAGGGGTGAAGTCAGGTGATGTTACGAAGGGAACAAGGGGAGCTGTTAGTGATTATCTAAGGGTCGAATATGGCACGAAGATTCTGCATGGTACCACACACAGAAGAAAATGGGAAGGTCAGTTCATAGAGTCATAGAATTTACAGTGCAGAAGGAGGCCATTCGGCATAACCAATATACCCATAACCAAGTAACCCAACCTAACCTTTTTTTTTTGAACACCAAAGGCAATTTAGCATGGCCAATCCACCTAACCTGCACATCTTTGGACTGTGGGAGGAAACCGGAGCACCCGGAGGAAACCCACGCAGACACGGGGAGAACGTGCAGACTCCGCACAGACAGTGACCCATTCGCAGGAATCGAACCTGGGACCCTGGAGCTGTGAAGCAACTGTGCTAACCACTGTGCTGCCATGCCGCCCAATTCCTGGCATCTGGAACTGATGGCCTGGTAGGAATGACACAAGAAGTCTCATGACCTTATACGAGTGGTCAAGGTCCATGAATCCATCTTTACATTCCACCTCCTGCCCACCACATCACAAACATTCACACTGTTCAATGCAGCACATGGTGTCACTCATCCATTAGTGCTCCCTGGCACTCAGGACTCATGTCTAATATGCAGATACTCCACCTCACCCTCACACACCTACCAAAACTACCAAACGCAAATCCATCTCTCCACGTTTTTCCAGCTATTCAGCTATGACAGGCGCCCCGTTCAGATACAGTGCAACATAATCACTGTTATTCTTCCCTTTATCATTGCAGGATCAGCTGGCACCCAACAGAAGGAAGTAGAGCAGAACAAGCAGGTGACAAGGACACCTGCATCTCCTGCCCCCAAAAAGGACATGGTTCCAGAATGCTTTTGCAGCCAGCAATTGAGGATGATTCTCGACTCCCAGCTCACTTCATCCTGCTATGTGGCATGGTGAGCAAACTGCCTCCTGCTTCACCCCACCACCTAGCCCACTCACCCCCACCGCACACCAACCTTCACCTTCTAATTTCCTGCTTTCAGGCACCCAAGGACTGCAGTCTATCCAGCCACAGCAGCCAAAAGAGGAAAAGAAAGACAGTCAGCACTGCACTAATGAAAAGGTCCTGTATGTAATCTGAAGCTCTTAGCCACCAGTTCAGATATTAGCACTACGCAAGCCTTGGAGGCTACTAATAGAGTTGGGGCCAGCATGTGGTAAGTAACCAGCATGAATGGATTGCAGCCAGGTCAGTGAGAAAGGATTGTTCATTAGCCAGCTCACTCGAGGATAAGGTTGCAGATGGAGTTCTGTTGCAGCAGACACAGATGAGGCAGCTGACAGGAAAGAGACATCGCTCATGTCCCCTGAGCTGCTGGGTACATTGGTTGGCGTGACAGAGAGCCTCCTGTCACTTTCAAGAAGCATGAAGCTGGCAGTGGGCATCAGGCAGAGCTTGCCCTCTCTACAGCCTTTCTCAATTTCCTCATCATGTTGCGTACATCACAAAACTATCATTCCAGATACCGTGGCTTTTGCACCTTTTGTATCGATGGGTCACCTACACCTCTGCTATCCCTGTGAAGATGCAGCACCATTCTTTGGTAAATGCAGGAACTCACCACAACACTTGCAACAGCACTCAGGAATACTTCCAATGGCAGGCATTCTTAAAAATTACCTTACCTCCATTGTATGTGTCTGTTTTTTTAAGGAATGCTGTTGTGGGGTCCACCTTTCAGCTACATTGATGATTAATGAGTGACTGACAACTTCGTTGCCGGGACCGGCATGGGATAAAATAGGTATCCTGGTGTTGCATTGGCTGGTTGGGTGGTGTCAGATCGGAACTGTGCAGTTTCACTGCTTTCTGGTGCATGGCAAGGATTCCACCACAAGTTCCCTTGCCACGTGGACCACCCAGGAAGCAGTGGGCAATGCAGCGTCCCTCAGAAAATCTGCACTAGTCTTCCATAGCACCACAAGAGTAATTTCACACCCTTATTTTTCAATTGATTCATGCCCTCTTTATTCTCCATACCATAAGATACCAGTCCACACTTACTTATATTAATTTGATAATTAAACATCCATTCTGTAAGTCTATTAATGTCTTGCTGCATTTTAATAACAGCAGTCCACTTAATTCATGACAACCAAATGTAACTTCACTCAAATTTTGAACTAACACAGGATATGCTTTAACATTGTGTTGTACCAAGCTTGTCACAAGACGATGACAAAATCTTGCCCTTATCTTTTCCTTATGAAAACTACTTAATTCTTTAAACCCCATGAATTTGAATCATTTCAAGTAATGGGGGCCCCCAAATTTGACAATCCGTGGGTGGTTTCTGTAGAATAAGAGATTAATGGTTAAATTAATGAACAAAGATGCTAATGATGGTGTAAGCATAACATCAGGGTAGAATGACCAAGTGGCCCCAAGAGAGCAAGACACAGAACAGACTGTGTCCAGAAAACCATGAGGTCTTTCCAAATAGTCCTGAATAAATAGTTTCAAGAGAAACTATACACTGATTATCTTGTCACTCATAGGGTAGGCAATACCTCATCAAGACAGGGTGGCAACACAAAACAGTTTGTCTAATTTCACTCTTTTTGTGTTCTTACCAGTCTGAATGCTTTATCGAACTCTGATTCTTTGTGAGAATGGTGCCCGACGTTCCCTCTAAGCTGCATAATTAGGCAGTAGCCTGGAAGTTTCCGCCCTGACTGAGCTCAAGTTGACGCTTTTAAGTTACCACATTTGCATGGCCACACAAAAACACTGACAGCACTCAGGCACTTAATTGAATTAGCCACTCCCTACAATAAAGAACAGGGGGTGCGTTGCTGGTACTTGTGTTTTGCACTGTTCTTTCTGCTTCCTGAAGATCGTTAATAATGTGTGAGGATTTTGTCACGTTCTGTCTGGGCACTCCTCTGTGATTCTGCATGAACATCCCACTTTTTCCCAACTTCGTGCTGTCCCTCCTGAGTTTCACGCATTCATTAATTCTGGTACAGTTGGTCAATTATCATACAGTATTGTTTTTGGCTTTGCACATTATTCTGTCTTTCCTGTCGACTGAGGCTCTGAAATTTGGTACTTTTGTGTTCTCCCAGAAAGAGGGAGATATTTATCACAGAATTGTTACAACACAGACGGAGGTCATCCAGCCCATCATTTCGGCGCTGGCTGTTTGAATGAGCAATTCACATAGAGCGCCCTGTACATATGAAAAGCACCAGGGCAAAACGATGAGCTCTGGTGCTTCTCCCCAGTCCCTTATTCACCTCTCCCCAATTTAAGCCTCTCCACAATCATGCAGGATATTGTTTCCCTTTCAAGATTCGCCAGTTAATTCACCAATCACAGAAAGGTATGAGTAAAATGATAATGCCCACTGTTGACATCTAATTACAAATAACATCTGATACAACGTGGGTCATTAATATTAAAGCCAGCAACAATATAATGCAGTTTAAATTTGTATGCACCCTACAAATGATCCCACTATGACTATTAAACAAGCCAGAGAGTACAAATTTTACTTAAACAGCATTGTGTGGCATTGTTAAGTTGAAAAGAAAATATCCGTTAGTTATTTATAACATTGTTCAAATGATAATACTGATTTTGAAGACTGCCTCAACCATCATTAATGTGTTCTGCACATTGCACCATATGGACATGGGCAATGGGGTTTCCCATTGTGGGGCAGCCCCACGCCGTCGGGAAACCCCCGGGGTGCCGGCAAAACGGAGCATCCCGCCGGCGGAGAATCCAGCCCCTTGTTTTCCTTACTATTCTACATCTAAGGACTATCACCAAACAGACAGCCATTGTACAAATAATCTTCCACCAGAGGTCATTAACGATCGTACTGTGGTAACACCACTGGTAACACATTGCATGTATTACGGTACTGCCACTATATTACAGGTACCACAGTAAAGCCCAGCCTGCTGGCTCCTCCCAGCAGGCGACGTATAAAAGTATATGCTCTCCTGTGCTGCTCCCATTCTGGTTCCAGCTACAGGAGGGACAACATCTTGTGCAATAAAGCCTCGATTGTTTCGCTATTCTCGTCTTTTGGTAATTGACGGTACATCAATTTATTGCACAAGATTTTTAAAGTTGAGCATCTTAATAAAGCCTGATCACCTGGAGCTGAGCCCTCACGCAGCCAACGCCATGCCCACCTTCGACCACTGGCTAGCCTGCTTTGAAGGCTACCTCAGAGCAGCCACTAAAGAACTCTCAGACCCACAGAAGCTCCAAGTCCTCTACTCACGGGTGAGCCCACAAGTTTTTCCCCTCATCCGGGATGCGCCCACCTACACAGAAGCAATGACGCTACTAAAGGGACATTACATTAAGTTGGTGAATCAAGTGTACGCCAGGCACCTCCTGGCCATGAGATGGCATCTCCCAGGGGAGACTCTGGACGATTTCTTGCGGGCTCTACAGATTCTCGGTAGGAACTGTGATTGTCAGGCAGTTTCGGCAGTCCAACACACCAAACTACTAATCAGACACCCTTATGTCACGGGTATGAAGTCTACGTACGTTCGCCAGCGACTATTGGAAGGGGGAACGCTCTATCTTGCAGAGATTAGGCAGCTTGCTCACTCCCTAGAAGTGGCCTCCCGTAATCTGGAGGCCTACACCCCCAACCGCGCGGCACCCTCGTGGGTATCGTGGGCCCCACCAGCTGCCGAATCAAGTACACTGCAAGCCTGCGCCGCGCGGCAGACAGCCAACTCCGGGAGGCCCAAGTGTTATTTTTGTGGCCCGGGCAAACATCCCAGGCAGCGCTGCCCGGTGCGAAGCATGACCTGCAACGGGTGCAGGAAGAAGGGCCACTTCGTTTCCGTTTGTCAGGCCCAGTCGGTCGCCGCTGTTTCCAGGCCTGGCATTGCTACACCCTCAATGTGTGATCCAGGGGTGCGCCATCTTCTCCACCGCAAGCCACATGCGACCTGTGGGCGCCGCCATCTTTGATGCCGCCCACCATGTGTGCCCCGTGAGTGCCACCATCTTCGGCGCCATTTTGGACCGCGCCTCAGGACCCCTGCTCGTCTGGATGTTCGCTGCCCGCTGATACCTCCGCCACCGCTGATCCGCCCGGGACCTCCCAACATCTTCCGCAGCTCGCCTCCATCACCCTGGATCAGTCTCGGTCCCGCAACCTCGCGACCGCTAAGACGATGGTAAAGATCAACGGGCACGAGACGACCTGCCTCTTTGACTCCGGGAGCACAGAGAGTTTCATCCACCCTGCTACGGTAAGGCGTTGCTCCCTCCCGGTACTCCCCATCACCCAGAAGATCTCCCTGGCCTCTGGATCCCATTCCGTGGAAATCCGGGGGTACTGTGTCGCGACTCTCACCGTTCAAGGCGTAGAGTTCAGCAACTTCAGGCTCTACATCCTCCCCCATCTCTGCGCTGCCCTGTTACTAGGTCTTGATTTTCAATGCCGCCTCAAAAGCCTTACTTTGAAATTTGGCAGACCCCTGCCCCCCTCACCGTCTGTGCCTCACAACCCTTAAGATCGATCCACCTTCAAAGAACAAAGAACAAAGAAATGTACAGCACAGGAACAGGCCCTTCGGCCCTCCAAGCCCGTGCCGACCATACTGCCCGACTAAACTACAATCTTCTACACTTCCTGGGTCCGTATCCTTCTATTCCCATCCTATTCATATATTTGTCAAGATGCCCCTTAAATGTCCCTATTGTCCCTGCTTCCACTACCTCCTCTGGTAGTGAGTTCCAGGCACCCACTACCCTCTGCGTAAAAAACTTGCCTCGTACATCTACTCTAAACCTTGCCCCTCTCACCTTAAACCTATGCCCCCTAGTAATTGACCCCTCTACCCTGGGGAAAAGCCTCTGACTATCCACTCTGTCTATGCCCCTCATAATTTTGTATACCTCTATCAGGTCGCCCCTCAACCTCCTTCGTTCCAGTGAGAACAAACCGAGTTTATTCAATCGCTCCTCAAAGCTTATGCCCTCCATACCAGGCAACATTCTGGTAAATCTCTTCTGCACCCTCTCTAAAGCCTCCACATCCTTCTGGTAGTGTGGCGACCAGAATTGAACACTATACTCCAAGTGTGGCCTAACTAAGGTTCTATACAGCTGCAACATGACTTGCCAATTCTTATACTCAATGCCCCGGCCAATGAAGGCAAGCATGCCGTATGCCTTCTTGACTACCTTCTCCACCTGTGTTGCCCCTTTCAATGACCTGTGGACCTGTACTCCTAGATCTCTTTGACTTTCAATACTCTTGAGGGTTCTACCATTCACTGTATATTCCCTACCTGCATTAGCCCTTCCAAAATGCATTACCTCACATTTGTCCGGATTAAACTCCATCTGCCATCTCTCCGCCCAAGTCTCCAGACAATCTAAATCCTGCTGTATCCTCAGACAGTCCTCATCGCTATCCGCAATTCCACCAACCTTCACTGTTTGCAAACCTCACCCCGGACTGTAAGCCCTTCGCCACGAGGAGCAGACGGTACAGTGCCCAGGACAGGACCTTTATCAAGTCAGAGGTCCAACAGCATCTGCGGGAGGGGATCATTGAGGCCAGTGAGATCAATGAGCCCCCTGATGCCCTATCCCGCGGTACATGTGCCAGCGCACAAGTGGACTGACTCCGGGCTCTGCACAATGACCTCTGCCACTCGGGGGGTTACCCGGTTCTTCCATTTTGTCAAGGCCCGCAACCTGCCCTACTCCATTGAGGAGGGTAAGGACCATAACCAGAGACTGCCAAGTCTGCGCAGAGTGCAAGCCGCACTTCTACTGGCCAAATAGAGCGCACCTGGTGAAGGCCTGCCGCCTCTTTGAGCGCCTCAGCATGGACTTCAAAGGGCCCCTCCCATCCACCGACTGCAATGTGTACTTCCTCTACGTAATTGATGAGTACTCACGGTTCCCCTTCGCCATCCCATGCCCCGACATGACTTCTGCCACGGTCATCAAAGCCCTGCACAGCATCTTCACCCTGTTCGGTTTCCCCACCTACATCCAAAGCGATCGGGGATCCTCTTTCATGAGCGATGAGCTGTGTCAGTTCCTGCTCAGCAAGGGCATCGCCTCGAGCAGGACGACCAGCTACAGCCCCCCGGGAAATGAACAGGTGGAGAGGGAAAACGGGACGGTCTGGAAGGCCGTCCTGCTGGCCCTTCGGTCAAAATATCTCCCGGTCTCCCGCTGGCAGGAGGTCCTCCCCGACGCGCTCCACTCCATCCGGTCGCTCCTGTGTACCGCCACTAATGAGACCCCTCACGAACGTGTGTTTGCCTTCCCTAGGTGTCCACCTCCGGGGTCTCGCTCCCAACATGGCTGACAGTTCCTGGATCCGTCCTCCTCCGGAAACATGTGCGGAGCCATAAATCGAACCCTTGGTTGAGAAAGTCCACCTCCTGCATGCAAACCCGCAGTACGCCTACGTGGCACACCCCGACGGGCGCCAAGACACAGTCTCCCTCCAGGACCTGGCACCCGCTGGGTCCCCACCCACAACCCTCGACCTGATACCATTCCTCCCTCCCCCGGTTGCCTCGTTGACCCCTGCGCCACCCACACTCCCACCAGCGAACCTCACCGCAGCCCCCACCCCAGCAGGATCCGTCCCTTCACTGGATCCACTAAGGGGTGACGAAGAAGAGGACAACACGCTCCCGGAGTCGCAGGTGACCACATCGGCGCCCACACCACCACCAGGTGATCACAGCGGAGGGTCAGAGCACCGGACAGACTCAATCTGTAATGTTTTCTTCACCCCTGCCAGACTCTTTTTAAACAGGGGGTGAATGTGGTAAACATCACTGGTAACACATTGCATGTATTACGGTACTGCCACTGTATTACAGGTACCACAGTAAATCCCAGCCTGCTGGCTCCTCCCAGCAGGCGATGTATAAAAGTATATGCTCTACTGGGCTGCTCCCATTCTGGTTCCAGCTACAGGAGGCACAACATCTTGTGCAATAACGCCTCGATTGTTTCACCATTCTCGTCTCGTGGTAATTGACGGTACATCACGTACCAATTAACCAATTTCACAAATCTGAGCAGCTATTTTACATTCATTTCTGATGAAATATTGGGTACAAATTTACGCCTCCTGCCCACCCCACCTTTGCGCCCAGCGCACCTCCAGCTATTCCTGAAATATATCAGGAGAGCCCCTAATCAGGATTTGTGCTGGGCGTAGTACGTAGCACGATGATTTCTGGCCCGCGGCACCCAGTGAGGGGGCGAAGCAGATGAGCGTATTTAAATATGGCGCGATTTTCCGGCCACATTCCTGGTGAACAGCGGGAGAGCCCGCAAAACGGGTTTCACTCCGGGTGCTGCTCTGATTGCGATGCTCCCGACCCACAGCACCCAATGCCCTCGCTGGGCGTGATCCAGATCAGTATATATAAATGAGGCATAAAACCCATTTAAATATGCACAGCCTGTTCGTGGCTGCAGTCTCCCAGCTCCTGGGATTTACCTGCCCCACTGGCTCAGCCTGAGGCTGGCGCCAAACTGTACTGCTTTCCTAAAACGTAAGTCAGACATAATGGCCATGCCAAGGGGCTCTGAGGCCACTGAAGTCCCCGGGTGTCCATGGACAACGAAGGGCAGTGTCCTAGCGCTGCCCCCGGCACCTGGGAAGTGCCAATATGGCACAGAGGAATCCTAACAATGTAAACCTAGCACCCTGACAGTGCCAACCTTGAGTGCCAGTGGGTACTGCCAAGGGGTGGTGTTGCTCTTTTTAACCTTAGTCTATTTGCTCTGATTACGTCACCTTTGCTCATGAGTCGCCAGGTGTCTTTATGATACCGCCACGTGGTTCAAGTTCAGGTTATGATTAATAATACAGCACACCGCTTAGTAAGGATTAAAACAACTGTCATTTATTATATACAACAAGCAATATTAATACCCTAATACTACTTTCTATATAATAAACCTATCACTACTGGCCAATACTTACCTTAGGAAGAGCCCACCCAGGTCAGGGAAACGAATGGCTTGTCCAATCAGATCTGGCCCGCGGGATTCAAAAGGCTGCTACAGGTCGGTGGCTAGGTGTCTCTACCGGATAGCGATCGCTGGATTCAAACTTACTGTTGCCGGTTGCTGTTCTTGCGAAGGTCTCGAGCAGGCGAAGAGGAGAGAGAGAGATATCTGAACTTGGCCCCTCACTTTTATAGGGCCCAGGGGCTTCCCGCCTCCCGGGGCGGCCCTTGACCCAGAGTCCCAGGTGATTGGATTTGTTCCCAATCCCTGGGGTCGATGTGTCCAATGGTGAGGCGGTTCCTCGATCGGGGGGTGGTCGTTCACCTGTCTTTGTTTCGGCCACTGCAGGCGCCGACAGGTCTGGCCCGGTATTCAATTGCTAATATGTTGCAATTGTTCCCGGGGATAGCCGATTAAACTGCAGATGCCTGGATAGATGGGCTGCAAACAGTCCTGAATGTAACTGCAAATACCTGGGTTGATGGGCTGTTGATAGCCCTGAGTATCGATCTGGGCTAACTTCCCCAGAGCCGAATATGCAATACTGTCTGCAGCTGCCTGCTTGTGTCTTGTTAGTTGCTTTTCCCAGCAGTCTTTCGGGTTAGCCATTTCAAACTGGGTTTTGGCCAGATTAATCGGAACGCAGCCATTTTACGTGGCTAGATCCTTTCTAGTTCCAAATGATAATCCGAGAACCAGAATATGATTTAATTGTTTCACTTGGCCATTTTCCAATAGGCTGTTGCTGGCCAAACAGAACTTAGGACTTTTCTCCCAAAATGTCAATCAGATAAAATTAGATATTTCCGCTCAGCACACATTAGGCTGGATTCTCGGCCGTATCGCGAACTCCGCTACTGGCGCCGGGCGGCAGAGAATCGAGCATTGGGCAGAAACCGGGATCAGCACCGGTTCCCCGCTGGCTCTGGGATCGATGTTCAAGTTTCACGCCGCACGCCAGCGGGAGGATGCAAATGGGTCATGAACATTCATTTGGATCCGATTAACGGGCCTGGCACCATATCCTCTGGGCCCTCGAGATTCTTTCATCCTCTGGGCCGGTGAGAATTGGTGCAGGTCTGGAAGGAAGTTGCTCCCAAACTCCACCAGCGGGCCATCCTCCCCTCGTTCTCCAATGTAAGATCTGCCCATTCCATCCCCACTAGATACCTCCTATCGCCCCCCACACCAGAGACCCCCTAATTAAAGACCCCCACCAGACAGGCCCTATAGAAGAAATCCCACCAGAAAGCTTGCATAAGAGAGCCCCATGTCTGGAAGCCCTCCAGAAGAGAGACCCCTGTCTGCAGGTCCCCCAGAAGAGAGACCCCTGTCTGCAAGACCGCCAGAAGAGAGGATCCTGTCGGGAAGCCCCCAGAAGAGAGTCCCCTATCTGGAAGCTGGACAGTTATCCAGACAGAGGCAGTGAAAAAATTACTGTTGTAACACTCATCGTGCCTGGGACCCTGGAGATGTGAAGCAACTATGCTAACTACTGTGCTACCGTGCTGCTGGTGCGTGTTCTCAGATTTTTGTAGCTTCTGCCCAATGGAAGAGGTTGGAAGAGAGAATAATCCTGGTGGGAGGGGTCTTTGATTATGCTGCCTGCTTTCCCAATGCAGCGGGAGGTGCAGACAGAGTCAATGGATGGGAGATGGGTTCGCGTGATGGACTGGGCTGTGTACACGACTCTCTGTAGTTTCTTACGGTCTTGGGCCATAGTTTCTTACGTTCTCTGTCAACCATCTCCACCTCGGTACCATTGATGCAGACAGGGATGTGTACGAGACTTTGCTTCCTCAAATCGATGACCCGCTCCTTAGTTTTGCTCTCATTGATGGAGAGATTGTTGTCATTACACCATGCCTCCAGGTTCTCTACCACCCTACTGTACTCTGACTCATCGTTGTTTGAGATCCGACCCACTACGGTCGTATCATCAGCAATCTTGGAGATGGATTTGGAGCTGAATTTTGCCACATCGTCGCGTGTGTACTTGGAATATAGTAGGGGGGCTAAATACACTGCCTTGCGGGGCCCCGGTATTGAGGAGTATCGCGGAAGTGGTGTATTTATTTATCCTTCGTGATTATGGTCTATAGGTCAGGAATTCGAGGATCCAGTTGCAGAGGGAGGAGCGAAGTCCTAGGTTTTGGAGTTTTGATATAAGCTTGGCTGGGATTATGGTGTTGAAGGCGGAACTATAGTCAATGCACAGGGTCTGACGTAAGAGCCCTTGTTGTGAAGGTATGACCCAAGCAACCACTAAACTCAATATAAAAGCAGCTGATCACAAATGAAAATCGGTAACACATTGTCACCTCTAACACAACAGACCACACAAATGAATAGTATTATGATATTGATAAACCCTACCTCTCTCACTCACAGACATACACTGCACAATTACATTGTTGGAGATTATCAACCATTTCTAAATTCCTTGGCATATCATTGCCTTTATAGTGCAAGCTATCTTGGAGTTATGGTAATGATCCAGCAGAAAAATATTAAATGAAGCAATAAAAAAAAAATTTTTTTTTAAATCGCTTATTGTCACAAGTAGGCTTCAAATGAAGTTACTGTGAAAAGCCCCTAGTCGCCACATTCCGGCGCCTGTTCGGGGGGCAAACAAGGGTGAGAAAAACAAATTGACTCAAATGTTACTCCCTGTTTTCATCTTCGTTTAAACATGGCATATCATTTACTTCAGCTGATTAGGGGAGGGCAATTTTTCCACTCCTGGTGCATTGCCATAATGCAGGAGCTGTTGGTAAAACAATTCTCTCTGGTAGTTTGTACTTCAAGGGACGCTCAAAACAGATTGACAACAAATCACCAACTCTGCCTCACAAGGATTAATGCCTTGATTACATCAAAGCAAGTTGGAAGAGATACATTTTACTACATGGACCAAGTCATAAATTACATTATGAAAATTAATTCATGAATCAATTTGTAGAGTTCCAAATGCAGCATTATCCATGTAGAGAAAACACATTTTTAACAGCTTGACTCTAGTTCAATCACTAAAAATGTAGTACAGAACTTGGCACTTTAATTAAACTAATCCATAACCAGAAATGCTATAACCCACGCTCAACAGCAGTCTTTATTTTACCAGGTCATTAAACCTGACAATCTATTACTAAACTAATTGGCATCATGAATATACTGCAAATTTATGGTTGTGTCATTTCATAAATATCCTGTATAATTGTTTGTAGTCCCATTTCAACACAAGCTATTTCACTCCAAGCTGAAAATGAATAATGCTGCATAAATATAGGAAATTCTACGGCTGGTCGAATAAAGTCTTTGGTTGCTGTGTGGCCTACTGCTTCATCTTATAACGCCAATGTTTCAGGTGCAGAAATGAAGAAAGCGAATTCTTGTGCGGTGTCGAATTGTTCAAGTTACATTCTTGAAAGTCAACTAAGGGGCATCTTGTTCAGGGTTTTGCTTTACAATGATGCCTTGCCTTCAATGATCCTTTGAAGTCATATTTTTTACAACAGGAGCTGTGGAACTGAACATTCTACTTTAGCTACATGCATTCCAATCTCAATTGTAATTCAGCTCTTTCGCACTGTCCTCCTAAGGCATCTTATCCCCAGCCTCTGAGGATTTGTCCCTTCTGTGGTTATGTGCCACCTGAAGGAGGGAGTGCTCGGCGAGTCATGTGACCCGTGCGGCCAAATGGCCCAGACGCGCAAATCTGGGGCTGAGCGTGGGTTTTCCTTGTCGGTATGGAGTTGTCAGCGTCTCTGCAAACTAAACTGGCCTGTTTCCTGATCTCCTATAGAACAACACCTCATGTCACCATAGGTGACTGAGTTACTAATGAGCAGATGTATTGGAACAAGGTTGGATCTGGTATTTCCGAATTTGACAGGGAAGGTGAAGGCAAAACATAACCCACAGAAGAGACATCACAACTTGACAAAAGCTGAAAGAATGGACACGAGTTAACCACTGTGTTGTACCTGGAGTGGATCTGGGCAGCACGGCAGTTAAGTAGGCCAAAGTCGAAATTTGGGTCGGGCACAAATCAGTTTGTGATTTCCGGCTATAGAAAAGGAAGGAAAGAGCAACAGCAGCCTCCAGGCATCCACCAGCAGGAGCAAGCAGCAAACACAACCTGCAGCTGGGAAGTACTCTCACAATTAACAAGGCCAATTCCCCATTAGCAATCGCCTTCAACTGTGAAGCTGGAGGCTGCTCATGGCCAAAGGGAGTTAAAGTGACCTTCAACATAGAACCAAGAGCAGGGCTTTGTCCTGAAAGTGTATGGTAGGCTAGACAGGCAGCGGCTGTAATTGCCCCTGTTGGGTATCCATAATATTTATAGATGGCATGAAGGCCTCACAGACGAAAGACTCTCACCACTCCCCGCTCCTGACCACTCCCGATGGCGAGTTGTGGATCACGCTGAAATATGGTGAGCATATCAAAAACCCTCATTTGCATTCATTTCCATTTCACTTATGAGACGGAGGTTGAGTACAACGACCTTGCGGGAATCAACAGGCTCCCTAGCAACAAATCAAGAGGGCATCATTTAGTACTCATTTTTTTAAAATGTGAAGTTGCCGCAATAACTGCTGAGGGGAACTGAGGAAATCATAGAATTTACAGTGCAGAAGGAGGCCATTCAGCCCATCGAGTCTGCACTGGCTCTTGGAAAGAGCACCCTACCCAAGGTCAACACTGCCACCCTATCCCCATAGCACAGTAACCCAGTAACCCCACCCAACACTAAGGGCAATTTTGGAGACTAAGGGCAATTTATCATGGACAACTCACGTAACCTGCACATCTTTGGACTGTGAGAGGAAACCGGAGCACCCGCAGGAAACCCACGCACACATGGGGAGGATGTGCAGACTCCGCACAGACAGTGACCCAAGCTGGAATCGAACCTGGGACCCTGGAGCTGTGAAGCAATTGTGCTTTCCACAATGCTACCGTGCAAACAGCAGGAGGTGAGTAACCATTTCCATTTTCTGGCAAGCAGCTCAAGGGCACCAGAGCTGCTGCCCCAGTGCTCTGAGGGGAGGGGGTGATGCTTCAGGGGGGACGGGTGTCAGGGGGCTGAAGCGTTCCAGGTTGGGGATCACCCCAGGGTCAGGAGGGGGGAGTGGTGAGAGTCTTTCGTCTGTGAGGCCTTCATGCCATCTATAAATATTATGGATACCCAACAGGGGCAATTACAGCTGCTGCCTGTCTAGCCTACTAAACACTTTCAGGACAAAGCCCTGCTCTTGGTTCTATGTTGAAGGTCACTTTAACTCCCTTTGGCCATGAGCAGCCTCCAGCTTCACAGTTGAAGGCGATTGCTAATGGGGAATTGGCCTTGTTAATTGTGAGAGTACTTCCCAGCTGCAGGTTGTGTTTGCTGCTTGCTCCTGCTGGTGGATGCCTGGAGGCTGCTGTTGCTCTTCCCTTCCTTTTCTATAGCCGGAAAGAAGGACAATTTTCTCGAAGTTACCTGGATCCTGGAACAAAGTACTCAGGGGGACTTATGGATCCAGAAGGCAATCCGGTTTGAAGCAAAAAGGTGCTGCGGAACATGAAGTGGGACATTTGTTTCAAATGGCCCACCTGATGAGGCCACTGAAGAACTGCTTTTTGCAGATTGCTGATGTGGTGAGTGCTGCATGTAATTGCACGTCACCGCGGGTTAAACTTATTGGAAGTCAATGATGTTCAACTTCACCTTGAGCACCAGTGGAATATGTGGATGTCAGGATTTGGTTCTGGTGAGACTGGGCCGTTATGGGAGGGCCTGCACAGCTGGGTCTCCTGGACAGAAAACAGCACTCATAAGTGGAACAAGTAACACATTGAAAGACAGATCATTTCTACAACTACTGGAGCACTGGATGGCACTCTGCGAGAAGGCAGGACACGTAGGAGTAGGGGAGGCTTGGGGGATTTGAGGGTCCCGGCTGGAAGCTCTAACTGATTGTCGGTCTCTCTCCTTCTCCAGTACCTTATAGGTATAATAAAATGGCTGGTTTTGTCGGTCCCACGGAGGCAGCCCTTGCGGTGCTGGTAACAGCTGAGGCAGGCAGATGCCAGAGAAGGCAGCGTCGTCGATGCAGGCTGGAGGCAGCACCCCATGTTCAGCGGGCCGTTGCACACCAAAGGACACACATCAGGCCGAGGAGGAACCCAGAGGGGGATGCCAGCGATGGCCCAAGGTGTACAGGTGTTGTTGGTCTGTCGAGGAGATGCCGGACAGCATGTCCCGCAAGACATAGGGTATCAACAAAGTGACTGCATCCTCACAGATTTGGCATCCCGTGGAAGAGGAGGACACCTGCTCTCGGTGGCCGTGAAGGTCACCGCAGCCATGAAATTTTATGCAATCAGTTTGTTCCAGGGCTCGAGTGGGGACTTGTGCGGCATATCACCACCTATAGCCCACAAGTGCATCTGTGAGATCTCAGATGCCCTGTATGCCCAGGCATCCGACTTTATCAATTTTGTGCTGGACCAGGCCCACTGAAATGCCCGAGCTGCAGAATTCTGCAGGGATGTCCCTGGTCCAGGGGGTAATTTATAGCATGCATGTCGCCTTGCACACACAGGCCATCAGGGAGTGTGCTTCATTAACAGGAAGGAGTTCGACTCCCTGAATCTTCAACTCGTATGCGACCACCACCTCCGGATTATGCACGTTTATGCAAGCTTCTAGGGAGCGTGCATAATAGCTACATCCTGGGATACTCGGAGATCCCTGGTGTCTTCAAGGACTACCCCAGGATGACGGGTTGTCTCTACGGGACATGGGATATTGCTGAGGGCTTGGCCGATGACATCAGTGTGGAGGCCGGAGGCCGAGGCGGATTCCCGATATAAGAAGCCCATGCTGGCGCCCGTGATGTCACTGAGTGAGGCATCATAGATTATCATAGAATTTACAGTGCAGAAGGAGGCCATTCGGCCCATCGAGTCTGCACCGGCTCTTGTAAAGAGCACCCTACCCAAGGTCAACACCGGCACCCTATCCCCATAACCCAGTAACCCCACCCAACACTAAGGGCAATTTTGGACACTAAGGGCAATTTATCGTGGCCAATCCACCTACCTTGCACATCTTTGGACTGTGGGAGGAAACCGGAGCACCCGGAGGAAACCCACGCACACACGGGGAGGATGTGCAGACTCCGCACAGACAGTGACCCAAGCTGGAATCGAACCTGGGACCTTGGAGCTGTGAAGCAATTGTGCTATCCACAAGGCTACCGTGCTGCTCAAAATGCGGTTCTGATGCCTTGTCCGCTCTGGTGGTGCCCTACAGTCCACCCCCCCCCAGAGTGTCTCCTGCTTTGTGGTGGTCTGCTGTGCCCTCCACAAGCTGACACAGCAATGGGGAGACATGATGGAGGAGGAGGAAGCAGACCCCCTCCCCATTCCCCAATCCTCCCACACCTCCCCTCTCCATAAGACCATAAGACAAAGGAGCAGAATTAGGCCACTCGGCCCATCAAGTCTGCTCCGCCATTCAATCATGGCTGATATTTTTCTCATCCCCATTCTCCTGCCTTCTCCCCATAACCCCTGATCCCCTTATTAATCAAGAACCTACCTATCTCTGCCTTAAAGACACTCAGTGAATTGGCCTCCACAGCATTCTGCGGCAAAGAGTTCCACTGATTCACCACCCTCTGGCTGAAAAAATTCCTCCTCATCTCTGTTTTCAAGGATCGTCCCTTTAATCTGAGATGGTGTCCTCTGGTTCTAGTTTTTCCTACAAGTGGAAACATCCACTCACGTCCACTCTATCCAGGCCTCGCAGTATCTTGTACGTTTCAATAAGATCCCCTCTCATTCTTCTAAACTCCAACGAGTACAGGCCCAGAGTCCTCAAACATTCCTCATACAAGTTCTTCATTCCAGGGATCATTCTTGTGAACATCCTCGGGACCCTTTCCAAACCCAGCACATTCTTCCTTAGATATGGGGCCCAAAACTGCTCACAATACTCCAAATGGGGTCTGACCAGAGCCTTATACAACCTTAGAAATACATCCCTGGTCTTGTATTCTAGCCCTCTCGACATGAATGCTAATATTGCATTTGCCTCCCTAACTGCCGACTGAACCTGTACATTAACCTTAAGAGAATCGTGAACAAGGACTCCCAAGTCCCTTTGTGCTTCTGCTTTCCGAAGCATTTCCCCATTTGGAAAATAGTTTATGCCTATATTCCTCCTTTCAAAGTGCATCACCTCACACTTTTCCACATTGTATTTCATTTGTCACTTCATTGCCCACTCTCCTAGCTTGTCCAAGTCCTTCTGCAGCCCCCTGCTTTCTCAATACTACCTGTCCCTCTACAGATCTTTGTATTATCTGCAAACTTAGCAACAGTGCCTCCCCGAATATCCTGTTCCACCCTCCAAGGTCCTACATAACATCACCCCAGAGTGTTAGGCCTGTGTTGGCACTTTCAGCGGGTCAATATACAAGGCAGGAGAGTGATGATCACTCGCTGTGAGGAAAGCTCTGGTGCTCCTCAGTTTATGCCAACGTCTGAATCCTGTTTTTCTGCTGAAAGCGCACTCATCCTCCGAATGGCGTCTGCAAGCATTGCAACTTGGACCACTGTGTCGGGGGTCGGAGAGAGGGGGAGCAGAGGGTATCAGGGGGTGGGGGTGTAGGCAAGTACGCTGTGAAGATTAGCATGACAGAGGCTTCACATGTATCAGGTGAAACCTGTTTTAATCGTGAATGTTTGACATTTTCATTCCCCTTAGCTACAGGTAATGACCCCCTTCCCCCTCCACTGTGCCCAGTCAGTGTTCCTCTCGCTTACTGAACTTTTGCGGTCTGCTGCTAGGTCTAGCTGTGTCGCCATGATGCACATCAGAGGTGGAGGCAACCTGCTGCTATCTGTGCCCTGTGGCCTTTGATGCCATTGGTGGACATCCTCTGGAGGGCCTGGAGCCGGAGGGTCCCGGCTGACTTACTGGTATCACTGGCATCGCCGTGCCACCCTGTTCTGCTTGCTGCCCTCGAGATGTGCCAGTGTCAGGAAGGGGGGATTCGGAAGAACTCGAGACCGCGTTGCCTGCTTGGCAGCAGGCCGCGGGCTGAACTCCAGCGCTGTAGGGTTCTTGGGATCTCCATGGGATGGAGGGATCTTCCGTCCCGGCAGCCAGTCAGTGGAGTTCCCATTGTGGCCACCCCCACACCCTTGGGAATACATGGGCGTGCGTGCGCTGCCGAGAAGCAGAGGATCCCGCCGATGGAGAATTCCAGCCCGGATGTGGGGAGGGTGCGAGGTGTCAGCCACTGACTTGTGAGAGGGAGGTTGGAAATTTGAGAGGTAGCAGACGGAATTGATGTACGAGAGAGCTGGAAACTTACCTTGCAGCTCGGTGGAGATCGTTGGCCTTCTTCCAACATGGTACAATGGTCCTCCTGGTCTTGCTGCCCACGCGGACAACTGCTGCCATTGCCTCCCAGGTATTGGTGACCCTGCTACTGGTCCTCCGATCCCCTTCGGAGGAACAGGATATCCCATCTCGCATCGACGGTGTTGAAAAGTCTGGGCAGGTCGGCATCCCCAAAGCAAGGCGCAGGTCTGCTCGCTGCCATGCTTGTATGTTGACTGGGAGTGGGTGGTGAGGGAGTGTTTAAAACAGCTCCCTCTTGTTAGTGGCAAAACGCTGAAGCGCGAGTCTGGTGAATCACACGGCGAGACAGCCAGTAATGGCGAGAAGCTCGTGGGGGCTCATTTCTGGCACTAAATGCCGTTAAATATGGGCCGCGATCTCAGCAACTCAACCATCGAGAAACGCCCCACCAAACGTGCCCCAAATCACACATAGACAATTTTCCGTTAAAGCGACGCCCAACATTTGAGGTGGTCGACTCGGTATAAGTAAAGAATTTTGATGCTCGTCCAAATTGGATCCCTGAAATAGTAGTGGGCCAGTGCCTGTCTAGTGTCATTCAAAATAGATGTCCAAGGAAAAGTGGTGAAGAAACACCTGGATCACTTGAAATAAAGAGAATCACACACAAAGCCAGTAGGGCAGTCCGCCTGTACTATGTCTGTCTCGTGATATTCCTAATTCTTATAGATGAAAGTAATGTTGCAGAAAGTTACCCCGAGGAAGAACCCAGTAATGTTCTAGTGGGAAGTGGGGAAGTTATCTGCACTGATTACCTTTGCAAGTCGAGAGTCAACCCGCTGAGGCTCAAACCGAATTTACCTCTTGATGCACTATCAGTTACCACAAAGACGAGAGTAGTGGAATAATCGAGGCTTTATTGAGCAAGATGTGGTGCCTCCTGTCGCTGGAACCAGAATGGCTGCAGCACCAGCGAGCACACACATTTATACGCCGCCTACTGGGCGGAGCCAGCAGGCAGGGATTTACCCATGTACCTCTATTATACGTGTCTTACCGTAATACATATAATACTGCTAGTGGTGACTACCACACCTCTACTGCTGGGGCAGCTGCTAGTGAATTACGAATTCCCCGATCAACAAGGGACTGTGTTGAGATCCATTGGAAATAATATTGTAAATAGTTCCATTGTTATTCAAATGTGTTTTACCAGGAGCTTAAAGGGGGAGGCATGTGGTAGCGTGCCCTTTAAGGGGCGGGTTCTTGGAGGACCATGTGACCCATTCGGCCAATTGGGCCAGAGCGCACAAATTCTGGGGCTGAGCATGGGTTTTCCTTGTCAGTTTGAAGTCCGAAATTGGTCGTATTTATCTCACTCTATAAACAGTTACTTATCTTAATAAACCATCTATTTGTGGATCTGTTGGCCACCAATCTTACAGGATACTACACCCTCTGCAAAAAACTTCGCACATTTATTAATGTGGGCTGTATTCAAGTTGAAGCCTTCGAGAGTTTAATAACCCACTACAAGACTATGTCACTAACCCCCTCTTTAATTCTTCTTGGATGAAGTGCGCCTGAATATAGGTCAGAATCATTCTTAATTTTTATTATTGATGTAACAATGCCACCCGACAAAAAAGTTCCACCAAAAGGCCAGTGAGACTCCTTTGTATTCTGTCCATGGTCCTCTCATCAAGCTGGTTAGAAATGATATGCGGCAGATCTGAAATCAATTTTTACTTGTGGTCTACAATGAGGTCATCAAGCATATTCTATTCAGAGCTTTGAACTACAAGCTGTGAGTGGTGAAAAGCAATCAGTTCTACATAATGTGTTCATATGGGAAATTGCCCTAAGATTAATTCCGGATGGGTGGTTGAGGGGGTGCAAGCAGTGAGATGAGTTGGAACGCTGTTACAGAAACCAGCCCTGGCAAATTTAACTGCTGGGCTCATTAACAAGCCGCTAGCTATACAGACTCCGAGAATCTTTGGTTCATGGCTGTCTGCTAGCTGTCAGGGAAGTGTGGGGCTGGGAATTCTGGGATGTTTCACTGGGAGGGAAGGTGAGAATCCAGGAAAGGCGTGATTGTCATGATATCCATATTAACATATCATGGTGCAATCACACACACACACTGATGGACAGGTCGACGGACCAATCAACACACACACATCACAGCCAATCACCAGTGAGAGCACACGCACTATAAAACAGGGAACACCACAGTTCCCGCTGATTCCACCAGGAGATAGCTCAGAGTACAGAGCTCACAGCGTGCCACTCAGACATACACCATGTGCTGAATGCCTCTCTAAGATAGTGATAGGGCTGGGTCCACAGGTTAACTGGTGAAGTACGAACCACAGCCAGAAGTTAACAGTTGTTATTGTACAGAATAATAAAACAGAGTTGTACAGTTGTTAATAAAACTATAATAAAACAGAGTTGTACCATCTACAACCGTGTTGGTTCGTTTGTATATCGGAACACCCAACACGACATGATACCAGGATTGGAAACTCCCCAGCAACTGTGAGACCTACCTGCACATCTTCAGAGATCCGCCATCCTGCGCCATGGACACCATCAGCCTGCCCCAGCCGCTCCAAATCGCTGGAAATCTCGGCGTCAACTGGAAGCTGTTTAAACAGCGCTTCCAGCTCTTCCGAGAAGCCACAGACAGGGAGAATGCATCGGACACCAGGAAGATCGCCCCCCCACCTCTCCACGGCAGGGCAACATGCCATCCACACCTATAACTCCCTGGCATTCGCGGAAGGCGAGGACAAGACGAAGTACAAGACGGTCCTTCTATAACTTGAGCAACACTTCAGCGTCGAAGTGAATGAGAGCTTCGAGAGGTACCTCTTCCAGCAGCGCCTGCAGGGTAAGGATGAGACTTTTCAATCGTTTTTGACACACCTCCGTATCCTTGCGCAGTCCTGCGGCTATGAGGCCACCTCCGATTCGATGATTCGGGACCAGATAGTTTTTGGGGTCACCTCGGACCCCAACGCCAGCAGCTCCTCAAAATAAAGAGCCTCACCCTAGCCACCGCCATCGAAACCTGCATCCTCCACAAGAACGCGACCAGCCGGTACTTCCAATTCCAGGCGGCCGAATCGGCACGGCAGGGGTCCTACGAGGCCGAGCGGGTCCAGTCAATCGAGTTCCTCCCGGCCCGCGGCCCGGACGAGGGCGGCCATTTTGCGCGCTTTCCGAGGCCTCCCGTGCTTATATGCGCCAAAAGAGGGGACGTCGTTGCAGTGGGACGTGACGCGCAGGCGCGCTCTACGCAGGACCGAACTGCACATGCGCGGTGGCGCAACGAAAGCCATGACGTCACGACGTGCGGCAACTGTGGATCCGCACACTTAAAGCGGCAGTGTCCAGCCAAAACTCGACAATGCCTCCGCTGTGGCAAGTTGGGCCACTACGCTGCCTGCTGTCGAGCAGCTCAACCTGCCAACGCTCCGCAATTCCGCCAGCCTCGCAGGGACATGCGGACCATTCAGCCTCCATACACCGAGTCATACCCTGACGATATACAGACCGGTGATACCGACGACCGGGAAGCCTTCTGCGTTGCGGTAATAGACAGAAATCGGATGCCCCCAAGTAGGACCCACCAGCCGATGCCAGTGCACAGCGTTAATCTGGGCAATGAATGATGTGCCACCCTAACGGTCAACCGATAACCAATCACATTTCGTTTAGACACTGATGCCTCCGCCAATCTCATTGCATGGTCAGCCTTCTACACCTCGAAGGTCACCGATTCGGCCATCCCACTGTCAGTTGGTCGATCACAACGGTAATGTTATCCCGGCCATGGAGTCTTGCCAGCTCGAGGTTGCACACAATTCATACACAGCCACACTGTCTTTTGAGATTGTTCGATCCTTGAAGGACTCTCTGTTAGGTGCACAGGCGTGCAAGATCCTCCACCTCGTTCAGCGGGTACACACTCTGTCTCCAGAAGGCACGTCCGATTTCCCGGATGCAGAATTTAGGGCACAGCTCCACTCGCTCCTCGCCCACAACCAGGAGGTTTTTGAGGGCATGGGCACACTGCCCTACACTTATAGAATATGGCTCAAACCGGACGTCACCCTGGTCATTCACGCACCTCGTAGAGTCCCAGCACCACTCAAGGACCGCCTCAAGCAGCAGCTGCTGGATCTGCAGGACCAAGGAGTGCTTTCCCGGGTCACGGAGCCAACGCCATGGGTCAGCTCCATGGTGTGCGTAAAAAAGCCCTCTGGCGAACTCCGGATCTGCATCGATCCGAAAGACCTGAACAATAACATCATGAGGGAACACTACCCCATACCCAAACGGGAGGAGATCAGGAGTGAAATGGCCGGGCTAAAATTTTTACCAAGCTTGATGCCTCAAAGGGTTTTTGGCAGATTCAGCTGGATCAGTCCAGCAGGAGGCTGTGCACTTTCAACACTCCCTTTGGCAGATACTGCTACAATAGGATGCCGTTTGGCATCATCTCGTCATCCGAGGTGTTTCATCGAATCATGGAACAGATAATGGAGGGCATCGAAGGGGTGCGCGTCTATGTTGACAACGTCATCATCTGGTCCACCACACCATGGGAACACATCAGTCGTCTCCAGCACGTCTTTGCTCGGATACGAGATCACGGCCTGCGCCTCAACCGAGCCAAGTGTTCTTTTGGCCAAACTGAGCTAAAGTTTCTGGGGGACCACATATCCCGGTCAGGGGTGCGTCCGAATGCAGACAAAGTGACAGCTATTACAGCCATGCCGCAGCCGGCAGACAAGTAGGCAGTGCTGCGCTTTCTCGGGATGGTCAACTTCCTGGGGAAGTTTATTCCCAACCTTGCCTCCCACACAACGGCTCTTTGCCACCTGGTGAAGAAGACTACGGAGTTCCAGTGGCTGCCCGCACACCAGAAGGAATGGGAGGAGCTCAAGATCAAGCTCACCCCCGCCCCGGTATTGGCGTTCTTCGACACTACTCAAGATACAAAGATCTCGACTGATGCCAGCCAGTCCGGCATTGGGGCGGTACTCCTGCAACGGGACGACACTGCATCATGGGCCCCAGTCGCCTATGCTTCGCGGGCCATGACCCCCACAGAACAGCGCTATGCGCAGATTGAGAAGGAGTGCCTGGGTTTGTTAACCGGCATAGATAAATTCCACGACTATGTGTATGGTCTTCCTCAGTTCACCATGGAAACCGACCATCGCCCCCTGGTCTGCATCATACAAAAGGACCTCA
Source organism: Scyliorhinus torazame (assembly GCF_047496885.1). NCBI lineage: Eukaryota > Metazoa > Chordata > Chondrichthyes > Carcharhiniformes > Scyliorhinidae > Scyliorhinus > Scyliorhinus torazame. The sequence continues at coordinate 282,933,288 of NC_092713.1, read as the reverse complement.
ATGAGGTGACCCCTCGCCTCCAGCGCATTCTGCTCAAGCTCCGGAGGTACGACTTCCAACTGGTCTACACCCCGGGAAAGGACCTCATCATCGCGGATGCCCTGTCCAGAGCAGTGAGCACACCGCCCGAATCGGGGGGGGTTTGTCTGTCAGGTCGACGCACATGTAGCCTTCACATCGGCCAATCTGCCAGCTATTGATGCAAGTCTGGCCCATATTCGCCGTGAGACTATGTCTGACCCCCTTCTACAACGTGTGATGCGCCACATGACGGAAGGGTGGCTCAAGGGGCAGTGCCCACAATTCAACAATGTCCGGGACGACTTGGCCGTCATTGATGGTGTCCTCCTAAAGTTGGACCGGATTGTGATCCCACACAGCATACACAGGCTTGTCCTCAAACAATTGCACGAAGGCCATCTCAGGGTTGAAAAGTACAGGCCGGGCATCAGCGATGACATCGCCAACATGGTGCTCAACTGCCCCACCTGCCAAAGGTTTCAGTCGGCGCAACCCCCTGAGACGCTTCAGCCCCATGAGTTGGTAATGTCCCCCTGGGCAAAGGTGGGTGTGGACCTTTTTCATGCGCTCGGCAGGGACTACGCCATCATAATTGACTATTTTTCCAATTATCCGGAGGTCATACGCCTGCACGACTTGACATCATCAGAGCATGTAATCAGAGCATGTAAAGACACCTTCGCTCAACATGGCATTCTGCTTACCATCATGTCGGACAATGGGCCCTGTTTTGTGAGCCAAGAATGGTCTTCTTTTGCCACTTCATATGGCTTCATACACGTGACGTCCAGCCCTCTGCATCCCCAGTCAAATGGCAAGGCGGAAAAGGGCGTCCATATCATGAAGCGGCTCCTCTGCAAGGCTGCTGATGCTGGATCTGATTTCTGTTTAGCCCTGCTGGCCTATCGCACGGCCCCACTGTCCACAGGCCTCTCACCAGCCCAGTTGTTGATGGGTCGCGCCCTCAGGACCACTGTGCCATCCATTCATGTTCCTAAACAGACCATGCTCCAGTACTGCAAAGGATGCGACAGCAGCGTGCTCAGAAGGTGGCACATGACACTCGGACAACTGATCTTCCTGCCCTGGTGCCTGGAGACAACGTCCGCATACACCTACCAGAGGGTGGCTGGTCGGCAACTGCCAAGGTTCTCCGCCGCGTGGCTCCCCGCTCGTTCCTGGTTCGCATGCCTGATGGGTCCATTCGACGGCGTAATCGGCGGGCCCTTCGGCTGCTTCCGCGTTCGCTACGTGATCATGCACCGGTGCCACGCCCTCCTGTTGTCCCTGATGTCGACTTCGTGGAACTTCCTGCCACTCTGCCTATTCCTCTATCGCTCGTGGCCAGGCCCATTCCTCAGCCAGTGGATCCTGACCCACCCTCGAGGCGGTCAACCCGAATTCGACGACCACCTACTAGGCTGGACTTATGAGCCTGTTTGCACATTGGACTCACTGAATTGTTGTGCAACAATGTTAACGTGTTTCTCTTTTTTTGTCGTTCCAGGAGTTCTCTTTCGATATTTGATGATTGCACTTGTTTTGTTTGTGGTACAACCTCGTTGCTCTGTTGCACCTGACACCTTCCTATGTATATAGTTTAGCCTCATGTACATGTTGTAAAAATTGCACACACATACTCAGCCGCACTCAGTACACACCAATATTTATTACCATGTAGGCACATATTCTTGTGAAAAGGGGGGATGTCATGATATCCATATCACCATATCATGGTGCAATCACACACACACTGATGGACAGGTCGACGGACCAATCAACACACACACAACATCACAGCCAATCACCAGTGAGAGCACATGCACTATAAAACAGGGAACACCACAGTTCCCGCTCATTCTACCAGGAGATAGCTCAGAGCACAGAGCTCACAGCATGCCACTCAGACATAGACCATGTGCTGAGTGCCTCTCTAAGATAGTGCTAGGGCTGGGTCCACAGGTTAACTGGTGAAGTACGAACCACAGCCAGAAGTTAACAGTTGTTATTATACAGAATAATAAAACAGAGTTGTACCATCTACAACCATGTTGGTTCGTTTGTGTATCGGAACACCCAACACGACAGTGATCTAAATTTCTCCTTGTGGTGCCTGGGGGCTCCTGCATGCACTGCCTGGCTCAATGAAGGAAAGTAAAGACAAAACTTACCTTATTGGGCCTCATCATCAGAACCTGGCAGGTTCTACCCTCCCTCAGGCTGGTGGGAAAGGAAGGGCTACTTCCCTGCTCAAGCTGGAGATAAAGCTGCAGTCACAATCTGATGACACAATCTGCATATTGAATGGAGATCTTGTTGGCTTTGGCCAGGCAATTTAGCTGTCCATCCAAGGGCCTGCATGAAAACACCAGCCCACCAGGTTTCTGTCAGTCAGAAATTACTCCCACTTCGTTTTTGCTGTTCCTTTTATTGCAGTTTTGAATCTCCTCGACATTATGTTATACTTTTATCTCTTTGCACGTCAATGGATAAAGCTGTTTGACAGAACAGTTTACCGTATAATTACACGTAGTATTCTGCTGTAAGCTACAGTTGTGTTGAATGTTCCCATTATTTTTAAGGTTGCAAGTTCTTATTGCTTTATGCTGGCATATCCTAAGGTCATGAGAAGCTAAGGTCTGACTAACATTAAATTTTGGCATATTTCGTTAGACAAGAATTATGAGGATTTGATGATGTGTTATTCTTATAATAGTCTCTGAAATGTGAAAGTCACAAACACTAGCACATAGCCCAGAACTTCTGATCTCCGGGATGGGATCATGTCCAGGAGGTACCCCCAGAAGATGTGCTGGGGACTTCCCAGATGTCCGCACACAAAGACTGCACAGGATTTGCCCAGGAAGTTCAAACTTATGATAGACAAGTACCCGGCACTGGGAACCATCTAACACTCTGATTTAAATTGGAGACTTTGGATGGTTCCAATGCTCTTAGCAAAATAGTTACCCAGAAAAAGTTAGAAGAATTAAAACCATTTCTAACTCCTGGATAACCATTGGTCTGACACCAGCCCCCACCCCCCAACCTCGTGATTACTCTCCCACCCTCCTGACGGCCCTCCCAACCAATGACAACCCTCCCGATCCCCGGCTCCTTTCGGCTCCCCGAATACCCCACCCCAACTGACCACCCGACCAATCGCACCCAAACGCCCAACAGGCCTTATCAGCCCCAAACCCCTCCCTGACCCATCCTACCCACTTACTTTACGCACTTACCCTCCCGTGGCTTCTCAAAGTGGCTGGGACCTTTAAGTGTACCTGTTTCACGGCAGCTAGTGCTGCAAAACGAGGGCATTTCTTCACTTCCTCCAACGCTGCTGCACTCGACTGAGGGCCTTGGGAACCCGCTGGACCATTATTTTCTAACCCGCTCCAAGTGGCAAGCTGGGCACGAAATGGGCAGCTCCACTCCGGTGGTAAGTAAAAAGGGGCAGAGTGGCAACGCAACTGCGATTGGTCAGGTGATCAGATATTCTGGCCCAACGATATTTTAAAAAGCACCGTCAGAAAGTAACCTGTGGGACTTCCGGGTGCGGCTATGCAGAGCTAGGTCGCATATTCGGTAGCTCCCGCTTGGAACGGACTTTTGGGCTCTTTTACAGGGCCCCCACGGCATTTGTTTGACATTTCCCGGTGTGGGAAGAAGACTGCAGCATTCCTCTGACAGTGTCCCCCAGGAATGTTATGTCTTTTGGCTACCAGACCCGGCAGAAACAGTAAAAGATTTGGCTGCAACAGGATAAACAGGGCCTTTTCCAGCATGCAGGCGGGGGAAGGGCAAGCTTAAAGCTGCAATCTGACTTGACTCTATCAAAGGTGAATTCTAGCAGCAGAGGGAACAACTGTGAAAAGATCTACCAAGGCCATTGAAGAGGCAGGGACGAGGCTTCCGGTGGTGGCCATGGAGGAGTAGGTCGCGCATTCGGCAGCTCCCGTCTGGAACGGACTCCCAGACCTTTTTCAGGAGTTTCCATAGACTTTTTGGGACAGACTGGTGAAGCAAACACTGCCAAAAGGATTCCCTCTCGACTTCCGGTTGCGGCTATGCGGAGCTAAGCCGCAAGATTCGGCAGCTCCCGCTACCACGGACTTTCGGGCTTGTTAGAGGAGCCCCAACGGAACTTTTTTTTTTTTTTTTTGACGCAGCCCGTGGGGAAGGGAAGAGAGAGGTCCCCCTCCAACTTCTATGAAACGGACCAGAAGTGTAACGGCCAAAGGAGCGGCACTGGAGCAACGGGAGAAGCGAGGGGAAGAAAACAAAATGGCGGCGGCCAGGGACAAAGGGGAGCTGCAGGAGTTCATCAAGCGCTGCTTCGAGGAACAGCGTGAGGAGATGCGCAAGGAGTGTTGGTGCCTATGCTTTTGGCAATTGAAGGACTCGGGATCACCCAGAAGGCCCACGAAGCTAAGCTCCAGGAGGTACAGAAAAGAGTCAGTCAGAACGAGGACGAGCTCGTGGGCCTGGCGGTGAGAGTGGAGCAGAACGAGGCGCTACACAAGAGGTGGGCGGGAAGACTCGAAGACCTGGAGAAAAGGTCGAGGAGAAAGAATCTGCGAATCCTGGGTCTCCCTGAGGGAGTGGAGGGGGCTGATGCCGGGGCATACGCGAGCACGATGCTCGAGGCGATGATGGGCACGAAGGCCCCTTCGAGGCCGCTGGAGTTGGACGGGGCACATCGGGTGCTGGCAAAGAAGCCCCAGGCAAATGAGCCGCCAAGGGCGATGGTGGTGAGGTTCCACCGGTTCACGGACAGAGAGTGGGTCCTGAGATGGGCCAAGAAGGAGCGGAGCAGTAAGTGGGACAATGCAGAGATCCGAATATACCCGGACTGGAGCACAGAGGTTGCAAAGCAGAGAGCGGGTTTCAACCGGGCCAAAGCGGCGTTGTACCGGAAAGAAGTGAAATTCGGAATGCTGCAGCCAGCGCGACTGTGGGTCACATACAAGGGCCAACACTATTACTTCGAAACGCTTGAAGAGGCGTGGACCTTTGTACAAGCCGAAAAGTTGAACTCTAACTGAGGGTTTGTGAGGGTGGGGAGGATGTTTTGGGGTTTGATGTGTGATGGTTGTTGTATATAGGGGGTCAATCACGCGCAGGAAATGTTACATGGGCTGGGGGAGAGAGACAAGGCCGCAACAGGAGCTGCGCCAGAGGGGGCGGAGCGGGCTTTGGAAAGGCGGGAAGGGGAACAAAGGAATGCATATGGATTGGGAGACTCCCACGCGGGGAGGTCAATGGGACGGCGGGGGAAGCCGGGGTCAGCAGGCGTCAGCTGACTTACGGGAGTGACATGGGGGGTGCAAAAAAGCTAGACAGGGATCTAGCGGGGGGGGGGGGGGGGAGGGGAGGGGTGGGGGGGGGAAGCGGGGGGGGGAAAGGGTTGCTGCTGCACTGGCCGAAAGGGAATGGGACACAGAAGAGGTGGTCGGGACGGGGGTCCCCCTCTGGGGGACTGGAGGGTGAGGGAGGCGTGGACACAGGACTGGCCCAGAAAAGGCGATGGCTAGTCGGCGGGGCGGGGCGTGAGAGCCCCTCCAATCCGGCTGATAACGTGGAATGTGAGGGGCCTGAATGGGCCGGTGAAGAGGGCTCAAGTGTTCACGCACTTAAAGGGACTGAAGGCGGACGTGGTCATGCTCCAAGAGACACACCTGAAGGTGGCGGACCAGGTCAGGCTAAGAAAGGGATGGGTAGGACAGGTATTCCACTCGGGACTGGACGCGAAGAATAGAGGGGTGGCAATATTGGTGGGAAAGCAGGTGTCATTTGAGGCCAAGACTATTGTAGCGGACAATGGAGGGCGATATGTAATGGTGAGCGGTAGGCTGCAAGGGACGTGGGTGGTGTTGGTAAACGTATACGCCCCGAACTGGGATGATGCAGGATTCATGAAGCGCATGTTGGGGCGCATTCCGGACCTGGAGATAGGAGGCCTGATAATGGGAGGGGACTTCAATACAGTGTTGGATCCAGCACTGCACCGCTCCAAATCAAGGACTGGAAAGAGGCCGGCGGCGGCCAAGGTACTTAGGGGGTTTATGGATCAGATGGGGGGAGTGGACCCATGGCGGTTTGCAAGGCTGCAGGCCAGGGAATTTTCTTTCTTCTCCCACGTACACAAAGCCTACTCCCGGATAGATTTCTTTCTTCTGGGTAGGGCGCTCATCCCGAGGGTGGAGGGGACGGAGTATTCGGCTATAGCCGTTTCGGACCATGCCCCGCACTGGGTGGAACTGGAGCTCGGAGAGGAGAGGGACCAACGCCCGTTGTGGCGGCTGGATGTGGGACTGCTGGCGGACGAGGTGGTGTGTGGGAAGGGGAGGGGGTGTATCGAAAGGTACTTGGAGGCCAACGACAACGGGGAGGTGCGGGTGGGGGTGGTATGGGAGGCGTTGAAGGCGGTGATCAGGGGAGAGCTAATTTCTATTAGGGCTCATAGGGAGAAGACAGAGGGTATGGAAAGGGAGAGGTTAGTGGGGGAGATTTTGAGAGTGGACAGGAGATACGCAGCGGCCCCGGAGGAAAGATTACTTGGGGAAAGACGACGGCTCCAGACGGAGTTTGACTTGTTGACCACAGGAAGGCGGAGGCACAGTGGAGGAAAGCGCAGGGGGCGACCTACGAGTATGGGGAAAAGGCTAGTTGGATGCTGGCACACCAGCTCCGCAAGAGGATGGCAGCGAGGGAAATAGGGGGAGTCAAAGATGGAAGGGGAGCCACGGTTCGGAGTGCGATGAAAATAAACAAGGTATTCAAGGCCTTTTATGAAGAGCTGTACAGATCCCAGCCCCCAGCGGGGGAAGAGGGGATGAGACGATTCCTAGATCAGCTGAGATTCCCGAGGGTGGAGGAGCAAGAGCTGGCTGGTTTGGGGGCACCAATTGGGTTGGAGGAGCTGAGCAAGGTATTGGGGAGCATGCAGGCAGGGAAGGCCCCGGGACCGGACGGGTGCCCGGTGGAGTTCTACAGGAAGTACGCAGACCTGTTGGCCTCGCTACTGGTGAGGACCTTTAATGAGGCAAGAGAGGAGGGGACCCTGTCCCCGACAATGTCGGAAGCGACAATTTCTTTGATCCTAAAGCGGGACAAGGACCCACTGCAATGTGGATCGTACAGGCCGATCTCGCTCCTCAATGTGGATGCAAAGTTGCTGGCAAAAGTGCTGGCCACGAGGATCGAGGACTGTGTCCCGGGGGTAATCCACGAGGACCAGACTGGATTTGTAAAGGGCAGGCAACTAAACACCAATGTGCTACGGCTCTTAAACGTGATAATGATGCCATCGGAGGAGGGAGAGGCGGAGATAGTGGCAGCTATGGATGCGGAGAAGGCCTTTGACCGAGTAGAGTGGGAGTACCTCTGGGAGGTGCTGCGTATATTTGGGTTCGGGGTAGGGTTTATCAATTGGGTTAAGCTCCTTTGCAGAGCCCCGATGGCGAGTGTAGTGACGAACCGGCGGAGGTCGGAGTACTTTTGACTGTACCGAGAGACGAGGCAGGGGTGCCCCCTGGTCCCCCCTGTTGTTTGCATTGGCGATCAAACCATTGGCCATGTCATTGAGGGAGTCTAATAAATGGAGGGGGGTGGTCCGAGGGGGAGAAGAGCATCGGGTGTCGCTATATGCGGATGACCTGTTGCTGTACGTGGCGGATCCAATAGAGGGGATGGTGAAGGTCATGCAGACTCTAAGGGAGTTTGGGGAGTTTTCGGGCTATAAGCTCAATGTAGGGAAGAGTGAGCTCTTTGTATTACAGGCGGGGGACCAAGAAAGAGGGATAGGGGACCTACCGCTGAGGAGGGCGGAGGGGAGCTTTCGGTATCTGGGGATCCAGATAGCCAGGAGTTGGGGGACCTTACATAAACTGAATCTGACGAGGTTGGTGGAGCAAATGGAGGAGGATTTCAAAAGATGGGACATGTTACCGCTCTCGCTGGCGGGTAGAGTGCAGTCGGTCAAAATGGTGGTCCTTCCAAGGTTTCTGTTTGTGTTTCAGTGCCTTCCCATCGTGATCACTAAGGCCTTTTTTAAGAGAGTAGGCAGGAGTATTATAGGGTTTGTGTGGGTGAATAAGACCCCGAGGGTAAGGAGAGGGTTCCTGGAACGCAGTAGGGACCAAGGAGGGTTGGTGCTGCCAAACCTGGGGAGCTACTACTGGGCAGCAAATGTGGCGATGATCTGCAAGTGGGTTATGGAGGGAGAGGGGGCGGCAGAGAAGAGGATGGAGGTGGCGTCCTGTAAAGGAACGAGCCTGGGGGCGTTGGTGACGGCACCGCTGCCGCTCTCGCCGACAAAGTATACCACGAGCCCGGTGGTGGCGGCAACGCTAAGGATCTGGGGCCAGTGGAGACGGCACCGGGGTGCAATGGGAGCATCGGTGTGGTCCCCGATCAGGGGTAACTACCGGTTTGTCCCGGGGAAGATGGACGGAGGGTTCCAGAGCTGGCATCGGGCGGGGATTGGAAGAATGGGGGACCTGTTCATCGACGGGACGTTTGCGAGCCTAGGGGCACTGGAGGAGAAGTTCGAGTTACCCCCGGGAAATGCCTTTAGATATATGCAGGTGAGGGCTTTTGTGAGGCGACAGGTGAGGGAATTCCCGTTGCTCCCAGCACAAGAAGTTCAAGATAGGGTGATCTCGGGTGTATGGGTCGGGGAGGGCAAGGTGTCGGAAATACACCAGGAGTTGAAAGAAGAGGGGGAAGCGCTGGTAGAAGAGTTGAAGGGTAAATGGGAGGAGGAGCTGGGGGAGGAGATCGAGGAAGGTCTGTGGGCTGATGCCCTAGGTAGGGTTAATTCCTCCTCCTCGTGTGCCAGGCTCAGCCTGATACAATTTAAGGTGGTCCACAGAACGCACTTGACGGGGGCGAGGTTGAGTAGGTTCTTTGGGGTAGAGGACAGATGTGGAAGGTGCTCAGGGAGCCCGGCGAACCATGTCCATATGTTTTGGTCATGCCCGGCACTGGAGGGGTTCTGGAGAGGAGTGGTGGGAGCAATATCTCAGGTGGTGAAAGTCCGGGTCAAGCCAAGCTGGGGGCTAGCAATATTTGGAGTAGTGGACAAACCGGGAGTGCAGGAGGCGAAAGAGGCCGGCATTCTGGCCTTTGCGTCCCTAGTAGCCCGGCGAAGGATCTTGCTAATGTGGAAAGAGGCGAAGCCCCCCAGCCTGGAGGCCTGGATAAATGATATGGCTGGGTTCATAAAGTTGGAGAGGATTAAGTTCGCCTTGAGAGGGTCTGCGCAGGGGTTCTACAGGTGGTGGCAGCTGTTCCTAGACTATCTCGCGGAGCGTTAGAGGAAGGTCGGTCAGCAGCAGCAGCAACCTTGGGGGGGTGAGGGGATGTCCTGGGAGGCGGGGGGGGCGGGGGGGGGGGGGGGGGGGGGGAGAGGGGGGACTGCCTGGGAGGGTGGATGAGCAAGAGATAACATGAAGGGTTGGGGAAACTGGCACGTACGGGTGAGGGCCAGTGTACAAAGCTGTGTAAATATATCATTTTGCCATGTATATATCTTGCTCTGCGCGATTTCTCGTTTTGTTTTTTGTTTTTTTTTGTTACGAGGGTTTGTTTGTAAGGGAGAAAAATTGTGTTAAAAAACTTTAATAAATATATTTTTAAAAAAGAAAGTAATCTATGGGAGCTACGAGGAGGCCGAGGCGGCAGGCCCGAGGCCAGGGCACCATGTAGGGAGGGTGCTCGACGTCGGATGGCTCCCACCTAGGAAGAAGAAAGAAGGTTGAAGCCTGGTCCCAGGTGAATGCAGAGGAGAAAGAAAGACGATTTAAGGAAGTTTGGTGAAAGTTTTTTTTTCTCTCTCACTTTTTTTTTCAAAAAAGAAGAATGTCAGATTGATGAAGGGCAGGAGGGTGAAGGGGGAGAGAGGAGAAAAGAAAGAAGAAAAAAAACAATAAGTCGCTAAAGGATGCGAAGAGCAGCGTTGAAGAAAGGAGGAAACGCGGGTTCGCCGCCGAAGGAGAAGAAGAGCAAAAGTGTTGACAGAATGGCGGAAGCCGAACTGCAAGGCGGGGCCGCACTACTGACGGTGGAGAAGATGACCGAGGTGATGGTGGTGGAGCTGGAAAAACGTTTGGTGAGGCACATGGAGATCCTGAGGAAAGAGACGGCGGTCGTGTTGAGGTCATTGTTGGAGGAGGCAATCGGCCCGATCAGGGTGGAGGTGGCAAAGGCATTGGCCGAGGTGAGAGAGCTGGGCGAGAAGATGAAGGAGGTGGAGGAGGCCGTGACACGACACAGTGACCAGGTCACCTCGATGGGGGACGAGCTGCGGAGGGTGGTGGAGGTTATCAGAGGACTCCGAGCAAAGCTGGAAGACTTGGAAAACCGCTCAAGGCGGCACAATTTGAGAATTGTGGGCTTGCCCGAAGGGACAGAGGGCCCAAGGCCAACGCAATACTTCGCTAAGAAGTTGGCGGAGCTGATGGGGGAGGGTGAGAACCCCACCCTGTACGAGCTAGACCGAGCTCATCAGTCATTAAGGCCGAAGCCCAAAGTGAACGAGCCGCCAAGGGCAGTAATTATCTGCTTCCATAAATTTTGCATGAAGGAGAAAGTATTAAGCTGGGCGAAGCAGGAGCGTGAGGTGCTGTGGGATGGTACTGCGGTTCGGATCTACCAGGACTTGACGGTGGATTTGGCAAAAAGACGAGCGGCGTTTGGGTGAGTGAAGGCGGCTTTGTACAAGAAGGGGGTGCGATTTGGTGTGGTGTACCCGGCGAAGTTGAGAGTAACATATAACACCAAAGACTTTTATTTTGAGACAGCGGAGGTGGCTGAGGCGTTCGTGAGGGCATAAGGCTTGGGACAGACGTGAAGAACGGAACTGGAAGAGAGACTGTCGACTGTGTTTGAACAGCTGGAAAATGTACAAATGTTACAACTTTCTTTTTACTGGTTTATATTGAAATTTACTTCTCTTTACATTGTTACAGAGTTGAAGTTAATGGCGTTCTGTGTTGCGACGGTTAAATGTTATGTTAGTGAATTGTAGGGGTTGGATTGTTGGGTTTGTTTTGGTGTTTCTTTCTCTGGGACTGGGCGGAAGGGGGTGAGAGGTTTTGGCGGGGGGGAGCCACCCGCGCTAGCTAACTAAAGTCAGTTAGTGAACGGGGGTGAGGTGAGAGGAGGACTGCGGATGTTGGAGCCTGGGTAGCAGGCTTCAATTGGCCTACGAGGTGAGCAAGAGGGGGTGGAGGGAGGGATGTTGGGGGATGTTTTTGTCGGGGGTGTTCTTGGGAGGGGGGTTCTTGGGAGGGGGGGAAGGGGTTCAATGTTAACAATGGACAGGGGCGGGTCAGGCTTAGGGGGTAGGACCCGGTGGTATGGTGATGGTGGATAAGAAAGGTGGGGGGGGGGGTGAGAGACCCCCAGTAAGGATAATCACGTGGAACGTGAGAGGGTTAGGAGGTCCGGTCAAGAGGTCAAGGGTGCTTGCACATCTTAAAAGTTTGAAAGTCGATGTAGCAATGCTGCAGGAGACTTACTTGAGGGTGAAGGACCAGGTGAGACTTAAAATGGGCTGGGTTAGCCAAGTGTTTCACTCCGGATTTGATGGAAGGATTCGAGGGGTAGCGGTGCTGGTCAGCAAAAGGGTACGCTTCCAGATGGAGAAGGTGGTGGCAGATCAGGGTGGTAGATATGTGATTGTGACAGGGGCACTGGAGGGGAGATTAGTGGCGCTGCTAAGTGTATACGGTCCCAATTGGGACGATGTGGGATTCGCGAGGAAGGTGTTTGGGGCTATTCCCGACTTGTACACGCATGAGCTGATTGTGGGGGGGGGACTGGAACTTGGTGCAGGAGCCAAGGTTGGACAGATCACGGCCGCGCTCGCTGGTCCCATCAGGGGGGGCGAAGGCGCTGGCTGGGCTAATGGTGGAAATGGGAGGGGTGGACACTTGGAGGTTCCTGCACCCAAGGAAACGGGAGTATTCGTTTTTCTCAGCGGTCCGTAAGGTATACTCGCGGGTCGACTTTTTTGTGGTGGGGAAGGCTTTGCTGGCTGGAGTCAAGGGGTCGGAATACTCTGCAATTGCAGTGTCAGATCACGCTCCACATAGGGTGGATATGGTGCTGGAGAAGGGGGCAGCGCAGAGACCGGGGTGGAAACTGGATGTGGGGCTTTTGGGGAACCAAGTGTTCTGTGAGCAAATTGAAATCAAGGAATATGTTGGTTTCAATTGTACGGGTGAGGTGTCGAAGGCAGTCGTCTGGGAGGCTCTAAAGGCGGTGGTGAGAGGTGAGGTAATTTCATTTAAGGCCAGGGTGGATAAAGAGGAGAGGTTGGAGCGGCAGAGGGTAATAGATGAGATGTTGGAGGTAGCTAGGAGGTATGCAGAGGATGGGGACCCGGCAAAGCTGGAAAAGAGGAAGGAACTACAGGCGAGCTTCGACCGACTGTCCACCAGGAAGGCGGTGCGCCAACTAAGACGAGCAAGGGGTGCAGTTTTTGAAAATGGAGATAAGGCTGGGAGATAAGGTATGTTAGCAGGTCAGCTCCGGAGGGAGGCAGCGGCAAGGGAAATTCTTCAGGTGAAGGATAGGGCAGGGAAGTTGGTGGTGGCCCCAGTGCTGATTAACAAGGTTTTTGAGGAGTTTTATGAGAGGTTGTACAAGTCAGAGCCACTCGGGGGAGACCGTGAGATGCAGGAATTTCTAGATGGGTTGGAGTACCCGAGGCTAGGGGAGGGGGACAGGGCTACATTAGAAGGAGCAATAGTGGAGCAGGAGATAAAGGATGCGATTGGGAGGATGCAGTCGGGGAAGGTGGCAGGGCCGGATGGGTTTCCGGTGGAATATTATAAAAAATTTAAGGATAGGTTGGCACCCCTGATGGTGAGGATGTTTGAGGAGGCGATAGGGAAGGGGATGTTGCCGCAAACCTTGGGGCCAGAATCGATTTCCCTGTTACTAAAAAAAGATAAGGATCCGACGGAGTTTGGGTCGTATCGGCCCATATCACTTCTGAATGTGGACATAAAAGTGTTGGCGAAGGTACTGGCGGGTAGGCTGGAGGAGTGCCTTCCGAAGGTGATAGGGGAGGATCAGACGGGGTTCGTGAAAGGGAGGCAGCTGTTTTCGAACATTAGGAGGGGTTTTGAACGTTGTTATGGCACCGGCGGAAAGAAAGGAAACAGGTAGTTGTGGCATTGGACGCCGAGGAGGCGTTTGATCGGGTAGAATGGGGATACCTGATGGCAGTGCTGAAGCGGTTTGGGATTGGACCAAGGTTTGTGAACTGGGTAAAGCTATTATATAAGGAACCGAAGGCGAGTGTCCGCACAAATAATATCAGTTCGAGATACCTTTCTCTCCACCGTGGGATGAGACAGAGATGTCCTATGTCCCCCCTGCTGTTTGCACTTGCAATTGAGCCGTTGGCCATCGCATTGAGAAGTTCGGGAGCATGGAAAGGAATAGTGCGGGGGGGGGGGGGGGGCGGGGGGTGGAGATAGAGCATAGGGTGTCCTTATATGCCGCCGACTTGCTGCTGTATGTGTTGGAGCCGAATGCGTCGATAGGAGGAATATTGGAGCTATTGCGGGTATTTGGGTCTTTCTCGGGGTACAAGTTGAACCTGGACAAGAGTGAGTACTTTGTGGTGTCTCGGCCGGGTTGGGGGCAGGGGTGGGGGGGCTGCCATTCCGGAGAGCAGGGACTCATTTTAGGTATCTGGGGGTGCAGGTTGCCCAGGAGTGGGGGGGGGGGGGGGGCTTTGCAGGTACAACATCACTAGTTTGGTGGGGAGAGTGAAAGCTGATCTGGCAAGGTGGGATGGCCTTCCTCAGTCACTGACGGGTCGGGTACAGGCGGTTAAAATGAATGTGTTGCCGCGATTCCTGTTTATTTTTCAATGCCTACCGATTTTCCTGCCAAAGTCTTTTTTCAGGGAGATTGAGGGAAGGATTACCTCATTCATATGGGGAGGGAAGGTGGCCAGAGTGAGAAAGGTGCTGCTACAGAGGGGAAGGCAGGCAGGGGTTTGGGTCTTCCGAACCTGATGTATTACTACTGGGCGGCAAATGTGGAGAAAGTGCGGAGCTGGGTCAGAGGGGTGGATTCTCAGTGGGTCAGAATGGAGGAGAGTTTGTGCAGGGGGTCGGGGCTGAAGGCACTTGCAACAGCGCCACTCCCGATAGCTCCGGGGAAATATTCAGGGAGTCCGGTAATAATAGCTTCATTGAAAATCTGGAGGCAGTTTCGCCAACACTTCGGGTTGGGTTTAGGGTCAAGGGAAATGCCGATTCGGGGGAACCACAGATTTGAGCCAGGGAGGTGGGATGGAAGTTTTCGGAAATGGGAAGAGAAGCGGATTAAGACACTAAAAGATTTGTTTCTTCGGGGTCGGTTTGCAGGATTGAGGGAGCTGGAAGCGAAGTATGGGCTAGAGCAGGGAGAAGTGTTTAGGTACATGCAGGTTCGGGATTTTGCCAGGACGGAGATACAGAGCTTCCCAGAGGAACCGGCCTCCACATTGCTGGAGGAGGTGTTGACGACAAGGGACTGGAGAAGGGGGCAGTGTCAGCGGTGTACGGAGCTATTAAGAGGATAAGGCACCACTGGAAGGGATCAAAGCAAAGTGGGAGGAAGAGCTGGGAGAGGTTATAGAGGAGGGGGTCTGGTGTGAGGTGCTCCGGAGAGTGAATGCCTCCACCTCATGTGCGAGGTTGGGGCTGATACAGTTAAAGGTGGTATATAGAGCGCACCTCACGAGGGCGAGGATGAGACGATTTTTTGAAGGAGTAGAGGATGTGTGTGAGCGTTGCGGCGGGGGGGAGGCCGCGAATCACGTTCATATGTTTTGGTCCTGTCCAAAGCTAGGGGAGTACTGGAAGGAGGTGTTTAGGGTAATTTCCAAGGTGGTGCGTGTGAAACTGGACCCGGGTCCCCAGGAGGCCATATTCGGGGTGTCGGACCAGCCAGGGTTGGAAACGGGAGCGGAGGCAGATATCATAGCCTTCACCTCGTTGGTCACCCGAAGGTGGATCCTGCTGGGATGGAGAGCAGCCTCTCCACCCAGTGTCCTGGCGTGGCGGGGGACCTGTTGGAATACTTGACCCTTGAGAAGGTTAAGTTTGAACTGAGGGGAAGCTCGGAGGGGTTCTACAAGTCATGGGCACTATTTATTATGCACTTTCAAGAACTGGATAACATCGAACATTAGTTGGGGTGGGTGGGGGGTGGGGGGGAGGGGGGCTGTGTGGATTAAGGGTGACTACGGGTGATCCCTGATTCCTTTTTGTCATTTGTTTATGTAAACATGCGGGCTGATGTTTGGGGGTTGGTGGGCGGATGGGATCATTGTTATTATGGGGATTGACATATCTTGCTGATTATTGTTTATTGTTGATGGGTGTCAATGTGGGAGAAAATGTGAAAAAGGAGGAGAATAAAAAGAAAGAAATCTGTGGGAAGTGAAGAGTTAAAAGGCGATAAAAGATACATTATGGCGCCAAAATCTAAAGTTATCCTGGAAAGATTAAAAAGAACAAGGTACCCTCATCATTCAAGGAAACATAATTTGCTACTCGATTATAGCTTTGGCCTTCATCAGATAGTGAGCGATAGCTTTGAACAGCTAAATGGCCAAGCAGCTTACTGCCTCATCGATTTTCTTTGTCTGAAGAGAGTGTACATACATGTACAGACTGAAAAATGGGCACAGGTACTCAATAGTGTTTGATGACAGGCTTGTACATTTTTTATTATTTATGTGTACAAGTACTCAATTGTGAATATACTTGGTGATATCGGTTTGTTGAGTACTAATCCCGCAAACTAGCTGGAAATAATTCCCATGTTCCGGTTTGAAATGCATAAAAAATAGATTAATTCATAGGACTTCTGCAGTTCACTGCTTAAAGTAACCTGTAATTTTAGCAGATATAGCAACATCCTCACTGCATTTACAGTGGCCTGTGCCTGGAATTAATCCTGCGTCTTGTGTCTATTGCCAATATTGCAACTTATCCCCGAAGACAGCATCTGAATCTATGTTCAAAGATAGTGCTGCAATCTTATGAGATGTGTGCTTTTATTGTGCCCTCCCTAATTTACAAGCATAAACTGGTGACTTGTGTAAGATACTGTATCATCCAGTTCAGGAATCTCCATGTTGAATCCTTTGTTTGTTCGTGATGGTGATGCTACAGTTGGGTTGTATGTACTATACCAAAGTTATGTAGGAAAGGTCAACCACTGACCAGTGCTGGAATATACTTATAAGCCTCATTTGAGATCTCGCCACCAACATTACGTCACTGATTATACCTGCACGTCCTGGTGCATCTACAGGCAATGATCAGGGACAACTGCTTCCAGAGACTCTGTGTCGGCATGGAGGCAGATGCACAGCTTCACCAGCCATTGCAAGGCCACCTGCAGGGACTTCCACTGGAGGAGTATTATTGCAAGTGGCAACCAAGGTCACCTCCTCCTTTGCTGGAACAATTATCATCAGCAATGTTAGCCAATTTGCTGTTGAGAGTCACATCAGCTGAAAGAAAGATGCAGTGTTGAGCAGGGCCAAACCTTGCAGTTCTTTTCCACACTCCTCCCATCAATAATAACTGGATTGACAGAATTCCCTTCTGTCATCCCTGCTGCATTTTCTAAAATACAGTCTGTTACCAATGACATCCACATGGCAAAAAGGGTTCCGTTTTATTCTTAAATATTGTTCAGAATTGATGAATGTGATGATCTGTATGGGGCTTAACATGATGGAGATGTGTTTCTGTAAAGCTCATAATCATGCAATGGTGGATATCCAGGAAGAAAACACTCCAATAAAGGATGGGTCTGAGAATTGTGATGAATTTTATTCCTTCCATCTTTTGATGCTAAATTAAGCGTACTCCCTGAAGCTGCTGAGGAAATGGTTCCTTGCGAATTTGTCTTTCCCTTGACTGGCAACCCATTGTCCTAGGACACGATTCTCCATAAGAATTTCTAAGTGCAGTAGTGCGCGGGAATAGCTGCGAGCTTCCTGGCGCTCGGCCCAGCGAGGCCGGCAACGCAATTCAACGTTAATTAGTCCACTTAACGAGGCCTCACGGGCTTCCCGCTGCAAATGAAGGCTCGACAGCTGATTTGCCAACCCCCCGCTAACAAAGACGAGCAGCACTTAAGCCGCACTTGCTCAGCCAACCCCAGGCAGCTCGCAATAAGGAGGAGACCGGCCCCAAGATGCGGGGACGCAGATCTGGGGAGGCTGAGAGACGTTGTGGAGGCCAGGAGGGTTGTCCTGTTCATGTGAGGGTCCCAGAGAGTCAGCCAAAGGGCAGCCAGTGCTGCCTGGGATGAGGTGGCGGCAGCTATGAGCTCAGGGAGAGTGACCAGGAGGACTGGCTTCCGATGCCATAAGAAAGTCAATGACATACACCGGGCAGCACGAGTGAGTAGACACCAATGGCCCTCACCACCCCCCAAGGGAGCATCCACCCCCCAACTACCCATGCGGCCGCCAACCCTCCCTCCACCCCTCCAACCCTCCCATTACACTTTAATAAAATTAACTTAAGCTACGTGACACACAGACGTTTTTTGCTGACAAAAAACACTTCCAATAGCAAATTGAAGCTAATTTATCATCTCAGCTATATTAGAAACAATGGTTTGAAAATTCGAACTAGTGGCATTACCCCTGCAGTAACTATATCACTATATTGTGGTAAAATGTTTGCTTATAGCATGAAGATGTTTTGAACCCACAAAGTGCATCATTATGATTGCCGTTAATCTCCACAAAAAACACAACTCTTAGGTTTCTTGATTTTCTCCGCTTTCTTCATGTTAACATGATCCAACCAGACAAAGTTGGGAGCTGCAATGGAATGTTAAAGAGTCACATCCTGTTCCCGAGCCACAGTTTGCAACCCCCCCCCCCCCCCCCCACTCTAAGATGATTGCAGCTGTAGTGGATTCAAGCTGCTATGAGGTGTTGGCAGAAAGCGCTTCTGGGCCAATTATGACAGAAGAGAAATATCCATTAAACTGTTTTAATGGATGTTTTCAAACAGCTTGTAGCGCAGCATTGGCAGCAAAATGCTTACATATTTGGTGGCATAATAATTGGTGAGTGCGAACAGCCAGCCTTGTCACGGGGACAAACAATCGCTGCCTCAGGAGTCACAGGTTTAAGCTCCACTCCAGAAACTTGAACAGTTACATTGAATGTACAGCACAGAAACAAGCTGTTGGATTCTCACCCACACCTGGCCCTTGCCCCTGGCACTCAGCCCTCCACACTGCACCCCTGGCCCGGTCGGTGGCCGGTACCGCAGGAGCCTCTTGACTCGGCACCTTTACCTGCCGGCAGTGGTATCGGTGGCTGGCGCTACCCATGCAAGCGGTACACTCTGCGGCCCCCGTCCGGCGCCCTCCTATAGGTGCTATCATTGGATTTGCCCTCGGGTGGGCCGTGTGCTGCCTTACTGGCAGGTGGCACCCGGTTGTGGGTGGGGGTCTGTGGTTGGGGTTGAGGTGGAGGGAGGGGTTTTGAGTGGGATGGGGGCTGTTGGTGGGGTGACATGAGGGGTCAGCATGGGGGGAGCAGGGTTGGTGTACCCATACGACTGGTATGGCTCTGTGCAACCTCGGGCCACGGTGGGCAGTCAATAGGGTGCCCTGCAAGGTGGATGCCTTGCAGACTGCAGCAATGGCGGTCTATGCCTGGACACCCCGATCCCGCGGGTTACCCCGACACCACGGCCCAGCCTCTGCTCACCCTACCTACCACCCGCTGGTCGTGGTAGACATGCCCCCAGCTAGCCATGCCAGCGGCAGGACCGACAGCCCACGGTCGTGCCTCTGAGAACATGATTGACCCCCACTCTCCCCCTCATCAGCCACAGTGCCTGTTTCCCAATTTTTAAAACCACAAGTGAACCTCTCCATTGAAAATGTCTCCTGGCGGCGGCCGAGCATCGCGGGAGCCCCGGAGAGTACCAGGACAAGCCCGTTAATGATGTGCCAATGCCATTTACCATACATGCGGCAAGGCACTAGAGCATGGCATTCCATCGGGTGCCCACCGCCGGCCTCGGTTTCTCAGCTGATGCGCAATTCTCCACCCAATCGTGGGCGGAATTCTCCAAAATGGAGGCAGAATGTTCGCGCCATCGTGAATGTCGTCACATATCACGACGGCGTGAAACGGGCACGAGCACTACCAATTTTGGCCGCTCCAGCCTCCCTTCCCGGCGCCAACTGGGCACCGAGCCAACGGTGCCGCGCCAACCCGCGAATGCGCGGAGGACTTCCTCAACGCACCGGCCCCGACGCAACATGGCGCGGGGGTTCAGGGGCATTACAAATTAGGGCCGGGGCGGGAGAGGCCGGCCCGCCGATCGGTGGGCCCCGATTGCGTGCCACACTCCATCGGAGGCCCCCCGGTAAAGGAGCCTCCCTCCCACCCCACAGGCCGCCCCCCCCCGACCCTGCGCGCAGAGTTCCCGCCGGCTGCGAGCAGGTGTGGACGGCGCCGGCGGGACTCTGCCGTTTCCACGCGGCCGCTCGGCCCATCAAGGCCGGAGAATCGGCGGCACGGCCGCGGACTGCGGCCCGCGACTGGCGCCGCGCCAACACGGCAGCGCAAATGGCGGCGAATCCCGCCCCGTGTTTCCCGATTCTAACAGCGGCCGACAGAGAATCCCGCCCAAGCCATTTAGTCCAACTAATCTGAGCGGGTGTTTATTCTTCTCACGCGGCTTCCTCCATTCCAGTTACCTCATCTTAAACTTCCAGCAGATTTGGCGTTTGCCTTTCCCTTAAGTACTTGTTGAGTTTCCCTTTTAGAAAATCTAAGCTATTTGCCTCGACCACTCCCTGTAGCAGCACGTTTTGCATTCTAAACACGCTGAGAAAGGAAATCGTTCATTGGTGGATGTGTTCACAACTATTTTGCATTGATGGGCCCTATAGTTTTGAGTCCTCCCACAATTGGACACATTCTCTCCACATGTACCCCGCCTGACACATTCATAATTAAAAAAGAATACCACAGCCTGTTCACAATAGTTGCGATCTCAATCCTTGTAAGGTTTTGCAAGGTTCCCCAGTGCTTCTCTATCCTTTAAAAAAAATTTATGGCAGTCAAATCTGTGCACATTATTCCAAGTGCAGGTTTTGCAAAAGTTTGAAGTACCTTCACTACTTCTGAATCCTATTTACTAGAAATGAATTCCATTACTTGCTGGCATGTTAATTGCTTTGATGATCTGCAAAGTTATTTTTTGATCACCTTGCTTATGCAATATGTGCATTTCTGGAAAGGCTAGCATTTATTGCCCACCGCTAAATGCACATTAGAAGGTGGTGGTGAATGTTTTCGCGTATCCCTGCAGTCCTTGTGGTGCACTGCACCCACATGCAATTTGGAGGGAATGCCAAGATTTTGATCCCGCACCAGAAAAAGAGGGATGATATATTTCCAAGGAACCTTGGTGAGGTGTTGCAATAGATATCGGACATGGTAGACAGTGCCACCACTGTGGAAGAACTGAGTGTTTAAGATGGTGGATGGGGTGCTGGTCAAGTGAGCTATTTTGTCCATTTGCAAGACTCGAGTCAGGAATGTAATGAAATACTCTCCACTTGCCTGGACCGGTGTAAGTCCAACAATGCTCAGGAAACCCGACACCATCCAGGCCAAAGCAGCTCGCATGATTGCCACGCCATCCACCAACTTCAACATTCACTCTCTCCACCAATGATGGGCAGTGGCAGCAGTGTGTACCATCTGTGAGATGCTCTGCAGCAGCACACCAAGGCACCGCGACGGCACCTTCCAAACCCATGAGTTTTACCACCCAGAAGGACAAGGGTAGCAGATGCATGGGAACGCCACCACCTGCAAGGGCGTAGAAGGATGGGTGAGTAAATTTGCAGATTACACTAAAGTCGGTGGAGTTGTGGACAGTGCGGAAGGATGTTACAAGTTACAGGGGGACATAGATAAGCTGCAGCGCTGGGCTGAGAGGTGGCAAATGGAGTTTAATGCAGAAAAGTATGAGGTGATTCATTTTGGAAGGAATAACAGCAAGACAGAGTACTGGGCTAATGGTAAGATTCTTGACAGGGTGGATGAGCAGAGAGATCTTGGTGTCCATGTACATAGATCCCTGAAAGTTGCCACCCAGGTTGAGAGGGTTGTTAAGAAGGCATACGGGGTGTTAGCTTTTATTGGTCGAAGGATTGCGTTTCGGAGCCATGAGGTCATGTTGCAGCTGTACAAAACTCTGGTGCGGCCGCATTTGGAGTATTCCGTGCAATTCTGGTCGCCACATTATAGGAGGGATGTGGAAGCATTGGAGAGGGCGCAGAGGAGATTTACCAGAATGTTGCCTGGTATGGAGGGAAGATCTTATGAGGAAAGGCTGAGGGACTTGAGGCTGTTTTCGTTAGAGAGAAGAAGGTGACTTGATTGAGGCATACAAGATGATCAGAGGATTGGATAGGGTGGACAGTGAGAGCCTTTTTCCTCGGATGGTGATGTCTAGCACGAGGGAACATAGCTTTAAATTGAGGGGAGATAGATATAAGACAGATGTCAGAGGTAGGTTCTTTACTCAGAGAGGAGTAAGGGCATGGAATGCCCTGCCTGCAACAGTACTGGACTCGCCAACACTACGGGCATTCAAATGGTCATTGGATAGACATATGGACGATAAGGGAATAGTGTAGATGGGCTTAAAAGTGGTTTCACAGGTCGGCGCAACATCGAGGGACGAAGGGCCTGTACTGCGCTGTAACGTTCTATGTTCTATGTTCTATGCAAGTTCCCCTCCAAGCCACACGGCATTCTGACTTGGAACTATATCGCCGTTCCTTCACTATCGCTGGATCAAAATCCTGGAACTCCCTCTCTACCAGCACTGTGGTTGTACCTATACCACGTGAACGGCAGTGATTTACGAAGGTCGTTCACCACCACCTTCTCTTTTTTAGAGGACGCAATTCACTTTTTCCAATTAAGGGACAAATTAGTGTGGCCAATCCACCTAGCCTGCACATCTTTGGGTTGTGGGGTCGAAATCCAAGCAAACACAGAGAGAATGTGCAGTCTCCACACGGACAGTGAACCAGAGCCGGGATCGAACCTGGGACCTCGGTGCCGTGAGGCAGCAGTGCTAACCACTGCGCCACCGTGCTGCCCCACCACCACCTTCTCAAGGGCTGTTCAGAATGGGCAATGTTCAGTGCTGGCCTAGCCAGTGATGCCAACTGCCAGTGTAGAGAATAAAAAGAACTGCGTTACCCTTCATTATTCCTTCTGTTACCTCTACAGATTACTTTTTCAGCTGAATTAAACATGACATATCCTTTCCAAATCCATAATGACTATTGTAATTACTTTGCTGACCTTCAATGCTCTTTTAAAACAAAAACTTCTTACGGGATGTGTGCATTGCTGAAAATGCAAGCATTTCTTACCCATCTCTAATTGCACGTGAGAAGGTTATGGTGAACATCTTGCATCGCTACAAACCTTGTGGTGTAGCTGCATCCAAAGTGCAATTAAGAAGAAATTCCCAGTTTTATTTTCTGGCTCTAGGTTCTCTTTTAACGTTTTGTTTAGTACAGATCCAGTTTCATCCCAATTGCCGGTGTTAAACTGACAGATCTGTGATTACCAGGTTTTTTTTCTACCACTCTTTGTGAATATAGGAACAACATTAGTAGTGCCAGTTCCCTGGATACCCCCTCTTCTTACAGAACATTTGTTATATACATACACTAATGCAGCATCGATCTCTGTCTAGTTTTGAGTTTACATGAGTACATACCATTCAGGTCTGGTGACACACCCTGTTTCAATTTTACTAGTTTGTCAATTTCTTTCTTCCCTTTTATCAAGACAAGAAATCTAGGTATGACCTCCACAAACCCATCAGAGACACCAAGAGACAATACCAGACTAAGCTGGAGTAACAGACTTTCGACACGGACTCTTGTTGTTTTTGGTAAGGCTTAAACAATTTAACGGGCTACAAAGCAAAGCCGAGTAGAATCTCCGGCAACAGAGCACCCCCTCCCCGATTAATTTAATGCACTCTATGCTCGTTTCGAGCAGGAAGCCAATAAACCGTTGTCAACTCGGTGGATAATGGGGAACCTGTAGGTGTGATATATCTAGACTTCCAGAAGGCATATGATAAGATGCCGCATAAAAGACTGGTCCAGAAGGTGAGATTGCAGGGGATTGGGGGTGGAGTACTCGACTGGATTGAGGATTGGCTGACGACAAACAGCAGAGGGTCGGGATAAATGTGTCCTTCTCTGGCTGTGAACTGTAACTAGCAGGGTGCCGCAGGGGTCAGTCCTCGGATGTCAAATGTTTACAATTTATATAAATGATCCGCAAGCAGAAACAGAGTGTAACATAGCAAAATTTACAAATGATATTAAAAGAGGTGGGAAAGCAGGCAGTGAAGAGGAGAAAAAGATTTTACAGGTGGATATAGATAGGCTAGGAGATTGGGCCAAAGTTTGGCAGATGGAGTTTATTGTGGATAAGGGTGAGGTTATTCATTTTGGCCAAAAAAATAGAAAGGCAAATTATTATCTAAATGGAAAACAGATTCAAGATGCACCTGGGCAGAGGGATCTGGGTGTCTTTGTTCATGAATTACAGAAAGTCGGTGTGCAGGTACAGCATGTACTTAAAAAGGCAAATAGAATGTTAGAGTTTATTGCAAAAGGACTGGAGTATAAAAGTAGAGAAGTGTTGTTGCAATTTTGGTCTCCTTATTTGAGGAAGGAATTGGAGGCAGTTCAGAGGAGGTTCACCAGATTGATTCCGGGAATGAAAGGGTTGACGTATGAGGAGAGATTAAACAGTTTGGGTTTGCACTCGCTCGAGTTTAGAAGGATGAGAGGGGATCTAATCAAGGTATATTAAATATTAAATGGGTTTGATAAAGTAAATGTAGACCAAATATTCCCTCTTCGGAGGCAATCTAGAATGAGAGGTCACTGATCTCGGTTGAGAGGCGGTAGATTTAGAACTGAGATGAGGAGGAACTACTTCTTGCAGAGGGTGGTGAAGTTTGAAACTCTGCCCCATAGTGCGGTGGGGTCTGAGTCATTAAATAGTTTCAAGAAGGAGATAGATACATTTCTGATAAAACAATGAGTTAAAGAGATATGGGCAACAGGTGGGGAGGTGGATTTGAGGGCGGGAAGAGATCAGCCATGATCTGATTGAAGGGCTGAATTGCCTTCTTCTGCTCTTAATTCCTATGTTCCTATGATACCTACCATCACATCCTCAGAAGTCAGATAGGCATTCTTGAAAGGGAACCCACAAAAACAACAGGTACTGATGGAGCACCTAGTCATGCACTCAAATCCTGCATGGACCAACTGGAGGATGTGTTTGCGGATTCTTCAACCTCTCCCAACTCTGTTCTGAGGTTTCCATCTGCTTCATGAAGACCATTATGCTGATGCCTAAGAAGAACAAGGCAACCTGCCTCAATGACTACCATCCAGTGGCCTTGACATTTATCATTATGAAGTACTTCAAGAGGTTGGTCATGAAACACATCAACTTCATACTTCCAGAGCGCCTTGATCCACTGCAATTTGCATAGTGCCATAACCGATCCACAGCAGACGCTGTCTCCCTGGCCCTACACTCATCCCTGGAGAATCTCGACAACAAGGACTCCTATGTCAGATTCCTATTCATTCACTACAGCTCCACCTTCAATGCCATAATCCCAGCCAAACTCATAGCAAAACTCCAAAACCTAGGACTTGGCTCCTCCCACTGCAACTGGACCCTCTCCTTCCTGGCCCATAGATCATAATCAGTAAGGACAA
The DNA here is from genome assembly GCF_047496885.1 of Scyliorhinus torazame. Lineage (NCBI taxonomy): Eukaryota > Metazoa > Chordata > Chondrichthyes > Carcharhiniformes > Scyliorhinidae > Scyliorhinus > Scyliorhinus torazame. Next base: position 282,908,394 of record NC_092713.1, on the reverse strand, counting down.
ACAACAACACCTCCTCCATGATAGTCCTTAATAGCGGGCGCTGTAAAGTGCTGTACTTAATCCCCTACGATACTCCTTATAATGGTGCACTGACAACAATCTCTCCATCAATGTCAGAAAAACTAAGGAGCTGGTCATCGATTTCAGGAAAAAAAGTGTCGTACACACCCGTCTGCATCAATTGTGCTGAGGTGGAGATGGTTGACAGCTTCAAATTCCTAGGTGTACACATTACCAACAATCTGTCGTCATCCACCCACGTTGATGCTATGACCAAAAAAGAACAGCGCCGATACTTCCTCAGAAAACTAAGGAAATTCAGCATGTCCACATTGACTCTTACTAATTTTTTATCTGGCTGCATTATAGCTTGGTATGGCAACTGCTTGGCCCAAGACTGTAAGAAACTATCGAGAGTTGTGAACACAGCCCAGCCTATCACGCGGACGCCTCCCACCCGGGTTCCTCACTCTTCCAACCTCTCCCATCGGGCAGGAGATACAAAAGTCTGAGAACACGCACAAACTGACTCAAAAACAGCTTCTTCCCCGCTGTTACCAGACTCCTGAATGACCCTCTTATGGACTAAACTGATCACTCTATGCAAGTTCTCTACCGTATGCTTCACCTGATGTCTATGTATTTACATTGTGTATTTACCATATGTCCTATGTTTTTTCATGTATGGAACGATCTGTCTGGACTGTACACAGGACAATACTTTTCACTATACCTCAGTACACATGCCAATAAATCTATATCTACCTCAATTGTATTACTATTATTTTAATTTTATCCTGAAGTGCCTGATTCATTGCCTTCAGGTAAAATAAAAGTCAAGTAGTTATTTAATACTTCTGCCATTTCCCCGCCATTATCTGTGAGGCTTGCTCATTCTGTATTAGCCTTATCCATACTTTAATTTTTTCTTTTGTTATTTATACATCTATAGAACACTTTTAAGTTTTTTTGTACTTTTTGATAATTTGACTTTGTCTTTGTGACTTTTTTGAACTTATTTCCTAAGCTGCCAGTTGAGATCTGTGATGACGGGAAGAGTTTAAGAACAATGGATTCTAAATGCTAATCAATTTAAGGGTCAAAAGCCTGGGGTTAGAGTGTGTTTGACTGCTTTTTAAAAATAATTCTGTTTTGCAGGGCCTGGGTAGCTTTAGCAGCCATAAGATGAAATTGACAAAGGAATATGTATTTCGGTGCAGGCTAATGGACTATGGTTTGACTGGGCAAGTCCCTGGGGAGTTAATGTGCTTTGTAGCCTGGAGAGATAAAAAAGAAAATTCAGCTTTGCAGGGTCATTTCTGGGTGGAGCTAAGGAAGGCAGAGGGAAACATTTTGAGAAGCTGTGGAGAGAGGCAGTTTTTGGAGAAAGTTGTGGAGAGAAGCAGCTGGTGGAGAAATTCTGGAGAGAGGAGTTGAATTCTGATCTGCCTGATGCTGAATCCACAATTCTCCTGCAGTAAGGTAGATTGAGATCTGTATGTTTCTTTTCTTGTTGTTCAATAGGAAATTAAGTAGTAGTGTTCAAGGTGTAAATTGTAAGCTGTTCTTTTTGGGTGTGAAGTTAAAAAGTTTGATTTTGTAGTTATAATAAAGTTTTGTTTTATAGATAACTAAGCCCTATTTATTCATGCATCACTCATGGAGCAAAACATTCTTTCCGCACAGTCTTTCAAATAAACTAAAATATTGGGGTTTCAGTCCAATATTGTTCGGGACTTGTCTGGGATCGTAAAACATCCCCAGTGTTCAGGGCAGTAGAGGATTTGTAATATTTATGCCATGTATCAAACGGATTTTCTTTTATCACTTACACTTCAACATTCATTCCAATCTTACCTCCTCAATGCTGAAATTCTTATTCTCGCTTCCATTATACTTGACTTCTCAGACACCTTTTAGCCAACATCCCAAGTTCCTCCTATCACAATCTCTAACTTGTCAACAGTTTACCGCTCGCACCATGTTCAATATTAAATCCCCTTCTTGATGGCCACAAAGGATGCTCCATTCCCATGGCCATCAAAACGTTAGTCATTATTTACAAATCCAATCTATTATCTTACTCACCTTAGCTCTTCAACATCTGTAACCGATAATGCGCTCTAACATTGAGCTTGTGTCCATCGCTTCCGCCAGGGGTTCCTGATTTGGTGGGTGAGCTTCAAGATGTTAAATTAAATTCTCTGGAAATGGCACAGACAGTTAAGCCTTGCTCCGCTCTCCCAGGGTCCCTTCCAAAATTTTCTTTTCAGCCAAGGTACCGGACCTCTCTTCTGCTGTTTGGTTCATTTCCATTAACTTTGATTATCTTTATTGCATTAAAGGCAATATAAAAATGTCCATTATTGTTGAGAATTACAGAAAATATGAATGCGCACAAAATAAAACAAGGGCTGGGTGGCACTAGCTCTGAGTTGGGAAGACTTCTGGCTTTACTTTCTTTAATTACTTTAATAGTCTTAAAAGCTGTCCGGGAGTTACTCATTCCAATGAATTATAGACTTGTAATATTCAAGCTCTCCTCCAGTTCTCTTGTATTGTATGTTTTTTTGTGCAGCTATAAAAATGATCTTCAGATGTTATAATTTGAAGGCGCATACACAGTGATAGATGTGTGACCAACCTTCAGTAAATTCCGTGCAAGTAGGTTAACCATGCATCACATAGTTAAGTAGAATTACTGTGATTTACTGTGTGAATCTTTCTTCTAGACGTTGGTGCAAAGAGTTTCAATTGTAAATTGCAGCTTTTAAATTTGTGTCCTGTCCATGGAGATTGGGCAAGCATGATAAGCAGAGCTTAACTGGCCATGGGCATGCCTTTAACTTTGCAAGTTTTCTAGAAATTACAACGGTGACATTTCAAAGACTGAATCAAATGTTTTTTTTAAGGGCGCACACTCTCAGTACAAGCAGATTGTACTAGTGACATTATGGATTCTTAGTTTGCCTTTTGTCTACAGTAACTTTGATTCAAACCTACCTTTGGTCTTCCAAAGCAGCAGTTGTCAAGGTGATTTCTTGAGTAAACGTCATGCTTAATTAAACCGAAACAGAATGAATGGCAGTAAAGCCAATTAAAGGGGAACGTTTTTTTAGTAATATTCTTCAAATAGCCTGCACTTCACATGAATCCTAAATGCCAGGCTCATCAAATGTGTCTGCTGAAGATAGCACAATGGACAGACAGGATTGCTCATCTAGTCATTCAAATTAGGCTCCTAACAGCCACTGACTAGTGTCATTGAGAGCTGCTGGAAAAAGCCTGTAATATTTATTATCGCAGAAAGCCAGCAGCATTCTTGCTGGCAGACTATGGCCGAAGTAAATTACTGAAATATTCACGAAGAGTGTCAGGAGGGAACAGAAACAATAATTATATCACAAAACAAATCAAACATGTTAGAAACAAAGCAAAGCTAATGTGTACCAGTTTTTGAATTGCCAATCCTATCCAGAATTATATATATATATATATATTTTAATTATTCAGTGTTCTCTCATCTTCACAGTTCTCACCATACCTAATAATAATAATCTTTATTGTCACAAGTAGGCTTACATTGACACTGCAATGAAGTTACTGTGAAAAGCCCCTAGTTGCCACATTCTGGTGCATGTTAGGGTACACAGAGGGAGAATTCAGAATGTCCAAATAGTATGTCTTTCGGGACTTGTGTGAGGAAACCAGAGCACCCGGAGGAAACCCACACAGACACAGGGCGAACATGCAGACTCTGCACAGACAGTGACCAAGCCGGGAATCGAACCTGGGGACCTGGCGCTGTGAAGCAACAGTGCTAACCACTGTGCTACCGTGCCTCCCTCCTACCTACTTTTGCCACACACTATTCTCCTTCACCTGGTAAGACAAGCGGTTCTCCCCTCAAGCTTCTGTCTATCGTACTCTGGAACAAAGCACTAACGCACGAGGGTAGATTTCTTCTGATGATCCTCTGCACTTACTCTCTCGACACTTTGAAACTTACTGGTCAAGAAAACATATTTTAGTAAGAGACACGCTGTGCCACAAAAAAGGCAGTAATCCAGAATTGTTCCAACATTAATTTCTTGAGATGGTCATGATCGGACTGTGTGATGGATTTGTAAACCATTACAGTGACAGGACTTTATCCAGCACTAATCATCATCCTCCATGGAGGCAAGTGATCAGATACTTTTTCAAGCCACAGTGATGTATTTGTCAATGCTTGCTTGGAATCTGCAAACAGTCTAGGGCACTATTGCAGCCTGGCTTATTAATGGGCTTGAAGGAATAAACATGGGCGGGATTCTCCGACCCCCCGCCAGATCGGAGAATCGCCGGGGGGCAGCGTGAATCCTGCCCCCGCCGACTGCCGAATTTTCCGGCGCCGGGTATTTGGCGGGGGCGGGAATCACGCCGCGCCGGTCAGCGGATGCTCACAGCGGCCCTCCCCGGCGATTCTCCGGCCCGCGATGGGCCAAGTGGCCGCCCGTTTACGGCCGGTCCCGCCGGCCTAAATTACAACAGGTACTTACCGGCGGGACCTGGCTCCACGGGCGGCCTCCGGGGTCCTTGGGGGGGCGCGAGTGGATCTGACCCCGTGAGGTGCCCCCACGGTGGCCTGGCCCGCGATCGGAGCCCACAGATCCGCGGGCGGGTCTGTGCCGTGGGGACACTCTATTCCTCTGCGCCGGCCGGTGTAACGGTCCGCGATGGCTGGCGCAGTGAAGAAATCCCCCTGCGCATGCGCTGGGATGACGCCAGCACACGCTGATGCTCCCGCGCATGCACCAACTCACGCCAGCCAGCGGAGGCCCTTCGGCGCCGGTTGACGTGGCGTCAAGCCCCTTCCCCGCCGGTCAGCGCGGTGCAAACCACTCCGGCATCTGCGTAGCCCCTGAAGTGCAAATTCCTACCTGTGCGGCCCCGGCGGGTTCCCTTCACCTGGACCCCATTTTTGAAGAGCAGTTATAAATCTCGTCAGCTTGATGTCACGTCGGCGAGGGTGGGGGGATGACATGTCGAGGAAGCCGGCTAATTTATTGAAATTTATTGAAATGACGTTCTTGACCTTCTAGGTTGGGAACCTCATTAAATCACCAGCAAGACGCAGGGAGAATCGGAAAATTAGGTCTCGCCAGTGCGATTCACGTTGTCCGAATCTCATCAGATTTTGCACCCATGTCGCAATTTGCGCTGATGGCAAACGCAGGGTGCAAAATCACGGCAAACCTTTCAGATTGTGTTGAAGAAACCAGGTACAAGTCTTTTATTTCGGTTTGAACAACAGAAAAGGTAAATAATTGGCCATTTTTATGAGCAAATTAAACTAATAGTTCCACCCATGGAGTAGTGAGGCTAGTTAAACTGTGCGCTCCTCCCATCCTGGTTGTAACAGTAGCTATAATCCTATTGTCCTTAGCGCCATAGCAATAGACACACTGCAAGAGAATCCACTTATTGATATCTCCATGGTGCAATCATTTCATGAAAATGGACATACGAGGATCACCGAATACCAGGATACTTATTGAAAAGAAAGGAAGACACAGAGAGCTGATGTGCACTCATCATTCCACATGCTTCCCCCCAGCACATTTTCGCTTTTATCTAAACTGTTTCTATTATACCCTATTGCCTCATCTAAAAGAGGATCATGATTTAAACCAACTCAAAATCATGCAGTGAAAATCAAGGAGAAAATGACAAACAACAAACCATTACAAGTACTCAAGTCGCTATTGTGGTACAAAGATCTGCCTGGAGAAGCCTTGCAGTTTTTTTTAATGCAAGTGATTGTTTTATATTACATTGGGTCCTTATGCACTGTGTATGCCAGGTATAGAGAGAGTACAAAATCAGTCCACTGTATTAATGCAGAAGATAATACAGCAAAATAATGATGTATTGCAGGTCAGGGATTTCTTTAAAAGTTCTTGTTTTCCACTGCAATTATGTTAAATGTGCCTCGGGAATAGTTGAGCTCACATAGCATTTCAATCCTGTAATTTATTGTCGAGGATAAAAATGGACACAATTTGAGATTGAGGCCTGGATTTTCTAGCTGCTCTGCAGTGAATGCAATGAGCCATTCGCATGCTCGTCATCTTCTGCGGAAGGAACCCGAAGTTCCCGCCACCGGGAGAGGCTGAAAAATACCCGAGTGTGGAAGCACAGGGTATGATGAGTCCTTCCGCACTGAGGTATGAGGGCTAATTTGGGAATTTGGTGTCTTGCCGATGGGAGAATCTCTGGAAAATTGTTCTCAAACTAATTTAGATTAGCACTCAGACACTGACTTCGGACTTCAAAACATCGAGCTAGTTAACAGAAACTGCCTGACAGTGGCAGCTATCTGTTCATCAACTGAACGTGAATGGATGAATTTTATGGGCGGCACGGTGGCAAAGTGGTTAGCACTGCTGCCTCAGTGCTAGGGACCCGGGTTCAATTCCGGCATCGGGTGATTGTTTGTGTGGAGTTTGTACATCCACCCACCGTGCTGCCTCATGGCATAAATGTAGCTTCTCGGAGTTAAAACAATGAGTGTGTGTGGTTTGCACCATCACTCTGGTGGGGACTGATAGAGCTGGCAAGACCAATTCCACAGAGATCGGGTCGCTATCCTTAAAGGATGTCCTGATCAGCACACAAGCTGAATTGCCCACAGTGTGCCCCCCCCCACCCCCACCCCCACATAAATGTTAGCACCCACTCACAAGCCTCCCTCCCACAGCACAAGTGACATGGCTCCACTCACCCCTCCCCACAATGCCAACAACACCAACAATGGGGCAACCCACCCACCCCTTCGCAGGCAGTGGGCAACCCCTTCTCACCTCTCACCCATCCCTTTTCACACCCACCTGGTTTTCAGGCTTTGGGCCAACCAGCCAACCCCCCCCACACCACCACTGCAGTCTCAGGGGCACTCTCCCCCTCACAGGATTCAGCTGACATACACAGCCAACACGCCCAGAGGGCACACATCTAGCGCTGCCCTGGCACAGATTTGCACTGGCAGGTTGGCACTGTGCTGCCTGGCTGTGCCAACCTGGCAGTGCGAATCTCTGCCAAGGTGCAGTGCCAGGGCCATATCCCACGGGAGCTATACTTAGCTATGCTCCCTCGGGGGGATGCTCGAGACTGAATCTTGTTTTTCCATAAACTGTTGTAAAGCTCCCTGATGTGACATCACGTTGCCGAGGTTGGAATATTCAGTGAGGGTGGATCATGAGGTGAGGAGGGAGGGGGCTGGCTATTGATATTGATGTGAATGCAATACCATTAAAATGAGGTCCTCACCCTTCGTGGGCGAGAACTTGATTATATGACCGATGTGGGACGTGGAAAATCAGGGGCGAGATTCTCCGACCCCCCCACCAGGTCGGAGAATCGGCAGGGGCTGGCGTGAATCCCGCCCCCGCCTGTTGCCGAATTCTCCGGCACCGGATATTCGGCGGGGGCGGGAATCGCACCGCGCTGGTCGATGGGCCTCCCCGGCCCGCGATGGTCCGAAGAGTCCCGCTGCTGGAATGCCAGTCCCGCCGGCGAGAATCAAACCACCTCTCTTACCGGCAGGACAAGGTGGCGCGGGCGGGCTCCAGGATCCTGAGGGGGGCGCGGGGCCATCTGGCTCCAGGGGGTGCCCACACGGTGGCCTGACCCACGATCAGGGCCCATCGATCCGCGGGCGGGCCTGTGCCAGGGGGGCACTCTTTTCCCTCCACCTCGGCCATAGCCTTCACCATGACCAACGCGTAAGAGACCCCCCCCCCCCTGCGCATGCGCAGGGATGATGTCAGCAGCCGCTGACGCTCCCGCGCATGCGCGGACTTCCGCCAGCCGGCGAAGTCCTTTCGGCCCCGGCTGGCGTGGCGCCAAAGGCCTTTCCCGCCGGCCGGCGGTGCGCCAACCACTCCGGTGCGGGCCTAGCCCCTCAAGGTGAGGGCTTGGCCCGTAAAGGTGCGGAGAAATCTGCATCTTTGGTGCGGCCCAACGCCGGAGTGATTCACGCCACTCCATCCCGCCAGGGCCCCCACCCCGTCGGGTAGGGGAGAATCCCGGCCCAGGAAACGGAGACCTCTCCAGAGAGAATCAGGTTACCTGATTTTCTCCAAATTATCCACCCGTGTCAGCGATCCCACAGACCCATAATGTGGGCAAAAATCACACCCTCCTTAGATTCTGGAAAGCTCCCAACTGATTGGGAAACCAAATATGTAACACCATAACTCAAGTGGGCAGCATGATAGCACAGTGGCTAGCACAGTTGCTTCACAGCTCCAGGGTCCCAGGTTCGATTCCCGGCTTGGGTCACTGTCTGTGCGGAGTCTGCACGTTCTCCCCGTGGGTTTCCTCCGGGTGCTCCGGTTTCCTCCCACAGTCCAAAGACGTGCAGGTTAGGTGGATTGGCCATGATAAATTGCCCTTAGTGTCCAAAAAGGTTACATGGGGTTACTGGGTTACGGGGATAGGTTGGAGGTGTGGGCTTAAATGGGGTGCTCTTTCCAAGGGCCGGTGCAGACTTGATGGGCTGAATGGCTCCCTTCTACACTGTAAATTCTATGTCTGTGTCTAAGAAAGGAGGAAGGCAGAAAGCAGAAAACTACAGACCAGAAATTCGAACATCTGTCCTTTGGAAAGTGTTGGAATCCATTTTGAAGACGGTAGTAGCAGGATATTTATTTATAAAATCATAATGAGATCAGGCAAAGTCAATGTGGTTTTGCAAAAGCATTTATTAGAGTCCTTCGAGGTCGTAAAAAGCAGGTAGAAGAGGAATGTCAAGAAAACTGTGAAGTGTATTATTTTTCTTCTGGTATATCATCGTCATATTTCTTTTGTAGTGGAAGACAGTCTGTTGGGGTTTTTTAGTCTGGTAATTGGACTAAGAGACAGGATGGCTGCAAAAATCCAAACCGACAATAAGACGTGTTTTTTATATGTTAATGAACAAAGGAGAACATCAGAATTTCACATGAGGCAAGAACTGGAGGGGTTTTGAAGACATGGAGTTTTCCAGCATGGAAAGATTCCTTCCGCCCATCATGGGTTGTTTTGGTTCAAGTTGTAAAAGGTGTAAGGTAAAGATTGGGTAAGTTTATTGTTTGAAGCCTAAGAGCTATAGTAAAGAAAGAAATGTAATCTATTCTGAGAAGAAGGCACTTCTGAAGAGACTGGTTGAATTACTAAAGAGATCAAAGGGAAGTAACGTATTTAAGGGAGTACTGAATCCCATGTGAGGGGTTAGGGTGGCATGGTAGCACAGTGCATAGCACGGTTGCTTCGCAGCTCCAAGGTCCCAGGTTCGATTACCGCTTGGGTCACTGTCCATGTGGAGTCTGCACATTCTCCCCGTGTCGGCGTGGGTTTCCTCCAGGTGCTCCGGTTTCCTCCCACAATTCCCGAAAGACATGCTGTTAGGTGAATTAGATATTCTGAATTCTCCCTCTGTGTACCCGAACAGGCACCGGAATGTGGCGACTCGATGATTTTCACAGTAACTTCATTGCAGTGTTAATGTAAACCTACTTGTGACAATAAAAATTATTATTATTAAAGATTAAGCTTCTTTTAGGGCTGGTTTAGCTCAGTGGACTAGACAGCTGGTTTGTGATGCAGAACAAGGCCAGCAGCCTTCCCGTACCAGCTTACCCGAACAGGCGCCAGAATGTGGCGACGAGGAGCTTTTCACAATAACTTCATACTTGTGACAACAAAAGGTTATTATTATTATTAAGATCTCCCAGAGGACAGTGTGAAGAAGGCCATGCATGGGTTGCTGTCAGCCTCAGAGGACACCACAAGAGAAAAAGGGCACTGTGTTGTAACAAATACTTCAATTCTATAGATTTTAAAATCTTTCACAATAGTTGCTAAACAGAAAGGTTAGCTCTGCGGGCAGTGTAATTTAAGATCTTTTGGATCTGTTGTGAAGTTCTGTTGACTGTGTGAAGCTATTCTTGTGTTTAAGTGTAATTCTGCTTTATTTTCTCTTTATTTCTTTTAATAAACATGTGTTTAATATAAAATCATCATGGGCATCATTTCCTAATTTCAGAACATCGCCTGATAATATACGAATTACAAACATCATTTTGGCAGCTGTTGCAAGTTTTTCTTTGGGATTTGGTCAATTTGCATTTACCGTCATCAATGCTTTATATTACGATCCCAGACCAGACACCAACAGTAGCTAAGATACTGGGCTGAAACCCCAATATTTTAGTTTATTTTGTATGATTGTGTGGGAAGAATACTTTGCTCCAAGAGTGACTGCACGAAAAAAATCGGGATTTGGTAATTTAATACAGAACTTTATTAACACAATATTAAACTCTTTAACATCACATTCGAAAATAGCTTACAATTACCCCTTTTCTTAATTCTCCCTCTGTGTACCCAAACAGGCGCCATAGTTTGGCAACTAGGGGATTTTCACAGTAACTTCATTGCAGTGTTAATGTAAGCCCACTTGTGACACTAATGAAGATTATTATTATTAAACAATACTACTCAAAACAGTAAATACAATACCCTTGTGGACTCGGTGTTAGCCAGATAAGAACTCAACTCAAAAGCTTTCTCAAAATGTCTGAATACTTTAGCTACACCCAGCAATGGCATCATCTCCCCAAGCTGAAAACACATTAACTCCCCAGGGACTCCCCTTCATCAAACAGCGGTGCATTAGCCCCGGCTTTTATGGTGGTCAATTTCACATCTGGCTCCTAACAGATTTCTGGCAAAACAAGATTCTTTTAAAAACATGACAACTGCAGTCAAACACACTCCAACCCAGGCTTTTAACTCTTAAATTGCCAAATATTTATAATCCAATATATCTACAATCCTGCATTTGCCACACTTAACAGGACAGTAACCTGTAGATGTAGTGTATTTGGATTTCCAAAGATGAGGGCTCATGGTGTTGGGGCAATATATTAGCATGGATAGAGGATTGGCTAATTAACAGGAAACAGAGTTGGGATAAATGGATCATTTCGTGTATTTTTAAAATTCATTCATAGAATGTGGGCATTGCTGACTGAGCCAGAATGTGTTGCCTATCCTCAAGTGCCTTGGACTTGAGTGGCTTGCTAGATTAATTTAGAGGACATTTAAGATTCAACCACATAGTTAATGTAGGCCAGAGCAGATCAGGATGGAATATTTTCTTCCCTAAAGTAGGTTTTACGACAATCGGCAATAGTTTCATGGGCATCATTGAACTTTTAATTTCAGATTTTTATTTAATTCAAATGTCATCATCTTCTGTGGTGAGATTCGAAGTCAGGTCCCCAGAGCACTAGGATGGGTCTTTGGATCGCTAGTCCACTGCTTCCCCCATGTTGACAATCTGTAACTAGTAAATTGTCACAGGAATCAGTGCTGGGGCCACACTTATTTTCAATCTGGATTAATGACTTGGATGAAAAGCCAAACAGTTTAGTAGCCAAATTTGCCGATTAGCGTCTCTAAAGGGCCTGTAGTGACTATCTAGTTCATATGATTTTAAATATAACTTTTAGCGTTTGCCATATAACTTTTAGGTCAAATGTAAAAGTGTTAAATGCAAGATAAATGTAAAATCCTGATTGAGAAACTGGTAATAATCCTGAAGTGAATGCAATTCAAATGAGTTTGGAATTAATTCTAGTTAAAAGCTGTCCTATGTTTATCTCATAACATTAGAGGGAGAGGTGTGAACACTTAAACAATGAATGGTCCATTTCTGGAACTCCAGGTAGTCGCAGAGTATCTATTCTTATTGCAGTGAAATAAGCTAAAAGCCAGTAATTCGAGGAAAGAGAATCATAAATCTCCATTAGATACAGGAAGCATTGATATGGGTTGCAGAATCAAAGAGTAACCTTGAAAGTAAAATCATTTGTTTGCATTTCTGATTAAATCATTGCAAAGCATGTCAGGTTGTCATGGAGATAGTGTTCCAAGTTAGAGCCTTGATTAGAAGATTCTCTTGTTTAATTGATCTGTGTACAGTTGCTAACGGAGAGAAAAGGAGAGAGGCAGCTGTAGCTTTTCTTTGGCTCTGATTCCCACCAGATTTAGAGACCCAACAGGATGTGATAGCCAGTTAGGCCTGAATTTAAAGCTGAGACAATACTAATTTTTCGTTCACCATAGGGCATATGTGGATGGGACTCATCTCAGTTTGGATTTTGAGAGAGAAAGCAGCTGCCTAGTGGAATACATCTACAGTGGTCCTCATAGAGCCTTGTGACAAAAAGCAATTAACTTGGGAGCTGTGAGAAAGCAGTTGGATCTACAAGCAACCCAGTTCAGAGAAGATTTACTCAGCTGATTCCTGGAATGAAGGGCTTGTCTTATGACAAAAGATTGAGCAAGTTGGGCCAATGCACATGGAATTTTGAAGAATGTGAGGTGATCTTATTGAAACATATAACTGTGGTAGCCGAATCAGGCCGAGAAAATGCACATAGGCCAGGAACAGAAACTTCCATACGAGACCCCTGCTGAATTGATACTTGCTGTCTGCAAGAGCACTCAACTGAATATATAAACTCATTATTGCCAAATGAACTTTGTGATTAGCCACTCACGTTTACACAAAAGAACAAGAACATGCTATGAAAAAGAAACAAATTTCCAGACACAGGTGATCAACTTTGGAGCAGGGCGAAGGACAGACAAAAGAAAGCCATCAGACTCCATAATGGGCTACACCTGGTCAGATGAGTGTGTTTCAGAGGACAGTGGGTTTTGATTGAAATTATCCTGTTGGGTTCTGAATGCGGCAATGGGCAGTTGCGGCCGTATACCTATGACTCAATGCAAGCAGACCACTATAAAGGAAGGAATAAGCAATAACCTGGGAGTCCCCCAGGCACAAGAAGAAGGGACCCTGGGTTTCGAAGCCCAGAGAAGATGTCCACATCGAGTGACTGTAGCCTGGCCAGCCTCCTTCACTAAGTGTAAGTAAAACCTAGAGATCAGCTGTGATGCTGAGTCATACTTTGTTGAGCGAGAGGATTGTGAATAAAATTGAGTTAAACCTTGCACCTGTTTTGTCCTTTGTTCATCTTGCAAATAAGGGTACCTGGGTAAAACGTTTGATTAAAATACTGGTGGAAGTATCTAAGATTTTATAGGTACAACGGCTGGGATTTTCTGAAATCCTGGGCAAGTGTTGATGCTGGCGTAAACACCAGAGTGGTGTACGCCGGCGTCAACGGGCGTCCTGACCCAGAAATTCAAAGGTCTTCAGGGGGCCAGCTCGTCGTGGAGTGCTGCGCGCTGCTCCGGCGTCAAAAGATGGCCCTGCATGTCCGGCGCGGCGCATGCACGTGGTTGCCGACTCCGCGCTGACACCGCGCAACATGGCGGAGACCTACAACGGGCCTGCGCAGAAGGAAGTAGGCCCCCTCCAGATCGCGGGCGCCCGCCAATCGGAAGCCCCTGATCGTGGGCCTGGACCCCGTGGAGGTGCCCCCCGGAGTCACATCCTCCCGCCCCCCCACCAGGACATCCACCACGGCCGTGGGTCTGAGCTCCCGTCGGGTGGTACCAGGTTGGAACCACACCGGCAGGGCTCGGCTGAACTCGGTGGGATTTCGGCCGGTCAACCACGGAGAATCGCCGCGGAGGCATCTTTCAGCGGCCCCCGACTGGCGCCGTGGCAACTGCACGGGCGCGATTGCCGCCGATTCTCTGGCCGCAGGCTCGGAGAATCCCGCCCAACATCACATTCTGCAGGGGTTTGACAGGGTAGATGTTGGGAGCATGTTTCCTCTTGTGGGGAATGGATAGGGGCACAGTTTAAAAATCAGGAGTCTTCTCACAGTTTTATCACCTCCATTATGAGACATAAACAATCAATCTGAAGGTTAACAACACCAGGAGCGGGATTCTCCCGAATACCCGCAATAGCCCGACGCTGGAGTAATAAGCGGCGCAAACCACTCTGGCGTCGGGCCGACCGGAAGTTCCGGAATTCTCCGCACTTCCGGGGGCTAGGCTGGCGGCGGAGGGGTTGGCGCCGTGCCAATCGGCGCCGATGGGCCGGCGTGGTCCTGCGCATGCGCAGACCGGCCAGCATGTTCTGGCGCATGCGCAGGGGAGCGTCTGTACAATGGCCTCCGACCGGTGCGACGTGATCCCCGCCCTGTAGGGCTCCGCCATGGCTGGCGCGGAAGAAAGGAGTGCCCCCACGGCACAGGCCCGCCTGCAGATCGGTGGGCCCCGATTGCGGGCCAGGCCGCCGTGGGGACCCCCCAGGGCCGGATCCCCCACCCCTTCCCGAGGACCTCACCAGCCGGCCTACCAGCCAGATCCTAGTGTGTGGGACTCATGTCCAATCCACGCTGGCGGGACTGGCCAGTAACCGACGACTGCTCGCCCCATCGGGGCCCGGAGAATTGCCGGGGGCGGGGGGCGCTGCCAACGGCCCCCGACCGGCACGGCGTGATCCCCGCCCCCGCCCGAAAAGCAGCGCCGGTGAATAGGGCAGCCGGCGTCGGAGGGACGGGATTCACGCTGCCAATCCCCGGGGATTCTCCGACCCAGCGGGGGGTCGGAGATTCCTGCCTCACATTTGCTGCCCACCTCTCTTTCATTCATAGAACATTCATAGAATCCCTGCAGTGCTGAAGGTGTGCATTTAACCCATCGAGTCCAAATCAACCCTCTGAAAGAGCACCCTACCTAGGCCCACTCCCCGTAACCCCACCTAACCATTGGACACTAAGGGGCAATTTTATCATGGCCAATCCACCTACCCTGCACATCTTTGGACTGTAGGAGGAAACCGGACATCTGGAGGAAACCCACACAGACATGGGCAGAATGTGCAAACTCCACACATAGAGACAGTCACCCAAGGCCGGAATTGAGCCCGGGGCCCTGGCGCTGTGAGGCAGAAGTGCTAACCACTGAGCCCCCGTGCCGCTCTCTTTGTTGGCAAATGAAAATCTAGCTTTAAGAATGGAATTTTGAATGCATTTCACTCCTTCACACTAATTCCATCTAAATACAATTCCAACAGATTGTCTCCCTCCCTGCTAGACACAATTTCAAAGCACATCACCCTTCAATAATCTGTACAATTGCAACATTAGATACTTGTCTTAGGAGCCATTTACATTTTGGAAAAGTCTTAAATGAAATGATTTGAAAGATTCTACTGGGCCAAAGTGCTTTCCATTCACTAAAATTACCTCAGGGTTAGGAACCAGCCATAATAATCTTGACCCAGACATGAAACATTCTTGAATTATTCACATGTTTGTCACTTGGCACAATGAAGAGTGCCAGGCCTGCGTACTCTGCATCTTTCAATTACTGACAAACATGCTGGAGAAAAGATCACTCCCTATAAAAGTACTTTCAGTCAGCTTCAGTTGCAGACAGACCGTTAAACAGATTGATGTTCAAAGATATAAATGATACAGATCAGCAGATGTACGTCACTGCATTGGTTCACTTGTATGCACACCAGTAGTTTATAGAAACCCTGATCCACAGGCATCGTTTTCTCAGCAAGATATTTCCCACAGCTCTTCTGAGTATCATTGAGATTAGTTTCATCCCTTGTATGGAAGAGATGACTTCGGTATGAAGCAGGCCAAATGAGCTAGATTTAAAGTTGGATTTTTAAAAGAATCTCTAGAAGGAACATTCATAATTCACTTTTACTCCACTTTTAACAAACTCTATTCCTTATTTATGTTTCACACCGGCTGTTTTTTGAGACCTGGGGTGAAATTCTCCGTTATCGGCGCGATGTCCGCCGACCGGCGCCAAAAACGGCGCAAATCCCACCTGCATCACGCCGCCCCAAACGTCGCAAAGTCTCCGGCCTGGAATGGGCTAGCAGCGGCGTGACGCTATCCGCGCTGGCTCACGTGGTTTGCGCCGTGCGGCGTGACGGCTCATAAGACGCGCTGCTCCCCCCACCCGACCAGAAGACCCGACCGGATGGCCGCCCGCCCGCCGCTCAGCCCCGAGGTTCCAGTCACGGGATGTGGAGGCGCTCCTGGACGCAGTGGAGCAGAGGAGGGAGGCCCTGTATCCCGGACAAGGCCGCAGAGTTGCCCCACGCCACAGCCGGCGTCTGTGGAGGGAGGTGGCAGAGGCCGTCAGCGCTGTGGCCCTGACACCACGGACAGGCGCCCAGTGCCACAAGAAGGTGAACGACCTCGTCAGAGCAGCCAGGGTGAGCCGCCCCCCCCTGCCCGATATCCATATCCCCCATATCCCCCATATCCTCGGGTGACTCCGTTGCCGTGGGGCCGCGACGCCCTCCTCCCCCTCCTCGTCCTGTCGGTCAGGTGTCCCTCCAGCCTGGTCGGCTGCCGCCTGCCCCTCTGCGGCAGCCTGCGCCGCCTCGCTGGCACGCTCCTCATCCTCCTCCTCATCCAGGACAACATGGACATTAGCGGCTGCCGCCACAGCGGCCAACATCGCTGGTTGACCGGAAAACATGACGGGCCGGGGGGGGGGGGGGGGGGGGGGTTGGCGACGTGTCATAGAACATAGAACGATACTGCGCAGTACAGGCCCTTCGGCCCACGATGTTGCACCGACATGGGAAGTCAAAAAACAAAGCCATCTAACCTACACTATGCCATTATCATCCATATGCTTATCCAATAAACTTTTAAATGCCCTCAATGTTGGCGAGTTCACTACTATTGCAGGTAGGGCATTCCACGGCCTCACCACTCTTTGCGTAAAGAACCTACCTCTGACCTCTGCCCTATATCTATTACCCCTCAGTTTAAGGCTATGTCCCCTCGTGCCAGCCATTTCCATCCGCGGGAGAAGGCTCTCACTGTCCACCCTATCTAATCCTCTGATCATTTTGTATGCCTCTATTAAGTTTCCTCTTAACCTTCTTCTCTCTAACGAAAACAACATCAAGTCCATCAGCCTTTCCTCATAAGATTTTCCCTCCATACCAGGCAACATCCTGGTAAATCTCCTCTGCACCCGTTCCAAAGCTTCCACGTCCTTCCTATAATGAGGTGACCAGAACTGTACGCAATACTCCAAATGCGGCCGTACCAGAGTTTTGTACAGCTGCAACATGACCTCATGACTCCGGAACTCAATCCCTCTACCAATAAAGGCCAACACACCATAGGCCTTCTTCACAACCCTATCAACCTGCCCTTCACAACCCTACCAACCTGCCCTTCACAACCCTATTATCATTGACCATACCCCGTCCTTCCCCCAGCCAGGTGGCATGAACCGCATGGGTCCGACTGTTGGAGGCTGACACCTGGCCAGGTGGACCAACTCACTTGCCCTCGCACCCCCCCCCTCCCCGGCACGGACCCCGTCCACCTCCCCGGCACGGACCCCGTCCCCTGTCCCCCTCCCCGGCACGGACCCCGCCCCCGTCCCCATCCCCCTCCCCGGCAGTCATCCTCCCGTCCCCGGCACTCACCCCCCCTCCCGGCACTCCCCCGGAGCCCAGCCCACTCTAACCACCCCCCCCACCCCCCCCCCCCCACCGCCGCGCATACACACAACCCTACACACACCTCTCCCCCACACATACAGACTGCAGCCACGCCATTGCCTCTCCAGCGGCCAACCCCCCAGGCCGTCACCCACCTCCACGCTGGTCGGCGTAAACCTTGAGCACTGGTTGACGCCGATCGAAAGGTGGTTTGATTTACGGGTCACGTCGGTGGGACTTCGGCCCATCCGGACGGGAGAATATCGGCAGCCCCGAAATCCATTGCCTCGCGCCCACCCGTGCTATTCTCCGAGGCGTGCGGCGCGATTGACGCCCCGCCGACTTTTCTCCCTTCGGAGAATTCGGCGGGCGGCAGGGGCGGAATTCACGACGGCCCACGGCGATTCTCCGACCCAGTGAGGGGTCGGAGAATCTCACCCCTGATTATTGCTTTCTCCTGCCAACGAAGTGGCTTGTGTGAGATGCTGCCAGATCTCTGCCAATGTTTCACAAAAGCAAACAGTGCATGAATGACATTGAGGCTATCAGCGCACACTATTATTGTGCAGTATGTTGGACAGCAACCTCCAGCGTCCACACAAGTGGAGTTATGCATGGAAATCATGAAGATGGTGTCTGATTTACCCTGGTCATCCACAAGCTCTGCTGGTACCTCGCTAAGACACTTCACACTAAAACATACAATGTCTGTGAAATTCAACTCGGTGCTCACCCGGTTACCCAGGAAATGCTCCAGCAAAACTTACCACTTGTGTATTCAGGTGCAAGTGACTGTTTAATGGCATTATAAATCATAATTACTGCCATTCGGATGTTCTTTCTGCCTCTTTTATTTCTCGCGCTCTTAGTTTTATCTTTCTTTCCATTATTTCATTTCTGTACATGATTTTGCAATGAAATTTTAAAAATTATTATTCGTTCATGGGATGTGGGTGGCGCCAGCTGGCCCAGCATTTATTGCCCATCCCTAATTGCCCTCGAGGGGCAGCTAAGAGTCAACCATGTTGCTGTGGGTCTGGAGTCACATGTAGGCCAGACCAGGTAAAGATGACAGATTTCCTTCCCTAAAGGACATTAGTGAACCAGATGGTTTTTTTGACAATCGAAAATGGTTCCATGGTCATCATTAGCCATTTAATTCCAGATTTTTATTGAACTCAAATGTTGTCACCTGCCGTGGTGGGATTCAAACCTGGGTCTAGATTTTACCCTGAGTCTCCGGATTACTAGTCCAGTGACAATACCACTCCACCGCTGTCTCCCTGTATATTTTAACTTACACCTATTGGGCTGGATTTTCAAATCGGGTTCACGGAACCTACACCCAGAGGAATTCCAGGTCCCGAACCTAGAACTCAGCAATGCTATTTTCAAATTTAAATGCCCTAATTGGGAAGGAGGCAAGCTCAGTACACAATTAATGGTGCTCAGAGCTGCTGACTGCTTCAGTGCGAGAGTGGGAAAGTTAGTCGGAAAGGAAAATCACGCTTGCAAATCTACTAGAATTCTTTGAAGATGTAACTATTCGAGTTGACCAGGGGGAACCGGTGGATGTGGTTTATTCGGACTTTCAGAAGGCTTTCGGCAAGGTCTCACTTAGAAGATTACTATGTAACGTTAAAGCGCATGGGATTACGGGTAGTGTCTTGAGATGGATTGAAAGCTGTTTAGCAGACAGGAAGCAGAAAATTGGAATAAATGGGTTGTTTTCTGATTGGCAGGCAGTGACTAGTGGGGTACCGCAGGGATCTGTTCTCAGACCCCAACTATTCACATTATATAGTAACGATTTGGACGAGGGAACTAAATGTATTATCTCCACATTTGCAGATCATACAAAGTTGAGTGGGAGGGTGAGCTGTGAGGAGGATGCAGAGATTTGAACAGGCTGAGTGAGTGGGTGTATGCATGGCAGGTGCAATCAAATGTGGATAAATGTGAAGTTATCCACTTCGGTAGCAAAATAACGAAGGCAGTTAGTATTTGAATGGGTGAAAATTAATGAGGTGGATACTCAGTGAGACCTTGGTGTCCTCGTGCATCAGTTGCTGAAAGTAACCACGCAGGTACAGCAGGCAGTAAAGAAGTCAATTGGTCTTCATAGTGAGAGGATTTGAGTAGAGGAATGGAAATGTTTTACTGCAATTGCAGAGGGCATTGGTGAGGCTACACCTGGAGTACTGTGGGCAGTTTTGGTGTCCTTATCTGAGGAAGGATGTTCTTGATATGGAGGGAATGCAGCAAAGGTTTCCCAGGCTTATTCCTGGGATAACAGGACTGTCCTATGAGGAGGGACTAAATTGGTTAGGATTATATTCATTGGAGTTTAGAGGAGTGAGAGGGAATCTCATAGAACTTACACAATTGCAACATGGTTAGACAGTGTAGATTCAGAAATAATGGCCGGGATTCTCCAGGAACGTGGCTAAGTGTTGGCGCTGGCGTAAACACCGGAGTGTTTCATGCTGACGTCAACGGGCCTCTTGGCCCAGCGATTCTGTAGCCCACAGGGGGCCAGCAGAACTGCGGAGTGCTCCGCGCTGCTCCAGCTGCCGTACGCGGCCCTGCACTGCTGGATGTGGGTCCGCGCATGTGCCACACAGCAGAGCCACACAGCAGAGCCACACAGCAGAGCCACACAGCAGGCCGGCACGGAAGGAGATAGTCCCCCCCACATCCCGCGCGCGCGTGCTAATTGGTGACCCCCGATCGCAGGCCTGGCCATCGTGGAGGCCCCCCCCGAAGACTGATCCCCCCGCCCCCACTAGGATGGCCACCGCAGCCGCGATGCCGAGCTCCCGCTGGGTGGAACCATACGTGAACCACGCCGGCGGGAATCGGCCCGTCGACCGCGGAGAATCGCCGCGGGGGCCTCTTTCAACGGCCCCCGACCGGCGTCGCTGGAGAATCAACGCCAGCCGCGCGTGCGCGGTCGGCGCGGCGGCTCGGAGAATCCCAGCCCACGTTCCCGTCGGTGGGGGATTTCTTCACCCAGAGAGAGTGGCGAATCTGTGGAATTCACTACCACAGAAAGTAGTTGAGGCCAGAATGTTGTGTAATTTCAAGAAGGAATTAGATGTAGGTCTTGGGCTAAAGGGATTAAGGCCTAGCACTCGCACCAAAATTCGCAGGTCCATGAAGAAACACTTTTACACTACTGCGCACCAGACAGTTTGGGTGTGCCATAATAAAGTTGTAATAATTTATTTATGCACTGGACAGGCCCCTTAATAATCTCCTTAACCAGCATAACGGGTTGTAATTGTTGCCATGCGGAATCCCCGTTCCCTTCCTCCATCCCACTGCCAGCCCTTCGGATATTACAAACTCTCCGAAAGGCATCGGCATTCTGAAACAACCTCTGGGATCATGATTGTGAAATCCCGTTTGCATTGGGACCTGACCACACAGCCCTTTGGAAAATCCAGCCCTGTGTCTCTCAGTGAGGATTCTCTAATTTGATTGGTTGAGATGACACACTGTTCTTGTCCTGCACACACACAACATACAGATCCTCTAAAGGGAGTGTCACACTGAAAATAATCTTTTGCTACGGTTAATTGCTGCTCAAAAGCCTGTGGGCAATTGTAAGCACAATGAACAGTATTAATGGTTCCTTCATTGACTGCGAAGTTGGGATGCAGCTGTTTAGAATTGCTTGAAAGTGAGCTGACTCATTCTTTGTGCCCAATGTACCATCCAGAGGTGGAAACAGAGGTCCAGTCTGTTTCCTGGTGCTGCAACCACCCTGGGGTAGGGAGGGCAGTCACTCATTGGGATTTTAATGGGGACCCCTCTTAATTGGCATGGAGACAGGTTCACCTTCCAATTAAGATCAGCGTCAGGCTCTGGAAGCTGGAGGAAAACAGTCAAGTCAGCCTCCTTAAATTGCCCTGAAGGTCGTTCTTAACGAGTCTGATTGGCTACAAGCCTGCTGCTCCCCCACGCCCCATCCCCTGATTCCGACTTGGCAATGATAGCAACTGAGGTAGACTGGGGCTGGGAACGTAACACGTCGACCGGTAGGGCTATTTTGTTCACACCCCCCTCTACTGGCTCAAAAGTCCCGGGAGGGATTCTCCGTTGTCCGATGCCGAAATCAGGAACGGCAATCGGGCGGAGGAAGGCTCCCGACGCCGGAATCGGGGCAGGCGCCGGTTTGGCGCCAGGTCTCGATGCCCTGCCCCCCTCCAAATCAGCGGGACACGCATCGCGCGCAGTCGCAACCCCGTTGGTATGTCATTAGCCAGCCCACCCGCGATGCTCCGCCTCCGATGGGCCGAGTTCATGACAGCACGGACCACATGTGGTCTCAGCGGTCAGGAGCCTGGCCTGCTGGTTGCAAAGGGCGAGAGAGGGCGTGCGGACAGTATACAGTGCCGCCAAACTTGGCCGAGATCCACTGGCCAGGGGGCTTCTGCCACGGCTGGGGGGGAGTGGTGGGGGGTGGCCAGGAGGTGGGCTGTGGGGTCGGGGTGGGCGGGCACGCGGTACAGCATGGGCGGCGCCATTTTTGCCGGTGCAATTGGTGCATATGTGCGGGATTTAGGCGTACGCGTGCTGCAGCAATTCTCCAACCATTTTCCGCGCATTCTGTGGGTGTTTCATACAGCACCGGTGCTAGCCCCTCACCAGTAGTGGAATCGGTGAGGGTTTTGTGCCGATTTTTCTGTCGTGAAATGCCATGGATCTTCCATTGACATCGGCACTTTGCCTCAGGAACAGGGAATGCAGCCCCCCCCCCCCCCCCCCAGGGGGCGGCGTGAATCCCGCCCCGCCGCACCGACGCCGGCTGCCGTATTCTCTGGCGCCGGTTTTCAGGCGGGGTCGGGCTGAGTGGCCATCCGTTTCTGGCCAGTCCCGCCGGCGTGAATTGGACATGGTCCCACACGGGGAGACTTGGCTGGTAGGCCGGCTGGTGCGGTCCTCAGAGGGGTGCAGGGGGATCCGGCCCCGGTGGGGGTGGGGGGTGGGGGAGGGGGGGTGGGGCATGGTGGCCTGGCCCGCGATCGGGGCACACCGATCTGCGGGCAGGCCTGTGCCATGGGGGTACTCCTTCCTTCCGCGCCGGCCCCTGTAGGGCTCCGCCATGGCCGGCGTGGAGAAGACAACCCCCAGTGCGGATGCGCTAGAATACGCCGGCCGATCTGCGCATGTGCGGAACCACGCCTGCGGTTCTGCGCATGCGCTAACTCGCGCCGGCCCTTTGGCGCGGCTGGTGTGGCGCCAAACCGTCCGCCGCCGGCCTAGCCCCCAGAAGTGCGGAGGATTCCGCAACTCCCGGTCGGCCCGAGGCCGGAGTGTGTCGCGCCGTTTTTTACACCAGCATCAGGCCATCGCGGGGATTCAGGAGAGTCGCGCCCTTCATGGTTTTTGCTTCCTGTGAAGAAGCATCGTCAAGAATTAGAACTGATAAAGAAATGTAGATGAAAAGCACCAGTGGAACAGTGAGTGAAAGCATCAACCTACACTTTGAATTGCTTCGGTATTATTATTAGGTCAGCGTAGATAAGACCAACCTGCCTACATCCTACTCTTCACACATCAGAGCATATAAGCCATGTAGCTCCGCGCAAAGCTGCCATTAAGATTTTTTATAATCTACTCTTGAAGATGTGAGCTTGAATACTACACTTACTGAAGAGTTTGGAACCTTCTCGGGCTACAAACTTAACCTGGGCAAAAGCGAGGTATTCTCAGTGAACCCAAACGGGGGAGGGAGAGAGCTGGAGTGGCTCCCGTTCAAAACAGCCCAGAACAGATTCCGTTACCCGGGGATCCAGATAGCCAGAGACTGGACACAGATGCACAAGTGGAACCTGACCAGCCTGGTGGAGGAAGTAAGAAGAGACCTTCAAAGGTGGGGCTCACTCTCACTCTCCCTGGCGGGGAGAGTGCAGACAATCAAGATGAACGTACTGCCAAGGTTCCTCTTTCTGTTCAGATCCATTCCGATATTCATCCCCAAGGCCTTTTTCCAAAACTTAGACAGTCTAATCAGGGCGTTTTGGGGGGGGGGGGTGCACTGGGGGTGCCTCACCAAACAATACAACCACTGGACAGCAACGGCAGAAAGAGTGAGGGGATGGGTACAAGAACCCGACACAGATTGGGGGCAAATGGAGGAGGCATCCTGTAAAGGAAGGACCCTCCGGGTCCTAGCCACAGCAGCATTCCCATCCTCTTCAACAAGATACACAACGAGCCCAGTGGTAGCGGCCACGTTGAGAACGTGGACCCAGCTGAGACAACACTTTGGGATAGCCAAAATGTCCCCCATGGCTCCCATATGCAGCAATCACAGATTCCCCCCAGCCATGCTGGATACCACCTTCAAAAGATAGAGGCGGGATGGGGGCACATTGACGGTCGGGGACTTCTACGTAGGGCACAGACTGGCGACACTAGATGAACTGATGAGGAAGTGGCAGCTAGCAAAAGGACAGGAAATGAGACACCTCCAAATAAAACACTTCCTCCGCAAAGATACGGTAGGTAACCCCGGGACCCCAGAAACCACACTACTAGAGGATCTGATAGGCACAAGCAACGAGAAGTGGGGGCTCTGTGGGAAAATATACGGACAGCTACTGGACAGGGCCTGGGCAAAAATGGGAGGACGAACTGGGGACAGAGGTAGGATGGGGACTCTGGAGCGAAGCACTGAGCAGGGTGAACTCCACCTCCTCCTGTGCAAGGCTAAGCCTAATGCAGCTCAAAGTGGTGCACAGAGCGCACCTGACCAGAACCCGAATGAGCAGCTTCATCCCGGAGATGGAGGACAAATGTGAGCGGTGCCAGAGGGGCCCGGCCAACCACACCCACATGTTTTGGGCTTGCTGGGTTCTGGACAGCTTTCTCCGAGGCAATGGCCAGGGTTGTGGGGGTCAGGGTGAAGCCATGCCCAATTGGGGCAATCTTCGGGGTATCGGAGCAGCCAGAGTTACACATGGAGAAGGGGGCCAACGCCCTCGCTTTCCTTCCCTAATTGCACGCCGGAGAATCCTGCGCGGCTGGCAATCGGATGTTGCCCCAGTGACAGTGAAGGAACAGTATTAGAGCACAATACAGGATTAAAGTCACAGGGCAGACTCAGTAGAATGCAATTTCTTGAAAGAAATTACTGAACCTGTTGAGTTTCAAAATCCAGATTTCATGGTTACTTTTCTGCTGCTATTTACTGAATTTACTTTCTCAATTTGCCGTGGCAGAATTTGAACTTGTGATTTACTGGTTATTAGCACAGCACCCTAACCACGACACTACCATGCTGAGTATTTGCTTCTTTCTAGCCGATGTATAAAATTATTCAACTTGAGGTGTCTGTTCATTGCTTGACTTCAGAAAAGGTGTACTTTAAAACGTTTCCGCTCCTGAACTTGTACTGGAATTATTTGAAAGAAAAATCAATGATTATTCATCAGTTTATGGAAGGGGTTCGTCGCGACAGCAAATGCTAGAGATGAGGTGCACAAATCTCTAAAATTATTAATGATTGATTCTGAAATGGATTGGATTTCATTATCTGCACCCTGGGATGGACAGATTATGATTTATTTAATACAGACGAGGATCGTGGGCCTTGGGGGGTCCCACCCACCAGATCAATAGCTGGTGAGAGCCCCATGTTGTCTCCCTTGAGGAAAGCCAGCCGAATTATGTGCCTCGCAGGCACTTTTGGTTTGCACAGTTGCTTTACAGCGCCAGGGTCCCAGGTTCGATTCCCAGCTTGGGTCACTGTCTGTGCGGAGTCTGCACGTTCTCCCCGTGTCTGCGTGGGTTTTCTCCAGGTTTCCTCCCACAAGTGCCGAAAGACGTGCTTGTTAGGTAATTTGGACGTTCTGACTTCTCCCTCAGTGTACCTGAACAGGCGCCGGAGTGTGGCGACTAGCGGATTTTCACAGTAACTTCATTGCAGTGTTAATGTAAGCCTATTTGTGACAATAATAAAGATCATTACTATTATTATCAAGTGTCCAGTGGCAGGCCTCCCAGGATCAAGGACCCTGGCGACAAAAATCACGCACCCCAGAGGTGCTGGTCAAGCAAAGGCCGACAACTGTATATTGCCAGTGGCACCATCGGGCAACAGTACCTGCTGCTGAGGGACTCACAGCACGTGAGTGAGGGTGGAATGGGGGTCGCAAATTGGGGTTTGAGGGAGGGCAGGATGGGCAGGAAGATGGTTCTTAGCGCCCCTATCACTTGCTTCTTACCGATTATTGGTCCTTCAATCAGGCACAGAATGCCTTGAAACTAGGGACTCACCCTGGGAGCCCACAAGCCACCTCGCCAGTGTTTGCTTTTTAGGCTTCCCATGTGGCGACTCGCCCGCCCGCCTGCCCGCTGCTGAATGAATACCAGCAGCAGGGGAAAGATGTCCTTCAGTTGGCATTAATTGCCCAATTAAGGGCTTCAGTGGTGGTCGGGCAGGAGGTCATCCCTGAATCTTCCTGCCTCAGACTTACATCATGGCAGAGGCGACAAATTGGCAGGATTCTTACCCGACATCCTTCCACCTGATTAAATGCTACCTGTGTCCATACTTGCATTGGGGCTGGACATCAAATTTCACCCATATTTTCCATTTCCACTGTACCTGATGTCCTTTTCTTCATAGTGACCTCTGTGGTCGTCAGATCCATAGTTTTTCTTTTCATTTTAGAAAGCTTTAAATTTACTTCATTAACTGTTCTTTGGTTCTGAAACTCCCTCAATAAAAAGTTCTTTAAAAAGGGGGCAGAAATGGTTACAGAGGAGTACACTACAATTTCATTCATAATTACTATGGAAAGGAGAGAGGTGTTGGTTAGTTCAGTTGGCTAGATGGCTAGAATGTGATACAGAATGACACCAACGCCACAGGTTCAATGGACTACGGTAGTCCATGGAGGCCTGACACCTTGCCTTGCCCCACTTGCAGAGTGGCACACCTCAAGCTATGAGTGACCCAAAATGTCTCTCTGATGGAGCGAGATGCCTATGGCTTTGCGAGCATGGATAGATGCAGACACTGGAAAGTAGACTGAAGACCTCTCAACAGAAGTATTAGTGCTTTTCCAATGAGGTAACCAATCAAGAAATGCAGAATACCTCGAACAGCTGAAACTTTTCAGATTTTCACTGTCTTTCTCACTCTCATGTGTATGTATGTGAAATATATACTGATACGATTCTGGCCTGAATACACTCCGTATTAATCACTATATAACATGCAAAATCATCCGACTTTTGATTGTGCATGTTAAATCCGCGGTAAGCCAGCAGGCAGGGATCTACCCCCGTACCTGTAGTACAGGAGCCTTACCGTATTACATCTCGTATGTGATATATACTACAGTGGTGACTACCACAGAACGCATGGGCAATAAGGAGAAATTAACAAACAAGGTTTATTACAATACAAATCCTCCATCTGCCTAACTGTCTCCTTCCCTAACCTGCACCCACGCCGGGGTTTTCATAAAAGTTGGGACTTTCCTTGTTAGGGGGAAGCTCCGCCACCTTAAAGGGGAAGTTCATATTCCGGGGAGGCCATGGGAAACTGTATCATCGTGATCCGGGGACCTCCATTGGGGTTGTAACAGAGCAGTAATCAGGCACTGCTGAATATGAAGCACCAACGTCAAGTTCCTGAAAGGTCTCGCACAATATTAATTTAACACCCCCAATTAAAGACCCACAGAAACTCTTTGAATGTTTCACATGCTCAAGTGATTGGATCATGTTGTTGAATGTAAGACCTAGTCAAAATTATTCTATTGTAAGATGGGAATAGAAAACAGCATCCAAATATTCACATTACAGCTGAATGGGATGTGTTATTTTGTTGCACACAGCACAGCATACAAAATTCCCATCTTTCTCCGAAAGACTACAATTGGGATTTATTACGCAACCCGCCGACGTGGCCCGCCATTGGCCGGCAATGAGCTGTTCTGGTTTCGCCATTGTCAAAGGGCTTCCCGTTGAATACACCCCTCTCGGCTATGACACAGTCAGCACGGGTGGGCCATTGGCAGAACTGGAAAACCCCACTGACATGAACAGCCAGAAAGGTCTGGCCAGTGGGTAACGGAGGCAGACAATACTAATCAGTTGACAGTGATGATAGCAGATAGCATGGCAAGTCAAAATGTACAGAATGCAGATCCTGTGGGATAGGAATGATGCCTGGAAAGAGACAGACTAAATTAGGCGCTATCTTCCCAAAATGACGGAGTGTTAGATCAGGTGAGAAAAGTTGTGTAAAACTCCCTCGCTTCCCAGATGCATTTTCTTGCCTGATTTCACAACACTCTGTGCAATTTCAAAAGTGCTGGCAAGGATCATACAGCCAGCTGGAGGGGCAGGGCCTAAACACACTGGCAATGCCAGGAATCTGAAATCGGGGCGCTCAATCTCAAAGTTAAATTTAAAGACCCCACCCACCCCCAATAGACATCCGGAGCTCCCTCCCCAACACCACAGACATGGCCCCGCATTAATATTGGGAACCCCCCCCCCCCTGACAAATAAGGGAGCTACCTCCTAACCCCCACACTCAGAAGGAGACAACTCCACCCACACGGCCATACCCATGGATAAGGGGAACACAGAAACATAGAAAATCAGTGCAGGAGGAGGCCATTCGGCCCTTCAAGCCACTCACCCATTCATTATGATCATGGCTGATCATCCAACTCAATAGCCTAATCCCGCTTTCCCCCATATCCTTTGATCCCCTTCGCCCTGCGTGCTGTTCTAACTGCTTCTTGAAAACATACAGGGTGGGGTTCTCCATCCTGCTGCACCCGATTTCTGGTGCGGCGCGTCCCCGCCATCAGCGGGATCCTCCTTCCCAGCAGCCGGCCAATGGGATTTCCCAAGCCAATGGGAAATCACGGGTGTGAGTACGCTGTCGGCGGGGACCCCATCGACGGAGAATCCAGCTGATAAATGTTTTGGCCTCAACTACTTTCTGTGGTAAGAAGTCTGGCTGAAAGGATTTCTCCTCATCTCTGTCCTAAATGGTTTACCCCGTATCCTTAGACTGTGGCCCCTTGTGCTGGACACACCCACCATCGGGAACATCCTTCCTGCATCTACCCTGTCTAGTCCTGTTAGCATTTTGACATTGTCAAAAGCCTTCTGATAGTCCAAATATACATCCAAGGATTCCCCGTTGTCAACTCTACTACTAACATCCTCAAAGAACACCCCCCAACCTGCACACTCAGAAGGGGACCCTCCAGATGGAGGAAGGTGACCCTGACAGTGACCCTTGCAGTGCCCCACTGGCAGTGCCCACTGGCAGTACCAGGTGTTAGGCATGTGACTTAATCCCCAGTGGCTAGAGGCATCTCCGCACCCTCCCCACCTCCGCGGAGTGGTCATCAAGATGGGTTGGGCTTTTGAAAACCAGTAGTGAATTGCGCCAGTGTGATGTCATGCCACCGGGGGGGAAGAAACATCAAGGATGGACATTGCGGTGTCAAGCCAGTAATTACATGCAAATGTATTAAAAGATATGGAAGTCACCTTCACGCCCATTACATCACTGGCAGAGAGCAGGGAAGATCTCAAACTGAGATTTTATCAGCGCAAATCCCCTTTCTGGTCGCTTGTGAGATTTAACGGCCATTACGGGATTTGCGCTCGCGGGTAACAGGGCCATTAGATCACGCCCATTGAGTTGAGTGGATTTAGTGTATAGTAGAACAAGTAGGGGTGGATATACTGAAGGTAAATTGAAAGAGGGATTAATAGTGAGCTGAGTAGGCAAAATAATCGTCTCCTTTTTCTAGCTATGTGGATTTATATTTTGCATTGTGAAGATTAGTCTTTCATCCTCTTCTAGTTTCCCTGGATTATATATTGATGACCAGCATTATTTTTAAAAACTAAGAAGAAAGATTACGGATCACTTTAATTTTACTAAAACTGCATGAGGATTAGTGAATCTTTTTCATCTTCCATAGACAAATAACCTTAAAGAAAATTGGCAGATCTCCATATAAGAACATAGAACATAGAACAATACAGCGCAGTACAGGCCCTTCGGCCCACGATGTTGCACCGAAACAAAAGCCATCTAACCTACACTATGCCATTATCATCCATATGTTTATCCAATAAACTTTTAAATGCCCTCAATGTTGGCGAGTTCACTACTGTAGCAGGTAGGGCATTCCACGGCCTCACTACTCTTTGCGTAAAGAACCTACCTCTGACCTCTGTCCTATATCTATTACCCCTCAGTTTAAAGTTATGTCCCCTCGTGCCAGCCATTTCCATCCGCGGGAGAAGGCTCTCACTGTCCACCCTATCCAACCCCCTGATCATTTTGTATGCCTCTATTAAGTCTCCTCTTAACCTTCTTCTCTCCAACGAAAACAACCTCAAGTCCATCAGCCTTTTCTCATAAGATTTTCCCTCCATACCAGGCAACATCCTGGTAAATCTCCTCTGCACCCGCTCCAAAGCCTCCACGTCCTCCCTATAATGCGGTGACCAGAACTGTACGCAATACTCCAAATGCGGCCGTACCAGAGTTCTGTACAGCTGCAACATGACCTCCCGACTCCGGAACTCAATCCCTCCACCAATAAAGGCCAACACTCCATAGGCCTTCTTCATAACCCTATCAACCTGGGTGGCAACTTTCAGGGATCTATGTACATGGACACCTAGATCCCTCTGCTCATCCACACTTTCAAGAACTTTACCATTAGCCAAATATTCCGCATTCCTGTTATTCCTTCCAAAGTGAATCACCTCACACTTCTCTACATTAAACTCCATTTGCCATCTCTCAGCCCAGCTCTGCAGCTTATCTATATCCCTCTGTAACCTGCTACATCCTTCCACACTATCGACAACACCACCGACTTTAGTATCGTCTGCAAATTTACTCACCCACCCTTCTGCGCCTTCCTCTAGGTCATTGATAAAAATGACAAACAGCAACGGCCCCAGAACAGATCCTTGTGGTACTCCACTTGTGACTGTACTCCATTCTGAACATTTCCCATCAACCACCACCCTCTGTCTTCTTTCAGCTAGCCAATTTCTGATCCACATCTCTAAATCACCCTCAATCCCCAGCCTCCGTATTTTCTGCAATAGCCTACTGTGGGGAACGTTATCAAACGCTTTGCTGAAATCCATATACACCACATCAACTGCTCTACCCTCATCTACCTGTTCAGTCACCTTCTCAAAGAACTCAATAAGGTTTGTGAGGCATGACCTACCCTTCACAAAGCCATGCTGACTACCCCTGATCATATTATTCCTATCTAGATGATTATAAATCTTGTCTCTTATAATCCCCTCCAAGACTTTACCCACTACAGACGTGAGGCTCACCGGTCTATAGTTGCCGGGGTTGTCTCTGCTCCCCTTTTTGAACAAAGGGACCACATTTGCTGTCCTCCAGTCCTCTGGCACTATTCCTGTAGCCAATGATGACATAAAAATCAAAGCCAAAGGTCCAGCAATCTCTTCCCTGGCCTCCCAGAGAATCCTAGGATAAATCCCATCAGGTCCCGGGGACTTATCTATTTTCAGCCTGTCCAGAATTGCCAACACCTCTTCCCTATGTACCTCAATGCCATCTATTCTATTAGCCTGGGGCTCAGCATTCTCATCCACAACATTATCTTTTTCCTGAGTGAATACTGACGAAAAATATTCATTTAGTATCTCGCCTATCTCTTCAGACTCCACACACAATTTCCCATCCCTGTCCTTGACTGGTCCTACTCTTTCCCTAGTCATTCGCTTATTCCTGACATACCTATAGAAAGCTTTTGGGTTTTCCTTGATCCTTCCTGCCAAATACTTCTCATGTCCCCTCCTTGCTCGTCTTAGCTCTCTCTTTAGATCCTTCCTCGCTACCTTGTAACTATCCATCGCCCCAACCGAAACTTCACACCTCATCTTCACATAGGCCTCCTTCTTCCTCTTAACAAGAGATTCCACTTCCTTGGTAAACCACGGTTCCCTCGCTCGACGCCTTCCTCCCTGCCTGACCGGTACATACTTATCAAGAACACGCAGTAGCTGATCCTTGAACAAGCCCCACTTATCCAGTGTGCCCAACACTTGCAGCCTACTTCTCCACCTTATCCCCCCCAAGTCACGTCTAATGGCCTCATAATTGCCCTTCCCCCAGCTATAACTCTTGCCCTGTGGTGTATACTTATCCCTTTCCATCATTAACGTAAACGTCACCGAATTGTGGTCACTGTCCCCAAAGTGCTCTCCTACCTCCAAATCCAACACCTGGCCTAGTTCATTACCCAAAACCAAATCCAACGTGGCCTCGCCTCTTGTTGGCCTGTCAACATATTGTTTCAGGAAACCCTCCTGCACACACTGTACAAAAAACGACCCATCTATTGTACTCGAACTATATCTTTTCCAGTCAATATTTGGAAAGTTAAAGTCTCCCATAATAACTACCCTGTTACTTTCGCTCTTATCCAGAATCATCTTCGCCATCCTTTCCTCTACATCCCTAGAACTATTAGGAGGCCTATAAAAAACTCCCAACAGGGTGACCTCTCCTTTCCTGTTTCTAACTTCAGCCCATACTACCTCGGAAGAAGAGTCCCCATCTAGCATCCTCTCCGCCACCGTAATACTGCTCTTGACTAGCAGCGCCACACCTCCCCCTCTTTTGCCTCCTTCTCTGAGCTTACTAAAACACCTAAACCCCGGAACCTGCAACATCCATTCCTGTCCCTGCTCTATCCATGTCTCCGAAATGGCCACAACATCGAAGTCCCAGGTACCAACCCATGCTGCCAGTTCCCCTACCTTGTTTCGTATACTCCCGGCATTGAAGTAGACACACTTCAAACCACCTACCTGAACACTGGCCCCCTCCTGCGACATCAAATCTGTGCTCCTGACCTCTATACTCTCATTCTCCCTTACCCTAAAACTACAATCCAGGTTCCCATGCCCCTGCTGCATTAGTTTAAACCCCCCCAAAGAGAACTAACAAATCTCCCCCCCAGGATATTTGTGCCCCTCAGGTTCAGATGTAGACCATCCTGTCTGTAGAGGTCCCACCTTCCCCAGAAAGAGCCCCAGTTATCCAGAAATCTGAATCCCTCCCTCCTGCACCATCCCTGTAGCCACGTGTTTAAATGCTCTCTCTCCCTATTCCTCATCTCACTATCACGTGGCACGGGCAACAACCCAGAGATAACAACTCTGTTTGTTCTAGTTCTGAGCTTCCATCCTAGCTCCCTGAAAGCCTGCCTGACATCCTTGTCCCCTTTCCTACCTATGTCGTTAGTGCCAATGTGGACCACGACTTGGGGCTGCTCCCCCTCCCCCCTAAGGACCCGGAAAACACGATCCGAGACATCACGTACCCTTGCACCTGGGAGGCAACATACCAAACGTGAGTCTCTCACGCTCCCACAAAATCTCCTATCTGTGCCCCTGACTATAGAGTCCCCAATTACTAATGCTCTGCTCCTCTCCCCCCTTCCCTTCTGAGCAACAGGGACAGACTCCGTGCCAGAGGCCCGTACCCTATGGCTTACCCCTGGTAAGTCCCCAGAATTTATTGGTGAGGGTCTTCCAGGACGTCCGCGGGTCGACTTCCTGTTCCCGCCTAAAACACTAATTTTAAAAAAAAATTCTCAGCTCCTGCTGAAATTGACTAACCAGCCAGCTCCACTCCCGCCGAAATCGACTGGCCCGCCCCTGCAAAGACAAGTACTTTTAAAGGACAGACTTACCTCCCAGCAACCACTTCTGCACTGCTCCCGCTGAAACTGACTCACCAGCTGTTCTCACGCCGAAATCGACTGGCCTGCCCCTGCAAAGACAAGTGCTTTTAAAGGACAGACTTACCTCCCAGCAACCACTTCCGCACTGCTCCCGCTGAAACTGACTCACCAGCTGTTCTCACGCCGAAATCGACTGGCCTGCCCCTGCAAAGACAAGTGCTTTTAAAGGACAGACTTACCTCCCAGCAACCACTTCCGCACTGCTCCTGCTGAAACTGACTCACCAGCTGTTCTCACGCCGAAATCGACTGGCCTGCCCCTGCAAAGACAAGTGCTTTTAAAGGACAGACTTACCTCCCAGCAGCCACTTCCGCATTGCTCCCGCTGAAACTGACTCACCAGCTGTTCTCACGCCGAAATCGACTGGCCTGCCCCTGCAAAGACAAGTGCTTTTAAAGGACAGACTTACCTCCCAGCAGCCACTTCCACACTGCTCCCGCTGAAACTGACTCACCAGCTGTTCTCACGCCGAAATCAACTGGCCTGCCCCTGCAAAGACAAGTGCTTTTAAAGGACAGACTTACCTCCCAGCAGCCACTTCCGCACTGCTCCCGCTGAAACTGACTCACCAGCTGTTCTCCCGCCGAAATCGACTGGCCTGCCCCTGCAAAGACAAGTGCTTTTAAAGGACAGACTTACCTCCCAGCAGCCACTTCCGCACTGCTCCCGCTGAAACTGACTCACCAGCTGTTCTCACGCCGAAATCGACTGGCCTGCCCCTGCAAAGACAAGTGCTTTTAAAGGACAGACTTACCTCCCAGCAGCCACTTCCGCACTGCTCCCGCTGAAACTGACTCACCAGCTGTTCTCCCGCCGAAATCGACTGGCCTGCCCCTGCAAAGACAAGTGCTTTTAAAGGACAGACTTACCTCCCAGCAGCCACTTCCGCACTGCTCCCGCTGAAACTGACTAACCAGCTGTTCTCCAGCTGTTCTCCCGCCGAAATCGACTCGAAATATTCTAAGAGAGCACCATGGCATTAATATTTTGTCAAAGAATCAATCAGACTCGAAACATTCGATCACTTCTCTCTCCCCAGATGCTGTCAGATCTGCTGAGATTGTCCAGTATACTCTGTTCTTGTTACGGCATTAAAGCTGATAGGTAAAATCAAAATGATGGGGCCATCCTCCACATCGCAGTTAGATGGGCTTAGCCTGCACGCGAGTGTTTAACGACCTATTTTGTGTGTTCGCAATAACTGGATGCAATGAGCTAAATCAGCCGGCTTAATCCTGCGCTCATGACATCAATACGCTGAAAGTACACAAAGCTCTTTTTCCTCGTCATACATGGAACGGATATGTTGAGCCCATTCCTAACGAAATAATGTCCCTTTAACTCCTCATCAGAAAGGCAAAATACAGACAGAATTGGGAAGTAGGCGGAGAAATGATGTGCTATCTTCAGGGCTCAGAAAAGTTTAAGTCAATAATATTGCCAAGAAAGATTGAGCATGACACCACTCACCCACGTTGTTCTCACCAAGCTCTTCACAGTTTAAAGAAAAGTCATTTATTAAGTTTGGTAACACTTGCAAGCCGTGCGGATGTTATACATTGCAAATGGCTGGAAAAGCAAACAGAACATTGGGATTTCTCCAGGAATGTTAGCCTGATTCATCACGGTCACTGACGAAACTGTCCTTCAAAGCTTCTATCAATCCAGCAGCATAATATTGCTGCCTAGTTTTGCCTAAATGGAAGGAAGCTCCAGCTTCTGCTCTTGTAATCCACTCACAGCAAGTCCTTAATTTAAATGAAATGCCAGAATCCTTTGTTAACAGTTCATAAACTAAGCAAAGCTGTCAGCCCCCCTCCAATATTATGACTCCAGCATCGTCACAACTTGTTATAATGAGCCAAAGCCTGCCTTTCACAACAATATGAAGAATATGAGTCGGGCAACTGTGCATCAGCACTGTCTCCCAAGCCAGAGAGAAAGAAAAACTTGTATACACATAATGCCTTTCACAACCTCAAGACATTCCAAAGCACTTTACAGGCAATTAAATACATTTAAGGCATAGTCACTGGTAAAATGCAGGAAAACATGCAATTTGTACCCGGCAAAGTTGTTCCAGACGCAGCATGGTGGCACAGTGGCTAGCACTGCTGCCTCACAGCTCCAGGGACCCGGGTTCAATTCCAGCCTCGGGTGACTGTCTGTGTGGAGTTTGCAGTTTCTCCCTGTGTCTGCATGGGTTTCCTCCGTGTGCTCCGGTTTCCTCCCACAGACAATAAAGATATGCAAGTTAGGTGGATTGACCATGCTAAATTGCCCCTTAGCGTCCGAAAGGTTAGGTCGGGTTACTGGGATAGGGTGGAAGCGTGGGCTTAAGCAGGGTGCTCTTTCCAAGGGCTGGTGCAGACACGATGGGCCGAATGCCCTCCCTCTGCACTATAAGTTCTAAGATTCTATGATTCAAGCAACTGGGAGAGGAAAGTATTCATTTTTAGTCATATTTGTTGATGGGCAAATGCTGGCAAAGACACTGGGAAAAAGTCCCCTGCTCTTCAATTGTGCTATTGCCAAGGTTAACATCTCATCTCAAAGACAGCACTTTTAACAGTGCGGTATTCCTTCAGTTTTGCATAGGTTACATGCACAAGCCTCAAAGGTCAATAATGACCTGCACAAAAGCCACCCTAAATTATAATCAGGGCCTGAAACCTTTGTGTCTCATTACCTAGGCCAATTTTGAGTGTTATTGGCCTTCATTACGTTTACCTCTCTCTTCCCTGCGTCTCCTCTGACTGGACTTTGCTCTTACGTTGTGTACACAAAAATAAATGTGTAGAGCTGAAGATGTTAGAATCATGGGCCTGCAAATAAGGTCATGTATACTGTGTTTAAATTAACTACAAATTAATGAATTTCCTTCTGCACTGTAAATTCTATGATTCTATTCTATGAATTGTGTCAGTCTCACGTTTTTCTGAAATGTAAAAATATGACATTATCACAAGAAACAGTTGTTCAATTATCCCAAAAATAGATTTTCAAGACTATCAACCTCGAAGTATTTATGTTGTTATCACTGAAGATTTGCACAAGCTTGAATTATTTTAAATTGATGGGGATGTGCACGCTGCTGACAAGCCCAGAAATTATTGTCCAATCCACTTACCATTTAAAAAATATATATATTTTATATCAAGCAAAACAGAAAATTCCACAAACATAAGATCCACTCAAATATATTACAAACAGTTTGTCATTTTTGTTTTTATAAACTAACTAATTACAACCCCAAAGAAAACCCCCAGTCCGCCCCACCCCTCCCCCACCTGCTTCTTCCCCCCCTGACTTTCTGGAAACAAACAGAAATTTATAGACAGCGATGAACGGCTTCCACCTTGAGCGAAACCCTTCTCCCAACCCCCTAAGGGCATATTTGATTTTTTTTTCTAATTGCAGGAACTCTGCCAGGCCCTCCTACCACGCCAGAGCCCTGGGTGGCACCGTCATCTTCCAGTCAAGTAGGATTTGCTGCCGGTCAATCAGGGAGGCGAAAGCCAAGACATTGGCCCCTTTCCCCTCGCGAAACCTCGACAAATTCGACACGGCAAAAATTGCCACCAATGGGCACGGCTCCAGCCTCACTGCCATGATCACCGACATGATCTCAAAGACCCAAGGGTGCCAGATTTTAGACATGGGACCTTTATTGCACTAATTATATTAATGACTTGGACGAGGGAAGTAAATGCATTAATGCCAAGTTTGGATGACACAAAAATAGATGCGAAGGCAACTGGCAAGATTGACAAAAAGAGTCGACAGAGGGATAAAGACAGGTTAAAGAGCAGATGGAATATATTGTATGAAAATGTGAACTTATGCACTTTGGTAAAAAGAATAAGGGAGCTAAATATTATTTAAATGGAGAAAGCTGCAAAAGAGAGGGAACTGGGAGTTCACATGCATATATCTCAAAACATTAGCATGCAAGTTCAGCAGGTAATAGTGAAGGCAACTGGAATGTTGGCCTTTATTTCGAAGGGATAGAGGGAAAAAATAAGGAAGTTCTGCTAAAACTACACACGGCCATTAGGCCGCTCTTGGAGCACAGTAACCAATTTTCATCCCCTTATCTTAGGAAAGATACACTGGCTTTGGAGACAGTCCCGAGAATGTTCACTCGGCTGACTCCAGGTATGGAGGGAGTCTCTTATGAGGAGAACTTGAGATTGGACCTGTGCTCATTGGAGTTTAGAAGGATGAGAGGCGACCTTATTGAGATATAGGATTCTCATGGGGCTTGACAGGGTAGAGGCTGAGAGGATATTTCCTCTTGTGGGAGAGTTTAGGACCATAGGGTATAATCTCGGTTAAGGGACCACCCATTTAAGACAGAGATGAGGAGGACTTTCTTCTCACAGAGGGTAGTGAATCTGTGGAATTCTTTACTGCAGAGAGCCATGGACGTTGGATCGTTGGTATGTTCAAGGCTGAGAGAGACAGATTTCTAATCAGTAAGAGAATCAAGGGCTATGGGTATAGGGAGTGGGATACCGGGTAAGGGGGTGAATGCCAGATGAGCCAACTAGCTTTTAATACAACTGAGTCAAAATTCCAAATAACCAAAGCAGAATTTGTAACCAGACTCCCTCCCTAATCGTCCATCTGCGGAAGTGGCTAGGTCTGACTCCATCCCACCCCTGCCTTCCCAGCACAAAAATGCAGCAGGCAGGGCATTTTTGGACCAATGCTGCATGGGAACGTGTCCCTCCTGGCTCTTCCATGGCTCTGCCCTCGCCCAGTCAGTCTCCTGTCTCTTATTCTTTATATCTCTTGGGGTTCTGATAGGAGGTTTATATGTTTGCAAATCTCTATTGGGCATGGTCAACGAGATGGTGGTATCCACCTTGGGGGTTAATGGATCCTCACTGGCAGGCATTGGGGTCTGGCACATAAGCAAGCCCAGTAACTCTCAATTACAGGGACAAATTAAAGAGACACTGCCCTAAACAAAATCAAAATTGACTTTGACATTTTGCTAATGTTTCTGCCCGGTTTCAAACCGGGGACCTTTTGCGTAAAAAGCAAAAGCGATTATCACTACACCACAGTAACAATACTTTCTTGACTTTGAAACTGTGGGCAGCTAACATTGTTAAGGGTTAACTATTGATGGCCAATTAGTTCTACGTGCACGAGTCTCTGAAATGTTAGAGGGCATAATTATTTACTGCTTCAGGGAGAGACAGAGCTTACAGGCACCCGCCTTACTCAGGCTACATCATTCGAAATCACATTGCCACCATGCCTCTATACTTAAGACTCCTGGACAGCAACTTCAGAGCTCATGCCACACCTCCCCCACCCACCCCCATCCTCCCTTCCCCCCAGCTGGGCACTGCGTTGCCTTCTCTTTCGGAGTCTCATCCACCCAGCCCGTTAGGCCCTCCTCCTTGACGCTCATCAGACTCCAACCCCCACCCCATGCGGCCTGCAGCCACCCCATACCACCATGCCACACACATCAGACTAAAAGAGCCCCCTGAGTACTTTTAAACACAGGCAGTAG
The DNA here is from genome assembly GCF_047496885.1 of Scyliorhinus torazame. NCBI lineage: Eukaryota > Metazoa > Chordata > Chondrichthyes > Carcharhiniformes > Scyliorhinidae > Scyliorhinus > Scyliorhinus torazame. Next base: position 282,869,588 of record NC_092713.1, on the reverse strand, counting down.
ACTTTAGGGCCTCGCACACCAACTACAACCCCCATCCGAGAAACCCTACACCTCCTCCCCCCAGAGCCTTCTCCCTGCCTCCGGAGCTGAGCAGTGGGCTCTGTCCCATTGGACTCCCTGGCGCTAGGTGAATACAGTGGTACTCACCTCCCTCCTGCCTCTCGGAGGTCATGGCATCTGGTTCCAGTTTTTATAAAGCAGTAGTAATTTGCCTCTGCATGGCGGCACGCCTGGTGGGCGGGAAGATTCAATGAGGGCTGAGGATGTGACGTTAAACACTCCAAGTATGTTAAAAGGGATTCAAATCCATGCAAATCAGGTTCAGACCCTTCCTGGGCATCAACCTGATCATGTCATCAGAGAGGGCCGGGGAGAATCGCTTCTGAAATCTCGCCAGCGCAAGTCCCCTATGGCCCTCTCGCATGACTTTGCGCCATGATGGGATTTGCGCCCGTGATGAACCGACAGGATAAATTGCACCCAATATCTTTTATTTCCACAGTTTATGGTCTGCTGATATAGATGTATAGCTTTGAGCTGTGCACTCCCATTTTATTTAGTGTACAGTGGCCTAACAGGCCTCTCGCACTCCTGTACGTTTAAGAGATGATATACAGAATTAATTTCCATTAAGTGTACAATGAAAATTTGTGCAGAAGTAAAATTGTACTGTAATTAGACAAAGGAGCAATATTGAAATTAGGGCAATGACTGACATCCTAATTAGAGAAATGTGTGATGGTACAATTACAGAATCCTATGCCATTATAATTATAAGACAATGTTGCATTGTAATTAATGAAATGGGTGGTTCTGCAATTATAGAAGTTAGAAATGGAGCTGCAGAACAATTCGTACATAACAGTAATCTTTCATCAAATAATTATTTTCTGTTCAAAATCTCTTTGCCCACATTAGAGTACTGATTATATCCTGAACTGCAAACTGTTGGTAAGTTTTCTTTGCAGCGTGTAGCTTCCAAGACAGAACTTTAGGCAAACTATAATATTTAGCAAAGGGAAAAAGTAAAGGAAAAACGCTTTGTGGAAAACTTCACTTAGAGAGCAGAGAGGAAAACCTATCCACTATGTATTTGGCTCATCTGTCACATGTTGAAATAATGGGCAGGATTTTCCGATCCTGGGCCTAAGTGTTGACGCTGTCGTAAACGCCGGAGCGTTTTACGACGGCGTCATCTGGCCCCTAGGATCAGCGATCCTGCACCGCACAGTGGGCCAGCACGGCCCTGTAGAGCCTCACGCTGCTCCAGCTGCCGATACGGGCATCAGGACGGGAGCCGCGGGTCTGCGCATGCGCGCCACGGCCGGCGCAAGTTCGCGCATGCGCGTGGGTTGCTGTCTCCGTGCCGGCCCCGACGCAACATGGCGGAGACCTACAGGGGCCCGGCATGGAGGAACATAGGCCCCGACCAGATAAGCTCGCCCGCGGGCCAGGCCACCGTGGAGGTGCCCCCCCCCCACCCGGAGTCGGCTGCCCCCTCTCCCCCACCAGGCCACCCCCCGCAGCATGAATGGCAAGGTCCCGCCGGATAGGACCACATGAGAACGACGTCGGCGGGACTCGGCGGGCACTCGGCCCATCGCGCGGGGAGAATCACCGGGGGGGGGGACGCATTGAGCGGCCCCCGGCCGGCCCCAACGGCGCCGATACTCCAGTCGCAGGAGAATCGGCGGCCCGGCATCGGAGCGGCGTTGTGTGATTCGCGCCCCCCCCCCTGGCGGTTCTCCGACCTGGCGCGGGGTCGGAGAATCCTCCCCAATGGGTTTTGAATGGGCCTCGACTGATTTTCCCATTAAATCCCAGGGAACAAAGAAATAGCTAAATAGCTGCCTTGTAAAGCAGACCAAGGCAGGCCAGCATCACGGTTCAATTCCCATACCAGCCTCCCCGAACAGGCGCCGGGATGTGGCGACTAGGGGCTTTTCACAGTAACCATTTGAAGCCTACTTGTGACAATAAGCGATTTTAATTTTTTCAACTGACTGATGGGGGAAGGCGGGATCAGGGTATCGAACTTGATGATCAGCCATGATCATAATGAATGGTGGAGCAGGCTCGAAGGGCCAAATGGCCTCCTCCAGCTTCTATTTCCTTTGTATGGTTCTATGTGTGACACCCCCATCCAGAGATTGTCATTATGGATATAAATACATAAGAAAAAGGAAGAGAGGCAGACCATTCAGCCCCTCAGGTCTGCTCTGCCATTAAGGTCATGACTGGTCTGATTGTAGCCTTCGTTTCACTTATCTGCCGGGTTCCCCCACACCGTAGTCCGCCCCCCCCCCGCACCTCCATCTCGGCCCCGCCACCACCACCACCACTCCCCCATAACCCTCAACTCCTTTGTCAATCAAACATTTGTCCACCTCAGCCTTGAATATACTCAATGATCCAGCCTCAATTGCTCACAGGGAAGAGGATTTCTGACACTAGGAACACACTGAGAGCAGCCGTTCCTCCTTGTCTCCATCTTATTTGGAAGACACCTCAATTTGAGACCGCACCACCCACCCCCGCTCCGAGATTCTCCAAAGAGAGAAACATGGGGCAGGATTCTCCCATCTGAAGGCAGAGTGTTGACGCCGTTGTAAAAACTGAAGAGTTTAACGACGGCGTCATTGGACCGCTATGTGTAGCGATTCTCTGCCCTACACGAGGCCAGCATGGCATTGGAGCGACCCACGCCGCTCCAGCTGCCGATACCAGTGTCAAATGAATGCACCGGGTCTGCACATGCACGCTGCGACCGGCGCGCATGCGCGATAGTCTCCTTCTCCGCGCCGGCCCCGACGCAACATGGCGTAGGGCTACAGGGGCCGATGCGGAGCAAAAGAGGCCCCCACAACGAGAGGCTGGCCCGCCGATCGGTAGGCCTTGATCGCAGGCCAGGCCACGGTGGAGGCCCTCGCCGGGGTCAGACCCCCCCCTCCCCACCCAACAGGCCGCCCCAGACAGGATGATGTCAAGGTCCCGCCGGGTAAGACCAGATGTGAAAGGTGCCGGCGGGACTTATTTTTGGGGGGGGCATCCAGTCGGCCCATCCCAGGCGGAGGACCACCGTGGGGGCCGCATAGAGCGGCCCCTCATCGGCGCCGCACCGGCAGCAATGGTGCCAAATCTCCGGAGAATCGGCGGACCGGCGCCGGGGCGGGGGCGCGCAAATGGCGCCCGGCCTGGCGATTCTCCAACCCGACGTGGGCTGAGAGAATACCGCCCAGGCTCTCAGCATCTAGGGCTGGATTCATGTAGGGCTGGATTCTCCGTCCCGCCGCGCCAGATTTCTGGTTCAACACGCCGGCGGGATGCTCCGTTTCGCCGGCTAGTCGATGGGGTTTCCCATTGTGGGGCAGCCCCACGCCGTTGGGAAACCCCCGTCCTGCCGGCAAAACGGAGCATCCCAACGGTGGAGAATCCAGCCCCTAGCTTTTCAAGTCCACTCATATTCTTATGTTTCAACAAGGTCACGTCTAACTCTTCTAAACTCCAATGAGTTTAGGCCCAACCTGCTCAACCTTTCCTCATAAGCCAAACCCCCCATCCTAGGAATGCACCTTCTCTGAATTGCATCCAATGTAAGTATATCCCTCCTTAAGTCAGGTGGCCAAAGCAGTGCCCAGTACTCCAGGTACGGCCTCACCAGTGCACTGTACAGTTGTAGTAAGACTTTGGTACTTTTATACTCATTTCACCTTGCAATCAACATTCCATCTGCCTTCCTAAGCCTTTACTGTGTGCCCACGTCTGCTGATTTGTGTACAAGGACACCTCATTGGTACTGTACCACGGCATTCTTCAGTCTCTCTCCACTTAAATAATATTCTGTTTCTCTCTTCTTCCTGTCAAAGTGGGCAACCTCACATTTTATCACATTATAATCCATCTGTCAAATGTTTGCCCACTCACTTAACCCATCTATAGCACTTTGTAGTTGTATCCTTCTTTGTATCTATAGCTACATCCCTATGCTGCAGCATTCTGTAGACTGACTCACTGTACCACTGAAGCAATGTTCTCCCTGTCAGGGGCAGGCTTTAGGGACGTGCTTGCCTTTTCCTGCCCCTCACTGGCGCTTGTATGTTCAAGTCTATTTTTTGAATGCAAAATGACATTAATGTAACCCTCAATAACCTTTGCACATGCCAAGTGGTAAAGAAAACTTTTAGAGACGGAAGCTGTTGAAACAGCAAAGGCACACGATTCTCACCAGTGATTTGCTGCATTTGCCTCAAGAAGTGAACAGGATTGAACTAATGGAATGAACTTGCAAGTCACCAATGCTTGGCATCATGAATGATTGAAATGTGTTTAGTGTGTTCAAACCTTCTTTATCGAAATTGATGCAACAGTCAAATACAGTAGCACATTTGTGTGCAAGGTAAAATTAGTTGGAGTACTTTGACAATGAAAAGCAGCCATCATTATCGTTGCTGTATTGGATCACACGCAAACTGCAAGATCTGCTCACATTTCTTTACACTGTAATTTTAAGTCAAATCAATATTGATGATGCTCACTCCAGCTTCTATGAAGTGCATTGAAGAAGAACTCCTTTATACCTGATGGCCTAAATTCAAGATCACGTGTTACTTAAATCTTCAGTAACTATGTATTCCAGCCATTACAACAGTCCATAAATAAAGCCATTTGGCTCGTTTATTCTGCTTTGTATAAAATCCAATGCTGTGGCATTATCCCATTTATTTATGAGAACTGTACTGGAAATATCACATCATTTTGTGTGAGAAATTCTCCTGCCTCAACACAAATGGTTATTATAGTGACCACTCCATTTGGTGTGCACCCATTGACCTGCTGCCCCGTGCCCACCCCACCCTATCACTCATCATTAGCCCTTCCTGCGCAAAAAGGAACTTCATTATGAAATGCCGTTGCATAATTCAGGACTTAACAGGGATATCAATCAGTTAACTGGATATCCATAACAATTGAATCTTATTCTTCTTAATTACATGCAACATAAACAAGCTGCACGACTCAGGTCTTACACTGTGGAGGTTGCCAGCTTTAATGTCAGACAAGTAATGCCATCCTTTTAAGACAGTGATAGATCGGTGCTTGATTAATGAGGGGGTCAGGGGTTACGGGGAGATGGCAGGAGAATGGGGATGAGAAACATGTCAGCAATGATCGAATGGCGGAGCAGACTCGATGGGCCGAATGGCCTAATTCTGCTCCTCTTTCTTATAGTCTTATGGTTGTAGTGTAAGGGGTTAATTCTAACTGTGTGATTATGTTGATGAATGTATATATCATCACGGGAACTGATGCAATTTCACATGATCTTGGCCCCTCTTGTAGAACGTTGCGGTAGGAAGTCGATACAGTAAGAGACGTTCCAATAACAATTAGTGTTTTCCTTACCTCAGCAGACCAACAGTATTATATGGTGGCATCGAGTGAAAGAACAAGCATGGGAAAGTCTTTATCATTGCCAGAAAGCTTCAAGCAGGTCACAAGTCTCAACCAGGCAGAAGCATGGTTGAATTGGCACTGAAGATTTGCCAGATATTGCACCGCATCAGGCCTTTCTGTGAAGGAGAGTAGTGAGCTGGTCAGTACACTATTATATCTGATGGGTGGCAATGCAGACAATATTCTAGTCAGGCAAGGGATTATGAATAAAAAGCAATGCACAATGAAGTAAGAAAAGCACTTGATGCCTACTTCAATCTAAAAAAGAATAACACTATCCAGTGCACTAAACTTAATAAGCATACCAACGACAAGGGGAAGTATTGATGCATTATCAACGATCTATATAGACTTGCAGAGGACTGTGAATATGGCAACTTAAAAGATGAACTAATCAGGGCCAGAATTGTTGTTGGCTTCTTGGATGAAGTATTGTCTGACCACTTGCAGTCAAGAGATGATTTAAGCTTAACAAAGGCAATTCAACTGAGGAGATCAGCTGAGGCCTGGAAGCAGAAATTGATAGATTATTTGGGGTGACAGGGAAAACTTTGTCCCAAAAATGACTGACTCAGTGGAGTATGCTAAATTTAAAGGCAGGGAGATGGTTGTTAAAAAGCAGGGGTGGCAGAAAGAGCATCGATCAACCGTCTCAGCTAACTGTAATCGGTGCAACAGGAAAAGTTAACAGGTGTGAAAATTGTGCTGTCAGAGAGGCCAAATGCTACTTTTGTAGAAAGGAAGGTCATTTCCAGGCTGTGTGTTTCAACAAGAAGCCTGTAGAGAATAAGCAAAAAGAGAAGCCTTTAAAAGGTTCAAGATCTATTAAGTAGAAGATATTAATGATGCTGAGATCCCTTTCCTTGGAGAGATCCAGGAGCCAAATGGGAGCTACTGGCGTACTGGTATCCTAGCAGAGAGAAACTTACCATGTTTTAAGTTAGACACGGCCAGAAGTTTCAATTCTTTCTGATGCTGAACTGTAGCTGTACAAAACCTCTCTTCAACCTTCATGCAAAAAAAAACTACACAGGCCCGGAGATATGGAATTCAAGGTCATAGGACAACTGGGTGCAACACTTTAATATAGAGAGGGAAAAAATACTAAACTCTTATATGTGATACTGAACCAGAACTGTTCACTGCTGAGTCGGAAAGTTTGCACTAACTAACATCTGCTTTGCAGAGTAGAGGAACTGGAAAGCTGAAATGATCAGCCTAAAAACGTCAGAGCTGAATTTCAGTGTATCCACATCACCCTTTGGCCTGAAATGAAGCAAGTATTTCTGTTTACATCCAGGAAGGTTTCTCATCCATTTGTGCTAAATGTAAAGAAGGAAATTCACTCAATGTCGAAACTTGGGGCCCGATCCAATGGCCATGCTGCGCCAGAAAAGCAGCTTGCCGTGGCACAGTGTGGCCGATAAAAGCCGGGAGACCCTGCTCCCGGGATCTACCCGGCTCGCAATGTCTCACGAGATCCAATACGGTCTCACGAGACATTACCATGTAAATCCCGCCCATTGTGGACGGGATCACTTTTTGGCCATTCTGCACATTCGAGCGAGACAGCTAGCCTATTCATAGATTATAATCATAGAATTTACAGTGCAGAAGGAGGCCATTCGGCCCATCGAATCTACACTGGCTCTTGGAAAGAGCACCCTACCCAAGCACACCTCCACCCTATCCTCATAACGCAGGATCCCTACCCAAAACTAAGGGCAATTTTGGACACTAAGGGGCAATTTAGCCCAGCCAATCCACCTAACCTGCACATCTTTGGACTGTGGGAGGAAACCAGAGCACCCTGAGGAAACCCACGCGCACACGGGGAGAACGTGCAGACACCGCACAGACAGTGACCCAAGCCGGGTATCGAACCTGGGAACCTGGAGCTGTGAAGCAATTGTGCTAACCACTATGCTACCGTGCAGCCCAAACTCACTCTAATGTGCAGCTTCCTAAGGTACCTGAGGCATTGGGATTCATCCCCTTCACCTCAGAGAACTCAGATGAGCGTCGTTCAGCACTGGTCCCCACAAACGGGGACCAGACAGAATGGCACTCATAGGGGTCTCCCAGGGGATCGAAGGCCCCCTGCTGCATGCCCTTTGGGCAGGGTGGTGGCCTGGCACTGCTGGTGCTACCTGGGCACCCTGGCAGTATTACCTGAGTGTACTGGGGCCTGGGGTGCCCTTCGTGGGTGCTGCAGGTGGGGGGATGGGGGCTCTCCAATCGTGTGTTCGGGTTTGGGGGGGGGGTAGAGTCAGGGATCGCTTTGGGGGCCTTGGAGATCGGGATGCCATTTTCCGCTACAATGGGAAGTTCCAGCGAGTTGAGCTCCCCACTGTACAAAACAGGGCTATGTGCAGCCTTGGCCGCATGTTCCCAGTTCAGGCCCCTAATACCACGCGAGTTGCGTTGAATAGCCCATGTGTTTCTCGGCACTGCGAGCACCCGAAAACATGCAGCTAAACACGCTCACTATGAGACTAAAAGATCTGTCCCGATTTGTGTCGATCTTACACAGCTGAACAAATGACACAGAGGTATGATAATGATAGAGAAAGAAGCATTAACTGCTAAATGGGCTTGTAAAATGTTTCAGATTATGTTCTTGGTATCCAATTGAAGATAGCAACAGACTACAGATGCTTAGTGAAACTCTTAAGTTCTGAAGATTTCGCAAAAATGTGTGCATGAGTATAAAACAATTCAGACTGAGGATAATGAGGTTTGATGCAAAGACAGAGTATGTTCCAGGAAAAAAACAGATGCTTTGTCCCATATCCCAGTGGCAAGACCTGAACAAGGTGATGTGCCCCTTATTGAAGAGATAGAAAAATTTGCATCGATAACAACCACAGCTCTACCAGCAACAACTCAGTGACTGAATTAAATCGTAGATGCTCAGAAATGTGTTGAAGAACGTGCTCCGAACAGAGACGTCTGCATTAAAGGATGGCCAGTATACATGCCACATAATCCCATTCTCAGACAATACTGCAACCAGAGAGGGAACCTCCAATGTAGTTGATGATTTACTCATCTATGGTAATAGAGTGATCATTCCAAGTGTTCTAAGCCTTGACATACTGCAACAATTGCATTAAGGTTATTTGGGCATCACAAAATTTCGAGCCAGAGCTAAGTTGTTCGAAGAGATAATATCAAACTGTTTTACTTGTGCTATTCATCAGCAGGAGACAAGAGAAATACTGATGTCATCTTCCTTCCCATGAAGACAATGGTAATGTTTTGAGATGGACCATTTTGAACAGAGGTAAAATATTCTTGATCATAATCGATTATTACTCAAGGCGAATAGGAGTCAAGCAACTGCACAATCACACTCCTGAAATATTGTTTACGTCGTTGAAGGAGATTTTTACAACAATGCAATCTCAGACCTTATCATCACAGACAACCAATCGCAATTTGCCAATGAATACTACAAAGAGTTTGCAGCATTAGAAGGGTTGGCTCGTCCCAGTTCAGCAAGATAGCCTCAAAACGGTCAAGCTGAAAGAGGGGTACAGACAGTGAAAGAATTGCTGAAGAAAAATGCTGACATCCAACTTGCATTTCTGAACTATCATTCAACTGCACTCCAAAATAGTTGAGCATCATGTCAACTCCTAATGGGAAGGCAACTGCGAACTCAACTCCCTACTCTCTCACACACACTCACACCATGTGTACAAGCTGATGACTTGAACAAGGTGAGGGGGAAAGTGGATGAGTATTGTTCCAACCAGATGTGGAACTATGAACTATGATAAATGCTAAAAGCACGCAGCCTGCCAACCCCCGGTTGGGAGCGCTAGTTTGGATGTGAGAACAAGCTCACTATGGACAAGTGGTTGAACAGGCAAAACATCCACAATCCCAAATTATCCAAACAGATAATGGCAGAACAGACACGCACTAGTTTCCACACAGAAGCAACTTTCTAAACAATCGACACAGTCACCTACTACATCTAGCAGACTAGAGATGCTGAATTCACCTAACAATCCAGATGACAACTCGACTGGAGAAGCTGATTCATCTCTTAATTCCTTCTGCTGTCCAGCAGTATCTGAGTGATCAACCACAGGATTCAAATCCCCAATCTCCTCCAAGGAAGCTGAGGATCCATTCAGGCAGACTAGTGAAATTGGCCAGTGGCTGTCCCTCTGAAAATGAAATTGAAGCCAGAGGCTGAGGGCGGGGGGTGTAATGTAGTACAAGGGGCTAATTCTACCTTTGTGGTATGCTAATAAGACAGTCGACATCATCACAGGAAATGATGCAATGTCACATTGTATTGCTCTGTCTTGTCAAACCTCATGGTAAGAGGTGGGCACAGTAAGAGGTGTTCCAATAAAAATTAACATTTTTCTTACCTCAGCAGAGACTCTATATATTACATATCAGCACAATAAGGCAAAGAATATTACAATGGTCGGGTCTCATTTCTCAAGTCACACACCACCCTGACTTGGAAATATATTACCATTCCTTCATCATTCTGGACTCCTTGCCTAATGGCACTGTCGATATACACACATCGCATGGACTCCAACAATTCAAGTTGACTCCGTACTGTTTTTTTTCATAGAATTTACAGTGCAGAAGGAGTCGGTCCATCGAGTCTGCACCTTCCCTTGGAAAGAGCACCCTACCCAAGCTCACACCTCCACCCTATCCCCGTTACCCCACCCAACCTTTTTTTTGGACATGAAGGGCAATTTAGCATGGCGAATCCACCTAACCTGCACATCTTTTGGACTGTGGGAGGAAACCGGAGCACCCGGAGGAAACCCACGCAGACACGGGGAGAACGTGCAGGCTCCGCACAGACAGTGACCCAGCCGGGAATCGAACCTGGGACCTTGGAGCTGTGAAACAACTGCGCCAACCACTGTGCTACCGTGCTGCCTTTCCAAGGGCAATTACTGATGGACATCCCATGAGTAACTTTAAAAATTATAGTTATGGTCACCCTGACAGATATGCCTGTTGATGAACTGATCAAGCTCATTCCAGACACATACTACCTCCATTAAATAGTGGGTGCGATCCATGATAATCAAATTCCATTCATTTATGATGATTTAAAATAATGAAATGTGAAGGATTTTAAATGTATTTTGAAACATTATCGAGATTGACCATCCTGGATGTTTCAAAATCATTAGGGATGTTATACTTTCAAATTGAATAAAGTGGCTGCTAGAAGTTCCTCGGTGACATATAGTTCAAATACCCTTGAACGTTCCCTGTAGATGAAGGATGCACCTTACATTCAACTGCACTGCCTGAAGAGTAAGAGAGCAGATGAAGAAAGATGACTTGGATTTCTTTATGGGAGAAAAAAATTTAATTAACTCTGACAATACGAGGCAAAAGTCAATAATCCAAGCTAAGCTCATAACAGAACATATATCAGACTCAAACAGAAGAAATAAAATGAAACACAAACTTCAAACTGCCACTGGAGAGTGGTAGCCTGTGTTTCCTTCCAAAACATTCGGGGTGATTTTGTGCAGCACTAGCCGTGCGGCACACACCCATCGATATGGGTGCAAAACAGAGAGAGATTCCCGATTTTCCCTGCCCCTCACCGGTGACATCACGAGGTTCACACCAACAAAAGGCAGGGACCTAATTTAAATAAATTTCATTTAATTTAAATATTATTAACGAACCCCCGTCACACATGTTCCCTCCTCACGAAATATTCACACCTTGCCGACGTAAAGTCACGTCGGGAAGGTTTACAACAGGTTTAGCCAAATGAGAGTCAGTCGAGGGGATCCCTCGTGGGGCTAAGTGGGAGGGAGGGGAGGCAGGTTGGCACAGTGCACAACTAGCAGTGCGAACTGGCCTGGCAGTGCTACCTTGTGCCAGGGGCAGTGCCAGGAGTAGGCCCTAGTGGGGACCCCATGAGGGGTGAGTTCATTTATGTGTGGTGGGGAGAGCGGGCACTGAGGGAGGGGAGAGCCGGCGATACTTCCGCGGTGTTGGGGTGGGGGCATGGGGGAATTCCGGCGATGATTGTTGGAGGGAAGGAATGCCGGTGATGATTGTTGGGGGCAGGACGGGGTAAGAGGGGGGCTTTGATGATTGTTGGTGGTGGGGACAGGAAAGGCAATACTTGGCGATGTGTAGTGGGGGGTGAGCCCCACTTACCTTCATGGTGGAGGCAGGTGGCTGTTAGGCTTCAGTGCTGACCAGGGCGACCTTTAAAGATTGCGCCCCAATCTTTGTGGAGGCAGTTACCAGCTCTATCAGGTCCCGCCAGAGTGACGGTGTAAACCACGTCCACTCATGTTTTTTTTTTAAAGAGGCTCAAGGAGAGAAAAGTGGTCCATGTAACTGGAGAGTTACACGCCAGGGGCGTCATTCTCCGACCCCCCGCCGGGTTGGAGAATGGCCTTTGGCTGCCGTGAATCCCGCCCCCGCCGGTTGCCGAAGTCTCCGGCACCGGATATTCGGCGGGGGCGGGAATCGGGCCGCGCCGGTTGGCGGGCCCCCCTGCTGGATTCTCCGGCCCGAATGGGCCGAAGTCCCGCCGATAAATTGCCTGTCCCGCCGGCGTGGATTAAACCACCTTTTGAACGGCGGGACAAGGCAGCGTGGGGGGGGCTCCGGGGTCCTGAGGGGGGGGGCGGGGCGATCTGACCCCGGGGAGTGCCCCCACGGTGGCCTGGCCCGCGATCGGGGCCCATCGATCCGCGGGCGGGCCTGTGCCGTGGGGGCACTCTTTCCCTTCCGCCTCCGCCACGGTCTCCACCATGGCGGAGGCGGAAGAGACTCCCTCCACTGCGCATGCGCGGGAAACTGTCAGCGGCCACTGACGCTCCCGCGCATGCGCCGCCCTGAGATGTCATTTCCGCGCCAGCTGGCGGGGCAACAAAGGCCGTTTCCGCCAGCTGGCGGGGCGGAAATTCCTCCGGCGTCGGCCTAGCCCCTCAATGTTGGGGCTCGGCCCCCAAAGATGCGGAGCATTCCGCACCTTTGGGGCGGCGGGATGCCCGTCTGATTGGCACCGTTCTGGGCGCCAGTCGGCGGACATCGCGCCGTTTCGGGAGAATTTCGCCCCAGTTTTCAGTCTGAGCCTGACACTTTGCCAAATTCTGGTAAGATTCCGCCCATTGTGATTTCGCGGTGTGGTGAAGAATAATGGAAGGAGTGTAAACTGGCCTCCTCTCAGTTATTCCTACTATTCCTTGCTATCATATCTGGCACTGACCGCAGTTGTTCCAGCTCACTGTTGATCCATGGACAGTGAAGAAAATAGATGAGAAATAGCTTGAATAAATGCAGCCTCAAAAAAATAATTCAATTTATAAATAAAGTTCCTGTTTTACTTATGGACTTGAATATCCTTGCGCCATCCTGAATTTAAAAAAAAAAGACAGCATTTAATGCTGAAAAAAGTGGAGAAGATAATTCGAAATAAAATGGAAAAATGCTGGTAAAAACAGAGAAGATCTGCCAGCATATGTAAAAAAACAGATTAGTATTTCATTTTGGTCCCTTTGTTAGTCAAGAGCTGCAAGGTAAGCATGGGCGAAATTCTCCCCCAACGGCGGGATGCCCGCCGACTGGCGCCAAAGCCGGCGCAAATCAGACGGGCATCGCGCCGGCAAAAAGGTGCGGAAGTCTCCGCATCTTTGGCGGCCTAGCCACAACATTGAGGGGCTAGGCCGACGCCGGAGGGATTTCCGCCCCGCCAGCTGGCGGAAATGGCGTTTGTTGCCCCGCCAGCTGGCGCGGAAATGCGGCGCATGCGCGGGAGCGTCAGCGGCCGCCGAAAGTTTCCCGCGCATGCGCAGTGGGGAGAGTCTCTTCCGCCTCCGCCATGGTGGAGGCCGTAGCGGAGGCGGAAGGGAAAGAGTGCCCCCACGGCACAGGCCCGCCCGCGGATCGGTGGGCCCCGATTGCGGGCCAGGCCACCGTGGGGGCACCCCCCGGGGTCAGATCGCCCCGCGCCCCCCCCCCAGGACCCCGGAGCCCGCCCACGCTGCCTGGTCCCGCCGGTAAATACCAGGTTTGATTTACGTCGGCGGGACAGGCAGTTTCTGGGCGGGACTTCGGCCCATCCGGGCCGGAGAATCCAGCGGGGGGTCCCGCCAACCGGCGCGGCTGGATTCCCGCCCCCGCCCAATCTCCGGGAGCGGAGACTTCGGCGGGGGCGGGGGCGGGATTCACGGCGGCCAACGGCCATTCTCCGACCCAGCGGGAGGTCGGAGAATGACGCCCCATGTTCTTAATAAATTTGGAGAGAACAAAAGAAAATTAAGGAAAATATGACCACCTGCATAGAGGGATAGTTGGAGGACATAACATTGTGTTTTATTTGTTTGATGTCTCAAGGATGAGGGGCGTCATTCTCCGACCCCCCCGCCGGGTCGGAGAATCGCCGGGGGCTGGCGTGAATACCGCCCCCGCTGGTTGCCGAAGTCTCTGGCACCGGATATTCGGCGGGGGCGGGAATCGGGCCGCGCCGGTTGGCAGGCCCCCCCGCTCAATTCTCCGGCCCGGATGGGCCGAAGTCCCACCGATAAATTGCCTGTCCCGCCGGCGTGGATTAAACCACCTTTTGAACGGCGGGACAAGGCGGTGTGGGCGGGCTCCGGGGTCCTGGGGGGGCGCGGGGCGATCTGGCCCCAGGGGGTGCCCCCACGGTGGCCTGGCCCGCGATCGGGGCCCACCGATCCGCGGGCGGGCCTATGCCGTGGGGGCACTCTTTCCCTTCCGCCTCCGCCACGGTCTCCACCATGGCGGAGGCGGAAGAGACTCCCTTCACTGCGCATGCGTGGGAAACTGTCAGCGGCCGCTGACGCTCCCGCGCATGCGCAGCCCTGAGATGTCATTTCCGCGCCAGCTGGCGGGGCAACAAAGGCCGTTTCCGCCAGCTGGCGGGGCGGAAATTCCTCCGGCGTCGGCCTAGCCCCTCAATGTTGGGGCTCGGCCCCCAAAGATGCGGAGCATTCCACACCTTTGGGGCGGCGCGATGCCCGTCTGATTGGCGCCGTTTTGGGCGCCAGTCGGCGGACATCGCGCCGTTTCGGGAGAATTTCGCCCGAGATCTTAAAACTAAACATGAACCATGTATTGATAGTCTTTAACTATATATAGATTCCGGGTAATGTCATGCCGGGTGCTGCTGTCTCCACACAGGCTGCTTATAGACTGGTCTCTGTATGTTACCATGTGACTTAATACATCATGCCATGGACGGTGCTATTCTTCAGTCCCATCATCATACAACTTCCACCTTTCTTCTCAAAATAGTGGGTGGGATTCTCTGATCCTGAGGCTAAGTGTTGATGCAGTCGTAAACGTCGTCGCATTTTACGACGGCGTCAACAGGCCGCCAGGATCAGCGCTCCTGCCCCCTACAGGGGGCCAGCATAGCACTGGAGTGACTCACGCAGCTTCAGCTGCCGATACCGGCGTCAAACGGGCGCCGTGTGTGTGCGCGTTACGACCGACGCGAACTCGTGCACGCGCGCTAGTTGCCTTACCCGCGCCGGCCCCGACGCAACATGGCGTAGAGCTACAGGGACCCGGCGTGGAATAAAAGAGGCCCCCACCAGGAGAAGCCGGCCCGCCGCTCGGTAGGCCCCGATCGCGGACCAGGCCACGGTGGAGGCTCCCCCCGCGGTCGGACACCACCTCCCCCCCACCAGGCCGGCCCCCACACGATGAACGCCGAGGTCCCGCCAGGTAGGAGCACATGTGAACGACGCTGGCGGGACTCGAGCACTCGGCCCATCGCACATGGAGAATCGCCGACTGCGCTGGCTCCACTGGCGCCAATTCTCTGGACCGGCGTCGCGTGAATCGTGGCTCCCCTGGCGATTCTCTGACCTGGCCCGGGGTTAGAGAATCCGCCCAGAACATATTTTTAAAAACTTTTCACGTGTTATGCTTTGCAACAAATATATTAATCCACATACAGGGTGTTCCAACTTTTTGTACTGCACTGTTCCAGGCTGAAAATTGATAGAATAAAATCACAATTAGCTGGCACCACATTTGGTGGGGAACTGGGTACAGAGAATTGTGATGGAATTATGAAAAGTACAATGAGGGTGATAGGTGATACTTTGAACTGTAGGAATACGTGAGGGAGAGATCTTAAATATTAAGAATTTACGTGAAGTACAGAAGAAATGGTATTTTGGTCTATAGATAAGACAAATGGACAATTGCTTGGAGAAGATTAACAGAAACGTTGGTTTGTGTGTCTGAAGGCAAAGATTCCAATAACACTAAGGATAAAGTTAAACTAGAACAGACCTTACTCAGGTTACAATTGGAACGTTCTGCCTAATTTTGGGCACTCATTATAGCAAGGGTATAAAAACAATGGAAAAGGTTCAGCATAGCTGAGGACTTGCAAATACAAAAATATATGATAAATTAGTGGGGGTTTTTGTTTGAGCCAACATGGTGAAGAGATAACCTCTTAGAGGTCCTGAAGATTGTTTTCACTTATTGGCAAGGCAGTGACAGGATCTGAAAAGGTTGTGTGCTGGGGGCAGGTGCAGCAAAAAAACAGAGGCCTGAAGTGCACCGAAATTGGGTATTATTGGTCAATGGGCCGCAGACTCCGATTATGCGCCTAGAGGAAGCTCATTGTTCCCACAGGATAGAAAGTTGGGCTAGCTGCCTCCCAGCAACAGCCCTCGAGTAACCCCTGGAAGGGCGGACAGGGGTAGTGATGTACCATCAATAACCATGAGACGAAATGGTGAACAATTGAGGCTTTATTGCGCCAGATGTTAAGCCTCCTGCAGCTGGAACCAGAATGGAGGCAGCGCAGGAGAGTGCACACTTTTATACAGAGCCTGCTGGGTGGAGCCAGCAGGCCGGGGTTTACTGTATTGACTGTAGTACAGTGGTAGCAGGTCAGGGTTGGTGGTGATTGTGGATCGGGAACCAGCGGGTGCCAGGTCCCGGAGGGAGACTGTATCCTGCCGCCCATCATGGTGTGCGACATAGGAGTACTGTGGGTTTGCATGGAGGAGGAGGACTTTTTTGATAAGGGGATCTGATTTGTGGCTCCTCACATGCTTCCAGAGGAGGACGGGCCCAGGAACTGTCAGCCAGGTTGGGAGCAAGACCCCGGAGGTGGACTTCCTAGGGAAGGCAAACGCGCATTTGTGAGGGGTCTCATCGGTAGCAGTGCACAGGAGCGACCAAATGGAGTGGAGCGCATCGGGGAGGATCTCCTGCCAGCGGGAGACTGGCGACTCCTAGACCGAAGGGCCAGCAGGACGGCCTTCCAGACCGTCGCATTCTCCCTCTCCACCTGCACGTTTCCCCGGGGGTTGTAGCTGGTCGTCCTGCTCGAGGCGATGCCCTTGCTGAGCAGGAACTGACGCAGCTCATCACTCATGAAGGAGGATCCCCGATCACTGTAGATGTAGGTGGGGAAACCGAACAAGGTGAAGATACAGTGTAGGGCCTTGATGACCATGGCAGAAGTCATGTCAGGGCATGGGATGGCGAAAGGGAAACGGGAGTGCTCATCAATGATATTGAGAAAGTACACATTGCGGTCAGTGGAGGGGAGGGGCCCTTTGAAGTCCATGCTGAGGCGCACAAAGGGGCGGGAGGCCTTCACCAGGTGCGCCCTGTCCAGCCGGTAGAAGTGCGGTTTGCACTCCACGCAGCTTGGCAGTCCGTGGTCACCGTCCTGAGCTCCTCGATGGAGTAAGGCAGGTTGCGGGCCTTGACAAAATGAAAAAAACAGGTGACCCCCGGGTGACAGAGGTCATTGTGGAGAGCCCAAAGTCGGTCTACTTGTGCGCTGGCACATGTACCGCTGGATAGGGCATCTGGGGGCTCATTGAGCTTCCCCGGGCGATACAAGATCTCGCAGTTATAGGTGGAGAGTTTGATCCTCCACCTCAAGATCTTGTCGTTCTTAATCTTGCCCCGCTGTGTATTACTAAACATGAAGGCAACCGACCGTTGGTCAGTGAGGAGAGTGAATGTCCTGCCGGCCAGGTAATGCCTCCAACGCCGCACAGCTTCCACAATGGCTTGGGCCTCCTTCTCGACAAAGGAGTGCCAAATTTCGGAGGCATGGAGGGTGCGGGAGAAGAAGGCCACGGGCCTGCCTGCCTGTTTGAGGGCGGCGGCCAGAGCCATGTCCGATGCGTTGCTCTCCACCTGAAAGGGGAGGGACTCGTCGACCGCGTGCATCGTGGCCTTGGCGATGTCCGCCTTGATGTGGTTGAAGGCCCGGCGGGCCTCAGCCGTCAGGGGGAAAACTGTAGACTTGATGAGTGGGCGGGCCTTGTCCGCATAATTAGGGACCCACTGGGCGTGATATGAGAAGAACCCCAGGCATCGTTTCAGGGCCTTGGGGCAGTGGGGTAGAGGGAGTTCCAGGTGCGGTCGGGGTCGGGCCCTAAGACTCCATTTTCCACAACGTAGCCAAGGATGGCTAGGCAGGTTGTGTGGAAAACGCATTTCTCCTTATTATAGGTAAGGTTAAGGAGTTTAGCGGTGTGGAGGAATTTCTGGAGGTTCGCGTCGTGGTCCTGCTGGTCGTGGACGCAGATGGTGACGTTATCCAGATACGGGAAGGTGGCCCGCAGCCCGTACTGGTCAACCATTCGGTTCATCTCTCGCTGGAAGACCGAGACCCCATTGGTGATGCTGAAGGGGACCCTGAGGAGGTGGTAGAGGCGGCCGTCTGCTTCGAATGCAGTGTATTGGCGGTCCTCCGGGCGGATGGGGAGCTGGTGGTATGCAGACTTCAAGTCAACTGTGGAGAAGACTCGATTACTGCGCAATCTGGTTGACCATGTCAGATATGCATGGGAGAGGGTACGCGTCGAGCTGCGTGTACCGGTTGATTGTCTGGCTGTAGTCGATGACCATCCGGTGTTTCTCCCCAGTCTTAACTACCACCACTTGAGCTCTCCAGGGGCTGTTACTGGCCTCAATAACCCCCTCCCACAGAAGCCAGTGGACATCCGACCTAATAAAGGTCCTGTCCTGTGCACTGTACCATCTGCTCCTCGTGGCGACGGGCTTACAGTCTGGGGTGAGGTTCGCAAAGAGTGAGGGCGGGTTGACCTTAAGGGTCGTGAGGCCACAGACGGTAATGGGGGGCAGGGGTCCTCCGAACTTCAGGGTAAGGCTCTGCTGGTGGCATTGGAAATCGAGACCCAATAACAGGGCAGCGCAGAGATGCGGGAGGATGTAGAGTCTGAAGTTACTGTAGTCTACGTCCTGTACGGAGAGGGTCGCGACGCAGTACCCCCGGATTTGTACGGAATGGGATCCGGAGGCCAGGGAGATTTTCTGGGTGACGGGGAGGACTGGGAGGGAGCAGCACCTTACCGTAGCAGGGTGGATGAAACTCTCTGTGCTCCCGGAGTCAAAGAGGCAGGTCGTCTCGTGCCCGTTGATCTGTACAGTCGTTGTAGCGGTCACGAGGTTGCGGGGCCGAGACTGATTGAGTGTGATAGAGGCGAGCTGCGGATGTTGGTGGGAGGGCTGATCGGCGGTGGCAGAGGTATCGGTGGCCCATGAATGGCCAGGCGAGCAAAGGGTCTGGGATGCGTTCAAAGATGGCAGCGCCGAAGATGGCGGCGCCCACGGGGCGCGCATGGCGGACGACATCCAAGATGGTGGCACCCACAGGCCGCACGTGGCGGGCGGCGGCAAAGATGACGGCGCCCCTTGATCGCACGTGGGGGGTGCAGCGATGTTGGGCCTGGAAACGGCAGTGACCGATCGGGCCTGGCAAACGGAGACGAAGTGGCCCTTCTTGCCACACCCGTTGCAGGTCGCGCTCCGTGCTGGGCAGCGTTGTCTGGGGTGCTTGTTCTGGCCACAAAAATAGCATTTGGGGCCTCCAGAGTTAGCTGGCTGCCGCGTGGCGCAGGCTTGCAGTGTACCGGGGTCGGACGATGGTGGGGCCCATGATGCCCATGAGGGTGCCGCGCGGTCGGAGGTATAGGACTCTAGATTGCGGGAGGCCACTTCCAGGGAGTTAGCGAGCTGTACAGTCTCCGTAAGGTTGAGCGTACCCCCTTCCAGTAATCGCTGGCGGACGTAATTGGATTTAATGCCCGTGACATAGGCGTCTCTGATCAGCAGTTCCATGTGTTGGACTGCTGACACTGCCTGGCAATTACAGTTCCTACCAAGTATCCGCAAGGCACGTAGGAAATCGTCCTGAGGCTGCCCCAGGAGTTGCCGGCTCGTGGCCAGGAGGTGCCTGGCGAACACCTGATTAACAGTCTTGATGTACTGTCCTTTTAGTAGTGCCATCGCTTCCGTGTAAGTGGGAGCATCCCAATGAGGAGGAAAACTTGTGGGCTCACCCGTGCGTAGAGGATCTGGAGCTTCTGCGGATCTGAGAAGGCTTCCGTGGATGTTCCGAGATATCCTTCGAAGCAGGCTAGCCAGTGCTTGAAAGTGGCAGTGGCGTCGGCTGCGTGAGGGTTCAGTTCTAGGCATTCCAGCTTGATTAAGACGTTCATCTTTAAAATTCTAGCGCAATAAATTGATGCACCATCAATAACCACAAGACGAAATGGTGAACAATTGAGGCTTTATTGCGCTAGATGTTAAGCCTCCTGCAGCTGGAACCAGAATGGAGGCAGCGCAGGAGAGTACACACTTTTATACAGAGCCTGCTGGGTGGAGCCAGCAGGCCGGGGTTTACTGTATTGACTGTAGTACAGTGGCAGTACCGTAATACACATAGTGTGTGACCAGTGGTGTTTACCACAGGTAGGAGATTTTGGGACCCAACAGAAGACAACAATGGTCTTCAGGGCTGCTGAGGAGCAGGAGCCTGGCTCCATATTCAGGTTGTCACTTCTTTAAAAACATCCCTTCTGTTGGCAGTTTCTAGTAGTTCCTTTAGCAACCTCTGGTTGGGCAGCATCAGACATGATTAGCCTGACTGCATACTGGACAGGCCAAGTTTGGGAAACAGCTTTGAACAGGCTTTAGGCCTGCTTTTTCAGGGTCTAATAAAGGGTGCAGACATGAATACTGAACATTTATACTGGAGACTTTAGCAATACAGGGCACAGCACACCCTCGTCACAAGATGAGCACAAACACACTACGTGTCCGATTAGAAGCTTCGGTGCAATTTTATGGATGTAAATTGGGTGGGGATCAATAAATTACTAGGCTGTTGCCATTCTAATCTGTGTACCACACACTGATTTAAAACAGCGGGAGCTTTTTAAAATTACATGACTACGCCAGTTTAAGACATCTTACACATAATTACACAAGTTAAATTCAGTACCTCCATAACAAGCAATATCCCCGAACTAGCTCATAATTTATTCATATCACCTGGCTATGCAAGTCTTGCAGGTTACCTGAATGGCACAATTTAAAACAGATATTATGATTCCCTGGAGTTTTCCCTGGGCAATTAAGAGGACTTGGGACATTCATTTTTAACAAGTCCCTCAAGTCATCCATCTCCATACCTTTCAAGTCTTTTGGCACAGCATGAAATTATGTTTTATTTATTTTTTAAACATTGAGATTGGGGAAAATGCAAGATTTTGTTGGTTTCAACGGTCTGAATTGTTTGATAGAGGAAAGAGAAAGTGAAAAACCTTACTTATTCAGAATCCATGAAATCCCTAATTAAAGAAATAACCTTATTATTTGCTGCATGACATTTTTCAGTTTTTATGGATTTGCACAGGAAATGAAAGGGATTGGCTTTTATGCAGTGCCTTTCATCGCAAAGCATTTACAATTAAAATATCTGTTATTGCAGACAAATCCAGCAGAAAATTGTGCACAGCCAGACCTCCCCCAGGGAAAAGAAAAATGACAAACTCACTGGTGAGATCATCTCTTTCTGGTGTAGTTGGGTGTTTAGGAAACCAAGAGAACCTCTTCATGGAATATAGCCATGAGGTTGTTTACAGCCAATTGAGAAGGCAGACATGACCCAACAGAATCAAAGAATTTTACAGCCTTGCAAAGCTTGTCGACTAACAACACCTGTGCCGGCTTGTTTTGTCAGCAAGACAATATAAAAGCAGCCATTTTAGAACATTTTTTAAGAGCTGGAGAATAGACATTCCATACAACAGTCTGTGTTTTGGACCATGCGATGGCCCATGCAAAACACCACCAAGTATGCCAATGGAGAATTAACTTTTCAGTCACGTGCAGTGGAAGCACCTGACGATTCTGAGATTTGAGTTATCCTCCTGGCTGAATAGTAAGCATTCTCTCTGTAAATCACATGAGTTTTGCTGTCATTAAAACCAATGGTTAGAAAAGGTTAAAAGCCTTGGCTGATTTTCCCTCGAGATTATCCTAAAGACTAAATAGGGAGCCAATGAAAACCAGCGCCCTCCATGGCCTCAACAGTCTTCCTGAAATAAAAGCCCTAAAACAGAACATAACATTCGAACTGAGTTCAACTAATGATTTGTGTGTAGCTCACATGACCTCTTTGCGTTTACACTATATTTCCCGGTCTAAAACCGAGCACCCAGATGCGCTATTTTGTTCTGCAGATTTATTAACTTTCACACTCACCATTACTTGCTCCTTTCCTTTTATAGTTTTAATTTCCTCTCCTCCCCCGTCCTTCCAAAATGTGCCATATCTTTCCAACAATAAATTTTGCCTGACTTCAACTTGCCCAATCTATCGACCTTTATTAAAGTCATTTACAGTTTTCATCACGGTTAATCACAGCCTGTCAGCAATGCAGAGGTGTTAGCTTTGTTTACCCGCTTCATCGAAAGTGAGGTTGAGTTCACAATATCCTAACTCAAAGACAGCAGCTAATAAAAGCTGAACAAAGTTCACATTCAAGATGATCAATTACTACTCAATTAGAAGATTGAAATCTAGCCAGGTCTTTTGTAAACAGATTTTATTTTCTTCCTAATGTACCATTAATCCACTGCTAGACGATGGGAGCGAGAGAACATCGGCTTTATTACACAAGAACTTGCCTGCCTGAGATCGCTGTAACAACTGAGCGCCGCCCCCAGGTGGCCGGTCTATATACCGTCCGGGGAGGCGGAGCCAGAGGCGGAGCCCACCAAGGTTCCAGTACGCTACATGGAAAAGGGATCATATTACAATACTCTACAGACAACTTATTCTGGTGAATACATTCACCACACTTCCCCTTCTCTTCTGTTCCTTCACCCCCAACAATGACCATGGTGCGCATCATTCCGAGCTGCAAATTGGCGAACATGTAGCCTGTTTCAATTCCTCGTTGCGAATCCACTGTGACTGACAGTTGGCAACATTCCAAAAAGCCTGGGTTGCTCCTCTTCCAATTTTTCATTTCACTTTGAAGGTAAAAGTCAGACATCAGCTCAAAGCTACACTGAAGTTTAGGAACTTGCTGCATGAGCAATTGCTGGCCTCCAGTGACAGTGCTGCCCTCAACACTTACCATGAATGACAGCCACAGCCATGTGGTTCACTGAGAAAACTGTGCACCAGAAACTGACCTCCTTCAACACCTTGATAACAGACATGCTATTGAACATTAATATTCCTCTTTAATGAGCTGGGCTTACACTGGTTAAGTATTAGTGTTTAAGCCATGACCACCTGTATTTGCAATGACTGGGCATGCCATTTGTTGCAAATAAATGAGAAAAAAAAATTAAATCGCTGGTTTCTTTAATTTTATAACAGCACTCTCCAATAAATGTAATACGTTCAATTTGGAATGAAAATGCCTCTAATTGTCACAGGTCTCAAAGCAATGTTATGCTCGCGGTTTGCTCAAAAAGCATGAAATTCATGTTTCAGCCACCAACTCATTCACAACAAAAAGGAAACATTTCTCTTCTTGTATGTCTGACTTTATTTTTCCCCACAGGACAATACAATGCTATAAAGTGTGCCCAATATGAGAGATCACAGCCGTTACTCACCCTGAGGTTACCAAAATGTCCTCATTTAAATCAGTTCTGCTTGTTACTTACAGCCGAGTACAAATATCTCTTGCTGCAGAAAACACAGCGCAAAAGCCGGCAGTTCACTTCAATCTCGGAACCCTACATGGCTCTTGCTGACCTCAAGTCAATTCTCTCCACATGACAACAGTCATTGCAAAATTTACTCTGTGAAGTGTCTCTTTCAGGATTAAGGATTAGGGGCAGCACGGTAGCACAGCGGGTAGTGATGTGTTATGTGAGTTGGTTCAACGTTGACTGCAACTGGATGCAGTGAAACTAGAAACAGGCTTCTGACACAGGAGATGGTCCAACACTGTTTTATTGAACTTCCTGATTGCTGTACATAGTCTGCTGTGAGTTGACACTCTATCAATCTAACTGATAACCTCCTGCTGGCTTGACCAGACTAACTCTCTACCTCATGGTGATAGTGCTCACTGGCTTGTGCACTCTATCTCAGTAGCTGTGTCCTGTAGAGAGAGGGAGAGTCTTAATGCCCCGTGTGCTTTATAGTGGTGGTGTCCTGTCTGGTGATTGGTTGTTAGTGTCGTGTGTGTTCATTGGTTATCCTGTGTGTCAATCACTGCCAGTCTGCATCTCATTACATACATGAATGGCTATTATGACAGTTAGCACAATTGCTGCACAGCTCCAGGCTCCCAGGTTCGATTCCAGCTTGTGTCACTGTCGGTGCGGGGTCTGCACGTTCTTCCCGTGTCTGCGTGGGTTTCCTCCGGATGCTCTGGTTTCCTCCCACAGTCCAAAGATGTGCAGGTTAGGTGGATTGGTCATGCTAAATTGCCCTTAGTGTCCAAAAAGGTTGGGTGGGGTTTCTGGGTTACGTGGATAGAGTACAGGGGCGAAATTCTCCTCCAACGGCGCGATGTCCGCCGACTGGCGCCAAAAACGGCGCCAATCAGACGGGCATCGTGCCGGCCCTAAGGTGCGGAATGCTCCGCATCTTTGGGGGCCGAGCCCCAACATTGAGGGGCTAGGCCGGCGCCGGAGGGATTTCCGCCCCGCCAGCTGGCGGAAATAGCGTTTGTTGCCTCGCCAGCTGGCGGAAATGGCGTTTGTTGCCCCGCCAGCTGGCACGGAAATGCGGCGCATGTGCGGGAGCCTCAGCGGCCGCCGACAGTTTCCCGCGCATGCGCAGTGGGGAGAGTCTCTTCCGCCTCCGCCATGGTGGAGGCCGTGGCGGAGGCGGAAGAGAAAGAGTGCCCCCACGGCACAGGCCCGCCTGCGGATCGGTGGGCCCCGATCGCGGGCCAGGCCACCGTGGGGGCACCCCCCAGGGTCAGATCGCCCCGCGCCCCCCCCAGGACCCTGGAGCCCGCCCACACCGCCTGGTCCCGCCGGTAAATACCAGCTTTGATTTACGCCGGCGGGACAGGCAATTTCTGGGCGGGGCTTCGGCCCATTCGGGCCGGAGAATTGAGCGAGGGGTCCCGCCAACCGGCGCGGCCCGATTCCCGCCCCCGCCCAATCTCCGGTACCGGAGACTTCGGCGGGGGCGGGATTCACAGCGGCCAACGGCCATTCTCCGACCCGGCGGGGGGTCAGAGAATGACGCCCCAGGTGTGGGCTCGGGTAAGGTGCTCTTTCCAAGGGACGGTGCAGACCCGATGGGCCGAATGGCCTCCTGCTACACTGTAAATTCTATTAACTGGAGACCAATGTGCAGCAGATGAGGTCAGCTGTGGGATGAGTTCATAACTGGCCCACCTACTCTGAAAGGCGACCCAGGGGATTTTAACCCCTGAAGTTCAAAATAAATCCCTCTTCCAGGAAGGGTGTCAGCAAAAAGTCACTGTGCTCGGAGGCTGCCTGCCAACAGCAGCACAGTGCTGGCATTGGCTGTGTGACCGTCCCCAAATCACCCCCGGGCAGGCTGATCTCATGGGCAAAGCTTTCCATGTGGGGCCAGGTGGAGCAATCATGTTGCTCCCATTCACCTCACCTGGTAAAAGCTGCAATCGGCTCCCAGTGACATCATCAGAATCCGACATGCATATCACAACGAGAGATGCTGCTGGCTTTGAGCAAGTGCCTGGTAAGGGTGATTTTCCTTGGCTGCCGCATGTTGTCAATGGCAAAGTAACCCACACATGTGGCTCTTTCTATGTTTCAATGTAACCCTGACTGGTTACCCAATTGGCATGGCCGAAAGCATTTGGGTGAAAAGTAAATTGACGCCCCATTTATTTGCCCAAGGAAGTGAAGCAGGGGAAGCAGAACGGGACGTACCTCGGCCTCCTGGCCACGAGAAACATCCATTAAATACAGATGTTTGAGTTTCACTCTTAATTCTGTGTTGGAACTTAATTCGTATGCAGGATGAGACCTTGAGAACTCTGGTAGCAACCACAAGCCAACAGGACGTAGCAAGAATCTTCGTGGTTTACTGAATTCTAGCCTGTGTTGCTGCAGGATAGGTATTGCTGCAGGAACCCACTATTCAATACAAACTGGGACACACAATGTTCAGTGACAAGAGTGGCATATCTTGGAAAGTGAAATGACACACTGGGGGGTGCTATTCTCTGGTTGAAGCCAAGGCAATTGTTAAGACGATGTAGCAGAAAACACACAGTTTCAAGCTGATCAATCACTACCTTGGTACAAGTGAATTTGAGGCTCAGATGATGTGTAAAAGGTGGAAAATGTACTGTCATGAAAACATGCTTCAAGGCACATCATGGTTTTTTAATCCCCCGGACAGAAACTCAAATTGAACTTTAGAAATAGAGGCCTGAATTTGTTGCCCAACGGGCGCGTGCTGTCAAAGAACCTGAAAGTGGGTGTGAAACGCACTCCTGGTCAGCCCTGGGAAGTGATTTCACGCTGGCTGGCCAATTAACAGGCAGACAGTATGAAACATGCACTGAGAAAGGCTCAGCGCTGCCAGGGAGGGTGGGAAAAATGCAGGTGCCGAGAAAGGGAGGGTGCGGGCTAGAGCTCCGTCAGGCGCACAGCCGCTGCGGAGTTGTCTCAGTGACCTGCAGTCCTATGAAAAATAAACGGCGATGGAAAAACTATGCAGAGTGTCTGGGCAGTACAATCACACACAAACTTCAGTCCTCTGACACATTTGTTAATTTTATTTCAGCCCTGACATTTCACCCCACTCTGACTCAAGGCTGCAAGTTAAATGTGAAGGCCACATGGCCAGCAGCACGCATCGTTGCAGATGGGACGAGAACATTTGGACAGTGGCCAAAGTAATTGACTTTTGGTGCTCCATATATTATCCTCCCACCCAGCGTGGTGCTCACCCCTGGGTAGCTAATGAATTCTGGCCTAAGTGCGATTTGAGCTCACAGCTAAATATGGCTACTCAAATTGCATCACTGAACCCTCTGCATTCCAATCCACTAAGACGGAGACAACACGTCTGCAAAGACCCACAGTGGTTAGCACTTTGGCCTCACAGCACCAGGGGCCCAGGTTCAATTCCAGCCTTGGGTAACTATTTTTGTGGAGTTTGCACGTTCTCCCATGTCAGTGTGGGTTTCCTCCGGGTGCTCTGGTTTCCTCCCACAGTCCAAAGATATGCAGGATAAGTGGATTGGCCATGCTAAATTGTCGCTTAGTGTCCCAGGGGTGTGCAGGTTCGGTGAGTTACGGGGGTCGGGTAGGGGAATGGGCCATGGTAGGGTACTCTTTCAGAGGGTCAGTGCAGATCAATGGGCCAAATGGCCTCCTTCTGCACTGTGGAGATTCCATGATTCTATGAGTATGAGTGATCCACATATTTGTTCTTGGGGATATTCAACAGGTGATGCCCAGTCGTGAACTGATTAAGGTACAAGGGGGAATTTACTCGACTAATGACTATGTTTGAATCACTGGGTGATGGTCATGTGACAGACCCACCCTTAGTGAGTTCAATTTTCTGCTTTCTCCGCAGAAAGAGGGCAAGCTGCTGAGGCACTGATGACAGAAGTCCCGAGTGGGGTCCTCCTTCCTCCCTCTCTCTCCAACCCAAATGACAAACTTTCAAACTCAGTTTGCTGACCGCGACCACCCGGAATGTCTCTGGTGCAGTCAGAGACTTCTTGAAGAAAGTCAACCCCGCACCAATGTCTCCAGGAGAACAGCCAAATCAGCCGCCTGCACATTTCAAACTACCATGATGAAAAAAGCATCGGACCACCAAAGGAAAATCGCAAGACCACCAAATTCAGCCTGAAGCCAACCAAGTCACCAACTTCCCCACCCCATTCAAGTCGGAATGCATTTTATTATTTTTCCTTCGGCCGAGTTAAATAAAATAAAGTTAATCTCTTTCTTTGTTAAACTCAATAAAACCTGCCTGATTGAGTCTTTTTGATTACAGTAAACTGTTAAATACTCAGTGAATTGGCAAATCTATTCTTCATCCCATTGACAAGCGGCAGGAGAAGCATGCGGCTGGGGGAACAGAGAAATCCACCCGAGGAGTGAGAAAAGAGAAGAGCCATCTGACACCTCGCCCCCACTCACCTAATTGTAACAGTACATACTCAACAATGACCTGAATGTACACTAATATTGAGCATGCAAAACTCAATGCTCAGGCTTTTCCAGAATATACAGATTCCACCTCCTGGTTCAGTTGTATGTTGTGAAGTAATCAAATATCCAGGTACAATAATTAGCGGATAAATGATTTAATTGCTTCTGCATCATGCAAAACTCCTACATATCTATAGTATGAAATGACAAACTTTCAAACTCAGTTTGCTGACCGCGACCACCCGGAATGTCTCTGGTGCAGTCAGAGACTTCTTGAAGAAAGTCAACCCCGCACCAATGTCTCCAGGAGAACAGCCAAATCAGCCGCCTGCACATTTCAAACTACCATGATGAAAAAAGCATCGGACCACCAAAGGAAAATCGCAAGACCACCAAATTCAGCCTGAAGCCAACCAAGTCACCATATACAGATTCCACCTCCTGGTTCAGTTGTATGTTGTGAAGTAATCAAATATCCAGGTACAATAATTAGCGGATAAATGATTTAATTGCTTCTGCATCATGCAAAACTCCTACATATCTATAGTATGAAATGACAAAGAGTCAACAGTTTAGAACATCATTATTGAAGGAGCCGATATTAATCTCAGATAAGTACATGAATTCTGATCATGTGTGACCCTCCCATACACGAGGTATACCTCCCTTGAGCTAATGCTATCTTTATTCAGAACCAATGTCAGAAACCAAAAGGCATAATATACAATATTATATTCAATGCAGAGAACTGAACTAAATTTTGTCAGTCTTGCTTAAAAGCAAACTGAGGGCGCAGAGATAAAAGAATTGTTACAATGACCTTTTCTGATATACATTAATGATCTAGATCTTGGTGTGCAGGGGACAATTCCAAAGTTTGCAGATGACACAAAATGTAGAGGTATTGTAAACTGTGAAGAGGACAGTGTAAGGCAGCACGATAGCACAGTGGGTAGCACTGTTGTTTCACAGCTCCAGGGTCCCAGGTTCGTTTCCCGGCTTGGGTCACTGTCTCTGCGGAGTCTGCACGTTCTCCCTGTATCAGGGTGGGTTTCCTCCGGGTGCTCCAGTTTCCTCCCACAAGTCCCGAAAGATGTGTTGTTAGGTCATTTAGACATTCTGAATTCTCCTACTGTGTACCTGAACAGGTGCCGGAGTGTGGTGACCAGGGGCTTTTCACAGCAACTTCATTGCAGTGTTGATGTAAGCCTACTTGTGACAATAAAGATTATTTTAAAAAAATTTTTTTTAATAGAACTTCAAAAGGACACCGACAAACTTGTGGAGTGGGCAGATAGGTGACAGATGAAGTTCAATGTGGACAAGTGTGAGGTGATACATTTTGGTAGGAAGAACATGAAGAGACAGCGTAAAATAAGGCGTACAACTCTTAAAGGGGTGCAGAAGCAGAGGGACCTGGGTGTATTTGTACATA
The DNA here is from genome assembly GCF_047496885.1 of Scyliorhinus torazame. Classification (NCBI taxonomy): domain Eukaryota; kingdom Metazoa; phylum Chordata; class Chondrichthyes; order Carcharhiniformes; family Scyliorhinidae; genus Scyliorhinus; species Scyliorhinus torazame. The sequence goes on along the minus strand of NC_092713.1, from coordinate 282,840,245 downwards.
AATCACTGAATGTGGCAGGACAGTTGGAGAGAGCAGTTAAAAACGTGTACAGGAGGCAGCACTGTGCCGCAGTGGTTAGCATTACTGGCTCACGGTGCTGAGGTCCCAAGTTCGATCCCGGCTCTGGGTCACTGCTCGTGTGGAGTTTACACATTCTCCCCGTGCTTGCGTGGGTTTCGCCCGCACAACCCAAAAGATGTGCAGGCTAGGTGGATTGGCCACGCTAAATTGCCCCTTAATTGGAAAAAATATGAATCGGTACGCTAAATTTAATTTAAAAAGCATACAGTATTCTGAGACTTATTAATAGGGGCATAGAGTACAAGATAAAGGAGGTTATGTTGAACTTATACAAGAAACAAGTTAGACCGCAGCAGGAGTATTGTGTGCAGTTCTGGGCGCCATACTATAAAAAGGTGTGAACGAATTGGAGAGAGTTCAGAGGAGGTTTACAACAATGGTTCTAGGGATGAGAAACTTTAGTTATGAGGATAGATTGGAGAGTTTGGGACTGTTCTCATGGAGAGAGGAAGATTAAGGAGGATTTGATGGAGATGTTTAAAACCATGAGAAGGCTGGACAAAGTTGATAGGGAGAAACTGTTCCTGCTGGTAAAAGGATCGAGAACGAGAGGGCAAAGATTTAAAGCGATTGTCTAAAGAAGTAAATGTGATGTGAGAAAAAGGTTTTACGAATGGATCTGGTCTGGAATGCACTGTCTGGAATTGTGGTGGAGGCAGGTTCAAAAGAGGCATTAAAAAGGGCATTAACTGATTACTTGAATAGAAACCATGGGCGTAATTCTCCCCCAACGGCGCGATGTCCGCCGACTGGCGCCAAAAACGGCGCCAATCAGACGGGCATCGCGCCGGCCCAAAGGTGCGGAATGCTCCGCATCTTTGGGGGCCGAGCCCCAACATTGAGGGGCTAGGCCGACGCCGGAGAGATTTCCGCCCCGCCAGCTGGCGGAAATGGCGTTTGTTGCCTCGCCAGCTGGCGGAAATGGCGTTTGGTGCCCCGCCAGCTGGCGCGGAAATGCGGCGCATGCGCGGGAGCGTCAGCGGCCGCCGACAGTTTCCCGCGCATGCGCAGTGGGGAGAGTCTCTTCCGCCTCCGCCATGGTGGAGGCCGTGGCGGAGGCGGAAGGGAAAGAGTGCCCCCACGGCACAGGCCCGCCCGCGGATCGGTGGGCCCCGATCGCGGGCCAGGTCACCGCGGGGGCACCCCCCGGGGTCAGATCGCCCCGTGCCCCCCCCCCCAGGACCCCGGAGCCCGCCCACGCCGCCTGGTCCCGCCGGTAAATACCAACTTTGATTTACACCGGCGGGACAGGCAATTTCTGGGCGGGACTTCGGCCCATCCGGGCCGGAGAATTGAACGGGGGGTCCCGCCAACCGGCGCGGCCCGATTCCCGCCCCCGCCCAATCTCCGGTACCGGAGACTTCGGCGGGGGCGGGATTCACGGCGGGATTCACGGCGGCCAACGGCCATTCTCCGACCCGGCGGGGGGTCGGAGAATGACGCCCCAGGTGCCGGGGAAAAGGCAGGGGGGAATGGCACTAATTCATAATGCTCATTCAGAGAGCCAGCGCAGCGACGATGGGCTGAATGGCCTCCATCTAAACTGTAACAATTCTGTGATTCTGTGAACGGCACATAGCACATCCGTTTCCCATCCCCCACAAAAAAATCAATTTGAACTAATTTGAATTTTTCCAATTAATGAGAAGTACAATCTTTGCTCATTTATTATGGAGGCCATGTGTTCCTGTGGCTTGCACATTCACACCCCCTCCGAATTTTGGTCATTTCACATGCTTTGTTTTCCACGATCAACACATCACTGCAGCTTGAAACATCATACAATCAATTCGCAAAACACCTTTCTGTGAAACTAGTGGGACTTTTTTAGTGTTCAAAAAACACACGCATGCACAAACAGAATGGATCACTACTGACAAGAGTGCACTGTTAGTTCGGATTGGAAAGGGTTATCATTATGTGCAGCAGAATCTTCCGCAGCTGATTAAGTAGCTGTTGAGGGCTTATAAAAGCTTCACTTATGTGCAGTTATGTCTCATGTGTGGTCGCTCCAGAAGGTTAATCATTTCATATGGGTACTCGAAATCTGTTGGAGACTCTTTGGATGGATTGACATTTGATAATGCTCATCAGGAGTTTATGTATAATTCTTTAAGAATAAGCATAAATGTGAGTTGAAGCCAATCTGCACATGTTTCAGCTTCAATCTGATTAGCCCAGAATCAAGTTTGGGTGGAGAAATATTTCCATCTAAAAATTACTTTGAAAGGTACAAACATAAGGTGGAATTTAATGTTCTCTCTCTGGGCGGGCTGGAAGGGGGTGGGCGGTAGTGGGAGGGTGTTGAATGATTGGGCAATTGGGTGCAGAATGGAAACCCTTTTGCCTTCTCATAACCCCTCATTATGTATGACGCAAGATGGGTCCTGGATGGCCTTCCAGCCTGGACGTCAATTGATGCCCATAAGTGTCTACTTAATGAAATGACATGAAATGAAAATCGATTATTGTCACAAGTAGGCTTTAAATGAAGTTACTGTGAAAAGCCCCTCGTTGCCACATTCCGGCGCCTGTTCGGGGAGGCTGGTACGGGAACTTAAGGGTCTTAAGGTCTCAGCCTGTCACCACTGACAAATCTGCTGTATAACTCCTGGCGAGCTTACTGCAGTTTGTGGGGATGCAAGCATCCCTCCTATCTTGGCAGCCCAAGTGTGGGTAGATTGTGATTTGGATCAAGCCGAATCACCCGGCAGGAATCGCACCTCGTTTCCCGTTGAAGACCACACTTAGAATTGTTTTGGAAGGATTGCACCCTAGACAAAGACAGCTGCCGCACGAGACCACCATTTGCAATTTCCTCTCCAAGTCACGTGACTCGGAACTATGGTTGCGATTTAACGGAAACCCCGGCTAAACGAGCCCAACACGGGACTCTGTTTCATATCCGTTAAATCACGCCCTGTACATAATGCATTGGATACAGTCACCAGAGAGCTCATTTTAATGTGGAAGCAATTCATCCTTGATTCTGAGGGACTGCCAAAGAAGAGAAGATAATGTAGTAATAATCACTTATTGTCACAAGTAGGCTTCAATGAAGTTACTGTGAAAAACCCCTAGTCACCACATTCCGGCGCCTGTTTGGGGAGGCGGGTACGGGAATTGAGCTTGCGCTGCTAGCCTTGTTCTGTATTACAAGCCAGCTGTTTAGCCCACTGTGCTAAACCAGCCCCTGTAATAATAATAATCGCTTATTGTCACAAGTAGGCTTCAATGACGTTTCTGTGAAAAACCCCTAGTCGCCACATTCCGCCGCCTGTTCGGGGAAGCTGGTACGGGAATTGAACCCGCACTGCTGGTCTTGTTCTGCATTACAAGCCAGATGTTTCGCCCACTGCGCTAAACCAGACAGATCTTTGATCAGGCAATGTTACTATCTAAGTAATTGAGGGACTGCCGAAGAGGAGAAGATCTTTGATCAGGCAAAGTTACTATCTATGTAATTTATAAGATGCCTCTGGAATCATCTTTTACCATTGGTTAGGCTGACATCACTCATGTTCACAGCATGGGTTTGTTTGGCTATATTAAACTATCAAGCCCTATTCTAAGAATCTTCATTTACAATGGAAACCATTTTACTTTTTCAATCATTCACTTTGTAAGATTATTTCCTTTGCAAAATATTGAGTTTTATTTAGTCCTAAATGACACAACGTGGTGTGGAATAGTATTAAGTTAATTCACCGACACAAATTAAGCAAAGATAACTCATGCAATTCAAATCTATTAATCTCTCTCATATTGCATTTGACCCCATCATTCAGCCAGTGCATATTCATTAAGCTATTTAGAAAGTAATATAGTCTTCTATTTAAGTAAATGAAATATTATTTGCATCACTGTACACCAAAGAGCAATCTTTCTTCTTTCTGAGAAAGCATTTACAAATAAAATCAATTTTGCATAATTTCCTTACTTATGAGAACTCGTTACCAGAGCTTAAAATTCACTGGAGAAACCAAACGCAGCATGCAACCAGTTAGTTTATAATGTAAAAATCCACCACTTTTATGAGTATTTTCTATCCTAATGAAAGGAAAATTAGAAGTTGATACATAACTCGTAGCACATACTGATTGGGCAGTAATGCGGAACCAGCTGCACTGAAATACTGCATCTTGCTAAACAGAGTAACTGTGAACTTTGTCAAAACAAAAGCAAAGTGCTGGAAACCTGAAATATAAACAGAATATGCTCAAAATGCTCACCCTCCCCATTCCTTTCAGTATTGTGGGTGGCCATTCCCAACGTGACACTTTGGTCTACTCTTCAATCAATCCCAACACCCCCTTTCCTTCTCGAGGCACCTTCCCATGCATGCACAGAAGATGCAACATCTTGGGCTGGATTCTCCAATTTCCAAAGTAAATGCTGGGCGACATTCTCCGACCCCCCGCCGGGTCGGAGAATCGCCGGGGGCTGGCGTGAATCCCGCCCCCGCCGGTTGCCGAAGTCTCCGGCACCGGAGATTCGGCGGGGGTGGGAATCGGGCCGCGCCGGTTGGCGGGCCCCCCCCCCCGCTCGATTCTCCGGCCCGGGTGGGCCGAAGTCCCGCCGGTAAATTGCCTGTCCCGCCGGTGTAAATGAAATCACCTACCTTACCGGCGGGACAAGGCGGCGTGGGCGGGCTCCGGGGTCCTGGGGGGGGGGGGGGGCCGCGGGGGCGATCCGACCCCGGGGGGTGCCCCCACGGTGGCCTGGCCCGCGATTGGGGCCCACCGATCTGCAGGCGGGCCTGTGCCGTGGGGGCACTCTTTTCCTTCCGCCTACGCCACGGTCTCCACCAGGGCGGAGGTGGAAGAGACTCCCTCCACTGCGCATGCGTGGGAAACTGTCAGCGGCCGCTTACGCTCCCGCGCATGCGCCGCCCGGGGATGTCATTTCCGCGCCAGCTGGCGGGGCAACAAAGGCCGTTTCCGCCAGCTGGCGGGGCGGAAATACCTCCGGCGTCGGCCTAGCCCCTCAATGTTGGGGCTCGGCCCCCAAAGATGCGGAGCATTCTGCACCTTTGGGGCGGCGCGATGCCCGTCTGATTGGTGCCGTTTTGGGCGCCAGTCGGCGGACATCGCGCCGTTTCTGGAGAATCTCGCCCACTAAGTGGGAAAAGTGGTGTATTACGCCAGAAAAAATGGCGCAATAGCTGCCCCGATTCCAGGACTGTTGGGGGGCTTGCAGCCTCTCTGGGTAAAGCTCCGGGCGCACAAGCCAAAAACGCTGGAGAATGGTCGAGTTCATGGCTGCACATGCGCACGGCGGCGGCCTGCGGCGGCCATGCCATGCAACATGGTGCCGGCCGGGCACGGAGCAGGCCTGCCAAATAATGACCCCCAGTAACCCCCCTCGCCACCCCTGGACCACCCCCACCAGTCCCCCCAGTCCTTGCTGTAGCCCCTCCCAGCCAGCGGCACTGCTCCCCCCCCCCCCCCGACTGTAGTGGCGCTGGACACGGTCCACAGCCGGCATGCGGGGTCCGTGAAAAAAAAAACATAAGTGTTCCGTGCCGTCGGGAACTCGGCCCGTCGGGGGCGAAGCATCAGGGGAGGGCCTCAGGTGACGTCCTGAGGCAATCCCGACAGCGTGCGACGTACTCCTCGAGTACGCTGTTTTTGAGGGGGTGGAACATCGCAAAAGCGGCACTGGCTGGTTTAGCACAGGGCTAAATCGCTGGCTTTGAAAGCAGACCAAGGCAGGCCTGCAGCACGGTTCAATTCCCGTACCAGCCTCCCCGAACAGGTGCCGGAATGTGGCGACTAGGGGCTTTTCACAGTAACTTCATTTGAAGCCTACTTGTGACAATAAGCGATTTTCATTTAATTTTTTCATTTCACTCTCGATTTCCATGCAAAACCGGGATTCTCCGGCCGAACGCCGAACGCGATTTCAGCGTCGGCGATCGGAGAATCACGCCCCTGTTCTTTCACCTCCTCCCTAGACACCAGCAGAGACAAAACACATTTTCTAGTTGGCACAATGACAAACTTGTGCTCCTTTAAATTTAGTGTAATGAATTTTTTGCTCATTGTTCTGCATCAGGTAAACCCAACGCAGATTGAGCGATCGCTTTGCTGAACGAACACCTCTGGTTCGTGCACAAACGTCACCCCAAACTTCCCACTGCCTGTCATTTAATTCTCCACCCCACTCATAAATGACTTATAAACTATACTTAAAACCCCTAACAGCTAACAGTGTCCAGATCCTTAAAAAAGGAAATACATGGGGCGCGATTCTCCGCTCCCGCGCCGGTTGGGAGAATCGCCTGGCGCGCCATTTTTCCCCGCGACGCCGGTCCGACGCCCTCCCGCGATTCACCCAAGCGGCGAGAACGGCCCCGTCGAGTCCTGCGCGGCGCAGGCCGGAGAATCGCCCGGGACACCCAAAATGGTGATTCTCCGCTACACACGTAACTCTCCGGCCCGGATGGGCCGAGCGGCCTGCCCAAAACGACGGCTTCCTGCCGGCGCCATCCACACCTGGTCGCTGCCAGCGGGAACAGCGCGGGAACACTGGGGGGGGGGCGGCCTGCGAGGGGGCGAGGGCGGTTCTTTCACCGGCGTAGGACTCAAAAGGGGTCTAGCCCGCGATCGGTGCCCACCGATCGGCGGGCCGGCCTCTCTGAAGGAGGCGCTCCTTTCCTCCGCGCCCCGCAAGATCCATCCGACATATTCTTGTGGGGCGGCCTCGGGGAGGACGGCAACCACGCATGCGCAGGTGACGCCAGTTACGTGGCGCCGGCTGCGTCATTTATGCGGCGCCGCCTTTACGCGGCACCAATGCCCGGCGCGCGCTGACAACGCTGCGTTCGCGACACGCCTCCCGAGTTCCTCGCGGCCCGCTCCTAGCCCATTTTCGGGCCTTGAATCAATCGCGATGGGGGCCGTTTCGCGCCGTCGTGAAACTCGACGCCGTTCACGACGGCGTGGGCACTTAATCGCGGGAGCGGAGAATTGCGCCCATGGTTCCCATCTCAGGTAGAACATCTCCACTGAACCCCTTATGGTGAATTTAATTTTTTCTAAGTGTAAGAAGGACTTTAAGTCCCCCAACCAGCCAGAGGCACTGGGCAGAATAGAAGACCTCCAACCAGGCAACATCCACCTCCAGGTTATCAACGAGGCAAAGGTGACAACATCCTCCTCTACTCCAGAGTGGGCCGCCGGTGAACCCTCAGTATGGCTACCAGCGAATATGGAATAATTTCAAATGGAGTAACTCCAACATGGTGCTAATAAAGAAAGCCCAGAAACTGTCGAGTTTGGGGCAGGACCAACATATATGCGTATGATCAGCAGGGGCAAGTGAACACTGATCACATCTGTCCTCAACATTTGGAAAAAACCCACTCATCCTCGCCTTGGTCAAGTATGTCCTTTGCAGCACAGGGAATCAGCCTGGTAAACCTTTGCTGAACTCCCTCCATAGCAAGAACATGTGTCTGGAAGACTGTGAAGCGCCATAGCAAGAACATACTTCCTCAGATAAGGACACCAAAACTGCACACAATGCTCCAGTTGTGGCCTCACCAATACCCTACACAATTGCAGTAAAACATCTCTGTTCCTATACTGAAATCCTCTCGCTATGAAGGCCAACATACCATTTGCCTTCTTTACTGCCTGCTGTACCTGCGTGCTTACTTTCAGCAACTGATGCACGAGGACACCAAGGTCTCGCTGAATATCCACCTCTCTCAATTTACACCCATTCAAATAATAATCTACCTTCCTATATTTGCTACTGAAATGGATAACCTCACATTTATCCACATTATACTGCATCTACCATGCATGTGCTTAGTCAGTCAGCCTTTCTAAATCATAGAACATAGAACATAGAAAATACAGCACAGAACAGGCCCTTCGGCCCACGCTGTTGTGCCGAACCTTTGTCCTAGATTAATCATAGATTATCATAGAATTTACAGTGCAGAAGGAGGCCATTTGGCCCATCGGGTCTGCACCGGCTGTTGGAAAGAGCACCCTATCCAAGGTCAACACCTCCACCCTATCCCCATAACCCAGTAACCCCACCCAACACTAAGGGCAATTTTGGACACTAAGGGCAATTTATCATGGCCAATCCACCTAACCTGCACATCTTTGGACTGTGGAAGGAAACCGGAGCACCCGGAGGAAACCCACGCACAAAATCACAAACAGCAGAGGACCCAGAACTGATCCCTGCAGTACGCCACTGGTAACTGGGATCCAGGCTGAATATTTGCCATCCACCACCACTCTCTGACTTCTATCGGTTAGCCAGTTTGTTATCCAACTGGCCAAATTTCCCACTATTCCATAGTCCTAGAGTCATAGATGTTTACAGCAAGGAAACAGGCCCATTGGCCCAGCTTGTCCGCACGCCCAGTTTCTGGGTCCTCTGCATGAAGCTAGTCCCACTTGCTCGCATTTGGCCCAAATCCCTCTATACCCACCTGCCCATGTAACTGTGTAACTGTTTTTTAAAAGATAGAATCATACCCGCCTCTACCACTGCCTCTGGCAGCCTGTTCCAGATGCTCACCACCCTCTGTGTGAAGAAATTTCCCCTCTGGTCTCTTTTGTATCTCACCCCTCTCATCTTAAATCTATGCCCTCTAGTTCTAGACTCCTCTACCTTTGGGATAAGATGCCAACTATCTACCTTATCGGTGCTCCTCATTATTTTATAGACCTCTATAGGATCACCCCTAAGCCTCCCATGCTCCAGAGGAAAAAGTCCCTGCCTATCCTGCCTCTCTTTATAACTCACATTATCAAGTCCTGGCAGCATACTCGTAATCCCGTTGAGGCATCTCTGCATCCTCCTCACAGCTCACCCTTCCACCCAACTTTGTATCATCTGCAAATTTGGAGATAATGCTCTTGGTTCCCTTATTCAAGAATATATAATGATCCCTGTGGTACTCCATTAATCACTGAACCCCTGGATAGGGAGACATTTAACGTATCTAATAACAAAGATGCGAGCTGTTCTGCAAACTTCTTGTAAAATTTAATCAGAAAGCCATCTGGGCAAGGGCCTTGCCAGCCATCACCAACCCAATATCTTTCAAAATCTCGTTGGGGCGTAACGGGGAGTCCAACTCACAGCTCTTCTCCGCTTCGAAAGCTTGGATGGGCAGACTGCCCAGAAAATCAGGCATGATCAACTTGTCCAAGGGAGGCCCCAATTTATACAGGCCGCAGTAATAGGATTTACCAGCCACATTGACCTGGGGAGGGACAGAAACAAAGTTGCTGTAATAGAATTTCCCCGGTGTTTAATAATTTCAGATTTTAATTCCTGCTTCCATTCATTTTCACAGCTTCCATTAATGATTCTGCTGTTGCTAGTTACAGCTCTTCCAATCACATCTTTTATTTGCTTACGTTTCCCATGATCGCTCCTTTTTGCTTGCACCGCCATCTTTCTCGTTATTTAATCGCTCCTGCTCTCCAACCGATCACAGATCTTCCCCTCCCCCTCCCCACCACCTTGCCTACCTCGACTTATCTAAATGTGTTAAATCTCTAATTCGGGCCAGTTCTGACAAGAGGTCAATGAAACATTAACTGTAAGCAGGATTTTCTGGCACCTCCCACCAGCGGGATGTCCCGGTCCCTCCAAAGTTGACCCCCCCTCCCCCCCACGGCGGGTTTCCCGGAGGGGCGAGACGGACGAACTACGCCAAATGCTGTAAACATCGATGGGACCGGAAAATACCAACGGCGGCCAATAGTGAGCCGCCTCTGCCGGTGGAAAACACGCCGAAATCTGGCGCAGCCGGACAGAGAATCCAGCCCACTGTGTTTCACACTCCACTAATGCTGACTGATCAGCCTGGATTCTCTGATTTTTATTTATAAAATTCATTCGTGCTGATGAAAACATAGCATAAAACTCCTCACATTGACAGAACCTGCCCAAGGTCTGATGCCATATCTCCACTGCTGTTTTTCTAAAATTTTCACTGTCGGACGAGAAGCTGACTTATGACAGTATTCTCGTCTCATTGTTAAAAAAAAAGAGTGAAACTTCAAGGTGAATAAAATCACGAGCCAATGACTTTCACTTCAATTGATGGGGAATTGCTCGTATCCATTATCAAGCGGGTGATTGGAAAAGATAAACTGATTAGGGAACGTCAACATGTTTTTTTAAACGATGGGTTTGCCTAACTGGAGTGCATTTGACAGAATCATTGAGGTGGCAGAGAGAGAAAGAGAAACATATCTTTTTGTGAAATTATTTAATAACAATTCTGCACACAAAAAACATGAAAACATGAGCTCCATGAAACTCATGTCAATCTTAACATGTTAACAGGAAATGAATTGGGAAGGAGCAGGGAGAGAACTGGGATTAAAATATTCCCCAGAGATGGGTGCTAGAACCTCACTCTTTCAACAACTGGGATTGGGGAATGGAGTGGGATATACCCAAGTTTAAATAGGATATTAAATTAGGACATATGGTGGACAGTGACGATGTGAGAATGTTCTCATGGGCCAGATTAAGCAAGTGGGTAGAAGGATGGCAAATGCAATTTAGTATAATTGAATTTAAGGACAAAGTACGGCATATATAGTCAAATGCGGAGTAGCGGTACAAATGTACTTAACAGTTCATGTAAAACTATTATTAAAAAGCTAGCCTGCAGGCATGCAAACTGTAAAAATGGTTGCAAAGGAATCAGTGTTACCGCAATTGTAAGAATTCTGTTCAAACCTCACCTAGAATACTGTGCTGATAATTTGGATTCACAACTTCAGAAGTATAAAAGTGGCCTAAGGAAATGTCCAGTCACTTATCACCAGGATGATACCTGGAATTAAGTGGGTGAGTTACAGTGAAATACTGGATAAATCTAGGTTATATTCCCTAGTGATAAGGATGTTAAGGGATGAGCTGACTGCAGTGTTTAAAATAATGAAGGGAATTGACAGAGTACATGGAAACTATCCAGAAAAGGGTCTTTGATCTTAACGTTCAAACCAAGGAAGTTAAATGTGAATCCAAATGACGTCGCAAAAGGTCACTGTCGCTGATCAAGTGAGGTGCTTAAAAGACAAGTAGATATTTAGGAGACACTTTGAAAAGGCGAGATTTGTGCATGAATAAAATTGCGCTGCCAAAATGAAGAAGAGGCGAGGAAAGTCAAATAGTCTACACTGCTACGCTTCCCAACCCTCCTGTTGTTGACAGCAGCCTACTAAGATGGGTGATTGGTCCCCTGAATGTTGCTGCAAGCAACTCAGGAGGAAGGGTCACAGCTCTTGCAGTATGTGTGGCACCTCATTTGCCCTGGCTTGCAACGAAACCAAAAGACGTGCTTGTTAGGTGAATTGGACATTCTGAATTCTCCCTCAGTGCGCCCGAACAGTAGCCGGAGTGTGGCGACGAGGGAATTTTCACAGTAGCTTCATTGCAATGTTAATGTCAGCATTCCTGTGACACTAATAAAGGTGATTATTATTATTATGGCATTCGGACCATAGGGAATTGCCTGGAAACCCTGCAAGTACCAAGAGAGTAATTGAGGGAGGCAGAAAGAGAAGCACAAACTGTAAAAGGGAAGAAAGGTCCATGTTGGCTTCAGGCCGCTCTGGTGCTTCTCTCTGATGTTGGGCTTCAGTGGTGGAGTGAGCCAGTTAACTGAGGCTGGATTTTCATTTCATGTTTTGATAACCTGTTGTGTATTATAAAATCTTACAAAATACATGCAAAAGCTTTAGTTAAAATTTGCTCATGCTGGTTGCTTTTGCGATTATAAATCATAGAAATCTGGCAGTGCAGAAGGAGGCCGTTCGGCCCATCGAGTCAGCATTGACCCTCCGAAATAGCACTCAAAGTTGGCCCACTCCTCCACCCTAGCCCTGTAAACCTGCGCATTGATCATGGCCAATCCACCTAACCTGCACATCTTTGGACTGTAGGAGGAAACCGGAGCACCCGGAGGAAACCCACGTAGACATGGGGAGAACGGGCAGACTTCGCACCGACAGTGACCCAAGGCCATCAGGTATCACTGAGTAGTCCCTGCACACGGTGGAAAGCACTGCTGTTACAAGACAAATTCTCACGGAGGTGAAAAGTAGCCCTGAACTGACCAATTAAGTAATTCAATTGGCCTCCCAGTGGGCAGTTCCTCTGACACATTTCTCACTAGTGGCAAATGACATGGTTGGGGAGGGACATATGCATTACCCTCAGGAACACCTTCCTGCTTCCCCACCTGTCATCAAAGTGCTGAGAAAATTCCAGCCGAGGTTACAAAATCGTATGGGATAGACTGTATGGATCGCAGGGACTCCAGCTGTCTGATAATATTCATATATACTTACGTACTTAAGTAACCAACAAGAAACTGGAATTAGCAGCGCAGGAGTAAAACCAGAGGTCAAAATTTTCAAAACTATTTTAAACATTGAATGGCATAGGCACCAATGAATCAGTAGGGTGTCTGTAAAGACAAAACAATATATATATATAAATAAATAATGGGTGGGATTCTCCGTTCGCGGGACTAAGTCCCCACGCCGGCGGGAAAACCGGCGCGAACCACTCCGGCGTCAACAGCGCCCGAAAATGGGTAATTCTCCGCATTTCCGGAGGCTTGGTGGACGCTGGAGGGGTTGGCGCCGCGCCAGCCAGTGCCAAAGGGACTGCGCAGTTTGGCGAATGCGCCAAAGGGCCAGTGTGATCTCGCGCACGCGTAGACTGGCCGGCGTATTCTGCCGCATGCGCAGGGGAATACGGCAGCCGGCATCGGGGCGACGCCCGGGGATTCTCCGACCTGGAGGGGGGTCGGAGAATCCCACTTAATATGTACACACACACACACTCGTAAATAAATACATGCTAAAGATAACCAATTAATTACAGTCAACATCTATTATTAACTACACAGAATTAGACAGAGTATTCAGCACAGAAAAGGCCATTGTTCCAACTAGTTTGTGCTGATGCTGCACATGAGTCTCCTCCAATTTCATCTACCTCACATTTTAACTTTTCATTCATTTTCTCTCATCTACTAATTTTTTTCAGGGGGACACTTAATTATTTTATTATGTTATTCACGGAGGTTACAACATGGAGCCTGTGACTGAGTCCAATGCATGGTTAAAGTGAGACCAAGTGACCCCCTGACACAATGTGGGTGACAGATGCAGTAAAGCTTTGCAAAGTACATTGGGCACCCGGATAAACCTTTGAATGTGATGGATGCAGTAATGGTATCAATTAACTATGTGATTAAAATCAAGATTTTATTCATAAGATGAATTGTGATTTTTTGAAAATTGCTTGTTAGCTCTAATATACATGTGAAGCCATCTGGATAGACAGAGCCTGCAAGAAGCCAGCGAACTAAAAAGACTTCCACTTTCAACTTTGAACAATAGTAACCACGGATACAGACACAACAATTTACCAAATGTTGTACAAGTGCAAATGTCATTTGTGAGGAAATCTAGGGTTAATGCGCAAAAAACAGAGTCCCGTTTTGGACGCAGTCTGCAGCACTGAGAACCACCCAGCTATCCAATTCTTTGTTTTTTCTGGCCTCAGTCGGGAACACTCAGCCAAGGCCGCAATTGCCTCACTTCCAGCACTGACGAGCTCAGGTCAGCTCGTCAGTGCAAGAAGACATCGGGGTGTTATTTTACTCTAGTACAGTAACATTCCTTCTGCATGCTTAAAACTGTGGAATCTTGTTGTTTTATTATCTCAGTAAACACCTGGGCTATAAAATTGCCTCTACTTTAACAACAACATTAATGTCATTTAACCAGATCACAACAAGTTAAGAATATTTGGCAGCTTTTTATATCATTGTACTTGGACATATAGGAGGATCAAGGTCAACAATGCATCGAGGAACACTGTGTGGATCACTTACAAGTATGATATATTCCTCAGCTGAATATGTACACTGCCAACATGATCTAATACACTAAAGTCCAATTAACAGGATGACCTACCCAATCAGTAGTGAAATAAAAGCATCACTGTGTTTTTCAAAGAAACAATATTTCCACAAAGAATATCATGGAAGTAAAGAAGTAGCATTCCAGCCCAGAACATCACCACAAAAATATTTAGTTGAAGCAAATGAGACACTTTCCATCCCGACTACAGCTGCTTGTGTCATGCTTCCCACTGGCATTTTGTTTTAAAAATCCCTCCATGGTCATCTCCCATTCCATCTCTTACAACACATGCCTTACAATTCTCCTTGATCTCTTTACTTCTCTAATTTTCTCTCTTGCATACCCTCTACTTTAATCACTCCGCAATTGGCAGCCATGACTTTGCATTTCATCAAAAGCATTTTCGTCAAGCGTCGCTGTGCTAAACTGGAGGATTTGCCTGCTAAAGTACAGGCTTATTCCACAGAATTGAGCAAGACAGCCAGTTCAGGCCAAGGTCAAGACAGGCAGACTAATGTAATGATGGGGTGGGATGGAAAGATGAAGTCGTATAAGGAAACAGCCTGGGCCCACACAGGCAGTCGGGAAACATGCATCAATGTCAGGCCACAGTTAATGAAGCCAACAGGGAAATTGGGGAGGGGACAGTTTAACAGTTGACAATATTAATCTGGAGCCTGTGAAATTTCAGAATAAAATGTTTGTTTGAAGCTGGATATTCAAGAAAAAACTGCCAAAACATGTAGGGCTGTATTTGACTGCTCCCCCCCTCACCTCATCCCACCATCCACACCCCCCATGCCCGCAACCTCCACCGGCAAGGCAGGACTGGCTGTGAAATTCCCTGCATGGCATTTTCAGCATCCTCTTATCCACCCCGACTTGCCTGTCCACACCCCAGCTGGGGCCCTTCAGAGGCCAATTACTGGCCACTCAACGGCTACTTTCTACCTGGCCTAATTTATGAGGCTGCCAGGAGGAGTTCAAGGTCAGGGCTAGGCCGGGGGGGGGGGGGGGGGGGGGGGGGGGGGGGGGGGATGGAGGGACCACCTCCCTCAAGGGCTCCCATTCCACATTTGGCACATTCCCCGCACTCCCAATCCTGAAGCAGGTCTCCCACCCAAGCACAAGCCTGAAGGCTCACCTCCAGCCAATTAACACGTGCTGGAGTAAGAGGCTCTTGTTAGCGGCGGGCAAGCATTGCCCACAGAGCGTTAAGGTTTGGTGGTTACAGGGGAGCGATGGTGAAACCTTGCAATCCAAAAAATCCTGTCCACTGCCATATTGGGCTCCAAGCTATGGCGGATGGTCAGCAGAGCAGGAGGAAAGTAAGGTGACATTGAATGATGCCAAACTTCAAGCAGCGACTCAAAATAAATGAGAGCATTTACAAAGTAGGAATATAAATGAGAAAAGCAGCAGAGGCTTTTCAAGCAGAGGCTGGTAAAGAGATGTTTGCCAAAGCAAACAGTGAGGAGATGCTCAGAAAAAAGAATGTGCACTGATATAGCAGCTTCCACAATCTCAGAACATTTACTTCGACGAAGCATTTCAGGAGTGTCATCACTGTTGTAGTCATTGGGAGGTACGGCAGCCAATTTGTGCACAACAAGGCCTCACAGGCAGCAACGAGTTAGATGATCAGATAGTCTGTTTTGGGCGGAAAGTTTGACCAGGGCAAACAGGAGGACCTACTCTTCTTCCAAAAGTGCCACTGAAGCTTTTACAGATACCTGAGAGGGCTGACAGGGCCTCAGTTAATATCTTATCTGAAAAGCAGCATCTCCCAAAGTGTAGCACTGGCTCAGTCTTTGTTAGGTTTGATTGTGCCTTTCAGTCCTGGAATACGGCTTGAACTGATGACCTTCTGGCCAGAGGTAAATGTGCTCCCCCTGAAGCAGGGCTGTTCACTAAAATCTGGGACAAAAACTATTTGTGGAAAAGCGATTAAGCTAAAACCCATTAATTTTCCCAACATCTTCCAGTTGCAAATATTGTTAATGGTACAGGTGTACTGTTTTTAGTAAAATTCCTCCCTGCCCCAATTTAAAAAGACTTCTCAATCTCTCTGTCTCAATTTTTCGTTTGTTATTATTTAACACTAGTGCTAGCCAATGGGATCCAGCATACATAGGGATTAATTCAATGGCCATGGCAGTGTCCCAATCCACGAACTAGAACAGAATGGCAACCACAAAGCAACCACTTCAGGGAGCCCAAGGTAATTAGATGTTACTCAGGGGGGCTATCTGCCCGTTGTCGGGCTTCCTGGTGCCTTTAACGGCAAAACCAATCAGAGGGTCGAATGTTCTGCAGTCCCAGCAGAACCACTGGAGCAGTGGCCATTGCTGAGGCTTCAGGCCACCAAGAACAGAAGCCATGGTGAAGGACCTGGCATTACGTCAATCGGGTCAGGTGCACCAGGACCACTCAGGTAATAGCAAGATGGGGGGTTGGGTTTGTTAGTGACGGTATGGAGTCCGTTTTAGCAGGGCTGTCCAGGGAGTCCTCTGTTAACTGCACGGTGCCCAATTAGGAGGGTTTCCGAACCCCCACCCACACCTCGGGCCTGAGCCCACATGGTGGCCACCAGTCTTTACTGGATGGCCTCCCAACGTGGCATATTGCACCTGCAGCTCCCAGGACGAATAGAACACCAGCGGCAGAATGAGGAGGCCATTAATTGGCCACCTCAGGGCTTCATTTGGCCTCACCCTCCAGGCAAGAAGACTGTCCTTGATTTTCTCTGCTGATGACTTATTTGGCACAAATGAGGAAGATGGATGCCACACCAAACCCTCCTCAGCCTTCCCCCCTGATTCTACAACCACCACTTCCCCCGTATTCCAGCCTGTTCCTAAAATTCTGCCCGTGGAAATAATGATGACTGAATAATCCAGACACTTTAATCTCTTTTCCAAGTTTGAGGAAAGTGACTGGGATGTCCGGAAATCAACTCATCTATGTTTCCTGTTGCAACAGGAATAAAGTTGATAAAGATAGATAGATAGTCATGCCCTCTTTGAATAAGTATTATCCTGCTTTGAGAAACCGCACTCAGAATGGAATCAAATTTAAGCCCTGGAACAAATTGAACAGGGTTCCTATGCACAGAAGCCACTCAATGTTCCAACAAATTATTACTTTCATCTTTGTGCACCTTTGAAGGTTAATTTTAACAACCATTGAGATCTGTGATTGTGGGCATGGGGACAGGTGAGTGCAGAATGGCAGGTGCAGGCTGAGATGTCAGGTCCTGGCATTTTAATGCCTGGGTTTCGTCTGTGTACCAACAGTCAGCTATCAGCTGAAATAGTTGGGAAGCAGTTTCTGGCCGTAGAGTTTCCAAGCCTCGAAGGGTATCTCAGATTCTACAGGAATTAAAGAATGGTCATCCCCAAATCTGCTGTATGCATACTGGGAGCAAAACCAGAGAGAATTTTATTTTTAAAAAGCTTTACCTTTTGAATAAACAAATTAAACAATTCTTGTTTATTTTATAGAAATAAAAGAGATGGGAAGAAAGGCTGCCCTGGGTTGTTGGGAGGCAGGTGGTCTTCTGATGAATCCCTCCGGGATTATGTACGACCCAAACTGGCCTTCAAGCAGGAAAAGATATTCAGCGACTAGAGAATGATGAACTGCACTGTAGGAAAACAAGCAGACAGGTAAGTCGTGGGAAGGGGGTTTCAGAAAGGTGCCACTGGAGAACAGTGGTGGGACGGGGAAGGGATGGTGGGGGGGAGGGGTGTATAGAGAGAGAGAGAGAGGGGTGAGGGGTGGGAGTGAGAAGGAACATAAAGCAGAGGAGACCGACATAGTGCCTTTCTTTCTAGAGCCCGGAAGAGTTCACCTGCTCCACTTGGCACCACAAATGATAGATTGGCTTACCTCGCAGACCCTCTCTCTCTTCCTGCCAACTGCTCACCTGCCTTCACCCAATAGGAAGACCACAGTAATTCACATTCTCAGGTCTAATGGGACCTCCATTTGCAAAAGATAATACGGCTTCTACCTCAACACCTCAAACACTGAACTGGGAACTGGCACGAGCAGGTAAAATCGGGAGACCAGCTGGAACAGAGCTGATTGGCTGAATGCTCCATTTCAAAAGGCTCCACCTTGGTCCCATTGGGCAGGGTGGGTTTAAATCATCCCCCTTCTTAATTCAGCATCAGTACAGCTCGCAGGCTCTTTTTATCAAAGCCACTTCAGGAACAATTGTCCGAGAACAGACTCCTCTGTAGACATTCGGCAATGTTATAAAAAGACTTCCCAATTTCCTGATTTATATCAAATGCATTTATTGCACTTGTCATTAATAAGCCAATGGGGAATTATACTCACCAAAAACCATTTCATCATTTGGGTATTATTCACTCAGGGATGGGAAATTGATACCTAATCATGATTTAAGGATCCTTGCAGAAGAATATTGATTGTATTACAAGTGAACAATGTTCCGTTTCAAAGATTGTTCCAATTAAGACAGAACTAAAAACACTCCATGTATTTCCTTGGGATTTAGAAAAGGTGAACTTAATTAAGTTACCTGCAGAAATGTGCATCTTTCGGAGACTGCTTAAGGCTAGAAGAGAGAACGTGCTTCAATTTTAAAAATATGAAAGGAACAATGCATGGGTAGAATTTTAAGCATGACAAGTGACTGCTGCTCGCCATTTCGCTCACCGTGGGTAGAATTTTAAGCATGACAAGTGACCGCCGCTCGCCATTTCGCTCACCGTGGGTAGAATTTTAAGCATGACAAGTGATCGCCGCTCGCCATTTCGCTCACCATTCCGAGAGTCGCCGGCAACTCTCGAACTCCCATTGCTAAATTAATGCTCGCTCAAGCTTTGATTGGTAGTGCCGTCTGCCCTCGAAAGGGGGTTCCACCGTGAGGACTGTCGGCCAATTTTGGTTGGGAACAGCGCTGCAGTGGACAGAGGTGGTACTATAGTTTTCTGCCTGAGACTCGGCCTAGGAACTTCTGGGGGGGGGGGGTCGCAGGGGCAGGAGGGTAAGGGATGCGCTGGGGTTCGGGGGGGGGGGGGTTGCAGTTGCAGCATAGGCCAGAGTGGGGGGTGGGTTCCAGAGCTCCAACTCCCGGAGGGAGCAGAGGGGCTTCAGAGTGAGGCCCCAGTTCCTACAGGAAATGGGAAATGCATAAATATCACATTTCCACCCTTACCGCACCCACTCCTGCCAGCCTACAAATTGAGGCTGGGCGGGATCAGACCCGTAAGAGCCCTAATAGTTGAATGGGCCAGTTTCCCTCCCGAGGCCCTGCCGGCCCAAGTGTAAAATTGCCTCTGGGCCTGTGTGTGTGTTCCCAGGGGGAAACCCATCCAACTGATTTTGCGCTCCCCAAACCCCTCCCCGCTCAACCCACCTCGGAATCTACCTCGGAGGGGGGGGGGGAGGGGGGGGGGGAATTCTTTGTACCAGTTGGCAGTAACACATAGACAAATGGGAACTCGAGTAACTGATTTATATTTTTAGCTGATATCTTTTAGAGCAATCTGTCACCTGTTTTTAAATTCATTTTACGGGATGTGGGCGTCGTTGGCTGGATCAACATTTATTGGCCATTCCAAACTGCTCTCCATTTCAGTGGGTATTTACGAGACAACCGCATTGCTGTGGGTCCGGAGTCACATCTCGGCCAGACCGGGTAAAGGTGATAGATTTTCTTCCCTCAAGGACATTAGTGAACCAGATGGGTTTTCACAATGATTAGCAATGGTTTCATGGTTGTCATGAGACTTTAAAAAAGAATTCCAGATATTTATTGAATTCAAATTTCGCCATCTGCAGATTTGAATCTGTGTCCCCAGATCTTGCCCTGGGATCTCTGGATTACTAGTCCAGTGACAATACCATCAAGCCACTGCCTCCCCCATCGTGCAAAGATAAATTTGAAGCACGAAATGCAGATTTATCAGAGAGTTAAGTGCTGCAAACTGGGAACCAGGACAAGAAGAAGATGATGACGGTGATCAAAATGGCTCCTGAACAGATACTTAAATGATGATGAGAAATGTCTGGATTAGGTTCTTATTCTCTATAAATGTTGCTCATCCAATTGTGTGGCAAAGTTTTACTGTTGGATAAAACCTTACAACTTTGCAGGGAGAGAAGTCTGTACCTAATGTGTCTGTGTACCTAACTTAGTAATATCTGTTTATTGGCCTCAGGGTGGCTCGAGTGGAGCTTGCTGGAAGCAAGATGGCACTCGGAGCGTGACGACTCTCTGCGAGCACTCCCAAACAGATCCTCCTTTACATCTCTTATATTATGTATTTTCTTTTTATTTTATTTTATTTTCACGTACTGAATAATCTGTTTGAGCTGCTCGCAGAAAAATACTTTTCACTGTACCTCGGTACACGTGACAATAAGCAAATCCAACCCAATCCATCCAATACCAAAGAGACACATTAATGGAATTAGCATCCAAAAATAAGGCAGCTTGGCAGTGATGAAACCCAGTCAGTCTATCCAAGAGATACAGTTGTCAAATCTTTAAGATTTAAAAAAAAATCACCTGTCAAGGAGCTATAAGTTTGGTTTCCGCTACTCAAGTTGACGCTGGGCAACATATTTCAAAGCGATCAGGTTGAGCTTTACAGGTCACTGCTTCCACAAGCACCTCTTATTCGTCAAAAGGCAATCGGGAAAAGAAAATCAGGGTTTGATTCTCAAAATAATTATGCTCATCTTTCAATCTCCGACTCTAGAATAGGACAACTCTTGGCCACTGCTCACACTCTAAAGGGAGCAAGGTGACTCTGGTGGTCACTGCTTCTTTCCACTGTAAAAAAACTAGGATCCAAAGGCAACAGGACCAATTTAACCCTTCTACAAAAGACAAAATACTATGGATGCCAGAAATCTGAAATAAAAACAGAAAATGTTGGGAATACTTTGAAAGTTTGGCAGTATCTGTATAGAGAAAAATGGGGTCAATGTTTCAATTCAATGACCTTCCATTAGAACTGTGCCAAATTCCAAAAGTGGCAACAGAACCCTATGAACCTCCAATGTATCCTCCATAGACCCTCACCGAGCATCCACAAAATACATTCTGCAGGAGCCATGCAATGGCAATCGGAATTATTCTAAGGATATTAGCAAAAAATAAATCCTTAATAATTTAGTAAAATCCTAAAATCAGTTTAATTGATATTGGGCGTGACCCAGTGGCCTCGTCACCCTTGATTTGGTGTCGGGCGAGGCCGCTGAACCTCACGTGAGGCCTTCATCAAGATTCCTGATGCTCAAAATGTCTCACGGGATTCGACAGAATCGCGCAGTTCATCGCGATCAGGGGCGTCATTCTCCGACCCCCCGCCGGGTCGGAGAATGGCCGTTGGCCGCTGTGAATCCCGCCCCCGGCCCCGCCGAAGTCTCCGGTACCGGAGATTGGGCGGGGGCGGGAATCGGGCCGCGCCGGTTGGCGGGACCCCCCGCTCAATTCTCCGGCCCGGATGGGCTGAAGTCCCGCCCAGAAATTGCCTGTCCCAACGGCGTAAATCAAAGCTGGTATTTACCGGCGGGACCAGGCGGCGTGGGCGGGCTCCGGGGTCCTGGGGGGGGAGGGGTGCGGGGCGATCTGACCCCGGGGGGTGCCCCCACGGTGGCCTGGCCCACGATCGGGGCCCACCAATCCGCGGGCGGGCCTGTGCCGTGGGGCACTCTTTCCCTTCCGCCTCCGCCACGGCCTCCACCATGGCGGAGGCAGAAGAGACTCTCCCCACTGCGCATGCGCGGGAAACTGTCGGCGGCAGCTGACGCTCCCGCGCATGCGCCGCATTTCTGCGCCAGCTGGCAAGGCAACAAACGCCATTTCCGCCAGCTGGCGGGGCGGAAATCCCTCCGGCCTAGCCCTTCAATGTTGGGGCTCGGCCCCCAAAGATGCAGAGCATTCCGCACCTTTGGGCCGGCGCGATGCCCGTCTGATTGGCGCCGTTTCTGGCGCGAGTCGGCGGACATCGCGCCGTTGGGGGAGAATTTCGCCCCTGGATCTTGATCTTGCTGTGCAAGATCCAGGCGCGCATATTTAAATAAGCCTAATGTGCTCACCAATTCACCGAGCAGAACAGGCAGAGTAACTGTCAATCAATGGAGGTGACCAGTTGTGGAGATTTTCTCCAACTTTTAAAGGCAGAGGGCTAGATTCTCCAAGATTAGGGATATGCTCCCACGGAGGCGTAAAAATGCTGGCGTTTCACGCTAGAGTTTGCTTAAATTTTTTTAATAGCTATTCACCTACCTTGAAGTGCTGGCAGGGTCCCAGGGTTTCTCGCACTTCCGGTTGCGAGTCCACGCATGCGCACGGCGGTGGCCTGCAGTGGCCGAGCCGAACGCGATAGCGGACTCAACCGGCGGACCTGGACCTGGACCAACAAAGCAGGACCCAACGATCTGCCCCGCGCCGCTCGATATAACCCGCCCAATCACCACCCCGGCCGCCCATAAACCCCCCCCCTGGTATTTGATCCCTCCGCCCCCCACCAGACCCCACTAGGTCCGCAGCCGGCGTGCGTGAGCCAGGCATGGCTAGAACCACGCCATCGGGAATTCGTCTGGTCGTGACCAGAGCATCGCTTGGAGGGCCTCTGGCAATGGCCCCAGCCACGCTGCGCAAATCGCACGCGAGCGATTCTCCGGTCCCTGGCACCAAACGAGTGGTGCCGGGCCCGATTCTCGCGTAAAAGTGGATTCTCCGCCCCCACGAATTGCCAAACGCAATTTAACACCTAGAGCTGCCAGTTGACTTAAACCACAGCACATGATATGTCAGCAGAGGCTGACCGGACACTTTTTAAAAACATTTTTCATTACATTATGGCACTTCTTCAATTGAAAAAGTAGTGCAATGCATGACAACACTACACTATGGTGGTCAATATATGGATGAACTTATCAATGCCGAACCGGTCTCTATGATGAATTGATGCATTAAAAATGAATCTACATTACGATACAGCTTCTAACAGTGACATTTGAAAGCGTCAAATCATTTTACACTTATATCTCAGTCCCCCAGTGGTCATAAACTCTCTTTTAGGACTTCCAAAACCTCAGACATGGAGCTCTCTCAGTGCAGCAGGTAGAAGCCCTGAGCTGGATTCTCCGTAGCTCGACGCCGAAACCGTGATCGGCGATCGGACGGAAAATGGATTCCGACACCGGAATCGGGGCCGGCGCCGGTGTGACGCCATTCACAATGCTCTGCCACCTCCAAACTGGCGCCATTGTGATGCGCGGCGCACGCAGTTGGTGTGGCATTGCACCGACGCACCCGGGATGCTCCACCCTCGATGGGCCGAGTTCCCAACGGCACAGGCCACATGTGGTCCAGCGGTTGGGAATCTGGCATGCCAGCTGCGGACAGTGTCCAGCGCCATCACACTCATCCAGGATCCGTGCCACTGGCTGGTGGAGCTTCTGCTAGGGGAGGGGGTACTGGGCGGGGGTGGCCAGGGGGTGGGCTGTGGGATTGAGGTTGGCGGGTTAGGTTTCAAGCTCCCTGGATCTCCCTGCAGTGTGGGTGGCATCAATGGGGATTCCCATTGAAAGCAGCGAGAGCAGAGAATCCCGCCGGCAGCAAGTGGTCGTGCGCTACCTCCCGTCGCCGCGAAACACATGGGCGGGATTCTCCGACCCCCCTGCCGGGTCGGAGAATCGCCGGGGGACGGAGTGAATCCCGCCAAGCTGCTCCGACGCCGGCTGCCGAATCCTCCGGCGCCGGTTTTTCGGAGGGGACGGGAATCGCGTTCTGCCAGTCGGGGGCCGTTGGCAGTGGCCCCCTCCTCCGGCGATTCTCCGCCCCGCGATGGGCCGAGCGGCCGCCCGTTTCCGGCCGGGCTCGCCGGCGTAAATCAAACCAGGTCCGTACCGGCGGGACCTGACTCTGCGGGCGGCCTGCAGAGTCCTCGGGGGGGTGCGGGTGGATCTGACCCCGGTGGGTGCCCCCACGGTGGCCTGGCCCGCGATCGGGGCCCACCGATCCGCGGGCGGGCCTGTGCCGTGGGGGCACTCTTTCCCTCCGCGCTGGCTGCTGTCAACCTCCGCCATGGCCGGTGGGGAGAACCCCCCCGCGCATGCGCTGGGATGACGCCAGCACACGCTGGCGCTCCCGCGCATGCGCTAACTCGTGCCGGCCGGCGGAGGCCCTTCCGCGCTAGTTCACGCCGTGCCAACCCCACCGGCGCCGGCCTAGCCCCTGAAGGCGCGTTGGATTCCGCACCTTCCGGGCAGCCCGGCGCCAGAGTGGTTCACGCCACTCCTCGGCGACGGTACGGCCCGCCCCACCGGGTAGAGGAGAATACCGCCCATGGCTGGGAGGCCGATGAATCCCGCCCAAGGTTTCACAACCAGATTTGCACCTCCACTGGAAGGTGAAAGTCCGGCCCATTAACTGTTTCTCTCTTTACAGATGCTGTCTAACCTACTGAGTATTTCCAGCATCTTCTGTTTTCTACATTCAAATCAATTTAACCTTCACTGATCACATGGGAGGCTGAAACTGACCAAGCTATTAGTCATGCTTCACTTAATCGGCAGGATCTTTCAGATTGTTGGGGCTACCCACCCGCTACCCAAAGAGTCGGCGAAGAACACATCACCGCCAATACCAACTCGCCCAAAGTTATTTAACTTCATTAATTAGCTAAGGGCGAGACATTTCCCACAATCTGGGGTGCAAGTCCCACTGTATGCAGCTCCTGGCTAATCTTGGGTGCAAGTCCCGCCTTAGAGAGCTGTTGGCTAACCGGATAACCAGTAACACCGTGTTTGAGCAGTGGCCAGTACTGGGACTATAGCCAGACCACAAAGGACAGCAGCTAATGGAGACCGGATTGGAAATAACCCCAGGGTATCAGTGGGTCCTGGCTCAGCAACAGGGGGGTGGGAGGAAAGAGTTAAAAGGAGATATGACCTTGGGTGGGATGCTCCCGACGAGTACAGGGTACAGTAAAAGGAAGTACACCACTTGCACAACATCAGCCCGTGCAGCTAGCTGCCTCACTAGCCGCTTGGTGTGGGCCTCCCCTGCTGTAAGACGGGGCAGGATGAGACATTTAGGTGGCCATTAACTGCCCAATTAAAGGCCTTGAGCCTGACATCTCCACCAATTGCTCAGAATGGGAGACAGATCAGGGGCAAGAAGCAAGGCAGATGTTACATTTTTTGAGCCCTTCCTTGCCGGCAGGGGGCTGTAAAAATCCACCCAATTTCTTTTAGCTGATTAGATACAAGCAACATAGAGAAAAAAGTGGATACTTACAACAAATAATAATTGCTAAGTAGTAAAATGTCCTTTCTGGAAGACTAGGTTAGTCTAGTGGTGGAGTGTCTGGATGCAGACAGCAACTTATGCAGTAGACATCTGCAACATGTTATTGCTCAAGTGGATTTCCTGTGAGGCACCTACCTGAAAATGAAAATCGCTTATTGTCACAAGTAGGCTTCAAATGAAGTTATTGTGAAAAGCCCCGAGTCGCCACATTCCGGCGTCTGTTCGGGGAGTGTGATGAACCACTGATAGGAGATGTAAGGTAGGACCTGCACTACAGGTTCGCCGGTAGCTCCTGCCGGCTGGCTCCGCCCACGGAGAACTGGATAAATATGTCTGATCTCCAGTGCCCTGCCATTTCGCCAGCTGCAGCAGGAGGCCACACATCTGACTGTAATAAAGCCACAGTTGTACCCAACTTTAGTCTTTGTGCAATTGATCGTGCATCAATTTGTTACAGTCAGATTTTCCACAGAATGGATATCCGAATTAAGCCCGATCGCCTGCAGCTAGATCCGCACTCGCCCGACGGCAGGAGAGACTTTGCTCACTGGCTAGCATGTTTTGAGGCCTACATCAACGCGGCGGACCCCGCGCCAATGGAGGCTCAGAAGATAAACGTCCTGTACTCCAGACTGAGCTCCAGCGTGTTCCCGTTGATCCAAGACCCCACGACTTACACAAAAGCAATGGAACTCCTCAAAGAACACTACACGCAGAAGGCGAACACGCTCTTCGCCAGGCATGTACTTGCCACCCACTCGCAACTACCTGGTGAGTCCATCGAAGACTTCTGGCGGGCCCTAATCCCACTAGTCCGGGACTGTGACTGTCAGGCCGTCACGGCCGCAGAACACTCGAATCTCCTCATGTGCGATGCCTTCGTGACGGGGATTGCGTCGGACCGCATCCAAGAACGATTGCTGGAAGGGGCCACACTCAAACTGGCGAAGACGAAAACCTTGGCACTCTCCATGACGGTCGCATCCCGTAAGGTGCAATCGTACCCCTCCCGCCGCGCTGCCCACCCTTCTACTCCTTCCTACCCCTCCTGGACCCCGCCGATGACCTCCTCAGCCGTGGCCCTGCCTTCCCAATACGCCTGCGCCGCACGCCGATCCGCGCACCCCGGGGGTCCCCACTGCTACTTCTGCGGTCAGCAGAAGCACCCCCGCCAACACTGCCCGGCCTGCACTGCCGTTTGTAAAGCCTGCAGTAAAAAGGGCCACTTCGCTGCTGTGTGCCAGGTCCACGCAGTCGCTGCGATCGTGCCCGCTATCGCCCCCTCCCCCACGCCAGACGCACAATGGGAGCCGCCATCTTCTCCTCCCGGGTCCATGTGCGACCAATGGGCGCCGCCATCTTGTCCCGACCCCGCAATGTGCGCACCATCTTGTCCCTCCGGACATCCCGACATCGGAACCGCACACGCTCGCCACCGAAGTATCCGATGGCTATCCACAGCTCGCCTCGATGACGTTGGACCAATCTCGCCCGCACAACCTGGCCACTGCGTCGACGACGGTTAAAATCAACGGCCACGCAACCTCGTGCCTGCTGGACTCCGGGAGCACCGAAAGCTTTGGTCACCCAGATACGGTAAGGCGCTGCTCCCTCGCGGTCCACCCTGCCAATCAAAGGATCTCCCTAGCCTCCGGATCCCAATCCATCCCGATCCGAGGCTTTTGTATAGTCACCCTCACGGTCCAGGGCGTAGAATTTAGTGACTTCCGCCTCTATGTCCTTCCTAATCTCTGCGCTGCACTCCTGTTGGGCCTGGACTTCCAGTGCAACCTCCAGAGCCTCACCCTCAAATTTGGCAGGCCCTTACCCCCCCTTACCGTTTGCGGCCTCGCGACCCTCAAGGTCGATCCCCCCTCCCTTTTTGCCAATCTAACTGTGGATTGCAAGCCCGTTGCCACTAGGAGCAGATGGTACAGCACCTAAGACAAGACCTTCATCAGGTCCGAAGTCCAGCGCCTGCTTAAGGAGGGTATTATCGAGGCCAGCAACAGCCCCTGGAGAGCCCAAGTGGTAGTGGTTAAAACTGGGGAGAAACACAGGATGGTCGTGGACTACAGCCAGACCATCAATCGGTACACGCAGCTCGACGCGTACCCCCTCCCACGCATATTTAATATGGTCAATCAGATTGCGCAGTACCGGGTCTTCTCAACAATTGACCTGAATCCGCCTACCACCAGCTCCCCATCCGGAAGTCGGACCGGCCATACACTGCCTTCGAGGCGGACGGTTGCCTTAGGGTCCCTTTCGGTGTCACAAATGGGATCTCGGTCTTCCAAAGAGAGATGGACCGAATGGTCGACCAGTACAGTTTGCGGGCCACCTTTCCGTACTTAGATAATGTCACAATCTGCGGCCATGATCAGCAGGACCACGATGCCAACTTCAATAAATTCCTCCGCGCTGCCACTCTTCTCAACCTGACCTACAACAAAGAGAAGTGTGTGTTCAGCACGACCCGGTTAGCCATTCTCGGCTATATAGTCCAGAACGGATTTCTCGGGCCCGACCCCGAGCGCATGCGCCCCCTCATGGAACTTCCCCTCCCCCACTGCCCCAAGGCCCTCAAACGCTGCCTGGGGTTCTTTGCCTACTACGCTCAGTGGGTCCCAAACTATGCGGACAAGGCCTGCCCACTCATTCAGTCTACCCAATTCCCCCTCGCGGCCGAGGCACAACATGCTTTCGCCCGCATCAGAACAGACATCGCCAAGGCCGGGATGCGCGCAGTGGACGAGTCACTGCCTTTCCAAGTAGAAAGCGACGCTTCAGACGTCGCCCTTGCCGTCACTCTAAACCAGGAAGGCAGGCCCGTGGCATTCTTTTCCCGCACCCTTCATGCCTCTGAAATTCGACACTCATCCGTCGAGAAGGAGGCCCAAGCTATCGTTGAAGCTGTGCGGCATTGGAGGCACTACCTGGTTGGTAAGAGATTCATTCTCCTGACGGACCAACGGTCGGTAGCCTTCATGTTCAATAACACACAGCGGGGCAAGATCAAAAATGATAAAATCTTGCGGTGGAGAATCGAGCTCTCCACCTATAATTACGAGTTCTTGTATCGCCCCAGTAAACTCAACGATCCCCCAGACGCCCTCTCCTGAGGTACATGTGCCAGTGCACAAGTGGACCAACTACGGGCCCTACACGACAGCTTTTGTCACCCGGGGGTCACACGATTGTACCATCTGGTCAAAGCTCCCAATCTGCCCTACTCCATCGAGGAGGTAAGGACAGTCACCAGGGACTGCCAGGTCTGTGCGGAGTGCAAGCCGCACTTCTACCGGCCGGACCGTGCGCGCCTGGTGAATGCTTCCCGCCCCTTTTAACGCCTCAGCGTGGATTTCAAAGAGCCCCTCCCCTCCACCGACTGTAACACGTACATTCTCAGTGTGGTCGATGAGTACTTCAGATTCCCCTTCGCCATCCCATGCCCCGATATGACGTCTGCCACCGTCATCAAGGCCCTCAGCACCATCTTCGCTCTGTTCGGTTTCCCCGCCTATATCCACAGTGACAGGGGATCCTCATTCATGAGCGATGAGCTGCATCAGTTCCTGCTCAGCAGGGGTATAGCCTCCAGCAGGACGACCAGCTACAACCCCCGGAGAAAGTGGCAAGTAGAACGGAAGAATGGGACGGTTTGGAGGGCCGTCCAGCTGGCCCTATGGTCCAGGAACCTCCCAGCCTCTCGCTGGCAGGAGGTCCTCCCTGATGCTCTGCACTCCATCCGATCACTATTGTGCACCACCACTAATAACACACCCCATGAACGTGTTTTTACCTTCCCCAGGAAGTCCACATCCGGGGTGTCGCTCCCGACTTGGCTCGCTGCTCCAGGACCGGTCCTTCTCCGTAGGCACGTCCGACTCCATAAGGCGGACCCCTTGGTGGACAGGGTTCACCTGCGCCACGCCAACCCTCAATATGCCTACGTTGAGTTCCCTGACGGCCGCCAAGATACTGTCTCACTCAGGGACCTGGCACCGTCAGGTTCCACCGCAACACCCCCGCCCCCCACCAATGCGCCCCCCCCCACCCCGCGCCGCCAATATTGACCCCACCAGACCACCCCCCCCTTTTTCCGCACAAGAGGACGAAGAGGACTTCGGCACTCTCCCAGAGTTCCCCGATGACTGGCCAGCATCAGCACCGCCACCACCGCCATCGGTGCTACCTCCACCACCACCAGCACCGACTTAGCCGCCACCGTTACGCCACTCCCAACGAAGCACCAAAGCACCGGACCGGCTGAACCTTTGACGGACTCCGGGCCGTCAACATGGACTTTTCTTTCCCTACCACTATACATAATTGCACTAATTGTATATAGTTTCCACGTCACCCCCGCCGGACTCATTTTTAACAGGGGGTGAATGTGGTGATCCACTGTAATAGGAGATGTAAGGTAGGACCTGCGCTACAGGTTCGCCAGTAGCTCCTGCCGGCTGGCTCCGCCCAGGGAGAACTGTATAAATATGCATGACCTCCAGTGCCCTGCCATTTTGCCAGCTGCAGCAGGAGGCCTCGCATCTGACTGTAATAAAGCCACAGTTGTATCCAACTTTAGTCTTTGTGCAATTGATCGTGCATCAGGGAGGCTGGTACGGGAATTGAACCGTGCTGCTGGCCTGCCTTGGTCTGCTTTAAAAGCCAGCTATTTAGCCCAGTGTGCTAAACCAGCCCCTGTACGTGTGTTTCAGCTTTCACAGGGCAGTGCTGTCAGATCCTAATGCCCACCAGACCTAATTTATCCAATATCCCTTTGCTCGCTCATCTACACTGGCTCCCAATCCAGAAAAACTTCAATTTTAAAAGTCTCACCCTTGGTTGTAAATCCCACACAGCTTTGCTCCACTCCATCTCTGCAAACTCCTTCAGCCCTATAAACCTCCATACCCACTGTGCCTTTTTAAATCTCGCCTGATTTTCTTTGCTCCACCATTGGTGGTTGTGCCTTGAGCTGCCTAGGCCCTCAGCTGTGAAGTTCTTCTCCTAACCCTCTCTCTCTCTTTGCGAGGTTCCTTAAAACCTACCTCTTTGAGCTAAGTGTTGGTCACCTATCATCATATTTACGTGGTTCATTGTTGAATGTTTTTGTGTGATAATCACTCCGATGAAGCATCTATAAATGCAGGGCTGGATTCTCCGTTTCAGCGGCTAAGTGCAGACTCAAACGGAGAATTTGCGGGCGTTTTACAACCCAAGAATTAGAGCCAGACCCTCACCAATTCCGGGACTAGTGAGGGGCTAGCGGCAGCGCTGGGTGCAACTCCCGCACTGAAAACAGCTGGAAAATGGCCGGGACCTGGCTGCGCATGCTACCGGGCCGACCTGCAGCGGTCGTGCCGTACAACATGGTGCCGGCCCTGTGCGGACCCGACCCGCCACCCCCTGGCCACCCCCCCCCCCCACCCAACATTCCCCCCAGTCCTCGCGGATGCCTCCCTGCCAGTGGCACGGATCCCGGCCGAGTGTGGCGGCGCTGGACACAGTCCGCAGCCGCCACGCCGGGTTCCCGAGCATCGAGACCACACGTCCCCTGCGCGGCCGGAACTCGAACCATCGGGGCAGAGCATCACAGGAGGGCCCGCTGATGACGCGGCAATGCCATTGCAACGGCGCGTGGCGCGCAACGCGATTACGCCACTTCCGTGGGAGCAGAACATGGCTGACCGGCGTTTAATCGGGCAACGGAAAATCCCGCCCGCAATGTTTTACAGTCACATACACTATTAAAACCGTGAATGATTTTAAGTTCATGGCCCTCTTTAAATCACTGCAATTATTTTGTATTCAAATGTAAAACTTTTGTCATTTTAGCTGCAAACCCACTTACAACCCTGTTTCTCACTCAATTCAAGCAGATAGCAATCAATTGCTCGCTCAGTTAGAATATATGAAATTGACTGGTTATTGACTAGCAAGCTGCTGTTCGAAATGAAAAGGCAGCTTTATTACTCTGCTCTTGTAGCAATACCTTCAAAACCCCGTCACACTTTGACAGAATATTATTGGACGACAATCCACTTTAATTGCTACTTTGGAAAACTGAAGGAAGAATGTTCTTCCTGTTTATCGTTCCCACGTTAACTCAAAGGAGAGTGAAACTTCACCCAACACGTCTCCTCACCTCCAGTTCGCAGTTCAAATCTGGGGCGTCATTCTCCGCCCCCCCAGAGGGTCGGAGAATGGCCGTTGGCCGCCGTGAATCCCGACCCGCCCCCGCCGAAGTCTCCGAAGGGAGAAAAGTCGGCGGGGCGTTAATGGCGCCGCTGCCGCGGAGAATGTCACGGGTCTGCGCAAGGCAGCCGATTTTCGGCCTGCCGATATTCTCCCTTCCGGATGGGCCGAAGTCCCGTCGACGTGCTGACCGTTCACGTCGACGTGAATCAAACCTCCTTTTCATCGGCGTGACCCGGTGCTCCAGGCTCACGCCGACCAGCGTGGAGGTGAGTGACGGCCTGGGGGGTTGGCTCTGGGCAGGCAATGGCGTGGCCGCAGTCTGATTGCGTGAGGAGAGGTGTGTCTCGGGTTGTGTGGGTGTGTGTGCGGTGGGGGGGGCGTGGTTAGAGTAGGCTGGGCTCCGGGGGAGTGCCGGGAGGGGGTCCGTGCCGGGGTGGAGGTTGGGGGGGGGGTCCGTGCTGGGGTGGAGGTTGGGGGGGGTCCGTGCCGAGGAGGGGGATGGGAGGGCAAGTGAGTTGGTCCACCTGGCCAGGAGCCAGCCTCCAACAGTTGGACGCATGCGGTCCATGCCACCTGGCTGGGGGGAGGAGGGGATATGGGCAATGATGACATGTTGTCGTTCCCCTCCCCCCCACCAGGCCGTCATGTTTTCAGACCATCCAGCGATGTTGGCCGCCGTGGTGGCAGCCACTCATGTCTATGTTGCCCTGGATGAGGAGGAGGAGGAGGAGGAGGAGGACGAGCGTGCCAGAGAGGCGGCGCAGGCTGCCGCAGAGGGGCAGGCGGCAGCCGCCCAGGCTGGAGGGACACCTGACCGACAGGACGAGGAGGGGGAGGAGGACGTCGCGGCCCCACGGCAACGGAGGCACCCGAGGGCGCCCCGTGTGTACCGGCCCCGGCAGTCATACCAGGACCTCACGGACCGGGAATGCAGGAGGAGACTCCGGATGAGCCGGGACACCGTGGCACACATCTGCCACCTGCTGGCACACCTGTCACCGCGTGGCACTGGTGGGGGACACCCTCTCCCCGTGTCCGTCAAGGTTACGGTGGCCCTGAACTTTTATGCAACGGGGTCATTCCAGGCACCGAGTGGGGACCTGTCCGGCATATCGCAGACATCGGTGCATCGGTGCATCCGGGCAGTGACAGATGCCCTATATGCCATGACGCACCGCTACATCCGCTTCCCCGTGGACCGGGCCAGCCAAGATGCCCGGCCCGTGGGCTTCTATGCCGTGGCCGGGTTCCCCATGGTCCAGGGCGCGATCGATGGGATGCACGTCGCCGTGCGGCCACCTGCAGATAACAGGGCCGTGTTCACTAATAGGAAGGGGACCTATTCGATGAACGTACAGGTGGTCTGCGACCACCGCATGATGATCCTGCACGTCTGCACCCGTCACCCAGGCAGTGTACACGACTCATTCGTGTTGTCGCGGTCATCCATCCCCGGCATGTACGAGGGACGCCATCCCCGGCTGAGGGGCTGGTTGCTGGGCGACAGGGGCTACCCATTGCGATCGTGGCTGATGACGCCTATACGGAGGCCACGCAATGAGGCGGAGAACCGCTACAATGATGCCCATGTAGCGACAAGGGGAGTGATCGAGAGGTGCTTTGGCGTGCTGAAGATGCGTTTCAGGTGCCTGGAGCGCTCTGGGGGCGCCCTCCAGTATCGGTCAGATAGGGTCGGCCGCATCATTGTGGTGTGCTGCGTCCTGCACAACATAGCCCAGCAGAGGGGCGATGTGCCGCAGGCAGAGGAGGGCGGAGTGGAGGAGCAGCAGGAAGAGGCCCAGTCCTACCCAGATGAGGGGGATGGGGCAATGGTCAGGGCAGATGGGGTAGACACAGGCGGGTGGCTGTCCACCGTTACCGGCTGGCCCAGCGGGCACGGGACAGACTGATAGACGCCCGCTTCACTGACTAGATGGGCGTGGGAATCGGTAGTATGGCCACAGACCGCACACCATGGCAACAGCCGACCACCCACACCCTCCACCCATCCACCCACCCAGCACCCTCACCCCCCTCCCCAACCCCACCCACCCCACCCGCATGCACACCACCCCCCCCACCCCCCCCCCCCCATTGCCGATCCACCTGCGGCACAACGGGCCGGGCTCACACAGTTGCGGGTGGACGCATGTCTATCGCAGGCCATGGAGGATGATGACAACCCGCCCTGCGATGAGCTCCTGGCTCTACATCGTTGGACTATGTCTGACCCATGGCCACAGTACCACCATCCACCCGGACCATCCCTGCATGCGGCTGTGACACTGCAGCGCACGGTCCCGTCCTCTGCCCGGGGGATGTTGATGGCGGCCCAGGGGGAAGGGGGCAGACTCACCTGGGGCTGAGGTAAGACCACCCCTCACACACACACACTTGCGCTCAACGTACATGACACCCCCGCACACTTTGGACAGAGCACAAAGGCAGCTTCGGTAGGTGTAACATTGACTTTAATAACCAAAGGAGTTCATGCACGTGCCCTAGCCCCTAAAACTCATCTGTGCCCTGCACCCGTGCCAACTTACTCAGTGTCTAATTGTTTGGCCTTACGGGCCCTTTGACTACGTCTACGTGGTTCCCCAGATGGTACAGCAGAACTGGAGGTGGACTCCTGTGATTCCTGCCCTCTGACACTGGATCCCTTTGGCGGACGTTTCCTGGGGCGTCCTGGCCTAGATGGGCCAGGCTGCGGCCCGGGCGACTGGGATGGCGAGCTGCCAGCCTGTCCTGCCCGTTGTCCACCCGATGCACCTGGGACGGAAGGGGGGGAGTCCGAGGTGTCGCGGTGTACCGGGACCTCCCGTACAGAGGGAGCCGGGATGGACCACACCACCTCCTCCTCCCTCGGGGTGCCCGATGGCCCCCAGGCCTCTACATGGGTGGGGGATGCGAACGGACTGGCCATCCGACGCCCCCCCCGACATCTGGCGCTGCCAGTCCTGGAGGCCCGTGCTGGTATCGACAGGGGTCTGCAGGTTTGCAGCCATGGAGCCCAGGGTGTTGGCAAACCCTGTCTGTGACAGTGCGACGCCGGCTCGCACATGGCCACTGGCGCCGATGCCCTCAGCGATGGCCTGCAGAGACTGGGCCATGGCCTGCTGAGACTGGGCCATGGCCTGCAGAGACTGGGCTATGGCGTTGAGCGCCTCTGCCATCTGGCGCTGGCACTGGCTCATGGCCTCCTGTGAGAGGGCAGCCATTTCCTGGGCCACAGACGCCGCCTGCACGGAAGGCCCCAGGCCTCGCAAACCGTTCCCCATGTCTGACACCGTCGCACCCATTGCCTCCACCGCGGACGCCACCCGTGCGGTGTCAGCCTGGGTGGCACGCATGACCGGCACCACTCCCAGCTCCTGGATGCGGGTGGACTCCTCTACCTGCGACCGCAGCCGCCGCAAGCCGCCCGTCACCCTCTTCGCTCGTCTCCGGGTCGGTAGTTGCATCGGATCTATGTGTGGGTGTAGTAACTGCAGGAACCCGGGATCCATCTGGGCGGCAGATGTTCGCTTGGGCTGGGCTGCCCTCCGACCGCCCGGTCCCTCTGCTGCTCCTACCTCCACCTGCTGTACCGGGACGGCTGTGTTGTGCGCACCAGTGAGTGTACCAGACGTCTCATCACTAAAGTGCCCAACCGTGGTGAGTGTTTCTGCGATGGTGGAGGGTGTTGGTGACAGCAGTGGCGTTGTGTCGTGCTCTTCGTCCCACTCTGAGTCCATGGCACTTTGGGGTGGGGGTTCGTCTCCACCCATCCACTCTGACTCACTGTCCGGTATTTCGTCTTCCTGGGTAGTGGTGTCCCGGGTAGGGGTGTCCTGGGTAGTGCTGTCCCGGGTAGGGGTGTCCCGGGTTAGGGGGTGTCCTGGGTAGTGGTGTCCTGGGTAGTGGTGTCCTGGGTAGTGTGTCCTGGGTAGTGGTGTCCTGGCTCGGATGTGACGGGGGCCTGTGGCTGCCCCCCTCATCACTGGGTGGTCGCTCCCGCACGTGACGGGGGGTGACGTCTCCCTGTTGCTCCAGGTCTCTCCGTCTCCCGTGGTGTGCGAGGGGCATCCTGCGGGCGTCGCATGCTGGAGGGTGCGGGTCTCTCCGTCTCCCGTGGTCTCCGAGGGGCATCCTGCGGGCGTCGCATGCTGGAGGGTGCGGGTCTCTCCGTCTCCTGTGGTCTCCGAGGGGCATCCTGCGGGCGGTCTGCGTCTGCGGGGATGGGTGCCTGGACGTTTGGTCCTGCGATACACAATGAAGCATGCATGGTTAGACATCAGGCAGTGATCAGGTGATACGGGGGAGGGGGATATAGGGGAGGGGTGATATGGGGACGGGCTGTCGGTGGCTCACTCGCTAGTACGCCCCCGACCTCTGCATCAGCAACCTCCCGGTCCTCAGGTCCGCCAGCCAGTTCCAGGGCCCTTTCCTCGTGTACGGTCAGTGGCCTCTCATCAGCGGGCCCTCCTCCAGTCCTCACATGCTCCCTATTGTTGTGTGCGCGCTTCTCCTGTGGGGGGGGGGGGGGTGTCAGGGGTAAAAGGCAACAGTGTTAGGCAGGTATATGAATGCACGCCATCGGTTGCGCGTGCATTGCAGAGGTTAAGGTTAGGGCTGGATTCACTTGGGGATATGGGGGATATGGGGGAGGGGGGATATGGGGAGGGGGGGATATGGGTGAGAGGGGGATATGGGGGAGTGGGGGATATGGGGGATATGGGGGAGGGGGGATATGGAGGAGGGGGGATATGGGGAGGGGGGGATATGGGGGATATGGGGGAGGGGGATATGGGGGAGGGGGGATATGGGGGAGGGGAGATATGGGGGATATGGGGAGGAGGTATGGGAGGGGGGATATGGGGGATATGGGGGAGGGGGGGATATGGGGGAGGGGGGATATGCGGGAGGGGGGATATGGGGGAGGGGGGATATGGGTGATATGGGGAGGGGGGATATGGGGGAGGAGGGATATGGGGGAGGGGGGGATATGGGGGAGGGGGGATATGGGGGAGGAGGGATATGGGGGATATGGGGGAGGGGGGATATGGGGGAGGGGGGATATGGGGGAGGGGGGATATGGGGGATATGGGGGAGGGGGGATATGGGGAGGGGGGATATGGGGGATATGGGGAGGGGGGATATGGGGGAGGGGGATATGGGGGATATTGGGGAGGGGGGATATGGGGAGGGGGGGATATGGGGTAGGGGGATATGGGTGAGGGGGGATATGGGGAGGGGGGATATGGGGGAGGGGGGATATGGGGGAGGGGGGATATGGGGGAGGGGGGATATGGGGGAGGGGGGATATGGGGTAGGGGGGATATGGGGGAGGGGGGATATGGGGGATATGGGGGAGGGGGGATATTGGGGAGGGGGGATATGGGGAGGGGGGATATGGGGGATATGGGGAGGGAGGATATGGGGGAGGGGGGATATGGGGGATATGGGAGAGTGGGGATATGGGGAGGGGGGATATGGGGGAGAGGGGATATGGGGGGATATGGGGGAGGGGGGGATATGGGGGATATGGGGGAGGGGGGGGATATGGGGGAGGGGGGATATGGGGAGGGGGGGATATGGGGGAGAGGGGATATGGGGGAGGGGGGATATGGGGGATATGGGAGGCTCACCCTGCCTGCTCTGACGAGGTCGTTCACCTTCTTGTGGCACTGGGTGCCTGTCCGTGGTGTCAGGGCCACAGCGGTGACGGCCTCTGCCACTTCCCTCCACAGACGCCGGCTGTGGCGTGGGGCAACTCTGCGGCCGTGCCCGGGATACAGGGCGTCCCTCCTCTGCTCCACCGCGTCCAGGAGCGCCTCCACATCGCGTGACTCGAACCTCGGGGCTGAGCGACAGCCAGCCATCCAGTTGGGTGTTGCGGTCGGGTGTTCCGGTCGGGTGGGGGGGAGCAGCGTGGCCTTATGAGCCGTCACGCCGTGCAGCGCGTATGACGCTGCACGGCGTGAACCACTGCGCAAGCGCGGATCCCGTTACGTCGCTGCTAGCCCATTTCGGGCCGGAGACTATCGACCCATTTTTCCGACGTGACGCAAGTCGGATTTGCGCCGTTTTTTGCGCCGATCGGCGGACTTTCCGCCGATAACGGAGAATTTCGCCCCTGATGTTTCGAGCTGAAGTGAACTGAGATTTACCCCAGCTCGACTTAACCAAAAAGATTTTGATACAAGCAGGCAAATACTGTGATTCAAAACAATGTTGACAGATTGTCATGACATCTCAGATGGATATCATCTCATCAGCACCGACAGTCTTGGAGAATAACAATTTTCTCCTTCACCAGCCAAATTACAACCACACCTCTGGCTTAGTTTAAAGCAAGATAAACAGCTGCATGGCTCTATAATTGCGAGTGAAATTAAGTCTTGTGCATATCTGCATTTCAATTGATTTTCTACAGTGATATATGAACGAGAGCCCATGGGCGCGATTCTCTGCTCCCGTGCCGTTTCAGAGAATTGACTGGGTCGGCAAATTTTCCCGCGACGCCGGTCCGACGCCCCCCCGCGATTCACGGAGGCGGCCAGATCGGCACAATCGCGTTTTGCGCGGCGCGGTCCAGTGAATCGCCCGAGACAGCCAAAATGGCGATTCACCGGTACCCCCGCGATACTCAGTGCCGGATGGGCCGAGCGGCCTGCCCAAAACGGCGGGTTCCCCCCGGCGCCGTCCACACCTGGTCGCTGCCGGCGGGAACAGCGCGGGAACGCTGCGGGGGGGGGGGGGGGCGGCCTGCCGGGGGGGGGTCCTGCATGGGGGGCGGCCTCAAATGGGGTCTGGCCCACGATCGGTGCTCACCGGCCTCTCTGAAGGAGGACCTCCTTTCCTCCGCAGCCCCGCAAGATCCGTCTGACATCTTCTTGCGGGGCGGCCTCGGGGAGGACGGCAACCACGCATGTGCGGGTGACGCAGTTATGCGGCGCCGGCCGCGTCATGTATGCGGTGCCGCCTTTATGCGGCGCCAAGGCCTGGCGCGCATAAATGATGCGCGCCGCTCCTAGCCCATTTTCGGGCCTTGAATCGGTCGGGATAGGGGCCGTTTCGCGCCGTTGTGAACCTCGACGGCGTTCACGACGGCGCAAACACTCTGCCTCCATTTCAGAGACTCCCGCCCCTGTAGAACTCACACGATAGGATGCAGCAAACAATAGGATAAACAACTGCATAAAACATGCCAGGTAAAAGGCAAGAAAGCACATTAGCTACACCAAGTGAAAGGATAGTGCTCACAATGATGTCATGATATCCATATTAACATATCATGGTGCAATCACACACACACACTGATGGACAGATAGACGGACCAATCAACACATACACAACATCACAGCCAATCACCAGTGAGAGCACACGCACTATAAAACAGGGAACACCACAGTTCCCGCTGATTCCACCAGGAGATAGCTCAGAGCACAGAGCTCACAGCGTGCCACTCAGACATAGACCATGTGCTGAGTGCCTCACTAAGATAGTGCTAGGGCTGGGTCCACAGGTTAGCTGGTGAAGTACGAACCACAGCCAGAAGTTAACAGTTGTTATTGTACAGAATAATAAAACAGAGTTGTACCATCCACAACCGTGTTGGTTCGTTTGTGTATCGGAACACCCAACACGACAAATGATACAGTGAAGTGTGGGACACAGCCCATACAAAGTACACCGTCTACATAATGGGCAGCGCAGGGTATAGCAGAAAAACAGCATGGAACACACATGGAATATTGTCATCCTCGTATTCTAAGTGCCATGCTGAGTGACGTGGGTGATCCTTGTCTGCAAAACTTTATGGTCATGGCAAAGGTGGATGACCTGGTTGTTGGAGCTCTGGTTAGGCCTGTCTATCATTTTGACCAGCTGCTTCCTTCACTGTTGGCATCTAGTTCTTTTTCTGAAAATTCTTCTGGTGGTGATTATGCATACCAATCCTTCTGCGTGGATAACGGGCACGACCGAATGGCCAATCTGCACCCCTCCTGAGATCTACTTGGCTCACAATGCCTCGCAACATCTAATGCGATCTCACGCGACATTGTGGGCGGGATCACTTTTTAGAAAATCTGCCAGGTTGGCATTGTTAAAGTGACAAGCTGACATTTTGCGTGTGTTGGTGATTGTGCTGGGGTGCTCTGTGTGAGTGTTGGGAGGAGTATGGATGGAGCTGGAGACACTCCCATCATGCGCTGGGGATTGAGGGTGATCGGTGTACATGTTGGGGGCCTCGGAAATCGGGATGCCATTTAAAAATGGCTTCTTGATCTCTCGCTATACTGAGGAATTCTGGCGAGCGGAGCTCCTCCGTGTATAAACGGAGCCATGCGCAGTCTCGGCCGCGCATTCCCTGCTGAGGCCTCAGATCTAACAAGAGTGCCATTTTCTAGCCATGTGTTTCTCAGCACTGCGAGCGCAAGGAAACACACTGCTAAATGCGCTTGTGCAGCACAGCGACCAGCTCACCTCGATGGGGGATGAGCTGCAGAGAGTGGTGGAGGTCAACAAAGGACTCAGAGCAAAGCTCGAGTTTTAAGGATACAAAGTAATAACATTTACTTACAATAACATGTATATATAACAGCAGCAGCAACATCCCTTGCTGCACACTCCTTCCTGCTGCTTCCAAACTGGCCAGCTTTATTTATACTTGGAGTTTACTAATGGTTTCCCCCTCATTGGGGAGGCTCATACTCCCACAGGATTGTGGGATTGTCATTAGTCCCCAGCCAATGGTAAGCAGGCAGGTTATAACAGCGCTCAATATGGGACTTTGTTTTAGTAAAACGCACCCAATATGTCCGAAGAACTCCATTTTTCTTTCAATATTGGCCCCTAAATTCATGACCCCACAGCGTAGGATTTAGGAGGTACCCAAAAGATGCACAATGGAATGCCTCTCGGAAGTTAACGCTTACCGACTTTTACAGATGCACCATAGAAAGCATCCTATCTGGCTGCATCACAGCCTGGTATGGCAACTGCTCTGCCGAAGGCCACAAGGAACTTCAGAGGCCGGGATTCTCCCGCAATTGGCAGGACGGCCCGGCGCCAAGCGCGGTGCGAACCACTCCGGCATCGGGCCGCCCGGAAGTTGCGGAATCCTCTGCACTTCCGGGAGCTAGGCCGGCACCGGCGGGGTTGACGCCGCTCCAACCGGCACAAAAAGGGCCGCCGTGGGGCGGCACGGGTTGGCGCATGCGCAGAACCGCCGGCATGATTCCTGCGCATGTGCAGGGGTTTCTTCTCCGCGCCGGCCATAAGACCATAAGACATAAGAGCAGAAGTAAGGCCATTCGGCCCATCGAGTCCACTCCACCATTCAATCATGGCTGATTTCAACTCCATTTACCCGCTCTCTCTCCATAGCCTTTAATTCCTCGAGAAATCAAGAATTTATCAACTTCTGTCTTAAAGACACTCAACGTCCTGGCCTCCACCGCCCTCTGTGACAATGAATTCCACAGACCCACCACTCTCTGGCTGAAGAAATTTCTCCTCATCTCTGTTCTAAAGTGACTCCCTTTTATTCTAAGGCTGTGCCCCCGGGTCCTAGTCTCCCCTGCTAATGGAAACAACTTCCCTACGTCTACCCTATCTAAGCCATTGATTATCTTGTAATTTTCTATTAGATCTCCCCTCAACCTCATAAACTCCAGTGAATATAATCCCAGGATCCTCAGACGTTCATTGTATGTTAGGCCTACCATTCCTGGATCATCCGTGTGAATCTCCGCTGGACCTGCTCCAGTGCCAGTATGTCCTTCCTGAGGTGTGGGGCCCAAAATTGCTCACAATATTCTAAATGGGGCCTAACTAATGCTTTATAAAGCTTCAGAAGTACATCCTTGCTTTTATATTCCAAGCCTCTTGAGATAAATGACAACATTGCATTTGCTTTCTTAATTACGGACTCAACCTGCAAGTTTACCTTGAGAAAATCCTGGACTAGGACTCCCAAGTCCCTTTGCACTTCAGCATTATGAATTTTGTCACCGTTTAGAAAATAGTCCATGCCTCTATTCTTTTTTCCAAAGTGCAAGACCTCGCACTTGCCCACGTTGAATTTCATCAGCCATTTCTTGGACCACTCTCCTAAACTGTCTAAATCTTTCTGCAGCCTCCCCACCTCCTCCATGCTACCTGCCCCTCCACCTATCTTTGTATCATCGGCAAACTTAGCCAGAATGCCCCCAGTCCCATCATCTAGATCGTTAATATATAAAGAGAACAGCTGTGGCCCCAACACTGAACCCTGCGGGACACCACTCGTCACCGGTTGCCATTCCGAAAAAGAACCTTTTATCCAAACTCTCTGCCTTCTGCCTGACAGCCAATCGTCAATCCATGTTGGTACCTTGCCTCGAATACCATGGGCCCTTATTTTACTCAGCAGTCTCCCGTGAGGCACCTTATCAAAGGCCTTTTGGAAGTCAAGATAGATAACATCCATTGGCTCTCCGAGCCATGGCGGAGCCTTACAGAGGCCGGCGCAGTGGGAGAGTGCCCCCACAGCACAGGCCCACCCGCAGATTGGTGGGCCCCGATCACGGTCCAGGCCACCGTGCCCCCCCCCCCCCCCCAGGACTCTGGTAGCCGCCCTCCAAGCCTGGTCCCGCCGGGATGGACCATGTCCATTTTACGCCGGCGGGACTGGCCGAAAACGGGCGGCCACTCGGCCCATCGGAGCCTGGAGAATTGCCGGGGGGGGCCACTGCCAACAGCTTCCAACCTGCGTGGCGCGATCCCCGCCCCTGACCGAAAACCGGAGCCGGAGAATTCAGAAGCTGGCGTCGGAGCGGGATTCCCGCCGCCCCCCGGCGATTCTCCCACTCGGCGGGGGGTCGGAGAGTCCCGCCCAGAGAGTCATGAACACAGCCCAGTCATCCCATCAATTGCCTCCCATCCATTGACTCCATCTACACATCCCGCTGCCTCGAGAAAGCAGGCAGCATAATCAAAGACCCCCTCCCACCTGGCTTGCTCACTCTTCCAACTTCTTCCATCGAGCAGGAGATACAAAAATCTGAAAACACGCACGAATCGTTTCAAAAACAGCTTCTTCCCCGCTGTTACCAGACTCCTAAACTATCTTCTTATGGACTGACCTCATTAACACTACACCCCTGTATGCTTCGCCCGATGCCAGTGTTTATACAGTTACATTGTGTACCTTGTGTTGCCCTATTATGTATTTCCTTTATATTTTATTTTATTTTCATGTAATTAATGATCTGTTGAGTTGCTCACAGAAAAATACTTTTCATTGTACCTCAGTACACTTGACAATAAACCAATCCTAATCCAAGTTCCCAGGTAAATGTTTACGTGCCAATCGTCCAGAGGTGCCAACTTAATCTGGACAATATTGCTCGGCTGGGAACCGTCCGACAAAGCCATTTAAATCACGAACTTCAGACGGTTCTGCCAGCGATACGCTAATAGTTGCTCTGAAAGTGTTAGATTAAATAAAAGCACTTCTAACTTCAGTGTAATTGTTTTAAAGACCCATATGGAGCCCCACATGGGACAATGCACATTCCCTCCTGGAGGACTCTCTCCACCCACCCCCCACCCGCATGCGATTCCCCAATGCCCCAACACGACCCGACGCCCACCCTGCCCAACCCAAGCCACTGACCCGACCCCCAAACCCCGGCCCGACCTCAAACCCACCCAACTGCCAACGCCCAGACTTTATCCACACCTCCGACTCAACTTCTCCAACCCCAATATCCGACCTCGCCACCTCTCCCGTTTGCTGATCCCGCCCGATGTCAAAGCCTTCCATCTCCTCCGATTTCCGACCCTCCCATACCCCCAATGACTGACGTCCGCCACTCCCCCCCCTCCCCCACCCCCAACCCCACCCCCCCAATGTCTGACAGTAATAAAGAGTGCAGGAGGGTACGGTGTGCAAAGGAACAAGCATGGTTAAAGTATGAAAGTGCTGCAGATGCCTCGAATCTGACATAAAAACAGAGAATGCTGGAAATACTCAGCAGGTCAGGAAGCATCTGTGGAGAGAGAACAAACTGGTCTTTCAGGTTGATGATGTTTCGTCAGAATTGGAAAATGTTCGGGATGAGCAGCTTTAGAGAAAATACAAAAATAGGGAGAGTGGAGGGGGAGGGAAGGAACAAAGGGGAGGGTCTCAACCTGATAGGGTGGATGATAGATAAGTTTAAATGACAAAAGGGGCGATGTGCGAGGCAAAAAGGATGTGGGTAATGGGACAAATAAAGAAACAAAGATATGTCTAGAGGAAGTGTTGATGGAAAACTGCAGAACGGTGGCACAGTGGTTAGCACTGCTGCCTCACAGAGCTCGGGAC
Source organism: Scyliorhinus torazame (assembly GCF_047496885.1). Classification (NCBI taxonomy): domain Eukaryota; kingdom Metazoa; phylum Chordata; class Chondrichthyes; order Carcharhiniformes; family Scyliorhinidae; genus Scyliorhinus; species Scyliorhinus torazame. The sequence goes on along the minus strand of NC_092713.1, from coordinate 282,796,369 downwards.
ACGGGTGCGATTCCGACCATGGATGACCGCCTGTGTAGAGCTTTCGCTTTCTCCCCGTGTCTCTGCGGGTTTCCTCCCGGTGCTCCGGTTTCCTCCTACAGACCAAAGATGTGCAGGTTCGGAGGATTGGCCATGCTGGGTTGCCCCTTAGTGTCTGAAACGTTAGGTGGGATTCCAAGGATAGGGCAGAGGGATGGGCAGAGATTCGGGTACTCTTTTGGAGGATCAGTGCAGAGTCAATGGGCCAAATGGCCTCCTTCTGCACTGTAGCGATTCTTTAATGATTTCTAAAGACCCTGGCAGCTGGAGCTGTTTTAAGCGCAACGCTCACCACATATTCACCGCAGCCACGAGGATGGCTCAGAGAAGACCTGCCTCGGGAGTCTAAGGTGAACCCACTGCTCGATGTCAAAGAGCAGAGGAGGACACTCTCTTCCCCAGAGGGGGCCGCAGACACAAGACTGGCCTCCTGAACCGTACCTGGAAGATGGTGGCAGAGGCAGTCAGTGCTGCCAGCCTCACTAGGAGGAGACAGCGCGTGTTCCTGAGGGGTGGGGGTCACGGTGAGGCCTTTGCCCTGAGAGGGGCAGAGGACCAGGGAGGGTTCCAAAGGCCACAATACAGATGTCCTTTATTTGGGGTGAGCTCTGCTAATCCTCTGCTTCCTCTGCAGTTGGACAGTGCTTCTGAGGTGTGCTAGCAGCCAGTGGGCCACTGACTGAGCATGGCAACTCCCATCCCTTTGCTGATACCGCTGGGGTATGAGGGGTTCCAAAGGGGCAGTCTGGGTGGACGGCCACATCATCAGAGGCTCTCTGAGCATTTACAGGATACCGTGAGTAGTCAGCCGTGGGAGCAGCAAGGAGCCTGTAAGCAGCACCAAAAAGGTGCGTTTAAATCCACTTGCTGAAACAATGGTGATCTGAGACAGGCCACCCCGATCCCGAGGGGCACTTTCCAAGTCTACGGACTTTGCACTAACTCTTTCCCCGCTACTCCCCCGGCCCGGGCAGCCACTCCCGGCAAACACAACAATTTTTGAAAGTTTTATTTTAAAGCTTTCCGCTACCCCTCACCAGCCCTGGCGCCCAGGCCCTGCTTGCAAATACTCACACCAATTTGAGCCCGTGTTACTTCCAACTAAGAGAGGATGGAGCATGAAGTGTCCAACCCGCTAATGATGTTTAAATTCATGCAAATGATGGTTTTGCATGGACTCACTGGCACGGGACATAAACTTCAATATCGCCGCCAGCAGGGAACTGGAGCATGACGACGGAATCAGTGACTAGTGCAAATCACTATTATTTCATTGCTCGCTATGCTCCGCCTGATCGCAATTCTCGCTGCCAGTGGCGGAAGTGGAGAATTTAGGTCCTGATCTTTGTCACTGCAATGCCAATTTTCTCCTTTCACTAGCCGTCTCTTGTCAGTCACTGGTCTGTGACCACAGTTTGCTCAACTGTGGCTACCAGCGCTGCCACCATGTTTCAAAGTTTTACTTAGGCTGCAAGTGACCAGAGATAGTTGGTATAGTTTTTCTAAAACTATTTATTTACAATATTTACAAGGAATCATAGTGAGCACATAGTATTCGGGATACAGGCTATCCAGCATCTCTCTTACAATTTGACTTCAGTCGTAATGAAGTGCTTCGAGAGGTTGATCATGAAGCGCATCACCTCCATACTCCCAGAACGCCTTGATCCACTGCAATTCGCATACCGCTGCAACCGGTCCACATCAGACACCATTCCCCTGGCCCTACACTCATCCCTAGAGCATCTCGAAAACAAGGACTCCTACATTAGACTTCTATTTATTGACTACAGCTCCGCCTTCAACACCATAATCCCAGCCAAGCTCATATCAAAGCTCCAAAACCTAGGACTTGGCTCCCCACTCTGCAACTGGATCCTCGATTTTCTGACCAACAGACCACAATCAGTAAGAATGAACAACACCTCCTCCACAATAGTCCTCAACACCGGCGCCCCTCAAGGCTGCGTACTTAGCCCCCTACTCTACTCCCTCTATACACACGACTGCGTGGCAAAACTTGGTTCCAACTCCATCTACAAGTTTGCTGACGATACGACCATAGTGGGCCGGATCTCGAATAACGACGAGTCCGAATACAGGAGGGAGATAGAGAATCTAGTGGAGTGGTGTAGTGACAACAATCTCTCCCTCAATGCCAGCAAAACTAAAGAGCTGGTAATTGACTTCAGGAAGCAAAGTACTGTACACACCCCTGACAGCATCAACGGGGCCGAGGTGGAGATGGTTAGCTGTTTCAAATTCCTAGGGGTGCACATCTCCAAAAATCTGTCCTGGTCCACCCACGTTGACGCTACCACCAAGAAAGCACAACAGCACCTATACTTCCTCAGGAAACTAAGGAAATTCGGCATGTCCACATTAACCCTTACCAGATTTTACAGATGCACCATAGAAAGCATCCTATCGGGCTGCATCACAGCCTGGTATGGCAACTGCTCGGCCCAGGACAGCAAGAAACTTCAGAGAGTCGTGAACACCGCCCAGTCCATCACACGAACCTGCCTCCCATCCATTGACTCCATCTGCACCTCCCGCTGCCTGGGGAAAGCGGGCAGCCTAATCAAAGATCCCACCCACCCGGCTTACTCACTCTTCCAACTTCTTCCATCGGGCAGGAGATACAGAAATCTGAGAACACGCACGAACAGACTCAAAAACAGCTTCTTCCCCACTGTCACCAGACTCCTAAATGACCCACTTATGGACTGACCTCATTAACACTACACCCTGTATGCTTCATCTGATGCCAGTGCTTATGTAGTTACATTGTATATGTTGTGTTGCCCTATTATGTATTTTCTTTTATTCCCTTCTCTTCTCATGTACTTAATGATCTGTTGAGCTGCTCGCAGAAAAATACTTTTCACTGTACCTCGGTACACGTGACAATAAACAAATCCAATCCAATCCAATTTCTCAATCACCCTGATGTCACAGTTACATCATTAATATCATCATGGTCTCATTAACATAACCATTAACCCATTACCCTGCACCAGGGTTTTTTAGACTGCGTGTCACGACCAGTGGGTAAGTGTTGGGAGGGGCATGGAGTGACCGGTCATGGCGTTCCCGATCGTGATAGAAGCGTCCACCAGTTGCGTCTGGCTTTTAAGAATGCCAGATGCGATCGGCTTTCAGGAATGCCAAATGCGATCGGCTTTCAGGAATGCCAGCCATGACCAGCTTTTTAAAATTGTGAATGTTGTCCACAACATTTTAAATGTGAACAATGCAGTATTACCGCTAGAAGCGGTGGCAGAGAACAGGTCGCATACCCGGCACGTACACTGATGTTGCGTGCCCTGGATGTCTGTGCTTTTGGCGAAAAATCACGGAGGAGAGATTCCTCCTTTTTCTAGTTGCAAGCAAGCAAATCAACAGGACTGTGAAGAGCTCAAATGGAACATTTTGTTATAAGGAAGACAGGGCCAGAGACACAAACAAGCCAGGATCTCTGAATCTGCTGGAGAGAACTGCCCAGGAGAGTCCACTACAGGACAAAGATGTACTAGTGTGAGCTGTTCAGTAGAGACCACGGCAGGACACAGCAGTGCTAGTGTGAGCTGTGTACGGAGGTCCAGGGCCTCTTGTGAACAGCCTACTAAGAAGAAATAGAAATCGGGGACAAAGCAGTACAAAGATGATTTCTTGATGTATGGTTTTGTTAACTGTGCCAATGCAAATCAGAATGCAAAGCCCAGGTGTGTTATATGCAAGGAAGTACTGGTAAATGAAAGTTTGAAACCCTCAAAACTTCAAAGGTATTTGAAGGCTAAGAGTTTGAGGACAAACTTTTTGATTTTTTTCAAAGGATGCAGCAAGAACTTAAATTATCAGCTGAAGTCCTTAGCAGAAATGTAACATTGAATGGCAAAGCAAGTGAGATTGTGAGGACCAAGCAGGCTCACTTGTCACATTAAATGTAAGCAAAAATGATGGGTCGCGAAGGTCGGCCGGCGTGGGTCCTGAAGGTCAGCTGGTTGGTAAAAGTGAGTCTCGGGGGAAAAACGTTTAAAAAACACTGCTTCACACTACCATCCATAAACAAAAGAGACTGAAAATAATTGGGAACAAAAATTCTGATTTGATATTGTTGAACATAATGGTGAATCAAGAAGGCTGTAATGTACCTGATTGAATAATGAAGGACGGAATGCTCCCAAAAAATAAAGGGGCATTTTGGACGAGAGGGCAATGAGAATCCAGTCGGCTGTGATGATTCCCATCACAATCCACCCACATTTTGTCAAATGTTTGGAGCCTGGGGGAATTCCCGTTGGGAATGTGAAGGGCAGGACCTGAAGACCCCAGCCAGGCAGGCTCCTCAGATTAGAGGGATCCATTTTTTAAGAGCACCCCTATCTATAAGAGCACCGCCAACCCCATCACCGATATCAGTGCACCCCCACCCAAGGGAGGCACTGCCAGAGTGCCAGCCCTGCCCCCGACCACTCAGGGGCACCAATAGCCTCCGTACCCACCCTCTCCCCGCGACGTGGCTATCATGTCTGGTCTCCGTTGATGCACACCAGTCGTGATTCCCGCCAGCCTCACGCTGCGCCAGCAGGGGTGATACATCATGGGAGCCAGCAGCTAAAATCCTGAAATGCATATTTAAATTAGTTAAATCTGTTCATCTGATTCATTCACAGCTAGTGCGGAATCCAGCTGGCATCCAGCGCTGTGGGCCGGGAACATTACACTCCGTTCTGTGCCCAGCCACTTTGGGGCTCTCCTACTATTCTCTGGGAAAAATGGGAGGTGGGCGCAATGCAGGGGGAAAATCACACCCAAAGGTTTTTTCCTCACCTTGCCGCCTCAAGTGGAGGAGGTGGATAACTAAGAGGTCAGTCTGGGAGTGGAGTGGAAATTTAAAATAACAAACAACCATCCAATCTGTGTTTAGTCTGTCTCATGTAAGGGAGACCACATTATGAGCAGTGAATCAGTATATTAGATAGTAATGAAGTACGAGTAAATTGCTCTTTCGGCTGGAAGGAATGTTTGGGGTCTTGGACAGTGCTCTTGCATGGAAAGGTCCAAAGGAAAAAAATGTAATCAATGTTTCTGGTGTATAACGTCGGTTGAAGGTCCTGTGCGGTGAGAAGGTCTTGTTCAAACTTGTGCATGAAGATGTTGGCGTATTGGGGTGCGAATTTGGTCCCCATGGCTGTTCCGTGTGTCTGAATGAAGAGCTTGTTGTCGAAGGTGAAGGCGTTGTGATCCAGAATGAAGCGGATGAGTTGCAGAATTGCATCTGGAGATTGGCAGTTGTCGGTGTTGAGTACTGAGGCTGTTGCAGCAATGCCGTCATCATGGGGAATGCTGCTGTAGAGTGCCGAGACGTCCATTGTGACGAGGAATGTTCCTGGCTCAACTGGTCCATGGGTGCTGAGTTTCTGTAAGAAGTCCGTCGTATCGTGACAGAAGCTGTGCGTTCCTTGTACGATGGGTTTCAAGATGCCCTCGATGTAGCCAGAGAGGTTCTCACACAGGATCCCATTGCCTGGTACGATAGGATGGGCCTGGTGTGTTGGCCTTGTGTATTTTTGGGAGGCAGTAGAGATCTCCAACGCAGGGAGTACGTGGGATGAGAGCACGTAGGGTGCTCTGAAGGTCTGGATCCAAGGTCTTGATCAGCCTGTTGAGTTGGCGGGTGTGTTCCTTGGTCGGATCTGCGGGTAACTGTCTGTAGTATTCCTGGTTGTTGTCGGTACACTTCTTTGCAGTAGTCCGTTTTGTTCAGTATGGCGGTGGCCCCTCCTTTGTCTGCTAGTTTGTTGACGATGTTGCGGTTGGTCTTGAGAGCGTGGATGGCGTTGCGTTATGCATGGGTGACATTCAGGGCTGTCTTGTGAATGCGACTGATGAATCTGGCATTGACGTGACCTTTGACGGCTTGAGCATTCATGTCGAGTCTAGGGCAGTGGCCTTCCGGAGGGGTCTTATTCGATTCTTTCCTCTTCGGTTGCCGCACCGCAGATCTCTCGGTCCGCTGTTCCGGTTGATTTGAAACAAATCTGTTGTACTTTAACCTGGTGTTGCAAGACTTCTTACTGTGCTCACCCCAGTCCAACGCCGGCATCTCCACTTTATGTTGTGGGTGGAGGGGTGCCCCGATGCTTGGTAGAGGTCTCCCCGACATATGGAGGGGAGGGTGTCCCGATGTATGTAAGGGGTGTCCCAATGTATGTGGGGGGGGGGGGGGTCATGATATTTGTGGAGGAGCTCGGGGGGGACGGGACTTAAATTTAGTTTTGAGGTTGAGACGACCTTTAGAAACGGCATCCCGATCTCAGATTTCCCGGCGTGTTATGCCCTTCCCCCCTCCATCCCGACTCCCAGTGTAGTCCTCACCAGCACTTTAAAGTTCCACAGAGTGCTGTTAAATTAGACATCTGTGAAGCCGGTGGGTTTCAGACGACTTTTCTCACCTGATCGATCACTGCAATTTTGGAAAGATTACACTCAATGGGCGTGTTTTAACAGAAATGAAACAGAGTCCAGTTTTGGGCACATTTAGCCAGGTATTTTCTGGCGCTTGTAGCACCGATAACAACTTTGTTATGAAACGGAACTCTGCTTCATTTCTGGGTCTTGGTGAGGGATGCCTCGCACTTAGGCTTATTTCCTGCACTAACGGGCTCAGCTCACCATGCAGGAAGAGATCCGATCTCTGGACTCCACACCGCGGCCTCCGGACACCCTCCAATGCCTCAACTTGCTAATTAGGGGATCCTTGAGCCACCTGCACCCCACCTCTTTCGGGCAGGGCACCCTCAGGCCCTATCCCCAATCTGGCAGTGCCACGATGCCTGGGTAGCATTGGGTACCAGGATACCATCCTGCCCAGAGCCCGGCTACCCAAAGGCCCATGATCACCTGGGCCCCGCTGCTCCCCCCCCCAGTGCCAGTACGCCTGGTCAACGTTTGTGAAAAGCAGTGCTGAACAGCGCCCGCTCAGGGTCTCCAAGGCGAGGCCAATAGATCCTGTGCCTTGGGTAACTCCGGCACAAACATATTTATGTGAATTTAACTGCTCACTGAAATATGCAAATCTTGATCCTGCCTGTTGTGATTTACTGGCCGCATCATGTCCCGAGTCGGGTGCAGCGTGATCATTAGGTCGGCCCAAAGTTTCAGTTCAAAGATCAATTAATTAATTTACTTTGGGGCAGCACGGCAGCGCAGTGGTTAGCACTGCTGCCTCACAGCGCCGAGGTCCCAGGCCCGATCCCAGCCCTGGGTCACTGTCTGTGTGGAGTTTGCACATTCTCCTTGTGTCTGCGTGAGTTTCGTCCCCACAATCCAAAGATGTGCAGGTTAGGTGGATTGGCCACGCTAAATTGCCCTTAATTGGAAAAAATGAATTGGGTACTCTAAATTTAAAAGCAAAAATTTAAACTTTTACTGAACCCTAATTTATCAAGCATCTAATTAATTTAGTTGAAAATCAATCAATCAATTTTTCTTGTGATCTAGATGCTAAGTCAATGTTCCTGGAATATGCAGAAGGACTGAGAGGTAACGTTCACAGCATTTCCTGTGTACATTGATAAGGATTTAATCAAAGATTAAATTATCAGCTTTAACCAGCTGGCTTTGCGAACAATGGGTAGGGTTTGCCTTCTGGTTTATGTAGTCTTATTGTGAGATTGTGCTTTTCTTGGAATGATTATGATTTTCAACAGTCTTATTAACGTGTAGAGCTCTGCCGCACAATGAAGGACACATTGGCCTGAAGTCTATTACCTTCAACAGTTCATTCATACACCACTTAGACATCAGTGCTAAATGACAAATAGTTATTGATTTCTTGCATGGTTTTAACAATCGCTATGCAGGGATTCGAGTTTCCAGGACAATAAATGATACTCGTGAAGACCTGAAAGGAGATCAAATACCCAACTCTCTCAACTCAACCATGAGTTCTGTAGTAGCCTTAGGTCAGAAAAGAACAAAAAGGGAAAACTGTAAGAAACTAGAAAAAATAATGTGCAACCTTCCCGAAAAATCCAGTGTGAGGCTTTAAAATATCGACATACTCGCACTCCTCAGGAATTCCATCAGGGGGCAGCATGTGGCGCAGTGGTTAGCTCTGGGACTGCGGCGCTGACACGGGTTCAAATCCCGGCCCTGGGACACTGTCTGTGTGGAGTTTGCACATTCTCCCCGTGTCTGTGTGGGTTTCACCCCCATAACCGAAAGATGTGCAGGGGAGGTGGATTGGCCACACTAAATTGCCCTTAATTGCGAAAAAAAAATAGTTGGGTACTCTAAATTTATTTTAAAAAAAGAAATACCATCTTAAGTTATCAAAAATGGAAGTTACTTAACCTAATACTGTACATTTCACATTTTACAGGAGGAACCTATAATGAACCCTCGTAGATTTTCCGTTAGCCATAGTAAAGTCTCTGAAAGTAAAACTCTGCAAAATTAATTCATTCAAAGTTGCTCAATATTTATGATCATTATTTCAGCACAAATTTGCTCAGGCCACATTGTGTGATCATTAAGATGACGGATGCCAGAGTAGGGAAATTAATTACTTTTCCAGCCAATATCAGCATCTTGTTCTCCCAGGAACATATGCCCTTGCTGAATACACCTTAATCTCACGTGCACCAGAGCAAATGTTACTACACCCCACACCACGGGCATTTTACCACCCCCTCCACCCCCCAAGGCAGGTCGTGTTTTTAGCAGGAGAAAAGAATATAGGACAGATGCCCATCACACCACCACCACCCATCCTTGAGATTATCCCCCAAATATGGACGGTGTGGGGATGGGGGTCCAAATTAGCAGCCCACCCACCACATTTAAATAGCTAATCAAGGGTCAATTAGTCTTGCTGCCAAGCCAATTGATCCTGATAATACATTTCCCACACCATCTGGGAAATGTTGGTCTGGGATGTCGAGCGGGAGTCAGCAGACCACTTTTTCAAAGCATTCTATATAATAATCTTTATCAGTGTCACAAGTAGGCTTACATTAACACTGCAATGAAGTTACTGTGGAAATCCCCTCGTCGCCACACTCCAGTGCCTGTTCGGGTACACTGAGAGAGAATTCAGAATGTCCAATTCACCTAACAAGCACATCTTTCGGGACTTGTGGGAGGAAACCGAAGCACCCGGAGGAAGCCCATTCAAACATGGGTAGAACGTGCAGACTGACCCAACCCAGGAATCAAACACGGGTCCCTGGCGCTGCGAAGCCACAGTGCTAACCACTGTGCTACCGTGCCGCCTTACTTCGAAGGATGCGAAGGAAGAGGTTGGGGTTCTATCTTCAGAGGATGTCTTATGCGGATCCCGGGGGAGGGGGGCAGAATCCCTAAGAAAGTAGCCCTCTTTCTTCTTACCCTACTGCCTATATCCCACCACCCCAACCCCCTAATGTACCCAAATACTCCCAGCACAAGATCCCAGATTTACTTGTTCCCAGGACCTATTGGTCCTTCTTCTGCTTCCTCCTTACATCCCGGCAGCATCCACTAATGCATTCTTGGCACTGCCGGGACTGATGAAGTTGTTGGAAAATCTAATTAAGTGGCAACCCCGGGATGGAATTTCCTCGTCCGCAGCTCGTTATGACTGCAGAATTGGTTGGGCATGGATGGGTCGGTCCCGCACCAACTATGCTCCTGGTGTGAGGGCAAGCCTTCGACCCCCAAACCACCCACCCCCCCGAACCCCATGATATTCAGCCCCATGCACCCATGTTTGTATCAACCACAGCTGCTGAATTTGAGCTAGAAATACATTTCCCATTGTGGTTATGCTGAGAATACACAAAGCTTACAGCAGAAACAAGAGATTTTCATTGCATCGTACTGTTTTAAATTCGAATTTAGACTGTGAATAAAAGGACACTGCACTAAACTACCCCACTGCCTAAATGAGCTAGGTTAACATGCTGGAATTGCTTTCCTAAAACACTGTACCTAGAGCAGGTGGACTACAGCAGTTCAAAAAGTTACCTCACCAGCACCTTCTCAAGGGTAACTGGGAATGGGTAAAAAATACTAACCATGTCCACAACACTTACATCCCAGGAGCGAATAATTTTAAAAAGCATTGCCATCATATTTTGAGATTTCCTGATTATTTGGCAATAGAAAGGACAGGAAAGAAGAGCTCCTTTTAAGTGTTGGGTCTTGGAAGGACAGAATAGTTCAGACCAGGATTCCAATTTCCTCATTTTCACTGATGTTCCATTTTGAGAAACACAAGACCGTTTCAGCTCAATGTTCTTATTTTCTCATTTTTACTGTTTTTTTCCTTCTGGGACAAAGAAAAGTGTTTTCACAAAAATATTCTTTTAAAACGGCACTGAAATGAAAAGTGTTCAAAATGCTAATAAGCAGAGCTTTGGACATGAAACAGTAAATACCACACACCAATTGTGTTGATCCCAGGCATTCAGTCGGTATAGTTTGACAGGCCTTCCTTTGACCTATGAATGCAGAATGATAAAAATAAAGATAGGCACATAGTCACGTTCCTGGACCCAGCCTCAGGAGATTTCAGGGAGAGGGTTAAAGAGCTTGTTTAAGTCGAGCAAGATAATAAACAGGAGAGGCATCCTCAGACATATCAGCCGCTTTGTTACACACTTGGGTTACATCGGTATAGTTAAATGACAAGCATAATAATCTTTATTAGTGTCACAAGTAGGCTTACATTAACACTGCAATAAAGTTACTGTGAAAATCTTCCCGTCGCCACACTCCAGCTCCTGTTCGGGTACTGTCATGTGAGAGTACCTTTAAGAAAAGGGTGTTCGAGAAATGTACCTTTAAGAAATGGGTGTTTATCAGTGATGTCAGAGTGTGGGTGGAGCTGGGCTGTCTGCCAACTTTTTACTTTTGTTTTAGGCTGTTTGCTGCAGGGTGTGTTTTAGTTTAGTTTTCAGAGCTGGATAACTGCAGTTACAGCCAGAAGGTGTATGAGTCTCTCTCTCTGTAATCTAAAGACTGTAAATCGATCCTTTGGTGATTTAAAACTAATAACTGCTCTCAGTAGTGACTTTAACCTGATGTGCTTCTGTTTAAAGGTTTTTTTAAAGTCTTATGGATGTTAAAAGGACGGCTTAAGGATTACATAGTGTTGTATTCTTTGGGGGTTATATTTGAATTGATGGTTGCTAAGATGTTCACTGTATGTTTTAAAAAGGTTAACTTGAGTTCATAGAATAAACATTGTTTAGCTTTAAAAAATACTTTTCCATTTCTGCTGTGCCACACCTGTAGAGTGGGCTGTGTGCTCCCCATACCACAAACTAGTAAAAGTTGTGGGTCAGCTGAACTCCATGATACATTTTGAGGTTCTCTAAACCCTGGCCCATAACAGTGCACTGAGTGCGAATTCAGAATGACCAATTCACCTAACAACGCGTCTTTCGGGACTTGTGGGAGGAAACCGGAGCAGCTAGAGGAAACCCACGTAGACACGGGGTGAACGTGCAGACTCCCCACCGACAGTGGCCCAAGTCAGGAATCAAACCCAGGTCTCTGCCGCTGTGAATCAACAGTGCTAACCACTGTGCTGCCCTTTATGTAGCACGGGCACATCCCTAAACATAAAGACATGCAGACCACTCATGGGTGTCCCCACAGTATCCAAAGAGCATTTCTAAGACAACAATTGAAACTTGGAATGACAATGTGATAAAAACTATGGTGTATAAAATGAGAATTCAATTAAAAGCTCTCTTTGAGAAAATATCCCACTGTCTCACATTTACAGTTTAACTGCTGTGAGTTAGATTCTTCTTTTTTGCTGAACCTGCCTTTTAGTTTGGTCAACTTAGAAATTCAACAATACCATGTGGCAGTACAATGCAAGAGCACAGAAGAGATTAAAGATAAGAGAAGCTGCACATTGAGTAATTGCTTGGCAAATCTGCAAATAAAACTGTGAGAGATTATGGGATACAGCCATGGTGAAGTCAGAAGTGCTTCCTAGAAAGACCAAGTATTGTTTCTAACCACAGTTTGTTTTAAATAAGCTGTTCTTTGTTCGGAAGTGCTTCCTAGAAAGAGCAGCTGAGCTGAAAGGCCTCTTTCTGCACTGGGGAATTCTATGACTCCCGGGTTTTGATCATACCATGTTAGAATTGTAAGTTAGCGGCACAACTTAACTCAATCCCTAACTCCCTGCCTCACCCCTAAAGGAAGAATATCATCAACTTGAAATCGAGAAGTCACTATGAGTGTGCACGTCGGTGATGGATATTACCATCCTTGTGTTGTGCCAGGGGTCTGCTTGAACTTCAATAAGAATGTACCTCTTCAGAAGGAACATTGCGAGATACCATTAGCTACTATTAGTCTTGAATCATCAAATGTTATAGCATATCGGTAACAATCGGGATGAGGTCCTACAATCAGAATTCAGGGAGTTAGGAGATCAGTTAAAAAGTAGGACCTCAAAGGTAGTAATCTCAGGATTGCTCCCAGTGCCACGAGACAGTCAGAGTAGAAATTCAAGAATAGACAGAATGAATACGTGGCTCCAGAGATGGTGCAGGAGGGAGGGATTCAGATTTTTGGGACATTGGGACCGGTTCTGGGGGCGGTGGGACCATTACAAATCGGATGGTCTACACCTGGGCAGGACTGGAACCAATGTCCTAGGGGGTGCTTTTGCTAACACTGTTGGGGAGGTTTCAAACTAATGTGGCAGGGGGGTGGGAACCAGATTAGTAAATTAGAGGTCAGTAAAGAGGCAGCAACTAAAGCCAGTAAGGTACTAGATAACAAACTCAATGTGACTAAGGGGAAGAGTAGACAGGGAAGAGATGATGAACGCAAAGGGACACGTGGTCTGAGGTGCATTTGTTTCAATGCAAGAAGTGTAGCAGGTAAATCAGATGAACTTAGGGCTTGGATTAGTACCTGGGAATATTATGTTATTGTTATTACTGAGACTTGGTTGAGGGAAGGGCAAGACTGGCAACTAAATATCCCAGGGCCTAGATGCTTCAGGAGGGATAGAGAGGGAGGAAAATGGGGTGGAGGAGTTGGATTACTGGTCAGAGATGATATCACAGCTGTGATTAAGGAGGGCACGATGGAGGATACGAGCATTGAGGCAATATGGGTAGAGCTAAGCATTGGAAGGGTGCAGTAACATTATTGGGACTTTAAAAAAGCGAGCGTGAAGTAGAGGTACAAATATGTACCTCAGATTATAGAAAAATGTAGGAACAATAGGGTGGTCGTGATGGGAGATTTTAACTTCCCCAACATTGAATGGGACTCATGGAGTGTTGGAGGCGTAGATGGAGCAGAATTTGTAAGGAGCATCCAGGAGAGTTTTTAAGAGCAGTATGTAAATAGTCCAACTCGCGAAAGGGCCATACTGGACCTGGTATTGGGGAATGATCCCGGCCAGGTGGTTGAAGTTTCAGTCGGTGATTACTTTGGGAATAGCGATCACAATTCCGTAAGTTTTAGAATACTCATGGACAAAGACAAGAGTGGTCCTAAAGGAAGAGTGCTAAATTGGGGAAAGCCAAAATTCGGCAGGAGCTAGGGAATGTGGATTGGGAGCAGCTGTTTAAGGGTAAATCTACATTTGAAATGTGGGAGTCTTTTAAGGAAAAGTTGATTAGAGTGCAGGACAGACAAGTCCCTGTGAGAATGAGGGATAGAAATGGCAAGATTAGGGTACCATGGATGACGCGTGGAATTGTGAGACTAGCTAAGATGAAAAAGGAAGCATACATAAGGGGCGTCATTCTCCGACCCCCCGCCGGGTCGGAGAATGGCCGTTGGCCGCCGTGAATCCCGCCCCCGCCCCCGCCGAAGTCTCCGCTCCCGGAGATTGGGCGGGGGCGGGAATCCGGCAGCGCCGGCTGGCGGGACCCCCCGCTGGATTCTCCGGCCCGGATGGGCCGAAGTCCCGCCCAGGAATTGCCTGTCCCGCCGACGTAAATCAAACCTGGTATTTACCGGCGGGACCAGGCGGCGTGGGCGGGCTCCGGGGTCCTGGGGGGGGGCGCGGGGCGATCTGACCCCGGAGGGTGCCCCCACGGTGGCCTGGCCCGCAATCGGGGCCCACCGATCCGCAGGCGGGCCTGTGCCGTGGGGGCACTCTTTCCCTTCCGCCTCCGCCACGGCCTCCACCATGGCGGAGGCGGAAGAGACTCTCCCCACTGCGCATGCGCGGGAAACTGACAGCGGCCGCTGATGCTCCCGCGCATGCGCTGGGAAACTGACAGCGGCCGCGGATGCTCCCGCGCATGCGCCGCATTTCCGCGCCAGCTGGCGGGGCAACAAACGCCATTTCCGCCAGCTGGCGGGGCGGAAATCCCTCCGGCGTCGGCCTAGCCCCTCAATGTTGGGGCTAGGCCGCCAAAGATGCGGAGACTTCCGCACCTTTGGGCCGGCGCGATGCCCGTCTGATTGGCGCCGGCTTTGGCGCCAGTCGGCGGGCATCCCGCCGTTGGGGGAGAATTTCGCCCAAGATCTGGGCGACTTAAAACTGATGAAGCTTTGGAGGAATATCGGGAAAGTAGGACAAATCTCAAACATGCAATAAAGAGGGCTAAAAGGGGTCATGAAATATCTTTGGCTAACAGGGTTAAGGAAAATCCCAAAGCCTTTTATTCGTATATAAGGAGCAAGAGGGTAACTAGAGACAGGATTGGCCCACTCAAAGATAAAAGAGGGAATTTATACGTGAAGTCAGAGGAAATGGGTGAGATTCTTAATGAGTACGTTGCATCGGTATTCACCAAGGAGAGGGACATGACGGATGTTGAGGCTAGGGATGGATGTTTAAATACTCTAGGTCAAGTCGGCGTAAGGAAGGGGGAAGTTTTGGGTATTCTAAAAGGCATTAAGTGGACAAGTCCCCAGGTCCGGATGGGATCTATCCCAGCTTACTGAGGGAAGCGAGGGACGAAATAGCTGGGGCCTTAAGAGATATCTTTGCAGCATCCTTGAGCACGGGTGAGGTCCCAGAGGACTGTAGAATTGCTAATGTTGTCCCTTTGTTTAAGAAGGGTAGCAGGGATAATCCAAGGAATTATAGACCTGTGAGCTTGACGTCAGTGGTAGGCAAACTGTTGGAGAAGATACTGAGGGATAGGATCTATTCACATTTGGAAGAAATAGACTTATCAGTGATACGCAGCATGGTTTTGTGCAGGAAAGGTCATGTCTTACAAACCTAATAGAATTCTTTGAGGAATTGACAAAGTTAATTGATGAGGGAATGGCTGTAGATGTCATATACATGGACCGCAGTAAGGCATTTGATAAAGTTTCCCATGGCAGGTTGATGGAAAAAGTGAAGTTGTAAGGGGTTCAGTGTGTACTAGCTAGATGGATAAAGAACTGGCTGGGCAACAGGAGACAGAGAGTAGTGGTGGAAGGGAGTGTCTCAAAAGATGACTAGTGGTGTTCCACAGGGATCCGTGCTTGGACCACTGTTGTTTGTGATACACATAAATGATCTGGACGAAGGTATAGGTAGTCTGATTAGCAAGTTTGCAGATGATACTATGATTGGTGGAGTTGCAGATAGCGAGGAGGACTGTCAAAGAATACAGCAAAATATAAATAGATTGGAGAGTTGGGCAGTGAAATGGCAGATGGAGTTCAATCCAGGCAAATGCAAGGTGATGCATTTTGGAAGATCTAATTCAAGAGCGGACTATACGGTCAATGGAAGAGACCTGGGGAAAATTGATATACAGAGAGATCTGGGAGTTCAGATCCATTGTACCCTGAAGGTGACAACGCAGGTTGATAGAGTGGTCAAGAAGGCATACAGCATGCTTGCCTTCATCGGACATGGTATTGAGTACAAGATTCGGCAGGTCATGTTACAGTTGTATAGGACTTTGGTTGGGCCATATTTGGAATACTGCGTGCAGTTCTGGTCGCCACATTACCAGAAGGATGTGGATGCTTTAGAGAGGGTGCAGAGGAGGTTCACCAAGATATTGCCTGGTATGGAGGGTGCTAGCTTTGAAGAAAGATTGAGTAGATTAGGATTGTTTTCTTTGGAAAGATGGAGATTGAGGGGGGACCTGATTGAGGTCTACAAAATTATGAGAGGTATGGACAGGGTGGATAGCAACAAGCTTTTTCCAAGAGTGGGGGTGTCAATTACAAAGGGTCACGATTTCAAGGTGAGAGGGGGAAAGTTTAAGGGAGATGTGCGTGGAAGGTTTTTTACGCAGATGGTGGTAGGTGCCTGGAACGCTTTGCCAGCGGAGGTGGTAGAGGCGGGCACGATAGCATCATTTAAGATGCATCTAGACAGATATATGAACGGGCGGGGAACAGAGGGAAGTAGATCCTTGGAAAATGGAAGACAGGTTTAGATAAAGGATCTGAATCGGTGCAGGCTGGGAGGGCCGAAGGGCCTGTTCCTGTGCTGTAATTTTCTTTGTTCATAAAAGACAATGAGCAAGAACAGTTATTAGTGGAGGAACCTCACAAAACTGAACTATATTTTTTTAATACTCGATGCATTCAGCATAATGATACCCGGAAATTGCTAGAGAAAATAATCTTGAACCAATGTATCTTAATGTTGTGATTTCCGGCATAATAATTTCAACTTAAATTGTTCCCATCGTCACAGACAAATCTGTACCCAGCAGTATTCCACTCTACAGTTATATAATTCAAAATTCTTCAAGACATAAAACAATTTTAGGATAATTATACCACTGGAGGCTTTCTGGCAATCAAGTGGACATGATGTGAAAGTTTCAAAAGCCCATTATTGTGCTTTGTTGAAATGTTCGTGGACAAAGTGCTGGGAAAGAAGGAAGAACAATCATCATACATAGTGCTGTTTCCTGCGTTGTTGTGCAGAGCTGAAATCTTGTTGACAACAGGGAGAAATAACAACAACAAAAAGGCCTGATGAGTGTCGCAAGTGACCTGAGCAGAATCTTAAGAGCCTGGAGGATGGACAGAATTACTAATGACGCCATCAGCTACAGAACCACTAAGCCATTCGTGACTGAGACCATCAGAACTCTGAACTGGATTAGTCCAGCCGCATATCGGACAAATTCAAGTTACATAAAAAGATATCTGAAATTGGCCTGACAAGCCCTGCAATCTACAGAAGGATACGGATAGGAACTTAAGACGATTATTAGAACGAAAACGAAACAAAAATCGCTTATTGTCACAAGTAGGCTTCAAATGAAGTTACTGTGAAAAGCCCCTCGTCGCCACATTCCGGCGCCTGTTCGGGGAGGCTGGTACGGGGATTGAACCGTGCTGCTGGCCTGCCTTGGTCTGCTTTCAAAGCCAGCGATTTAGAGAAGAGGGGAGGTTGATGACTCGAGGAGCCAATTTGCCCTGGAACTTATAAAGTGGGCTTCTGTCAGCTGTGGCGATAGTTTCTGAGATTTAAACTGTGTGTCAAAGCAAGAGCACTATATAATTAAGCAGCAGCTGGTCATGCTTCCCAATATTTGGGTTTTATTTTCAAAAGCACAGAAAATGGATTCCAAGAAAATAGTACTTATGAGTCGCTTTTCCTTTCATTCAGTTCTCTACCCACACCTCCACCATTCCATTGGTGCTGCTTTATACGAACATGAGGTGGGTGAGACTGGTACAGATCAATTCAATTAATCCTCCTTTCTGCTCTCTCAGGACAAAATGTCTCCCGTGGGACTGACTCAATTGCAAGCTCAACTGTGCGTGGGAGGAATTGAGTTCCACTGCGTTCTTAAGAAGTACAAAAAGTATTCGGCAGCAAGAAGGCTTTTGGCTCAGAGCTGGTATGTCTCTCTTGTGGGGACCATGAATTGGATTCAATTTGAATTTGAATTGGTTTTTGGAGCAGGCAAGGAGCTGGATTAGGGGTTCGCCCCTGGCCATGCTCTGAGCCCTTGCTTAGTAACTCAGAAAAAGTCATTAAAAAAATAAAAAGGTGAGCACACATGACTGAATGCGTTTCCACTGTTTCGCTATCACACCAGAGCTAAATGGTGCAGCGTATTATTTCCTTTTAATGGGTCATCCAGAAGCACTCTCCATGTGCAGTGATAAAGAGCCATTGTGAACGGCATGCTGAAAGAGTGTGCTTGAAATCTCAGCTTGATGGTGTGACTGAGGAACCAAGCATAACTCTATGTTTATGAAGAACTCTACGGGCACAGGAGAAGGTGCTCCTTTATGTGATATCTGAAGTTTTTGAAGCAGGGTCAGAACCAAAAAAGTGGTCAGGTACCTTGTTAAGCCATCACTGAATTTTGGGACAGATGGTAACAAGAGATGAGTTTTTCAGTGATTTACGTAAAACATGGAGCTGCACAGGTCTGCCAATTGAGGTGTCAGTAAAAGCTTTATTCCTGGTCAGGTGCACATTCCAGTGATCTTATTAAGCGGCTAACTATTTTCTCCAAATACCTTTGTGACTTTTAACTGTTTCTAAACAGGTTACAAATTCACCACAAAACCTAGACCATACAGTTCTTAATAAATGAAGGTCTTTTTATGGATACGTTTTGGATAGTCAGAGGCTTTTTCCCAGTGTAGAGGGGTCAATTACTAGGGGGCATAGGTTTAAGGTGCGAGGGGCAAGGTTTAGAGTAGATGTACGAGGCAAGTTTTTTACGCAGAGGGTAGTGGGTGCCTGGAACTCACTACCGGAGGAGGTGGTGGAAGCAGGGACGATTGTGACATTTAAGGGGCATCTTGACAAATACATGAATAGGATGGGAATAGAGGGATACGGACCCAGGAAGTAGAAGATTGTAGTTTAGTCGGGCAGCATGGTCGGCATGGGCTTGGAGGGCCGAAGGGCCTGTTCCTGTGCTGTACTTTTCTTTGTTTGTTCAAAAAGAGTGTCTTTCAAAGAGAAAATCTTGGTCCCAGAACATTTTTTAAACAGGGGGTCTTACCTTCCCTTTTAAAAAAATAGCCATTAGGTACAGATAGAGGACAAGATTAATGGAAACAAATCCTTTTGTGCATTTCTGCTGTTTAACCATCAAACAGGATAGGAAGTGAAGAGAGGGAATGAAGACAGAAACACAGTTCACGGTGTGCACAACTGAGCTAAGGCTCAAACATCCTGGATCCATGGCTATAGGGAGAATTTTATCTTAGCTGGCCCATTAGGAATAGGGCAGCTATATAATTAAAATAGCCTCAGTAAAATTTTGTTAGGAAGTGGAAGAAAACTTCCGAAGCAAGTCAAAAACTTTCCCCACTAGGACCCCTGTTCTAGGACTCCAGCTTCCTTCTGTGCCTGTTAATTGACATCCCACTCTTACTTCAAGTCGATGCAATTATTCTCCATTCCATTGGGGTCTAGGCATTTTTTCTTTCACTTAATTCAAGTTCATCCTATTGTATAATAATACATTGCAGAAAATGCAATGAAGGTTTACCGGATGATCTCAAAACTGCTAAGTGATACCCATCAAGAAAGAATGAGCGGACTGGAGGTCTTTTTACTAGAAGGCTGAGGGGAAGACCTGTTGAAGGCCTTTAAGATTATAAAAGGGATTGATGTGGTAAACATAGAGATGTTCCCACTTATTGGTGGTGTCAGCTAACGCCATAAATATAAAATGGTGGTGGTGTGTGACAGATCACTCAGGGAGTCTGAGTTGTCATGGCAACTTTCACTTTACCTGCATGTTGTAGTTTGGAGCCTCAGATTGTCACAATCGAAGTTCCGACTGCATTTCCATTGCATGGATGACGAGGGGTTTCTCCCGTTTTGCCATTGGGGTTTATTGGAAGGATTTGCAGGTTCACAATCACTCCGTTTTGACACATTATGAAAGCAATTTCCTTGGGAATGCTACCCACTGCACTGTCTTATAAATCTAAGACAGTGATTAATAAACCCAATAGGGAATTCGGGGGAAACCTCTTTACACACTTGAAGTATTTGAGGTGAATAGTATCGATGCATTAAAGGGGGAAGTTAAATAAGCAGATCGAGAGGAATTGGATAGAAAGTTATGCTGACAGGAATTGGATGAGCAGTGCTGGGAGGCAGGTCAGGTGGGCTGAATGGCTTTGTTCTGTGGTGTTCTGTGCAAAGTCCAGCTGCTTACTTTTGAAAACTAAATACTGATGGTGCAATCAGAACTAATTCTTCAGCAAGTGAGGTCCAGAAGAACCTACAGCTCATTTCTACACTGGAGTGCGACACCTGTGGTTGTGTGCTGGCACCAATCAAGAGCAGCAGATGGTCCAACTGCTGTAAATGTCACATTTGATTGATAAAGTGTCTGAGATTCAGTGAGCGGACACTCTATCATTAACTTCACTCATCATTCATCCAAGGTAACTGGATTTTATTTTTCAATGAATCAGCAGCACACGCACTAATCATAGAATTTGCAGTACAGAAGGAGGCCATTCAGCCCATCGAGTCTGCACCGGCCCTTGGAAAGAGCACCCTTCCTAAGCCCACAACTTCACCCTATCCCATAACCCCACCTAATCGTTTTTGGACACTAGAGGCAATTTAGCATAGCCAATGCACATCTTTGGACTGTGGGAGGAAACTGGAGCACCCAGAGGAAACCCACGCAGACACGGGGAGGACGTGCTGACTCCACACAGACAGTGACCCAAGCCGGGAATTGAACCTGGGACCCTGGCGCTGTGAAGCAACTGTGCTAACCACTGTGCCATCGTAATACCCTGTATCTTTTGGATTGCAATAGAAACTAAGGTTCCAGCAGGATGTGCAAGGTTCCATTACATTATTTTGAGTAACAGAAGGGGAGTCTTCCCTGGTATCCTGGCCAATATCTATCCCATAATCAACATCCCTTAAAAGAAAGATTATTTGGTCATTATCACATTACTGTGTATGAGACTTTACTGTGTGTAAATTGGCTGCTGTGTTTTGTACATCACATTTCAAAATTACTGAGCTGGATGTTTGAGGACATCCTGAGTAATGAATGATGCTTTGTAAATGCACTTTCTTAATCTGATGGCAGAATAAATATCCCAATATGGTGTTTAGACAATAGGTCTTCCCATGATCTGCTGCAGTGAACCAAAGCAACACTGTGATTTAAAAATTGGAATAAGAACAAAAGAATTGCACAACTTGAACAGTTTCAGGTATCGCATTATTGAACATATTAGAATCATAGAATTTACAGTGCAGAATGAGGCCATTGGGTCTGCACTGACCCTTGGAAAGAGCACCCTACTTAAGCCCACGCCTCCACCATGACCCCGTAATCCAGTAACCCCACGTAACCTTTTGGACATTAAGGACAATTTAGCATGGCCAATCCACCAAACTTGCACATCTTTGGACAGTGGGGGAAACTGGAGCAGCCCGAGGAAACCCACGCAGACACGTGGAGAAAGTGCAAACTCCACACAGTCAACCAAGACTGGAATTGAACCCGGGTTCCTGGCGCGATGAGGCAGCAGTGCTAACCACTGTGCCGCCGTTTCGCCCATATTCCCATATTCAAGGGGGAGCAGTAAGAGATCCTATTTTGCTAGGGCACCTTGGTGCCACACTCGGTCAAATGCTGCTTTGGTAGCAAGCGCAGTTAGGGGAAGATGGTGGCATGGTGGTATTGTCACTGGACGAGTAATACAGAGACCCAACGTAATGCTCTGGGGACGCAGGTTCAAATCCCGCCACAGCAGATGGTGGAATTTTAATTCAATCAAAACATCTAGAATTAAAAGATCGTGAAATCATTGTCGTAAAAACCTATCTGGTTCACTAATGTCCACTAGGAAAGGAAATCTGCCGTCCTTACCTGGTCTGGCCTACATGTGACTCCAGACCCACAGCAATGTGGTTGACTCTTAAATGCAATTTGATGTGGCAAAGCACTCAGTTCAAGGACAATTTAGGGATGGGAAATAAATGCTGGCCCAGGCAGTGACACCCACGTCTCCTGAAAGAGTAAAGAAAAACTTGCAACTCACTTGCTGAGTTCAGCTCTTTAGTCCATCGTTAGACCAAGGCTGTAATGAGATCACGAGCTGAATGGCCTTGGTGGAACCCAAACTGAGCCTCAGTTAGTAGGTTATTGTTGAGTAAGTACCACTAGCCTGAGGCTTGGCTTGGTTCTGGAGCACAAATCTTCAGTACGACAGCCAGAATGTTGTCAGGGTTCAGAGCTTTTGCAGTATTGAGTGCCTTCAACTGTTTCTTGATGTCATGTGGATTAAATCAAATTGGCTGAAGACCGCAAGACACTGAGGTGGGTCATCCACTCAGCGCTCCTGGCTGAGGATTGTTGTGAATGTTTCAGCCTGTCTTTTGGATTGGTGTGCTGGGCTCCCTCATCGTTGAGGCTGGAAATATTTGTAGAGCCTCCTCCTCCATTTTAATTGTCCACTGCCATGCATTACTGGATGTGACAGTACTGCAGAACTCCTATGTGGCCTGTTGTGTGAAATAGCTTAGCTCTGTCTATGCATTACTGCTGATGCTGTTTGGCATGCAAGTAGTCCTGTGTTGCAGCTTCAGCAGGTTGACACCTCAATTTTATGTATGCCTGGTACTGGTCCTGACATGCCCTCCTGCATTTTTGATTGAACCAGGATTGATCCCTTGTTTGATGGCAATGGGAAAGTGGGAGATTTGCTAAGCCCTGAGGTTACAGATTGCAGTTGAAGACAATTCTTTTGCTGCTGATAGCCCAGTGCCTCACAGAGGACCAATTTTAAGTTGTTCGATCTGATCAAAATCTATCCCATCCAGCATGGTGGCAGTGCACGATAGACGGTATCCTCAACATAAAGCTGGGACATGGTCTCAGAAGGACTGTATGGTGGCCACTCCTATCAATACTGTCATGTAATCTCCTCTCCTTTGTACCAAAGGTGAGGCCTGTGATGATAAGTAGATTGTCATCTGTACGTTCATCTATATGTAAATAATAATATATGTATAACTGTTGTAGTTCCAGCATCCGACCACGAGGTGATGTGAGTATGCAAACACGTGACCCAGACACACCATAGGCGGGATTCTCCGACCCTGTGGGAGGGAGAATTGCCGGGCGTCGGCGTGATTCAATGGGTGCCGGGGCCGCCCGAATTCTCTGGCCCGCGATGGGCCGAAGTCACGCCCGCTTGTAGCCAGTCCCGCTGGCGTAAATTAGAGTAGGTCCCTTACCAGCGGGACATGGTGGCGCGGGCAGGCTCCGGGGTTCCTGGGGGGTCCTGGCCCTGGGAGGTGCCCCCACGGTGGCCTGGCCCGCGGTCGGGGCCTACCGATCCGCGGGCGGGCCTGTGCCGTGGGGGCACTCTATTCCTTCGCATCGGCCCAATGTGGTCCTCCGCGATGGACGATGCGGAGACGAACCCTCCCGCGCATGCACGGGGATGACGCCAGTACGTGCTGGCGCTCCCGTGCATGCGCCGACTCGCGCCGGCCGGTGGAGGCCCTTCAGCGCCGGTTGGCGTGGCGCCAAGCCCCTATCCCGCTGGCCGGCGGGGCGACAACTACTCCGGGGCAGGCCTAGCCCCTGAAGTTGCGGAGGATTCCACACATTTGGGGTTGCCCAAAGCCGGAGTGGTTCACGCCACTCCGTCCCGCCGGGACCCCCCGCCGGGTACGGGAAAATCCCGCCCCAGGTGTTCCGGGGGAAGGTGCTGGTAAGGAGTTTGTAGCAGTCGTATATTAGAGTAGCTCTGTAGTATCTTAGTGTAAGTTAGTGTTAGACCATTATTTCCAAATGTATTAATCTTAGACATTTTAGTAATTTGTTAGTGTAGTGTTAGTAATAAATAACTTTGTTGAAAAAACAAAGTCTAATGTTCTTTGTTCACACTACAATATCAAGATTCAACATCAGCCCAGCAAAGAACGTTACAGGCCGTTTTAGCTCAGTTGGTTGGACATTTGGTTTGTAATATAAATTGAGGCCAAGAGCGCAGGTTCAATTCGCACACCGGCTGAGGTTATTCATGAAGGCCCGGCTTCTCAACCTCGTCTGAGGTGTGGTGATCCTCAGGTTAAATCGCCACCAGCCAGCTCTTTCTGTCAGAGAGGAAAACAGCCTATGGTCATCCGGCACTCCCAAAAATACCGAAATGAAATGAAAATCGCTTATTGTCACAGGTAGGCTTCAAATGATGATACTTTGAAAAGCCCCTAGTCACCACATTCCGGCGCCTGTTCGGGGAGGCTAGTACGGGAATTGAACCGGGCTGCTGGCCTGCCTTGGTCTGCTTTCAAAGCCAGCGATTTAGCCCTGTGCTAAATCAGTCCCTTTCTTGCGTCCTCTCTCCTCTCTTCCACTTCAACCTATCTACTCTCCAGCTATCCCACTCCTTTACACAATCTCTAACTCTCTTTTATTGTAAGTCAGTCACCATCTCATCTTAACACGGCTCTCCTCTTTGTAACCAGAGAATCCAATCTACTTTGTAATATCCAGAATCTCTATTTCATATTCTTCTATATGATCCATTTTGTCTGTTGGAAAGAAAAAGTCAAGTAACACTCAGAACAGAATTGGCAGCGAGTTGCATGGTTGACCATTCAAGAATAAAATACGTATATACCCACTACTTATTCTGAGTATATTTTGGAGACAATTACACTTCATTGTAAGTTGTGTGCCAAAGGCATCATTAGGAAAATTATGGTCTATTTGCAATGAAACTGAAAGCAGCTATAGAGCAGAACCAACAAGGATTCTATTTTTGGATCAAAGTATAGCTGTCATTTCTAAACATCTCATGAAGTGAAGATGCTCCAAGTTAACCGGTTAAATGAATTACTTACATGTATACCATTGTCATTCAGATTCAAATATTTGCATTTAATTCAAATGTAAAATGTTTATGAGATGTGTTCCATCAGATGGTTGCAACAGTTTTCAGGCACAGAAGCTGCTGTATTGATCAGACTATTCAGGCAGGGAAGAGGGATGTGTCATGATATACACCAGTATGTCATGGTGCAGACACACACTGATGGACACACAGTGGGACCAATCAACACACACAACACCGCAGCCAACCACCAGTTAGAGCACACGCACTATAAAGACAGGGGGCATCAGAGTTCCCGCTCATTCGAGCTGCAGCTAGCTAGTAGGACAGAGCTCACAGCCTGCAGCACAGACATTCACCATGTGCTGAGTGCATCGACTGGTTAGGACAAGGCAAAGGTCTTTAGTTAAAGCTAGTATCGTGTTAACCCACAGTGAGAGTATGTTAAACAGTTAATGATTCAATAAAATAGTGTTGCACTATTTCAAGTGTTGATGACCTGTATGTGTTCCACGGATCCAGAGTGCCCAAAACAACAGGCTACCAGGAGTTGAGGGATATTAGCACTTCTTAGACCTACCAGCAAGTGATCTGCCTTCCGCCAGCATTCCGTCATCCTGCAACATGGACAACATCTGCCCGCCGCCGCCGCTCCGCATCGCCGGCAACCTAGGGGTCAACTGGAAGATGTACAAACAGCGCTTCCAGCTCTTCCTTGAGGCCACAGACAGGGAGGACGCCTCGGATACCAGGAAGATTGGTCTCCTCCTCTCCATGGCCGGGGACCATGCCATCCACATTTTCAATTCTCTCACCTTTGCCGATGATGAAGATAAAACAAAATTCAAGACGGTCCTCCTCAAGTTTGACACTCACTGCAGCGTAGAGGTGAATGAAAGTTTTGAGCGCTACGTGTTCCAATAGCGTTTGCAGGGTAAGGATAAGCCTTTCCAATCCTTTCTCACGCACCTCCACATCCTTGCGCCGTCTTGCAGCTATGGGCCCACCTCCGACTCCATGATACGCGACCAGATCGTTTCCGGTGTTCAGTCGGACCCCCTACGACAGCAGCTCCTCAAAGTAAAGCAGCTCACCCTAGCGACCACCATTGAGACCTGCGTCCTACACGAAAATGCCACGAGTCGGTATTCCCACATCCAAGCGGCTGAAATGGTGCGGCAAGGTCCCCACGAGGCGGAATGGGTCCAAGCATTTCAGCAACTCCAAGGCCTCAGCCTGGATGAGGGCGGCCATTTCGCGTGCTTTTCGTGGACTCCCGCGCTTGTGCGCACCAAACGAGGGGACGGCGACGTCGAAGAACGTAATGTGCAGGCGTGCGCCACGCACGACCGCACCGCGCATGCGCGGTGGCACAGCGAACGTGCTGACGCTACGACATGCGGCAACTGTGGCTCCGCCGATTTAAAGCGGCAATGCCCTGCCAAATCTCGACAATGCCTAAGCTGTGGCAGACTTACATAGAACATAGAACATAGAACGATACAGCGCAGTACAGGCCCTTCGGCCCACGATGTTGCACCGAAACAAAAGCCATCTAACCTACATTATGCCCTTATCATCCATATGTTTATCCAATAAACTTTTAAATGCCCTCAATGTTGGCGAGTTCACTACTGTTGCAGGTAGGGCATTCCACGGCCTCACTACTCTTTGCGTAAAGAACCTACCTCTGACCTCTGTCCTATATCTATTACCCCTCAGTTTAAAGCTATGTCCCCTCGTGCCAGCCATTTCCATCTGCGGGAGAAGGCTCTCACTGTCCACTCTATCTAACCCCCTGATCATTTTGTATGCCTCTATTAAGTCTCCTCTTAACCTTCTTCTCTCCAACGAAAACAACCTCAAGTCCATCAGCCTTTCCTCATAAGATTTTCCCTCCATACCAGGCAACATCCTGGTAAATCTCCTCTGCACCCGCTCCAAAGCCTCCACGTCCATCCTATAATGCGGTGACCAGAACTGTACGCAATACTCCAAATGCGGCCGTACCAGAGTTTTGTACAGCTGCAACATGACCTCCTGACTCCAGAATTCAATCGCTCTACCAATAAAGGCCAACACTCCATAGGCCTTCTTCACAACCCTATCAACCTGGGTGGCAACTTTCAGGGATCTATGTACATGGACACCTAGATCCCTCTGCTCATCAACACTCCCAAGAACTTTACCATTAGCCAAATATTCCGCATTCCTGTTATTCCTTCCAAAGTGAATCACCTCACACTTCTCTACATTAAACTCCATTTGCCACCTCTCAGCCCAGCTCTGCAGCTTATCTATATCCCTCTGTAACCTGCTACATCCTTCCACACTGTCGACAACACCACCGACTTTAGTGTCGTCTGCAAATTTACTCACCCACCCTTCTGCGCCTTCCTCTAGGTCATTGATAAAAATGACAAACAGCAACGGCCCCAGAACAGATCCTTGTGGTACGCCACTTGTAACTGAACTCCATTCTGAACATTTCCCATCAACCACCACCCTCTGTCTTCTTTCAGCTAGCCAATTCCTGATCCACATCTCTAAATCACCCTCAATCCCCAGCCTCCGTATTTTCTGCAATAGCCTACCGTGGGGAACCTTATCAAACGCTTTACTGAAATCCATATACACCACATCAACTGCTCTACCCTCGTCTACCTGTTCAGTCACCTTCTCAAAGAACTCGATAAGGTTTGTGAGGCATGACCTACCCTTTACAAAGCCATGCTGACTATCCCTGATCATATTATTCCTATCTAGATGATTATAAATCTTGTCTCTTATAATCCCCTCCAAGACTTTACCCACTACAGACGTGAGGCTCACCGGTCTATAGTTGCCGGGGTTGTCTCTGCTCCCCTTTTTGAACAAAGGGACCACATTTGCTTTCCTCCAGTCCTCTGGCACTATTCCTGTAGCCAATGATGACATAAAAATCAAAGCCAAAGGTCCAGCAATCTCTTCCCTGGCCTCCCAGAGAATCCTAGGATAAATCCCATCAGGCCCCGGGGACTTATCTATTTTCAGCCTGTCCAGAATTGCCAACACCTCTTCCCTACGTACCTCAATGCCATCTATTCTAATAGCCTGGGTCTCAGCATTCTCCTCCACAACATTATCTTTTTCCTGAGTGAATACTGACGAAAAATATTCATTTAGTAACTCGCCTATCTCTTCAGACTCCACACACAATTTCCCATCCCTGTCCTTGACTGGTCCTACGCTTTCCCTAGTCATTCGCTTATTCCTGACATACCTATAGAAAGCTTTTGGGTTTTCCTTGATCCTACCTGCCAAATACTTCTCATGTCCCTTCCTTGCTCATCTTAGCTCTCTCTTTAGATCCTTCCTCGCTACCTTGTAACTATCCATCGCCCCAACTGAAACTTCACACCTCATCTTCACATAGGCCTCCTTGTTCCTCTTAACAAGAGATTCCACTTCTTTGGTAAACCACGATTCCCTCGCTCTACGCCTTCCTCCCTGCCTGACCGGTACATACTTATCAAGAACACGCAGTAGCTGATCCTTGAACAAGCTCCACTTATCCAGTGTGCCCAACACTTGCAGCCTACTTCTCCACTCTACCCCCCCCCAAGTCACGTCTAATGGCCTCATAATTGCCCTTCCTCCAGCTATAACTCTTGCCCTGTGGTGTATACTTATCCCTTTCCATCATTAACGTAAACGTCACCGAATTGTGGTCACTGTCCCCAAAGTGCTCTCCTACCTCTAAATCCAACACCTGGCCTGGTTCATTACCCAAAACCAAATCCAACGTGGCCTCGCCTCTTGTTGGCCTGTCAACATATTGTGTCAGGAAACCCTCCTGCACACACTGTACAAAAAACGACCCATCTAATGTACTCGAACTATATCTCTTCCAGTCAATATTTGGAAAGTTAAAGTCTCCCATAATAACTACCCTGTTACTTTCGCTCTTCTCCAGGATCATCCTCGCCATCCTTTCCTCTACATCCCTAGAACTATTTGGAGGCCTGTAGAAAACTCCCAACAGGGTGACCTCTCCTTTCCTGTTTCTAACCTCAGCCCATACTACCTCGGAAGATGAGTCCCCATCTAGCATCCTCTCCGCCACCGTACTACTGCTCTTGACTAGCAGCGCCACACCTCCCCCTCTTTTGCCTCCTTCTTGGTCACTATGCTGCCTTCTGCCAAGCAGCTCAGCCTGCCAATTTATATCGCTTCAGCCAGCCTCGCAGGAATGTCCGGGCAATTCAACCCACAGTCACCGAGTCCGATGCGGACCTCCCACACAGCAGTGACACCGAGGACCGGAAGGCGCCTTTTCGAGTCGGTATCGTGACAAAAAACAGGGTGTCCCCGAAGCAAAGACACCAGCCGCTGTCGGTATACAGCATCGATCCAGACAATCTTCCTAAAACAAAAATAAAACTGCTTACTGCGACTCTATACATGGGTTCAAATCTGCTCACCACTTTACAAATATCACATTGGATCCTGCACATGATTTTATGCAACAAAGAGGATGTGTGCCACCCCGACGGTCAGCCGGTCCCAAATACGATTCCGCCTGGGCACTGGTGCCTCCGCCAGTCTCATTGCGCAGTCTGACTTCCAAAGCCTTCGTGTCAAACCAGCCATCCTTCCATCAACCTGCCAGCTATTGGACTACAATGGCAATGCCATTGCTTCCAGCAGCTCGTGCCAACTTGAAGTGTCGCACAGGTCACGCAAAGCCATCCGTCCTTTTGAAATCATGGGCTCCTCGAAAGCCTCCTTGGTTGGCACGCAGGTATGCAAGCTGTTGAACCTAGTTCAGAGCGTTCACTCTCTCTCTCCTGATGACACGTCTGCCTTTCAAGACACCGACTTCAGGGCGCAACCCGACACCATCATCAACCAGTACCACGACGTCTTCAAAGGCATGAGCACGTTCCCGTACACCTACAAGATCTTATTGAAACAGAATGTCACGCCTGTGGTGCACGCACCTCGCAGGGTCCCAGCACCCCTTAAGGACCGCCTCAAGCAGCAGCTGCAGGACCTCCAGAACCAAGGAGTGATTTCCAGAGTCACGGAACCGACCGACTGGGTCAGTTCCATGGTATGTGTAAAAAAGCCTTCCGGCGAATTGAGAATTTGCATTGATCCCAAGGATCTAAATCGCAATATCATGAGGGAGCATTATCCAATTCCCTATCCAATTCCCAAGCGCGAAGAGTTCACATGCGAGATGGCTCGCGCCAAGCTCTTCACCAAACTCGACGCCTCAAAAGGATTCTGGCAAATCCAGCTCGACAAATCCAGCAGGAAACTGTGTACATTCAATACCCCCTTTGGCAGATATTGTTACAACAGGATGCCGTTTGGGATCATATCTGCTTCAGAAGTGTTCCATAGGATTATGGAACAAATGATGGAAGGCATTGAAAGTGTTCGCGTCTGTGTCGACGACATAATCATTTGGTCCACCACCCCGCAGGAGCATGTCAAGTCACCTCCAGCG
Source organism: Scyliorhinus torazame (assembly GCF_047496885.1). Lineage (NCBI taxonomy): Eukaryota > Metazoa > Chordata > Chondrichthyes > Carcharhiniformes > Scyliorhinidae > Scyliorhinus > Scyliorhinus torazame. Next base: position 282,766,068 of record NC_092713.1, on the reverse strand, counting down.
CGTGTTCAAACGCATACGTGAGCAGGGCCTACGCCTCAACAGGACCAAATGCTCTTTTGGTCAGACGGAACTCAAGTTCCTCAGGGACCACATCTCCCAATTGGGTGTGCAGCCGGATGCGGACAAGGTGGCTGCTATCACAGCCATGAAAACGGCAGAGGACAAGAAGGCGGTCCTCCGATTTCTGGGCATGGTCAACTTTTTAGGGAAGTTCATCCCTAACCTCGCCTCTCATACCACGGCTCTCAGGAACCTGGTCAGGAAGACGACAGACTTCCAATGGCTTCCTGCCCACGAGCGCGAATGGAGAGAACTCAAAACCAAACTCACCACGGCCCCGGTCTTAGCTTTCTTTGATCCAGCAAAAGAGACCAAAATATCGACCGATGCCAGCCAATCTGGCATTGGGGCAGTGCTCCTTCAACGTGATGAGGCCTCATCATGGGCCCCCGTTGCATATGTGTCACGTGCCATGACCCCCATGGAACAGCGCTACGCCCAGATAGAAAAGGAGTGCCTGGGCATTCTGACCGGTGTGGTTAAGTTTCACGATTATGTGTACGGACTTCCTCAATTCACCGTCGAGACCGACCATTGCCCGCTGGTCAATTTAATACAGAAAGACTTGAACGACATGACGCCTCGCCTCCAGCGTATTCTTGTCAAGCGCCGGCGATACGACTTCCAGCTGGTATACACCCCAGGCAACGACCTCATCATTGCTGACGCTCTCTCCAGAACAGTCAACACCCCGTGTGACCCAGCGGGATTCGCCTGCCAAGTTGACGCCCATGTGGCCTTCGTGACCTCCAATCTACCGGCCACGGATGAACGCCTCGTCCAAATTTGCCGTGAGACGGTGGCTGACCCCTTGCTACAGCGTGTCATGCGCCACCTAACGGACGGGTGGCTCAAGGGCCAATGCCCTCAGTTCTATAATGTCAGAGATGATCTGGCGGTAGTAGACGGGGTTCTTCTGAAACTGGACCGCATTGTCATCCCGCACAGCATGCGCCAGCTCGTCCTGGAACAGCTACACGAGGGCCATCTTGGCGTGGAAAAGTGCCGCCGACGGGCCCGAGAGGCAGTGTACTGGCCCGGCATTAATGAGGACATAGCCAACACAGTGCTCAACTGCCCCACTTGTCAGCACTTCCAGCCGGCCCAACCATGTGAGACCCTGCAGCCCCATGAGTTGGTCACGTCACCATAGACCAAGGTGGGCATCGACCTGTTCCATGCGCTGGGTAGAGACTATGTCCTGATCGTGGACTACTTTTCAAATTACCCGGAGGTGATACGGTTGCGTGATATCACATCGTCCGCAGTCATCTGTGCTTGTAAGGACACCTTTGCTCGACACGGGATCCCACTCATTGTTATGTCGGACAATTGCCCCTGCTTCGCAAGCCAGGAATGGTCCAACTTTGCCAGGAGGTACAGTTTTGCACATGTGGCATCCAGTCCCCTGTACCCCCAATCCAACGGCAAAGCGGAGAAGGGCGTCCACATAGTCAAACGGCTCCTCTGCAAGGCTGCCGATGCTGGGTCTGATTTCCACCTTGCCCTGCTGGCCTATCGCTCGGCCCCACTGACCACTGGCCTGTCGCCAGCCCAATTGCTCATGGGTCGCACCCTGAAGACGACGGTGCCGTCCATTCATGTCCCAGACCTCGACAACGTTCCGGTCCTTCAACGGATGCAGCTGTCTCGTGCACAGCACAAGGCGGCTCATGACTCCCGTGCAGCTGATCTCCCTGCTCTGGATCCAGATGACAACGTCCGCGTCCATCTTCCGGATGGTGGCTGCTGTGCAACGCTGTTGTCCTTCGGCAGGTGACTCCCCGCTCGTTCCTGGTTCGTCTACCGGATGGTTCCATTCTGCGCCGTAATCGACGTGCCCTTCGTCTCGTTCCGCGCTCGCTACGTGATCCTCCACTGTCACCTCGCCCTCCTGCTGACCCTGCCATGGACTATGCAGAGATCCCGGTCACTCTGCATCCTCCTCACTCTGACGCAGTCCAGCCCGCTCCTCAGCCGGCGGCTCCCGACCCACCCTTGAGGCAGTCAACCAGAATTCGTCGCCCACCTCAGAGACTTAATTTGTGAACTTTGTGGACTTATAGACTTTCTGAATTGTTCTGTTCTTCCGTTTGATCGTTTACATGGTTTGTATATAGTGTTGATCTCATTATTTTTATTGCATACTGCTTCTCTGCACCAGGCATCTTCCCATGTAAATAGCTTAGTTCTCATGTACATAGTCCTGTAAATATGTCTTTCGCACACACGTAGTCAGGAACATTCTCACCATACACTATTTATTGCCACACATGTACATTCTTTTATAAAAGGGGGGATGTCATGATATACACCAGTATATCATGGTGCAGACACACACTGATGGACACACAGTGGGACCAATCAACACACACAACACCACAGCCAATCACCAGTTAGAGCACACGCACTATAAAGACAGGGGGTATCAGAGTTCCCGCTCATTCGAGCTGCAGCTAGCCAGGAGGACAGAGCTCACAGCCTGCAACACAGACATTCACCATGTGCTGAGTGCATCGACTGGTTAGGACAAGGCAAAGGTCTTTAGCTAAAGCTAGTATCGTATTAACCCACAGTGAGAGTATGTTAAACAGTTAATGATTCAATAAAATAGTGTTGCACTATTTCAAGTGTTGATGACCTGTATGTGTTCCACGGATCCAGAGCGCCCAAAACAACAGGATGTAGGGATGGGACGGTGGAATGTCCAAACATTCAGATGTAGATTTACAGTTAGCTCCTTCTACAGAGTTCAGATGAGGTGCGCATACTTCATTCAACTCTCAAAACATTCTTGGGGAACTACATGCCATATAACAAATAGCATCTGTTTTATTCCTCTGTAACGGCCTGGATTCTCCGAAATCCCAGCCAAGTGTTGACGCCGACATAAACACCGGCGTGGAGTACGCCGGCACCACTGGGCCTCCGGGCCAGCAATTCTCCGTTTTTTAGGAGGCAAGCACGGCGCTGGAGTGCTGCGCATTGGACTGGCGGCGAAAGGCAGCCCTGCACGGCCGGCGTGGGTCCGTGCATGTGCGCCACGCCCGTCTCCGTGCCAGCGCATGCGCGTGGTTGCCGACGCGGCGCAACATGTCGGGGACCGAACAGCGGGCCCATGTGGAAGGAGGTAGGCTCCCTCCAGGTCGCGGCCGCCCACCGATCGGAATCCCCCGGTCGCGGGCCTGGACACCGTGGAGGCCCCCCCAGGGTCAGATCCCCCCCCCCCCACCTCCCCACCAGGACGTCCACAGCGGCCACGGGCCCAAGCTCCCGCCGGGTGGTACCAGGTTGGAGCCACGCCGTCGGGACTCGGCAGAACTCAGCAGGAGTTCGGCTCGTCGTCTGCGGAGAATCGCCTCGTGGGCCTATTTCAGCGACCCCCGATCAGCACCGCGGCAACCACGTGGGCGCCAATTCTCTGGCGACCGGAGAATCAACGGCCCAGCGTCAGAGCGGCATGGCGGGAATCTCACACGGCCCGGTGATTCTCCGACCCGGCGTGGGCCCGGAGAATCCCAGCCAGCATGGCTGACTCATAGGCCCTCAGGTTTCAGGTCTGCAAATTAATGTTGCTTTTCTCCAAATCATTCCCAATTATGCACAGCTAGCAAAATCTTTGCTGCCAGAAATAATTTCTAGCAGCTGTTTCTTTGGCCAAACTGACCCCAATGTCTAGGGATTCAATTATTGCCATGATGTTCCTTCTATCTTATCAAATTAATTTTCTCACTCGAATGGAAGCACGAAGGCCAACATAAACATGGCACCAAGGTAAATCACCTTTATAAAGATATTGATGACCTTCAAATCTGGAACAGGAAGCTTTGTACCAGTTCTGTCTTGCGTCCCTACACCATCAGGACTGCAGACAAAACTTTGGTGCAACCAATATGCTTACTTTCTAACAGCAAATAATCTTTGGATGTTTCAAATTTAATGAAAACATGTTTATTAACATTTATGTTTCCAGTAAGTCATTTGTATTGATGGATTTCTTCTGTATCGCCACAGTGCAGAAGAGCATACTAATGATGGTTTTGCTAATATTCGTGTGAGTGGAGTTGTTGAGTACTGTGTAAATGTGCCTCAATCAAAATCATCGTTTACATATAATAAACAGCCCAAGTAGTACATTTTCCTGCCACTGCATGCTCCCAACGCATTTTATAACTGCTCTATTATATAGTAATGGTCTTGCTAATAGCAGCACCTAGTGACTAAAAATGGCAAGAGTTTATTTAAGTAGCAATACAGAGGCAAACAGGACCACACAGTTTAATTAGTATTGGCAAAAAGAATAGTTGCAGCCAAACAATCAAGATTTTCTTGGAGTATTTTTTTCTCCTGCTCATTATACCCAGAGCATTCGTCTAACAAATGCTTAGATTATAAGCAGGCTGTAAATTTCAAATTGCTTGTCCGACATCCAGTACACAAGAACACAAGACATAGGAGCAGGAGTAGACCATACAGCCCACTGAGCTTGTTCTACCATTCAATGTGGTTATGGGTGATCTTGAAGTTCAACTCCACTTTTCCCCCTGTTCACCTAAGCCTTAATTTCCCAAAAGACCAGAATTCTGTCTACCCCAGCCTTGAATGTATTCAACATGGAGTCATAGAGTAATAGATGTTTACAGCATGGAAACAGGACCTACGGTCCAGCTTGTCCATGCCGCCCAGTTTCTATCATAAGCTAGTCCCACTTGCCCGCATCTGGCCCATAACACTTTCTACCCACCCTGTCCATGTAACTGTCTAACTGTTTTTTAAAGGGATAAATTGTACCCGCCTCTACCACTGCCTCTGACAGCCCGTTCCAGATGCTCACCACCCTCTGTATTAAAATATTTTGCCTCTGGTCTCTTTTGTATCTCTCCCCTCTCACCTTCAACCTATTCCCTCTAGTTCTAGACTCCTCTACCTTTGGGAAAAGATATTGACGATCTGCCTTATCGATGCTCCTCATTATTTTTTAGACCTCTATAAGTTCACCCCTAAGCCTCCTATGCTCCAGGAAAAAGTCCCAGCCTCTCCTCATAACTCAGACCATCAAGTCCTGGTGGCAACCTCGTAAATCTCTTCTGCACTCTTTTGAGTTTAACAATATCCTTCCTATAATAGGGTGACCAGAACTGAACATAGTATTCCATGTGTGGTCTTACCAATGTCTTGTACAACTTCAACAAGACTTCCCAACACCTGTATTCAAATTCTTACTGATAAAGCCTAGCATGCTGAATGCCTTCTTCATCACCCTGTCCACCTGCGACTCCACCTTCAAGGAGCTATGAACCTGCACTCCTAGATCTCTTTGTTCTGTAACTCTCCCCAACTCCCTACCGTTAACTGAGCAGGTCCTGCCCTGATTTGATCTACCAAAATGCATCACCTCACATTTATCCAAATTAAACTCTCTCTGCCATTCATCGGCCCACTGGCCCAATTGGTCAAGATCCTGTTGCAATCTTCTATAACCTTCTTCACTTTCCAATTGGCGACCTCACCCTGGAACATTCACAACGCTCTGGGTTAGAGAATTCCAAAGATTCATAACCCTTTGAGTTTTCTCATTTCAATCCTAATGGCCTCTTAGCCTGGAACTGTGCCCTTGTGTTTTGGAATTCCCCAGCCAGGGGAGACAGCCTCTCAGTGTCTCCTTGTCAAGCCTCTCTTTGGCAAGACCAAGGCCACTGACGTCAGCCCCGACCGCAAGTTCCCTCCCCTAGATACTGACCCCACCCTCCTCCCTGGTGACTGCCTGAGCCTGAACCAGATTATTCACAGCCTTGATATTATATTTGAGGTTGGATTGTGCTTCTAACCACATGTTCTAGCATCATGTTAACTGCCTAATTCCACCTCCATAACATCCCTCGACCCCACCCTGCCTCAGGTCCTCTGCTGCTGAAATCCTCATCCGTGCCTTTGTTACCCCGAGAACTGTAAAGTGCTCCCGGCCCGTTTCCCCCATCTCTCCTCTTGATTTGCACAAAGTCCTATTCGCCCATCACCCCTATGCCCCCTGACCAGCACATGCTCCTGCTGAAGAAACAGCTCAATTTTAAAAATCCTCATTTTCAAATCCCTCCAAGGCCTCACCCTCCCCTATCTCTGTAACCTCCTCCAACTCCACAACACTCCAAGGTATTTGTACTCCTCCAATTCTGGGCCTCCTAAGTAACCCCAAATTTAATCACTCTTCCATAAATCTCTCTGTCTCTCTACCTCTTCTACATTTAAAAAAAAGCTTTTCCAGCCATTCCTGCCAGTGGGATTTTCTGGTTCTGCCGATGGTGGCAGAGGGAACGAGCAACGGGAAACCCCTTTGACAGTGGCGTGACCGGAATATCTTGCCGTCCGGCCAATGGCGGGCCCTCTCCGCCCCGTTGGGGGGGGGGGGGGGGGGGGGGGGGCGGGGGGTGGGCAGGGGTGGTGGAGGCAGAAAATCTCACCCAACTCTTTGACCATGGTTTGTTCGGTTGTCCTACAGTCTCCTTAACTGGTGAGCTGCCAAATTCTGCTTGATTACCCTCCTGTGAAGCACCTTGGTATGGTAAAAGCACTATATGAATGCAAGTTGTTGTTTTGTTGTGTTGGGGGAAAAGGTGGGTGCCCAACAAATGAACTGTCCAGTAATGTCAATGGCATTGAGTACTGAAATAATTTTTATTTTTTAATTCATTTATGGGATATGGGCGTCGCTGGTTAGGGCAGCATTTATTGGCCATCCCAAGTTGCCCTTCAGAAGGTGATGGTGAGTTGCCTTCTTGAACCGCTGCAGTTCTTGTGGTCGTGGGTTTGGAAGGTGTTGTCTAAGGAACCTTGGTGAATTATTGCAATGCATCTTGTTGCTGGAACACAAGCTGCCAATGTTCGCTGGTGGTGGAGGGTTTGAATGTTTGTGGAGGGGAGAGCAATCAAGTGGACTGCTTTGTCCTGGATGATGGCGAGCTTCTTTAATGTTGTTGGAGCTGCATTCATCCAGGCAAGTGGAGAGTATTCTGTTACACTCCTGACTTGTGCCTTGTAGATGGAGGACAGGCTTTGGGAGGGTCAGGACGTGAGTTACTCGCTGTAGGATTCTTAGCCTTTGACCTGTCCTTGTAGCCATAGTATTAATGTGGCTAGTCCAGTTCAGTTTCTGATCAATGGTAACCCCCAGGATGTTGATTGTGGGGTATTCAGCGATGGTAATGCCATTGGATGTCAAGGGGCTGGGGTTAGATCCTCCCTTGTAGGAGATGGTCCATTGCCTGACACTTGTGTGGTGTGAATGTAACTTGGCACTTGTCAGCCCAAGCCTGGATATTGTTCAGGTCTTGCTGCATTTGGACATGGATTGCTTCATTAACTGAGGGGTCACAAATGGTATTAAACATTGTGCAGTCATCCGCAAACATCCCCACTTCTTTTTTTTTCTAAATTTAGAATACCCAATTTTTTCTTTCCAATTAAGGGACAATTTGAAATGAAAATGACTTATTGTCACAAGTAGGCTTCAAATGAAGTTAATGTGAAAAGCCCCTAGTTGCCACATTCTGGCGCCTGTTCGGGGAGGCTGGTACGGGAATTGAACCGTGCTGCTGGCCTGCCTTGGTCTGCTTTAAAAGCCAGCGATTTAGCCCAGTGTGCTAAACAGTGATTTAGCGTGGCCAATCCACCTACCCTGCACATCTTTGGGTTGTGGGAGTGAAACCCACGCAGACACGGGGAGAATGTGAAAACTCCACACGGACAGTGACCCAGGGTCGGAATTCAAACCCGGGTCCTCAGCGCCGTAGTCCCAGTGCTAACCACTGCGCCACCTGCCACCCTAAACATCCCCACTTCTGACCTTATGATGGAAGGGATGCCATTGATGAAGCAGCTCAAGAAAGTTGGGCCTAGAACACTACCCTGAGGAACTCCTGCAGTGATGTCCTGGAGTTGAGATGATTGACCTCCAACCACCACAACCATCTTCCTTTGTGTCAGGAATGACTCCAACCAGTGGCGAGTTTTTCCCTGATTCTCATTGACTCCAGTTTAGCTAGGGCTCCTTGATGCCATACTCGGTAAAATGCTGCCTTGATGTCAAGGGCAGTTACTCTTACCTCACCTCTGATATTCAGCTCTTTTGTCCAAGCCTTTTGTTTGAACCAAGACTGTAATGAGGTCAGAAGCTGAGTGACCCCGGCGGAACCTAAACCGAGCAGGTTATTGTTGATTAAGTGCCGTTTGATAGCACTGTTGATGACTCCTTCCATCATTTTGCTTATGGTGGAGAGTAGACTGATAGGGCAGCAAATGGCTGGGTTGGATTTGTCCTGTTTCTTGTGTACAGGACATACTTGGACAAATTTCCACAGTGCCAGGTAGATGCCAGTGTTGAAGCTGTACTGGAACAGCTTGGTTAGGAGTGCGGCAAGTTCTGGAGCACAAGTCTTCACTACTATTGCTGGGATATTGTCAGGGTCCAGAGCCTTTGCAGTATCCAGTGCCTTCAGCCGTTTCTTGATATCACATGGAATAACTCGTATTGGCTGAAAACTGACATCTGTGATGCTGGGGACATCCGGAGAAGGCCGAGATGGATTGTCCACTCTGGCTGAAGATTATTGCGAATGCCTCAGCCTTGTCTTTTGTACATATATGTGCTGGGCTCCTCCATCATTGAGAATGGGGATATTTGTGCAGCATCCTCCTCTGGTAATGTTGTTTAATTGTCCACCACCATTCACGGCAGGACTGCAGATTTGACATCTGATCCGTTCATTGTGGAATTGCTCAACGTTGTCAATACTTGTTGCTTATGCTGTTTGGCACACAATTAGTCTTGTGTTGGAGCTTCACCAGTTTGACACCTCATTTTTCAGTATGCCTGGTGTTGCTCCTGGTATGCTCTCCTGCACTCTTCATTGAACCAGGGTTGATCCCCTGGCTTGGTAGAGTGAGGAATATGCCGGGCTATGAGGTTGCAGATTGTGGTTGAATACAATTCTGCTGCTGCTATGGCCCACAGCGCATCCTGGATGTTCAGTCTTGAGTTGCTAAATCTGTTCAAAGACTATCCCATTTAGCACGGTGGTAGTGTCGCACAACACAATGTGAAGACGGGACTTTGTCTCCACAAGGACTGTGTGGTGGTCACTTCTACCGATATTGTCATGGACAGACACATCTGCAGCAGGCAGATTGGTGAGGATCAGGTCAAGTGTGTTTTTCCCTCTTGTTAGTTCCCTCACCACCCCTGCTGCAGTCCCAGTCTAGCAGATATGTCCTTTCAGACTCTGCTTGGTCTGTGGTGATCTACCGAGCCACTCTTGGTGATGGACATTGAAATCCACCACCCAGAGCATATTCTGCACCCTTGCCACCCTCAGTGCTTCCTCCAAGTGTTCAACATGGAGGAGTACTGATTCATCAGCTGATGGTGGATGGCACGTGGTAATCAGCAGGAGGTTTCCTTGCCCATGTTTGACCTGAAGCCATGAGACTTCATGGGATCCAGAGTCGATATTTCCCAGGGCAACTCCCTCCTGACTGTATACCACTGTGCCGCCACCTCTGCTGGGTCTGTCTTTGTTTTCATATAAATTTAATGTACCTAATTCATTTTTTCCAATTAAGGGGTAATTTAGTGTGGAAAATCCACCTAACCTGCACATCTTTGAGTTGTGGGGGCGAAACCCACGCAAACACGGGGAGAATGTGCAAACTCCACACAAACAGTGACCTAGAGCCGGGTTCGAACCTGGGACCTCGGCGCCGTGAGGCAGCAGGGCTAACCCACTGCGCCACCGTGCTGCTCATGTCTTGCCGCTAAGACAGGACATACCCAGGAATGGTGATAGTGGTGTCTGCAACATTGTCTGTAAGGTATGATTGTGTGAGTATGACTATGTCAGGCTGTTGCTTAACTAGTCTGTGAGATATCTCTCCCAACTTTGGCACAAGCCCCAGATGTTAGTTAGGAGGACCTTTCAGGCTCGGCAGGGCTGAGGTTGCCGTTGTTGTTTCTGGTTCGATGCCGGGTGGTCCGTCCGGTTTCATTCCTTTTTTGTGTATTTGTAGTGGTTGAGTAAGACTGAGTGACTTCCTAAGCCAGTTCAGAGGGCATTTAAGAATCAACCACATTGCTTGGGTCTGGAGTCACATGGAGGCCAGAACAGGTAAGGACGGCAGAAGGATGTTAGTGAACCAGGTGGGTTTTTTAATAACAATCAACAATGGATTTGTGGTCATCATGAGAGTTTTAATTCCAAATATTTTATTCAGTTTAAATTCCATCACCTGCCGTGTGGGATTCGAACCCAGGTCCACAATCATTATCCTGGGTTTCTGGATTTCTAGTCCAGCGACAGTAACACTGGTGCCACCGCCTCCCCATGTGTAGTTTATCCTGACAATCCTCTACTGGTTCAGAAAAAAATACATTCTGTCTTCACAACAGCATTTACATAACAATGATTTTAATGGCAGGAGCTGGAGGCTGATTAAAATAGATGGGATTATTTATACAATGTAGCAAATCTATATAGCTGCTCACTCTCACACTCATGTTGTGCTATATTCAGAACTGGGGCGTTGGTTTACAGTTGAGCATCTCATACTGTGGCCTACTCAATCATGTTTAAATGTACAGTGCTTACTCAATGATTTATTTCCAAAAACTGCAATTACAATCACCAACACTGGTACGAGAGTGAACACCGACCAATTCATTCTTTGTCTAATGAACTCCATCCATTTTAATTAGCCCCTAGCGCCTCCCATTGTTATGTAAATTTCTGAGTTGGGACCAAAGAAACACAGATTAAGTGAGGCCACCAAACTGACATCTCAGGGGACAAAAAACGGAATGGTAAAGGTCAGGCAACCTAACATTATTCTGCAGAACATGACATTTAATTAGATGTTATGTTCTCAACCAGCACCTAATGTTTCGTCCAAAGGGCCTTTTAGCAAAGTTCAACGCAATTATTTTTTTGAACGTAAAAATGATTTTCTTCAAAATCATAAAAATGTAAGTTTTAAAGAATGGCAACATCACCAAGGAGCCTTGGATCTGGGAGATGTATTTTTTTTAGTTTTATTTCCTGTATCCCATAAATCACTGTTTGGAAAATGAAAAGGAATAACGGTGCTGGGTGACACCTCATTTAAAAAGGAATAACGATAACAACCCCAATAACAACTTGCAGTTATATAGCACTTCGAACGCATGGTGCCTCACAGGAAGATGATCGGCAATATTCGACATGGAGCCACCTGAGGAGATATATGGGCAGATGCCACAAAGCTTATTCAGAGGTAGGTTCAAAGGAGGGCTTAATGGAGGAAGAGAGACAGAGGAGTGGAGAGGTTTTATGGAGGGACTTTGTTAGCTGAAGGTACAGCCAAGCGTGGTGGAGCATTGAAAACCGAGTGCCAGAATTGGAGCAATGCAGATATCTCAGAGGGTTGTAGGGCTAGGGAGGAGGCTACAGAGATAGGGAGGTACCAGGCCATGGAGGGATCTGAAAACAAGAATGAGGCATTGCTTAACCAGGAGCCCATTGAGATCAACAAGGTCCTGGGCAAGCAAGCCTTGATGGGCATAAGTTCAAGTTTATGCATCAATGAAAAATGATAGGTTGGCAATGAGTGCTTTGCAATAGTCAAGTCTAGAGGTAACAAAGGCATGGATGAAGATTTCAGCTGCAGATGAACTGAGGCAGGGCAGAGTCAGGTGATGTTGTAGACGTGGAAATAGACAGTGTTGATGGCGGCTTAGATATATAATCAGAAGCTCAAATCAGGGTCATGATACAAATACACTTCCAAGGATGTTATTTGTTAGTTAATTTTTAAAAAATAATCCTGGGGTATGGGTAACATCAGCGAAGCTGCATTTATCACTTATCCTAGGCTGTCCTGAAGGAATTAAGAATCAAGCATTTCTTATTTTTGTAACAAATCACAGGAAACATGTACCAAAACACACTGTTGCGATGTGAAATTGTGATATTACAATTTTTTCAGAAAAGCACTGTTCCAAAGGTCACTTTTTAAACCTGGGGACTGACTGACTTTAAAGGCTGTTTTGAAAATGGACGCCGAGGATCATCTGACTTACTCCTTTTGGAACCCGCTTCAGTCAGACAACGAGGAGCTGAGGAGGAGACATCCTCAGACATACATATAAAAAAAGACTTTTGAAATTCAATGAGAGTTCCAAAAGAGCAAATAGAAACTCATTAACTTGATGGCCTTCAAACACAAGCACACTAACTAATAAGCCACAGTAAGGTGTGAATCTTTTGAACATGACAGGTGGTAAAAATAATTTACAACTGTAATGGATTGACCACGCTTCATACAAAACAATGACTCAAGCAGCCATCTTTTATTCATGCTGTATTAAAGGTGCACGGTAATAGCCTATGTGGCGACTAGGGGCTTTGCACAGTAACTTCATACTTGTGACAACAAAAGATTATTATTATTACTATTATTATTGCAGCAGAGAATCATCTTGGTCATCCACCTTGAAACAGCTTCACGCAGGGAGCGAGAAACCAACTAGCACAGCCATTCAACTACTGTAAACAACCAGGCTAAAGAAACATATTTTAAAAAATAAAGAGCCACACTGCAGTTCCTTAAAAGAGAACTGAAGAAACTCTTCTTCCCCACATCTCTTATCTTCAAGCTTACCCGAGAAAACCAACACCGGCAAATCAACTACAGGAGCCATTGCAGCTGCGGAGACAATCCTACAACCTCTAAACCTTTACTTCAGACGACGCAACCCTTTGACTTCAAAAATATTTGGCTTGTACCAAATATGGACTGGGTCAAATTTTATAAGTATTATTTTATCTTCACCTTTAATTAACGTGTGTGCGTCTGTGGTATAAATTTTCCTTAAGTAACTTGTCGTCAAGAGTGTATAAAGTAACCATTCCTTTTTGAGTGCAAAGTGACAGGAAGCAGATTTACATCGAATTTACAGTGCAGAAGGAGACTATTCGGCCCATCGAGTCTACACCAGATCCTGAAAGCGCACCCTACCTAAGCCCAACACGTCGACCCTCTCCCCGTAATCCAGAAACCCCACCCAACCTATGGACACTACGGAGCAATTTAGCGTGACCAATCCACCTAACCTGCATCTTTGGACTGTGGGAGGAAACCAGAGAACCAGGAGGAAACCCAGGCAGACATACATACATGGGGAGAACATGCAGACTCCGCACAGACAGGTGCAGTTTTAAGCAATCTATGTTTGTGTGGTTGGATATTAGAAATACGTCATAGACATAAGTGAGTTTAATGTCACGTTTCTGCGTAAGAAAGGGTAGAACTCTATTTAAATTCATGTTAGAGGTATTTGCATGTATGGGGGCTTTGGTTTCATTTTACACCGTGTCTCTATTGTGTTTAGAGAGTGTGTGGCGTGAAAAGTAAACAAGAGCTGGGAGAAGGATTGAGCTGTTGCTTGGCAAAGAGGGGCTGCTTTTTAAGTTGGGAAAGATTTTTGTGTTTAGTTTTAAACTGAACCCAGGCAGAAGAGCTTAGCAGTAAGCGAGAAAACAGCTCTCCCACAGCTCTGTCAGAAGCAGAAGAATGGAGTAATTTGCAGAAAAGCAAGTCCCACAGAAACGAATGGGCAGTTAGTTATACAAACTGAGAAATGAAGAGAGGTTTCCAGGAAGCCTAAAGTAAAAAAGGAGACAGGAACTGGAATTTGAGCAGGGTACTATTCACTGAAGTTAAAGGCAGACATGAAAAGGGCAGACTGGGTGACAGTGGCTAGAGAAAAGCCAGATATCTGAAGCAATTGTAAGATTGGTGTCTTTATTCCAGTCTTTGGAGCAACAGTATTTGGTTGGCAACTGAGTACCTGAGAGATTGTGTGGAAAACCTGAATACACGTGCCCATTTAAAACAAAGGAATACCAAAAGGTGATTTGGAAATCCTGGAGGTGGATCCTTGCTGAAAACCTCTGAGGAAAAGCACTGATTGTTTGTAAGAAGGTTCGAAGGTTTGGAGAATGGAGTTTAGACACATTTGTATGAAAGACGGAGTCCAGTGAGATCAGTAGGCTCATGGTGCAATAATCATCTGGGGGGATTTGAAGAGAAATCCACAGGGGTTTGATTAGGTGACATTTGCCACTTGGTTTTGGAGTGGAGTGTGTCTGACTACATTCAGCCGGTTGAGTTGCACAGACTGCATAGTCACTGACAACATTATAGCAGAAGATATATTTTGTAATCTGTGTTGTAATCTGTGTTATTCATAAAATATGTGTACATTTGTGAAGATAAGAACAAAGAACAATACAGCACAGGAACAGGCCCTTTGGCCCTCCAAGCCTGTGCCGACCATGGTACCTGCCGCAACTAAAACCCTATGTACTAATTGAACCCACACTGCAGGCCTTGTTCTGCATTACAAGCCAGCTGTTTAGCCCACTGTGCTAATCCAGCCCTGTGAGTTTTATCAGATTTGAGGGGTGCATTACCACCTATGCAAGATACAGCTTTCTCTAGACAGACGGCCCATTGCGTCCGATGTCTGGAAGGTCATACCCGAGGTAACTCAGAAGATACACTGAGCCCTCCCACCCACTCAGATGTTCCCCCATCCTGGAGGTCCCCACACAAAGACCACTGCTATGAATGGCTTGCAGATAATAGATCTGTGGGAACCAGACACAGGCACAGCTGCTGTCCTTCGCGGAATGTATATGTGGAGCTGAAAGGTAAGTATTACAGCTATAATGTTCCCACTGCCCCTGGCTGGACTGCTCTTCTGCTTCCAGACAGGTGTCCCTTTTCTGGGGGGTGGTGGTGTCTGTGTGTGTGGGGGGGGGGGGGGGGTGGAAGGGGCTCTTTTATGCAGGGGGCCCTGAGGGAGGTTCCCCACAAACAGGGGTCCCTGGGCAGGAGGGGGGGGGGGGGGGGCGCTCCCCCATTACAGAGATCTGGCAGGATTCCCCCTATTACAGGGGTGTTGGTAGGGGGGGCGCTCCCCCATTACAGGGATCTGGCAGGATTCCCCCTATTACAGGGGTGCTGGAAGGGAGGGTCGGGTCACCCAGATACTTGGTGGTAAGGTGAGCATGCAGGCAATCCGGGGTTTGGGGCCTGCTGTGCGGTGTGGGGGGGCGATTTTGGTTACGGGGGAGGGATCAGGGTCGATTTGCGGTGCAGGGGGTGGCCGATTGCAGGGTCTCGCTATCGGGATGCCTGCTCAAGAAGACGTTCCCATCGTGGGATTTCCTGGGATCCCCAGTATTCCACGCCATGCATAAATTTGCATGGCATGGTGCACTGAATTACATCCCGCTTTACGACCACAAGGGAATTGGAAAACTGGTGCAATTCGGATCCAGTGGGAGAACATGAGGTCGGATTCTCCATTGCTCGTTGCCGAAATCGTAATCGGCAATCGGGCAGAGAATCGGTTACGACGCAGGAATCAGGGCCGGGACCAGTTTGACGGCAGTTTGTAATTCTCCACCCCCTCCAAACCGGCATCATCGTGACGCGCACCGCACGCCGTCGCGAGGCCTTTGGGGCCTCATCGGCTGGCCCACCGTGATGCCCCACCCCCAATGGCCCGCGTTCCCAATGGCGCAGGGCACGTGTGGTCTGCGCCAGCGTGCTGGATGCGGACTGTGTTCAACGCCGCCACACTCAGCCTGAATCCATGCCGCTGGCCTTGGGGCTGTCTGCTAGGCCTGGGGGTCTGGTGGGGGGGTGGCCAGGGAGTGGGCCGTGGGCTCGCGGTTTGTGCATTAGGTTATGCATGTTGTACGGCGCAGCCGGTGTAGGTCGCCAGCCGTGCGCTTGCGCGGCCCGGGACCCAGCCATTCTCCAGCCGTTTTCGACGCGATCCACAGCCGTTTCATGCGGCCCCTGGTGCTAGTCCCTCACCAGTAATGGAATCAATGAGGTGTTCGCGCCAATTTTCCTGACGTGAACCTCCTGCAGATTTTCCATTTGAGCCGGCACTTAGCCGCACAAATGGAGAATTCTATCTGTAGCGTTCCGAATGTCGAAATACTGGACTGGATTCTCCGATTGTCTTCACGCTGGCGTGGAAACGGTGGCGTTTTATGCCTGAAAAAGTGGCGTAAAATGCCCACCGATCCTCTGTTTGGTGGGGGAGGCGAGCATGCCGGCAGCTTAGAGCACCCGGCTCTAGCTACCGATACGGCCCGGAGAATTGGCTGGTCCATGGCCGCACATGCGAACAGCAGCCTGCAGCGGTTGCGGCGTGCTCCATGGCGGCGGCCGCTCGCGGATCCGGCCCGCAAAATTGTGCCCCCCCCCCCTTTCGCCAGCTCGCGTGCCCCGGGCAACCCGCCCCCACAGTGCCCCCAGCCCATGAGAAGCCCGAATACCCTGCTATTGAGGGGGCGGAGCATCGCAAAAAAGCGGCGCCGGCCCCGATTTGGTCGGGAACTGTGATTCTCCAGCCGATTGGCAAACCCGATTTCAACGTCGCCGACCAGAGAATCCAGCCCACTGAGCCCAATGCAGGCCTGAGACTTCATCACAATAATTAGTAGCCTCTAAGCAGTAGCTCAGTCGGCAGCACTCTTGCCCACGAGTAAGAAGGTTGTGTGTGCAACACCTCGCCAGGACATTGAATACAAAAATGTAAGTCGACAATTCAGTGCATTATTCTGGGAATGCGGCACTGTCGAAGTTACCCTCATTCCTCTCCTCCTTCCGTGTCATTATCTCCCAAATCCATTCCCACGTTTCATGGAACTGTGTGTCTGCATTCCTGTAATCAGGTTTCTGACCCTGTCACAGCATCAAAACAGCATTTAACAATGTCACGTGACATCCTATTGTGACTGTGACTGAGGTCAACTTTCCCCTCGGCCTTCTTCAGTGTTCTGCAGCCTTTTACATGGCTGACCACACCATCCTCTTCCAACGCCTCTCCACTCTTGTCCAGCTGCTCTCACCCAGCTCTATTCTTGTCTAATCATAGCCAGAGAATCACTGGCATTCCCACTGGTAATGTGGAAAATTGCCACGGTGTGTCCTGTGCACAATAAACAGGACAAATGCAACCCAGCCAATTACTGTCCTATCAGTCTACTCTCCATCATCAGCAAAGTAATGGAAGGAGTCATCAACATCGCTATAAACTGGCACTTACTCAGCAATAACCTGCTCACGGACACTCAGTTTGGTTTCCGCCAGGGTCACTCAGCGCCTGACCACATTACAGCAGCCTTGGTTTGAACATGGACAAAAGAGCTCAATGGCAGAGATGAGGTGAGGGTGACGTAAATGCAGCATTTAACTGAGTATGGCATCAATGAGCCCTAGCTAAACTGGGAATCAGGGGGAAAACGCTCTGCTGTTTGGAGTCATACCTGGCACAAACGAAGATGGTTGTGCTGGTTGGAGGTCAATGAACTAAGCTCCAGGACGGCTCTGAAGGAGTTCCTCAGGGTAGTGTCCTGGGCCCAACCATCTTCAGCTGCTTTATCAATTACCTTCCTTCCATCAAAAGGTCAGAAGTGGGGATGTTTATGGATGACTGCACAATGTTCAGCACCATTCGCCAATCCTCAGATAATGAAGCAGTCCGTGTCCAAATGCAACAAGACCTGGACAATATCCAGGCTTGGGCTGACAAGTGGCAAATTACATTGCGCCACACAAGTGCCAAGCAATGACCATCTCTTACAAGAGAGGAGCTAACCATCGCCCTTTGACATTCAATGGCATTACCATCGCAGAATCCCCCACAATCAACATCCTGGGGGTTACCTTTGATCAGAAATTGAACTGGACTAGCCACATTAATACTGTGGCTCCAGGGCAGATCAAAGCCTAAAATCCTACGGCAAGTAACTCACCTCCTGACCCCCAAAGCCTGGTCAACCATCTACAAGGTACAAGTCAGGAGTATAATGGAATACTCTTCACTTGCCTGGATGAATGCAGCTCCAACAACACTCAAGAAGCTCGACACCATCCAGGACAAAGCAGCCCTCTTGATTGCTCCTCCTTCCACAAACATTCAAACCCTCCACCACCGATGAACAGTGGCAGCCGTGTATACCATCTACAAGATGCGCTTCAGTAACTCACCAAGGTTCCTGAGACAGCACCTTCCAAACCCACAACCACTACCATCTAGAAGGAGAAGGGCAGCAGATACCTGGGAACCCCACCACCTAGAGGTTCCTCTCCAAGTCCCTCACTACCCTGATTTGGAAATGTATCACCATTCCTTCACTGCCGCTGGGGCAAAATCCTGGGACTCCCTCCCTAACAGCACAGTGGGTGTACCTACACCTCAAGGACTGCAGCGGTTCAAGAAGGCAACTCACTACCACCTTCTGAAGGGCAACTAGGGATGGGCAATAAATGCTGGCCTAACCAGCAATGCCCACATCCCGTAAATTAATTTTTAAAAATTGCAATGCCTTCTCTTCTATTAGTCCTTCAGCACTGTAACCTCTGTCCCCGAAAGATCTACTCTTGGCCTCCTCCTATTTCTCACCTAAATGCTGCCCCATCAGCAACACCATCCAAGAGCACAGAGTTAGTTGTTACATGTATGCCGATAACACCCAGCTTTAACTCAATAACATCTCTCTCAACTCCTCCACTGTTGATAAATAATCAGGCTACTTATTACATTCAGTGCCAAATGAGCAGAAGTGTCGTCCAATTAAATGTTGGAAGACTGAAGCCATTGTTTTCAGACTCTGTTCCAACCTCCATTCCCTAACTACCAAGTCCATCCCTGTCCTTGGCAACAGTCTGACACTAAGCCAGTTTGTTCACCACCTCGGTGTCACATTTGATTCCAAGCTGAGCTTCCAGCCTTATATTCGTGCCATCATTAAAACCATCACTATTTCCATCTCTGTAACATTGTTCAACTTTGCCCCTTCCTTCCTCGTCTCATCTGCTGCTGAAAGCTTAATTCATGCCCTCGTCACCTCTAGATTTGACTCTTCCACCACCATCGTGGATGGTCTCCCACATTCTGCCGTCAGTAAACTTGAGGTCATCCAAACCTCTGCTGCTTGCATCTTAACTCACACCAAGCCCAATTCACCCTTCACCCCTGTGCTCGCTGACCTGCATTGGCCCCCAATCAAGCAAAGTATTGAGTTTAAAATTCTCTTTTTTTCAAATCCCACGGCTTCACCCCTCCCAACAGTGTAATTGTTCGGGTTTTGAAATGTCTGATGCCAGATCTGGCCTTCTGTAATCCTGTGACTGTGCTGTCTCTCTGGAGGCATCTTGAGGAGTTCAATGAAGATCTCCCACTGAGAAGAAACCGATGAAGTACAGCTGCCCTTAATCTCCTCCAGCCCCACAACCCTCTGAACTGTCTACATTCCTCTAAATCTGGTCGTGTGTCTGTCCCCAAATTTAACTACTCCATAATTGGATGCCATGCTTTCAGTTGCTGAAGCACCAAGTTCTGTAATTCCTCCTTACATTGTATTCTTCTGCTTTGCTTTACTTCTTTGAGACACTAATTAAAACCTACCTCTTTGGTCAAAGCTTTGGTCATCTGACTTAATATCTCCTTTTATAGCTTGTTATGATATTTTGGGTGTGATTTAGCGGCCTCGTCGCGCCCGACTTGGTGTCGGGACGAGGCTGTTGAATTTCACAAGAGGCCTGTTGCGACATTTGTAATGCTGTAAACGCCTCATAGAGTTAACAAAATCTCGCGAGAAGCCGTGACCTGGATCTCGTCCTCACTGAGCATGATCCAGGTCTGCACATTTAAATGAGCCATTTTGTACTGGTTTCCACAAATGGGAACCAATCATAATGGCACCTGGGTGGCCTCTCAGGCCACTAGAGGTCCCCAGGTGGTTGGGGTGGCACCTTGGCACTTCCTCTGGCACGTGGGCATGGCACTGCCAGCTTGGAACCCATGGCACTGCCAGGGTGGCACTGTCAGGCCGTTGTGGGGAGGGGAGGTGGTTCGAAAATGGAGGGAGGGAGAGGGGCTGAAAGGGGGTGGGAGAGATATGGGCAGCCGGACAAAACGGCGCCCCGATCTGCAAGGGCTAGCCAGCAGGAAATAACTCAAGTGCGGCCTTGCTGGAGAGAACTTCCCTGGGACCAAACAGAATGTCGTTGAAAAGCGGGATGTTTCCCAGCGCTGCGGCCACCTAGGAACATGCCCAAAACTGGACACTGATTTTTTTTTTCCATTGAATCGCGCCCGTTGTTTTCTAATGTTCCAGTTAGGTGCCTTGGGATGTTTTATTCTGTGAAAGGTGTGATATAAATAAGTTGTTGTTTCAGGTGAGATGGAAAGAAAGTGCAACCTTCCCTCGCGAGTGGATGTAAATGATCATATGGTACAATTGTGAAGAAGAGTGAGGTGAATTATATAGGGAGTGTCCTGGCCAATCTACTTCCCTTAATCAACATCACCAAAACAGATTATTTCCCCGTTAGCTCATTGCTATTTGTGCGAGCTTGCTGTGCACAAATCGGCTGCTGCATTTCTGACATTACAACAGTAGCTGCACTTCAAAGAACATCGCTGGTTCTTAAGCACTTTGGAACATCCCGTGGACATGGAAGACTTTATATAAATGCAAGGCTTTCCTTTTTTCACTTTTGTTAAGATCATGCTCAAATGAATTTTAAATGATAATGTACAATCTACAATAAATGTGTGAGACACCATTTCCCTTTCAGAAAACTATGTTCACTCTAGCTGATAGTGTCACGATTTTCTAAATGTCCTGCTACTACTTCCTTAATAATGGTTAACCGATGTTAGGCTAACTAGCCTATGGTTTCCTGCTTTCTTGAATAGGGGTGCTTACATTTGCAGTTTTCCAACCTGTTGGGACCTTTCCAGAATTTTGGAAGAATAAAACCAATGTATCCCCCATCACAGCAGGCATTTCTGTTATCACCCTTTGCACGAGCTAACGAAAAAAAAAGAGTCCGTTCTGGGCGAGATTAAGGGGTCGTTCCCAGCGCTTGTATTGCCGAGAGCAACTCTGCTATTTAACGGCACTCTGGGGGGTTTTCGTGCCTCAATGAGGAACGCCCCGTCAAGGCTGCACTCAGTCACATTTCCAGTTTTAATGACACCCCAATCTCGCGACCCCCCCCATGCGACCCCGGATCTCCCACCAATGCCCCAGCACATCTGTTGGGGGGTTCCTCGAGCTCCCCCTCACCCCCAGGCCCTATCTCCGGCATGGGCAAAATGCCACCCAGGCAACTTTGGCACTGCCAGCCTGGCACCCAAGAAATACCAGGTTGGCACCCAGATGGCATTGCCAGGGCACCCAGGTGGCACTGCCAGGGTGACATGCTGGCAGTGCTAAGGTGCCTGGATGACATCGGCAGTGCCAGGATACCACCCTGCCAGATACCAACCACTCAAGGGACTCCGATCGGTTGGGAGACCCCTCCAAGTGCTGTTCCGCCGAGCCCCCGTTTGTGGGGACCAATGCTAAACCAATGCCCGGGTGGGTCTCCTCGGGAGGCCGGTAAATAGTGAGGTTGTTGGGTGCCTCGGTCTGGGCACCGATTTGTGGGAATTACAGATTTTCAACGGGGGGGGAGGTCAGGGGATGACAGGGGGTAAAAACGGGGGAGGCGGAGTCAGTAGAGGGGAATGGCAGGAAGGGTGGGGTGCTGGTGGTGTTATTTATTTGTTATGGTTCTGTTTTTTAGTTTTGGTTGTATATATATATATGCCTTAATAAAAATATTTTTATAAAAAGAAAAGATTCCTGCCTAGAAAATCTTGATTTCTGATTTTTCCGTCCCCTCACCGATGTAATTAGCTTACTGTCCAAGAATGTCGGCAAGGTTTACTACATTTTCTGCAAAATATGAAGCAGCCGAAGGGAACCCGATGGGGGCACAAAGATCAGTATTGCGCCCAAGGGGGTACATGCCCCTAGCATCATGGCACTTACCCCCCCGTGACAGTGCCAACCTGGGAGTGTTGTGACAGTGCCTGTCCCTCAGGGGGTTCCCCTTATGTGTGGGAGGTTGTTGCTTTGGTAATTGTGGGTGGTGGGGGGGTGTTGTCCTGGTGCTTGTGAGGTTGGGGCAGATCCCCATTTCCATGGGTGGTGGGGGCCTTTGTTTCAATGCAGATCTGGGCGCCTTTGTAAAAGGGAACCCCGTTCTATCAGACCCTGCCTCGCCATTGTGCCAACAAAAACCACCCCCCCTAACTTTCCTGTGCAGAGTATCTGGAGAGAAAACTCGCCGGTTTTCTCATCCTAACCAGCACTCTGTGCACATAATGCAAAATCACCCATAGTGTGAAGTCTTACTCCCCTGATACCCTAGCTTGCAGGCTATCATGTCCAGGGAACTTGTCAGCCTTTAGTTTACCACATACCTTTTTGCTACTGATAGCAATTGTTTTAAGTTCCTCCCTCCCTTTTGCCAATTGATTTTCTACTGTGCGGGAGATGTCGTTTGTCTCACCTACTGTGGACAGATACAAAATATTTGTTCAAAGTCTGTTCCATATCTTTGTTTTCCATCATTAATTCACTAGTCCCATCCTCCAAGGGACTCTGATGACCCGCTTCCTTTGTATATAATTATAGAAGCTTTTACTGACTTTTTAATATTTCTTGCTAGGTTACTCTCATATTATAATTTTACCCTCTTTAGTTGTTTTTTTAGTCCTCCTTCGCTGGTTTCTATATTTTTTCCAATATTTTGGTTTACCATGAATCATTGCAGCATTGTTTGCCTTTTCTTTTAATTCGATACCATCCTTAACTTCCTTAGTTTTCCACAAATGGTGCATCCTTCTTTATAGAGTTTTCTTTCTCAATGAAATATATCTTTGAAATATCTTTTTAAATGTCTGCCACTGCTTATCTACTGTCTTGTCTTTTAACCTATTTCCCCAGTCCATTGTAGCCAATCATGTCTTCATATCTTTCTAATTGCTTTATTTAAGTTTATGATACTAGCTTCAGTCCCAAATTTCCCAAACCAAACAGGATGTGAAATTCTATCATATTATGCTCACTCTTTCCCAGAGTATGTTTTACTATGAGATCATGAATTAATCCTCTCTTATTACACATTACCTGGTCTAATATAATCTGTTCCCTGGTGGTTCCACAATGAATTGTTCTCAGGACCTGTGCATAATACACTCCTATGAACCCAACCTCAGGCTAATTTCATTTGTCCAATTTCATTATTTATTGATTTATACTTTGTCCTACAGTGTAGCTCCTGTAAGGGGAGGCTATTAACTACTCCTACCAATGACTTATTCCCCTTGCTATTTATCTCAACCTAAATTGATTCAATATCTTGATCTTCTTAGTCAAGGTAGTTTGTCACTACTGTACTGATGTTATATTTTATCAACAGAGCTACCCCACCTCCTTTCTTTTCTATCTACCTTTCCAAATACACCAAAACATTCACTTCTGAGCCTTGGTTACTTTGCAACCATGTACTTGTAATACCATGGCACACACACTTATTTCTATTTGTGCTATCAGTTGATCCATCCCATTAAGAATGTTGTGTGCATTCAGAAGTACAACCTTTAATTCTGCATTTGTATTATTTTTCTCTACCCTCACCCTTTGAGTTGTTGCACACTTATGTTTGTGTGCTCTTTCCCTTCCTGTCACACTCGGGTTATCATTATCGGTATTGGTACCCTGCACTATTGCCTTGCCATTTTTAGCTAATTTTCTCAATTTCCCTCCACCCCAACTTCACTAGCAAACATTTAGTTAAATCCCTCTCGAAAGCTCTAGTTGTCTGATTCGGTCACTGCTTGTGCCTCCTGCTCACTATTAAACCTGATGAGTACTAGGTTGACGATATGCCAACTTGATTAGACACCCTTCACTGCGACATAGCTCAGACTTTGTCTCCTTCATTTCCTTCCTTCTTCCCTTCCAGAAACCATGGGGATGAATTCGTGCCACATTCACCTTTAGCGAGAAAAGCGACGTGGGTGCGAAATCTGGCGAGAATCAGGAAACGCGATTCTCGTTGGCGAGATCACGATTCCTGATTTTCCCTGCCCCTTGCCAGTGGCGTAACGATTTCATTTAAACGTAATTTAAATACATTTCTAATACATTTACACCTGTGTAAAGGTCCTTCCCTTCACATTATCCCTCTAACAGAATAGTGATATCATGCCAATTTGACGTCAAGATGGGAAACAATTGAGGGGATCCCTCTGGGAGTGCCAAGGTAAGTGTAGCCCCGGTAAGAAAGGGACATTATCAGGAAGTACCCTGGTATTGTCTCTGGCATGTGCGAGCAATGCCCCAGCACAGGTCAGTACAGCCAGGTCCACACAAGGTGGCACTGCCAGGTTGGCATTGGTTGGCACTGCCAACCTGTGCCGGAGAAGTGCCAGGAATGGGCCCTCTCGGCAGCCTCACTGAAGGGTTCCACTTATGTGTTGGGGGGGGGGGGCTGATGTCTTTGAGGGGGGAGATTGGCCCTGAGGTTGCAGTGCTGGAGGAGTTGGGGGGGTTTGCCCCGATGCCTGTGAAGGGGGAGAGAGCCCCGTTGCTTACTCTGTGGTGGAGGTAGAGGAGCCTCGATGCTTGTGGGGGGAAGGGCCAGTGTGTCCCTGTCAGAGGTGCTGGGGGCAGCTAATTTCTGTGCTTTTATAGGGCGCTCAGATCTCTGCGCAACCGGCCTTGCTAGCTGTGGTAGTCTGTGTAGAGGTATTACGGTACCTGGTAATGCTGGAACACCATTGGTAGATATTGTATGTTTCCTATTGGTCAAGCTGTATGGTAGCTCTGCTCTGCAAGGCGGGGTATAAGAGCCCGAGCCGCCCCAGCAGCCTTCTTTCTGTACCTGAGTTGCTGGGGGAAACATCTAGCTTATTAAAGCCTTCAGTTGGACTACAACCTCGCTCTATTGGTCATTGATCATGCATCACTAGCTCAGTCTGGCCCCACCCCACCAGGCTGACCGTGTAAACCTCGCTCATTTTACTTCTCAGAGTGCCGGAAAATATGGTTTAAAACTCGGTTGTGTACTGCAGATCTACACGCTGGTTTACAGACAGGATCTGGCACTCTGAAAGAATATGGGAAAATTCAGCCCCCTATTTTTCCCTGGACTGCCTGAACTGTACTTCAGCTCCAATTTGCATATTCTGGAATATGGAAAGTAGGCCAATGCTTCCCTAAACTTTTCTGTGAAACCAAAGCCTTAGCCGCATGCCCCAACTCTCTACTGAGCTCTGCCACATCCCCCCTTAGCAGCTACATTGTAGGCCCTGCCGACCTCCATGCTTTGCCCCAAACTGTGTGCTCATGGCAAATGTTAAAGCAGGGCTGAGGCTCCAATCATTTCATTCGTCATTAATCTTTTAGTGAGATCAGTGACAAGAAGTACACTGCCTTCCAGTTTGAGCTTTGTCACCAAAAATAAAATTATATACTCTGCAATCGGGATGGGGCGTAGCTTTAGAGACCTGATTTATATGCAGTCATCACCTAACCTGATTAATTCAAAGACAGTCAATATATTAATAAGTAATAAACTGGCAGTAATAACAATTATTGTTTGATTAATTGATAAGATTTAATCTAATAAATTTACAAGCCAATATCAGCAGCAATTAAGGCCTGTTTATTTGGCACAATAACATGCAGAGCCAACAATTCGGCAACAAGCTATGCCTGAATTTGTGTCTTCATTTTAGGGAAGGAGAGTGAAATCTTGCGCTAGCAGACAATAGATCAGTAAAGAGACGGATTAAATTATCTAAATCTTCCGAGTGTATTTCTTCATTTTCTGGATTCTTCTAATTTAAAAAGTATCCTTCAAGCAAGTTTGCTAAATCGGCCTGCTAAGGAGAATGTCGAACTAGCTTTTACAAGAATTTAAAATTCAATTTTAAGGGAAATAGCGTTGAAACAAATTATTTCTTCAAGACTGCTCATTATTTAAGAATTCCTACAATAACATTAATGGTTCTGAAACTCTTAATGGACAAAAATGTATTAAATAAAACACACTTCAAGGTGTTCCAATCCAGCTTGTTTTAGGCCAATGACAAACTCAGCTGCTCTTACATACTTTATAAATATTCAAATATTAAAGTATGAAGCTATTAATAATCCCAGCATCTCTACACAGGGTCTGCTTCATCACAGTCCAATAATTTATCCTTTAATATTTAATTTACAACTGTATCTGCAGAATTTCAATTCACGGACTCTGCCATATCAGAGGTCGTTATGAGCATTAATCAAGCCTGGCTCGTGTATCTAAATTCATGTTGCTCCAGCCTCCCATTTTCCTTGCAGGCAGTCACCGCCAGCAGTTCCTTACGTTTTACGAGAATTGTCACAGAGAAGCTGCTTCATAACATTAGCAGCACAGTCTGGGGCAGGGGGAGGGAATGGGAAAGAAAGAGAGTGCCTCCTCCCAGAAATTCACCGCATTTGCACCCAGCCCCGGTACAGGAAGGGAAAAACAATCTGTTCACTGAATGATTGCAAAAAGATGAGGCCCGATTTCTAACTTCTGTTGCTTTAGTCTTAGTGTGCTTGAAGAAATGCAGCCAGTTCTGTATTTTGTTGGAACAAGAGCGTGAAATCTGTAATTAGGCTCTGGCCTAATGATTCTTCTTGCACGCCCCAAAATAGGAAAGGCCCAGCATCCACACATGAAGGCTCAGGGTCCATGCATGTGCCCAGAGGTGATGAGTAACAGCAGGACATAAAAGCAAGCATCTCCATCTGCAACCGTCCCTGTGTGTAGTTACAACAATCCCACTCAAGAGAATAATGCAGCTGATTAAATAAATATTTATTCTGCATCAACAGGAAATTAAAGATCACCTCTGTCCCTTCCATTGTTACTATTCAGTTGGCTGGATTGCACAAGGTAAGTAGCATCATACATTCATTTATTCCATACTGAACTGCGGTAGGTTGATGTTAAAACATTTCCCGTCACGTGTGGCGAGATATCAGTTTGATTTTAAGGTAATGAGTTGATTGTTTCTTTTTCTTTTAATAACATTAAATGCACTCTCCAATTGAAAATAAATTGCCTTTTAAAAGAAAATGGAGCTCCCTTTTCTAAATTCTAAAGTCATCCGGGACTGGGTTTAGTGCCAGAGATGATTGGTGTCGTCAATAACATCCCAGAGGAATTCTGAAGGGGTGACTTTGGGGAAGGGTATTAAAAGGTTCTGCAGCCCCAAAACACGGTACCAGATAAGGCTGGGGTTTATAATCGCACACTGTCGACGCCCTGATGGTATGCCACAGCTTGCAGTGTGGGATATAAAGTAACCTATTAAAACAGGAGCACAGTCCGACATGCAAAAAAAAAGTCATGCCCCTGGCCCCTGCCTGGCAATGTACAAATGACAATTCTATCCTCTGCTTATTGCATCCACAGTTGGCTCTCCACAATTGGATTCTTTCATAGGCTAATTTACAAACTCTCGTCACTGATGTCAACTCCTCACTTACAAATTCACCTTTGTGATCCCAAATCAATGATTCCGCACATAACCTGACCCTTGGCGAAAAAAAAGGAAATACAGAAGTCAAGGATTGATAATAAAGAGAGACCAGAAATAGTGGTAACAAAACAATGCAGTTACAGGCTTGATACAGCCTTCAGCAAACAAATCAAAGACAGGAGAAATCTATAATTGATCACCACATTGTGCCAGTTACTGTAAACTATTCGAACATTTAAATGATTATTAATGTTGATCGTTATCAAGGATTTACAGAGGGAACATTGATTAAAGAGTACAGCAAACCATAGCTGGATGACCAGAGGCAGTATTTTTAAAATTGCTTTCCATTTGATTCAAACTCAGCATTTTCTCTCCATCCTAACCTCCCAACTGCCCAAGAGTGTCACAAAAAAAATCCTAATGACATCCCTTCTTTTTACATCAAGTGGCAGTCTTCATTAATTAAATCTTATGTCACACAAACACAACACAATGTACATGATTAGGGCAAAGAATAAATTCGATTTGAATGAGCACCAGGAAACTGTTTCGGAGGAGTTGGGTTAAATATTTTTTATTTGAAATGTAGAGTTGTAGAGCTGGGTGATTCGCTAAGGGTGGGCTCCCTGCACCCCAGGGCGAGGCCACCTCAGCGAGGCTGGCTTCCCCCACTTTCAGTTTTTGGACAACAGGCTCATAATTATTCTGAGGTGAGATCTCTGCCGCTCTCCAGGAGGAAGTCCTGCCTCATTGGGCTGCTGATAAATTGGAGTCTGGTGGCTCTGCTCTGCCAGCATCACCTGGCGCAATGGCCAATTCCGGAGTATTGCAGCTAAGTCAAGGAGGAGGCAATCAGCAATGGACCCAAACCTCCAGGCATCTCAGGTTAGGCCTGCTGAGGGGGCTGAGGGGGGAGGGAAGTTGGACAGAGTTTGGGGAAGGGGAGGGGCATAGACCTAGGGAGGGCAAACTGTGAAGGAGGCCTCCAAATATCACCACGGACCCAGAAAACGGTCACATGTCCTTCACAGACCAGCAGCCCACAGATACGGACAGGCAAACAGGTTGGGTGGCACATTGGACGCAGGCCTCTCTCACCACCCATTAAATCAGGATGACACCTCTAAATGAGCATTGATTGTTCGTCCATGGGACTCAAATGTGCCATGGATGTGCCTCCCCTGATGAGATCATAGGAGTGGCAGGCATGGCACACGGCCCGATTGTACAGGTTCCCCCACCTTCCCTCCCATCCATGGTGGCCCGGTAAATGAAGTCCATGTAGTCATTGTGGCACAGGAAGAGAGTATTCGGCCCATCAAGTCCATGTAAATGTAAATGTTGTCACAATTCCAGAGGACCATAGGCTGCTCTACCCTTTGAGAGAGAGCTGACAGTTGGTGATTTAACCAGAGGGTCACCACACCTCTGGCGAGAGGCCAGGTTGAGAAACCAGGGCCTTCATGAATAACGTCAGTCAGTACGGGATTTTAACCCGTTCTGTTGGCGTCGCTCTGCATCATGAATCCAGCCGTACAGCCAACTGAAGTCAACACCCACTCTCTGTAGAGCAATGCAGTCACTCCCATTCCCCTGTTCTATCCTTGTAGCCCTGCAGGTTTAGCTCCCTCACGTGTCCATTAATATTCCTATTGGAAACGTTGGTCATATTCTCGTTCACCAATCCCATAGGCAGTGAATTCTAGGTCATTACCACTTATTCACATTCCCCCTACATCTCTTGCTCTAAACCTTCTACCTTTGCCTCCTTGTCCTGGTACCATCAGCTAATGGGAGCAGCTTTTCCTTGGCAACCTAATCTAAACCTGTCAGAATCTTCTATCAAATCTTCTATCAAAACTTCTATCAAATCTTCCCTCAATCTTCCTTCCTCTGAGGAGCGCACCAGCTTCCCCAGTCTAGGGCAGCACAGTAGCACAGTGGTTAGCAGTGTTGCTTCACAGCTCCAGGGTCCCAGGTTCGATTCCCGGCTTGGGTCACTGTCAGTGCAGAGTATGCACATTCTCCCTGTGTCTGCGTGGGTTTCCTCCGGGTACTACGGTTTCCTCCCACAGTCCAAAGATGCGCAGGTTAGGTGCATTGGTTATGCTAAATTGCCCTTAGTGTCCAAAAAGGTTAGGTGGGGTTTCTAGGTAACGGGGATAGGTTGGAAATGTGGGTTAAAGTGGGGTGCTCTTTCCAAGGGCTGGTGCAGACTTGATGGGCCGAATGGCCTCCTTCTGCACTGTAAATTCTATGATTCTATAACTCGGTAGCTAATAATCACTCATCCCTGGAAACATTCTGGTAAATCTCCTCTACACCCTCTCAAGAACCATTATATCCTTTCTAAAGTACAATGACCCCAAACCCTAGTTGTGGATGAACCAGATCTTTATAAAAGCACTTCCCAATTTTTCTGCGCACTACCGCTACTTCTGAAGCCCAATATCCCATATGCTTTGTTACTTGCTACCTCAACATGTCCTGCCACCTTCAGCGATTTTAGCATGTGTACCCCCAGATTCCTCTGTTCCTATATTCCTTCTGCCATCACCTCACACTTCTCTGTCAAGTTCCATCTTCCAGTTGTCCCCCTTCGGCTAGTCTACCCACATCCTGTTGCAGTCGGTTTGCATCATCCTCACTGTTTGCAACACTTTCAAGCTTGGTATCATTGACAAATTTAGAAATGTTATTCTTTGTTTCAATATCCAAGTCAAAAAGAGCAGATGATTTCGCACTGACCCTCGGGGAACATCACAGTCAACCATCCTCCAGTCTGAAAAACAACCGTTTGTATCGGCTGTGTTCTGCCCTTAATGCAATTTTTTATATGCCCCATCCTGGTCTATACTGAGGCTCTCACTATAATAACTCTTCTCTCAGTTTACATTATTTGTCACTGTTATCTTTGGCTATTATGAACTTCAGTTTGTACCTGATACCATATTTTTTATTATTAAGTAAAGATGGTGATGCTGATCTCTTTTTATTTTTCTTTATGTGATTTCTTCCTCACGTGTTGTAGCTATGTGTAGTTTAACATTTCCAAAAATAGGCTATAATATATTAAACCTGCACCAGCCCCTCCCCTCTCCATGTGAGATCAAAAGAGCGTCATCCCATAATCTAGCTGGTAATAAAAAGTAAATCATAAGATCGCACTAAGCCATAAAACAGCTCGGCAGAAACTCCGTACAATTCCAAATGAGTAACCATTAATCTTCTTGCTAAACAAAAATCTCATACAGTTAGTGACGGTGCCTTCCTGAATAAAAACGAACTCACCTACCATTACACAATAAATCTAATCATTATATCAATTGAAAACTTAAATTAAAATAGTTCAGTGGACGCTCCTCACCTGATTGAACCCTTCACCAACTACGCTACCAAAGGCAGAATTGCTCACTTTTTCCACAGCTATAGCTTCATGTAAGAACATGACTCTTTGGGGCTGGTTTAGCACACTAAATAACTGGCTTGCAATGCAGAACAAGGCAGCAGTGCGGGTTCAATTCCCGTACCAGCCTCCCTGAACAGTAGCCGGAATGTGGCGACTAGGGGCATTTCACAGTAACTTCATTGAAGCCTACTTATGACAATAAGCGCTTATTATTATTAAGGAGCTCTTTGCAACTGGGGTCCTATCTTGGCAAAGCTAGAACAGCAGCTTAAATGGGATTCGTACCTTCAATCCCTTCCACTCAACTTGGGCCACCAAAGGATTCTTAAGTGAGCTGCTGAAGAAGAAAGCACAATTTATTTTATGCTGCTCTGCAATTCTTGGTGACTTCACGTTGCCATGTTATCTTTGCTGAGAATCATTTCACTCTGCCCACCAGAGATGGTGCTGTGCACGTTGACTTTGAAGCCTCGAAAAATCCTTCCAGAAGCAGGGTTGATTAATACGCTAGGTATAAAATGTGAAGCACCAGTATTGGCCTTGGTGGTCATCGTTTTGAAATTGAGAAGAAAAAAAAACACCCAAAATTAAAATTAAATCAAGGTGACATGTTTTCTTGAATGAATGGATTCTACAAGCATACTTTTAACCACAATCAAAGGGTTCTAAAAAACTTCAAATTCATTGTCTTCGGCATCCAACGCAACAAGTTCATCAAATGCATTCTGAGTCACTTTGGCTCTGGCTCCATCGCAAGGGTCCCACTCACGATCGGATGTGTGCGTTCAGTTTCAGAATCATCCTTCCACAACAAAGCATTCTCCCTTCTCACCATTGACTTAAGTATTCTGTATCCTTTGAGCGATCAGGCGACAGTTTGTCCATTGATAGCATCCCATGACTTGATGATGAAACCACATAAAACATCAAACCGGCTGCAAAGGTTTTTTCCCCATTAAACATCCACCTATTCCACTAGGTGTGACCAAGATCCTTGAATGGCTTGTTGAGACATACATCCAAGGATTGAACTATGGTTGTTAGACCCCTAATATAACTGGAATTTGGGTGTTATTTCTTCCCAGGTGCCTCTTGAACAGTTTTGTGGGATATGATCATGTCCCTAAGTTCTTTGCAAATGCTACATTCTGCATTCCACCAATTCTACATATTATTGATTCACAGCTTCATTCCATCCTTATCCAACCAGCCATTGTCAGGGACGTACGCAAAATTTCCTGCGAGGAACTTTGAATTTGGCCATGGTTTTAGAGTTGAAAATTTCCCGCAAGATTTGATTTTGTTCCATCGACCATGCAGGATTGTCCCACCTTGAATCTCGTCTTCTTGTGTCCAGTGGTTTTCAGTAGAACCGTTTTTGAACTTTTCCTCTCCTCAGTTCGGCCGCTGGGTATGTTAAACTTCATTGGCATTTCATTCACGTTGTCAATGTGACATCAAGGTATTCATTTTTTGCCACCGTCGAATGGTGAACCCCTGGAAAATGGTAATTTTGGCATTGTGGTCTCTGAGAAATCTTCATCTTCTCTCTGAAACTAGACCTTTTCATTCAATAAAGTGGCCACACCAACCAACTGTTGTGCTGCACTCAGGGTTTGATTTGGCCCATTTAAGTGTGTATGTATGCATTGGATTGGCGGTGATGATGTATCCATTCTTTTTTTTTAAATTTTGCCAATTAAGGGGCAGTTTAGCGTGGCCAATCCACCTACCCTGCACATCTCTGGGTTGCGGGGATGACATCCACGCAATAAAATATGCATTTCTGAGCTGAGAAATTGAGGCCGGCTCCCAAACTAGTACAGCAATTCTTAGTGTCATGGGAATGTCACTTTAAGAAATGTTTGTCTTCTCAAGTGGCTGCAGTGATGTCATTGTGTGGGTGGAGCTGGGCTCCGGCTCTGCTTTTTACTTTCGTTTTGAGCTGGAAGCTGTTTTTAGCTCTGAGTTTTAGTTTCGTTTTCAGTTGGAGAGGTGCATTCAAACCAAGGAGCTGTATTTTGGCCTCTCTCCCTGCATGCTAAAGAATGTTTCCAGATCACTTCATGATTTCAAAGTAATACCTGTTTGAGTAAGGAATGCAAACCTACTGTCTTTGTTAAAAAGGTTCTTTGACTTATGGATGTTGTTAGGAAAGTTACTACGGGTTACCTAGAGAGTACTGTATCTTTGGGGGGGAGGGGGGTTATCAGTGTTGGTAGTTGATAAGATGTTTACTGTGTGTTTATAGAATGTTAACTGGATTCATAGAATAAACATTGTTTTTGTTTACATTACACCTGTAAAGTGGGCCTTGTGCTCCCCATAACCAAAATCTATTAAAGGTTGTGGGTCAGGTGAACTCCATAATATACTTTGGTGTTCTCTAAACCCTGGCCCATAATAATAGAAGAAAAGGGGGCTTGGCCTACATGCCAAGGAAAAGCCTAAATATGGTCTTTGGCACTGAAACATTTTATAGTCTTATATGCCAGGATGACTTATGCATTGTGATCTATGGTGCTTGCTCTATGAATTGAACTAGTGCATCCACTACTGTTGAAACGTCAGTTATTGCGACCCTTGAGTTTGGAGTTTGGAGAAACATGCTACATCTCAACTGTGCTATTAATCTGGCATCTCAATCCACTGATTAAGAACAGGCCAGTTCTTTGTGCAGAAATAGGGACCGGAATTCTCCAGTCATTGGTGTTATATTACCTTACATGATATATATATTACTCTTTGAACCAGCCGGATTGATAAAATGAACAATAGTCTTCTTGGAAAGATTAACTAATTTAATGAATAATATAAATAATATTTGTGAGTCCTTTGTACTTAATACTCAACTAGTAAAAGAAATAAAATACAATAAAGATAACCAACTAACTATACAGTGGAATAATGAACTAACTTATAACCTCTCTCTCTCTCTAGCTATTCTATGTCTTGACTATTCACTCTCCTGAAGAACACCCTCTCAGAAAGAGTGGGAAAGTCTCTTTTATACTCTCTCCGATAGTGAGACATCTAGGGCGGGATTCTCCGACCCCCCGCCGGCTGCCGAATTCTCCGGCGCCAGGGATTTGGCGGGGACGGGAATCACGCCACGCTGGTCGCCGGCCGCCAGAAGGGGCCACCCCCCCCCGGCGATTCTCCGGCCCCCGATGGGCCGAGTGGATGCCCGTTTTCGGCCGGTCCCACCGGCCTATGTTGCACCAGATATTTGCCGGAGGGTCCTGGCTGCGTGGACGGCCTCCGGGGTCCTCTGGGGGGTGCGGGGGGGATCTGGCCCCAGGAGGTGCCCCCTCGGTGACCTGGCCCGCGATCGGGGCCCACCGATCCGCGGGCGGGCCTGTGCCGTGGGGGCACTCTATTCTTCCACACCGGTGGCTGTACCGGTCCGCCATGGCCAGTGCGGAGATGAAGCCCTCTGCGCATGCGCTGGGATGATGCCAGCAGATGCTGGCGCTCCCGCGCATGCGCCAACTTGCGCCGGCCGGCGGAGGCCCTTCGGCGCCGGTTGGCGTGGCGCCAAGCCCCTTTCCCGCCGGCTGGCACGGCACAAACCACTCCAGCGCCGGCCTAGCCACTGAAGATGCGGTGGATTCCGCACCTTTGGGGCGGCCCGACGTCGGAATGGTTCACGCCATTCCTCGGCGCCGGGACCCCCCCCCACCCCGCCGGGTAGGGGAGAATCCCGCCCACAGTGTTGAATTGACTGTACTACTTTCACATACATTGATCATGTATATTGATATAGAGAAATCACTACAATTGGGATTCTCTTTTCCCACCAGCAGCACACCCCCGTCCACAGATTTCCTGGTGGTGTGGGGTAGCTTCAGTGGGAAATCCCATTGACAAGTGTCAGGTGGATGTACCTTTAAGAAATCGGTATTTATCAAATAGCTGCAATGATGTCAGTGTGTGGGTGGAGCTGTGCTGTCTGTCTGGCTTTTACTTTCATTTTGAGCTGGCAGCTGCAGTGTGCTTAGTTTCGTTTTCAGAGTTGGAGAGCTGCATTCAAACAAGAAGCTGTATATCTCTCTGCAATCAAAAGAATGTCTCCAAATCACTTGATGATTTCAAAGTATACCTGTTTCTGTAGAGAATTTAAACCTGCCGTCTTTATTTAAAAAGGGTTTAACTGAGGGATGTTGTTTGGGAAGTTATTAAGGATTACCTATAGAGTACTGTATCTTTTGCGGGGGGGGGGGGGTAGTTGATAAACTGTTTACTGTATGTTTATAAAATGTTACTGTGTGTTTATAATTTTGTTTAAAAATACTTTTAGTTCTCTGTTGCATCACACCTGTAAAGTGGGGCCTTGTGCTCCCCATAACCAAAATCTATTTAAAGTTGTGGGTCAGGTGAACTCCATCTTATACTTTGGAGTTCTCTAAACCCTGGCCCATAATAGAAGCAGCGGGAGTAAAGAATCCTGATGCTAGCGAACAGTACGTCACCATGGAACTCGTAGCGGGGGGACCAGAGAATCCAAGCCAGGACAACACTCTATATTTGTGCTCCTTTGACGCTCATCTGATGCTCAGACTTCTGTCGTTGTACAAAATACATACCGTCAAATCTTGCTTATTTTGCAAGGCTATTTTGAGCCTTCAAATTCAAATCCACTGTGATAATTTTATGCATGCATTTGTAAATCTGACTTTTAGAATAATTGTTTAATTAAATTAAAACTGCATGAATGCAGACTACTTCAGTAAAGTCGACATGTTAAAGATACAGAAATAAACATCTGCTGTTCTCCAACAAACAAGCAGTTTTTGTGAGACTATGTATTCCCATATTTTGCAAGTTCATCTCACTAAATGTTACTGAGCTTTTTCCCTAGTTTTAAACGTTATGTAGAACACAGTTCTTAAAAGCGCAAATACTCTCGAGGCTGCATTTCCCCCCTAAAACCTCCTTCATAAGTGTCATTCTTCACAACTATCAACAATATATACTGCACGTTTACCCAATCTTCAGCCAGCTTCTGCAGGATCACAATTCAGCCAAGTCTTTTGAAGTTTAAAGTAAAATCTTTGAGGAGTGTTTTCAATTTTCTAACTATGGAAAAGTGGGACTTGCATCTGCGGACAGAACAGGCCAAGCTTTGTGCAGAGACGACGGTTGAAAAAAAGAAAACGATTTAGCCAGCAAGCTAACTGAGAGAATAGGGAAGTGTGTCAAGGATGAAAGGAGAACAGCTTTTCCCAAATGCCACAGTGTAATGATCAAGTGAACCTTTCTGCTGCTGTGAGGGATTTACTTCTTTTCATGAAAATTGGGTCTGGTTCCAGCCACTTGGCGAGTAAACAAGGCTTGTCAGGGACTTCTCAGTTTTCAGTTAGACATGGCTTTGAGGAAATGAACATCTGAGCCATCTGCTCACAAATTAATCCCACCCACAACACAAAAAATCCTGCGGAAAATTAATTCCAATTCTGATAGAAACACCGCAGACCATCCGAGTATATAATCTATTCGACAGAGAATGTAAAAACTCAGCAAAATGATGCAACTTATATACTGAATCTCCAAATAGTACAGTGCAAGTCGCTCAAGGAAAAAGGGTTCAAAGCGTTTAAAGCGAGAGAGGGCGCAGCATACAGCATCCACAAGGAAGCGGAGAGAACCTCCTCCAGTCCAAATACCTCCCACATCCTAAAGTGAAAGTCCGAAGGAAACTGAAAGTCACAAATAAACTGGAAGTTTGCTGGTTCACAGAATCCACTGGTACACCAAATTGAGTTAGGGGAAGGAACTTTCTGGCTGTTCATGCTGGCGGGATCTTTTAGTCCTGCCAATGGCGCACCCCCACTGTGGGTTTTCTGGCGGCGAGGGAGCCCCGTTGACAACGTGGGATATAAGATCCAGGTGACAAACTAGAGGACAAAGATGAGGAACATACAAACTCTGCACAGACAGGGACCCAAGGCTGGAATGGAATTTGGGTCCCTGGCACTGTGAGGCAGCGGTGCTAACCATGCCACCATGGTTTAGCTGGGGCTGGTTTAGCACCGTGGGCTAAATAGCTGGCTTGCAATGCAGAACAACGCCAGCAGTGTGGGTTCAATTCCCGTACCGGCCTCCCCGAACAGGCGCCGGAATGTGGCGACTAGGGGCTTTTCACAGTAACTACATTGAAGCCTACTTGTGACAATAATTGATTATTATTATTATTATTATGCCACCCTTCATAAGACAAAAAAGTCTTCATAAGTCAAACCCCTCAATTCTGGATCTAATCGAGGGAACCTCCTCTGAACGTTTGAACTGCCTCCAATGCAACTACATCCCTCCTCAAGTCTGGGAACCAAAACAGTACACAATACTCCAACTGTGGT
Organism: Scyliorhinus torazame; assembly: GCF_047496885.1. Lineage (NCBI taxonomy): Eukaryota > Metazoa > Chordata > Chondrichthyes > Carcharhiniformes > Scyliorhinidae > Scyliorhinus > Scyliorhinus torazame. The sequence goes on along the minus strand of NC_092713.1, from coordinate 282,728,759 downwards.
CTCTCACCCCAGCACCAGTCAGAAAACACAGCATAAGAAATAACAGAGCATGTAAAATTCTTGATCCTACTTATGAAGATGATATTTGTCCCTTTAGTTATTGAATTCCCTATAGCTGCCACATTACACTCCCCCCGCTCCCAAGTACCCAACCCCCCACCTCTCCCCTCCCACGCACAACTCCACCCCCAGCTTTCGGCAGTCTTCTGATCCACAGTCTGTATGTTGGATGCCCTTCTGACAATCTTTAGCCTTTTCCTCACAGCTAGAAAGTATTTTGTTGCTGGGACAATTCAATCAAGCTCAATTAATCAATAGATACCTGGCATTGGAGAATAACATTGACAAAAAAATACTTGAGCTTTATCGCACAGTTTATGTTGTCTCAATCCCTTGGCGTGACAACTTTGAGATTGTGCTATTGTTGCTATAGTATTTATTCTGCTTGGTTCAAAACAACTTATTGTATTGTATCCATGTACATTTGTCATTATTGTGTGAAATATATCGACAACATTGATTTTATTAATTTTCTGCATCAATGCTGCACCAATCCAAGAAAGCATGGGCTGCAAGGGTCACTTTAACCTAGTTAAGTAGTTTCATTTAACTAAAGTCAGTTATTTCTGTGATCCTCAGTACGCATCAATGAAATTAAAGCAGAAAGAGAAATCCTTTCCAAACTCCACCTCCTGATGAAACTGAAACTGCACAAATCAACAAGTAAGAGAAAGATTTGCATTTGTGCAGAACCTTACATGGCCTCAGCAAATTCCAACATGCTTTACATCAAATTAGGTAATTTTGAAGTGCAGTAACTGTTGTAATAGAGGAAATGTGGCAGTCAATTTCCACATAGCAAGCTCTCAAACAGCAATGAGATGACGACAAGATTAACTGATTTTTTAAAAATGATGTTGGCTATATAAGTACAAGTCGAACAAAGTTACCTTGGCTTCATGGGCCAATTTCCCAACAATAGCAGATCAAACATAGGACCACCAGTCCACATCTATAAATATTCGCCAACTGACTGTCCGTGAGGAGTTTGCACATTCTCCCCGTGTCTGCGTGGATCTCACGCAGGGTAGGTGGATTAGCCACGCTAAATTGGCACTTAATTGTGAAAAAAAATTGGGTACTCTTAAAAAGAACTGAAAAAAATTCTCCAACCGCCATCTGAAAAGAGCATTATCTACTGCACAAATATGATGGGCAAAATTCACCTCCTCACACCGCCGGTACAGAGTTCCCGGTGAGGCGAAGAATCACGCATCAGTGAAGAAAACTGGATCGGCGTCTTTTCTGATTCTCTGGCCTCCCGCTGGCATCAGGATTGAGGTTCAGCCCCATGCCAACAGGAGGATGCAAATGGGTCAAGACAACCCATTTGCATCCACGTAGTGATCCAGGCACCATGGGCGGGATTCTCCGACCCTGCGCGCCGGAATCGCACCCAGCACGAGGGCAGAGAATAGCCGTTCACGCCGGAAATCCGGCGAGACAGCGCTTCCGCAATTCTCCGCGGACCTGCCAGTTGCGCGCACGCGGTCAACACGCGACGGTCAGGGGCCGTTGAAAGTGTCCCCCGCGGCGATTTTCCACGCTCGACGGGCCAAGTGCACGCCGAGGTCCACCGAGTCCCGCTGGCGTGGTTCACATGCTAGCCCCCTGAATAGCAGTGAATTGCTGGGCCAGGAGGCCAGTTGACTCCAGCGTACACCACGCCGATGTTTACGCCGGCGTCAACACTTGGCCGGGATTTCGGAGAATCCCGGCCCTTAGTCTCCAGGCCACGTGATTCTCCGGTCCTGTGGGCCAGGAACCACGTGGACGAGAAGTACTACTGCTATTGGCACACCTGACAAGGTGGACCTCGCAAAGGGAGTAATGCTTTAAGGGAGTTGCCTTCAAACGTCCACCCTGGAGCCACCCCGCCCCACAACAATGCATCAATTCTCTGATTCTAATCTAGTCTATGATTCATGAAATGGTAAGTGTGAGTTAAAATGTACCATGAGCAGACCCTGGAGCATATCAGCTGGACTCTTCTCAGCTTGTGAATGGGATTTTAACATTCGGTTCTGAAAGCTAAACAAGATTTTTGAAATCACGCACACTCTCAATGGGTTAGAAAAGAAGATTAAGAAAAAGTCAGTCAAGTGGCTAGTACATGAAATGCTACATCAAGATATTTCAACACCGGGTAAAAGAACTAATCAAGAAGTCAACCCACCGATCAAGTTTACACATGTAAGAATTTGAGAGCCAATGAGTGAAATATCCTGACAATTACAAGGGGCAGCACGGTAGCATAGTGGTTAGCACAATTGCTTCACAGCTCCGGGTCCCAGGTTCGATTCCCGGCTTGGGTCACTGTCTGTGCGGAGTCTGCACGTTCTCCCCGTTGTCATGATATCCATAGTGTAGCATATCATGGTGCAATCACACACACACACTGATGGACAGGTAGATGGACCAATCAACACACACACATCACAGCCAATCACCAGTGAGAGCACACGCACTATAAAACAGGGAACACCACAGTTCCCGCTCATTCTACCAGGAGATAGCTCAGAGCTCACAGCGTGCCACTCAGACATACACCATGTGCTGAGTGCCTCACTAAGATAGTGCTAGGGCTGGGTCCACAGGTTAGCTGGTGAAGTACGAACCACAGCCAGAAGTTAATAGTTATTATTGTACAGAATAATAAAACAGAGTTGTACCATCCACAACCGTGTTGGTTGGTTTGTGTATCGGAACACCCAACACGACACCCGTGTGTGCGTGGGTTTCCGCCGGGTGCTCCAGTTTCCTCCCACAGTCCAACGATGTGCAGGTTAGGTGGATTGGCCATGATCAATTGCCCTTAGTGTCCAAAATTGCCCTTCGTTTTGGGTGGGGTTATTGGGTGTGGGCTTGGGTAGGGTGCTCTTTCCAAGAGCTGGTGCAGACTCGATGGGCCGAATGGCCTCCTTCTGCACTGTAAATTTTATGATACATGTTAGATTATTTGGACAGCAGACTAATTTACAAATCAAATCACTTATACAATTCTTCAGACTGAAATTGCATGATTATGGTGAAAAGTTGGGCGTTCTAAATGGAGACTCAAATATATTAGCTGCTCGGAAACACTTAGGCAGACCCTTGGGAACGAGAATGACTTGCTACCAGTACAGTGCAATGGGTTCTGAGATGGCTGATAAGTCTAACGTGCGATCTGCAGACTCTGTCACATACCAGTGATACCAGTGGAGAGTTCCCCACCCCACGATGCCCATTGACTTCAGTTTTGCCAGGGTTCTGCTGCCAGCCAAATGCTGCCCCATGTCAAGGACAGTCATCCTCTTCAGTTCAGCTCTTTTGTCCATGTTTGGACTAAGGCTGTGATGAGGTAAGGAGCTGAGTAATCCTAGTAAAACCTAAACTGGGCATAAGTGAGCAGGTTATTGCTGAGTAAGTGCCGCTTGCTGGCACAGTCAACAACAATTTTCATCACTTTGCTTTACGGCAGGGGCTGGATTTGTCCTGCTTTCTGGGCAGGTTTCCACATTGTCGGGCAGCTGCCAGTGTGGTAGCAGCACTGGAACACCTTATCTAGGGGTGAAACCAGTTCAGAAGCATAGGCCTTTAGTACCATCGCTAGAATATTTCAGGGCCCACAGCCTTCACAGTCTCCAGTATCTTCAGCCATTCTTTGATCACAGGGAGTGAATCAAATTGGCTGAAGAATCTGTGATGCTGGAGACCTCCAGAGGAGGTTGCGATGAATCATCCACTCAGCATTTTGGGCTGAAGGTTGCTGCAAATGCATCAGTCTTATCGTTTGCACTAATGTGCTGGTCTCCCCCATCATTTGAGGTTGGGGATATTTGTTGGGCTTCCTCCTCCAGTCAGTGTTTAATTGACCACCACGACTGGATGTTGCATGAAATTAGATCTGATCTGTTGGTTGTGTAATCACTTAACTCTGTCTATCACATGCTGTTTCCGCTGTTTGGCAAATAGCCCTTGGTGTAACTCCACCAGGTTGACTGCTGGTCCACTAATATCCTTTGCGAAAGGAAATCTGCCATCCTTACCTGGCCTGGCCTACATATGACTCCAAACCATCAGCAAATGTGGTTGGCTCTTAAATGCCTTCAGTTCAAGAACAATTAGGGGTGGGCCCAGCCTGTGATTACCATGTACCGTGAATGAATAAAGGAAAATCTCACTTTTAGGAATGCCCTGTGCTGGCTCTTGGCTTGCCCTCCTGCACTCTTCACTGACGGGTGCAAACACTCCTCAGGCAAAATACCTCTTCCCGACTTCCCACTAAGCCATGAACAGCGTCATCACTCTTTCTGTGACCTGCTTCTTTGGTTGCTGCTCCCCATTGTACAGTTGTGGCTGTCTTTCCCCACTGAAAAAAGATGCTCCCTTTTCTCCACACAAGCATGTCTGGTGACTGAATGATAAAACAGGATTGCCTCAAAATCCACTGAATCATTATCTTCCAAAATTGTGCTTTCTACAGCTGGGTTAACAAACTACTCAATATTTATATTGAATCATTAGTTCAGTAGCTGCTTGGGAAACATTAAATGATCATTCTTACAAGTGCATCATGACTTGGCTGCTTCTTTTCACCGTTGATAATTCTCAGGAAGTGTACATTTCTATACTGACCTGTCTCCTGATATTGTTAGCCAGTGAGGAACTAGTTTCTTTTTGTTTAAAGGAAAAGGAGAAATTATAATCCTGCCTCTGAAAGAGGTGGGAAGCAAGGGCTGTGTTAGATATGAAGGGATTACATAATTGTTGTGAAATTAGGAGACATAAGGAGAGACTTGCATTTACACATTACCCATCACACAACAAACCATCCCACCCTCTTTGTGGCCAATGATGTACTTTGGAAGTGTAGTCACTGTTGTAATGTAGTAAATGTGGCAGATAATATGCACACACACAGTAACTATGACAACAATGTGATAGTGACCAGATTGTCTATTCTCGTGACCTTGTTTGAATGTTTGAATATAGGCCACGACACTTGGGATAATTCCCCTGTTCTTCTGCAATGCAGTACCATGGACTCCTTTGTATCCACCTTAAAGAAGAAACAAAGCCTTGACTTAACAACTCACCCAAAATATGGTTCCTCCAGTAGTGTGTCAGTCCCTCGGCACCGCACTAAACTGTCAGCCTAGATTTTTGTGCATTAGTCTCTCAAGTGAGATTTGACCCCACAACCTTCGAACACAGAGGCAAGTGTACTACCAACTGAGCTACAACTGACACTAGCATTCTCTTATAAGAAAATATGAAACAAAACTTTCAACGGTGAAATTTGATATAAAGCCATTTAAAAGTAGTTGCTTACTTTTGAGATTGAAAATAATCATATTAGATTTCATGTTTCATCAGAAATGCGCACATCACCTCAATATTTGACGGATCATGAATTAGCTCAGTCACTCATTTTACGATCCTCATAAAGGCTGATGACTTTTAAAACAAAATTCAAACTTCCAGTTAATAAGGATGACATTACAAGATATCATATTTTAAGACTTTCACTGTAACAAACAAACTAAAAACACCATTGACTAAACACTATTTCAGTCGGCAACTTATACTGTAAATTACAGTACAAAACATTCCCATTTTACTTATAATACAACCAAAGTAGAAGCATTTGATAAGTCTACTTAACACTCTCCCTTAAGAAGTCATTCAATTTTTTAGACCTAGTCCAAAGTGATTCTTAACTCCTAAGGGTTTACTTCTGTTTCTTTCCTTTCCAAGCCTGGTAACTCATAACCCCAGAACAGCCTTTCACAGTGAGGGTTTTCCTTAAGCACAAGCTAGGAGAACTTTGCAGCCTCATTTCAAATCCTCACAAATTTGGTCTTTTCAATCCAAGTGCACTCTCCACCCTTATACAATGGACCACATATATGTGCAGCCTCTAGTTGCATGATCCCTCTGAGATCCTCTCTCCCCAATCTCACAATAGTTTAATAAGGATCCTACCCCTATCAGAGTCAATGTCCCTGGCAGCATGAATCACATGGGCCTTGTATCCAGGTAGAAATGCTGACTAACTAGCCTTGAGTCACAACTTTATTTTATCCTGGGAGTAAATGGGCAGTTCAAAGCACAACTGTTTACAAGCTGATATTATTAACAACTTCCTGGGATTCTGGAAGCTAGCAGTGTAGCCACTGCAAATGCAGATGTTGCTGTTATTGTCTCCAACTATGAACAGTTTAAATCTCCTTTTCAGCAAGATAACCCAGTTTTCTTTAACAGCCATGTTACTGAGGCCTGTTGTCAGGCAGACTTCAGATCAGGTCACATGAACCCCTGCATTTTACCCAAATTAAAGATACGGTCCCAAAACATAACAATATCACATTTTTAACACAACTGAGAATAAGAGAAAAATGTATTTTGAACATTAATCAGACAATAGGATTAAAATGTGGGGCGACATTCTCCAACCCCCCCGCCGGGTCGGAGAATCGCTGGGGGCTGGCGTGAATCCCGCCCCCGCCGGTTGCCGAAGTCTCCGGCACCGGAGATTCGGCGGGGGCGGGAATCGCGCCGCGCCGGTTGGCTGGCCCCCCCGCTCGATTCTCCGGCCCGGATGGGCCGAAGTCCCGACGATAAATTGCTTGTCCCGCCGGCGTAAATTGAACCACCTACTTTACCGGTGGGACAAGGCGGCGTGGGCGGGCTCCGGGATCCTGGTGGGGGCGCGGGACGATCTGGCCCCGGGGGGTGCCCCCACAGTGGTCTGGCCTGCGATCGGGGCCCACCGATCCGTGGGCGGGCCTGTGCCGTGGGGGCACTCTTTCCCTTCCGCCTCCGCCACGGTCTCCACCATGGTGGAGGCGGAAGAGACTCCCTCCACTGCGCATGCGTGGGAAACTGTCAGCGGCCGCTGACACTCCCGCGCATGCGCCGCCCAGAGATGTCATTTCCGCGCCAGCTGGCAGGGCACCAAAGGCCTATTCCGCCAGCTGGCAGGGCGGAAATTCGTCCGGCGCCGACCTAGCCCCTCAATGTTGGGGCTCGGCCCCCAAAGATGCGGAGCATTCCGCACCTTTGGGGTGGCGCGATGCCCGTCTGATTGGCGCGTTCGGCGGACATCGCGGCGTTTCCGGAGAATTTCGCCCCAGATGTTGATAAGAGGGCACACACAATATGGAACAAAAGATGGGGGTAAGCAATTTATAAATAGGAATGTAAAACCAAAATAACTATAACTTGTTATAGAAAGAAAAATAGTTTTATTTATTGTTGGGATACAGGTCACCCTGATAAGACAGTGTTCACTGTCCATCCTGAGTTGTACTGAGGATATCAAGAGTCACATACCTTGGTGCTAGGCGCATATATAGGCCAGACCAAGCATGTCCCTTCCTAAAGGGCATTAGTGACCCAGTTGGGTTTTCAGAACCAAACAGAAGTTTTTGTGGCCATTCTCCAGCACGTTATCAAATCTATTGAATTTAACTTTACAAATTGACATGTTGAAATTTGAACTGATTGGTCTAATACAATAATCACTGGGTTAACATATTCTATTTTAAGAGGATTTAGTTTTAAAAAGACCTGGTAACAGCTGTTACATTCAGGGGGGAAAAGCTCTCTGCAATATAGATTTTCTAGCATGAGATTTACTCGTGATCTTAAAAATCCAATCTGATAGAGGTTGCCCTTGGAAGCTTGTCTCAGCAATGCCTTTATTTCCTAACCAGCTGGGTGTTCCATATCTCACACATTTTCAGAATATCAGAAAAGCTGCAGAATCACACAGCGCAGACGCTATAATCCACTTTGAAACACGTTTCTGGACCATTGTGTCGGTGCAAACTTTCCAACCCATTATTAATTAATTATGCAGACCCAGCTCCCTAAGGCAGTATATACCCAAAGTGCAGGCTCCAAAGGCCGGAATTATATGGTCCCAGGTGGAGGAAAAAGCCCACTGAACAGGGTGGCTGAAGGTTATTTTCACAGGAGCAGATCACAGAAGCCACTCGCTTCCACAGAGGAGGCAAGTGACAGCATTGCTGGCTCACTGAGGGCCCATTCGGGTTTTTTTTATGGAGGCAGCCAGAATTTAGCAGCTTTCAGACTTTACACCAGCTACGTGAAGGTGTGAGCCATGGATTAGAGTTGGGAAGAGTTTAAAAAGTAAGTGAAATAGTTTTCATTTCTTCATTAATGCTGCAGCATGAGTTGTATCGATGTTTAGTGAAGCGAGTCATGACAGAACTGTGAAGATGTACCTACCCCTGAAAAATGTATATGCCAGATTATCACTTCTGCCGACTAGCAAGTTGTAAATGGGCAAAACAGATGAGTTTAAAAAGGTTAAGCAATGAATAAAAATGTACAGTATATTTCAGACTATTGAAAGGGCAACCTAGCATGATAGTGTAAATGTTTCAGCTTTTCCCACTGCTTTTATGTCTTCAGCTTAGTGTATATCAATTTCTCCATAGTTACAGAGGACCATAGGCTTGTCTCCCCTTTGAGAGTTGACTGGTGGTCATTTAACCTGAGGGTCGCCACACCTCGGGTGAGGGGCAGGGTCACAAAGGATGGGCCTTCATGAATAACCTCAGCAAGTATGGAAATAGAACCCGCACTGTTGGCTTCGCGCAGTTTAGACACCTGGTGAGATAGCAGTTCTGAAGTCTGTTCACTCAGGGAGTTTTATTGGCTCTTGGAGGAAATCCAGATGCCTAATTACTTTACAAATGCTTTGTATTGTTTACACGGCTGCTTTGAAGAGTCTGTTTGTTAGCTCAGGGAGCCTTATGGGCTCCTGATTGCAATCCAACTGCCCTAATCGTTTTCCAAATTTTTATCAATGTTTGTACAGCTGCTTTGAAGAGCGTGTTTGTTTACTCACTGCATTTCTTGGGCTAATCAATGATTTCCAAATATGACAATACGACTTGTGAGTTCTGTTCACAATGTGATAATGGGTGAGGAAGTAATTGGGTGGGGGCGCATTGGGGGTGGGGGGGTGAGTGATCAATGTAGCCATGTAAAATGGCTGATTCCCGATTAGAATGGTCAAACCCCGATCTAAAATGCCGAACGGAAGAGGCTGATGGGAAAATCAGCCAACAGGACTCAAACGGACAGCTGCAGGTAAAACAGTGTATTCGCCTCTGGGGAAGTCAGCCCAGACCGATACCTGCAGCCATCAACATCACAACAACCCAGCCATCTGCATAGTAAGCAGCCATCCCCGGGAACAATTGCTACACATTAGCAACATAAAGCCGATCCAGACTTTTCGACGCCAGCAGGAGCTGACACAAAGAAAGGTAAACGACCACCCCCCGATCAAGGAATCGCCCCATTATTGGAGCATATCGAACCAAGTGATTGGGACCAAGTCCAATCACTTGGAACCAGGTACGAGGTCCGCCCCGAGAGGCGGGAAGCCCCTGGGGACTAGAAGAATAGGGGCCAAGTTCAACTCAACCCTTCTTTTCATGCTCGCAACCTTCGAGATCCGTCTACAAGAAAACTGTAAGTCTTACTCCAGCGATCGCTACCAGATAGGCGCTCCTGACTATCGACTTGTACCAGCTTTTAAATCCCCCAGGCTCAGAACCAATTCGAAAGACCATTCGTTTCCCTGACCTGGTGGGCCATTTCCAAAGTTAAGTATTGGCCTTTAGTGGTAGGTAGTAGTTTAGAAGTAGGATTATTGTATAAGTATTTATTGCTGTATATAATAAATGAGCGTTGATTTAACTCTTACTAAGCGGCGTGTTGCATTATTAATCATTACTTGGACTTGAACCACGTGGCGGTATCAGAAAGATACCTGGCGACTCATGAGCAAAGGTAACAGAATAAGAATAAAGTAAACTAAGGCTAAAATGAGCAACATCATAGAATCATAGAATGTACAGTGCAGAAGGAGACCATACTTCTCGGGTGTATTCCCTTTTCTTGGACAGTTCACTAACCTTCTCATGAAATCATTGCCATTCAACCCACTGTGCCTATGCCAGCTCCTTGAAAGAACTATCCAAGCAATCCCATTCTCCTGCTCTTTCCCACTGCTAAACCTTTTTTCACATTTTCAATTATCTATCCAATTCAATTTTAAAAGTTACTAAATCTGCTTTTAACACCTGTTAAGGCTTCTGAACACATGTTTAAAATTCTTTGAAACCACATAAAAAGGGGTTTGTGACCCCTCCAAACTGCACACTGAGAGTTGAATTTAATGCCCCCCCCATCCCCGGCAGAGGTATTTTAAGGCAGGGGCTGGTAAAATAAAGCGTGGTCTGCCCGCTGTCTTTCTGTCCATCCTCAGCTAATTCCCTTAGCAAAGATGTGGAGATGCCGGCGTTGGACTGGGGTGAGCACAGTACGAAGTCTTACAACACCAGGTTAAAGTGCTGCTCCTTCCTCAGGTGAGGAGGGTTTCACCTGAGGAAGGAGCAGCTCTCCGAAAGCTAGTGACATCGAAACAAACCTGTTGGACTTTAACCTGGTGTTGTAAGACTTTGTACTGTCCCTTAGCAAAGTGGGTGGACAAGGTGCAAGGTAGCCTATTCACCCTTGCACCTATTGAGGCTCTTAAGTGGCTAATTGTAACTTAAGGGCCTCAATCTATCTCCACTGCTATAATATGCTTTCACTGAATGGGCTACTAATGGGGAGGAGGGGGACCTTCCCCATGTCCATTGGAGGCAGAACCTCCTCCTCCAGGATCATACCCTCCTTTAAATCTGCTCCCCTCTCCTAATCCGGTCTCTAAAACACAGCCCACCCCCCCTCCACCTCACCTCCCCCTTCCTTGTTGGGGTCCGCCAAGCAGGCCCATCTACAATCCCCAGACTTAGCCGCAGTCCAGCATCTGTGGCACCTTTTTGGGAACTGTCTGTAATGCCAGCAGTGGCCACTACTCAAATTTGGCACTGCTGGGACGACAGAATTGATTAACACCCACATTTTCTGCATTGGTGCCAGTTAGATTATGCAGTAGATTATGTCATTGCAATTTTGCTTTGATTCAAGTGCACTAGTTTCCATCTCCATATGTCAGCCAGTGCCCTGTCTTAGCCTCACACTGTTGAACACAACATTAAACAAATGAAGGACAGCCTCCACTCGGGTGCCATTTGAAAGGATCATGGACTACCTACAGGTTTGTTGATGGGTTATTTATTTTGATTGCTGGTGAATTTGCCCACATCAGCAGAGCTTTCCTGTACTTGGAGAATGTTTGAATATTCTGCAGGGAGGATACTGTGAATGAAATAGTTTTCTGTTGATTTAAACATTTCTTCTAAAAGAGTGTGGCCTGGTACAGCTTCCTCTGGGAATTGAGCTTAACTGGAGGAATAAAAAGAGGCCACACAGAGCTGAAAGAGGTAGATGAGGAGGAAGAGGAGTAGATGGAAGGGGAGAGGGGCTCTGAGCAGGATGTGATCAGCGGAATTCTCCATCGGCGGGATCATCCGGACCACCAACAGCACACCCACGCCCGCGGGTTTCCCCGCGGCGTGGGGTGGACACAATGGGAATCCCCATTGGCCAGCTGTGGGAATGGAGAATCCCACTGCCAGCGGGGGCGCGCCGTGCAGGAAAACGGGGTTGGCAGACCGGATCTGTCAAAAATCTCTGGGGAGCAATGACCTTAATCCCATTGAACACCAACACATGAGGTTTCTTTGCTGCAAAAAAAGGTCAAGACTGAAATCTGCTTCCAGCTGCGACCACAAAGCTACCTCACAACTTCAAAGTAGGGCAACGACAGCATTGCTTGGGACTTTCAAAGTAGCCGTGGCTCTTAAAGCTTATGCCTGTGACTCCGTCCAGGTAGCTATTGCTGATGTTTTAAGCAACGTTTCACATTTTCTAGTTTATTACTGTGTAACGGCAATCACCAGTAACACTCTCTCTACACAGAGAATTTGTTTAAGCTCACTCCCTCTTGCCACAGACAGCAGGCAACAGGTTTCCACACAGAGCAGGGTGCCACTGACTGCATGCACGTTTCAGCTGAGGTACATGCAAGACACGCAGAAATTTTCATGAATCAAAAGAGCTTTCATGCCTCAATATACAGCTGGTGTGAAATCATGTGCAGTGTCTCATGCAAGTTGAATGCCTGTTATACTGGGCAACAATCACAATGCCTCCATTCTGCAGTGGTGCCTGCTATATTTAATGGCAAGTCAGAGGCTGGCTAGTGGGTGACGAGGGTTTTCCACTTAGGACATGATTCTTGGCTCAGCACCTCAGTGCAGAACCCACACACAGGTTCATAACAGACATACGATAGGAACCATGCTTGCCCAGGGAACATTACAGAACAGACCAGCAGTGTCCTCTGGCAACACTCTTGCTGGCTCGACCACACTGGAGGAGCCTTCAGCGGAGAAAAAGAAAGACTTGAATTTGCATTGTGGCTTATTGACCCCAGGGCATTTGAAAGAAGTAAAGCCAGTGAAGTGGAGTCACTGTTGTAAGGAGGAAACATAGCAGGCAATTTGCACACAACAACCCCCCACAAAAACTGTGCCATAATGACCAGGCAATCTGTTTTAGTGATAGATATATAGAGGTAATATTGGCTGGGATACTGAAGAAAATTCCCATGCTCTTTTTCAAAACAGTACTATCCGATCTTTTAAATCCACCTGACGGCACAATACAGGCCTCAATATAACATCTCCTCTGAAAGGCAGCACCTTGGCAATGCAGCACTCCTATGGAACCACACTGGAATATCAGGAAAAATGTTTGTGATTAAATCTCTGGATTGGGACTGGAATACAAAACTTCCTGACTTGGAAGTGAGCTTTGTTTCCCTTAATTCAAGGGATGTCGGCTTCACTGGCTAGACCAGCATTTATTGCCCATCCTTAACTGGCCTTGAGAAGGTGGTGGTGAGCGACCGTCTTGAACCACTGCAGTCTATGTGGTGTAGGTACACCCACAGTGCTGTTGGACGGGGGGAGTTTCATTATTTCGACCCAGCGACAGTGAAGGAACAACGATATATTTCCAAGTCAGGATGTTGAATGGCTTGGAGGAGAACTTCCAAGTGGTGATGTTCCCATGTATCTGCTGCCCTTAACCTTCTCGATGATAGTGGTTATGTTTAAGGAGTTGTATGAGATCCTGCAGTGCATTTGGTAAATAGCACACACTGCTGCTACTGTGTGTTGTTGGTGGAGGGAGTGAATGTTTGTGGATGAGGTGCCAATCAAGCGGGCTGCTTTGTCCGGGATGGTGTCAAGATGCTTGAGCCTTGTTGGAGCTGCACACACCCAGGCAAAGGAAGAGAATCCCATGACACTCTTGGCTGGGGCCTTGCATATTATGGTCAGGCTTGGGAGTCAGGAGTTGAGTTACTCACCTCGGGATTCCTAGCCTCTGACATGCGCTCGTAGACACAGTATTTAAATAGCTATTCTAGTTGAGTTTGTGGTCAATGGTAACCCCCAAGATTTAGATAGTGGAGGATTCAGTGACGGTAATGCCATTGAATGTCAAGGACCAATGGTTAGATTCTCTCTTGTTGGAGATGGTCATTGCCTGGTACTTGTGTGATACAAACATTTTCTGCTACTTGCCAGCCCAAGTCTGGATATTGTCCCGGTCTTGCTGCATTTAGACTGCTTTAGTATTTGAGGAGTCACGAATGGTGCTGAACACTGTGCAGTCATCAGCGAACATCCCCACTTATGACCTTACGATGGAAGGAAGGTCATTGATGAAGCAGCTGAAAATGTTTGGGCCTAGGACACTACCGGGAAGAACTCCCGCAGTGATGTCCTGGAGCTGAGATGACTGACCTTCAACAACTCCAACAACCGTAATCATGTTCCTTCGTGGTAGTTATGACTCCAACCAGCAGGTGGACGGTCACCCCAACGATCATGGGCCTGATTTGCTGCCAGATTTGCTGCGTATTTCCACTGTATCAGGTTTTTATTTCACATTTCCTGCATCAGCAGCATTTTGCTTTTCAGTGAGGATTATCCTTTTACAGGAGAATTTCTCTTTCGGCATGGCCTGAAAAAAGGGAAACCATTACATAGAATTTACGTGCAGAAGGAGGCCATTTGGCCCATCGAGTCTGCACCGGCACTTGGAAAGAGCACTCTACTTAAGCCCACACCTCCACTCTATCCCTGCAACCCAGCAACCCCACCTAACCATTTTGGACAATAAGGGCAATTTAGCATGGCTAATCCACCTAACCTGCACATCTTTGGACTGTGGGAGGAAACCGGAGCACCCGGAGGAAACCCACGCAAACGCGGGGAGAACGTGCAGACTCCGCACAGATAGTGACCGAAGCCGGGAATCGAACCTGGGACCCTGGTGCTGTGAAGCAACAGTGCTAACCACTGTGCTATCGTGCCACCCCTAGCAGGTCACTACTTTAATTCAAGAATTTAACATAACTACTTCCTCTGATTAGTACAGCAAAGCTCCTCGAAAAGAAAAAATCTACGAAAAGGGATCTATTTCTCATGAATTTAAACCCCACTGTAAAAGCAAAAGCAGCACGCTCTAGAATTGAATATCCGTTCCTCTCAGAATAATGATGAAATTGAAGATAGAGTACAGGCTTGGTAACCTGCAGTTGGTGTAGTATTGTGTCAATTGTGCAATTCATTATATGAAGCATTCCCCAGAGGGAGCAAACGGACATTAAATGAAGCACTGAATAGCCCGCCAATCCAATTGGCCTTCAAGATATTGCAAAGAAAATAATAAACCCCATTGTCGTTTACATTGTAGGATTTACTAATGCATCGTAAAAGCTAATATTTAAAAAATCAGTTTTCCACAAGTGGAACAAGACACCTTGAAGCCTCCTCTGCCCGTTCTATTTTTCCCATCGATCTTACAGCAATCCGTCTTACTGATCTGCTTTCATTTTAATCCCATATTGCCAGGAGGCTGATGCTGAGTTGAAGTAGCAAGTAGCCAATGATTAAACACCACCTTGTCTCCTCTCCCATGTAAACTGGCTGCAAAGCACTACTTGGAAGCAAGGCAGAGGATCAATTACCTCGAAGAGAATTTAATCACTTTCCAGTACTTGGCCTATTGGCTATTCCCTTCTGTGACAGTCTCAGTCAACGCCAATAATTAATTATGAATTGATTATTTGAATCTGAAAGGATGAGAAAGTCCACTTGTATTGTCAGTATTTGATGTGACAGAGATATAGCAAAGATCAAATAAAGATGTGCTTTTCGGAGCACTACTTATCACAGGGCTGCAGCAGAACACCGCACAGTCCTTGTGGAGACAAAGTCCTGTCTTCACATTGAGGATACCCTCCATCGTGTTGTGTGGCACTACCACTGCCCTAAATGGGATCAACTTCAAACAGATCTGGCAACTCAAGACTGGGCATCCATGAGGCACTGTGGGCCATCAGCAGCAGCAGAATTATACTCAAGCACAACCTGTGGCCTCATGGCAAGGCATGTCCCCCACTCTACTATTACCACCAAGCCAGGGGATCAATCCTGGTTTGATGAAGAGCATGCCAAGAGCAACATCAGGCATGCCGAAAATTATGTGTTAACCTGTGTTCAGCCAATTTGATACACTCCACGTGACATCAAAAACGGTTAGAACACACTAGATATTGCAAAGGCAATGGGCCCTGACAATGTTCCGGCAATAGTACTGAAGACTTGTGCTCCTGACCTTGCCGCACCCCTGGCCAAGCTGTTCCAGTGCATCTACAAGGCTGGCATCTACCCAGCAATGAGGAAAATTGCTCAGGTATGTATTGTTCACAAGAAACAGGACAAATCCAACCCGGCCAATTATTGCCTCATCAGCCTACTCTCTATCATAAGCAAAGTGGTGGAGTTCAGAAGGATGAGAGAGGATCTGATCGATTCCCGTACCGGCCTCCCCGAACAGGCGCCGGAATGTGGCGACTAGGGGCTTTTCACAGTAACTTCATTGAAGCCTACTTGTGACAATAAGCGATTTTCATTTCATTTTTCAATTTAGCATGGCCAAACCACCTAACCAGCACATTTTTGGACTGTGGGAGGAAACTGGAGCACCCGGAGAAAACCCACGCACACACCGGGAGAAAGTGTAAACTCCGCACAGACAGTGACCCGAGCCGGCAATCGAACCTGGGACCCTGGAGCTGTGAAGCAACACTGCTAACCACTGAGCTACCGTGCTCCCCATGGGGGGATAGTTCAGATTGTCAGATGCTCTTTCCTAGGATAGGAGAGTCAAGTACTAGGGGACATAGGTTTAAAGTGCGTGGAGAAAAGTTTAGAACAGATGTGCGAGGTAAATTGTTTACACAGAGGGTTGTAAATATTGGAAGGCGCTGCCTGGGAGGTGGTGGGAGCAGGTACGATAGCAGCATTTAAGGGGCATCTAGACAAATATATGAATAGGGTGGGAATGGAAGGATACGGATTCCATAAGTGCATACGGTTTTAGTTTAGGCAGGTACCATGGTCGGCGCAGACTTGGAGGGCCGAAGGGCCTGTTCCTGTGCTGTATTGTTCTTTGTTCTTTGTTTGCACAAGTGCTAGGCAATTACAATCTCCAACAAGAGAGGATCTAACCATCGCCCCTTGACATCCAATGGCAGCATTACCATCACTGAAGCCCCACAATCAACATCTTGGGACTTACCATTGATCAGAAACTGAACTGGACTAGCCTTATAAATACTGTGGCTACCAGAGCAGGTCAAAGCCAGGAATCCTGAAGGAAGAAACACACCTCCTGACTTCGCAAAGCCTGTCCACCATCTAGAAGGCACAAGTCAGGACTGAAATGGAATAATCTCCACTTGCCTGGATGAATGAAGCTGAAACAACACTGAAGAAGCTCGGTACCATCCAGGACAATAAAGCCCACTTGATTGCTACCCCTTCCACAAAGATTCAATCCCTCCACCACTGTCAAACAGTGGCAGTCGTGTGTACTACATATAAGATGCACTGCATGAACTCACCAAGTTTTCTTAGACAGCACCTTCCAAGCCCATGGCCACTATTATCTAGAAGGACAAGGGCAGCAGATACATGGGAACACCACCACCTGGAGCTTCCCCTCCAAGTCAGTCACTATCCTGACATGGAAATATATTCCTTTGGTGTCGCTAGGTCAAAATTCTGGAACTCCTTCCCTAACAGCACTGTGGGTGTATCTATACCCCAGGGATTGCTGTAGTTCAATAAGGAAGCTCACCACCACCTTCTGAATGGCAGCTAGGGATGGGTAATAACTGCTGGTCTAGCCCGCCACGCCCACATCCCGTAAATTAATTCTTAAAAATTGCAAATTTTGCAATTCCTTTCTCCCATTTCAACAAGAATGGATGCTTTGACGTGATTCCGTATCAGGGACCAGGTGAATTTTTGGAGTCTTGTCGCGAAATCTGTGGCATCTAGCTTCAAATCCAATTTAGAATGGTGGGAGGATTGTTTTAAAAATCATTTATTTGACAGATTCATAGCTCCTCCTCGAAAGTAATCAAGAGAGTCTCATGCAAATTCTTGGTAAGCATATCGTGCAGTGCAGAACTACCATAAATTAACAGTAATTGCCACTGACAATTTACAATAATGCTGCGGTAAGAGGATGACAACAATTAACTCATGCTATTTGAACTCTATGCCTCAATCAAAACAAGTTGTTTACAAAAGTCTGAGAACACACAGTAACACATTCACAAACAGCTTCTTCCCCGCTGTTACCGGACTCCTGAATGACCCTCTTTTGGGCTGAACTGATCTCCCCACATATCTTCTCTACTGAGTAGTACTACACTTTGTATGCTTCACCCGATGACTATGTCTATGTTATTTACTTTGTGTATTTATCGTATAACCTATGATTTTCAAATATGGAATAATCTGCCTGGATTGTACGCAGAACAATACTTTTGACTGTGCCTCGGTACAAGTGCCAATAAATAAATCTAAATGTAAATCTCTGAACTCTGACGGCAAATGGAATCCAATCAAATATTGTTATTTCTGCTGGTTGCAAATGAATGAGTGACTCAGCACCTTCCTGTATGATTTTCCACTCACTCAGCTGTATTCACTTTCCACGGTCACAGATTGGCTTTTTTGTACTTAATCAGACAATATCAAATCTTATACTTCTGTAAAGTCATAAATTGGCACTGTCACTCACTCACACTTACGAGGTAGTTTTTCGTCAGCCAGATATCTCATATGAAGAGAAACCCAAACCAATGCTTAAATGCCTCCAAATCAAAGTGATGAGGCATTCACATAATGCACTATTAATAATAATATTATAATAATCTTTATTGTCACAAGAAGGCGTACATTAACACTGCAATGAAGTTACTGTGAAAATCGCTTAGTCGCCACATTTCGGCGCCTGTTCGGGTACACGGAGGGAGAATTCAGAATGTCCAATTCACCTAACAGCACGTCTTTCGGGACTTGTGGGAGGAAACCGGAGCACCCAGAAGAAACCCACGCAGACACAGGGAGAACGTGCAGACTCCGCACAGACAGTGACCCAAGCCAGGAATCAAACCTGGGACCCTGGCTCTGTGAAGCAACAATGCTAACCATTGTGCTACAGTGCCGCTCATTAAGAAGAACACATTAAAGGATGGCAGGAAAGGTGTGAGGTGGGAAGTCGGAGAATCCCCAGGAGCCGCCGCGAATCCTGCCCCTCCGCCCCGACGCCAGCTGCCGTATTCTCCGGCGCCGTTTTTCGGGCGGGGGCAGGATTCCCGCCACGCCGGTCGGGGGCCATTGGCAGCGCCCCCCCCCTCCCCCCCCCGCCCCGGCTATTCACCAGGCCCCGATGGGCCAAGCGGCCGTCCATTTTTGGCCAGTCCCGCCAGCGTGAATCACTCAACACACGTACCGGCGGGACCTGGCAGGTGAGTATGCGTGGGCGGTCCTCGGCGGGGCACGGGGGGATCCGACCCCGGGGGGCCCCCACGGTGGCCTGGCCTGAAAGCGGGGCCCACTGATCTGCTGGCGGGCTTGTTCCCTGGGGGCACTTCTTTCTTCCGCGCTGGCCCCTGTAGGGCTCCACCATGGCCGGCGCGGAGAAGAGAACCCCCCCCGCGCATGCGGCAAAATATGCCGACCGGTCTGTACATGCGTGGAATCACGCCGGCCGTTCCGCGCATGTGCGAGATCACGCCAGCCGTTCAGCGCATGCGCAAACTCGTTCCGTCCCTTCGGCGCCAGCTGGAGCGGCGCCAACCCCTCCAGCGTCCACCTAGCCGGAGTGGTTGGCGCCGGTTTTCCCGTGGGCGTGGGGATTTAGTCCCCCAGAAGGGGGAATCCTGGCTGGTGTGTCTAGGTTGCAGCATATGAGAGCATCTGAATGCCAGTGTGATCCAAGGCAAACATGTCTGCCGAATGTGTGGCTTGATGAACGTCAGCTCACACTCATAAGTTCATAAGATATAGGAACAGAATTAGGCCATTCAGCCCATCAAGTCTACTCCGCCATTCTATCATGGCTGATATGTTCATCATCTGGAACCTACAATGTTAAAGGCCAAGAGCTGGATTGCGATATCAGCCAGAGCACCTCCTCCCTAGAACACATGGCCTAGGAGCAGGAGTAGGCAATTTAGACTCCCGAGCCTAAACATCTTCAATGTGATTATGGCTGATCCCATCAAGGCCCCAACTCCATTGTCCTTCCTGCCCGTTCTCCATAACCCTTCAACCCATTACCAATTAAAAATCTGTCTAATTCCTCCTTAAATTTACTCACTGTCCCTGCATCCACCGCACTCTGGGGTCGCGAATTCCACAGATTCGCAAGCCTTTGGGAGAAGTAGTTTTTCCTCCAATCTGTTTTAAATTGGCTACCTCTTATTCTAAGGTTATGACCTCTTGTTTTAGAATGCCCCACAAGAGGAAGCATCAGCTCCACGTCTACTTTATCCATCCCTTTAGCATCTTGTTTACCTCAATTAGATCACCCCTCATTCTTCTAAACTCTCGAGAGTATAGGCCTAAACTGTTCAATCTCTCCTCATACAACAAACTCTCACCTGTGGAATCAATCTAGTGAACCTCCTCTGGACTGCCTCCAATGCCACTACATCTTTCCTCAAATAAGGGGACCAAAACTGTGCACAATACTCCCGGTGCGGTCTTACCAATGTTTGTGTAGTTGCAACAACACTTCCTTACCTTTATACTCAATTCCTTTTGCTATAAATGGCAACATTCCATTTGCTTAGTTATTATCTGCTGCACCTGCATGTTCGTTTTCTGTGACTCATGAACAAGGACACCCAGGTCCCTCTGCATCGGAGCAACCCGAAGTCTCTCCCCATTTAGATAAGTTGCCTTTTCATTTTTCACAAAAAAATACATGGCCTCACACTTATCCACGTTAAACTCCATCTGCCACATTTTGGCCCACTCTCCTAACCTATCTATATCCATTTGTAAGGTTCTTTTTTCCTCATTGAAACATACTGTCCCACCTATTTCTGTGTCATCTGCAAATTTAGCTGTAGAACCTTCTATCCCTTATCCAAGCCGTTAATATAGATTGTAAGTAGCTGGGGCACAAGGACCGAACCCTGTGGCACCCCACTAGTTACAACTTGGATCCAGAAAAAAAAACCATTTATCCCAACTCTTTGTCCCCTGTCCGTCAGCCAGTCTTCTATCCAAGCTAAGAAGTTACCCCTAATCCCATGTGCTCTCACCTTGTGAATTAACCTTATCAAACGCCTTCCGGAAGTCCATATATATTACATCTACAGGATCCTAGTTATCCATTTTGCTTGTTCCATCTTTGAAGAATTCAAGCAAATTAGTCAAACATGATTTGTCCTTCAAAAAGCCTTCTGATGGATAGCACTATGGCTTTCCAAATGTCCTGATATTACGTGCTTGATAATTGATTCTAACAATTTTCCAACAACAAAAGCAGATGTTAAATTAACTGGTCTGTAATTTCCCACATTCTGCCTCCCTCCCTTTTTGAATAAGGATGTTATGTTGGCATTTTTCCAATCCACTGGGACCTTTCCCGTGCCCACGGAATTTTGGAATATCATAACCAATGGATCCACTATCTCTGATGCCACTTCCTTTAACACCCTAGGATGTAAGCCATCAGGCCCTGGGGACTTGTCTGCCGTCAATCCCAAGAGTTTGATGAGTACCGTTTCCCTATTGTTGCTGGTTGTTCCAAGTTGCACCCTTTCTATTACCTCTGAATTGCCCGTTCCTATAGGAATGGTACTAGTGTCCTTCACCGTGAAAACAGAGGCAAAGTCATTGAGCTTCAGGCATCCAACACATCAGGGGGGGGGGGGGGGGAAATTACCTGGATGCTTTGAAACAGGAGGCAGTCACATCCCCTTAGGATCAGGTCTTGTGAGTTGGTCAATGGTCAGAGACAGGAGAGAGTGACGCACATTAGAGAAGCTAGAGGACAGGAGTGCAGGAGTTTCAGCCTTTGCAATTGTCCAACAGGTTTGGGGTTGCAGGGTGAATGAGTTAACTGACCATGGTGCCTTGATACAGGAAGCCATTCCAGTAGGGGGAGCAAAAAGGAATGCAATTGCAAAAAGGAACAGTATAGTGAGGGGGATTCACACTGTTCACTGCAGCCAACAGCAAGATCTCAGTGGCTGTGTTTCCTGCCTATTCTCAGGGTTTGAAACAACTGCTGAGGCCTCAAGAGGAACTGGGAGTGGGAGGATCCAATCATCGTGGTCCGTGTCGGTACCAACTTAAGTAGAACAAAGAAAGATGTTCTGCTTAGTCAGGCCGAGGAGTGAGACACAAAATTAAAAAGCAGAATCTACTTTGTGCTAACTTGGCATATGCTCTTGGCATGTCTCACACTTCTTCACAATGACTTCAAGATCATTGTTCATGCCTGGCCAATAGATTGTCTCTCCTCCGAGCACTCTCGTCCGATTTACGCCCAGGTACGAGTGATGAAGTTGTTGAATTAGATCATAGATTCCGGTATGATGACCTGCTTTCCTTTAAAACTAACCCCCTGGGAGATGCCTAATTCATTCCCATAAGGTCAAAATGTTATCAAGTGTTACTGGGCATGCTGAATTGAATGAGGGTATGCTTCAAAGATGGTTTTCCATACTTTTTGTAGCATAGAATCTTTCGCCATTTCTTCTTGTAGCTGCTGGAAATTGCATGCCGCAAGATGTACCAGATCAATTGTCGGACTCGCATTCGCCTGCAAGCGTAACGTTGCAGCTCCCTTTAAACTGTCAATTGTGTTGAAACGTTCGGTATAATTTGATTTAGCTCATGATCCAAGGTAATAGGAAGTAATTTCTGACATTGATCCACTGTATGAGGTTCAACTAATTCCATGTATTGTCACTAGTGTAAGGTCGTGGCATGCTGGTAGGTCTGTGATCGGTGGGCCTTTTATCTCCATAATGTAGAACATCTGTGACACCCAAGAGGATAGATTGTATTTGAACTCCAGGACTATGGATCTTGCACATGGAATAAGAGATCCGTTGTATGCCAAAGATTGTGCAGTAGTAGGTTTATTCATATCTATGAATACATGTCTTTTAGAATTTGCACGGGCAGAATGTTGGAACTTGCCCATGTCAATATTGGCCAATAATGAGTAGTTATCAACTATCTTTGGGCAGATAATTTGATTATTATTTTTTTGGACAGTACAAGCCAGAGTAAGTTATGCTCAAAATGGTCAGACTACAGTCTGAGCAGCATATCCACCCCTGGTCACTAAAACATAAATGAGACAAGAGTCCTATTGCTCCAGTTCGTATTGTTCTGAGTATAGCAGCTGTAATACATATGATGCATCACCCATCTCTCGAACAGTCAATTCTCTCACTGCTGGAACAGTGTGGAGTGAACCGATGGCTTCTGGCTTTCCTGGACCAAGCCAGCCCAGCTCAGGTCTAGGCCCTCCCATTCCACTGAAACTGGCTCTTTGAAGCACCAGCGGTCACACATGTGAAACACATTCGTCGACCATTTCACCTCTCTGTGTGAAAGAAGCTCATCGCTGATCACACAACACAGACACACACAGATGCAGTTTTAAACTAGTTTAATGCAGTTGGTCCTTCAAAGCAGCAAAAAGCAGACACAACTGAGTGAGTTATATATTGGGGGAAGCGAGAAAGGCTACCTGCAGTTTGCTGACTTGCGTTGGGAAGTACTTAAAGACATCATTCTCATCATAAGTCATTAAGGCATAAAAACGTCAATGGACAGGCACTGTGGAGTACAATACTTAATTAATAGCTACTAACCGATTTAAATATTATTGCAGTATGTCATATCATTCAACTTTATAGAATTTAACATAACATTATGTGATTATTCTGCCTTTTACAATCTTCCAACAGCTATTGTACACAAGTCTAAACTCTTCAACTCAATGCTGATGCTCAGGACAGAATATTAGGATCAGCTTTTAGAGGAAGACAGTTACCATTATAACATAACACAATTGTGTTTGGTGGGAGAGGCTCAGAGCACAAGTTTTTTTGCATCACATCTGCAGCTGCTGTTATTTCTATTTGCCAGTTCTGTTCATACACATTCATAAAATGTAATAATAGCATCAGCATGAACTTCTCTTTTAAATTACCAACGGCTAATCCCCATGAAAATAACCCTTCAGCTCATTGTCTGTGACGCTTCATCCTGAGCCACCTTCTTGGCAGTTTTTGTCGGTAGTGGTTTGCCACAGCCTTCCACCTCAGACACAACTGGAATTGAAGCCACACTGTTGGCATTACTCTGAACTAGCCATCCAGCCAACTGAGCTAATTGGCCCGCTGTATACAAATATATAGCTGACTATCAGTTTAAGATTATACGTCTGGTACGCAGTGTGGTACATTTATGTGTACCAGAAGCTACATATATTAGGGCCCTGTCTGTCGCAGACAGAAAGAACATGCACACACATTCCATCTATTTCAGCCAAACAAAATAAGTGACAGCCATTTGCTGGTTCATTCCTCAGGGCAATGACTTGACCGATCAGAGTCAAGCTACCTGGTTTAAATTTCAAACAATGCTTGACAGTTAACTTTCAGTCACCATCAACTGGTACATTCACCATGGCAACGCCTCTACAAATCAAAGTCCACTTTCCAACCAAACAGCCTCCCTCTTCACAGAGTATAGATTTGTTGTCTCCCTTGGATTTGTATTCTTGCGAAATGTCCAGATGAGTGCCAGCTGAAAAGTTTTGATAGAAAGTGTCTTTTTTCAGCAACACTCAAGTTCCATACTACTAAATGACTATATGCATGTCCATATATACTGCCAAATATGCAATTTTGTAAAAGTTCTGTTGTGATTTTTCATACACTTTCTTGGGAGCTTTTCATACCTTGTTATGTCTTGATTCTCCCCTGGATGGATCATGCTAATGGCCACAGCTATAGGTCCCCATTGCTCTACATGTGGCTGTTGCAGCTAAAACTGACAAGACAACGCAGACCCACAGCAAATGGTGCCAAGATTAGACATACACCAAAAGATGGCCACTCCCAGCCTTGAATCAGGCAACAGCCATTCCCTCTCCAAGGAGCCACTGGTAGGTTCTTTTTGTAATAGTTTTAGTGAAACATTTTCAAACACAATAATATAGTTTTTGTTAAGAGATCTGGCCAGTTTGAGACTGAACAAGCCATAAATGAAGTTCATGAGCAAACTGTCAATCTATCTTAATTTACGTTTGAAAAAAACAAAACTTCATGATTTTTTAGCGTTTGCGGGAGAGATTTGTTCACACATCGACCTGGCGATGCCATGCGGTCTTTCTCGATTCTTGGAGAGCAGCCAGCTCCATGCTCAGTCTGCACAGTGTTCCTCAATGACATTGAGTCAAATGATACGGTTTTTGATCTCTTTCACTTCAGTCAAGTGCATATTTAATAACTGAATCTGGTTCACTTAATGTACTAGATTGTGACTACCTGAAATGTTCGACTGATAACAAAGTCAATCATGATAGTTTTCTTTGAGCTGCAATGTGGTGTGGACAATTCTGAGGTGTGGATATATCACAGAATTGTTATGGCGCAGAAAGTGGCTATTTGGCCCATCATGTCTGCACCAGTTCTCCAAACAAGCATTGTTGCTTCGTGCCATTCCCAGGCCTTTTCCCCATATATAGAGGGTAGCGGGTGCCCGGAACACGCTACCGGAGGAGGTGGTGGAAGCAGGGACGATAGTGACATTTAAGGGACATCTTGACAAATACATGAATAGGATGGGAATAGAGGGATACGGACCCTGGAAGTGTAGAAGATTGTAGTTTAGTCGGGCAGCATGGTCGGCACGGGCTTGGAGGGCCGAAGGGCCTGTTCCTGTGCTGTACATTTCTTTGTTCTTTGTTCTTTGTTATATGATGAATGTAAGATTTTTATTCAAACAAAAAGGCTTAAGCTGCCCAAGATATGAAAAATGAAAATCGCTTATTGTCACAAGTAGACATCAAATGAAGTTACTGTGAAAAGCCCCTAGTCGCCACATTCCGGCGCCTGTTCGGGGAGGCTGTTACGGGAATTGAACCGTGCTGCTGGCCTGCCTTCGAAGCCAGCGATTTAGCCCTGTGCTAAACAGCCCCTTCATAGCTAATAGATATAGCTAATGTGGTACCTTTATTCAATAAGGACAGCAGGGGTAAGCCAGTTAGCCAGGGAAATTATTGGAAAACATTCTGAGTGACAGGATTAATCAACGCTTGGAAAGGTAGGGATTGATCTGTAGGCACAGATTTGTTGGTCGGAGATCCTGTCTAACTAATCGAATTGAGTCCTTTGAAAAGTACATGAATATATTGATGAGGGTAGCGCAGTTGATGTGGTTAACATGGACTTCAATAAGGCTTTGACTAGGTCCCACATGGAACAAGAGTGATTTGGAGTTTGGTGAAAACAGGGAGTTGGAGGCTTCAAGGTTAATAGATTAGTAAGGAGTGGGTAAGGTCGGGTTATTTATTATTTAAACATAGCTTGAGAAGACATTTTGTGATTTATAGTTTGTAAGGGCTGTGTTTGGTGATAACAAGGACCAAGAAAGAAGGGCCCTCGGGAATTAGATAGAATCTGATATCAAGCATCTTCCAAAGCTTGAATTTAAAGGGGTAAGTCATGGCAGGAGAGCTCAAAGCCGTTGTTTGCTCCATGTGGGAAGCCAGGACCATTTGCACTGCCCGTGGCCAGCATGTGCACAGGAAGGGTCAGATTCAAACAGGGCCACAGTGGGAATGGGACAAGTAATGTTAAAAAAACAAGCCTGAAGTTTTAACACCTTAATGTGCGGAACATTCGCAATAAAGTGGATGAATTAATCATGCAAATAGATGTAAACGGGTAATTATATAGTCTGGATTACAGGTATATGACTGAAGGGTGACCAGGTATGGGAATTGAATATTCAGGTATATTCAGTATTTCGGAAGGACAGACAGAAAGGAAAAGGTAGTGGAGTTGATTTGCTGGTCAGAGAGAAGATTATTGCATTAGAGGAAAGAGATTAGTTCTGACAATGTGGAATTTGAATGGGTAGAACTGAGAAACACCAAGGGGCAAAAAACCTTAGTGGGGGTTGTACATAGACCTCCAAACTGGTGATGTTCATAATGACATTCAACAGGAAATTACAGATGCATGTAATAAAGGAACATCTGTAATTATGGGTGACTTTAATCTGCATCTGGATTGGGCAAATCAAACTGGTCACAAACTGTTGAGGGGGACGTCCTAGATAACTTTGGACAAAGGGTCATCTGGACTCGAATCGTTAGCTCTTTTCTCTCCCTACAGATGCTGCCAGACCTGCTGAGAATTTCCAGCATTTTCTTTTTGGTTTCAGAATCCAGCATCCGCAGTAATTTGCTTTTATCCTGGAGTACATACAGGATGGTTTTCCGGATCAACAATTTGAGGAGAACAGGCCATCCTAGACTGGTGTAAGGATCCTTCCTGTTGATTCCCCTATTTCCCCTTTCTTTATTTTTCCTGTCATCGTTTTGATCCATGGATGCTTAATGGACATATGTCTTTAAGTTGAGCGGGGGAAGTAAGGAATTAAAAAGCTACAAAACAGAACACTGTGCTAGCCTTCAGTCAACAGAACTCAGACCATTTGGCACCCAAGGGATCGGTGGGACTGGGTTCGAGCGGTTGGCTGGTGGCCAATGAATGAGGCAAAAGGCCATATTCTGCCCAGTAACAGGCGATGATTGGATCATGCCTGAGTGGGATGATTTTCAAAGATCCAGGGGAAAGTCAGTTTGAGTCCTGGACACTCAGAGGAAAGGACCTGCACTCTTTGTTCTCCCTCGCTCCAGAAAAGCTGCGTATTTCTGAAACTGCGGAGACCTGATTTAGTCTACAGTGAAAACCATTACAGACCAGAAACAGAAATCTCAAACTGTAGGCCTGGATTGAAGAAACAAACGTCTGAAAGAAATGCTTTAATTATTATTTTTACAGCCCTCTTCTCCCTCTGAGTTTGTCTGTCTTGTCTCGTGTGTGCGTAAAGGGTGGGGGCGCGTTAAGTGGAGGGGGGGTTAGGAATTAGATAACAGTTAACATGTTGTATTTTCTACATATTTAATTATAGTTATTGTTATTAATAAAATTAATTGTGGGTAAATTTACAAACCTGGGGCGAAATTCTCCGGTATCGGCGCGATGTCCGCCGACTGGCGCCCAAAACAGCGCGAATCAGTCGAACATTGCGCCGCCCCAAAGGTGCAGAATGCTCCGCATCTTGGGGGGCCGAGCCCCAACCTTAAGGGGCTAGGTCGGCGCCAGACGAATTTCCGCCCGCCAGCTGGCGGAAAAGGCCTTTGGTGCCCCGCCAGCTGGCGCGGAAATGACATCTCCGGGCGGCACATGCGCGGGAGCGTTAGCGGCCACTCACGGCATCCCCGCGCATGCGCAGTGGAGGGAGTCTCTTCCGCCTCCGCCATGGTGGAGACCGTGGCGAAGGCGGAAGGAAAAGAGTGCCCCCACGGCACAGGCCCGCCTGTGGATCGGTGGGCCCCGATCGCGGGCCAGGCCACCGTGGGAGCACCCCCCGGATCCAGATCGCCCCCCGTCCCCCCCAGGTCCCCGGAGCCCACCCACGCCGCCTTGTCCCGCCGGTAAGAGAGGTGGTTTAATCTACGCCGGCAGGACAGGCATTTTAGCAGTGGGACTTCGGCCCATCCAGGCCGGAGAATCGCGGGGGGGGGGGGCCCGCCAACCGGCGTGGCGCGATTTCCGCCCCCGCCGAATATCCGGTGCCGGAGAATTCGGCAACCGGCAGGGGCGGGATTCACACCAGCCCCCGGAGATTCTCCAACCCGGCGGGGGGTCGGAGAATCTCGCCCCTGGTGACTGTAGTTATTGGACAGCCAAGAGCCAAAGACTTTGGTTTTTTTTAAAGAATTATTTATTAATTTCAACTGTGTTGCGACTCTGTGTTAAGAGTTGAATTGGCCCCACACTAGCCCAGGGGGTGGTAACACTGGGTGTTGTGTAATGAGAAAGCAATCATTGGAAATCTAGTTGTGTGAGATCCCTTGGGGATGAGCAACCATAATATGACAGAATTTTTCGTCAAGATGAATGAGTGACGTAGTTGATTCTGAGACTAGGATCCTGAATCTAAATAAAGGCAACTACGATAGTATGTGGCGCAAGTTGGCTATGATGGATGAGGAAACAATACTTAAAGGGATGACAGTGGATAGGCAATGGCAAACATTCAAATGGTGCATGGCAGAACTGCAAAAATTGTTTATTCCTGTCTGGTGCGAATGTAAAATGGGAAAGGTGGCCAAACCATGCTTTACACGGGAAATTAGAAATAGTATTAGTTCAATATTTTGAATGCTTCCAACAGTTCCCTCTTTACCTTTTACATTGAAACAGTGGCAACAGCAATGCCTGCCAATGGTGATTGTTGCATCACTTTGGTATATCGGGAAAGCAGAATGGTCCATGCACAACAACGCAAACCACAAAATGTGAAACTCAGTCAGAGTCCAGTGCGCTAGGCCCATCAATCTATAGCCTGTAAGTTATTGCTACCCCTTTGGAAAAGAGAGTATACCTAAATAATAGAACCAGACCAATATTATTCAAAGACTGTAACCTCACCTTTCTGCAGATTTCTAAATGAAAACTGATTTCCACTCTACCTCACGTGATTCATTCAAGTTAAAATAATAATAAAAATTGCAATGCATTCCTCACCAAAATAGTTTCAAGAGCGATTGATGTGAACAGTGAGCTAGCACGACCAACATTGGGACGAGAATCCATTGTCAAGGTCATTTGGCGCCGTTGCATCATTCACTACTTTCCCTTGCTACTTAGCGATTCTCTGGCACTATCTCAATAGCAATGGTTTCTGTTGAAAGAATAAACAATGGCTCGATTTATGCATCTTTTCCACTGGGCTGGCAGTGGGGTGAGGCAGTCGTAGGGGGTTGTGGGTGTGGAGGGTATTGAAGAGGGAGGATGAGAGAGAGAGGGAGTAAGCACAAATAAAACTTCATAAGAATTTTAAATGTGTTCAGGGTGCTCGCTGAAACTTAAGCATGGTCTCTCAGCTCCTCACCCGATGCAGAAGTGCTTGCAAAACACCTCTCAGCTATATAGTGAGAGATGCTCAAGTCTTAATTCTCAAAATATAGATATACAAACATTTGAACCTGCTACACTGCCATTCTCTGAGAACAGTTTGTATTTTTCAATAAACTATTTCGCACTGAAAATTAAAATCGATAATGACAAGGCAGCCTTGTGGCTATAATGATAAAGACCACATTTAAAAAGAAATACTTGTTTCAATGGTTAGTGTTCGTGGCACCCACAAAGGAATTGGCTGAGAGGAGATGCTGAGTTGATAATTCATCTAACTTGACATAACATGCAGAGTTGAAACAGTACAAATGCTGAAGCACCTCAGGGTTAATGGCTGCATCTCTGCTGATGTTACTTCAGGTCTCTTCATACTGTCAAGATTAGTGACTCCCTGAGCTACTTCACTACTGAAGTTAGCAGATCAACAACATGAGGCAGATATGAAAGATTTTAAAATTCACCACTGCTGCTTGAGCATATTGACTTTTTTTATTTTAAGCTGGTACACTGATATCAAGATGCGCTCTTCAAGAAACAAGGGATTCGTGTTTCACAGTTTGCTAAACTATTAATGGTTTAATTCCAACAAATTCTGATTGCAGATCGGCCGAAGAAACCATGTTATTTTCCTGAATAATCATGCCACGAACACGATGGCTGCTGTTAAGTGGAATGAGCACTAACAAGGAAAAATAGATTGTAGCTGTGATTCTATGTCCGGTTCCAGGCTCTTCATGGAGAAAAGCACCGTCAGGCCAGACGAGGCAACAACCATTGCTATTACACACCTCTGGTTCAGTATGACACTGACATATCAGGATTCTTCATCCTCATTCAATAGTGAAAATTAATTGAAGATCATATCCAGACTGATTCTGAATGTTTGCTTCAGAGGAGAAATTCTGGAAGACTGGGAGCAAGTCACCAACTGGAAGCTGTCTTGGCTGCAGTAGGTGCATGGCCTTGGGAACCAGGTGATGGGGAAAATCTCCGACTCTGCCTTGAAATAAATTTAACTAGGAGCCTATTTCTCTGCTCCTTTCTTTTAACTTTACTTCTGGGACCTCCTTCTGATCCTTGTCTATGGTCCTACCCGGCGGCACGGTGGCTCAGTGGTTAGCACTGCTGCCTCATGCCACCAGGGACCCAGGTTCAATTAAAGCCTTGGGTGACTGTGTGGAGTTTGCATGTTCTCCCCGTGTCTGCGTGGGTTTCCTCCGGGTGCTCCGGTTTCTTCCCACAGACCAAAGACGTGCAGGTTAGGTTGAATGGCCATGCAAAAATTGTCCCTTAGTGTCCGAAGATGTGCCGGTTAGGTGGGGTTACGGGGGTGGTGGGGGTGGCGGGGTGGAGAGTGAGCCCAGGTAGAATGCTCTTTCGGAGGATCAGTGCAGACTCAATGGGCCAAATGGCCTCCTTCTGTACTGCAGGGATTCTATGGATTCTTCTGGGACCTATTTCTGATCCCGTAACAGCCTCCCCGAACAGGCGCCGGAATGTGGCGACTAGGGGCTTTTCACAGTAACTTCATTTGAAGCCTCCTTGTGACAATAAGCGATTTTCATTTTTTCATTCATTCCTTGTCTATGCTCCTACCTGGGACATTTTTCTGGAATCTCTTTCTGATCCTTGTTTTGTCCATGCCTGTGACTTTCTTCTGGGACCTCTCTCAGACCCCCTCACCATGTTCTGCTTCCTGGGACACCTTATCAGTAGTGGTGCTCCGGTTTCAACTTGCCTGACCTGCTGATTTACACTCTTTCACTTCTTTGCTTCTGTGCGGGTGCGCAGGGCCAGTTCCTAGACTAAAGATGCCAAAAGAAACCAACTGGGCATGTGCAACCACTTCCCAGCCAACACATGCACAGAAGGCCCAAAGCCCACTGGGAACTGCAGTTTTCAACCTCCAAGGTAAGCATTCGAGCTTCATAACAATTGATTGGTTAGGAACATAAACACCCCATGGAGATAGTGCTCAACCAGACACTGAAATGCTAAGTATCAATATTCACATGAATTTGAGGGGAAAATGTGACCTCTGATTAAAGGATAGTCCACAGATAATCTTGTTTTTTCATTAATTGTTGAATCTATGAAGTCATTTTTAGAAATATTGACATAAACCTTCATCATACTTGCATAAAAATTGCTTATCTGGAAGTGCCTATTTAAAAAAAAATAGCTGCTATTGTTCTTCCTGTGCAAAAAGATGGTTATGGCTCATTTGGGACGCCTAATATTACAGTGCAAAGGTACACAATGTATAATATAGAAAGCGTGCATCATTACTACAAAAGGCATACACCATTCAGGAAGACATAAATGCCATTTTCTGACTAGATGACTTCATAGGAGATGCAAGAGGACAGAATGCCATCTCCTCCATCACCAAGACAGCTTGTTCCGCCTCTGGTGGTCACGCACCATATCCAACATACAGCTTGTATAAAATGGAGCTGTCGGAGCGGTAATTGTAAAATAATGTTGTTTCATGTTGATTTGAAAAGTCACCAGCAAAAATTAACATAAGGCATTAATACATGACACTCCAATTAATTCCTTACTTCTTCAACACTATTTCAAAGCAGGTGAACTTAAGTCTTTTGTAGTAAATAAAGCATCACATCTTAGTGAAACACTCCCTTTTGCCTGGTATGTACCATTTATTTAAAGGAGCTGGCACTGAAACAAACACCAGCTACTAAATGTGATTTAAACAGTGCTTTTCATTTGCTGTGTGCTGTACCTATACTGGAGTGAACACTCACATTCATAAGCAATATCGTACTGAACATGAGTGAAGCATTTCATTATACCTGGTGCGTGCTGTACATGTACAGGAGATGATACTGACACTTGTCCAGCCAGAAACGGCTGGTTGTGAGCGTCAGCTCTGTGGTTTATTGGGCGACCCTACTGAAACTCCTGAAGCTCTCAGTCACTCTTTCCTTCTAGTATAATTACATGGTGCAAGATCAATTTATAAGCATATGTATACACCAATGTAATTTCATACTTCAGTAGCGATTAAAGGTCAATATTCTTCTAATCACCTCGTCTCTTCCAAACTATACTCTACGCTCCGCATTCTAATTGCAATCAGATTCCTATGCACCTTGATGAACTTCGGACACTACATATGATGAAGATCCAGAGCAGGCACACAGTACCACAATCCAAGTCTTCCTTCCCAACCTTGTTTATTTGACACAATTTAAACAAAGTTTCAAATTGTTGGGCACCTGTCAATATGCTGGGCAGTGTTATTTTTCTGGCCCAAACGAAGAACACAGGAGTGGTCAGTGGATCAGCCCATTTTTGTGACGTCTGTTCCTTTCCAAGTGGCGCATGGCTGGAGCCGCTCCCATTGAAGTCATGACACTGCCAGCGCTCGAGGCTGTGGATACCTTGGCAGCTAACTTTTTCACCCAAGGCAGAGACAAGACTAGCTTGTAACTGCAGTAACATGAAATGAAAATGAAATGAAAATCGCTTATTGTCACAAGTAGGCTTCAAATGAAGTTACTGTGAAAAGCCCCTAGTCGCCACATTCCAGCACCTGTTCGGGGAGGCTGTTACATAGGCACATAGGCAAGCAGAGCTGGTCACCAAAGTACAAGCAGGAAACAAGAAAAAGCAAGCAGCACAAGCAACACAAAATACATAATGAATACCAGCTAACTAGTCCCAACCCCTCTCTTAGCTCACTGTTTCTACCCTGAGGATTTGAAGCTCCATTCATTTTTGTAAAGCAGAATTTGGCCAGTTACTGCTCTCAGTTCCCAAGAAGAGAAAAGTTGCACCTATTCATCAGTACATAAAAGGCTGCCGCAATGCACAATGCAGAAATTTGTTCAGCAGCACAAATGCAAAATGTTCCAAAAACAGCTTTGCCTTCCAGCAACAACTTCGACAAGAGGAAGACAAAAATGTTTTTGGGTCTACAAGACATTCTCTCAACA
Organism: Scyliorhinus torazame; assembly: GCF_047496885.1. Lineage (NCBI taxonomy): Eukaryota > Metazoa > Chordata > Chondrichthyes > Carcharhiniformes > Scyliorhinidae > Scyliorhinus > Scyliorhinus torazame. Next base: position 282,695,120 of record NC_092713.1, on the reverse strand, counting down.
ACACTATATACAGTTTGAATTCCTAATGATAGTGGTAAATCAAACTCACTTTAAAATAGCTTTTGTCATGAGCAGTGCATTATCATTTTTTCTCTGGAACATTTTTCAGAGCGACAATCACATTGATAAAAGCTTCATTTTAGTAAAACTCATTCATCTCCTGCTAAATTGATGTAAGATTATGTAAGTTGTGTGCCAATGGGTTAAAGTGGTACAAATGTTACCTTCAGCAGTCAACATTTCCTTCCTCATCTTTGCTACAAGCTTTTTTTTGATAAATTAAAAATAATTCCATTTAACCTTCCCCCCCTCTCAAAAACCTGTACGCAAGAACTGTTCAGCGAGATCAGTTCTATTTGTACTCAAGAATACATAAAGCAAAGCGACATTAGGGCTCCCTTAAACCCATTAATCTGGACTAAGCTAGAGTCACATACTAACGACACGGACTTTCATTGGTTGTGGCAATGCTTCAACAATATAACAGGCGACAAAGCAAAGCTGAGTAGAATCTCTCCCCGATGAACTCAATACATTCTATGCTTGTTTCGAGCAGGAAGCCAACAAACCATTGTCAACTGCCCCAACAGCTTTGGACATACCCATACCTACCGTCACAGCCTCCATAGTCAGATTGGCTTTCTTGAAAGTGAACCTTCGGAAAGCAACGGGTCCTAATAGGGGAACCCTGCAGGGGACCCTCACAGGGACCCTGTAACAGGGAGACCACCCCAGGGTCCCCTGCAATAGGGAGACCCCCCACCCCTCCCCACAGGGACCCCTTTAATAGGGAAATCCCCCACATAGACCCCTGTAATAGCAGGACCCCCTTAGAGACCCTTAGAATACTAAGACCCCCCCCCCCCAGGACCCCCTGCCTAAAAGATCCCCCTCCACAGACCCCCCCCCCAAAAAAAACACAGCCGCCCCCCCCACCCAGAAAAGAGACCCCTGTCAGGAAGCTAGAGAACATTCTGGACAGGGGCCCAGTGGAAACATTATAGCTGTAATACCTACCTTGCAGCTCCATGTGTCCATTCATGGAAGGAGAGCAGCTGTCGCCTGCATCTGGTTCTCACAGATCCAGTCGCTGCAAGCCATTCATAGCTTTTTAGTAATGGTCTGTGATTGACAGCTTCTACAAACCATCTGCAGCTTTGATCCATTCATATTATTTCATGGTTCAGTTTCATAAGTGGTGAAGCTCCAATGTTTGTAAACATTGACCACATCAAAGAGATAAATGCATTCCAAGCACTAAGTGCATTTCAATCACTCAAGTGTGTGATTTCACTGCACTTACCTGGTTTAGCACACTGGGCTAAATAGCTGGCTTTTAAAGCAGTCCAAGGCAGGCCAGCAGCACGGTTCAATTCCCGTACCAGCCTCCTCGAACAGGCACCGGAATGTGGCGACTAGGGGCTTTTCACAGTAACTTCATTGAAGCCTACTTGTGACAATAAGCGATTTTCATTTCATTTCATCCATCCCTGTCAACAGAGGTACCGGTGCTGCCCCAATAATGTCAGCTATAGGCTCTGTCCTGTTTCCCCAATGGGTGTCCTCATTGGGTAGGCCGTGTGTTATCTCATTAGCAGGGTGGCACCTGGTTGTGCAGTGGAGAGGGTTAAGGTGTGCCACCAATCGCCTCCATGCTTAGAGGTGTGTGAGTGGACAGATTCTACAGATGGGGGTGAGGCAGGGAAGTGTTTGTCTGCTGGGAGTGTAGTTGCAGTGTGATGTGGGTCCTGGGTCTGACACACAGATTGTGACAACCTGTCTGGGGGCAGGATAGATGGGAACAGGAGTGTGGTGGGCAGGCAAGGCTTGGACACAGCTGGTGGGCCTGCGGAGTGGGCTGGCAGTGTGCCAGGGAGGGTGCAAATGGCCACAGTGCATGCGTCCTTTATTTGGGGTAAGCTCTGCTATTCCATACTATCATAGAACATAGTACAGTGCAGAAGGAGGCCATTCGGCCCATCGAGTCTGCACCCACTTAAGCCCTCACTTCCACCCTATCCCTGTAACCCAATAAACCTTCCTAATCTTTTTGGTCCCTGGGCAATTTATCATGACCAATCCACCTAACCTGCACGCCTTTGGACTATGTCATCCCCACCATCCCCACCCCGTCAGTCCCGTGCAGTGGTTTATGACACATACACACCACATACACCACACACACACACTACACACACACATAGACACACACACATAGACACAAACTCATACACTTCACACACACACAACACACACACACCACACACACACAACACACACCCATAGACACACACACATAGACACAAACTCATACACTCCACACATACTCCACACACACACATACTCCACACACACACATACTCCACACACACACATACGCCACACACACACATAGACACACACACATAGACACAAACTCATACACTTCACACACACACAACACACACATACGCCACACACACACATACTCCACACACACACATACTCCACACACACACATATAGACACACACCCATAGACACACACACATAGACATAAACTCATACACTTCACACACACACAACACACACACTACACACACATATAGACACACACACATAGACACACACACACATAGACACACACACACACAAACTCATACACTTCACACACACACACAGCACACACACTACACACACACATAAACACACCCATAGACACACACACATAGACACAAACTCATACACTTCACACACACAACACACACACACTACACACACATATAGACACACACACACATAGACACACACACACACACAAACTCATACACTTCACACACACACAGCACACACACTACACACACACATAAACACACCCATAGACACACACATAGACACAAACTCATACACTCCACACATACTCCACACACACACACATACTCCACACACACACATACTCCACACACACACATACTCTACACACACACATACTCCACCCACACACATACTCCTCACACACACATACTCCACACACATACTCCACACACACACATACTCCACCCACACACATACTCCACACGCACATACTCCACACACACACATACTCCACACACACACATACTCCACACACACATACTCCACATACACATACTCCACATACATACTCCACACACACATACTCCACACACACATAGTCCACACACATACTCCACACACACACATACTCCACACACACATACTTCACACATACATACTCCACACACACATACTCCACACACACACACATACTACACATACACATACTCCACATACACATACTCCACCCACACATACTCCACCCACACATACTCCACACACACGTACTCCACATACACATACTCCACACATACATATTCCACACACACATACTCCACACACACACATACTCCACACACACATACTCCACATACACATACTCCCCACACACAAATACTCCCCACACAATCACCACATTAATCCATATTATAGGAGGGATGCGATAACACTTGAAAGTGTGCAGAAGAGATTTACCAGAATGTTGCCTGAGCTGGAGAGTTTTGGCTACAATGGGAGATTGGATAGACTGGGGTTGTTTTCCTTTGAGCAGAGGAGACTAAGGGGGGACATGATTGAGATGTATAAAATTATGAGGGGCATAAATAGAGTGAAGAAGCTTTTCCCCTTGGTGGAGGTGTCAATCACCAGAGGGCATAGATATAAGGTAAGGGGCAGGAAGGTTAGAGGGGATGTGAGGAGAAACCTTTTAGCCTGGAGGGTGGAGGAGGTCTGGAACTCACTGTCTGGTAGGGTGTAGAGGCAGAGACATACATAGCATTTAATAAGTATTTAGATTTGCACTTGCAATGCCAAAGCATACAAGGCTCCAGGCCAAGTGCTGGAAAATGGGATTAGAATGGTTAGGTGGTAGTTTTTTGCCGGCACGGACGCAATGAGCTGAAGGGCCTTTTCTGTGCTGTACAACTCGATGACTCTAATAGAGATAATTATATCAATGAGTGTTTGGTGGTTCTTGCCATTGTCTATACAGGTAGCATATCTCAAATCTGTCACCTCAGCACAGACACCATGCCGGATTTTGGAACGTGCGGGTTTTCGGAGAAAAATTATAACACCTTAAATTAAATCGGACCGCCTTAATTTATTGGGTAGGGGACGCAGGAAAACCAACCAATATGATTGCAAAGCACTTTAGATGAATGGCCATGTCGCTGCTTATATTAATTCACTTCTCAAGCATTAGATTTAATAATTCTTTCATATCACCCCCACTTTCCTACATCAGCACACCCTGTTTAAAATGAGAAAGAAATCAATCAAACTGAAATGATGTTAGAAATATCCCGTGTAGTTGTAACGGAAAACTATTTATTTTTTATTCATGCAAGATTTTACAGTACTCCAGTTCCATAGAACATAGAACAGTACAGCACAGTACATGCCCTTCAGCCCACAATGTTCTGCTGACCATTTATCCTAATCTAAGATCAACCTAACCACACCCCTTCAATTTACTGCTGTCCATGTGCCTGTCCAAGAGTCACTTAAATGTCCCTAATGACTCTGACTCCACCACCTCTGCTGGCAGTGCATTCCATACACCCACCGCTTTCTGTGTAAAGAACCTACCTCTGACATCTCCCCTATACCTTCCTCCAATCACCTTAAAATTATGCCCCCTCGTGACAGCCATTTCCACCCTGGGGAAAAGTCTCTGGCTATCCACTCTATCCATGCCTCTCACCGTCCTGTACACCTCTACCATGTCACCTCTCTTCCTTCTTCGCTCCAGTGAGAAAAACTCTAGCTCCCTCAACCTTTCTTCATAAGACATGCCCTCCACTCCAGGCAGCATCCTGGTAAATCTCCTCTGCACCCTCTCCAAAGCATCCACATCTTTCCTATAATGAGGTGACCAGAACTGGACACAATATTCCAAGTGTGGTGTAACCAGAGTTTTATAAAGCTGCAACAAAACCTCACAGCTGTTAAACTCAATCCCCCTGTTAATGAAAGCCAACACACTATACGCCTTCTTAACAACCCTATCAACCTGGGTGGCAACTTTGAGGGATCTATGTGCGTGGACCCCAAGATCCCCCTGTATTCAGCATTCAAATTCAACCTTCCAAAATGTATCACTTAACATTAATCTAAGTTGAACTCCATCTGCCACTTCTCAGCCCAGCTCTGCATCCTTCCAATGTCCTGTTGTAACCTGTAACACCCCTTGGCACTATCTACAACTCCTCCAACCTTCGTGTCATCGGCAAACTTACTAACCCACCCTTCCACTTCCTCATCCAAGTCATTTATAAAAACCACAAAGAGCAGAGGTCCCAGAACAGATCCCTGCGGGGCACCACTGGTCACCGACCTCCAGGCGGAATACTTTCCATCCACTACCACTCGCTGTCTTCTTTCGGCCAGCCAATTCGGTATCCAGGCAGCCAAATATCCCTGTATCCCATGCCCTCTGACTTTCTGAATGAGCCTACCATGGGGAACTTTATCAAATGCCTTACTGAAATCCATATACACCACATCCACTGCCCAACCTTCATCAATGTGTCTCACCACATCCTCAAAGAATTCAGTGAGGCTTGTGAGACATGACCTGCCCCTCACAAAGCCATGCTGACTATCTTTAATCAAACTATGTTTTTCTAAATAATAATAAATCCTATCTCTCAGAATCCTTTCCAGTATTTTGCTCACCACAGACATAAGACTGACTGGTCTGTAATTCAGAGGGATTTCCCTATTCCCTTTCTTGAATAGGGGAACAACATTGCCTCCCTCCAATCATCCGATACTACTCCAGTGGAGAGTGAGGACGCAAAGATCATCGCCAACGGCGCAGCTATTTCCTCTCTCGCTTCCCACAGTAACCGTGGGTATCTCCCATCTGGCCCAGGGGACCTATCTATCCTGATGCTTTTCAAAATTTCCAACAAATGCTCCTTCTTAATATCAACCTGTTCGAGTTTATTAACCTGGTTCACGTTCACGCTGTTCTCATGAGCAACAAGGCCCCTCTCTCCAGTGAATACTGAAGCACAATATTAATTTAGGGCCTCCCCTATCTCCTCAGATTCTAGGCACAAGTTCCCTCCACTATCCCTGATCAGCCCTACTCTCACTCTGCTCATCATCTTATTTCTCACATAAGTGTAGAACGCCTTGGGGTTTTCCCTAATCCTTCCCGCCAGGGCTTTTTCATGCCCGCTTCTAGCTCTCCTAAGTCCATTTTTGAGTTCCTGCCTGGTTACTTTGTAACCCTCTAGAGCCGTGCCAGGTCCTTGCTTCCTCACCCTTACGTAAGCTTCCTTTTTCCTCTTGGCTAGAAGCTCCACTTCTCTTGCCATCCAAGGCTCCTTCACCTTACCATTCCTTCCTTTCTCAGTGGGACAAAACTGTCCAGGACTCGCAGTAAGTGCTCCTTAAACAACCCCCACACTACTGTTGTGCATTTCCCCAAGAACAACTGTTCCCACTTTATGCTCCTCAGCTCCTGTCTAATAGCAGTATAATTTCCCCTCCCCCAATTAAATACCTTTAAAAAAATAAATTGACAGTACCCAATTCATTTATCCAAGGGTCAATTTAGCATGGCCAATCTACCTACCCTGCACATCTTTGGGTTGTGGGGCGAAACACACGCAAACACGGGGAGAATGTGCAAACTCCACACGGACAGTGACCCAGAGCCGGGATCGAACCTGGGACCTCGGCGCCGTGAGGCTGCAGTGCTAACCACTGTGCCACCGTGCTGTCCGCCAATTAAATACTTTCCCATACTACCCTATTCCTATCCCTCTCCATGACTATGGTAAAGGTCAAAGAGTTGTGGTCACTGTCACCGAAATGCTCTCCCACCGAGACATCTGACACCTGGCCTGGTTCGTTGCCATGCACCAAATCCAATATGTCCTTCTCCCTAGTCGGCCTATCTGCATATTGAGTCCGGAATCCTTCCTGTACACACCTGACAAAATCTGCTCCATCCAAACCATTTGCACTGAGGAGGTTCCAGTCAATATTAGGTAAGTTGAAGTCACCCATGCCAACAACTCTATTACTTCTGCACCTTTCCAAGATCTGCCGCCCAACCTGTTCCTGTATCTCTCTGCTGCTATTGGGAGGTCTAAAGAAAACTCCCAATAAAGTGACTGCTCCTTTCTTGTTTCCAACTTCACCCACACTGACTCAGTAGACAACCCCTCCTCCTTTTCTGCAGCTGTGGTGCACTCCCTAATTAACAGTGCCACTCCCCCTCCTTTTTTACCTCCCTCCCTATTCTTCTTAAAACATCTAAACCCTGGAACATTTAACAACCATTCCTGCCCCTGTGAAATACATGTCTCCGTAATGGCCACAACATCATAGTTCCAAGTACTGTTCCATGCTCTAAGTTCATCTCTCTTATTCCTGACACTCCTTGCGTTGAAAGAGACACACTTTAATCCATCCCACTGAGTGCAACTTTTCCCTATCAACTGTCTATCCTTCCTCACAGACTTGCTGCATACTATTTCTGCCTGTTCAACAGCTACCCTATCCGCTGATCCATAGCTCTGGTTCGCACCCCCCTGCCAAACTAGTTAAAACCCTCCCAAAGAGCTCGAGCAAACCTCCCGCCCAGGATATTAGTGCCCCTCCAGTTTAGGTGCAACCCGTCCTTCATATAGAGGTCCCACCTTCCCCAGAAGATATCCCAATGATCTACGTATCTAAAGCCTTCCATCCTGCACCAGCCCTGTAGCCACGTGTTCAGCTGCACTCGCTCTCTGTTCCTTGCCTCACTTGTACATGGCACCAGTAGAAATCCTGAGATTACTACTCTGCTCGTCCTGCTCTTTAGCTTCCAACCTAACTCCCTAAAATATCGTAATTGGCGATCGGGCAGAGAATCCCTTCCGATGCCCAAATCGGGGGTGGCGGCAGTTTGATGCCAGTCTTCTACTCTCCGCCGCCTCAAAAATGGTGTCATCGCGGTGCACGCCGTTGGAATTGCATTGGCGCATCATCGGAAGGCCCTCCCCCGATTCTCCGCCCCCCCCAATGGGCCGAGTTCCCGACCGCACGGGAGACGTGTGGTCTCAGCAGTCGGGAGCCCGTCATGGTGGCCGCAGCGAGGGTTGGGGGGACTCTTGGGGGGTGGGCAGTGGTTGGCCAGGATGGCAGTGTTTGGCAGGCGGGTCCACGCACAGCCGGCGCCATGTTTTACCGCGCGTCCGCTACATGTCATCGTCGTGCGCATGCGCGGCCACGGCCCATTCTCCAGCCGTTTTTGTCGTGGCAGCCGGGTGTTTTACCCAGCACGACTACTAGCCACCCCCCCCCCCCCCCCCCCAGTCCCAGGATCGGTGAGGGTTCGGTGCCGAGTTTGGCATCGTAAAACGCCACCGTTCCCACACCGGCATCGGCACTTAGCCTCAAAATCGGAGAATTCAGCCCTAAATATTGTTGTTCATTCTGGGTGAGTTCAACCACCTGATTCAGATGGGGTCACTGGAGTGCAGGAAAAAAATGTCCAGGTTTTAGACACCACCAATTTTAACGTAGCCAGATTTAAGGGACTCAACCTGTGCATCTACCTGCAAGAGCTACCTCATCAATGCTCAGAGAGGTTCGATAAACTTGGTCTGTTCTCACTGGAACGCCAGAGGGTGAGAGGCGACATGATAGAGGTCTACAAGATTATGAGTGGCATGGACAGAGTGGATAGTCAGATGCTCTTTCCTAGGGTAGGAGAGTCAAGTACTACGAGACATAGGTTTAAAGTGCATGGAGAAAAGTTTAGAACTGATGTGTGAGGCAAGTTTTTTTACACAGAGTGTTGTAAATATATGGAACATACTGCCTGGGGAGGTGGTAGGAGCAGGTACGAAAGCAACATTTAAGGGACATCTAGACAAATATATGAATAGGGAGGGAATGGAAGGATATGGACTCCGTAAGTGCATACGGTTTTAGTTTAGGCAGGTACCATGGTTGGCAGAGGCTTGGAGGGCCGAAGGGCCTGGTCCTGTGCTGTATTGTTCTTCGTTCCCTGGTATACCATTCTTTTTCAAGGTTTCTTGTTTAGATGTCATGGATTCTGGCTAAGCTTCAGTAGTTTGCAGTGTTTGCCAAACCTACTATCCTTTTCTGCCACTCTATGTTATAAAGTCATACAGGGAAAGATGGAGGCCATTCAGCCTGGGATGTTGATGCCGGATCTCTGTGGAGAAATCCAATCAGTTCCATTCCCCTGGTCTGTCCATGTATTCCTGTAGATTTATCTCTCTCAAGTTCACATATAATTTCCTTTTGAAATATCCATCATCTCTCTTTTCCACCACTCTGGTAGGCAGCAGGATCCACGTCATTATCACTTACTCACTGTCGAGGTACATTCATTAATATAAATGTAGAATGTTGAATTCCTTTAAACATCTCCAGATAAAAGAACTCAAGCTTCCATTTTACCCTGAGGTTTATATGTCATGTTATTCAATTTAATATTCAAATTAAGTATTTTATAATTATGAACCAGCATCAAAGAGCAGTGGCAGGAAAGTACAGTAGCCTTGGTACAGGCTATAAATTATCAGCATAAGTCAAAGTCTGTAATTTGAAGACTACGGGCAAAACACTGAGTGCAGAATTTTCCAATGTTCCCATTCCTGACATCCTCATTATTCCACTCAAATCCCATGAACTACTTACTTAAATTTAAACACACTGTTATCTAATCATCTACTGCCCAGAAAACATAACAAATTCCCATTAAGACTCTCCTTGTAAACATGCCTTTTGCTTGGCATTGGTAGGCTTATGATGAGTCTAAATTAACTACCCACCGCTTGCAGGCACTTAGCCCTGCCACCTCCATTCTGCATCCGGGCAAACGGCCCAGAGATAGGGTGGTGCATGCAAATTGGTCAGGTCCACAGATTTCTCCTGCCACCCTGCCTCCATACTCACCCCACCCAGCCCTCAATCTCAGATTCAAAGGGCTAACGAATATGCAATGTTACCATTGAGTCCACTGAGCTTTCCTGTGGTATTGCAGGCAGGAAATGGCTAGGAGTAGAGTTGAAAATAAACAGAACATTTTAATAATAATACAATATAAGCCTGTTGCAAATTCAGCATATAACTGAGTGCTCATGTTTTGCAATGGAAGAACCCTGAATGCATTTGTCACATGGGCAAGAAGGTACTTACACTTTCGTATTTGAAATTGGGGCACTGTTCATCCCTATAGACACTCTACAATGTCCTGGACAGCTTTTAGATTATTTTTAGAAATAAACACCTCATAATGGACACAGTTGTCAGCTAATACAAAAGGAAAATACTGTGGATGCTGGAAATGTGGACTCAAAACAGAAAATGCCGAGCAGATGAGGCAGCCTTTGTGGGTGGGAAACACAGTTCCCTGGTGCTCTTAAGAAAGATCATCGAGGGGGCAGCACGGTGGCGCAGTGGTTAGCATTGCTGCTTCTCGGCGCCGAGGTCCCAGGTTTGATTCCGGCTCTGGGTCCGTGTGGAGTTTGCACATTCTCCCCGTGTTTGCGTAGGTTTCGCCCCCACAACCCAAAAGATGTGCAAGCTAGGTGGATTGGCCACGTTAAATTGCCCCTTAATTGGAAAAAGATGAATTTGGTACTCTAAATTTATTTTTAAAAACAAAGAAAAAGAAAGAAAGATCATCGTCCTGAAGCTTTGGGCCAGATTTTATCGGAGTTGTAATAACCGACACGGGACACAGTAGGCAGGATCAATTATTTTCCCCATGGTGCCTGAGGAGTATGAGCTCCCCGGCTAACAACCGGGCTGATAACCTTGTTGTAGAAAAGGTCGACAAGCTAGGAAGCGACTGACACAGAGAGAGGGCCGGGTGAGGGTCAGCCGGCCCCCTTGTAAATAATACGTTCTTATAAATAAACGTCTTCTTTTGTTTTCTCATCTGGAGGGGAGAGGATTGCCTTTATTAAATTGGCGACAAGGATAAACTGCAACTGTCAACTTGCAACTCTGCCGAATACGCCGCCTCTCCATGACTTTGCCTCTCCTGGAGAATATTGCGAACGCGATGCTGTGTTGGCGGATATGTTCAATGACCACCTGGTTTGCGGTATTAACAATCTTGACACACAAAAGAAGCTTCAAGGTAAAGATTCCCCAACATTCCAGCAGGCTTTGCAAATTTCTTTTTCGCAGGAGAGTGCCGCTCGGAGCACCCAGGAACTCCAGAGAATGGAAGTGAATATTGTCCGACGTCGCCACCCCCCCCCCCCCCCCCGATACATTTGAACAACGCTAGAGACGAGTCGAAAATGCAGCTGGACTGTGTGTCCGCGCCACGGGTAGCTCGTATTTGTATATGTGTGGAGGTCCATGGATGCTTAATTCAAATGGAGTTGGATACAGGTGCTGCCGTCTCAGTGGTGCCACGCCATGTATACAGGGGAGCGTTTGGCTATTGCAGGCTTCATGCTCGTCCCGGTGGTTTACGAGCATCGGTCCTTACGCTTTCCTTCATTGTGGGACAGAGGGACGGCTCCAACCTGCTGGATCAAAATTGGCTACATCATTTGTGGATCGACTGGCAAAGTATCCTCCAGGTGGAGACGGTACTGCAGCAGGAGTTCCCCAACATTTTTGGGCCAGGCTTTGGGAAAATCAAGGGAACCCCGTTTTTTTTTGTGCTCAACAACTCCCTTATGCTATTGTCGATAAGGTTGAGGCCGTACTGCAGTGATTGGAGAGCTTCGGTATAATTCAGCCCGTTTGTTTTGCTGACTTGACGGCACCGGTGGTTCTGGTGATGACATCACCATTAATAAATGAACCGTCAATACAGCTTCATGCTTCGACTGATACCCGCTACCTCGAATTGAGGGTCTCTACGCCACCCTGGCAAGTAGTTCTACATTCACTAAGTTAGATATGAGCAATGCTTACTTTCAGTTTAAGCTACACAAGGCCTTGAAGCAGAACTGCAGAAATTATCCGAATATGGCGTCCACCTGCGTACAGCGAAGTGCATTTTCAATGTTAAAGAGGTGGTGTATCTGGGCTACCGGATCGACCAAGATGGCCTGTACGCAGTAGCCAACAAAGTAGAAGCAATCAAGTTGGCCTTCACGCCATGCAATTCTACAGAGCTTCGCTCCTTCTTAGGCCTGATCAATTATTATGCCCGTTTTATTCTGAATTTAGGAACACCCTGGCCGCTCTCCACTTTCTCCGACAGAAACACCTGCCCTGGGTTTGGGGTGGTGAACAGGAGGCTGCTTTCTGATTGGTGAAACGGACATTGGTTTTGTCAAGAGTCCTGACTCATTTTGACTCAACTAATCCTCTCCTATCGGATGGGTAACGTCCCTGACCGTCCGGTAGCTTTTGCCTCCAGGACGTTGACAGCCGCAGAGTGTAACTATGCGCACATAGAGGAAGAGGATCTTGCGGTTGTGTTCGGAGGCAAACATTTTCATCAGTACGTTTACGGCTGCCAATTTTTTATAATTACGGATCATAAACCACTGTTTGGCCACTTCCGCGAAGGTAAGGCAAGGCCACTGATTGCGCAGCTGGGTCCAGAGGTGCCTCTGCTTTTGGCTGCATACCAGTATTCTTTCGAACACTGCCCAGGAACACGGGTAGCGAACGTGGACGCGTTGAGTCGTCTTCCTCTGACCGTGGTTTCAGAGGATCCACCCACAGCCGGCGAAACTGTTTCGGTGCTAAATTTGATGGACACTCTGCCCGTGACGGCTGCCTGTATCTACGAGTGGACGCAATACGATCTGATGCTGGCTAAGGTACGACATTTGGTTTTGTATGGTGAACAAACGATGAGAGCTCCCAGGGGAGTTAAAGACTTTTACTACCAAGATGTTGGAGTTGATGTCGAATACAATATCCCGCTGTGGGGCACGATAGACATCGTCCCTGCGAAAGAACAAGCTTTGGTTTTGAAGGACCTTCCTGCTGTACGCCTAGGTGTCTCCAAGATGAAACTTCTGGCTAGGAGTTATGTCCAGTGGCCAGGAATCGACATGGACCCTGAGCTGGTAGTTGGCAGCGGCGCCTTCGCACGTGGGAGTGGCCTAAACGTCTATGGGCTCGCGTTCACGTGGATTTCGCTGACCGGCTTTTAGGATCCATGTTTCTCATCTTGGTGGATGTGCACTCACAGTGGCTGGAGGTTCACATATGGCGCCCATCACCTTCGTGCCACCATCAAGCAGTTGCGCACCTCTTTTTGGGCACTCAGCTTACCGGGGGTGCTCGTTACCAACAACGGGGCTTTGTTTATTACTGAGGTGTTCTGTTTTCATAGTGTCTGTGACTGGGGTGGCCCAGGCTGAAATGTTGATGGGTCGCCGACTCCGGGCTCGGTTGGGTTTGTTACTCCCATTGGCACAAAAGTGTGTCGCACACAAGATTTACAAAGGTGTTGCCTGACTTGGTGTCATCTTCTGCGGCACTTTGCACATGACAAAGTGGTCCACACCCGTAACTTTGGTGAAGGTCCTCACTGGGTTCCAGCGGTTGTCATTCGTCAAACTAGTCCCATATCAAGCCTAGTCTGTGTTCAATGTCAGCTCATGAAGCATCACCTGGACCACCTCAGTGCCCAGCGGTCTGCCACTTGAGTGGCTCCTCGGGGAACTCCACCCTGGTCCTGCCGGTTGTCCTGGTTCGGAAGCCTGTGCATCCGGCTCCATTGTCATTTTCTCGTGATACTGAGATGCCTGATGTCTGATCGTCTGATTCTGATATGGAGACACAGACCTCTGGGGTCTTTAACTCGAATGTCGTTGTTCAGCCATCGGCGGAGGGCTCTCCACTCAGACGGTCCAGCCGCAAGTGTCATTCTCCGGCTTGGTTTACGCCGGCTGATCTGGTCTCACTGCCAGGACACGATATGCTGAATCCTTCCATCAACCACCAGGACTATGCCGTTTTTTCCTGTTTCTTTCTCGTCATCGGTATTTTTAACTTCTTCGCATTTGTCTACTCCTCGTCTTCCTCGTCCTCATCATTCCCTTTGGGGGTCTTCGGACTTTGATAAGGTGGGATGTGATAACCTGCACAGGAGACACTGGGTGGGATTGATTGTTTTCACCATGTGGCTCGAGGAGTATGAGCTCCCCCGCTAACTACGGGACTGATAAACATGTCACATAAAAGGTCGACCAGATAGGAGCAAACCAACACAGAGAGAGGACCCAGTGAGGTTTGACCAGGCCCTTGTAAATAGTACATTCTTATTAATAAACATCTTTTTTTGTTTACACATCTGATTCCCTTCGCCTTCATTCAAGGAGTATTCTTAGAAATGGCGGGTGGAATCTGTATGCGGGAATCCAGCCTCTATTTCCAACAGATCCACTTTGTTGCCAGCAGGGGGAACAGATGGGGGCATGATTCACGCAGGCGGGAAACCCAAATTCAGCAGGGTTGTTTGAACTCAGTGCTGAGTTCAGACTTACCCTATTTTGATTTTTGTAAGGACATTAACCTGTAGAGTGGGAGCCACAAATTGATGGAGTAGACATAAATGCTCTTAAGGGTGGATCAGGTCTGTTTAAGTATCATGATGTCTATAAAATCTCCTGCTCTTTGAATTAAATTTAAAAAACAGGCTTAAGCTTTTCTGAGAGTTTAAAAATACTCTGCTGGACTGTTTTGATTAATAGGGCATCAATTATAAGTTGGAAAATCATTCTATCTGGTCATGCAGCTTCAATAGATTTCTTTGTTGACATTTCCCCAAGGGCTATTATTTTGTCCTTATGAATGCGTGGTTGAGTTTCAAAAGCTGTATTTATACCAGCAGGGTATTCAAAGTTCATAGCTTGATTGACAGTTTAAAGAGGCTATTAAAAGGTAGCTGTCTTTGATGTGGCATTCTAATAGAAGTTTGTTTTGACGAAAAGGTACTTGAGATATAACAGCTTTGAATGAGTTTCTTGAATGGGAGATTTATCTCATTATCAAGTGTGTGTGAGAAATTAGATTGTTGGACTTTTTTTCACCTCCGCAAGGCCTACAGTGGATACCAGGATCAGTGGCTACGGAGGTGGCATTGGGGTACAAAGGACTCTGGAGGCTTGGGTGGGGGTGCTGAGATAGTGTGAGGAGTGAGGGTCAACCAGCTCACCTTGGTGCTTGCCCATCTCCATGACCACTGAGGACCTACTTCTGGCGTCAGCATGCCCGGTACAATCTCAGCCCCACCTTCCCGGGGTGAAACTGTGTCTAACGGGGCCTTTCAAATCGAGCAGGCCTTGGTGAGTCAGGAAATTTCCCGACCAGAGCTACCCACTTCGGTACTGAAAATCCAGAATAACACCTCTGTTATTCTCTCCACTTATCTGCCTGACCTGATGAATCAGTCTAGAAATGCTGCTACTTTGGTTGGTTAAATAATTGCATATTTCAAGCAAAAGGATGGTTTCATCGACGTCAGGCCATCATTACCAGCTAGAACGGGAGAGGAACAGTATACATATTTAAAAAGTAGCATCTGCTCAGTGAACTAGTGACCAGGATATAATATAAGCATCGACATTTATCTAATTTGTACTATACAAACTAAAATGCATGAAGCACATTACCCTGTCTTAATCTGCCCGGTTTCTTTGTTATTTTAATCAAGTTAAACATCAATGCTTTGCAGTCTTGTTCATCCTTCCTTTATGATTAGAGTTAAATAAACAATACTTTGTAGAAAACTACTAATTATAATTGTTGTTAAATTTGATTTGGAGATGCCGGTCAGAGCACATCTTTAAAATGGTCACACTGTCCAATCCATTTCAGGTCTGGATTTTATAGTAAAGAAAAGCAGCTATAAAATTTAAGAGCAATTTAATTTGGCTCTTTCCTAATATCTGCAACAGTACATGATGAAATGAAAAATTACTGGTCAACCAAAATTGTTTAAATTCAGAACTTTTACTGCGAACCTCCCTTTATACTTCAGGATTATATGGTCATTTTTCCACAGAAAAGATTAGGCTATAAATGTTTTTAATAAGTATTGTGAACAGGAACTGCCTAAATCGGCATTAGCCTTTCAGCACAGCTCCATACTGAGCTGCAAATGCATAAGATGAGATGGTGGTTTGCACAGATTCCAAACAACGTCTGGCTCTTCAGGCAGTCATCAAGCATTGTAATATGGACAACCTCATTTGACCTCTACTGGTGTTTAAAAATCAGGTTTCTAAAAGGAAGAATTCAGAGGAAGAATAACTTTGTCGTAATGTTAGGACAAGTAGAAGAGCACTTTCATCCCAATTATCTCGAAAGCTCAACTCAGTGGTTGTAAACATGTTTTTTAAGCTTGTACATGGAACGGTGGTTATATTGATTTTATCTCTTATACTGTATATTCTTAAACTTGTTTACAATAACAGTAACTTGCATGTATATAGCATGCTTAATATGCTAAAATGCACCGAGGAGGTTAATGGGAGCACAAGTTGACAAAACTCAACACCAAGCCAAAGAGGAAGTTTAGGTGAGCAAAAGAGAAAAACTCCAAGGACCATGGTAAAGGAGAAGAGAGAAGGAGAGCGGTTTATGGAGGGGATTCCAAAATTTAGGGATTAGGCCACTAATGATGGAGCAGTCAGGGATTCCCAAAAGCCCAGAATCAGAGGAGCACAGAGGTCTCAAATGGATGTAAGGCTGGTGGAAGTTAGAAAGATAGGGAAGGATAGTTTACACTGAGTCATCTGCTTAAATTTAACTTGGTTCATCTTCAAAAATATTGCAAGAGCACACATGCGCAGGACAACCCAATATCGTCATAGTCATTTTTGTTGAGCCTTTTTTTAAAACTGCGAACTCAAATTCTCAAAATTGTATTTGAAGTCGCCATTCTCTGAATTATTATTCCAATAACATAACCTCTACAGCACTGTACTTGAAAACTCATTCCTGTGCAAACTTGTCAATCTGTAACTCCAGTTTTATTCCCGAGAAGATGCTGTAACAATGCTGAAAGGGCACAATTGTGACCTGGTAAGTTTACATAGGTGATTTCCATTCTAAGTTTGGACAGTGGAATTTATTACTCAATCCTTCCTGATAAATTGCAAATTGTTGTTTTTTATATATATATTTGAGCTACTTTATACATAACACTTTACAGGGTAACACAGTGAATTGTGATGGATGGGCCCTTGTCACAAATCATCTAATAACTCTATATTCAGAGATTGAATGAGACATCCACAACATTGCCCAATTGCTCTCTGCCTAGCAACCTTATTTTCCCTGATAAATTAACTTGATCTTAACTCACCGGGAACATCATAAATATATATAAATCTCCAATAGTGTAAAAGTAGAGCTATAGTCAGAGTTCATCAGGATATTTTTCTTTACCCTCAGATTGATTCTACTTTTCCACCATGGGAGTTTGATGTTATACGAACGCATTGTGGTCTGTCCTTTTTAATATATTATACCTTTGAGATTGCATTATTTTGCAAATGAAGTAGCAAATTTAGCATCAATTTGGGAAGCAGAGAAGTACCATTGGTTGAAGCATAGGAGTCTCTGCAGTACAAGTGGAAGAACTAATGGACACAAAAGTGGTTCAGCAGCATCACCACTGGCAGGAGGGTAACATCACAGTATAACTGGTTTATGTAGACACTTGCCATTAGCAATGTGAATATCAACATTTAAAATGGGAAGAGATGATAACTGGGGTGGGGGCTTAGCTTGTAAATGTCATTTAATTAACAAGTATACAGAACATGTAATTGTGGGAGATGGTAAAGATTGCTATTCTGTATTGACAGAGTAATGAGGTGCAGCCACTTGAACAAAATACACCCACTTCACAATCTAACCTGTTTCAAAAGGTCCAGTTCAGCATTTCAGCCACTTCAAACTGAGAGGTTTAGGAACAATTAAACCCGTCTTCAAAATGTTTAGTGTCAAGATTTTCCCACTTGACTGTCACCTATAGACACAATTGCATTTTAAAGCTTTGCACAATTTCCCTGTATAATTACATTTTATCTAAACTTTGTGGGGGGGGGGGGAGTCTGGGGGATACAATAAAGGAACATGTTGTACCAGAGAATGATGCCCAACAGTTATGGGGAGTTATGGTAATCTGCTTTATAGTTCAGGCAAGGAGGGACTATCCTTTTGGTGTTGGGGAGAGAATGTTCGCCTGTGCAGACAAAACGTTAGAGACTAATTGAAAATCCTCTTAAGTGACCCATTGGTAGCACTGTAGCAGGTAGATTCTTCTCAAGTGTGGTGTTTTGGATGGAGCATCCCAGGAATCCCAGATGTTGCATATTTCTCCGTTCTGCTTTCTCTCACACGCACCAACACTTGGTGCCACGATTACGTGATTTAAAAAGAAAAATCATATACAAAGCATTTTTTTTTGTTGCATTATCCGTGTTAAATGTGACTGCCCAAGCTGAATAAATGCGAAAAACTTGGTGGAGAAATGTGACAACACTACCCTCTGCCAAATAAACCATTGCTACATAACTTGCTCACGCTTCCTCGCGGCTAAGGGTTAATCATAAATGGAAATTGGTCCCAATTTGGTGTAAGTGCTTTGTGAGGCGGGGGGGGGGGGGGGGGGAGGGGGAGAATGGTGAATATCAGGTGGTGCTGTAATGCAAAAAGAAAATCTCAACTGACTTTGCACATTCAACCTTAAATACTGCGATCATGGCACTGCGAGAGAGGGAATAAACAAATATCACTGACAATAAACATAGTCATACAGGTGGTGTTAAAAACTCACACGTCAGTCTCGTAGCTCTGAGGGAACACAGCATCGGTGACGGTTCAAACCTACCTCTGAACAGTGGCCAAAAAAAAACAGCAGTCCACACAACTCAAGTATGCAATTGATTGTAGGGTTGACAGCTAGCAGCACAGACTCCAGCTCGTCAGTACAGTAAATTCCATGAGCCACCGTTTAGCTGGGATCTCACGCCTCCAGTGGCTATAAGGATTTTTTTTTAAAAAAATACTAAGAGGAAAAATTCAGGAGTTTTTTTTCCCTCTCTCTCAGCCCGGATTCATCTACAGTAAACCCTGCAGCCGGCCTGGGGCGCACCGCTGCACAGGAACCCAAGGCAATAGTCCCCTGTTCTTGCTGGCTGGGGCTGGACATCCAGCAGGCATCACCAGCAATGAGCAGGTCCCCAGGACAAGAGCAAATCCAGGAGCTGGGGTCGAGCTCTCTCCGCAAGCACCATCGCCCTCTGACAGCGACAGAAGAGGAAGCTTTCCCAAATCCCTGCAGCTCTCTCTCTCTCTCTCCCTCTCTCTGAAGGAGCAGCGGGAGATCCGAGCACAAGCCAGCAATCGTCTTTCCGAAATTAGAAAAAAAAAAAGCTGGTTGTGGGGGAGTGGTGGTTTTTTTAGCGCAGTTACTGCGCGATCTCAAAATACTATAGAGGATAAAGGGGGAGAGGCAGAGGAGAGCAACATGGAGAGGGGACGGCTGTCCCAAACTGTTAGGTAGAAACCTGAACCCGGCCTGTTTTAAATATTTATTGAAGTTTTCCTCTGCCCGCGATGCACCTTTTGTCATTGGTTAAGTTTGTCCAGCTCACGGTGCCTTGTATCCCTCCCATAAGCCCTGTCGCCACCCCTACCTGTCCTCTCCCCCTGTTTATCACTCTGTCCCCATTGCCCACCCCTCCTTTCTCCTCTTCACACTCCCCTTTCCTCCACCCCACTGTCCCTCCTCCCCATCCCCTCGCTTCCCCCTCCCTGTCCCCCTACTGTCTCCATCCCACTGTCCCTCCTCCCCATCCCCTCCCTTCCCCCCCCCTGTCCCCCTACTGTCTCCATCCCACTGTCCCTCCTCCCCATCCCCTCCCTTCCCCCTCCCTGTCCCCCTACTGTCTCCATCCCACTGTCCCTCCTCCCCATCCCCTCCCTTCCCCCTCCCTGTCCCCCTACTGTCTCCATCTGTCTCCGATGAACTCAATGCATTCTATGCTCGGTTCGAGCAGGTAACCAACAATCCGCTGTCGAGTGCCCCAGCAGCCTATAACTCACCCATACCCACCAACACGGCTTCCGAAGTCAGATCGGCCTTCCTGAAAGTGAACCCTCAGAAGGCGATGGGCCCGGACGGGATCCCTGGTCGTGCACTCAGAGCCTGCGCGGACAACTTTAACCTGTCCCTACTTCACTCCGAGGTCCCGATCTGCTTCAAGAAGACCACCATCATACCGGTATCAAAGAAGAACCAGGCAACGTGCCTCAATGACTACCGACCAGTGGCCTGACTCCAGTCGTAATGAAGTGCTTCGAGAGGTTGATCATGAAGCGCATCACCTCCATACTCCCAGAACGCCTTGATCCACTGCAATTCGCATACCGCTGCAACCGGTCCACATCAGACACCATTTCCCTGGCCCTACACTCATCCCTAGAGCATCTTGAAAACAAGGACTCCTATATTAGACTGCTATTTATGGACTACTGCGCCGCCTTCAAGACCATAATCCCAGCCAAGCTCATATCAAAGCTCCGAAACCTAGGACTTGGCTCCCCACTCTGCAACTGGATCCTCGATTTTCTGACCAACAGACCACAATCAGTAAGAATGAACAACAACACCTCCTCCACAATAGTCCTCAACACCGGCGCCCCTCAAGGCTGCGTACTTAGCCCCCTACTCTACTCCCTGTACACACACGACTGCGTGGCAAAACTTGGTTCCAACTCCATCTACAAATTTGCTGACGATACGACCATAGTGGGCCGGATCTCGAATAACGACGAGTCCGTATACAGGAGGGAGATAGAGAACCTAGTGGAGTGGTGTAGCGACAACAATCGCTCCCTCAATGCCAGCAAAACTAAAGAGCTGGTAATCGACTTCAGGAAGCAAAGTACTGTACACACCCCTGTCAGCATCAACGAGGCCGAGGTGGAGATGGTTAGCAGTTTCAAATTCCTAGGGGTGCACATCTCCAAAAATCTGTCCTGGTCCACCCAGGTCGACGCTACCACCAAGAAAGCACAACTGCGCCTATACTTCCTCAGGAAACTAAGGAAATTCGGCATGTCCACATTAACCCTTACCAACTTTTACAGATGCACCATAGAAAGCATCCTATCGGGCTGCATCACAGCCTGGTGTGGCAACTGCTCGGCCCAGGACCGCAAGAAACTTCAGAGAGTCGTGAACACCGCCCAGTCCATCACACGAACCTGCCTCCCATCCATTGACTCCATCTACACCTCCCGCTGCCTGGGGAAAGCGGGCAGCATAATCAAAGATCCCTCCCACCCAGCTTACTTACTCTTCCAACTTCTTCCATCGGGCAGGAGATACAGAAGTCTGAGAACACGCACGAACAGACTCAAAAACAATTTCTTCCCCACTGTCACCAGACTCGTAAATGACCCTCTTATGGACTGACCTCATTAACACTACACCCTGTATGCTTCATCCGATGCCAGTGCTTATGTAGTTACATTGTATATGTTGTGTTGCCCTATTATGTTTTTTCTTTTATTCCCTTTTCTTCTCATGTACTTAATGATCTGTTGAGCTGCTCGCAGAAAAATACTTTTCACTGTACCTCGGTACACGTGACAATAAACAAATCCAATCCAATCCAATCCCACTGTCCCTTCCCCCCATCCCCTCGCTTCCCCCTCCCTGTCCCCCCTACTGTCTCCATCCCACTGTCCTTCCCCCTCCTCCCCATCCCCTCCCTTCCCCCTCCCTGTCCCTCCTCCCCATCCCCTCCCTTCCCCCTCCCTGTCCCTCCTCCCCATCCCCTCCCTTCCCCCTCCCTGTCCCCCTACTGTCACTATCCCACTGTCCCTCTCCCTGTCCCTCCTCTCCACCCCCTCACTGTCCCTTCTTCCCATTTCCTCACTGTTCCCTGACCCCTTCCCTGTCCCAACTGCCCTCTGACCTGTCCCCTCTCACTTCACTCTCCCTGCCCCCCCCCATTTTATTCCATACCTGCCCCCCCCAGTGTATCCCTCCCTGCCTCCTGCTATCCCCCTGCCCACCCCTCAACATCCTCTCCCTACCCCCACTGTCCCCCTTCCCAGCCCCACTGTCCCCTGTCAGTCTCCACAGTCCCCCTTCCCAACTCCCATTCTTCCCTTTCCCGCCTGCAACTTTCCCCTTCCCGCCCGTCACTGTCCCCTTCTCCACTGCCCCCTGATGTCCCTTGCTCCCACTGCCCTCTCCATATCCCCCACTGTCCTCTTCTTGTGTTCCCTCTAACCCTCCTTCTCCCCCACTGTCATTATCCCCCCTATCCCTCTGTGCCACTCTGTGTGTGCTGAAACACCTTTTCTCTCTCGCTCCCTGTCCCTCTGAACCACCTTTTACATCTTGTAGATCTTTGTCTCTAATCTTGTCCCTCTCTCTTTATGCCCTGTACTTCCATCCATTTCTCTCTACCCCCTCTAACCATTCCCTCACACCCCCTGCACCACTATAGTTTGGGCACTCTGCCCCTGTCCATCTTGTTTTACCCCCTGTACCCCATCTTTCTCTGTGACCTGTGCAGCTCCCTCCCTCTCTCTGCCCTTTGTACCTCTGCCTTTCCCCCTACACCTGAGCATCTGGACCTCTGTCTGTAGCTCTTTTGCTCAGCTCTGTATACCTCCATTTTCCAGCACTGACAAATATTTAATCGCATTTCAATCACTTTTCATCCATAGGTCACGGAGCTCGAAGCTGGATAGAAAGCCAAGTAGAGCACATATAAGAGAAGCAATCAATTGAATCTGTTCATGTGACAATCCTTCTGTAGGTACAAGCACAGAATTTCCCAACCTCATAAATGGGTCATCACAGAGCAAATGGAAGGTCACCAATTTTTACTTTCCCGTCTTTGTTCCTTTATTTATCTGAATTGCTGCAGTGATTACCAGGAAGTATATTTCAGACGGACAATGGTCCTAGTGGAGTCCTCTTAATGTAATCACTGAGGTAGTTATTGCTAAAAAAAAATACCTGCTTGTATATACAAATCACAAGGCGTTGCACAGTTAAGTGAAGGCAGTGCAGTCTTAAGATGGAGTAGGGTGAGCAATCAGCCATAGACTGCACCGCATAGAGACCAAAGGATAGAGATAGTGGGAGGTGGGGAGAGTGGATACTGGGTAGAGAAGATGGAGACGGGAGGGTTGGGCAAGAGTCCAAAGGCATGTCAGAAGAGCTTGAATTAAAATTTAAAGTGATCAAAAATGTATATTTGCATACATGCTGATGCAGCCTCGATGAACGAAATGTTGTTCTATGTGATTCTATGTATGCATGAAACAGGCTTTAATGATAGATTTATAATTGCCCTCTTGCCTCATGTAGGAACAACCAGAACGAAGAGTAAGCAGCCAATGATTGCCTACAAGCGGTGAAAGATAAACTAAACTACAACATAATTGAAAATGAAAAGAATGGTCAAAATAGAGGAGGCGTTTTAGGAAAGCGGGGAAAGCGAGGAAAGCGGGCAGTATAATCAAAGATCCCTCCCACCCGGCTTACTCACTCTTCCAATTTCTTCCATCGGGCAGGAGATACAGAAGTCTGAGAACACGCACGAACAGACTCAAAAACAGCTTCTTCCCACTATCACCAGACTCCTAAATGACCCTCTTATGGGCTGACCTCATTAACACTATACCCTGTATGCTTCATCCGATGCCAGTGCTTATGTAGTTACATTGTATATGTTGTGTTGCCCTATTATGTATTTTCTTTTCTTCCCTTTTCTTCTCATGTACTTAATGATCTGTTGAGCTGCTCGCAGGAAATAACTTTTCACTGTACCTCGGTACACGTGACAATAAACAAATCCAATCCAATCCAATCCGATCTGATGGCAGTGACCCAACTGGGGACCAGGGTTCAAATCCCACCATGGCAGATGGTGAAACTTGAATTCAGTAAGAAACTGGAATTAAACGTCTAATGAAACCATTGTCGATCGTCATAAAACCTATCTGGTTCACCAATATCCATTAGGGAAGGAAATCTGCCACCCTTACCTAGTCTGGCCTACATGTGACTCCAGAACCACAGCAGTGTGGTTAACTCTGAAATGGCCAAGCAAGCCATTCAGTTCAAGGGCAATTTGATTTGATTTGATTTAGTATCACATGTACCGAAGTACAGTGAAAAGTTTTTTTCTGCGGCCAAGGGAACGTACACAGTACGTACATAGTAGACAAAAAAAGAATAATCGACAGAGTACATTGATAAATGGTACATCGACAAACAGTGATTGGTTACAGTGCGGAACAAGGGGCCAAACAAAGCAAATACATGAGCAAGAGCAGCATAGGGCGTCGTGAATAGTGTTCTTACAGGGAACAGATCAGTCCGAGGGAGAGTCGTTGAGTCTAGTAGATGTGGGTGATGTGACCATCAATTCACTCGAGACAAGAGTAGAAATAAACTGTGGCTTTAATCAATTAGAACAGTACTTGCCTGTGACTGATCTAACACTGAGAGGCGCCTACAGGTCGACTGCTCTTTATACCTCCCTTCAAGGGGAGGAGCCATGGGCGGAGCCCATTCAGGCCCCAACATGTTACCTTATGGATAATGCCATACAATGGCCCATAGGTGGAGCCCACAAGGGCAACAGCATAGCACAGATACAAATGGTGGATTATTAATATAATACATTCACCCCCTGTTAAAAAAATGAAGGCCGGCGGGGGTGGCAGGTTCATAAGTTCAGCCGGTCCGGCGCACGGATTGTGTGCTGTGATCGCCGAAGCTCTGGCATTGTTGCTCGCCCGGGTGTCGAACTCATCCTTGCTGGCATCGGTAGTGAGGGCACCGGTGTGGGTACAGACGTGGACTCCGGGAGCGTCTCTTCTGGAGCTTCATTCCTGTTGATCGGTGAAGGGGGGATGGCGGGTGGGAGGGGGTGCGGGAGCCATATAGGGGCGGGGGTGCTGGCCATGGTAGGTTGGGCGGGATAGGGTGGAGTGGCGGTGGTGGTGGTGGAACCGGCGGGTGCCATGTCCCGGAGGCAATCCGTATCCTGTCAACCGTCGGGGTGTTCGATGTATGCGTACTGGGAGTTGGAGTGTAGGAGTTGGACCCCCTCTACCAGGGGGTCGCACTTATGGCTCCTGACGTGTTTTCTGAGTAGGATGGCCCCCGGTGTCTTCAGCCAGGACAGAAGCGAGGCCCCGAGGTGGATCTCCCAGGGAAAAACGAATAGGCGGTCATGAGGGGTCTCGTTTGTGGCCATGCAAAGTAGGGACCTAATAGAGTGGAGCGCATCGGAAAGGACCTCCTGCCAGTGGGGAACTGGGAGATTCCTGGACCGCAGGGTCAGTAGGACGGTCTTCCAGACCATCGCGTTCTCCCTCTCCACCTGCCCGTTTCCCCTGGGGTTATAACTGGTAGTCCTGCTCGAGGCGATGCCCTTACTGAGCAGGTACTGATGCAGTTCGTCGCTCACGAACGACGAGCCCTGGTCACTGCGGACATAATTGGGGAAATCAAACAGGGTGAAGACACTATGTAGGGCTTTAATGACGGTGGACGTTGTCATGTCAGGGCAAGGGATTGCAAAGGGGAAGCGGGGGAACTCACCGATAATGTTGAGGAAATATGTATTGCGGTTGTTGGAGGGGAGGGGCCCTTTGAAATTGATACTGAGGCTCTCAAAGGGCCGGGATGCCTTCACCAGGTGGTCCTTATCTGGTCGATAGAAGTGGGAGTACGTATAATTTAAAATTGGCGTACTCGGCGCCCTGTATTGCTAGGGTTGCAATAGTGCACCCTCAGATTTGCACCGAGTGCGACCCAGAGGCGAGGGAGATGGTTTGGTGCGCCGGGAAAATTGGGAGCGAGCAGCATCTTCCCATGTCCAGATGAATGAAGCTCTCTGTGCTCCTGGAGTCGAAGAGGCAAGGCGTTTCGTGCCCGTTTACCCGGACGGTCATCATGGAACTCCAGAGGTGTTTGGGTCGCGATTGGTCCAGAGTGACCGCGCTGTGTTGCGGGTTGCCGGCGTGGTCGGAGGCGCTGGGGCGGTTCCATGATGGCTGCCCTTGTTGATCGCACGTGTCGAGCGGCATAGAAGATGGCAGCCCCCGTTGGTTGAGCGTGTGGGGCGGTGAGGAAGATGGCGGCCCCCATGGATCGCACGTGGCCGGCCGCGTGGGGGAGGAAGGCCAAGATGGCGGCCCCTGTGAGTCGCATGTGCTGTGTGGGCTGGAAGATGGCTGCTGCCACGGATAGCACGAGGCTGATGACGCGCCTACAGGGGGCGGAGTCGGCAGACACGCTGCCACACTGCGGGCCGGTGAGTCTGAGGGTCGGGCCTGCGATTTAGAGTTCTTGGACATGGCCAGGCAAACTTTGGCGAAATGTCATTTTCTCCCGCAGGTGCTGCAGTTCACGTTACAGGCCAGGCAGTGCTTCCAGGGGTGTTGGGACTGGCTGCAGAAATAGCAGGGTAGCCCCCCATGGTGGGCGGGCAGCCGCGCGGCACAGACCTGGGGTAGTCTTTGGTCGGGGGTCCACGAGGGGGTCGCATGGTCAGACGGGAACGTGTTAAGGCTCTGGAATGCTACTTCCAGAGAGGAGGCTAATTTTACCGTCTGATCCAGGTCTAGGGCCCCTTTTTCGAGTAGGCGCTGTCTCACGTAGTAGGACCAGACTCCCGCCACGTAGACGTCTCGGACGGCGAGGTCCATATGTTGAGTGGCCGTAACGGCCTGGTAGTTGCAGCTGCGTGTGAGGACTTTGAGGGCGCGTAGGTAGTCTTCTAGCGATTCCCCGGGATGTTGGCGGCGAGTGGTGAGGATGTGTTGCGCGTATACCTCGTTCACGGGCCTTACATAGAGGTGTTCGAGCATCGCGAGGGCGTCTGCGTAGGAGGAGGCCTCGAGTTGAACAGAGAATCGATGGCTCACCTGTGCGTGGAGGAGGCTCAGCTTCTGTTCGTCGGTGACAGAAGGCGTGGAGGAGGCGGCGAGATAGGCCTTGAAACAGCGGAGCCAGTGCGAAAAAATTTCTTTCGCCTCCGCTGTCTGCGGATCGAGTTCCAGTCAGTCAGGTTTGAGGGCCGATTCCATTGTTGCGTTGTAGTTGATTAAATTGATGCAACCGTCAATTCACTCGAGACAAGAGTAGAAATAAACTGTGGCTTTAATCAACTAGAACAGTGCCTGCCTGCGACTGATCTAATACTGAGAGCCACCTACAGGTCGAATGCTCTTTATACCTCCCTTGAAGGGGAGGAGCCATGGGCAGAGCCCATACAGGCCCCATCATGTTCCCTTATGGATAATGCCATACAATGGCCCATAGGTGGAGCCCACAAGGGAAACAGCATCGCACAGATACAAATGATGGATTATTAATATAATACATTCACCACAGTGGGGAAGAAGCTGTTTCTATGTCTGGATGTGCGGGTCTTCAGACTTCTGCATCTTTTGCCTGATGGAAGGGTCTGGAAGAGGGCAAGGTTTGGGTTTCTGATAATGCTGTCTGCCTCCCTGAGGCAGCGGGAGGTGTAGGCAGAATCAGTGTGGGGGTGACAAGCTTGTGTGATGCGTTGGGCTGAGTTCACCACACTCTGCAGTTTCATGCGATCTTGGGCCGAGCAGTTGCCATACCAAGAACAAAGAACAAACAAAGAACAAAGAAATGTACAGCACAGGAACAGGCCCTTCGGCCCTCCAAGCCAGTGCCGACCATGCTGCCCGACTAAACTACAATCTTCTACACTTCCTGGGTCCGTATCCCTCTATTCCCATCCTATACATGTATTTGTCAAGATGCCCCTTAAATGTCACTATCGTCCCTGCTTCCACCACCTCCTCCGGTAGCGAGTTCCAGGCACCTACTACCCTCTGTGTAAAAAACTTGCCTCGTACATCTACTCTAAACCTTGCCCCTCTCACCTTAAACCTATGCCCCCTAGTAATTGACCCCTCTACCCTGGGGAAAAGCCTCTGACTATCCACTCTGTCTATGCCCCTCATAATTTTGTAGACCTCTATCAGGTCGCCCCTCAACCTCCGTTGTTCCAGTGAGAACAAACCGCGTTTATTCAACCGCTCCTCATAGCTAATGCCCTCCATACCAGGCAACATTCTGGTAAATCTCTTCTGCACCCTCTCTAAAATCTCCACATCCTTCTGGTAGTGTGGCGACCAGAATTGAACACTATACTCCAAGAATGGCCTAACTAAGGTTCTATACAGCTGCAACATGACTTGCCAATTCTTATACTCAATGCCCCGGCCAATGAAGGCAAGCATGCCGTACGCCTTCTTGACTACCTTCTCCACCTGTGTTGCCCCTTTCAGTGACCTCTGGACCTGTACACCTAGATCTCTCTGACTTTCAATACTCTTGAGGGTTCTACCATTCACTGTATATTCCCTACCTGCATTCGACCTTCCAAAATGCATTACTTCACATTTGTGCGGATTAAACTCCATCTGCCATCTCTCCGCCCAAGTCTCCAAACAATCTAAATCCTGCTGTATCCTCTGACAGTCCTCATCGCTATCCCCAATTCCATTAACCTTGTGTCGTCTGCAAACTTACTAATCAGACCAGTTACATTTTCCTCCAAATCATTTATATATACTACAAACAGCAAAGGTCCCAGCACTGATCCCTGCGGAACACCACTGGTCACAGCCCTCCAATTAGAAAAGCATCCTTCCATTTCTACTCTGCCTTCTATGACCTAGCCAGTTCTGTATCCATCTTGCCAGCTCACCCTTGATCCCGTGTGACTTCACCTTTTGTACTAGTCTACCATGAGGGACCTTGTCAAAGGCCTTACTGAAGTCCATATAGACAACATCCACTGCCCTACCTGCATCAATCATCTTTGTGACCTCCTCGAAAAACTCTATCAAGTTAGTGAGACACGACCTCCCCTTCACAAAACCATGCTGCCTCTCACTAATATGTCCATTTGCTTCCAAATGGGAGTAGATCCTGTCTCGAACAATTCTCTCCAGTAATTTCCCTACCACTGAAGTAAGGCTCACCGGCCTGTAGTTCCCTGGATTATCCTTGCTACCCTTCTGAAACAGAGGAACAACATTGGCTATTCTCCAGTCCTCCGGGACATCACCTGAAGACAGTGAGGATCCAAAGATTTCTGTCAAGGCCTCAGCAATTTCCTCTCCAGCCTCCTTCAGTATTCTGGGGTAGATCCCATCAGGCCCTGGGGACTTATCTACCTTAATATTTTTTAAGACGCCCAACACCTCGTCTTTTTGGATCTCAATGTGACCCAGGCTATCTACACACCCTTCTCCAGACTCAACATCTACCAATTCCTTCTCTTTGGTGAATACTGATGCAAAGTATTCATTTAGTACCTCGCCCATTTCCTCTGGCTCCACACATAGATTCCCTTGCCTATCCTTCAGTGGGCCAGCCCTTTCCCTGGCTACCCTCTTGCTTTTTATGTACGTGTAAAAAGCCTTGGGATTTTGCTTAACCCTATTTGCCAATTACTTTTCGTGACCCCCTTCTAGCCCTCCTGACTCCTTGCTTAAGTTCCTTCCTACTTTCCTTATATTCCACACAGGCTTCGTCTGTTCCCAGTCTTTTAGCCCTAACAAATGCCTCCTTTTTCTTTTTGATGAGGCCTACAATATCTCTCGTTATCCAAGGTTCCCCAAAATTGCCGTATTTATCCTTCTTCCTCACAGGAACATGCCGGTCCTGAATTCCTTTCAACTGACACTTGAAAGCCTCCCACATGTCAGATGTTGATTTGCCCTCAAACATCCGCCCCCAATCTAGGTTCTTCAGTTCCCGCCTAATATTGTTATAATTAGCCTTCCCCCAATTTAGCACATTCACCCTAGGACCACTCTTATCCTTGTCCACCAGCACTTTAAAACTTACTGAATTGTGGTCACTGTTCCCGAAATGCTCCCCTACTGAAACTTCTACCACCTGGCCGGGCTCATTCCCCAATACCAGGTCCAGTACCGCCCCTTCCCTAGTTGGACTGTCTACATATTGTTTTAAGAAGCCCTCCTGGATGCTCCTTACAAACTCTGCCCCATCTAAGCCCCTGGCACTAAGTGAGTCCCAGTCAATATTGGGGAAGTTGAAGTCTCCCATCACCACAACCCTGTTGTTTTTACTCTTTTCCAAAATCTGTCTACCTATCTGCTCCTCTATCTCCCACTGGCTGTTGAGAGGCATGTAGTAAACCCCCAACATTGTGACTGCACCCTTCTTATTCCTGATCTCTACCCATATAGTCTCACTGCCCTCTGAGGTGTCCTCCCGTAGTAAAGCTGTGATATCCGCCCTAACCAGTAGCGCAACTCCGCCACCCCTTTTACATCCCCCTCTATCCCGCCTGAAACATCTAAATCTTGGAACGTTTAGCTACCAATCCTGCCCTTCCCTCAACCAGGTCTCTGCAATGGCAACAACATCACAGTTCCAAGAACTAATCCAAGATCTAAGTTCATCTGCCTTCCCCGTAATACTTCTTGCATTAAAACATATGCACTTCAGGCCACCAGCTCCACTGTGTTCAGCAACTTCTCCCTGTCTGCTCTGCCTCAGAGCCCCACTATCCCTATTCCCTAGTTCTCCCTCAATGCTCTCACCTTCTGACCTATTGCTCCCGTGCCCACCCCCCTGCCATACTAGTTTAAACCCTCCCGTGTGACACTAGCAAACCTCGCGGCCAGGATATTTATGCCTCTCCAGTTTAGATGCAACTGGATATGATGCTCTTTGCGGCACATCTGTAGAAGTTTGTGAGAGTCGATGCAGACATGCCGAATTTCTTTAGCTTCCGTAGGAATTAGGAATGGCCAATAAATCCTGGTCCAGCCAGTGATGCCCACATTCTCTGAATGTACATCTTTTAAAAATCCACCTCTGCCAAGATGGCTGACACAATGTCGGTGGAAAATCTGGGGGGGGGAGAAAAGCACTGCTGTGCAGAGCCACCTGGTGATCAAAGGGCGAAACTGCAGTAAACAGTATCACAGAATCATATTAAGCCAGTATTAGCTGCATGGGGTCATCATTACAGAATGTGGTCGTGCTTGCACTAAATTTACTATAATTATATCTGTATATATATATATCGAAATGAGCTGTTTATTTTCTCAAGATAATGCTTAGTTCAATTATAATCACAATCGATATGCTAATTATGTTAAATCTGTTTGTTCTTTTTTGGAATCTCCTATCCAACAATGGGAACATGCTAATGTCCATTCCAAAGGAACTTATATAGCAGCTACAAAAAAACTCTCTTTTCGACATATCAGCTCCACCTACAGATCTTATATTACGTCTCAGTTCAGCAGCTTACAATTATTTTTTAAAACCCATTTACATTGTATATTCAATGGTACGTTGTGGTGACCTTTCCCACAAGTCTATTACCGCTGGTGCAAAACGAAAACTTCTGATTCATTTTAAATCATACTTCTGCCTCCGGCAATACAGCTGCAGGTCTTGTGAAGCATTTACA
Organism: Scyliorhinus torazame; assembly: GCF_047496885.1. Lineage (NCBI taxonomy): Eukaryota > Metazoa > Chordata > Chondrichthyes > Carcharhiniformes > Scyliorhinidae > Scyliorhinus > Scyliorhinus torazame. The sequence continues at coordinate 282,663,592 of NC_092713.1, read as the reverse complement.
TATTTGATAAACCAAAGATCTACTAAAGTTCCTGAAAACATCTGTCCATGTTACATGCCAATAAATCCCCTTATCTCTAGTTGGAATTGATTTTTTTCAAAATCAATTTACAATCATAATTATTAATGTCAGTCTCCAGTACATTTTAATTATGAGGCACATTGTGTTTGTGGTCCAGAACTACTAGATTTTTAAAATATCGATATTGAGCAGACCAAAGCTGTGAAAACACTGAAAATGTACCCAGCATTAATATCATTCACCTCGAAAAGTAAAGTGAATGCTTAGAATTGGTGCTCAGAATAGGTAACATAACATAGAACATTACAGTGCAGAAGGAGGCCATTTGGCCCATCGAGTCTGCACCAACTGACTTAAGCCCTCCCTTCTGCCCTATCCCCCTAACCCAATAACTCCTCACCTTTTTGGACACTAAGGGCAATTTATCATGGCCAATCCACCTCACCTGCACTTCTTTGGACTGTGGGAGGAAACCGGAGCACCCGGAGGAAACCCACGCAGACACGGGGAGAACGTGCAGACTCCGCACAGACAATGACCCAGCAGGGAATCGAACCTGGGACCCTGGTGCTGTGTAGCCACAGTGCTAACCACTATGGTACCGTGCTGCCCGTGATGAACAGCATTCCTTAATGTCATCCTGTAGCTTTAATTACTGCCTCACCCATGTTTACATTCCCTCTCCCGCCACCATTGACCTCGACCACCAACCCCTGCCACCTTACTCATGAAGGCTCTACCTTTTCAACCTTGCCCCTTGCCTGAGGTGTGGTGATCATCAGATTAAATAAACCGCCACCAGTCAGCTCTCCCACTCATGGGGGAAAGCAGCCTGTCGTCATCTGGGATTATCATGACTTTACCTGCCACCTCCCCCACAACATCACCACTGACCTGCGCCTTGCTTTGCTCAGGAGAAACGTTCGTGACAAACCTTCCAGATGCTATTCCTTCCTGGTTACATCTTTCGTATGCTCCATCAACTCTAGTTATTTCCTACATGCTGTACCCGTTCTGATAACTTCTCCAAAGATTCTATCCATTCTGACAGCAACGCACCAAATCAGATTGCTGCCAACAGCTTATAAAGTACCACTGTATTGTTGGGAAACCAACTTGGACACTTTTCAAGAGAGGTCAGAAATGGCAAAGTTGGAGAGAAATTTCTTTTGTCTAGCTGACAGGCGTCACAAAATCTTACTGAAAATTTATGTCTTTTTCTTTATTATCCCTCTCCCAACTACAATAAAAATATATTTTATTCCCTCTGTTGCCTTCATGTCTGCCTGCTCAGGCTCCACTCCCAAGGACTTGAGCACAAACTGTTCTGAGGCTTTCGAACCTAATGCTAATTGAAAAACAGCCGAATGGTGTTCCCTCCCATTCATTTTACTCATTCTTGATCGAGCCCAACTCACTCTTATTAGGAACCTGATATCCATATTTCAGATATCTGTCAACATATATTTCCATCAGAATCTTTACTCAGGACCAACAAACTCAAAGGCTCCTGTTATTTGCCTTTCTATGTCAGTGACAACTCAGCAATTTCAGACCACGGAATTGGGTTTCTTTACCTCCCGTCTTCTATCCTGTCATATCCCTGGTACACAAATCCATTGCTCCAGGTTTGCACTTTCTTATGATCCCGGCTTCACTGTTCTGTACTTACGCTACCATTATCTTAATTTTCTTAGCAGGGTACGGTAGCACAGTGGTTAGCACAGTTGCTTCACGGCTCCAGGGTCCCAGGTTCGATTCCCAGCTTGGGTCACTGTCTGTGTGGAGTCTGCACGTTCTCCCGGTGTCTGCGTGGGTTTCCTCTGGGTGCTCTGGTTTCCTCCCACAGTCCAAAGACGTGCAGGTTAGTTGGATTGGCCATGCTAAATTGCCCTTAGGTTAGGTGGGGTTACTGGTTTACTGGGATAGGGTGGAGGTGTGGTGCTCTTTCCAGGAGCTGGTGCAGACTCGATGGGCCAAATGGCCTCCTGCTGCACTGTAAATTCTATGATTGTATGAGCTTTAGATTGGTCCTTTCTTGGTGTTCGTCAGACAACATTGACTATGTTCCTTCACAACAGGTACGGGTTGTCAGCTTTTTATATTAGTGACAATTTCAACAGCACCAACTTTTCTTCATGAGTAACTGATCCTCTCATCACATCTTCCATAGATAAATTGAAGAAGGAAAACCAAAATCTACACACTTACCTAACTCATTTATGAATCATGCATTACTTCTGGCTGATCCTTCTTCCACTCCATCATTTATTCCAGGTGTTTGAAGAGTAATCTAGTCGAGTAACCCAATGAATATTTAGGAAACCACATTTTAAGGGGTACCTTCATGAGCTGAAACATTTCACGGAATTAGATGCTGCATTATTGCATTCTCTGAGATCTTTCAAGAATAATCACCTGAAACTTGATTCAATCACTTGACTGCTTTTCTTTCACACTAACACCCATATGGGGAGCAAGGGCTTAAATATTTACTTTTATGCTTTAATATAGCTTGCAGATGACATTTCCATTTCAGTATTGATCCATTTAATCTGCATTTTGAAATTCATCTTTTGGGGACAATTTGTGAATGGAATTCTAAAATCAGAAAGCCCAACTATTATTACAACCCTGGATAGACTCCAACAGTTGCTAAGATGCCAGATAGAAACCCCAATATTTTATTTAATTTGTAAATGTGTGAGGAAAGGATACTTCACTCCAGGAGTGATTCCACGCACAAATAGGGATATGGTGTATTAAAACAAACTTTATTACTGACACAGTATTACTAACTTTAACATCATTGAATATAATTACCAGTTAAACAATGCTCAACAATGACAGTGAAATACTAAATCCTAACTGTGATCTTTTATCTCTGCTCAAGCAAAACTTATCTCAGGTCACAATCCACTATTAAATTAAGTTAGCCAACCCAGGAATGCTTACTGTAAAGAAATGTCCTGGATAAACTGTTTTGAGAGATAGAACCTTCACGAAACGAGCTTGCAGATTCTTGCCTGTGTCAAACTACTGATCAACCTGCCAGCCTTTACAAAACTAACATTCTGTTCACAGGCAAAATATTTTTTAACTAAACTGCTTTCAGAGAAACTGCTATTGTGTTCACAGACAGATCTAAACTGAACTCCAAACTCAACACCAGACTACTTCAGCACCTGACTCCACCCATTAACTACATCATCTTACTGAAGCTAAACACAATGTGCAAAATTCTCCACCTCACGACACCTCAAACACAAACTGTGATCGGTTGGAGAATCAGGCATCCAGATTTTGGTGCCATGCCCCGGTCCCTCACTGGTGACGATAACAAGGTTTGCGCCCCCTGCCCGCAGTGGCATGTAAAACCAGCATTTGCATGCATTTAAATGTGATTACCGGGTTGGACACAATATGCTGCGCCCTTCCATGATGCTCCACTCCTCTCAGGCGGACGTCTTGTGCGTGTGAACTACTACAAGTGTTTACAAACGAGGACAGGTCGCCATGGCTGCGGAGGAGGAGCGGGAGGCAATAAAACATCGAGAAACCATTGAAAGCTCTCAGGCTTGCTGGGGGGCTGGGCAGGATGGGGTAGCTGGCTGGCTGGAGGCAGTAGCATGTAGCGACTTGTTGACAAGTCTGTGCAATTGGAGTGACCCCATCGGGATCAGGGTTGCATGACTCAGGCCGCCATTGCTGCAGTTTGTCTTCTAAATGCACCCCTTTAGCGCTATTTACAGGCTCCTGGCTGCTCACACTGCTGAGTGCTGCCTGGGTCCTTTAAATGCTCAGAAAGCCTCTGGTCATCTGGGAGCTCACCCAGGCTTCCCCTCTCAACACCCTCATACCCCAGCTGCATCATCAAGAGCCAAGCTCAATCATGAACCCAGCAGGTGTTTGCACTCCTCAGAAGCACTGTCCCACTGCCGAGGGAGCTGGAGATCAGCAGTACTCACCCCACCCAGAGGATAGCTACGCCGCAGCCTTTGGAACCCTCCCTGGTTATCTGCCCATCTTTGGACAAAGCACTCAACAGTGACCCCTACCCCTCTGGATCACCAGCTGTCTCGTGAGGCTGACAGTGCTGACTACCCCTGCCACCACCTCACAGGCAGTGTTCAGGAGGGAATACTTGGGTCTTTGGACCATGCTGGGGAAGAGGGTGTCTCTCCGCTCCTCACTGGCATGATCCCGACGTTAGGAGGCAGTTCTCTGAGTCATCTTGGTGGCTACAGTGTGTGCAGTATAAACCAGCTCCACCTGCCAGGCTCTTTGGTCTAACTCCAGCCCAGTGGTTAGAATGCTCGCTAGGCCACGTACTGCTCAGAATTCATGCAAGCAAAGTGCTGGTCCATTAGCATGTCCTGAATTGCTCCAGAACTGCACGCAATTCAGTCCAGACATCAACACTTAGTCTCACAAACGGAAAGTTTTTGCCCAATATCTCTAATTATCTACTCCCCAGGGGACCTTAATTATATAAACAAAATTCCATTAGCCCTACTTCAGGTATACAATACACATGGTTGGAAAGAATGATGATTTCATTTTTACAATGCTTTAATTGTATCTCTGTACTCAAAGTGTCTGCTGGTCTTTTAAACCGTGACCTATTAAAAAACATTACTGCAGCAGCCATACACGCACTAACCCAGGCGTTTAACCCTTACTGTAGCAAATACATATAATTCAATATATTTGAAATTCCTATATTCATCACACTATGCACATTTAAAAATGTCACGTAAACGTTGGAGAAAGTATATTGCAGTATTTGAATTTTGAATTCTTCAAATATTTAGTTAATCATGTTATGCAAAGAGATATTAGGAACTTGGGTCCAGAAATGAGATCCAAGGTATAGCAGGCAACTAAGGGGTTAAACAGACTGAGGGGAAAATGAATGTGCTATCACAGAGTCAGCGGGATATGCCCACACCTGGCTGAGTTACATTGTCCCAGTCAGACTTAAACTCGTTCATGAAAATACACAGGATTCCCCAGGTCCATTGTTCTTTGGGACACTCCTGTTTGATCAGCCATTAGCCATTTACAAAGTCTGATAGCCTCTTTATCTGTCAATGGGAGGTTAGTTGCACATCAATAGCATAGTTCTGTTCTTTTGTATAAATGGGGGTGGACCACCAAACAGCCAAGATAATGACGATAGGGTAAAGTCTGGAAACCCCAGAGAGCTTTTGTTTGAGGGGCTGGACAGCTCTTAGAGAGATAGAGAGGGAGAAAAAGAATCCTGTTTTGAATAGGGACATGAGAAGGCTTTGAAAATCGACCAAGAGGGGCCATGAAAGTTGCTGCCGAGGCAGGCTTTGGAAAATGGTTCTGAATTGTAGCCACCTAAAATAGCTGATTCCCGATTAATTTGGCCAAAACCCGATATAAAATGGCGAACCGAATAGGCTGATGGGAAAAGCAGCCAACAGGGCACAAACGGACAGCTGCAGACAGAATAGCGTATTCGGCTCTGGGGAAGTCGGCCCAGATCGATACCTGCGACCATTAGCAGCACATCAACCCAGACATCTGCAGTTTAATCGGCTATCCCCGGGAACAATTGCAACATATTAGCAATTGAATGCCGGGCCAGACCTCTCGGCGCCAGCAGTGGCCGAGACAAAGACAGGTGAACGACCACCCCCCGATCAAGGAATTGCCCCATTATTGGAGCATATCGAACCCAGTGATTGGGAACAAGTCCAATCACTTGGGACCAGGGTCAAGGTCCGCCCCGAGAGGCGGGAGGCCCCTAGGACCTATAAAGATAGGTGCCAAGTTCAGATCGACCCTTCCCTTCTCCTGCTCGCAACCTTCGCAAGAACCATCGACCAGCAACCGTAAGATTGACTCCAGCGATCGCTACCCGATAGAGACTCCTAGCCATCGACCTGTATCAGCCTTTTGAATCCCGCAGGCCAGACCCAATTCGATAAGCCATTCGTTTCCCTGACCTGGTGGGCCATTCCCAAAAGTTAAGTATTGGCCAGTAGTGGTAGGTAGTGATCTAGAAAGTAGGATTATTGTGTAAGTATTTATTGCTGTACATAATAACTGACCGTTGATTTCAATCTTACTAAGTGGTGTGCTGTCTTATTAATCATAACTAGAGCTTGAACCACGTGGCGGTATCAGAAAGATACCTGGCGACTCGTGAACAAAGGTGACATAAGTAAAGCTAATAAAACTAAGGCTAATAAGAGCAACAGAATGAATGTCCTTAACAGAAGAAAAATTGCTTTGTAAATGCAAGTATTGCCTTTGTCTGCCCGTGTGAGTGGCATGAGAGCTGTGTGTTCTGTAAAAGTGGGTGTTAAGGTTAAGAAGCTACATGTAATCTGTTATTGTTAGGGTTGATGTATAAAAGTTGAAACATTGTTTTCTTTTAATAAAGTTTGTTTATAAAATAACCAAGCTCTATTTCTGATATTATCACTCCTGGGATAAATCAATCTTTCCGCACCATCTTAAAACTTTAAATAGTTATGGTTCTAGTCCAGTTTCTCAGCCACTTTTGAGAGCTGGCCAGGCGTCTGTAACAATTAATTCCAGTTAACTCAAATTGACAGCTTTTTTTAAATTAGATATGCTATTTGGTAATTAAGGGTCAGGTTATATTTTGAACTTTAAAAAAATTCTATACTAAAGCACTTACTGACAAATACACTTCATACTCCATTGCTGGTATAGTAATCATTATGTTCTTCAAGTTCCCTTTCAAGTCATCTTCCTGACATGGAAATATGTCACCGTCTCTTAATCATCATTGGGTCAGACATATGAATCTTCCCACCTAAATCTAATGGAAGTACTTTGACACACAGTTCAAGAAGGGTGTTCACCATCACCTTCTCAAGGGCAGCTAGAGTCGGGCAATAGATGTTGGTCTTGCTCTCAACGCCGACACGATGAATAAATAAAATGCACAAATAAAAAAAGAAAAGGTTCAAAGTGATTGGATACTGGTATTTAGTTCATCAAATCTGAGGAGTCTTTGAGTGCTTAAATTAACTCATCAGTAAAAGATTGAGAGAATGATGACTTAAGTGTTTAAAATTAAGAATAGAATTGATAAGGTAGACTCAGAAAGGTCTTCATAGAATCATAGAATTTACAGTGCAGAAAGAGGCCATTTGGCCCATCGAGCACCCCACTGAAGCCCACGTCTCTACCTCATCCCCATAACCCCACCTAACCTTTTTGGGCACTAAGGGAAATTTATCATGGGAGGAAACCGGAGCACCCGGAGGAAACCCATGCAGAGACAGGGAGAACGGGCACACTCCGCACAGACAGTGAGCCAAGCGGGGAATCGAACCTGGGACCCTGGAGCTGTGAAGCAACTGTGCTAACCACTGTGCTGCTCCAGTGCTACCATGCTGCCCCATGAATCATCGAATTGACATTTGGAGGTTGTGGTTGAGCAAAGCTCTTTCTCTTCCATTCAGCCCATACCACTGTACAACCATCCAATTTTCAAAGAACAAGCATATTATCCAGTCAGTTAACCCTTTTCTTACGGGGACAGGCTGAAAATTCCCTGCTGTTTTTTGAATAGTGCCATGGATCTTTTCTTCTGAACTCATAAAACAAAGTATCAGTAATTATGAGCATGAGTTCAAGAAAGCCACCTGTGACTTAAACCTCTATGTCTTCTTACCCAATTACCACCAATAAAATCCCATTAAATACTGTGCATAATCTGTTGAATTTATTAAGTATTGTAAAATATCTCGATAAGAGGGGAACACCACGTTTGATGCTGTTGCAGAACGGTATCCACGCATACAGGCTTGGTGCTCATTCAGCTCTATTATGTCTTTTTTTCTCTATTCACATATTCTGTTACGTACACGTTGTGAATCTAGACACAAGTAGTTATGTCAAACAGCAAGCCTATATAAAGTACTGATATTTTATAATACTTGACACTCAATGACAGCTATAACTCTGTCCATAGACACCAGTGAAGATTGCATGAGTAATGCCACCATCAAATATTTTACGAAGGATTCTTCCCCATGAGAATTTCCACTTCACCGTTGTGAGGATAGTGTTACTAATCATAAATTCAGTGCAGGCACTTGATTGTTTAAAGTGGATGGAAATGGCAGAGCAAATGAAGCTTCACATGCTTGGCTACATCAAAAATATTAATTTTCCAAAATACTGCCATAAAAAGACTTAAAAAGATAATATTCTGCATCTATGATCTGTGGAAATAAAACATCTGTGGATGTATCAGCGGTGGGAATTCCCTTTTGTGGGGTGTCAGCCACATCCTACTTCCTAGTTAGATGGATAGCTGCACCTGGTTCTCAACACTCACCCAGCTCTTACCTACGATTCCACAATACTGCTTGTGACGAGTCGGTTCCTAGGGTGAACCAGGTGAGAGGAGCACGCGGGCTGGCTTCCGCACGAGAGGGCAAATGCTTATCTCCAACCAGACTTTTTCAGTGCAAACGAAAGCTGCCATGACGGATGGAGCAGAGGAAATGTTATTCCCTTACTGGTACTTAAAACATCGCAGCACAGCTGCCTGGACAACTGTTAAGTTCATCGGCACTGGTGCAGAAGATCTTCCACTGCAGTCACCCACATCTCCAGTCGTCTTGACTTGTCAAGCCGTTGGGAACAGATGCACAAGTTCAGGAAAGTGGGGCTGGCCAAGCTCAATTCATCTCCGCCGTGATCAATTCACATGCAGGTGTTTCTTGCATGCACACCTTACCGACACCTCCCCACACTTTCCATTATATTGCCACTGCACTCTGTTATATTACGTAATTGTAATACATCGTTACTCTTTGCTTATTCCAGAACGGTCTGATAGTTGCAGTTCAATGAAACTATCAGTCTTCAATTTAAAGCAAATAACATTTAATGAATACCGAATATAAATACTAATGAGTTTGTTCACTCTTCCACAACTATAACTGATGATAAAGTAAATCAGAAGAATAATCCTTAACTACACGTGCCAACTAAGTTATATCTCTCTAACACTCTGCCATCTAGTCACTCCTGGATTGAAGAGGTGGGAAGATCCCCTGAGTACAGTTTATATACATGGATCTGGTGCTGCCATCTAGTGGTTGTATAACACTATGACACAGTTGTTAACCCTTGACTTACCACAGATATACAGATTACTACACGCTCCTTTAGTATTCACCATCACATTACAGTGCATTGCAGGTGAGGCAAAACAGAAGAAGAAACGGGAACATGACTTGACAAAGACAACTCCAGATCTCAATGCAGGATTGCTCTGGATGCCAGGGAGCTATCACAATATAATATCGACATTCCTCCTTCAAGTGAAACTCGCCTAACTGAGGGTCAGCTAACAGATCAACAACAGCTACTCGTTCCTCTGAATAGGCAAGCGAAAGAGGCAGGTTTTGTTATGATGCCTAATATCGCAAAAAGTCTGGATACTCTTCGTGGGGGCATAAAAGATGACCTCATCATCTTACACCTACCTCTTGTGAACAACAAGCGTGCGACAATCATCAGTGAATACGTTCCGATAATGACTAGTCCTGAGGATGTCAAGGACAAATTCTATGAGGATCTGGACAGAGCTATTGAAAATACCCCACAGGAGAACACGTCATTGTGATGGGGAGCTTTAATGCAAGGGTACTTGCTGACTTTCAGGCTTGGGGTGGCATCCTGGGGAATCAAGGTGTGGAGAAATAAAATAGCAATGGAACATTTCTCCTGAGTCTTTGCAGCTGCTGGAATATCACAATCATCAATCCTATCATTAAATTGAAGGCAAAGTTCAAAAACACTGGATGCACCCAGGATCGAACACTGCCATCAGGTTGACATTATCATCAATGGCAGAGGAACATTAAAGATGCTATGATCACTAAGGTTACGAGAAAAGTGTGCTGCTCTACAGACTACAAGGCGCTATGCTCCAAAATGTAATTTACTATCTTACTGACAAGAAAACCAAGGTGCACTAGAATCCTCCACCTCCCCCCCCCCCACCCCCCCCACCCCCCAGAATTCCTACAGCGCAGGAGGAGGCTAGTCAGCCCATTGAGTCTGCACCAATCTCTGAAAGAGCACCCTACCCAGTCCTATTCCCCCCCACCCTATCCCCATAACCCCACTTAACCTGCAGACCTTTGGACACTAAGGGGCAATTTAGCATGGCCAATCCACTTAATCTGCATTTCTTTGGACAGTGGGAGGAAATCAGAGCAGCCGGAGAAAACCCATGCAGACACGGTGAAAACCTACAAACTCTACACACAGTCACCCAAGGGTGGAATTGAACCCAGATCCCTGGCATTGTGAGGCAGCAGTGCTAACCACTGTGCCATCGTGCCACCCCGAATGCAAGGTCTGCAGAAATGAGCATCCGCAGAATGCTTTGCAGAATTCAGGCTCAGACATGATGAACTGCTGTCCTCTGAAGAATGTCCAAGTGATGATGTGGAGATCGCAGGGTCAGCCTCGCACAACCTTCAAATCAACAGTTCTGGAAGCTGCCAGTGATGTCCTGGGAAGACAGAAAAGAAACCACTGAGATTGGTTCGATGAAAACAATGATCAACTTAAAGAACTGCTGTTGTGTTATGCATCAGCTGCTTCCTTGACGTATGCTTTGACAAAGGAAGGTCCAGACTTTATAATAAGTTCAATATGTTTATTGAACTATTAACACAGTTCTCAAATGAGTTCGAGTCTCCTGCTAATCTAACTGTAGTAACTCAGTCTAACTAAACCAGTCTGCTCTAAGCCACGTGCTGGGTATGATGCTTCTGATCAACCCTGATGTACTCTCTAGATATCTGTCTGTGGAAAGAGCCAGAGCATGTGTGCCCTGTCCTTTTATATGGATTGTGTAATGCCCCCTTGTGGTAACTGCCACCTCTGGGTGTCTTGATTGCTCATTGGTTGTGTTCTATTCTAAGTGTTCATTAATTGCATGTTTGCATATCATGACATCCCCGGTGCTCCCTCTAGTGTTTACTTAGTTGTAGTGTATTTACATTAACCCTTTGTGTATTTACAGTGATGCATATCACCACATACCCCCTTTTATCGTGTTACATATTTTCTGTACTTTGTTAAAGAAAATTGAACAAAATAGGTAGATAAGTGATGACATGTACAAGTCATAATGACAGTGATGATTATACAATCCCAAATAATATTTATGAGTCCAAAGGTCATGAATTTACATGGTCGAGTGACTTTCTTGTTTTGTTATTGAAGTGTCGATGTTGATGTTGTCATTTCCTTGTGAACGCCGTCTGTGTCCCTGAGCTTAGGGAACCAAGAAGTCATCAGGAGGTGTTCAAATGGTCAAATCACTTTGTTGTCTGATTTGGACTCTTTTTTTTTTCGATGCTTGTGGTAGCGATTCTTGATGTCATCTTTCCTGTCTGACTTGGACTGGTGTCTATGTTTGCGGTATTGGTGCCGTATGTCAACTGCCTTGAAAGCTGGTCTGCTTGTCTGTAGTGTAGCAAATGTGAATTTGTAAGATGCGTTATCATGCCATGGTATGTCTGTACTCTTGCCAGTGTTAGGAGCTGTGCTGTTACATTGTCCTGCATTTGCAGAGTGGTACCATGTTGTACCAGGCGTTGTTCCAGTGTTGTTGTTTTTGTCATGTTTGTTGTTGATGTTGGTGCCTTTGGTAAGCTTGTTGTTGTTGTCTGAGTTGTTGTTTTTGTAGGCTTTGTTGTTGTGTTTGTTGCGCTCAATGACCATTCCGAGTGGAGAATTCGAGTCCTTCACAAAGTTACTTGTGTCAGTGTCCTTTGTGGTATCTGCTGTTTCATTGAGCATTTCGTCTTTGATTCCTCGGTGCTCCCCATCTGTAGTCAAGTCCGGTTCACTTGAATCATCTTTGGCTTGTTGATGCTCCCCATCTGGAGTCCATTCTGGTTCACTTGAATCATCTTTGGTTTCTTGATGCTCTTCGTCTGGAGTCAAAATGTTCAAGATTTCATTTTCATATGGAGAGGCTCAAGTGGATGAGGTTTCAATTGACGTGGTCGCACTGGACGCACTAATAGTCTCACTTTGATTGTCGACTGCCTCTGTACATACGAGCTGAGATCTGTCAGTCTCGCTGTGATGTTGCACATCTTGTATGGGAATTGTGATGCCTTTGTCACTTGTCTTACATACAGTGGGTAGACCTTCAGTGTCTTCTTGTTGGCTAAATGAGCTGGGTAAACTTTCATAGTCTTGTTCTGGTGGCTCAAATAAGCTGGGTAGACTGTTATAGTCTTTGTGTTGTTCACGTGAGCATCGTCTGCTGCTGGTTGCTCAGATAAGGTGAATAGACCTTCATTGTCTTGTTCATGCATGGACTGCGCATTGGAGTCTTGAGTTGCTCCCATTGTGGAGTCTGTCAACGGGCTCGCTGTGGAGGTGTGTATCGCTCTCTCTGTGGAGTCTGGCATCGATCCCTGTGTGGAACCGTGCAGTGGTCTCGCTGTGGAGTCGATCTGTGCGCTCTCAACGGAGTCATGCAGTGGTCTCGCTGTGGAGTCTTTCATCGCTTTCTGTGTGGAGTCGGGGACTCTGCGTGGTGCGTGGACCACTCTCTGTGTGGAGTCAGGGACTCTTCGTGGTGCGTGGACCACTCTCTGTCTCTTGGCGTCAGGCCGCAGCAGAATCCTGTACTCATGGGTCGGGATGTCATCTATGCTGGGCTGAGGATCCTCAAATCCGAAGAACTCATCCATGTTTGTGTAGGATGCTTCAATGTACAAATCATCTTGTTGCGGTTCGGATCTGTTACAGTGCTCGCTACGTCCAATGGTGAAATCATCTTCTGAGTCGTAGTCTTCAAGGACCAAATTATCTCTTTGGGCAGTGCTAACTGCTTGTTGCCGGGTTATGCGGAGGTTATTTGCATCTACTGGTCGAAGTTCAGGCATTGTGCTGTCTTTCGTGGTGAAAGAATTGTGTTTTCTGGCTTTAAAACTCTTCTTCACTATTTTCGGACTTTTCCCCTTTAAGTGGGCATGGTCCAGGGCCTCTGACGTCATGACGCTCATGACGTAAAGCGTAGGAATGGATTGCGCATGCGCAAATCGCTTTTACTTTACTGTGCGTTCTTTCCGCAACTGCGCATGCACGGACTGGGCCGGCTGGATACGCGCAAGATAGCTGCCAATCAGAATTGCCGTTTGCTTCTGTTGCATCCCTACCTCTGCCTCGTGGTGAGTATAGGCGCCAGTTTTACCGATTTATTTTGTGTTTACCTCGCAGTAGTTTTTAAACTTGTCGAGAACTGTCTGGAAGTCTTTCTTGTCCTGCCCGTTGGAGTATTTGAAGGAGTTGCAGATCTCTGTTGCATGCTCACCCGCAATGGTGAGTAGAAGAGCTATCTTTTTAGCATCAGCCACGCCATTTAGGTCGGCTACTTCCAGGTAAAGCTGAAATCTCTGCTTGAATGCACGCCAGTTGGCACTAAGATTGCTGTGGTACCTGAGTTGCTGAGGAACCGGAATCTCGATCATCTTGCCTGGGTGCTGTTGCTGGTTGTCACGGATCTTGCTGAGTTGAATTAAATAGATTGAAAAGGCACTACTGGTACCATGTTGTGTTATGCTTCTTCGTGTAGCACAAGCTGCTTCCTTGATGTATGCTTTGACAAAGGAAGGTCCAGACTTTGTCATGAGTTCAATATGTTTATTGAACTATTAACACAGTTCTCAAATGAGTTTGACTCTCCTGCTAATCTAACTGTCGTAACTCAGTCTAACTAAACCAGCCTGCTCTAAGCCACGTGCTGGGTGTGATGCTTCTGATCAACCCTGATGTACTCTCTAGATGTCTGTCTGTGGAAAGAGCCAGAGCATGTGTGCCCTGTCCTTTTATATGAGTTGTGTAATGCCCCCTTGTGATAATGCCACCTCTGGGTGTCTTGACTGCTCATTGGTTGTGAGCTATTCTAAGCATTCATTAGCTGCATGTTTGCATATCATGACATCTCCGGTGCTCCCTCTAGTGTTTACTTAGTTGTAGTGTATTTACATTAACCCCTTGTGTATATACGGTGATGCATATCACCACAACTGCTATAGGAGGGAAATGCAACATTGCAGCGTGGCTGGAAAACAATGATACAAACACCACCAGAAAATCATTCCAGGTGAAAAAATGGAACTTGCAACAAAAGCTGTGTAGGATGCAAGACCCAGGGTGAGCCAAACAAACAAGAGATCTTCAAGTCTATGTTGGAATGAGAAATTTCTATAAACTCTTGAAGAATATGGTCCTCCCTCATTTGGCTACCCACCTATTCTCAATGTTGACAGGGTATCACGCCTGAGAGACAGGTTGGGATCGGAAAACCTGCACAGCAAGCCCTCTGTTGCAAAGGTTGACAAAGCCATCAGATCCCTGCTCTGAAGGAAAGTTTCAGGCTCTGATGGGATCCCTAGAGAAATTTATAATTCTGGGGCCCGGCTAGCTAGCCAACTCACAGAATTCAATCGCGGAATGTGGAATCCCTGGAGAAATTTATAATTCTGGGGCCTGGCTAGCTATCCAACTCACAGAATTCAATCGCGGAATGTGGAATCAACAAACCATTCCTTAGGAATTCAACGATGCCAGGAAAAGGACAAAGAAATACGTGTGGGACAACCACAGAGGAATCTCACTGCTCGTGATAGCTGGTCAGATTCTAGCAAAGGCTCTACTCAGCAGACTGGTATGTCACATAGTAAAACATGTACTGTCAGAAAGTCAAAGTGGATTCAGAAAAGTCAAGAGGCATTAACAACATGATCTTCACCCTCAGGCAAATACAAGAGAAGTGACGCGAAGAAACAGACAGGACACTATTACACCTTTGTTGGTCTGATGAATGACTGACACAGTAATTGGAGAGGCTTTGGAGAAAATCTGAGCCAAAGCTGGAAGCCCAGATCGAGCTGTAAATTTGAAATAGCAGTTTCATGCTGGATTGACGGTCAGAGTGACAGACAGTAGTGACTACATTGACTAACCCCTTCGACGTGACCAGTGATGTGAAGTAGGGGTGTTTCGTGGCCCCTGTACTCTTCAGTCTATTGTTTGCTGCCATGTTTTCTCGGGCATTTGGTGGAAATGCTGGCAGAATGTACATCCAATTCAGAATATATGGTAATCTCTTCAACCTAAGACGACTGAAATCCTCAATTAAGGTACCAGATATGATACAGAAAATACTTTGCCAGTGACTGTGCCCTCATGTCAAACTGTGAGCATAGTCTTCAAAGGATCATGGGCTGTTTTTCAAAAGCGGCTGACAACTATTGGAAAACCGTCAGTTTAAGGAAGACAGAGATACTCCACCAACC